>NC_138825.1:34171940-35663866 GCF_965183815.1 Platalea leucorodia | reverse complement strand
TCTGTTGCGGGTTGATTAGCTATTGTGTGGGTAATTCCATTTATTTACATGACTGATGACTTTCTTTTTTAATGAGATCATAATTTTCCATCAAGAAGATATTTTCCGGAGTAATAGTACACAGAAATATCCTATTCGGAATGTCAACTTTTAAATGCAGGCAGAAGGGAGTTTTCTCAGTGAATAGAGAACAGCTTGGGAAGCAGGTCGTCTTGGGGGAGAGAAGGAAAAAGGAGTAAGAGAAGAATCACAATTATTCTTACAGATTCCTCCTCCCTGCTTGCACTATACGTGTATTTATACTGTGCTTTTTTTCCCCTTTCCATTTTGTGTCTGATCCCTGTGACTCTTCTGCAAGATCCCTGGACAATGGCATACAGCAAGAACTCCAAGAGGAAATTCTTCTTCAACAAAATGACCAAGGAAGCGAGATATGACCTCCCTTCTGAATCCATCGCACCCTTTCAGTGAGTACAAGCCAGAGCTGAGGCTATGGAAGGATAGCTGTGTTTCTCTGTGTGTTTCTCTGTGTGTTTCTCTGTGTGTTTCTCTGTGTGTTTCTCTGTGTGTTTCTCTGTGTGTTTCTCTGTGTGTTTCTCTGTGTGTTTCTCTGTGTGTTTCTCTGTGTGGAAGGGAGTTCAGATGTGCTGTGTTATGTTTTTGTATTGTCGTTTCCAGTGCAAGTGCAACTTGGTCACCAGGGTGTGCTGCAGAAGCTGGCACCTTCGCAGACTTTCAGGAAACTGCTGATCTGGATTCATGGATTTTGCAATTAATTGCTATGAATAACACACATCTCATAACTTTGTTCCCCATCTGCAGCGGCGTACAAGTTACTGAACTTCCCTGCACACTGGGAAATGGAAATTGAGCCCAGCAGCTGTAATTTGCTGCATCTCTGTATTTTAAGATGCTTGTTTGGAAGTTGCTAATTTAAAAGCAAATCCCAGATCATTTAGCCCAGGCTCTGGAATAAGCTGTAGGTAGCTGGGAGCTGTTTAAAGAGAGAGTAAGAGAGAAAAGCAGCAGCTCCTTGGGAAAGGATGGAGTGGCTTGTCACTAGACAGTCATTAACACGGTGGCTGCTGAACCCCGTGTGTATCTATTGAGTCTGTATCTATTGAGTACTAGGCTAAGGCCAAGTCTTAAGTAATCCTGAGTCCGTGTGACACCTCAGGACTCATGGGTCGAGATGTTCTGCACACCCTGCCCTCAGGTGGTCTCAGGAGATGCCCTCCACCACCACTACCCAGGACTATCCCTCTGAGTGAGAGCTTGATATGAAATAGGACTCCTGATTTTCTCACTTTGAATCTCCTTACCTACCTTATAGCAGTGCTCTTAAGAATGCTTAAGCTTTCCTTAACCAGCTAAGTGGAAGAACGGGCTTAAAAAGCAGAGGCACACGATGCTTTTTCTCTCCGTGTGTCAGGATGGGGTTAGTTCTGCCTGTGTACTGGGAAGTAGGCCAGCATGAACCTGCATGAATGGCTGAGGAGGTGGAGGGAGGCTTGTGTGGGACTCCAGAAGGGATGTGTTGTGTTGTGGTTAGTGAGTACTAATGTGTCTATAATTAGCCATTGACATGTGCTCTTGTCGCTGCGCTAGTACTGCTTTGTTAGAACAGTAGCACTAAATAAGCTATGAATATTAAGTGTCAGTAATTGTACAAAACTAAAGGCTGCTGTGTCGGCAGTAATTAGCAGCTCTGTTTTCATTATGGCTGGGACTACGTTGATGCAGTGAGGCTGTGCTTGATGGATGGAGTGAGAGATGGCGTTGTAGGACCAGAACTCTCAGCAGCCAAGTGGAGCTCGGTTATTTCACACGAGGGAAAAGAGGGGATGATCCTAGCCGCTTTTGTACAGTGTGAAGTGCTGTTCGTTTGCAAAGCTCCATAGGACAGCTATTACTGATTCTAGTAGGTTTGTGGTGAGTGATTAGATGGCTGCTTGCTTGCTGCTGCTGGCAGACTTTCTAAATTCTTCATTAAGGCCTTTCCATTGCCTGCAATGACAGTTTCATCCTCTCAAAAACTTGGGGGGAGGTAGGTTTTTCCCTAATGACCTGTCTCCTTCCAGCAAATACTGAACTGAATCTTGAGTGAAGCTGGAATTAACAGGTTTGTTTCCATGGAAATCTCTTAGACTTGGAAGTTGCTGTACCTTAAGGGCTGTAGAGTTTGTAAGGTGAATGAACGCACTGCTCTTTTTCTAAGGCACCCCTTAGAATATCTCTGGGTGGCTCCCATCGCAAGGGCAGCTGGCTCTGTAGTGCTCTTTGTGGCTAGGATGACAGTGTTTTCCTTCCCCTCCCCTGCTAAACTAATCTTGCTCTTTTCTCTGCCCACAGCACCTGCCATTACAGCCGCCTCTTCTGGGAGTGGGGAGAAGGTGTCAAAGTGCATGACTCTCAGAAAAGGCAAGATCCACAGAAGCTATCAAAGGAGGATGTCCTGTCTTTCATCCAAGCGCACTACCCCTAACCCTGCTCTCTTGAGGGGTGCAGGGGGAGCTGAGCCCAGCTTGGATTCTTCAGAGACTGATGAGACTGGGGAGGCTCCACAACTTCTATCCTGGTCTTCTCCAGAGCCGATTTCCTGGAGGTGGTCGAACCAGAGGGTGGTATGCAGAAGGCACAGGACGAGGCTCTACCCTGGCAGTGTATATAAGAGTACGGCCCAGGTAGTGCCTGCTGCCGGAGTACCCATGGTGACTCCTGGAGCCAAGGCCTAACACCCTTTTGTCCTGGCCGCCTGCATGCATGAGGCCAAGGGGCTGGCAGCTTTCTTTGCTCCTGTTCAAACATTCAGCGAGGTTTGTGGAGCTCTGTGTGTGCCAGAACTCTCCAGGCTTGTGCTTCCCTGGCAGTGTGGGAAGGAGCAGAGATGTCTTGGTGGCAGAGCTGGGCAACAGCACATTGAAGCGGCCCTGCATCGTTCCTGGCAGCTGTCTGTCTCCTCAGCCTTGTCAAAGGCCTGCACTGCCCAGTGGAGGGTGTTAACTCACTGGAGAATGCTAGCTTTGGGACACAAGTATGTGTTCTTGTTGGTGTCTCCAACACTTTTGCTTGTCGAGGCACTTGGCTGGCCACTGGCAGTTCCTATGTGATGGTATCCTGTTGGACAAAGGCCAACACAGGTGATGAGCAGCGTTCCTGGCACAGATTTGATGTGCTCCGTGCCAGGGATTTCTCAGACCTCTAGAAGCTGCTGTGACAAGGATTTCCCCTTTGCAGGTCAGTGACTGATCCTGAGCCAGCAGCCTGGGGTTAATTTGTGAACATGTCTATGCCTCACGGTACTTCTGAGACCAAGGTGCTTTGATTCTTGGTACTCGACACTGTTACCCAGATCTTCAGGGAGCAAAGCAGATGTGGGAGGGAAGACACAGGAAGGTTGGGATGCTGTAGGTCTTTGGAGGAAATGATGGGAATGTCTGACTTAGCTAAAAAAACCCCAGGGCTTCAGTGAAAAGAGATCTTGACTTTGACCATGTTGGTTAATCAGGAGAAATCCTGTCCCCTGACTGTGCCCACTGGAAAGGCTACCAGACTTTCCTTTTTAAATGTCAGAGTGGGCTTTGAGACCCTCCATGTCTCATTTGGCCCTGGAACTGCAGCTGGGCTGAAGGCACAGAGCTCTGAAACTCTCAGCATGGTATCGTGTGTCGTCAGACTTCTCCATGCGCTTCTGCGCTGGGCTCAAAGTCGTCTTCTGTTCCATGTTTTACCTTCACTTCTGACTTCCGTGGCACTTTTGCCAGGTCTTCCACATAAATCAGAAGATAACACACAGTTGACTGCTTTTGGCCAAGCACCAAAATTGCCCTTTTTTTTGTTGTTGTTGTTCTTGGCTTGTTTTTAAACACAGATTAGCAGTAGGGAGGAAACTGATTTAGGGGTTGTCTGAACTGTGCCTTAAAGAAAGCTATAGTTCTCCTAGAATCTATAGCAGTTTGTTTAGATTCTTGTTTCTTTCTCTCCACACCCGTATGTATGATTTGAACAAGCTTTATGGAACAAGACATGGAGATTTTCACTTGTAGGTGTATAGGTGCATGGGTGCCCTGCACCCCACCTGAACAAGCCAGCAGAAGTCCCACCTCCACCCTCTTGGCCCAGCATCACGTGCAGGTTTTGTGCTCGTTCTCAGCACGCAGTTGAGCGTCATCCTACAAGTAGGCTGTGCTCGCTGAGCTTGGAGCACTTCCATGTCTTGAAAAGCAAATTGTCTCCATATAACCATGTATTAACTCTCTACGGTTTGGTATAAATCAACTTAACAGCTGCAACTCCTTGCACCAGAGAAAATCATACGCAGCCTTTATCACTGCAGAACCACACCCCTGGCTAAAGGAGCAGCCCAGAAGTTGGCACGGTCTGTTGGTCAGTGGAAGCTGGAGGATGCAAAGCTCGGGAGTGGATGGGAGGTTAGCTTACAAATAGGCAGCCCTGAATATTGTGCGGGGGAGCTATTCTTCTCAAGCTCTGGCCAAAAGTGGGTCAAAGCTGCTTTTTCCACATTGGTGATTACTAGTCCCCAAACACAGTTAGGTCTACTAACGCAGTTGAGGGACTGTATGCTGTTAATGCATCCTCTTGCTGACCTGCAGACCCCCTCTGCTCTCAAGTATTGGTAAAACATGTATGAAAGAAATGGTGGCCCTTCCCCCCTGCAGAGAACAACGGGCCTGTCACTGGCAGTTTTGTTTTGGCAAAGGCACTTCCATGAGGAACGAGGAAGAATCTCTCCCAGTGGGCAATAAAGAACCTCCTACACGTGTGGTTTCCAGGCCTGCGTGCAGATGGCTTTTTAAACCAACCAGTAATCGAGTTCTGGTGCTTGTTTGGACTGCCTTGAGGCTGTTCCAATGCCAGCAAAGCATGCTGCTCCCTTTCCCAAGCTCCTTTGCCAAGTGTTGTGTCCTCCACTCAGGGCTTTGGTCTCCTGCAGGCTGGCAGACAGAAGGGTGACTAGGAAGTACACTAGGGTGAGTGCAGGCCTCTGAGGGTGCCAAAAAACCCAGTTAGCCTGTAGGCTAGCTTTTATGAACAGATACTTTTCTGTTTACCCAGTTGCCTCCAGCTCCTCCTGATTTTAATTTGCTTTTATTCTTAATTTTATTTTTGATGCACTGAACCTTGATTCTGAATCCCCCTTTGAGAAGGCAAGCATGAGCCACCATGCTACTTGCTTCCCTGCTGCAGGGTAAATACAGAGCGATTATGTTGGGAAGGGGGGTGAGGAAGGTCTTGCTGAAGGGAATGTTTATGTACATTAATTGCACAATGTATTGTTATTAGGCTGTGTATCATTTTGTGTTGACTTCTCTGCTTTTATTGTCTCTATTACAAATACAGCCCCTTTAGTTCGCAACAGTGCTTGTTTACTTTGCTTCCCACAAAATTCTGGCCAGCACCGTGTGTTAGCGTGGAGACAGAGAAATGCCTTGCACAGTTAAATTTTCAAGGCAGTCCCCTTTTAAAGGCTTTCTTGGCAAGTTAGAGCACACTGAGGGCTACCTAGCGTATGTCACCGCATCAGAATGAGAGGGGAGCTACGGGGGACAGTCTCCAGCACTCCTGCAGCATGCTAGGCTGCTTTTCCACTCAAAGGAACCAAACACCCACGTAGGTTCCAGGCCACAGCAGACCAATAACCAACTGCTGAGACCTCGCTGACCAGGGATGTTAAGTGCCTAACCCAGTCTAGGCTTACTGTGGCGCAATGTGTGCCAGTGTGGAGATGGTAGGAGGAGAACAAAGCAGTGGCTGAGAGGCATGTTACAAAACAGGAAAAAAAGAAAAACGGGAAGTTACAAGATCAAATTTATTTTATTTAAAGCTCTGCAGAGGCACTTCCATCCCTGGGAGTTGATAGTAAATTCCCCAGTGTTTATTCTCAGAGGCACAAAATGGTTACCAAGCTCTGATGCACTGGAGAGGCAGGTAGATCTCCTCAAAGCCCCAGCACCCAGATCTCAAGTTGGATGCTACCTGCTTGCAGAAAGAGAGATACCTACCTCCCATCTGTTTTTGTGGAGGTAGGATTCCTTTGGTCCTCTAAAGTCAGTGTGGAGGGGGAAACAACTTTGTTTATCTCAGCTCTGGGAACACATGGAGTCTTTAGGTCACAATACCCAAGTTACCCTTTGATTCAAAGAGCTTGGTGTCCCTTTAGCTTATGGCTGAGTCACAGGAACCAAGAAGGTGACATGTATTCCGACTGGGCTGGGCAGAGAGTACTTGTCTGCAACCACAGAGGTCCTCTTCAAAAGGGAGAACATATTGCCTTGTGCATCACGCTGGATGGTCTTGAATGCATTTTGGGTAAGACAGCACCACCTGGAGCTCTGCTTGGCCTGATTTCCAACTGCAAGCATGCTCTGATTGCTGGTTTGTCTCCTGTCCCCCTCAGTTCTCAGAGAAAAAACTTCCCTACAATGAGGCTTGGAGAGGATAAACAAGAACAGCCATTTGAAATGCCGATCCTCACCCTTGGGGGAGGCACAGTGGTGAGAGGAGGAAGAGCTCCTTGCAGGAGAGTCATCTGGTCAGCAGGGAGAATTCTTGAGTGCAATCACATCATCCAGCAGGCGTAAATAAGAGCAATCAGCAACCCCATGGCCACAGCAAGGGCAGCATTCTTGCGATTTTCCTTACGAAGCACACTCAGTTCTTTCTCTGGGAAACAAACAAAAGCCTTGCCTGTGAATCTTCTTTGTGTTGTAGCTACACCTCCTTTCAAAACTGTCTTAAAAGCACAATTGGGATCAGTATGCAAAGCTGCCAATTAGATGTGCTGAACAGGAAGTAAACTAGCAGGAACCCTTTCACTTGCTAACTCTCATCCTCATCTCTGTGCTTAGGAACGTGGCAGTGCCAGACCAGTTCCTGTTTGCAAATGACCTTGTTCTAGGACCCTACTAAGGGCAGAATGGGGCATTAGAACAATTGCTTGTTCCCTAAGAGAATGAAGAAGACAGGGCAGAGAGCTATTTCTACTGTCTTCTAGACATGACAGCCTGGTACCTTTTCCCAGTGCTTAAGTTTACTTAAATACAACTGTGGCCACCTTTGAATGTTGCAGAATCTGGGTTTCCTTGTGCCCCAGAAGGATGAGTGTGGAGCAGGTCTGAGCCTGGACACTCATTCTGTTGGGGTCTGCAGCTTTTTAGAGACAGGTCACTTTCCCTGGCCCTGGTTTACAAAAGAAGAAACACAGATGCAGAAAGAGGAAGGCAGTGGCTACCAAAAGTATGGAGTCCTAGTGATCTCCATTTCTATTCTGCTCCCTTTATCAAAGGTGAGAAGCCATTCTTGCTAGTTCTGTTCCACAAGACTTTTCTGGATGGTATAGGCAAGAAGTGAGGCCTACAGCATTACACATTGCATGGCCAAACAGCAATAATTATTTTGCAGGGCAAGGTTGGGTGCAGACTGTCTCCAGAGCCAGACTGCTCTTGCTGCTGAATTCAGGTGCAGTGACTGCACAGGTTACTGCCTCTACAGTTTGCACTAGCAGCCTCCAGCAGGAATGCCTTGGTGCTGCATGTTCCCAAACCGGTGCTGGTATCAAAACAGACTTTTGGCTGTTTTTTCTGCCCCCATTCTTCATGTAGTACAAGCATTCTCATGCAACCACAGAGTAGACTGCTTGAATCTGCAAGGCTACAGAGGAGGTGGTAGGGGCAGGAGGTCACATAACCCCAGGCACGGCAGTGCCACCTTAAACTGATGGAGCAATGCCATTGTCGGCAACTGTTCATGGCCTCAACTGTGTCAGCTGGAATAAGCAGAGATTTAATCAGAGGCCACAGCAGTGATCTAAAAAGACTGTGTGCACGTGCACTGGCTGTTCTGTTCCAGGAGGAGCAGCAATCACCGTTAGGTGAGGCTGTTGCTGCTGTCTGAGCAGCCTGTCAGATTGCTCCGCTGATGTGCTGCGATGGCTGACTGTTGGTAAAAGGGTGGCAGGGATGTGCAGTCTTCTGCCGTCTCTATTGGTAGGCCCTTAGGGAACAGCTTTGAATCTGTTTAAAATAACTGTTAGTCTTCTGGAAACAGTCCTTTAACACGAGTTAAAATTACAAATACACTGGCCATACCCCAGATTTCAACTCTCCAGGCCTAAAAGAACACTTGTGCTTCTTTCCTTTGTGTGAGCTCTGGTGCTTGCACTGCTGCAGAGTGCTGTCAAGCAGTTAACACACTGATCAGCACCAGGAGCCTGAAGACATGCAAAGCAGCATCCCTAGCGGAATGGAAGTGCTGTCAAACGTGCAGTAGCTCAGAGGGACTCTCATTTTAACTGTCTACGGCAGGACTTGCAGCAAGGAAACACCCTGGCTCTCTGGAACTGCAGGCAGCACATCAGTGTGAATCCCTATGCTCATGTGCTGAACGGGCCCAGAAAGTGATGCAGCAAGAACCTTCCCCAAGGAAGGTATACTTTGCTACAGTCCAGATAGCACTTGTCAGCTTGCTTAGCAAGCCTCCAATAAAAAAAGGAGAGGGAAAAAAAAAAAAAAAAAAGGAGGAGGGATGTTAAAAGCCACTCAAGTCAATCTGTTGGCTAAGATTATCTAAAGACTGGTAATTTGGGGTATGTGAAAGCGACACCTTTCCCCCCTCATTAGCTGATGCTTATTTTTTTCTCTATGATAGCACAGCTCAAGCGGGAGGATTCAGACTCCTATTATATAATATGCTGACTAGATTTCCCTCAGTCTAGCTCCCTTTGGTTGAACCTAAATTCAAAGGCAGAAGTCAGAGGTGCCAGGAGCTTGAAGACGAAGCTAAGCTGCAGCACTGATCCCATCCAGCCCAGAGGGACCATTTTTAATGAAGCTCTTACCATAGTTGTCAGCTTTGGTCATTAGTAAGTTTCTCTCTCTCTCCAGTGACTTTCTGTAATGAGAAGAGGAGTTCATTACCTGTGAGGCACAACACAGCCTATTTCTTTGCTTATATGATGGAAGAGAGACTGTCCCACTGCCAGGGATATCTGCTCACGGAACGAGCCCCTCACCCTTCACTGTGGAGAGCTGACAGTTTAGAAACCCCCAGCTGTGCAAGAGAAGAGATGCAGGAGTTTTAGATTATTTTTTCCTTCCCCCAAACTGCTTCATCTCGCTCCTTTCAGGGCAGTGTCAGTGTATGCAAGCAGGCTAGAAAGGGATCTGTGTGTCAGAAAGCCCCCGACTCCGTTCCCCCAGGTGGGGTAGGAAGTTCTGCCACGGCTACGGGATGGGGCAGGGTCCCTCCACACTCTCTGCAGGATCCTGCCCCTCCAGCGCATCTGGCTTAGTGCTGGAATGCTAGTTCTTCTCACTGATTGAAGCTAGGATTCCTTTGTCAGAGGTATCCGATTCACACAAAGTGGTCAACTCAAGGAAACAAGCTGAATCCAAACCCAGTAACAACCAGTTAAACAACCTGTTATTAGACTGAAGACTCAGGATAATAACAATAAAGAGTAAGTCAGGCCAACCCAGCCCTTGTCTTAAACTGCACAAGATGATTAATTAATATACAGTTTAAAATATAAAAGCAAAACAAATTGCCTGAAAGCAGCAGCGTTTCCATTACGGCAGTGAGGATGTGGTCACTCCTTTCAGACTGTGTGCATATAAATAAACATGCACTAACAAATTATCTCCTGGTTCAGAGCAGACAGAGAAGGCAGTAAGTGTAACAGAGTTTGTTGTTCCCCTTGGGGCAGAGCAAGAACCTGTAGGAGGAAAGAGATCCAAATCTATGTGTACAGCTACTTAAGTAAGAGATGGCAAGAAAGCAAGCTACGTCAGAGCAGCAGGAGAGGAAAGGGCTCTTAAAGGCAACTGGGGAAAGGCAATGTGGAGTGCAGCCAGGAAGAAGCAAGAAGACAGATTTATCAACATGACTGAGCTGCTACTTAGGAACTTGCCTTGTGAAGAGAGTCAAGGGAAGAGGCTTTGAGAATAAGACATGAAGAAACCATGACAACTGAACTTCAAAATGGGAAAGCAGAGCTCTCCTTTGTGTACTACTCACTGAATCAATAATTTTGATCATGGTACCTTCCTCCAGGGTTTTTTGAATGGTCTGGATTAGGGCAACAATTTCTGTTTCCATCTCTATACAAGCTGTAAAATTCAGAGAAGGCCCCAGGAATCCCTATTCCTAAGTCATTGCTCTAGGCCCTATATTTCAGAGAGAAATCATACAGATATATTCCACCCTGTCAAGTTATCACAACTGTAGGTTTGGTTGCTGGCCACCTAAGTACTAGATAAAGAATACAGACAGTAAACATAAGAAGAATTTAGGCCTAGAAAAGGACTGTTGAGATGAGGAGCTAGACAGATGAGGGACAGGAGGAGACAGGACCCTGTCCAAATATGGATAGGGATATAAGATCCCAGTAAAGGGGGCGAGGGGGAGAGAGAGCGTGGAAAGGAGGAACAAAGAAGTTAAGCTGAAGCTGGTAAGTATCAGGGTGTGGAGATGTCACCACTGCTAGGATCATTTCTAACTGGCTTCTGTAGGACAGTACTGTAGAGCAGACACCAGGACCAACAGGACCGCTCCCTGGGCCTACAACTGAGCTTCCTAGCCTTTTCTGCTAGGAGCAGAGCAGTAGGATGCTGATGACTGGAAGAATGTCCTCAAGCAGAGAGATCTGAGAATCAGCTGGGGCATCTTGCTTCACACTCTAGAGAAATAGCAGGTTCTGCTTGTGTCTGCTACAAAATCCAGGTCAAAGTCCTTGCTTGAGTCCCAGCTCTACAAGCCTACGGTTGCTTCTTCTATGTCAGTGACAGATTTCAGGGGAATTGTCCCTCTTCTGCATAGGATACTGAGGGAGCTGGCAGAGGAGCTGGCCAAGCCACTCTCCATTATTTATCAGCAGTCCTGGCTGACCGAGGAGGTCCCAGATGACTGGAAGCTAGCAAATGTGACGCCCCTCTACAAGAAGGGTCAGAAGGAGGATCCAGGGAACTACAGGCCTGTCAGCCTGACCTCGATGCCGGGGAAGGTTATGGAACAAATCATCTTGAGTGCCATTATGCAGCAAGTGCGGGACGACCGAGGGATCAGGCCCAGCCAGCATGGGTTTATGAAAGGGAGATCCTGTTTCACTAACCTGGTCTCCTTCTATGACAAGGTGACCCGCTTAGTGGATGAGGGGAAGGCTGTGGATGTTGTCTACTTGGACTTTAGTAAGGCCTTTGACACTGTCTCCCACAGCATTCTCCTGGAGAAGGTGGCTGCTCACGGCTTGGCTAAGTGCACTCTGCGCTGGGTTAAAAACTGGCTGGACGGCCGAGCCCAGAGAGTGGTGGTAAATGGAGTCAAATCCAGTTGGCGGCCGGTCACGACTGGTGCTCCCCAGGGCTCAGTACTGGGGCCGGTCCTGTTCAATATCTTCATTGATGATCTGGATGAGGGGATCGAGTGCACCCTCAGTAAGTTTGCAGATGACACCAAGTTGGGTGGAAGTGTCGATCTGCTGGGAGGGTAGGAAGGCCCTGCAGAGGGACCTGGACAGGCTGGACCGATGGGCCGGGGCCAACTGCATGAGATTCAACAAGGCTCAGTGCTGAGTCCTGAACTTCAGTCACAACCACCCCATGCAACGCCACAGGCTTGGGGAGGAGTGGCTGGAGAGCTGCCTGGCGGAAAAGGACCTGGGGTTGCGGGTCAATAGCCAGCTGAAAATGAGCCATCAGTGTGCTCAGGTGGCCAAGAAGGCCAATGGCATCCTGGCTTGTATCAGGAATAGTGTGGCCAGCAGGACCAGGGAGGTGATAGTGCCCCTGTACTCGGCACTGGTGAGGCCGCACCTCGAGTACTGTGTTCAGTTTTGGGCCCCTCACTACAAGAAGGACATCGAGGTGCTGGAGCGTGTCCAAAGAAGGGCAACGAAGCTGGTGAAGGGTCTAGAGTACAAGTCTTATGGGGAGCGGCTGAGGGAACTGGGGTTGTTTAGTCTGGAGAAGAGGAGGCAGAGGGGAGACCTTATTGCTCTCTACAACTACCTGAAAGGAGGCTGTAGCCAGGTGGGGGTTGGTCTCTTCTCCCTAGTAACAAGCGACAGGACGAGAGGAAACGGCCTCAAGCTGCGCCAGGGGAGGTTTAGGTTAGATATTAGGAAAAACTTCTTCACCGAAAGGGTAGTCAAGCATTGGAACAGACTACCCAGAGAAGTGGTTGAGTCTCCATCCCTGGAGGTATTTAAAGAATGGATAGATGTGGTGCTCGAGGACATGGTATAGATGCACTTGGCAGTGATAGGTTAACGGTTGGACTCTATGATCTTAAGGGTCTTTTCCAACCTTAATGATTCTATGATTCTTCCCTTTCCCAAGGAAAGCCAGCGTGTCACTGCATCCCTACATCCAGACACATTTGCAGCACAGGCACAGATAGAGTAATTTCCCCTCAGCTCCTTTTGCAGTTGCATCCCAGCCTGGTTTGGCCTCAATAGTAGCTGCTGCACACCTCCCCTGATTGAACTCAGGCAGCTTCAGCAAGGCTTGAGCAGCAGCACGCAGTGAACCTTTGCTGGACTCTGAGAGCTGTTTCCTAGCAGGCCACGAGCCAGCTCTGCAAACGAACTGGGAAGTTTTGGGCACTGCTTGGCCGGTTGCGGTGCAGGTTGGAGAGTGAGGCTGTTGGTAGGATAAAGCTCTCCACATATATCACTGAACTTCTCACCCTGGCAGGTTCCCCAAGTAAGCTGCAAGCTGGGGGAAGAGTCTTGTCATGGCGAACCACACACTCCCATCCCTTCAAGAGCCCTTGCTCAGTACTACAGCAGGATGACAGCTAGCTGAAGTGCACAGCCACAGCTGGGAAAGGAGGTGGTCATCAATACCTTCCTTCAGGGCTCAGCTTCTCCCTGCGCAGTTTAAGATCCACCTCCTCCATGCTCTGTCTGCAATGTGCCAGCTTCTCCTCCAGTCCATCAATCTGAAAAACACCACACCAGTCACCGTCATTTCCTCTCCTGGCTAACACGGATCCATTCCCACTCAGATGGGAAGGGCGGCAGCTCAGCTGCTCCACCTCCTTCCTCCCCAAATCAAGGGAGGAACAGCCCCAGCTCTGCATAGAGATCACAGCACAGAGAGCCCATCGCCTCCCAGCTCAGCCCGTATTATACTCTAGGAGACTGTGACACTGCAATCCCAGAGACAACCAAGCCAGCTCTAGCACTCCCACTTGTGTGGCTGGCCAGCACCTTTTTGCTAAGATCTGATCCTGTTCTAGTTTCTTTGCGTGTGGCTCCACAAGCAAAGATGGGATCTAAGGCACCTTTATGCAATTAAAAGAGGATAAAATGAGAGACTGGCCTTGTCCAAAGCCTGAGGGACAAGGTCTCGATTTAGTGCTGTGAACAGATGCAGAAGTTCATGGGACATGACTACAAAGCACCTTCAGCTGTCTGGTTGGGTGAAGAGGGGACAAAGGGGCAACACTGATACCTCCTGTCTCTTTTATCCAACTAAATCTACAACAGCAACAGCAGTCTGCACAGTATGCTCAAGAGAGCACTCACCACTGCCTCCACACCTTTGACATGCACAAAGTTTTGGGAGCAACATGTTCCCGTGCAGAAAAACACTGGTCATCATCTTGTGTCTCCTCGTCAGGTTTCCTAACAGCCACCCTCCCGCCGTGTCTTCCTGTGGAGGGGAGTAGCTGTGGATAAGTACAAGAGGGTTGATCTACTTGTGGGCAAATGGATTGCCCAGGAGGGAATCCTACCACGGACAACAGTTCTCCTAGGAATCATTCCTCTTTTCTGCCCAGCAATCAGACATCTTTAGGAAAACTTTGTCTTTCAGGCTTGATTCCAGCAGGGAAACAGTGGGACTAATCAGATAATAAATATTAACACAACATCCTAGCCTGAAAGAAAATGGCCTCGGTGCCCTAGGGTGGCAATGACTTCTCTTTTTAGCTACTTAGCGCAACATTCCTGCTGTGTCTGGCTCTCCAAGCAAGGCCAAGGCCGGCTAGATGGCTGGCAGCATGGCCTCTCTGTGCTGGGAGCCTTCACAAACCAGAAGCTAAGAGGCAGCATTGTCCCGGGTAAAGTACTGAGACACCAGCTGCCCGGACATCAGCCTCAGAGGTGGCCCAGAGCACAAACACTCCCATAAACAGTGATATGGGAAACAAAATCAAAGGTAGGGATCCCTAGTTATTGCTGCTTTGGGATCAGCTCCATCCTGAGCTCATTAGCAATCTCACACCTTCTGCTCAGGAAAGGCAGGCAAGCGTTATAAATAAGCAGGATGGGAGAAGAGGCTTGACGAAAAGGGGAGAACAAAGCAGGCTGCGAAAAGGAGTTCAGCCAGTCAGCTGAACAGTCTCACTGCAAGGAGCAGAGCAGAGCTGGGGAGGGGGCCACATACAACAAGGCTCAAATAAATCTTTGCATCTTATCAGATAGCAACTTCAAAGTCCCCTGTTATTAGGTAACTCTGCCAGGGCTGTTGAGATACCAAGCTCCCCAGAGGCACCTGCACTGCCTCCCCGGAGCCCAAGGGGAGCACCAAGGCACATCACCTGATCCCAGAGCACGGGGAATGGTGCTTCTGTGTTTGGCAATGCTTGGGTTTGCCTGGATGGGGACACATATTTTTGAAGCATGTTAGCTGAAAATGCATTCGGTCAGGGCAAAGATAATTGTTCTCCATACGCAGCTATGCCAGTTAAGAATGTTACCTCCAGCTGCTCATCACTATCTGTCATCCACTACAGCTCAGTCAGCGAGATGCATTGCCCCAGTCTGCTTCAGGGCCAACCAAAGGCTTCACCCAAGTCAGCTCTGACCACCCTTATCAGCAAGTTAATTTAATGGCAGAGTGCAGCAGAGTGGAGGTGGGGTGTCTGTCCACTCCAATTTAAGAAGGACCATCTCCCTTACCAGCTCCTACCATTTGGAAATGACTGTGTCTCTGCTCCCTTATCTGCTGGAAACCCTCACATACACACACAGCAAGAGGTACTTCAGCATGTGTTACCTGGCTCCTCCTTAGCCAGCAAACTTACTACAATGTACCATGCCTTCTCTGGAAACACGTTTAAAAATCATGTTAAATAATACAATTTAATGAGAGCTTTGGTTAGTCAGCGGCAACCCCACCACTAAATTATCCATGTCACTGCACTTCCTATCCTCTCCTCCAGAACTGCTCCTCCTGCTCAGTTTGCAGTTCCTCTCACTAGTTCTCTGCCCATACTTCAGTCATTTCACGAGACATAACAAGAGGATATTCCGCCCAATTCTGCCAATGCTTTTACTTTCTGCTGACTGAAAATCTCCAGATTCTACATAATACTTTAACAGTTTCAACTGGATTTACTGCTCTTAAATCAAAACCAAAGTTTGGGTCCCCTGCTGGAGAGCAATAATTTGCTAATAAACCGCATGCCCTAGAACTGCACCATCAGCTTTGCTGAGCTGGGGGCACAAGGGACAGAAAATAATCAGAAAAAGCAAGGAAGGAGGAACAGATTGCTGAATGAACAAAATATTTTTCCTCCAGAATCTCGCTATTTCTTTTCTTCGGGCTATTCTGGGGCATTAGGGGTTGTAAGGAAGGACAAGAGTGAGGATTCCCAGATGTTATCCATCTACCGTGCCTCAGTTTTCCTACTTATAAATTAGGACAATATTATCTGCCTCCTGGAGGTGGCTCATTTATACAAGAAGCCTCAAACACTGACCCAAACTATGGGCAGAGCACTATCTTGATATGCCAGTGCCGTTGCCTCACTTGGGATTTGGGATCCGTTCTTGCAAGCTAGGAGTCTCTCAGCAGCTCAGCCATCCAAGTGACTCTTCACTGTAGGGCAAAGGAAAGACAGAAATAGAAAATAAGCACAGGGAGAAATCAGAGTAATGCCTGGGAATTACTGATTACTCTCCGGGCTGCTGAGGAAACTCCCAGGGGGGCCGTAGCCCGTAAGGCTGTAGCACAAGAAAACCTGTAGAGCTTTGGCATAATTCCCTGCAACAGCTCTCCAGGAAAGCAGTCCTAGAAGCAGCTGCACACCTGAGCTTGCTGTGGACAGAAAGCTTTCCTCCTCCTAACTAATACATGAGAAGGTTAGTTGGGGTATGTACTGGCCTTCTGGAAACCCGCGTGAAAACAAAGAGCCAAGCTCATTTAGCTGAACCATCACGGCACTTCACGCTGGCTTATCTTTTTAGTGGCAATCTCAGCACAGTGGCTTGTAAGTTGCAAAGACGAACCCTTGCTCCTTCTGGCTAGACTTTCCATGAAAGGATCCATGAGGATCCTCTGGGACAGAGCTGAAATGCAGCATGCAGAAAGTTCACATGACAACTCCTCAGGTTCACATGGCCTATAGCAGGGACACAGGACTTCACTTGCAGCGACATCTTTAAGTAGTGTCAGCTAAAAGGGGCAAATGAAACAGGTGCTTCATATCCAGGCAGCAGCTCAGGGCACACAGAGCTGCCCTTCTGCTCCTCTAGAACCAATCCAGAAAGTCAAGTCCCAGCAGCTTTGGACGCACACAGGGATCTAAGACCAGATGCCTCCCTTACTCCACAAGGTACGACAAGGCATTGAGCCATTTTTGTTGAATTCTGGCAACACTCGCTCACAATCTGGAGACCTTTTTAAGCCAGAGAGACCTGGAGCGGATTTCAATCCAAACTGACTTCATGCTTATTACCAATCTCATTTGTTGGGACCATCTTGGGCAGGGAGCCCAAAATGGCTCACATAAAGGCAGAGACAAAGAGAGAAGAGAAAAAGAAGCAGCTTTGCTTACAGAGTTGAGCTGGATCCCTTTTAATACATTTTGTAATGAATTAATAAAAGCTTTCTTTCCAGCAGAAAGGCTAAAAGCGCTTTTCAAGAACTGGCATCCACCCTCCGCTTTTATGAATTCCCTAATTAAGATACTGGCAAAGAGCCATATCACACATACGTCGACATCCAACAGCGTTAGGTAATGAGGTTTTCGTCTTCTGACCCTCATAAAACAGATCAAAGCCAACTGAAGAGGTGGGGGCAAAGAAAAAAAACCTTCCCTGAGCAGTCTTCTCATGCCTTGTCACCTGCCAGCACACTTGAGCCATTCTTTTCACAGAAGAATTAGTGGTTCCTGTATCCACAAATTTGGCTGGATTATTAAAATCAGTCCAGCAGAGATGAGTTTTGTTTAAATTCAAATGCTAACTTGCAGTTCATGGACACACTTCCATTTTCACCCTGCTCTTGGAATCCTTTTTGCATGCTGGCAAATCATTTTGCAGGTGCTATGCCCACAGCATGTTTGGAAATATTTACCAGGCAAGCTACTGCACAATAGAGGATGATCGACCAGCAAAGTCTAAGATAAATCCTGCAGATCAACCCTCTGTGTTGGTAAAGGAGAAAGGGCTGGATCCTACCTGCACCCCCTCCTTCAGCCTTGCAGAGACTATCCAGCTGGTCAGCCCGCCCTGCCTCAGCTCAGACCAGCGGCTTTGCAGGATAGCACACAGACATGACCACACGGCATCACCCACAGCTTTTTGAAAAATCCTGTAAGAACGGCTTTACTGAGTAAAGACTGTGTTCGCCTTTTCCCTATTCCTTATGCTCTTGCATAGACGCTGACCAGCCACTGCCTTCTCAGAAGCAGCACTACACTTTCTCCAAATACACACTCAACATTTTGCAGCTCAGGCACTGCCTGAGCAGAGTGTTCTCTTTGCATTTAATAGCCCCACTTTTTTGCTTCCATGAATTTTTTTCAGTTGTTGTTTGAGCCACAAGTATATTTTTAAGGGTTACAACATCATCTGGCAAGGAGTTTCACAGCACAGCCACAGGTTATGGGAAGAACCAAGCCCTCCTGTTTGTTCTGAGCTTGTCAGCTGCTAGTTTCATTTGATAGCCCTAATTTTGTATTGACAGTGAATGTTCATTCTTTGTTTAAAGTTACCAATAGCACACAGAAGATACAGACCTATACTGGATCCCCTTGCAGTCATGTTTTCAAACTTAAAAGGACCTGGTATGCTTAGTTGTTTCTTGCATAGAAGTTTTCCACACCTTTGATCATCCTTGTCACTCTCTTAAGCTCATTCCATTTTCACGATTTTGCTACAAAATGGACCAGTCTTCCTGGTTTCATTTTCCTGAAGAGTTTCCTCAAGAAAGTTCTGTGCAGCTCAGCATTGTCAATAGGGCTGCCTGTTGAAAGACTATAGAGCTATATGAAAGGAGAAGTGGCATGAGTTTAAACTACCACAACATTATGGAGACACATTTATATCAGTTTAAACCAGGTCATATCAATTACACCTGCAATTTGTAAGTGCAAGCTAATCTGATAAGTGTCCATATAGAAAATTGCATTCATTTAGCATCATAACTTCAGTTAAACAAGCATGACTCTGCCTAAATTAGGCCTTTCAAAGCTAGCCATGCATCATGTCATATTAAGACTCATTTGGAAAGTTTTCTTTACAATCATAACAGCTCAGAAGGTAATACTGAACCGAATGAAAGTTTAAATTATGAAATCAATATCTTGGTTGTCACGCATTCTGACACCTGAAACACAGCCCTCTCTCCCTCCGACTTAAAGGGATTTTGTTTTCTTCCTCCCTAACTTCTATTCAGTACCTTTCTCATCACTCCAAGGGGGAAGGATTTTACCTTTTAGTAGTATCTTTGCACTGAGAGGTTAAGCTTTCATCTATAACACACCAAAGAAGAGTAGTTCTACAATCCTTTCAAAAATAGTGTTTTCTATCATGACAACCCCTAAAAAAAACCCCCAAAACTAAAGCTACCACAAGTCCCCAAACAATTTGCAAGAATTTTCTGTGGCAGCTAAAATCAGTCCCTTTTCATTCTGTGACCAGCAAGTCCCCAACAGGCTCACCCTTTTTACCACCTCTCTTTTTGTAAGGTAGACCCTACCATCTCAACTCTCCTTGTCTGTCACATCTCAAACAGCAACCACCAAAAATTCATTATTTCAACTCTCCCCGGTAGACTCACTGAAGAGAAGCTTGGACAGTCAGCACACTCCCCTTTGGTGGTTATATTTGGGTTAGAGTGCCCAGAAATGTCTGTTTCTCTAAAGAAAGCCTAACTAGATGAAATAGACCAGAAAACTACTACAAACTGAACTCCCATTCATATGACACAGTAATACACTCATCTTCACATTACTGGCTGACGAAGCATACATGACAAGCCCCAAGTCCTTTCCCCAGCCTTTCTACCCTGGCTATCTTGGTCTGTTGTGCATATGCTCATCTGAAAGACTTCAGGACAGAGAAGTGATGAATGAGATTCACTGAATCGATTCTGCCCCATTTCAGCCATTTGTCAGGAAGGTTCAGGCTTTTGCCACCCCCAAAGTATCCACAACCCACAGACTTGAACTATGGGCTCTCCACCGCCTCCTCCAAGTCAGCCCAGATAGCACAGCCCAGAGCAGGAGCCACAACGAAGTATGCTTCGGAGAGACCTTAACTAACATGCCTCAGTTTGTTAATGCAAATACAAAGCTTAAACAAAGCTTACCAGCAGCCCTCCTGCCACTCAGGAGATTACAAAACACCCAAGCGCAACAGTAAAAAGGCACCTTTAGATGGAAGGCATACTCTTAAAAACCAGTCTTTTCCCCTTCTCCTTGCTGTGACTGATAGGCCCCTCATTCGCTGGTTTATCGCTGGGTTCCTCAAACGCAGCAGCCCGTGCCCAGCAGGTGGACTTCCACCACCGTGCAGCGCACGGATTTGCCAGCTGGGGCAAGGGCTTGCCGCAGCACCCGCCACGGGCGCGCGCACTCCCTGCCCCTCCCTGCACTGGCCCAAAGGCTCAGCAGGAGCAAAGGCACCAAACGCCATGGCTCGCTCAAAGGCCTGGGATGGAGGACAGGGCACCGAGCTCTCCGCTCGCAGGAGCGCCTGGCACAGGCAGCCCCGCCTCAGCTGCCATCGCACATTAAGATGGCGGCCGGGCCCGGCACCAGCACAGTGCAGCCTGGTCGGAGCGGCGTCCCTCAGACCCCACTGCCCCGGCCCTCCCCGACACCCGCCGCTCCCCAGGGGAACGCTGCTTCAGCAGTGGCCTGGCCTGGCCGCTGCCGAGCCCGATCGCCCGCTCCGCCGCCCCTCACCTCCCGGGCCACGCTCAGCCCCTCTCGCCTCCTGCCCATGGTCCCCGGCCCGACCGCAGCCGCGCATGCGCAGGCCCCCGCCCTGCGCCCACGCCCGAGCGCGGCCACGTCCGCGCGGCTGCCGCCATCTTGTGAGGGGCTGCGCCGCGGGGCGGCCACCATCTTGGTGAGGGCGCGGCTGCCCGGTCCCCCTTCGGCGGGGCCGCCCGGGGATGGCGGCGGTGTCGGCTCTGGCCGTGTGAGCCCGTCGGCCGAGGACGTACGGCAGGGTGGCCGGCGGCAGTCAGAGCGGCGCCGGCTGCTTTGTGCCGGCGCTGGGGAAGGACGCGCAGGCTGGGAGGGCGAGGTGGGACCTCTCGGTCCCGCCTTTCCACCCCTCAGAGACCCCTGCTCCCCCGGCGGGGGTATTGGCAGGGGTCTGCAGCGTGCTGGGCGTGCCAGGTGTGCCCTCCGGGCCCGTCAGGGGGCAAATCCGGACTCATCCGTTGGTTTTCTGCCAAGGGGAGCCAGCTCGATCCTGCTTTGAGCTTCTGCGCTGCTCAGGCCGCTCCAGCCCAGCTCTTGCGTTGCCGGGGCTCGCCTGGGAAGAAGGCGATCTCTCAGAAAAGCAAGGCACCAGCGGGACTGCTGTCTTGCCGTGTGTTACAGTCACTGAGAACTTCAAGTTGTCCTTGGGGCTTCCTTTCCAAACACTAGCTTTACGCTACAGCCGCTGCAGGAAAAGCCAGCTGTTTGATCTATCAGGAGATAGCACTTTATGCACAGTAGCCAGTTCATTGCAAGATGCTAATCACAATGTTACATATGCATGGTAGCTTCCGTCCCAACCCACGAAAGCTTTTTATGAAACACTGCTATCTTGTGTTAAAAAAAAAAAGGAAGCAAGAAACACCACTGAAGTGCATCTGTCTTCAGGGCAGGACATGACTGCTACATGACAGAGAACAGCAGAGCTATTTGCTGACCAAAAAATGGAAGGCTGGGCAGCAGCAGCATTTATTAGACACACAGACTGAATTTTCATTTTGGCTAAATACCCTCTGCTGACTGAGATTTTGCTAGGATGGCAGGAATGCCGATGCCTGTCATAGAAGGAGTGATAATACTAATACCTAATTAGTGTGTTTCACTTTTCTTTCAAAAAAACCCCTACATTTTTTACTACAGGAGGTGGCATGTGTTGGTAACAGTATCAGTCTCGTTTTCTCTCTGGAAAAAATGAGGGATAGCTGTACTTTTCTCTGCTTCCCAATCTGGTACTTGACTCTGTTACAGAGCCTACATCGCTGAACCCAAAGGAGCCAGAACTTGCACCTCCAAGTTGAGACACAGATAACTGCATTCCAAGCAGAAGCAGCTCAGTCAGAGGGAGAAAATGAAGAAGCAGGAGAATGTTATTTTTTCCCCTCTTAGAAGACTTGCTTAATGAGTGTAAATACAATCTTAAAATGCATAGAGGTTTGAAGAAAACCCATCTGTTATGGTTTGCAATGGGATGAAATAGCCATCCGTTCAGCAGAAAGCATTTTCTCCTTTACAAAGGTGAGTATTGATTTGGGGGGGGACCTGTCAATTCTCACATACGCGCTTCACCACAGAGAGACATACATAAACCATTTTGCGGGCAGATGAGTGTGACCTTTGTTGTCATATCTTTTGGGAAGACAGAAAAGGGGAACTGGTTCCTCCCTCACAAGCAAGCCACCATTTCCACCACTGCAAGCAGCAGTTTTCAATGCAGGCATTACTCCTCCTCGCACTCCTGAATCCATCAGGCTGATAACTTCATTATGCATGTCACCTGGTCTTGGGTCTCCTGGTTCTGCCCTCAGCTGGCACCCTCTCTTCAGCCTCTCCTCTGTTACATCTTCATTTCCTTTGTAATGTCATTCAGGTCATCTACGTGCTGACACAAGAAAGAAAAACTGTTTCTTTTCCTCAGTAAATTTATGATCTTTTCCTTCTTGAAACCTGAAAAACAGATCTGGAAGTTTTTCACATGCAATGACATCAGCTTCTGTATTTTAGAATATCCACAGACATGAGTATGAATTTGAACTATTCCATATCAAGTGGCTGCTGGCTGGCCACAAGCATATTTAAACCGGCAATCAGAAGTTTCTAGCTGTGAGAGCAATCAGATTATGGAACACACCTCCTGCCAGAGGGGTGAGAGGAAAAGAATGAAATAGTTTATAGTAAGCTCTTGAATGGGATGGTCTAACACAAAGCCTGTAAGAGGAAGGTGCAGGGTATGATGACATATGGGTGAACACCAAATCACATATCCAGTAATGAAACTGGATAAGGCCCTGGTGAGACCCTGCTCAGGGTTTATGATTAGGCTATCCCTACTGCATTGGGGGTCATATCCCTGCAGCCAAAATGAGTGATGAAATGATGTTAGAAACTAAAAATTACACAAGTGTCAGTCTGACAGGAACATTCAGAAGTCACTCCATCTGCCCAGAGGCAGGATCTGATACACTGATGCCAACCAAGCAGGTGTTTGCCTCACCTGCCCTTAACACACGTCAGGGATGCTACCACCTCCTCAGTACCTGTTACACTGCTTGTTGACCAATAGCTGGGATGGTTTCCCTCCTCTTTATAACCTAATTGAGCTTGTTGCATCTTGACCTATTCTCAGGAAACATGGGGAACAATTGATCAGCATCTTTCTTATAACCATTTTATATATTTGAGGTTCATTATCGTATTCCCTCTTCTGTTTTCTCCCTGCTAGACTCAATCCTCTTCTTTCGACTCTATGTGTTTTGCACCTCTTACACTGTTTGTTACCTTCCTCCAGTCCAAATCTAGTCTAAGCCTTTCTTACTGAGCCTCTCTAACTTGGGAGTGTTAAGAAAGCAAAAAATTACCTCCTTTGTCTTATAGACAGTACGCCCTAGTAATACAGCGAAGAATGAAATTTGCCTTTTTATGTAATACCTTCACAATGGCAATTCATATTCGGTTCATGGTCCTGTAACTCCTCAGTCCGTTTCCTTGGTGCTGTGGTCTAGTCAGCTGTTCCCCGTTTCTTTACTGGTGCATTTAATTTTTTCCCCTTCTCAGTGTAGTATTTTGCACCGCTTTTATGGAATTTTAGCTGGCTGATTGTGAGCTGTTTCTCCGATTTGTCAAGATAATTTTTTTTTCCTATCCTGCCTTCAATCTTGCAAGCTCTTCCAGACTTGGGGCCAGCTATGTATTTTACAAACATACTTTATTTTGTTGTCTAAGTCACTGAGGACACTAGTTGATAGATCTGGCCAGGCAGCCCTGGGACTGATCTCTGTAAGTCCTCCTGGTCTGACGGCAAACTACTGATACCTAGTTTCAGAGCGCATACCCGTGACGAGTATCATACAGGATTGTTTCAAAAAGCCTTACTACACATCAGGATAGCCTGCATTGCTGGACCTGCTCTCTCCACTATTCCAGTTACTGTGGCAAAGAAAGTTAACCACTTCGACGTGATTTGTTCTTGGCTTTCTCTCTGCTGGCTTTTTCTTATCACCTGATGATCTTTAAGTGATAACAAATTGATTATTTAATAATTTGTTCCACATTCATTGAGGACATGGAAAGGTAATGACTGAGGGCTGCGGAATCAAGGTTTTCAAGAAGGCTTAGGGACACTTGCTGATTTTTATCAGGGCAGTGCTGACTTTGAGGGTAATTTAATAGAACAGACATTAAGTCTTCACTAGTAATTAAGTCTTTACTAGTAAATTAAATGTCAGGAAATGTTCCCAGAATACAAACTCAATCATCAGAATTAGGTGTCAGCATACCCCCGGCATGGTTTGGCTTGGTCCCACTCGGACTGTCCCAGACAATTTGCAGGCATGATTTGGGAGTTATCATAGGCAGAGGACCATTCCTAATAGGCTTTTGCATGAGGTGACTCTGTTTCAGACGTGAAGAGAGTTTAATAATATGGATGCGAGCCATTTGGTGCTAGTTTGCAGGATGTGTCTAGGAGAATGTTCCTGGGCACTCCTGATTTACTACCTTCATGCCTCTTTTTGCCTTCTCCATCTGCAAGATTCACTGTGCTTTGTAAGCACAAATGAATCAGTCCTTTGACTAGTCCAAGAGGAAGCTCAGGCTAGGCATCTCACTTTATAGATGTGAAGAGTGAGGCAGTATCTGACCCAATCTCTGCAGCAAGTAAGTAGCTAGGCTAGCACTGAATCCAGGGGCCTGACCTCTTGTCCTTGGCTCTAGCGTGGGGAGCGGTCCTTTGTCCCCCAAGCATGTCCTTCCCCAGCTTGTCAGGCAATGCCTCATGAACGATGAGACAGGAAGGGACCTTCTCAGAACAGGTTTCCCCAGTGTAGCGGGTGTCCAGCTCTAGCCCAGTGCCATGTCTCCTCTCCCCTCCCAGCCCTGCTGTACCAAATGCAGCTGGTCATTGGGATCACAGAAGGAAGGAAGTCACTGCCCCATGTCACGGGAGAAGCCTGTCTGCAGGGGAAAGCCAAGATGAGAGCAGGCAGGGCGGGTCTTCCTCTGTCCCTACACTTGCACCTGTGAAGAGATGGAGGGAAACATCTTGCTGCTGAGGGCAGCCAAGGATAGGTGATCCCTGGGACAGGACAACTCCCAGCACAAAGGAATAAGCAGAAAATATCACCAGGGGCAGAGGCTGTGTGTTGACCTACTGGCGGAAGAAAAAAATGAGTGCAAGGGAGGCAGACAACAAGCTGAGAGGTGCTGTGAGCTAGAACTGAGCTATGGAGCTTTGTTTTTCCCCCACTTCCCTCCTATAGGACCAAAACATAGATTCCCTCCTTTCTCCCCAAGCCCTATAAGCAGGGATGAAATTGCATCTTCCAGACACAAATTCCAGTGCAGACGTGTCTGCCCCTAGCAGGGACAGTTGCAGAATCAAATGCCACTAGGGAACAGAAGAGTAACAGAAAACACTGTCAGATTTCTATAGGCTGAAAGCTGCTCCTGTAGCGTGGGGTGTTTTTTTTCCTCTGGGAATATAAATATAGAGAAGCCAGTGGACTGCATCTTCAGTTTGTGTGCATCATGTTCTCCACACCCACCTTGATGGGCTCCACACAGATTCTGGGAACAGCTTGAGATGATAGAATTAATTAAATGAAATTAATCAAAACAACCTACCCGGAGCCAAAACTGGCATTGGTGAAATGCAGAGTTGGGCTGAGAAGGGATTCTGTAGACAGGGCTGATGCCTGCTCTCATCAATAGATTCTGTTTGGATGAAAGCCCGTGTCCTACATGCCTCGGTCAAACATGAGGAGCTCTGAGGAGTTGTGTGCCTCATGCAAGATCATGACTGTCCACGCAGTGCAGTAATTGCAGTGGGAACAGATGGAGTCCTGCTTTTTGCAGAGCCAGGCACAGCATGTAATCATAGATCTCGCTTTGATGCTGTATGAAGCTGAACTCCAAATCGTGCTGTGTTAGTGTGGAGGACGCGGCAGAACTGGAGCAATGGCTTTTAGAGATGTGATCTAAGAGGGATCCATGGGTCCCGTGGGTGTGTCCCACTCTGCAAACCTGGGAACAGGGGTACAGGCTTGCCCAAATGAATTACTGAAAATTGGAGATTCCCCTCTGCTTTGGTCTCTGCCCGTTCTCGAAGGACATGTCAGCTCAAGTCTTCTTATGCCAGGTGCCATTTTGGAGGCATTTTTTTGGGCCTGTCCCAGCGACTTATGTTCTTTGTTTTATGAAAGCATTGCCGTCCTCCCAAAAACATGCTGCATCACCTTGAGGGTCTAAGAAGCTGTGTGGGCATAGTTCCTATCTATTGAGCAAGGATAAGAGCATGGTTACAAGAAGAAATATCTGATCAAGTGTGAAGTTCTCAGATATATTGTGGGGATGAGTCCCTTATAAATATCTGAGTACAGAGAGAGAGACCCAAGCAGCTTTATGAAGTGCTGTGTTATTGGGGCCACAACCTCGTGGCCGAGTTTATTGTGCAGCCAGCAGAGGTGCATCCATCACAGAGACGGGCACCATGGTGCAGAGGCAGTACGGGGTCCCGCTGGTTTCTCGGGACATCACGGGGGGCTGTATATTCTGAATCAGGACACGGCTCAGTGGAACAGTGTGCCCTGCTTTTAACATTTGGCAAGTATCAGGGGAGGGAAAATGTGGCTGCCGCAGTTTCCCAGGACAAGTTTGCTTCTGACCTGTGTGTGGGGTCTTGGAGAGTCTCTTGAGGAGACCCCCTGGGCTTTCATGCCACTTCAAAACTGGGTGACTGGCTTTATAGCCATTTTTTTAACTTGGGGTCCCTCAGCTACATTCAGAAGAGCCTAAGCCCTTTCTTGGAGATTTATCCGGTTGGACAGGATCCAGGGAGCCAGAAAGTACTTATTTGGCAAATGGGCTGCAGAGATGTAGGGTGGCGAGGTTGGCCTGGTGAGGCAGCGCCCACACATGTATCTGTGCCAGCATCAGAGGCAGCAGCTGTGTTTCTGGTCCTGTGCTGGGCACCTGGTTTCTATCTCAGTCATCTGGTGACCACAGTCTCTGTTCCTGCCCCAGTCACCCCGTTTTCACCTGCTCTACCTCCTTTGCCTGGCAGTCGTTAGGAGTTAATGGGCTGGTGCCTGGTTCTCTTCTGTTTCCATCTTGACTTTCCCACTCAATTTATGTATGGCATTTCCCCATCTTCTTGTTCCAACGGCATTAAGATCTACAGTTTCGGTGGATGGTGCTGTAAAAGGCATGAGGAATAGAATTATACAATCGTAGAATCATAGAACAGAATCATAGAATGTCCTGAGTTGGGAGGGACCCCCAAGGATCATCGAGTCCAACTCCTGACCCTGCATAGGACAACCCCAAAATTCACACTATATGTCTGAGGGCATTGTCCAAATGCTTCTTGAATATTGTCAGGCTTGGCACCGTGACTACCTCCCTGGGGAGCCTGTTCCAGTGCTCCACCATCCTCTGGGTGAAGAACCTTTTCCTAATGTCCAACCTAAACCTCCCCTGGCGTATCTTCCTGCCATTCCCTCGGGTTCTATCATTGGTCACCAGGGAGAAGAGATCAGTGTCTGCCCCTCCTCTTCCCCTTGTGGGGAAGCTGTAGACTGCGATGAGGTCTCCCCTCAGTCTCCTCTTCTCCAGGCTGAAAAGGCCAAGTGACTTCAGCCACTCCTCGTACGGCTTCCCCTCTAAACCCTTCACCATCTTCGTGGCTCTCCTCTGGACACTCTGTAGTAGCTTTGTATCCTTTTTGTACTGTGGCGCCCAAAACTTCACACAGTACTCGAGATGAGGCCGCACCAGTGCAGAGTAGAGCAGGACAATCGCCTCCCTCGACCGGCTGGCAATGCAGTGCTTGATGCACCCCAGGACATGGTCGGCCCTCTTGGCTGCCAGGGCACACTGTTGGCTCATGTTCAACTTGCCATCGACCAGAATCCCCAGATCCCTCTCCACGGGGCTGCTCTCCAGCCTCTCGTTCCCCAGTCTGTATGTACATCCAGGGTTGCCCTGTCCCAGGTGCAAAATCTGGCACTTGCCCTTGTTAAACTTCATACAGTTGGTGATTGCCCAGCTCTCTGATTTGTCCAGATCTCTCTGCAGGGCCTCTCTGCCCTTGAGAGTGTCAACAGCTCCTCCCAATTTTGTGTCATCGGCAAACTTGGATAGTAATCCTTCAAGTCCTGCGTCCAAGTCATTTATGAAGACATTAAAGAGTGCTAGACCTAAGGTGGATCCCTGCGGAACCCCGCTAGCGACTGGTGGCCAGGCTGATGTAACCCCATTTACTACAACCCTTTGAGCCCGGCCTGTTAGCCAGTCAGGAAGCTGAACCACATCTGCTGTTGGTCAAAAGCGCCATGTTCTCTATCTGCATCCCATGTGGGATTTGTCCTACAAGGTTCCAGGTGCTGCTAGAGTAGTGAAGTGCTCAAGGATTTCATAGCCTTGCTGACAGAGGCAAGAGAAGCCAAATCTGTGCCTCTTCCAACACCTTCTCTTCTGCAGGCCTGTCATGCGGCGGACAGGCTGCTGAGTGCCGTGACTGATCCAAACAGAGCTGTCACTTGTTATGAGAGAGGACAGCCATGTAAGTGTATTCCCTGGCTCAGACACCTCACTGCGAAGTCAGGCTGAGTTTTTCCCCGTCTGCAGGGACAGTGAGGGACTTGCCCTCTAATGTGTCCTGTAGTATTCTGGATGGTGGGATGCTTTTTGAAAAGAAAGTGCCTAGTATTTCTGCTAAGCACTGTTCTTCCCAGTCACCCTCATGCTTCAAAGCCCCTCTTGCTTAGCTTGGTGCTCGTGACTTGTGGGCAGGCCCCCGTGCTCCTAGGAGGATGTGGCTGACCTTTTGCTTCTTGTTTCCTCTGGGCAATGGGAAGGAGGCTTGTGAGGGCAGGGGGTGCTCAGGGCTCCCCAAGCAGGGAGAAGAAAGGAGTTTGCTCCTACACTGAGGTGTCTGCAAATGGGAGGTGACAGCCCTCTGCATCCCTGCATGCTCTTGTGTTGTTTAGGTAGAAAGAGAGTGATTATATCCTTCCAGGTCTCCACTGAGCTCCAAGGGAACATGCGTCTTGCTGCCTCTGATCAAGGGGCTACCAGGGAGTCTGAAAATAGCATTATTTCTCCTACTGTCATTTCTGCTTTCTCAAATTACTTCCTGGGTGATTGGTGGAGACAAATGCTTGAGAAATGGGATCTTGGCAAAGAATCTGAATGCCCCCAAGTCTGAGATGGCCAAAGAGCTGGAATCAGACAGACACACACACAGACATCGTTAGCCGCTAGCCTGCATGTGAAATGAATTGAGATTTCCTGAGCTGGGATCCAGCTGGCGCCCTAACGAAGACTTCCCTTTGTTCTTGCAACCAGACAATAAAAAACAACCCAGATACAACCCCAGCTTCCCCAGGCATTTCTGTTATATAAGTAGTCCGGGTCTTGATCAGTATTTCTTTGATTATCTCTGTGCGCCCACATAAATATACCGTGTGTGCGTACACACAAAATTCATCTATTTATCCACCCCACAAACCATTTTGCTGGGAGACAGCATGGTCTCCTGAATTTTTTATGGCTCCGCTTAGGTTGGAAACAATCCAAGGGTCAAACACTGTGCTGTATCTCCAGTCACCTTGCCAGTCAGCGCAGAGCATGGGTCTCTGGTACTTTCTGAATCTCTGATCACCCACAGGGCACTAAATTACAGCTATTACACTGCAATTCGCTGTACAATTTTATTCTTTGATACACTACCTGCCTTTGTCTGTCTGCATAGCAGTGAGAGCGGTATGCATTATTTACCAGGCTAAGTACACTGCTGCTGCTAGTGTTGGGAAAAAAAAAAAAAGATAAGAGAACTGGAACAGGCTTGAAATATAAAAAGATGGCACAAATACAGCTTCCTGGGAAACGCTTTTGCAGTTATATAAAACTTTCTGAGATTTTGCAGTCCCCTCCCTGCACAGGGGTGTGTCTGTGGCCTCCCAAAGCTCTTCAGGAAGAACAGAGGTACTGGGGCAGATGCAGCGTCTAGTCTGGCCAGTGCCTGGGCTTCAGGAGGACCCCATGGCAGGCACTGTGCCTGATGAGGAAGGCCAATGAAAGGCACATGGTGAGGAGAGCAGGATGCCGCTCCTCTCCTCATGGGATACCCCAGGGCCTTAAATTGGTCTCTGTTCCTTTGTTTCAGCCAGAAATCCTTCTGGGCACCAAGAAGCCATTCCTGTGTTATTTCAGTTGATATATTCCAGCCTTTCTCCAACCTAACCATGGTTTGTGTTCCCTCGAAGCTGTCCCTTGAATCTACTGGGGCAGGGATTTGGGGAATAAAATCAATTCCAGAAGATTTCCATTTAGTGCAGAGATGATCAAAACAGATCACAGTGCTCTACTCTACTTTGGCAGCCTGAGAAAGGCAGGTGATAGCTGGGCTTTGCTGCCCTGCATTGACTGCTGTGTCCTTTGGGCTTCCTTCCAGGGCAAGGGTCTGTCTGCAAGGCTGCTTTTGGAGTGTGCCCGGCCAGAGCTGGCTGGGTGATGCTGTCCCCAGTTGACCTGCTGAGAGGCAGCTCCAGGCTTCTCTGCAGCGTAGACAGCTGGTGGAGGTGCCAAGGCAGAGCTGACCGAATCCTGGCAGGAGTGAGTGGCAGAGCCAAGGCCAGCCCAGAGAGGGAGAGCCTGGGAGAAGCAGGATTGCTGCTTCTGTCTGGTGAGAGGAGGTGGGATGTGCAGGCAGACTGAGTTGTTGCTTTCCTTCGCAAATGCCCTGCAGATGTTCCCTTCACTTTCCCCTCATCAGTGGCAGCAACAGCCTGACCAGCTTGCCGTGGCTCTGGCTTTAGGTACTACATAGAGCGATGGTCAGACAGCACCTTAGCCATCAGGTTGTGAGTACGCTGGGTGCTAGTCCTGCAGGGAGAGTGCAGCTGTGTACAAGCTGCCTGTAGGCAGAGCTGAGCACAGTCACGCACTCAGACCAGCTCCTGGTCTTTTATTTGTTGAGATAAGCTGCAGCCAAAGTGGTTTTAAATCTAGGCTGTGGTCAGGAAAATGTTTGCTCACTGGCTGAATGTCATGAGGCAAATGTAGAGGGGAGAGAGAGCTGGGGCTCTGATTATTGCAGAGCTGGTTGAAGTGGCATTGGCCTGTATTGCGACAGTCGGTGCTCTGATTGTTTCCGCTCTCCCCAGTGTTTGGGGACCTTATTCACTTTCTCTCCATCTGCTTTCCATCTGAGCTGGCCCCATTATTGCTCAGCAATACAAAGTAGATTGCAGGTTGCTTTCTCTGTTTGGCCCCCAAAGCAGTCCTTACAGGGGATGGATTTCTGATTGAAATCTTCCCTGTCGATTGCTACTGGGATTCTTCTGATACAGCATGAAGACACTTCTTGTGAAATTGCTAGCAAGAGAGGGCTGTGTTTCCACGAGGCTCAGGCTCCCGCTTCCTTCCTTTTCCTGGCAATGCGACACTGTCCCCATTTCAGAGGTGCTTCACACGCCCGTCAGCTTTTGCAAGGCCCTGAAGTGGGAGCATCAGAGCAGCCCGTGGAGGAGTGTCCCCAATCCTCTCCCCTCAACAAGCAAGACTGTAGGCTGTGCCTCCCTAGATAGGCGTCTTTCTGAAATCAGTGCCGAGAACTGAGTATTTTCCTTTCCTGCTGAGGTGAACCAGCTCTGGGTGAACCCTGAAGACTGTTTCTGACACACAAAGCATCAACCGTCTTCCTGTCCCTTGTGGGCAGCTGGGCTCAGGCCACTGGCTGTGGGCTGTGCTGCGCAATGTTGCCCTTCCTTGGGCCTGAGCAGTCCTGACTGTGGGAGCAGGAATTGAACCCACACTTGGATGAGATGCTTACAGGGTCTCTGCCCTTGCTGAGAGCCCATTCCAGCTCTCCCCTTATAGTCGGCATCTGAGCATTGGTTCAAGGTTGACAGTATATTTTTTTTAGCCCAGTCAAACTGTGTTCAAATATGGGATCCCCTAGGAGGTCAGGTGAACCTGTGCGTACAGGTTAAACACAGTCTAAAGATTGGATGGGGCCCCATGTATAAGCTGTGCCGGGCGGATGCAGGAGCATAATTTTTGTTGCTGGTTGTGGAGGCTGCTCTGACAGAGCAATGTGGATACAGTCTGAGAGACGTTTTAGCTCAGCTGGGAGGCAGTTCAGGCACAGTTTGATGTGCTCCTGCCTTGCTTCAAGGGTGGCACCTCAATCATCAGGATGTTGGTGTGAAAGGGGAGTTCCCTTTGCTGCAAGGTTTTCCTTCTGTGGACAGCAAAGGCTGTGGCTGTGTGAAGCAGGCTAATAGCCTTATTACCTTTTCTTCTCAGATTGTCTGGCTGATTAATTTAAGAAGTTAAACATCAGCACCATTTTCTCCATTCTGTCCTTCACCTGACGTTCTCTACTTGTGTCTCAGACCTGAGAAAAGGTTTAAATGTCCAAGAGCTAATCTGTCCTTTCCAGCTAAAGCAGTTGGAAAAACAATTCTCCTGCCTCACATATTAGGGATAAAGCAGCTGCCCTGGTTGGGCTCATTTCTCTTCCAGGAAGAATATGACTGCTCCATGCCCCTCTGATGGCTCTGAACCTGGGGCAGCTTGCACATCTCCAAGATGAGGCCAGATACAGCTGGCTGTACCGCTCCGGGCTGTGTCTCACAGCCATTGCCTTGGCTGTGAGCGCGGCGTTGGCAGGCAGGAGGGAGACCAGGATGTGGAAGGAAGCAGTAGGGGAAAGAGGCTGCAGCACAAGGCGTGCATTTTCTTTTCTAATTTGGGATTTGAACTGTGTGTGGCACATGCAGGTGGGATTTGAATGCTTTTTGATGACTTTACAGAAGGACTCCACTGTTCCCAGATTTCACAACCTGGAGAGAGAAGGAAATTAGCCAGATTACTTAGCTCCAACTGCCAATGGCCACTTCTTGAAATGACATCAAGGGTGTTGCTTCAGAGGTGCTATCAGGGTTTGGAAGAGGCTGGAGAAGTGCCATGAAACAGGGGAAGACATCTATAGGGGAAACAAAGAGACAGACAGAGCCATTTTGTGTACCAGCTGCTGCTAAAACTGACAAGCATGGCTTAGCCATATTTTGCTCTCAGGTAGAGAGTACTCGGGTGTTTTCCACACATGTTCATCTCTGCAGTTCATCTCAGAGGGGAGTGCTTTGTCTCGGTTGACATGCAACCCTGCGAACACCATGCCTTACTGACCTCACTCACACTGGCAGATTCTCTTTTGAGGGCTTTACGGATAAACTGACCTGTATCTTACTGAAACATGTTGAGACCTTGGCCCGGAGCACCAGTCTCTGATGTATTAAGGTTGCTGTAAATTCCTTTAAAGAAGGAGGACCCAGGCTGGGACTAGAGACATTGAAATACCATGAAAGTGTTAGTTCCTGAGCACTCCCACACAGGGACGCTCTCCTGCCACTCTGCTTCTGTGAGGTTGGTTGGTTCGCATGTGGGGAAATTTGCGGATGGAGGTAATTTGGTTCCTTCCCTGAAAAAGCATGCCATTGCCCTGCTTCACTCTTCAGGCTCTGGAGGTCTCTGCCAGCAGCAGAGCTTGCAGTGGATTAGAGACAAGGAGTCCAGGAAGGGATCCCTGTTCTCCTGGGATTTCCTACATGCAGATCCATAGGAGTGCACTGAAGGCAGCACTTTCCTGTGCAGGCTGTCCCAACTTTGGGCAGCCCTGGCAGCTGACAGCTTTGTCCAAGTGCTGCCCAGTGTGTGGGCAAGAAAGGGATGACATGATGGAGAATACGGCTTGTGGCAGCCCTAACCCCCTGTTGAGCCTGCCTGCTTTTCCCTGGCAGCCCTAAGGGACTGTGGGGTGTAGTGGAGCATGTGGGTGAACTGATGTTAGGGTGAAACAGCGGGGCAGGGGGACCAGTGGCTGCGAATTCCTTGGCTCTGTGCTTCCCTGCTACAGGGGCAGAGGGGCACTGGGGAGCAGAGGGTGCTGCAGAGCCCAGCTGCAGGAGGAGTCCCCAGCACCCAGCCCTGGTTGCATTGCCCTGGAGGAGCCTGGGGCATGGCTGGGACCTACCGTGTCCTTGTCTCTGCTGAGGGAAACGCTTTTTCCCCAGCAGGCATATGTTTGGCATATGAAGGCAGCAGGCATGCCAGCTGAGGTAAGACCTACTCCGTGAACTGTCTGCATTGAGGCAATGCTCCTTCCAACTCCAAATGTGCTCTATGGGAGACCTGACTTTGAAATTAGCAAGAGCAATTTTTCTATGACTTCCCTTGCAGTCCCTGAGTGGCTGCCAGCACTGCAAGCAGCAGGGACCCAAAGCTGCCATTTGAAAGCTCTGACAACGGGAGACTGGCAACAGAAATGCTCTGAATGAGCTGCTTGGAGAAGCCTTCAGAGCCATTCAATTCAGAGACTGATATTAGCTAATTTCTGCCTCCCGTTGCAGTTTATTATTAGGAACCTGGAAGCAGACACCTCATCTCTTTCTTTGAAATGTCTCCTGGCTCTCCCCCTGCAGTCTCCATCTCCTGTCAGCAGCATCCCAGGCAACTCCAGGCAAATGAACAGAAAAGCTGTGAGTGGCAGATCCACAGGCCTTGGCAACAGTGCAAACACCAGGAGCTGGTAGCGGTTCGGTTCAGAGGATAACATCCCAAACGGTAGCGCTCCAGGAACGCAGATGTTGGCAATACCTGCTATGAAAGCAAAATTTACTCAGCAGGATGGTAGTTGCAGTTCACAAGGAGCCAACACCTCATTAATTTTCTGCTGTGTGTAAAATAAAGCTGTTAATGATATTTAGTCCTTCTTTTGCACCTTCCCTTTGAGGAACTTGAAAGCATTTTGCAGACGCTAATTAGTAACGGGTTGCAACTCCTTGGGAAACACAGCAAAAAAATAATTGGTCTTTTATACCTGGGGAAACTGAGGCACAAGGACAACGTGGTTCCTACATGATGCCAGGAGAGCACGAAGCAGCAGGTGAATAGGTTGGAGGCACTGGGATGCTCTCCCTGTGTCCTCTGTTGTGGCTGGAGAAGTGGGGGAAAATAACCAGCCCTGTTTGTTTGCTCAGAGCAGGCTAGTGCGGGAACGCAGGCAGCGTGGGGTGATCTGCAGCCATCTCCTGAGACATCTGTCCCAGAGTTTGTAGGAGCAGCTTGCGGGACTGTAGGAAATCCTGACCCTTGCCGTCTGCCTCTCTCAGCTTCAACTGTGGTAGCTCTGGCTGCCCTTCTCTGGCATAAAGCTGGAAGCAGAGATGAGTAAAACTGTTTTGTCTATTGAAAGACAGGCTGAACTGAGTACCTGCCAGAATGCTTTGAAAGCTCCTCTGCTGAGGGTCAAAGTAGGAAAGGCGAGTGGGGAAGAGAAGAAAACCCTGTCTCTGGGTCGCTGGTGCCTCTCTAGAATTAGCACTTTGTGCAAACTTTTCTCACTGCAAGCTCGGGACTTACCAACATGTCTCTATTTGGTGGGCTGCAAAACCAGCACATTCAACAGCAGACAAACGACAGACAAAGCCACCCTGTCCTGACCAGTTAAGACACCAAATGGAGTACTTCTAATTGGCAGAGTGCTGGGAGCAGGGATATGCTCTCCAGGTGACCAGGCAGTGGTCTTCAGATGAGGCTGAGTGTGTCTGAGGTGTGTTTGACTCCCTGCCCGTGCTTCAGCGTGGCTGCGAGAGGGATGCATAGGTGGGAGACAGGCAGTGACTCTTTTGTGGCCACTCTGGAGGTTGCTCTTTCAGAGCTTTACAGGCACAGCCTGTGATTCATAGGCCAGACAAACCAGTAGCTCATCCCACCTGCATAAAACAGGCCATAGGACTTCATGGTGGTCCCTTGTATTGTTCAGAGCTGCAGGGACAGTCACACACATTAGCCATCAAAGCCCACTCCCTCTGCTCTTCTCCACCAAGCTCTGTTCCTCACTGCCAGTTGGGAGGATTTGGCTCTCCTGAAGAAATATTCCCGGCATTTGATTCTTGGCTTGTGTTTCCCACCTGCCCTTTCACTGAGCACCATTTCCGCAGGATCTGTTCTCCAGGGGCTCTGCTTGGGTAGTTGCCCTGAGACCTAGCGTAAGCCCTGCTGTGAAGGACAGTGGGGTTTTGGACACAGGAGGGAGATGGGAAGTTATTTACTTTAACTTTTTCCAGTCTTATCTAAATTCAGTAAAGCAAACCTTTCATGTAAGGAAAAGGCTTATTGTCCTCTGCTTTATTCAGGTGAGATGAGATTCGGGTCTTCTAGCTTCTCTTGGAAGAGTTTATTTTCTATTTAGCAAAATCTTTGTCAGCTAATGCTATTAAGGCCTGGTGAATGCATGGCAGCTTCTGTGCGAAATGAGTTTGGCAAGCTCATTTCACATCCTAGGCTGTAGGTATAGGTGTCAGAAACCAAGAGCTTGTCTGGCTGTGGCCAGCAAAGAATCTAGCAGCCTTTGGGATCTGGGGTCTTAAGAACTGGGGCCAGATCCATTGCAAGACAAGGCAGAGGGAGAGAAGCAGGCAGTGTTCTTCCTCAGCTTCTCTGGAGACAAATCACAGGCTTTCTGGAAGTTTCAGCTGGCCACCTTTGTCTGGGGCTACACAAGAAAGCCCAAGAAGAGGCATTTCAAGGTCTGACAGGCTCAATCTGTAGGCAGTGCAACTGCACCATGCCTTTGCTACCCATTTTAGAAAGGCTGACTGACTAAGGCTTAATTGCTGATGAAAAGCCTCTCCCAGGTAGCTCTTACCCTAATGTAGCAACAGTACGGCTGCAGTATCCTCTGATCCATTAGAGCCTTATCTGGAGTTCTTTATTCATCTTCTAAAATCCCTTTAATTCATGTCTTCCCAGAAGATGATCAACCCTCTTCTGACTTCATCCTACTTAGCCGTATATATAATCGCCTATTGTAATCCACGAAAACAGCCCTGATACCTTGCTGCTTGAATTATAAAAATCCACTTTATCCTCTGTAGGAAGAATATTTTTATCTCTTTCTTGCTTTTTCTTTAGACAGATTAATAATTTTCTGGGTTTATCACAACCCCCATGGGTGTTGGACTATTCCCCATGCCTGGTATATACTGTTCTGTTCTTCGATGCTAAAAGTTCAGCATCTCTTCCAATATTTTAATAGCACTTCATCGCAAACAGTTGGTTTTTATTTGCTTTGCATTCTGCTCTTAGTTTCTTCCTATTTTTTTTTCCCCTCTAGTATGACATAGGTTTGATTTGTTCCCTGTGGGTGACCCTGTGATGTGACTTGGCGTATCCCTCAGCAATACGTGGGAGCAAGGGCTACTGAGTTCAGTTGTGCTTGGCGCATGAGAGCGAGGAAGCATCTGCCATTCGCCTGGACCCGCAAAAATGAGTTGATTGGTACCTCACCTAGAAGCACCTGGCCCCACAGAGCCCCGGATTAGGCACCTTGGCTTTCTGATGGGGAGAGAGAAGGTCACAGCTAATCCAGCCTTCCTCTGGGACTCATGCTTCTGCTTCAGCCTCTGCAATCCTCCCCTGAGAGCAGGAAGCAATGCCCAAAACACAGCCTTTCCTCACATCGGCCTTCCACTTCTCACCCGTCTAATGCAAGAACCAGGTGCTCATCAAGCCATGTTGACAGCTAGCAGGTTCAAAAGAAGAAACATCAGTTCTTTGCACATCATGTAGCTAAGCAGTAGAAGACCTTGCCATGGGGTGTTGTGTGTGCTTAAACGTTACTTGTGTTCAAAGGGAAGTTGGATAGGTTCATGGAGAAGGAATCCAAATTAGTTTACTACATATACAGAAACCAAGGTCATTGGTTAGATGGGCTTTGGTGTGACCAAGCCAGCCTCAGGGTGTTTCTTACACTCCTCACCCCATGGGGGAAATGGATTGAGCTCCCAGTGGTGTGCTGGGGAGGGGGTCAAGCCCAAATCTCACAGGAGCCACCAAGCTGAACACCAGAGCTGGTGTCAATAGGTCATTCCCCAGTCCTTCTCTGGGGGCAGAGGTAGAAGGCACACTTGGGCTTGCCATGCCTTGGCTGTGCCTCTTACCTGCTGAGCTACAGCATTGCAGGGAAGGCAACAGCTCCGCTTCCCCCAGCTGTGCTTTTCACAGTGGCTGGCTCTGGCAGCATGCTCTGAAAAGGCCTAGCAGGGGGAAGGAGGCAGGTAGAGGGTTGCCTGGTTGATGTATTGCAATGCTCTTAGCTGCTCATGGAGCAATAATTGTAGCTTATAGGCTCTGCAGGGATGTTCTAAGAATCTGCATTTTGTGCTCACACATGCTGCTTAATTCACATGTTAATTTTTCATTTCCAAATTGAGATGGTATTCACCCACCTGCATCCTTGGCATGTTGGACTGCCTAGGTAATCTTAATGAACTGTTTTGCATTCTTGGGATGAAAGATGTGATCAGCCCTAGGCAGGGAAAGGACGCCTTAGCGTGAAGGCCTAGGAGACTGGTTACAAGTCTTCTCTTTGGGATAGTTGGTGAACCACATCCCTCTGCCACACTCTCTCCTTCTGGAAAGAAAAGATAATGCAACATGCCTTACGGGGAACCATCAATGCTGATCTCAGTGAGCAGCAGTAAATGACGCTGAGCTCTTCTGAGAGAGGGTAAATACTGAATGCAAAATGGCACGGAAACAAGTCCAGTCTCCTCTGTAAATCCATCGAAGAGTGTTTAGCACCTAAGTACTCTCCAGCTTCAGATAACTGAAGTTATTTTATAACTTTGGCTTTGCTATGAAAACGCTAAAGGTATGGGTGAGGTCAAGATGACTAGCTGAAAACTGGCCAACTCTTCTGTCAAGGAGGGACTTTGGTCAGATTTGCAAGAGATAAAGCAACAGCCTCATCTGGCAGAAAGCAGGGTGAATTCTCCTTTCCTCCAGAGATATCAAGCTTCTTAGGCCTTGGGAACCGGCAGATGGCTGAACAATGCAGAGATGGAAATGAAAAGCAATTAAAATCCCTTCTACCAGAACGCTGGAATTATCATATGAGAGCGGCTCTGCCGTCCCTTAGCCTTGTATTTGTCTTCTTTCTCTTCCCAGCACCGAGAGCTGCAGAGAAGGATGTGGCAGCCACTGTGGTGGCTAGAACAGAGCACGTGCCCAGGAGATATCTTCTTTCTCCCCTCCTAGTCAAGCAGCGGAGGTCCTACACTGGGCCGGGAGGAGTTAAAATCCCTTCCAGAGAGATTTTATTCTGTCAAGTGTAACGGTGGATATTTTCATTATTCATATCAATGGCTTTTCCTGTTCTGAATGCCGCTAAGCCTCTGTCCTCCGTAAAATCTCGTGGCAGTGAACTTCACAGGTTAATTATTCATTGTGTAAAAATAGTCTCTCCTTTTATCAGTTCAAAATGCATTGCCTTTCACTCTAATTGCATGTCCTCTGTTCTGGTATTATTGGGCAGTCTGTATGAGAGAATGATTTACTTCTGCCCGTCCAGACATTATTTTGTACGTATTTTTTCCATCCCTTGTATTCATCTTCTTTCTATATTACCCTACCTCAATCTCCCTATCTCTCCCCATTCAGAAGGCTCTACTGGCTTCTAATCGTTTTTGCTACACTCTCTGTTCCTACTGTGTCATTTTGTCTGTGACTATAGCAGAGCTGCTGTAGTCAAACCCAGAAGATGGGACTCACCCCTGTGTGTCCCAGGCTTCAATCCCATGGAATCAAATAGCGCTGCACTTGGGTGACACAATGACAGAGCAGGGACAGGCCATCACCAGGCTTTTGTTCTTCGTATCTCATCCTTTATGCACCCAGATGCTGTGTTGACCTTGGTAACACATAGCCCAGATGGCACTGGCCTTATGGACACCCTTTGGGGTGCCACATCTGGCAAGGAAAGGCACGCTTCCTATCAGCATTTCTTGCTGTGCGCCACTTGCGTCTGTCATTAGAGTCCTGCATCATCACGGCTGTTGTGCCTCAACGCATCACAAGGCAGGAGGCAGCTCCAAAATGAAGTCGGCTTCAAAGTCATGTTGTTGTAGAGACTTTTTTTTTTTTTTTGGTTGAGTTTCCTTTTATCTGTTTTTTTAAAATGCTTAGCAAATGCAACTTCCAGCTTTCTTTTCTGTAATCATGTAGTTTGAAAATCTACAGGGAGGAGGCAAGCTGAGATGCTCAGAAACTAGCATGCCTGCAGAAAGTGAGGATTTGAGACTCCCCCTTTTCCTATCCATTAGGCAGTATAAGATTTACGGAAGAAAGGTGAAGACTGATAACACAGGCCCAACTGGCTTTCCACAGTTTCCTCCAGGACTGATGAGCACAGACACTCTTGTGTGATCTGAAGAGATGGCAGAGGTACTCTTGTAATAGAGCTACATAAAGAGAGGAGGAGATTGCTAAAGTCTTCTTGGCTCTGTGATCACTTGTTAATTCTATTACCCATATAGGTGCTGCTGCATTTGAAATCCCTCACCAGATTGGCCACTGATTGTGTTTTAGCAGTTCTTTGAACCTGTTTTTGATCTTCAATAGCTGCTTACATCTTACTTTTGACTGCTTTGCTTTCAAATGGTGCCAGTCAGTGTAAGGAGTGTAGATAGAGGCTTTTTGAAAGTCCAAATAAACCACCTCACTTTTCCTTTATCTGCTGTTTTGCTGACATGCACAAAGCATCTTGGTAGATGTGTGAGGCATGAATACTTTTGCTGAAGCAGTGTTGGTTTGTTCCTGTTATATCACCACTGTCATCTAGATGCTTTATTCTTTGCGCTTTAATTATCTTTTCAGCTAATTTGCCTAGTTCAGAGTAAGGCTCATTGGACTGTAATTCCCAGGATCACCACTAATGCCAATTTTAAAGATAGATATGCTTTTACTGCCCTCTAATCCTCCTTCAATACAGTAGCTTATTTTAATGAAATATCATGAGCATTAGAAGACCTGGATAAACCATTGAGGCTCTGTGCCTTCCTGATTTGTGGATGCATTAGGTTGTTCCCGCACCTATTCTGTTAGCCTCTCAGTCCTTTGCAATCCCTTTTCCATTTTGCCTGAAAAGAGTGATCCTGGACTAGCCCCATCCTTTTACTCCCCTATCCCGCAAATGTGTGCTGAAAGGGATGCTGAGGAGAGATCACCTTCTTTCCCCTGCACTGTCTTTCCTTGCTCTAACAGTCCCTTTCAGTCCCTTGCACTTGACTCTTGGCAATGCTTCCTGCTCCTGGCAACGCCTTGAACAGAGATTTCCCAGCCGTTTTGATCCATGGACTGGCAGTTGTGGTCCCCCAGTGGTGGTACAGACCAGTACCCACCAGATGTAAGGACTCAGATGGCCAGTGTGTACTCTTTACATCCCCAAGGAAGGCACGAAGGCTGTGGAGGGAAACTGCCATGTCGCAAAGCTCATTTCTTCAAGGCTGAGTCTCTGCTATTGCTTTTGTGGTGTTCTGCGATGCTTTTGGGGCCAGCATTTCCCCACGTGAGCTGCCCCAGCTGTCCCCCAGCAGCTGCCCTGCTGCAGGCTGGTGCCTAGGCAGGACCTGCATTGCAGACAGTGGGAGAAAAGGGAAGATAAACTGCGTGAAATCACTTTCTGGGTCTGTGGACTGCTGTTGTCTTGTTTCTTGCTTCCTTCAATAGTACTGAGCTCTTAGGAGGTGAGGGGAAGAACCTCAGAGAAGAAAAGCTTTTCAGGTTTTGAAGACCGCAGGGTTTGGCAGCTGACTCAGGTGGAGGGATGAAGGGCTTGCTGCAGGTCTAAGCCAGGGGAAAGGCTGAGCTGTGAACGGTGGGGGGTAAGACAGAAGTCTTTCCTGTTGGAGGCTTGAGGTGGTCCATGGTACCTCCAGGCCCAGGTGCAAGAGGCTGAAGAAGCTTTGCATGGGCTATGTTGGGGGCTAGCACAAGAGTCTGTTGTTTTCCGGCTTCCCTCAGCACTACAAAGAGGGTGACACACATGCCGGGGGCCTTACAAATGACCTTATGGGTGAATAAAGCCTGGGGCACGTCTTAGTAAAACTGGATTCTGTATGAGGCATAAGAGGAGAGAGCTACCTTTTCCTTCACCTCCTCCTGTGCTGAACTGCTCTTTTCAGCCAGGATTGATTTATCTACATAAGAATGACATTTAAGGGCAATCTGTTCACATTTGGTACATAGCAATTTATAATCCATATCTGCACCTTGTTTAATCCTGCTGCTCTAACGCAAGTCTCTTTATCATCAGCTGGAAGGCTCAGTAAGTGAAATGATACATCTTTGCTCATTAAAGACACAACTCCCTTTCTCTGTGATGAGTATGTAGCGTAAAACATTTTAGCATCCCATTTGCTTTTCATTTTCTCATGCTCGCTATCTGTCAAATGAGTCTTTTGCCTCTTAATATACTGATTTTGTATGTGTATGCATCTGCCTTTCAACAGCCTTCTCCATTCCTGTAGGCTGCTCTATCAGAAATCCAGTGCTGGTTTCTAAACAGTGACTCAGATGACCCCCAGCTGAATTTTCTCCTACCTTTTCCTGGTAATGTCAGACCTAGGGACTTTAATAATATATGTGTCTGAGACCTCTTAGTATGACATTTAAACATATACTCTGTCTTGCTGGCACAAGATAAGCTGTGGAGGCTAATCACACGTCTAAATCACACCATGATCATCATCAGCATCATAGCTAGCTACCTCTGTGTCCAAACCTATCTGGAGATGGGGCAAACATAGTTTAACACTATCATCTGCGGTGCTCCACAGGAAGCAACTAGCTCATCCAGCTTGGACTGCCTAATGGTTAGGGGTGGGATGGAGAAGTCACCAAATGTTTGGTACCAAGCAAGGGCTCAGCACTCCCACTTCAGCCAGCAGAGATGGAGTCAAGGCAGCCTGCACAGTCTGAAGGGCAACACGGCTCCCTGGAGGGAAAAGCCACCCAGTGAGCCATGCAGCTTTGCAGGCTGCATTGGCAAGGGTGGGATTTAGTTGCCAAAATACAGATGCCTCATGCTGTTTGAGACACCTTGGGGCATCCAGGGGTTTCTCACTGGCCCCATAGCCCCCTGAGGAGCAGCCCAGGGAGGCTGGGAGTCCTCAGAGCCATCATACTATAGTGGTGAATGGCTTAACTATGTGGGAAACATGTTACCTTGAACTCTTATGCTGGGTTCAGCCTGATTTTGAGATGGGAAAATGATTATTAACATGAAGTATTAAGTGGTCATAGTCATTGATATAATGACAGAAGGCATTGATACAATCTCAGGGTATGAACTCAAACAATGGTATCTAAACATCTTTATCCTGCTGCGTGATGTCAGATTGGTTTGGATGTGGAGAAGAAAAGATTCAAAAATTGTAGAGAGCTGGCAAACTTAAAAATGAAAGTCCTTATGAATGCCATTAGAAATGCCCATTTTTGTAGGCACTGAACAAGCATCAGAATCTGTTGCTTTGCTCAACAGGATTTCTAGTACAGAGGGGGGAAAAAAAGCCATGAAATAAAGGTATGTTCTGATATCCCCAGCAGAGTGCCAGATACTCTTATACCCATCCGCCTGCATACAGTCAGTGTCCTGAGGACATATACTGATGACACAACTTCTAGAGAGCTGAATTGTCACACAGATACTTTCTGGACTTTCTTTCTGTGTGTGCATAGAAAATAATCTGGCAGCAACGTGTAAGAAACCTTCCTGGGTAACTAAGGGACAAATGAGGACGGTGTGTTTAATTTTAACTGTCGATGCTACATGCTGTCCTCATTTGTTCCTCAGCCAAGCTACTAGCATGTTTTTCTTTTAATTTGATCTGCTACTCCTAACCTACTTTATTTCTAGCACAACCTTTCACCACAACAGTTACCCATCTGCCAGCTGAACAACCTTCCTTAATGTGGGAATAAAATAAAACATCTCCTTCTGTGCCGGAGTTCCCGAAAGCCCTAGACCAAGCCTGTGGGTGATGCCTGTAGGAAAAGCAGTCTGGGTGCCACCTGGGAGAGTCTCTGAGCACCCTGAACCTGCTGGGCATGAGCCACTGAGGGCTGCTGCCTTCTCATTCCCACCCCGGCCCTTCTCGATTTGCTTTTTGGCTAGAGGCAGCTGTATTAAACTACCATGTTCTCCCTCTTTAGATGGCCAGCTGAGAGCATCAGGTACCAGACAGGCGAGCAATCACATCAGGGTGGAAGCTGACTTCAAATGCTGGATGCGGTCAGTTTGGGAAGCACAGGTAATTTGCATTTGCAAACTCCGAAAGACTTGCATGCAAATGACAAGCAGCTGGCATGGAGCTTTGATACATCCTTCAAACTGTGAATAACACCTGATTAGAGATTAGCAATGGTAGTATCTCTAGTTAATAAGGGCGATAAATGTGCTCTGGGCATGTACATGGCCATGTCTGACCTCAGCAATATTTAAAGCTTTTGAGCATCTTGTGAAGGATGGAAAAATTAGCAGAGGTAAATGGAAAAGGTCATACCAAGAAACATGGGTTTTGCCCTGGGCAGATCATGGCAAAGCAATCTGATATCTTTCTTTGAGAAGGCAGCTGATTTTGTAGCCAAAAGAGATGTGGGGGATCTACTTATGCTTCGAATACAATTTTGATAGAATGCCACTGAGAAACCAGTGGACCTGAAGTATTTGGGGATCAGTAGAGCTGACAATTAAGGTAAAAAACTGGCTTGAGAGCAGATGACAGCAGAGTGTGTTTCACAAGAGCGTACTGACCAGGCTTAAGGGTCTAGTGGTGTTTCTTAGGGATGAATATTAGGACTGATCTAATATTTTCATTAATGGAAGCATAGGTGTCCTCTGGTAGAATTTGATATTCATGGAAAGGTGGGAGACATCAGCAGAACAGAAGAGAATCAGAATATCATGCAGCAGAAATTGGGTCACTTTGAAGACTGGAATAATAGAGAGGTAATAAGGTCTGATACTACAAAATGCAGTGTCAGAAAGTCTGAGAAACTGCTTATGAAAAGCTCAGCTGTAAGCTGGCAGTCCTTCTCTTTGAAACAGTCAGAAAGATAGAGATCCTGGGGGTGCTACTGCATCGTACTGGCTGGCAAAAATGATGATTAGTTTCTCATCAGTGTGTACAAATACCTGAAGGGAGGGTGCAAAGAAGGCAGAGCCCGGCTCTTTTCAGTGGTGCTCAGTGGCAGGACAAGAGGCAATGGGCACAAACTGAAACACAGGAGGTGCGTGAACATCAGGAAACACTTTTTCACTGTGAGGGTGACCAAGCAGGGACACAGGTTGCCCAGAGAGGTGGCTGGAGATACTCAGAAGCTGTCTGGACACAGTCCAGGGTCACTGGCTCTGGGTGGCCTTGCTTGAGCAAGGAGGTTGGACAAGATGACCTCCAGAGGCCCCTCCCAACCTCAACCTTTCTGTGATTCTGTGTGAAAATGATACAGCAAGGAGAAAGGCAAATGTCAGCCCTCTCAAATAAGGTATATTTCCTGCAAAGAGTGGGAATTACTACTGCCATCAGAAGGACTGCTTACAAATAAAAGTATGCTGGAAAAAGGCTTCGTAAGCATCAGAAAGCAGTGAGGTTCTGCAATAGTTTCTCAGCAGGTGTAATGGGGAGAAAAAGCTCCAGTGGGCTTTAAGAAGGAGCTTGTCAACATATAAGAGGAATATGGTCATTTGCTTGCCAGAGGGAGCAGGGGATTGGGCTCAGGTATTTCAATTGCAAGCCTGTATTTTTAAACTGCCAAGAAGGACAAATCCACCTTTTAGGCTATTTCTCCAAACCTGAAGCTTCAGAGAGGGTCCCTTGGCATCAGCAGGTCAGTGTTATGTTTTATATTCTTTCCTTTTCTAGATCATAATTTTTAAGCCTTTGCTGAAAGTTCATCTCTTCCTGTTGGCTTCCTAAATTGGGAAAAATTACAGACATAGCAGACTTATAATACAATCTTCTGTGCTTTTCTAGGTTACTGTAAGTCTAGGTTTTGGGAAATAAATGTGTCACTATAATTGGCCTGGGCTGCCTCCCTGATGCTCCCTGCTCCCTGCCAGAGATTTGTGCAGTATTTCCTGTTATCAGAGGGTTATCTTTTCCCATAATATACCAAATATCTTTAATGGTGCTCTCTGGGAAAATGTCTCCATTCAGCAGTTTCACACCTCTGGGCAACCTGCTAAGAAACGCAGCACTCTGATGGCATGACCAGTGAGCTAAAGCCCCCCATTCTGCACATTGCACCAGGAAACATTTATATTCCCACTTTGAATTTTCCTACTCAAGCATGGTGGCTCACACCCTTCGTGGGTCGCTCTGCTTCCACCTTTGCTCTTCTGGAGTTGTCACTAGCCTGCCTGGGGGGGAGGCTGGCAGGGAGAGCGGTAGAGGTGTGCAGGTTCTGTGTCACTTGTAGGTGACAGGAGCTGGGGGAGAGGAGGGTGAGGGACATCTCTGTGAGCTGACTCCCATGTACGGGCTCTGTTGTCCTTCCCTCTGCTTGCCATGCCTCTGTATGCACCTGGCACGGACCTTGGCATATGCCTTGCAGTGCAGAGCCTCCTGAGCACCAGCCAGCTCGCTGCAGGACCCAGAGCATTATGGAGCTGAGGTTTCCAAGAGAGAAGCTGATTCCAGGCAGGTCTGGACACACCTACCCCAGCCTCTGTTTTGAACCCTAGGCCAGCCACTGCAGCCAAACTCTTATTGCTAGAAGTTTATAAACACAGAAGGGAGAGAGAGGAAATTCAGGTTACCTTCATCCAGGCAAGGATGTGATCAGTGTGTCCTAGTGCCCAGCCCTGCCCTCTGGTACTGGTCAGTGTTACATCTTATTTTGGGCTAATGGAGGAGCTGTGGCATACAGTTAACTGCAAGCCAAAGGGAACAAAACACTGATGTATCTGTCAGCTGAGAAGGATAATTTCTTTTTTTTTCTTTTTCCTTTGGTACGGAGGTGTGTATTTTACTGACAGCTTCAGCTGTAAAACAACAGAAGGATGTTTGTGCTGGGAGACAATAATCTGTGACATGCTGGGGATCTGTGCTACTCTGCTCTCTGCGTCATAGATAACGGCAATGTCACAGTGCATCTCCCCAGCTGAACAAAAACACCACCACAGCAGCAGCCCAAATGCTGCAACTCAGAGTAATGATGCCACTGCACTTGTGGCTATTACTCAGAGATATTCTCCTTTCTGTGAATCCACTGCGTGTGTTCAGCTTTCCTGGCTGTGATACGCGGTCTGGTCAGCTGGTCAGGCAGGCTTAGAGAGGCTGAGATGTCAGATTTCGGTTCAGCTTTCTAGTGCTGCTGGGAACACTCAGAATCCGAAAAATGAGAGAGTTTTGCATCGCTCCTACCACTAATGGCATTTTGTTGCTATGGCCAGAATCCCACCTGGCCAGGCTTACATCGGGGAACTGGGGAGTCCCCATTGCAGCCAGCGCTCAGAGCCTTCTCCAGCCTTGCCTTGGTCTGGGACCCCTGTCGGAGCTGGAGGCTGAAGCAGAGGGGGGCTCAGAGCTGCCAGCCCTCCCTGTGCACCACACAAGTGAAGAGGGAGCAACCCGTGAGCCTGGCAGGGTCTGCTGTCTAGAAAAGGCTGGAGGAGCTTTTGAGGTCTTGTGGTCCTGGGCTTATTTTCCTTGACCAAGGGCTGACAGCCACATTTGTTGTGCCAGTCCTCCAGTCAGTAAAAAGGGGATAATGAGTCCACTAGCAAATACTTCATTCACCTCCTGTTTCCCCCCACTGTTTGCAAAATGCAGAGCTCACTCCTGGCTGTGTTGATGGCTGACTTGTTCAAAGTGCTACCCTAATGCAAGCAAGTGACAAGTACAGGGTCACTCAGCAAATCCATCCAGTAATCTGTAGATTCCTCCTCAACGGGCTGTAACTTGAACAGCCCTAGCTGGATTTGATCCTCCCAAGAAGCCTGTGAAGGCAGCATGGCACCCAGCTTGGAGGTGAGGGGGGATTGCTCTGGCAGGGTGCTCCTGACGCCTTCTCAGAAGATGGGTACACAGCAGGGTCCTGGCCATGTACTCAGCACTTCTCTGCAAGCTGCATGAATCCTTGGCTGCCTAGGAGCACACAAAAGCTTTCCAGGTGAGGACTGTGGGATCAGCCCAGGATGATGCTGCATCTCCTAGCTTAGCCCAGAAGGGACTTAACTGGAGAACAAAGGTTCACCCATGTGCCCCAAGGCTCACTAGTGCCCGCTAGAGCAACACCAACATCAGTGCCTGAGCTTCTCATCTGCCGGTGAATCATGTTTCAATGGACCAGTTCTGGAGCTTGTCTGTGCCCTCACTTAGCTGTAGCCCAAAGCCACTCCAGGCTTGCCCACTATCTGCTCTATAAACTGCAGTCTGGGCCAGGAGACTGCCCCAGCATAGGCAACAGGCTGTTATTATATGCTGGATAAATTGAACTCAGACTGGGTCAAGCCTGGGTGCAAGAGATATCCCAAGCTTGGTACCTCCCACAGACGTTGCAGGTCTGAACTACCAGCAGCACCATGGACAAAAACATGTGGATCACAGAGCCCTAAGGGCTCATGACCCTCACAGACCTGTTCTTGCTTCTCTCACAGCATGTAACACAGACTGACTGAAGTAGGAGAAACTTCCCCAGTGATAGATTATACCTTCAAGTTTATATCTGTTGCCCTTGGAAGAGTCCAGCACTGGCGAGTGCCAAGGACTGGTCACATTGAGCCCATCGGTTCCTCTTTTCTCATGGAAGCAGGCTATGCTGCTGCTTCTTAAGACTCAGGAGACTGTAGAGAATATTTCAAGACTCATTGCACCAAAGCCTCCCTCGCTTCAGAGCTTTGATACGCAAAATATGGAAACAAACCCGAGTTTCGCCTTTTCTAATTACTGCTCAGTGCTTGAGATGTGTCTCTCACATTTCTGGCTGCCATGGGAAGGTGGTGATGTGGAAAGCTGATGTATATTAAAAGAGCGCCGATTTGGCTCCCTGTTGCTGCTGGCTCTGCTTCTCTCCACAGAGCCTGCAGTACACCCTGAATTTCTGTAGATGTTGCTGCGTGCCTGCAGTCTCCCAGCGAGGTTTTTCACAGAGGGAAGCCCACAAGTCCAGAGCATCTGGAGGAGGCTGCACTCTCAGAGGGACTTCTCTTTCCTCCCTGGGCTCCAGAAAGCAAAGATACAGGTGTGGATGCTGATCTCTGCTGTCTGGCAGCGAGTCTTGAGGAACCAGCTAGCTAGGATGGATTGGGATGGGTGCCGAAAGGTCACTGTGACTAAACCTTGTAGAGTTAAGAGTTTGTTGAAAATCATTGCCGACCTCGCGTGCAGGCAACGTGTCCGTGGTGCATTGCCTGTGCCACTGGGTTCTTCAGCACTGGCCCCACACTGGTGGGTGGTGCCTGGTCTGAAAACATGGCTGTTCCTAATGTCATCCTTTCATCTTGGGGAATCAAAGGGTTTGCAGGTGTTGCACTCCTCAGTGTGTCCCAGAGCATCACACAAGTCTGAGCGTGGCCTTCTTCAGCAATTGCGTGTACCCACTCTCTTGGCTTACAGGAGCCCACTAGCTCTGAAGCACAAGGTCTAGGGACAGAGAGGATACCTTTTATGACCTTAGACTGCCGTGGCCTCTGCAAAGTAATCTGCAGTTACCAGCTGAAACTCATGGTGTGCAAGCCCACGCGCTCCCTGTGACAGGTCCTGCCCTGGGGATATTAGCTGAAGCCAGGTTAGAGATTGATGTGACTGCTCTTGATTGAGAGTGGGTAGGCAGGAATCAGCTGGGTTCCGGGAACCCACAGTAAATCCCAGCAGATGGGAAATACTCCTTGTGACAGATGCAAGACCTTAGAAGCAAGGAACCTTCAAAGACGATTACCCTGAGATGTGATCTGTGCCAGGCACACACAGAGCGACTGGAGAGACTCTAGCATCAGTGCTCTCAGTGCCAGGTATTATTGGGCTTCTCAGCCCCACGGAATGGACAGAGTGGGAGGCGAGAGGGAAGGGAGTGGGGCAGCAGGCTGCAGCTGGGGAGTTAGGCTGCTGCACAGCTGTTCTCCCTTCCTACCACCTGCAGCAAGCAATGCACTGGGTAATGGTGATGGCAGGGCTCCTTCTTTCTCCATGCTCCTCCCAAATAAGTCCACCTTGTTTATTTAATGCAAGTCTCTGATCTGCAAACACAGGAGAAATTTCTCATGGGAGAAATTACTCTGGTTTAAGAAAGCAGACGAAGAAAGAAGGTGATGGGTTTAAAGAAACAGCCCTGCCTGAAGAGCACACAGCCAGAGCTGGAACAGAGGACTAACATATTCACATCAGACCTGACCAGGATCTGCTGGGACTGGTCAACAGTATATGTGATAGACTTGGCACGAGTGTTTGGCATGTTTGTTTATAGGTATTGTTTCTTTTCAATGCTTATGTCCTGAAATGAAGGGTATGGTGTTTGGAGAAGCTGGCAAATCACTGATTGTCACTGTCCTGGAGCAGACACAGAGCTGTGAGCCCTGAACTGAGGCTGACGGTGCTCAGAATAATCAGAGGCAAGGGCAATGGGGATGCTGTTATAGAACTATGGCCCTGTCCTAGAACAATGGTAGCCAAAGGTCTTAGCACTAAGTGAAGTATCTGGCAAAGGTTGGGACGGAGGGATTAGCCCTCTTCACCCTTACCTCTATGTGTCAAAGCAGCCGAGCCTGACTGCAGGGGGGAGTATCAATGTGTTGAAGGGAGTGCAAATAGTTAGAAGGCCAGAGGAGCTGGTGGTGCCACCCGCAGCAAGCAGGGCACGGGAGAAATGCGCCCCTCTGCCCTCCTCCATGCAGTTGTCTCAGACCTCTGCTCCCTGCTAGTGGTGTAAGTCATGGATGTCCTGAAGAGTACAGTGGGGACCACGGGGCTGTCAGACTGGGCTGCCCAACAGGAGAACCTGGCTGGTTGGGTAAACTTGCCACTTCTTCCTCAACTCAAATCCTGGAGCTGAGGGATTTTTGCTTGTCCTGCCTGCCCCAGGCTTGCAAGGATGTGTGGCTCCCATGGAGACCAAAGTGCAGGAGCAACCAGCAGAGCAGAGCTGATGGTGTGCACTCCAACGGGAAGAGTATGAGAAGAGGACAAGTGTGCGGTGCAGCCTCTCCAAAATATTCTCCCAGCTCCCAGCAATCTGCAGCTCAGGGACTGCTTGACCAGAGCTGCTTGGTTAAGCTGTTGATGCGTTTGTCTTCCTTGAGTTTGGTCCACTGCCTTCTGAACCCATCTTGATGTTGACTATCCCCAACACCCTGTGGCAAGGAGTCCTACAGCTTAACAAAGCATTGCATGAAGAACCACCATTTCTTGTTTGGTTTGGACAAGCCACTTCATACATTCATTTGATGCTTCCCCACCTAGTTCTGGTATCAGAAGAGGCAGAAAATATCTCTGGCTTTGGCAAATGCACTGAAATCTGCCCAGTCCAACCTCAACCCTGGCAAGTTCAAGGGCAGGCTTAGGCTGCATTCAGCTTGCAGGCTGTGGATTGCCCATCACTTTTAGGACTTGCAAGTTATCTGGACTTGAATGTCACTCTACAGCTTCATCTTTAGCAAAGAGAGGGAGACCTCACCAGATACATCTCCTCTCCTGAAATGCCAGGCCAGAGTCAAGGCACATGCTTCTCAGGAGGTCCTTGCTCTGCAGGCAGAACTTGAAGCAGGTCTGGGTGAGCCCCCGGCTGTGCTGAGCTCCTGGTATTGCAGCCCCCCACACCCCTGTGGGCTCCCTGCCTGACTGGCACCCAGCGAGCAGATAGGATCCCTGTCTGGCTATGCCACTCGTGGGGCCTGAATACCTCACCCCAGACTGGGATGAGGCAGAGATAAGCCCATTCTCCCTTGCATGTGCATCCGACAGGACTGAGCTGCTTTCTGAAGGGCTGCAGGCGGGTGGCAAGGACCCGTGTCCTGTGCGCCACGGCAGCGGCTTGTCTACCCCGGGGTCTTGTGTCCTTTCAGCGTTAGCCCTGTGCACAAAGGGAGACTGCTTTGCATGCCAGCAGGAGCTAGCCTGGCCTTTGAGCAGCACAATCAGCCCTTTAACTGCTTTCAGCTGCCTTGCTCCCCTCTGCACCCCCATGAGGGGCTGGGAGCAGAGTCCAGGGTGCCGGGAGCCTGAGCATGGGGAATCCTTGGCCGGGAGATCTGCTGCTCTGGTTATTTGAAGAGGCTGCTTGGCTCCTTTTGGATCAGCAGTTCTTCCTACCAAGAGCTGCAGCACTGAAATGGTGACATGGCTACTGTAGCAGCTGGGGGAGAAATCTTGGCCCCATGTAAGGGCATGGTTTTCAGGTGGATCATCGCCTCTCCTCACCAGCACCTCCCTGTGCCAGTGCCCAGAGGGGCAGCGAGAGCTTGGCAGCCCTGCCAAGGTGGACACTTTGACCTGGCTACACCCTGGTTGGTTTGGGTGCCAAGATCTTGCACTGCTCTTTGGGAGTGGTGCTCTGGTGTGCCTGTTCACCCCTCAGGGACAGGGAAAGGTGACCCAGCCCCTCTCCCTGGGTGGTCTGTGAGGTGACAGCTTGGCTCGGGGAGCACCGATGCACAGGACACCAGGTCATTCACCCCCTTCTTTCCTCTTCCCTGTCATGTATTTCGGGGCCTCCATTCACTGTCTCCAGTCATTCATTCCCCTGCCCCAACATGTTGTTTTAGAAGTTGCTCCTTATTTTGGATAGTCCCCCGAATCACCCCTACTTCAGAGGGGTACACTGGGGAGTGAAGGAAGTGGGGGAGCAGCCATGGAAGGCACAGGTACCAGCATCAGCTGGGCTGCAGGGTAAGCAGGTCTTGAGGGGAAAAGTAGTGGAATTTGATTTTTTTTTTTTTCTTTTTTAGACAATACCGTAGGACCTCTAAATCCTGCTCAGAAATCTGCTTTATCAAAGGCCAGCCCTGCCTCCCAGAGTCTGCTCCCTTTACTTTCTTTGTGCTTCTGAGCAATCTGCTCCTACACATGTTAAGAAGCACTTAGTGAGTGACTAAAACAAAGCCTCAGAAAAGGAATAACCTAAGGATTTAATAAACTGCAAACGAAATTATATAAAAAAATTTCCCAGGCAGTTGAGTTTTCAGTGATTAAGAAAATACAATTTCCTGTAATTAAATCTTAACAAGAAATGTTATTAAAAACACTCTGTCCTGGCTTTTGTAATAATTGCCCATTCCCCCAGAACAGTAAACAGAATTAGAGTCTGCAACACACACTGTAATCCATGTGTCATTTTGATCAAATTTGCCTTAATAACTTTATCTGGAGAGAAAAGTTGAATCACAGTGTCTGAAATGGAAACCCCTGCACGGCAAATGTGACATGTGGCTGCTGCTAGGGCTGGGGTAGGGGACAGTCAGAGTGGAGGGGGTGCTGGCACTGGCTGGAGGTGGGTGACACTGGCAGGGCTGCCCTGTCCTTGCATGAGCTCCCTCCACAGCTGCTGCTGCACCCTAAGCCCCGGGGGCTAACAGGCTCAGTGCTCCTCTCCGTGTCATGGGGCATGTACCGCACTCATGGCTCTACCCCTCAGCATCTCCATCCCAAACTCCTTTGACACCCTGGCTTCCCCCATGATGCCCCAAACCTCCCTCCTGGGAAGCGCTGCTCTACAAGAGTCATTTGCCCATATCTGTGGTTTCAGCCCCGTCCCACATCGTCTCTCGTGCCTGGTGAAGCACTCCTGGTGCTCCCTTTCACGTGGTGTTTGATGGCACCGCTGCCGCCTGCGTTTTAGGGCCAGTGCTGGGCTTTGTGCCGACATGTCTCTGTCCCCCGCTCCTTGGGTCCGGCTGCTGGGGGACTCTGGCTGTGAGGCTACCACAGCCTTGCCGGTGCTGCTCTGCCCCCCTTCCCTCTGCCTGCCTGTGGCTACAGCCTGCTGTGCCCCCTGTCTGTGTTTCTGTCTGTGCCCCGTTCCAGGAACAGCTCCCTCCTGCCAGCCCTAGGCTCTTCTCCCCCTTTCAGGCTCCCCAGCACTTGCCTAGCATCGGTTGGCCCTGGCTGCAGGCAGAAGGGGGGTTTTTGTCCCTGCCCAGTTGCTCTCTCTGGCGTGGCACAGCCTCTCCACCTCTCCCCAGGGCAGCTGGCAAGGCGTTGTGCATTTGCCCTCCGATCCCCTCCAAAACCTCCTTCCCGAATGCTGGGGCTGGGAATAAAAGTCGAGCAGAGCACGGTGTGGGGAGTGCTGGCACATCCTTCCCAGGCAGCAGAGACTAACCAGGAGCTCTGTCAGCTGGCTGACAATTTCCAGCCTAACCTGAAATCAGTCTGACAGCAGCTGGGCAGCCCACTCAACTTGGGGGTAATTTTTAAAGCTGGTAATTGGCTGTCATTGCTGTTGTGTCAGGCTCACCCTCCAGCAAAGGCTGGGAAACGGATGGGGAACCTGCTTGCACAGAGGATGAAGGTTTCTCATGTGTGCCAGGGTGGCCACGGGTAGAGATGGGGCAGCAGCTGCACACACTGGGAAGGGCTGTCCTGGATGCTCCTGCTCTGCATCTTGCAGTGCGGGGGAAAAATAAAGTCCCTGCTATGAACAGGAGCTGTTTGCAGCCAATGTGAAAGGGGAAGGGATCTTGTGAGCAGCTTTGTTGCAGAGAGCTGCTGGCAGATTTTTCTAGGAAAAGCAGAGAGACTTGGAAAGTGATGGTCTGGTACCACAGGGAGGGGCGCGGGCTTGGATTTGGGGTGATCTTGCTTCAGATGCTGTTCCCAGCCACAGAAAGAGGCTGGTTTCTCTTGGAAATGTTGTCCAGATGTGCTACAGGGCTGCAGAGCCTCTGCCAGCAGTGGCAGAGCATGGCACTGAGCAAAACCTGGATCCACTATCTGCAGGGACTTCTGACATTTCAGCAGTTGCTTACATCCCCAGGTAGAGGCGAAATGTAGAAACTGGGAGACTTGAGGGGAGCAGAGAAGCTTTTGAACTACTATGCCATTTTTTGTCAAAGAGCAAACATCTGGACATGCTGTACAATTCTGTTCAGTTCATTGCATTTTCCCACCCAGCTTCATTGCCCCTTTGAGCTGCAGTTTAAGAACCTGCTGTCCTTGTTCTCCTCTAGTGATCCAGCTTCCCAGCTAGATGTACCCCAACCCTTATGCCTCCTATGAGACCCTGTAACCCATGGAGGCTCTCCTCATTGCATTATAGGAGATATAGGCCAACCCAAGCAGAGAGGACTCAGCTTCTCAAGGAGAATCTGAAGCCTGAATTATGAACTTTGTACTTACGAAGAAACATGGATTCAAGCCAGAAAAACCTAATGAACCAGTTGCGCTCCATCTCTTGGCCCTGTCAGTAGGTACCTGGCTGTGAGAAGAGGACAGATCCTGCCAAGGTGATGCTGACCAGCCAGCATGGCAAATAGGAGGAAGATACATGGTGGGATGCCGCTATCTATCTATCTACCTACCTACCTACCTACCTACCTATTTTTCACTCCAACCTCCCTTTTTCTACAGCTACACCAATCCATCCATCTCTCTCTAGCAGAGAAATGCCCCATTACACTGTTTGATGGTAGCATCTCCCTCTCTGAGTAGTGTTTCTGTAGGGGCAATCATCACAGTATCAAGGCATTATCTGCCTTTATACCAGAAAAGGCTCAGAAAGTGTTCTGCACCTAGCTCTGAAAACTCCCAAACAAACATACAGCAGATGCTGTCTCTCTAAACAATGGCTTCTTGCAGAAACTAAGTTATTGGTTGTATGGGATCCAGTGGTCCCGCTACCCTGCAAAAGCTGCACGCTCCCGCTGGACTCCGTCCTGCATTATTTCAGGGAGGTGGCAGGGCACACTCTGCAGCTCACATACTCCATCAATGCATTTTGCTGGCCAATTTCTTATCTGTCGGAGTCTAAAATGCCTGCTGCTGTCAGAGTGTTTGAACAAACTGCCAAATCCTCACTCCGTGTCACACTGCTGGCATCTGTTGCTTGTTCTGGCAATAAACCAGTTTATACTGTCACGATCCAACCCAGCGGTTCTCCTGAGTCTGTGCGGGATGGCTCGGGAAGGCAGTTTCCTTTTCGCAAGGCTTTTATTAAAAACAACATTGGAGAGAGGAGTTTCTGTGCTGAGATGGTGGAAGCAGTCGGGGGATTGTTTTTTTACAGCACACCGTGCAGGCGGTATTTTATGTGTGTTCTTCCTGCAGGGGATGGCCTCTATTCTTCTCTTCCTTCCACAGGTGTAAATGAGGAGTCTTTTTAGTGGAGTTACCCTGCTGTGAAGCAGGTGTAAGCGAGAGGAAAATCAAACCCCATCTAAAAAGAATTGGCAAAGATAAGGTCTTGGAAGCATGTCGGAGATTGCTGCTTCAGTAGGTACTTGAGGAATATTCTCTGTCAACCCAGACAGCGGGGCCATCGGCAATAGAAACCAAGTTTAAATAAAAATTTCCTCAACTATTCTGTGGAAAGCAAGGCTACGGCAGGGCTAGCCTTCAAATGACAGGGCAGCCTCCATGGGAATCCACTTACCTCTCAGGGGAGGGCTTGGTGCAACCAAGCAGCTCTGATGAGAAACTGGGGGATCCTGAGGCTGGTGTGAGTACAAAATGGCATTTGAAAACAGGCAGCTCTGAACCTTCCAGCAAATGAGAAATTATTTCAAAAGAACTGGTGTCACGAGTGAATCAGACAAGCTGCTTTGAAACTGAGCTTCTCGTGGCATCTCAGCACCTGAAATCTGCTGGGGGCTGAGTTGTTTCATGCTTGATGTGTCCATAGCAGCATTTTTAGCTGTGAGCCCTCAGGCATACAGAGGGGTGCTGCAGACCCTTGTCTGGAAGTTGGGGTCCAAGGGTCTGGGAAAAGTGTGTTTGGATCAAAGTCAGTGTGAGGTCCTCTCAGCTATTACCTGCTAGAAGTCCAGCTCAGGGGGATGAGATACTCCTGGTATTTCACCTTGTGCCTCTGTCTTTCAGAGGTCTGGCCTTATTGCCCACTGGGAAGAGAAGTGATTGGAAGCCCGTCAAGCTCCAGGCACTATAGTACGAGGGTTTATCTGAGCAAAGGAAGGAGAAGGTGTACAACTGGGCCACAAGCAGTGCTCCAGGAAACTCCCAGATGGGTTATGAAAGCTGGAAGTTAACACTGAGACCTCGGGTAGCACTTGTGAGGAAGGCAGCTACTATACCTTGTGCACACTGTGCCTTTGCTGGAGAAGCCTAATGCTCACCGGCTGCCCTGGGCTACCACCCCCAGCACCCCTGCCATTATTAGATAGGACAGTGATCTTTTAGAAACTGATCCTAAAATCTTGCCCATCTAGTGAACCCACTCTTGGAGACCCCCCACTAGGAGATGTAAGTCAGATCAGAGCTGTGCTGGTACAAAGCTGTAGCACTGGTGGTGTTTATCCATCAGGAGACTGTCAGGCTGATTTCTGCGCTGAGGGTGTTTAACACCGCTGCTGTGGTCCTGCCCAGCAGTGTGCAGGCTTCCCACCTCACCTCTTTCCCCCAGCCCTGCAAACAGCCAGTGCCTGAGCACACTTGGCTTGTACCTTACCTCCAAACTTCAGCATCCATTGCTCCTCCTTCTAGGCAACACAGTCCCCTCTCTCCTCCACCTCCTCTAGGGAGGGAGCAGCATGACGTGATTAAAAGTAGAAGGCTGGAAGGAAAGGTGGCTTTTCTGCAGTAGCAGATACAATCAAGAAAACCTACAGAGATTGTGTGCCTGGATCAATTTCATTAAGGTTTTTAGCTTTCGGCTGATGACAGGTGTTGAGTTAAATCACTCAGGTCATGTTTTATAGTCATTAAAAAAAACCCAAAAAGTGAGAGATCATAAGCCATTTTCAGGAATTCCCCTCCCTTTCTGTTACTGCAAAATTTTAATTATCTTGCTCTGCACTTTGCACTGATCTTTGGACGTTAAAACTGAGACCTTAAGCTAAGGATCATGCTCTAATTTGGCATTGCTGTTGCATAGTGATACACCTCCCTTGGCACTTTTTGCAAACCTTGAATTCTCCTTCTAATCTTGCACTGGCTGTAGGGGCAGCAGAGCTCTCTGCTTTGGTCGTGGCTCTTTTGAACACCATCCACTGGATCCCCCCCGTCCTAGGAGGCTGTGCAATCAAAGTGACGTTCTTCAAAGTCAGCATGCCCTGCAGATGTATGCATGCAATTAGTAACCTTCCTACCCACCTGAATTTTTGGTATCAAACCTTCCTTTCCTTTGAAAATGCCTCAAGAACGATCCCCCTGTGGCCTTTATCATCCATCAGAGGCCCGGAGATCCTATAGAGTCAGAAGGAATGTGAAAATATCTGTTTTTCTCTAAGTGGACCCAATGCAGTGAAGATCTGTGGGACTTTGAAGCTAAGGAACTCCTCACCAGAGGATGTTAAGCTGCCAAAGTTTATATGGGTCCAAAAAGAGATGGGACCCAGAGGCTGCTCCCAATGTGCTCCTCCTCGGCCCTGACACCCCTTCTTTCTGGCCGATGGGTGGGCTGGGCTGATGCGCAGCCTACAGACACACAAAACTGATGCATGCACCCATGTCCCGCTTCTCTGCCTAGCTGGGGGGCAAGTGCATTCCTGCAGAGGGGCGGGGAGAGCAGGCAGGTGCACGAATATGTAAAGTCGCCGCAGGTCAATGTTACAGCACACATTTGCTGGAAGCCACAGCCAGCCTTTAATGCACAAATATGCCTGTCTGCTTCCGTTCATTTGAATTTTGCCTGGCTGTTTTTTGAAGGCTTTGAAAGGGCTCTAAGTTTGTACTGTGTTATGCATGTTCAATAATGCATTTCCTGCTCACAATGCTTAAATTGTTATCTTCATTGTTATTTATTAAAACATCTCCAAGAATGTCTGGACATTCATGGCTCTGCATCTCAAGTGATTCATTAAAACACCCACTTTCCCTGTCAGAAACTCCACTCTTGCATTATATTGTGATCTCCATCACTGAGTGGGTGAGAGGCCCCGTGTAAGGTGGGATAAAATCTTTATCCCACTGCACATCCACAGGACAGGGGTGTTTGCGGGGTCTCTTGCGGATGGATGTGAGCATATACTTTCAGTTCTCCCCTCTTGGTTACATGTGAGCCAGCTCTCCCCTAGTGTTAACCCCTGCTAGCAGGGTGCTAAGCTTCAGATGTCCTGCCCCTGTCTCCTCAGCATGGCTTAGGAATTTAAGTGTCACACCTTGATAACCCAGCTATGTGGCTTCTGGATTAGAGCTGGCTGGTGCCGAGCTCAGAAGATGGGCAGGCAAAGCGGGCAGGCAGAGTCTGCACTGATACCTGCAATAATCCTGATGGAAAGCTCAGGTAAGAGCAAGGATAGTATTTGCAAACCCAGGGAAAACGCGCTATCTTGAGTCAGCAGTCCCCTCTGTTTAGCACTTGTGAGATTGCATCTGGAGTACCGGGTCCAGTTTGGGGCTTCCTGGGAAGAGATACCAACAAACTGGAATGAGCCAAGAGGAGGGACACTGGGATGGTTGGGGGCTGGAACATGTGCCATGTGAGAAGAGGTTGGAGAAGCAGGGAGCTGTTTGCTGTCTTCAGCTATCAAAAGAGCCGTTGCAAAATAGGATGGGGCCAAGTTGTTCTTAGAGATGCCCAGAAAGGACGAGGGGCACAAATCGCTCCAAGGGAAATTCTGATCAGGCATAAAGGGAAAAAAGATTGTCCCCATGAGAATGGTCAAGCACTGGAATGGGTGCCCAGAGAGTCTGCGGGGTCTCCATCCTGAAGATATTCACAGGAGGCTGGACTGGGTGACTTCCAGACATCTTCACCCTGAATTCTTACCTGGTTATAGCAATCTTGAATCTGCTGCTTATTGGAGGCAACATTTCATAACCAGCCCTTCCCCTAACAATCCCTCTCTTGATCTCCAGACAGAGCTTGCTCCTCCAGCTATACCTTTTGCCTCCTGCCACCCTTACACAAAACACAAACGGTCAAGGAAGACGTTCCTTCCTTCCTAGTGCCCACACTTGCTGGCAGGCTTCCCTGCCTAAATTTTGGTCTCCCAAATGCAGACTCCACCTTGCTCTGTTGCAGGTAAGACCTCCCTCACCCCAGACAGGTGTCCCAGAAGGAGCTTTGCAGGTCTGGGAATCAGGTCGCAGAGTTCCCCAAAATCTCTGGAGGAACGACAGTGTCACCAGATTTTGACTTGTTCCCTCTATCCTCCAATTCAAGAGCGAGCAACATCAAATAAAGCTAGTGGGAGCTGGGCTTGAAAGAAGCAAAAAGAGGCATCTCTTCCTAAAAGAGGTAATTACTCTGCCTCACTCTTTGCTGCAGGATGTTACGCTAAATTTTCCATTAAGTCCAAAAGAGGAAAACCCACGCATAGTTACTAAGCACGAAGAAACTGCCTGTTTCAGGAAGTCTGTGTTGAAAATGAGTGGAGAGGAAAGGGATTAAAAGCAAGTTTTGTATATGCCTGCCCTGCTCTGCTGTGGCCACTGTCAGGGACAGGGCCCTGGGATCCTGTGGGATCCTGTACAGATGTTCTTATGCAGCGAATGGCATTTTCCTCGCCGCAAAACTCACCCCATTGCAAAACGGCTAACAAAAGATCTACTAACCGTCTTCTGTCAGGCAATTAGCTAAGACAACGAGCAGCCTGGGTTTCTGTGTTTCTTGGAGAGCATGCCACTTGCATTCCTGGGCAGCTGTGCAGTCCCTTGCTCTTACCTGGTCAGTAGAGATTTTTGAGGAAAGTGACATTTGACTATAGCTGTGCAAATAAGCACTGCTTTGGTTTGCTACAAGAGCAGCAGCATTAAAAAAAAACAAAACCCACAACTGGGGGTCATTGTGAAATTCATTATTTTTCAGTTTCCTGCTGAAATGAAAAGCAGAAAAATCATCCTGTGTTGAGTAAATGACTCAGTTTGAAAGCAAATGTTCTGATTAGGGATCTAAAAAAAAAGGTGTAATGGGTTATTAGAAATCTGTAAAATAAATGGTTATTTCAACACGAAAACGTGAAATGGCTAACTCAGAAAATGTTGAATGGTGTCTTTGAACTTCTCAGTTTTCTTCCCCTCAGCTGAAATAATTCACTGATTTTTGCAGTGATCCATGACTTGGCTTGGTCAACCCAAAAATGTGTCTTTCAGTGAGAAACAGTGACCTGGAAAATTGGCTCCTTCTCCTGCTCAGGACCACCCCTAAAATGTACTCCTGCTCCTGCCATGCTGATTTTCAATTGCTGCAGCTGCACTGCTGTCCTTGCCACTAATGGGCTCTGCGGCACATCCCTGAGACGCTGCCTTCCTGGTGCAGTTCTTCTAAAAAAACAGCTGTCACAGGGTTGTCTGCCTCATTTCAGCCTTCTCCTCCTCAAGGGTCGTTCTTGCTTTGCTTCTAAGTGACTGGGTGGCTTTAGATACTCTTTCAGCTGTCTGGCATGCAGTGCTTGCCACGGTCCCTGCCTTGTTGCCTGGCATGGAAAGTGGCGCTGCAAAAAATCAAGAGCAGCAAGGGTTGCAAAACCCTTCTGGAGGCCCGTGGTATTTAGGAGGGATTACGGCATGTGCCTCATCTGGCCGGAGGACCTAGGATCCCATGGTGCCCATGCAGACCCCCAGAGTAGCTCCACATAGCCGGGCTCAGCTGCTTTAAGAGAGGACAGCGTGGATGTTGAGCATTTGAGGCCACACCTTGAGTACTGTGTTCAGTTTTGGGCCCCTCACTACAAGAAGGACATCGAGGTGCTGCAGCGTGTCCAAAGAAGGGCAACGAAGCTGGTGAAGGGTCTGAAGCACAAGTCTTATGGGGAGCAGCTGAGGGAACTGGGGTTGTTTAGTCTGGAGAAGAGGAGGCTGAGGGGAGACCTTATCGCTCTCTACAACTACCTGAAAGGAGGTTGTAGCGAGGTGGGGGTTGGTCTCTTCTCCCTAGTAACAAGCAATAGGACGAGAGGAAACGGCCTCAAGCTGCGCCAGGGGAGGTTTAGATTGGATGTTAGGAAAAACTTCTTCACTGAAAGGGTAGTCAGGCATTGGAACAGGCTGCCCAGGGAAGTGGTTGAGTCCCCATCCTTGGAGGTATTTAAAAGACGAGTAGATGTGGTGCTTGAGGACATGGTTTAGTGGTGGACTTGGCAGTGATAGGTTAATGGTTGGACTCTATGATCTTAAGGGTCTTTTCCAACCTTAACGATTCTATGATTCTATGATTCTATGATTTGGTTTTTAGTCTTGCAGTGCTAGCTGGCCACAATGATGTGGAGCAGTGGTGTGCTGTGGATTTGGAGGTCCACTCAACAGTGGCACATTTCAAGCACAGGCAAGAGTGCTGGGTATGTCCATGCCATCATGGTAGCTCAGGGCTTAACTCTGAACACCAACTAAAACTCCCTGGTTGACAGCACTGCGAGTCCTGCACCTTAAACTCGAAGCCTGCACGCGGATGGCGTGGACGCAGCCAGCTTGAGCCTGTGATGGGGTGAAGGTGGGCCCAACTCGGCAGGCATGCGGAGATGAGCCAGGGCAGAGTGAGATTTTGCATGCTCTGCTGCAGATGGATGGCATGTCCTTGGGAAAGTAATTTCCTCCATCTGTGTCTCGGCTCCATCTCCTGTGAGTGGAGTGTGGGGAGGGTAGCCCGTTTCCGTGGGGTCTGCGAGGCTGAATTCGTTAGTCCACGAGGAGAGCAGCAGTGTTGGCGAGGAAGGCTCTGGGGAGGGCAGGGTGGTGATTAGTCATTTGTAAACAGCCCCCCACGCTCGTAGGGATCCGGGCACTCAGTAAACCAGATTCCAGGCAAGCAGAAAGAGTCCCTTCTCTCAGCTGCTCTTCCTCTCAGCCCCCTCTTGCCTCCCAGAGCTGAATGCAAAATTAACACATTTATCACATGCTGTCTGAAAAAAAGAGAGAGATCAATTTAGAACAGGCTGTATTTGCAAACATCTGAGCCCAAAATAAAGCAAACAAACAGTTGCATGACAACTCTGCCGTTGCTTTTCATCTGAAGCCCTTTGCTGGGGTGGAATGTGCTGCTCCCTTGCCTTGCTTTTCACTGGCCTCTGGCAGGTGATGCAAAACACTTCCACGCTCAAGTCTCCAGTTATTCCAGCAAAAGCTTTTTAAGGAGCACCAAATAGGATCTCAGCCAATGACCCATGAACATCTCCGGCTGCCCCAGAGCCCTTGCCTGCTGCATGGTGCTTCCGATGGTGGTTTTCTGTACATGGTGTGGCTGGGGTGTCCGTGGTGCTCTGATCCTCAGGAGAAGACAATTTCTTCCGCAGCGGACTCCCACGTCCAAACAGCTGGAAGAAGCTGAGAGTGGCTGCATTGCCAGGCTGGGAGAGACACTTTCTCTCCTGTAGGAAAAAGCAGAACCTGATTTTACCCACATTTCCTAATAACAATCAGAAAAAGTGGTGGCTCTGGAGGCAAACACCCCACCTCTGTGAAGCACATACAGTGCAACAGGAACAAGCTCCTCTTTCAAAATGGCACTGGCAGTGCATCGAGCCATACCCTCCAGAGGTCCTGGTGGGGGATGAGGAGCAACCTGAGCTGGCATGGCCCTCAGAGTTCCCAGCTGATGCTGTCAATAGGTGCTGCTTCCCAGCGTATGTTGTGGCAGGGTTTATTTTGCTGTGGTGTGGGTCTGCCCCGTGGGGCTGAGGCCCGGTGAGGTGTCTGCAGCAGAAGAGACTCCCTGTATGGAGATCTCAGGGAATCTGAGCCTGGCGAGGGAGGGCGATGCCTTCAGAGGGGAGGAGACCTGTGAGGTGACTTGGTGGACAGTCTGTTAGACCCAGTTCCCTTCTGTAACTGACCCATGCAGAGACCTGACACTGGAAGAGTCACTCTCAGGCGGGTTATTTGTACAGGCAGGAGTGGATGTTAAGGTGCAGAGGCAAGCGGGGAGAGCTGTTTATTTTTAATCTGTGCCAAACCTTCAGAGCCAACTCCCTTCACCATGCTTCTTTCTCAGTTCTTCCTCTGTCCCACCCTCCCTCTTGTTGTCACTGTCACAGGCTCACAAGGATGATGGATGAAAGGCCTTAGAAGCAGCCGGTTTCACATTTCATCATTGTCACATAATTCGCTTTCCTCTGTGCCTGAAACCGCTCCTGCTGCCAGAAATGCCCTTGGCATCCCAAGGTGTGCTCTTCCCTTGCCAGCGCCCAGCCAGGGACAGCCTGTTGAAGTTAAGTGCCTCTGTAGTTTTGCAGAGCCCCCGGATGCCTTGAGAGGAGGGATTCATCACAGCCCTCTGCTTCTGACAGCTAGAGACGACAGCATTGACTTTCATCACAGGACAAAGGGGTGATCTGAACGTGGCAGGGACATCCGTGTGGAGGTGACCAAATGGCTCTGATGAGCGAGGGAAGGGAGCCAGGCTGGGAGACCTCGGTGGCCCAGGGACATGTGGGAATGCCTGTGGGACCTCTATATGCTTGTGCAGCTCAGCCTCCTGCTAGCTGCGTAGCTCTGCTCTGCTCATGGGGAGGGGTGGCAGCTGTGCTTCTGGTGCAGCGGGCAGGAAGGTGACTCCTTTGGGGGTTGGCACTGGGTGTCTTGGGTCCCCTGTGGCACCAAAGAGGGTTTCTATCATGGGCAGTGGCACCTTTGATGTGGGGGGCAGAGGAAAGCAAGTCCCACGGGGACTGCAGCGCTGGAACCCCTGATGCCCATGGATAACCACAGCGCGTCTCCCTGTCACCTCTGTGTGCCTAGGCATGGCCAGATCTCACCCTATGTCCCCCCACATTGGCAGGCTCAGGTCCAAACCATGCCTGCCAGGCAAGCCCTGATCCTCAGGAGGGATCTGGGCAAGGACTAGTTAGTTAGAAAATATTTCCACTGTTGCTTCTCAGGTTTCCTCTGCTTGCAGTGCAAGCAGGTGAAAAGCTGGGTTGCAACCCCCCTCACAGATAGCTGTGATTGAATGCCTAAGGAGGGGAGGAGAGGGGAGGGAAAGGAGGAAAAGAAAAGAAATGATTGAATAAAAAAACGCCTAAAGTAAAATAAGAGTCAGTGTGAAGCAAGAGAAGACATTGTAAATCAAACCCTGCAAAAGGAGGCAGAGAGCAAACACTTCAGCCAGGTCTGAGCCACCACCAGTTATTTATTCAGATAACATATTATTAGTGAGGAGAGACACTCACATCTGATATATATCTCTCAGTCCCAGAGAAATATGAAAAGGCAGCTGGCTCTGCTCCTATCAGAACCATTCCAGATGTTTTCAGCTGGTGTCAGTTGTGCTGCTTGGCATGACAAAGCAAAGGAAAAAAAAAAACCAGAGAAAGACAGGAAAAGAAATGCCATCATCTTATTTTTAAAACACAAAAGGAAAAAAAAAATCATGGCTTCCCATATTAAATGTTTCCCCTGGCAGCCCATGGTGTAATTGTCATTAACAGCTGAAACAGCAAGAGAGATAGCAGAACACAGGGCTCCTATTTACCATTGTTAATCAAGCACTAATTGGTAGTTTAGGCATTCTTAAATTATTGTGGGGAACATTTCAGAAGTGTCAAGAGCCCAAGATCCATTCTCAGAAGTGCATCCCAAATCCGATTTCAATGTCTGAGTCATTCAGGTGCTTTTGAAAATTTTTACCTGAACGGTCACAGCTGAGACTGAAGCATAAATTTTGGTGCCAGGTGCTGCAGCATGGAGCAGTGGCCGTGCCCCGAAGGTTTTTGTGAACATGATGGAAGGTGCAGGAGGAAGCGCAGTCACCCTGTTCTACAGCTGGGGGACGAAGTTATGCAGGGATTAAGGGTGGTGCCTATATTGCTTTATTAGATAATTCTGGAAACAAGCCAGGCTGGTGTGTGTCCACAGGCTAGCTCTGAGCGTGCCACCCCACCAGCCCTTGCAGCGTGCCTCTCGGGTGGTGCTTGCTGATGCCCGCCGGCACCTCCAGGCTCCTGCCAGGCCACAGCCACTTGTTTCGTGCTTTGGTGGTTAACCAGCGCTGCTGTGAACCAGTGGTCACTCTCAGGTGATGAGCAGGGAAGGTGTTGATCAAGGTAATGCCTTACCTGCAGAGATCAGCTAGTCTGTGGTTAACGCTGTCTGTGGGGAGGGGAGGCTGGAAGCCGTTGCAAGACCATGCTTTCTGCCTTTCATCGGGAGAAAGAAGAAGTAAGCTGCGAAAGGAGCATCAAAGATAAACACAAGCAGTATTGAGGAGAGGCAAACATGGAGCTGGGATGCAGCCGGAGACAGTTACCATAGTTACTCCCCATTCCTGCAAGGAGAGAGGCTCAGGCAGCTGCCCACTGCTTTGGCACACAGAGCAGAGGTATCTCCCAGCGCCCAGGGGTGCTGCTGGCAGCTGGAGTCAACTCAGGGGGGACGTCAGTCTGCCTGCCCTGGGCTTAACCCCTTAGCTGTGCCAGCCTGGGCAAGGAAAATGTCCCTACCACCCTAAAGCTAGCAGCCTTGAGGGTGATGGGGCACAGCTAGGCACGTAGGACCGGGGGGTTTTGCTAAGGGATGGGCAAAGCTGCAGGAGTACAAAGAGGATCCAGAGGCTGGTTGCAGACTTAACTGGGCTGCTTGTGGTGTAGATGTGGGCCTGGGAAGCTTAGGGGAAAAGAGGGCTTCCCTTGAGATTCCTGATTTGGCATCAGGTCAGGATTTCAAGGATAATTGGCATCTCTAGTCCAGTTGGGGAATTGAGTTTAGATCTCTTTGGGGCCACTGGAGGAGGTGCATGGAGGATCCCATAAACTCTTCACCCATCTTGATTATGCACATTGTCTCTCTGCTTTTGGGGTCCCTTGTCCCAAAGAAAACAGCCAAACTCGGGCTATGCTTTGGGCCTAGAGTTAAGCCATCATTGGGATGACACAGAGCATGCGTTACCTGCACTCTGTATGAGCCTCAGCCCCAAAAAAGCCAGCTGGATACTTGAGCTGTGCTATGTGATGACTATGGAAAAAGGGCAGTTAACTTTTACCCGGCAAGAAAAGGCCTTCAGGTAACATCAGCTGACATGCAGTGACACCTCCTTGGCCACTGACTGGCTTTTTCTCTCAGAAAGAGTAAGAAGGAGAGAGATATTTACCTGTGAGCGAGGGATAAGAAGCCTACAAAATGAACCACAAGGCCCTGGAAGTTGCCGGTTCAGCTCCAGCCCACCGCGGCCACCCGCAGCACGCCGGCTTGGTGCTCGTCTCCTGATGGGCAGCCCCAGCATCAGCCAGACCTGCTCGCACTGGCTGCCGGCAGTACCACTGCTGCTTCCCTCGGGAGCAGGGCTCACCTCAGACCGTGGTGTGCTGGGTGCCTCGGTGCAACAAAGCTGTTTTGAGCTCAAAGCCAGAAAGTTTGCAGATACAGAGATCCGATGCAGGGGTGGCCAGAGAAGCTGTTGGCTGGGAACGGTGCCAGGCAGCCCTGTCCCACAGAAGGGGGTCAGCGTGGCACACGGGCTCCCAGGGCTCAGCACCCTCCACAGGCTGTAGCTGAGAGCTGGGTTTAGGCTGGCTGGGACCGTAACCATGGCAGCAGCAGCTTCTGCATTGCAACATGGCTTGGGGACACTAAAAAAAAAAAAGGATGAAAAAAAAGGAAAAAAATTATAAATTCTAATAATTATATAAGCTTGCTAGCAGATCAGGTTTGCTGCATGCCTTTCACCTAGGCAGGGCCCACCCCTGGGCACCAGCTGAAGATGTGATTTCTAGAGGAAGCCGAGCATGTGCTCTGGGAAATCAGGTCGTGAGCATTCAGCTGGATCTGTGGAAGGGGCTCTGCTGGCTCCTGTGCTCCTGCAAGCTCTCATTACACTAATAGGGAGCATGGGGCAGAGACATGGGTGCCGGCACCCTTGCTGTGCGCTTAATAAAGTGCCTGAAGCTCCTCTACGTATTTTTATTAAAAAAGTGTCAGTGCCTCAGTGAAAGGCAGGGGGGGATGACTAAATTGCTGTTAAGCGACATGTTGAGACATGAAATCAAGCGGAGCGCTACATTTTTAAATTAGTTTTTGACAGTCCTTTCCCCAGCATCTCACCAGGCTGTAGCTCCCGGGAGGCTGCGTCCCGTCTCTCTCCCCTCCTCGCTGCAGCTCCTCTCAGCTGGGATCCGCAGTGCTAGTTTCTCCTGTTGGGGAGGTGGGACAGCCACGCTGCCTGACAGACCCTGTTGTCCTGGAGGCTTAGGTAGCTAGTGAGAGCTGGGGAAAGCACGGCGGGTCCATCAACACCTGTGGATGTTGATTGAGCCCAGCTCCTCTGGGCTTTGCCAGCTCATGTGGGTGCAGAAGCTGCTATGTGAGTGGCCTGTGCCTGCTGCACCCCAATACGTGGCTAATGGCAGGGTATGGGTGACGGGCTCTCTCTGGGACTGTCGCTCCCAGGGGCTGGGTGTGATGACCACGCCAAACTCCTGCTTGACCTGAGCAAGTGGCTTGATGACAATCCCGAGTTTCATGGCTCTCTGGCATATGGCCATTCCTTTGCCAAAATCAGCTCTCGGTCCATGCTTACAGACCAGACCCATACCCAGCTGCCCATCCCTTGCCCCATCCACATTTTGCCATGCCCCTGCTCTCCTGCACTGCAGAAGAGGCTGGGGTGAGGGATGGGATGTTGCTGGGAGGGGGTATAGGTGTGTGGGACTCCTTCAGTGGTGCTGTAAGCAGAGCGAAGCTGTATGTCTGGAGAGGCAGACTTGTTCACGTTGCTGGAGAACGTCCCCCTACCACCCACCCCGCCAGCAGAGATGAAGTGAGGGGTGAGGGATTCAGCCCGAAATCCCAGGGCTTGGTTTTCTTCAGCTTGCCTGGGATTTTCACGTAGGGGGTTTAGTGTGAAAAAAGTGGCTTCACAAGTTATGAGTCAGGGTTAGGAGCCTCATTAGCTATCACTGGGAAGACAGCAGCGATGGAGCGGGGAAGGGTGGGGGAACGAAGGGAAGCTCAGAGAGAAGCTGGGGACCTGCGCAAAGCACTGGATGTCTTCAGGCTCACTCTGTCCCTCCTTCACCCGCCTGGCATGCTGCAGGGGCTCTGGCGATGTCTGTGCAGGGCTTGCATGTGAAGGGCCGGGGTTGTGAGCGGAGAGCTGTGCTGCTCTAACGCTATAAATGCATGCGGGGTGATGTGCTGATGCCCAGGGTGCAGGAGGGTGCCTGCTGCCAGAGCTGCTAGCTTGTGGAGGGGCAGAGAGGGACAAAAGGAGGGAGGCACTTGCAGGGGGGAGCAGCGAGTCAGCAATGGAGGTCTTGGGAGTGAGCAAAGGCACTGAGGAAGAGCAGGAAGCCTGCACGGCTGTCCCTCGGTGTGATCCAACACATTGGGCACTCTGATGGCAGCCGGTTGTGTGTGCACGGGTGGGTGTGGGGGATGAGGTGGGGAGCGGCTCCCCAAGGGGCAGGTCTGCAGCAAAGCTGGCCGCCACTGCGGCAGCACCCTGGGCTCTTGCTAATCCGTCCATGTCAGGTCAAAGGGGCGTTAATGCATCCTGCCCTGCTTGCACTGTCAGGGCTGATCTCGGCTGGCGTTTCCACTAGCTGCAAACAGAGGCGAGAGAGTTTCCGTCACAGAGTGACAGCACGTCCCTTTCCCTGTCCCTTTGGCCTTGATGTCCTGTTTGCCCTCTTTCATTCCACATTTCTGTGTTGGGCAAGACAGTATTTTTGATCTTCACATGATCACAGACGGCAGGAGGGGGAAAGACTGGGGGATACCTAGAAATATCTGATGCAAACTCAGGGATATACACGTACATGCCCAGCTAGGAGCCAGCACGCACATCCCTGGGTCTGGTACCTCAGCACACACATTGCTATGGTACCTCTCCTGCAGCAAGGCAGCTGGGCAAGGGGCCCAAGCAAGCTCCATGGCACACACGCCTTCATCCCTGGCCAAGCAGCAATGTCTTTGAGCTTAAACTTCCTGAAAGCATCACCAGCTGAGATCCTCCTGCTACCTGCCAGACATTCTCACGGCTCTTGGGCTGCATTTCTGGGTGCCCGGAGCTCATACATAAAACTTAAAACCCCATCTGCACTGCATCCCTTGAAAGCTTCTTGGGTCAGAGACATGAAGATGGTCCCCGGTGGGAAGGGAGGGGGCAGGCTGTCATCTCCGATGAGGAGGGCACCGGGAAGAGAGGAAGAGTTTCCTGCCTGACACCCGCTTGCTTCTCCCATCCATCGCTTCTGTTATGGACTATTAAAAATTAACCAAATCATGTTCGTCATTAACACGCATTGCCTTTGTTCTCCAGGCTCCCAGTACCCATTTGCAGGGCTTTTGTTATGTATTTTTCAGCACTTTGTCTCTTTAATTGCTCGCTTCTCTCTGATGTGGTGAGCTGTGGTTTGCAAGTCAGCTGCAGGGAACAGAGGGGCATTTTTATTGCTCCAGACTGGAAGTCAGTGAAATAAAAGGCTCCGCAAGTCCCAGCTATTGCAGCCGAAGCAGGCCCTGCAGTCTCTGGTGCCTGTGATAGATGCTCCTTGCCTACTGGCAGGCAGACAGCTCTGGAGTCTTTAATCCATTGGGGGTGAGAGGGAGGGAGTCTTTTCTGAAACTTAGGCTGCCTTTGCTCCTTTTCACCCCTTTCCTCCCACACACGGTCCTGCTGCTTTTCTCGCTCTCTGCTCTTCAGTGATGTAGCTGGTTTTGGCACCCTGATGTGCAGTGTGGGGCTAGGCTGCGGGTGCTGCTGTGCTGGAGGCCCTGGGCTCAGCTGCTGGCTTCACTGCAGGTGCTTGCATGGGAAAGAGAAGCAGGACCAGGCTGGAGGTATCCCCACAGCCCTTTCCTGATATTAGTCCCTCCCTCTGAACCTAAGTGCTGTTTTCACTGGAGTTTAGCTGGGCCAGGCAGGCCTCCTAAGAGCTTGTAAGGTCTGGTTCCCCATAAAAAATGGATGCAGCATGGTAGTCCCAGCAGCTGGGCTGGGACTGGGCGAATGCCAGCAGGAGGTGAGAGCAGCTGCCCCGCGTTTGATGGTGTGATGTAGGCATCGCTGTTGCTGAAGGGAGGTGGGTGTGCAAGACAACAGTGGTCGCCAGCCCTGAGATGCTTCCTTCTGCTGAATGCTCCAGGGGGACGGGGTGAAACCAGAGAGCAGGCTCAGCAGGAGGCACATAGGCTGCTGCTGTCGCCAGGAGATCTTCCTGTCTTGCTGACCCGGGAGGAAGCCAGGAAAAGAGGTTGTAGCGTAGGGTACCATCGCTGAGTCTCCTGGGGCAGCCCGTCTCTCCAAGCTACCAGTCACTCTGGCAGTCAGCTGGAGAGCATGCAGAGATGGGTCAGCTGTTTCGGTGCTGATGCAGAGTGACTCAGGCCTCTGCCCACAGCTCCCCAGTGGGATGCTGAGTGGAGCTGACAGGCAAAAGCAAAACATCTGCTTCAAACCCTTGTTCTTTGCAAGCTCAGCAAGTCACCAGTCAAGAGCTCACCTCTTGGAAGAGAGGTACCCAAGGGAGAGGTACTAGGAGCTGGGGCCTCTGGTTTGGGAGCAGAGGAGCAGGAGGCTGCTTGGGACTGAATCCTGCCCTTTGGCAGCTTGGGCAGAGAAGAAAGACTTAGTTTCCCTTTGGGTATGGACAATTAGTAGCACTAAGGTTGGTACTCAGCTCTTTGATCAACAAAAAAAGCCTAGACACCACATTTCTGGGCTTAATTCAAGGGTTGCTGACTGCAGTTAGACAAACTGTGCTATTAGGAAGGGCAAAGATAATCGGCTGTTTCTTCTGCCCTGAACCTCTGTGAATCACCCTGGTGGAGGAGGATCTTTGGTCTCAACTACCCTAGTTAGTCTCCTAATGTTTCTTACCAGAAAGGTGTTAGATCCTCAAAGCACACGTGTTGTAAGGGTACATTGGTCTTTGGGAAGGAATCAAGTCCCTCTGAAGATGATGTAAATCTTTTCCTTGACTTCATCAGGCTTTGGATCAGGGCTGGACTCATCACGGTCTCCACATGGCAAGGTGAAGTGCCACCGTGATTAAAACAGCCAGGCAGGGACCCAGCTGCAATGGTGATGGCAGGAAGTTTTAGGAGGGGAAAGGCTGGTGTCAGCCTTCCCTCTAAGAGCTTTAATGCCCAACATGTTGAAATTTAATAATTAAGGAGGTGCTTTCACATGTGTTTTTTTTTCTAATAGTCTAACAGCGTGAAATAAGCCATTCAATAATTAATTGACAAAGTTGAACTGCACATGCCAGCACCCGAGCTGAGAGTGTGGGCTCAGCCTTTGCAGACAAATGAAGTGAGAAGTAATTGCTTGATGAAGAAAAGGAAGATATTAACATAAGATTTGTCAGGTCCCTCATAGGAATTCATCATAGTGGGTCTGGGGCTTCAAATGGGATTTGTGCTGCTAATTCATCACTAATTAACACACTAAATTGGCCCAGGAGTGAGGGGAGAGAGGGAGCTGGGGTGATAGTAGACTTCAACAAGAGCAAGAGGAGGGAGAGAGAGAAAAATCTTTATTTGTAGGGGATGATTCAGAGGGAATAAGGAGGAGACAAAAATGGACTGCTGGCACTGGACAATATCTGCACATGCGTGTTTGTCATCGGGGAAGTGCCTAGCAATGTTGACACCCACATGGATGATCCCAGTGTGTTTGGATTGGAACTTGGTTCCAGTGAAAGGGGTCCCAGCTTTTCTCCTGGCTGACTCCAGGCTCCTTCCTTCTCCTCATCCTCGGGATGCTGCTGCTGTTGCAGATGTTACAACTGCTCTCGCTGGGTGAGATTAGCAATTCAGCCTGACTCTGGTCCTATGCTGCCCAAGTCTTGCTTCACTTACAGTCTGTAGAAAGAACTAGGTGCAACAGCGAGGGCTCATACGCAGGCTGAATGTGGCTCTGAAGTGCCACTGTAATACGTTAAATCCTCCCAGGTGCCACCTAGAAAAGGCAGCTCTATGTGCAATAAGAGGTGGCACCTCGAAGTTGCCCCAATAATTTAAGTCTGTCTCTCCAGGTTATCTGTCTCTCTGTATGTGTGTTACATGGCTTGGGTCTCTCCTAATTACTTGTTACCACATGGGACAGGGAGAGACAGTGAGGGCTCAGTCAGTGTACCCAAACCTGGCAGTTAGGGTACTAACTAAACTTGGGGTGTGCTGTTCCCCTCCACATACTTGATTCCCTGGCTGTTAGAGGAGTGTCACCTTTTCTGTGATTTTTTCTTAGTTTTTTTTCTTTATGAGAAAGCTCAAAAGCCTACTTCAGCATGATAAAAACACTAAAAGCTTTAAAAGTGTTCCTGAGAGGGAAACAGCTCCAAGTTTATTCCCAGGGCAATAGATTAGTAGTGTTTAGGGCTGGAAAGGATCACTAGTTTAATCAATAGATTAAAAAAGATCACAGCTGTTAGTGCCAGACTTTGATTTTTACACTGCCGCTACATTTTATGTGGCTGCCTCCCCATCTGTGGCATTTTATAGCACTCAGGATACCTCTGTGTTACCCCAATCCAATTTATGCTCTAATCTTATACTATTCACCTACCTCTTTGCTATCCCTTATCTCCTCAAGTATTCCTGGATTTGTGTCCTGCCGTGTTTCCATCACTCGCAGGATGTACCAGATGGAAAGCAGTCCCACGAGAGGCTGGCAGTGTTTGTGTGACGTCTCTAAGGCAACGCAAGGGCAGTCTCTGTGCTGTGTGCTCTTTACTTCAGGACCAGCTACTCCTAATTTTAGCTAGAGGCTGACCAGGAAGGGATGATTTGTATCCCTTGACACTACAGCAGAATTCAGCTTGGAGTTCTGAGCTAAGCCTCTCCACCTTGAACATGTGGACAGGGCACCGGCTGGGTTCAGAGCACCGGCTGCCAGAGTCTTCCTGGATGAGACTGCTGGGAATGGGGTCATTTCTGGTGAATAAAAAGGTATTTCTCTGCTCTCTCCCTTTCCCTGTCTTACAGCAACTGAGCTGCTTCTCTCTCCCCACCCGACCTATTTTTGATCTTTGGCTGTCCTGATGGTGATAACTCAAGCACTCTTACGAAGGACAAAGTCACAGGCTTCAGGCGAAACACACTGCTGTCAGCGGCTGCTCGGAAGCAGGGAGCACTGCAGAAAGGGCGGTGGCAAGAAGGATCTCTGTGTCTCTTGTTTGCAAAAAAAAAGGAATGGATACAAAGAACAAACTTGTTTTCGCAGGAAGTCAGCTCCAAATGTCCCCTGAACTTGTGTAATCTTTTTGCTGCCTCGATGTGACTAGATACCTGGGTGGATGGATTGAGATGCTGCAGCAGGACAGGCTACAGACAGAAATAGAGGCACTGATAAATTACAGTGTTTCTTTGGTGAAGTTTATTCCAGAGACCTTGCTGCAGCTTGTAGGAAAGGAGTTACCCTTGAGGGAATGCTACAAGTTTTTAAAGTCTCAGAAGGTAAAACCTTTCATAAAAATGCAATTGGCTTCCAGCCAGGACCCCTCTAAAGAGCATCTTAGTACGCTTTTGGCTTTGGGTTATCTATCTGTGGATTGTATGTACAAACATACTCCTTCCTCATGTCTTATGCACTGAAAAGGAAAATTTAGGTGGCAGCTGTTTTTATGACTTCTGGATTTTTTTGAGAGACAGCAAAACACAAACTTCACTGGAGAGAGCCACAAGTCCATTCTCTGGCTTCCCAGTACAAGTCTCTGGATGACTTTTCTTTAGTTCTGCTACAGATGGCTGGCAATTTCTGTGCCAGTTTTTTAAATTAATTTGCATTGAGGATCTCTACTCTATTGTTATGTTCCAGATGGGAAAATGAAAAATCCCCAAATGAGGTATCCAGCTCCATATTTCTGTCTCTGGAGAATCAGCCTTCATGAGATCCCCTTGGGCATTGCTGATCTAGCAGAAAGCCTCCACAAGACTTTGTTTTTTGCTGATCAACAAAGCTTCTTCCAGTCAGATTTTCTCTTTGGGTTCCAGGGTGAGTTGGGAGTCTTAACAGGGTTTGGGCATCATCTGTAAGCCCAGAGCAGTAATGTCATCTGATAAGTAACTTCTTGTAAATCTTCCGCCTTAGCTACAGCATGATTTCTGCATTGGCTTGTGTTTGCTCTTGTAGTGATGTGACACCCCATTTCCCATGAATGAATAATCAGACATTGATTTGAGGAGGGTCCCAGCAAACACTGCGCTTTTTGTGACAATCCTCAGGACTCCATGAGGTCAACACCTCACTTGTAGCATGGTAAGAACACTGAAGCCCTTCTTCCAGAAAGCACCAGGAAATCCTGGATGGTTATCCACCATCAGTGCTATAACTTCACAATGGTAGAGAAGATGGCTCTCTCCAAAGCTCATCTGGGGTTCACAAGTCAGTACTGATCCAGAGGGGAACCTCACAACAGACTAGAAATACCTGTTACTGATTCCCCAAGGCTACCTCTTGTGGCTCCTGATTCTCCTGGCAGGTTTCCTGTTCCAGAGCCAACCGAGGACTCTGCTGAGGATGTGAGCATCGTCTCAGTGTGTACACATAGTCCAGAGGATGGTGCAAGCTTCCTTCTTCAGTGAGAATAGCAGGTAGACGCAGCCCTGGAGAAAAAAACCAACATCTGCAACTACTTCCACAGTGGGATTTTTAAGACAGCAGAGCCAGAGAATGGACTCTGCTCTGTGAAACTCCTTGGGAGCTGTGTCTTGCTGCAGTTATGAAGGTGGGTGCAACCTGGGAAGAAATGCCTGAATAAAATGGCTCTGCTTTTGGGGTGTTCTGGGTACACGGCAACTGGTGGGGAAGACAGTGTCACGACTGTGGATATTCCTGTCCTTCTGGGTGGGATTTCTGCTGTTTGCCATATGCTATGTCCTGCAGTATTTGAGCAAGATGTATGAGGATGAAAGTCCCTGGTGCCTGGAAGGCAGAAGGTCTCCAATGAATACTTGGATCAAACAGGACTCAGCCAAATAGGGACCCATTGCACTAGAAGAGACTTCAGATTAGGAGGTGGGACTCTGCTGGCTGACAGGGATGCAGTTCCCATGCCTGTCACGCCCCAGAAATGCTTCCCTGGTCTCATTGACATATCTCAAGACATATCTCAAAGTGCTAAAAGTCCTGAACCTCGTGCATTTTAAATGATATAAATCAGATTCCCACTTTCCTAGCAACATGGAGGCTGGAGAGTCCTGCTTTTATTATCGCTTTACTGTGCCAACAGCTCCGCATCAAGCCTATTACATTTACATTTCTGCTTTCTGAATGAGGGAAGTGGGTAACAGTACGGTGTACCTGGAAAACACATCTGCAACATTAGTTTAGGCTTGCAGCTCCCTGGAAAGACCCAGTGAACTGCAAGAAAAAGCAATACATTGGAGTATTGCAAGAAAAAGCAATACATTAACTCAGTACAAGCGATAATGTTTCCACGCAATAGCCAGCTCAAGCGGCTCTAATAGCTTTCTACTGACTTTCTGCTGAAAGAATGACTCTTAGCTCGAACAACAGAGATGTATCTTTGGGTAGGGGAGGTTCCTTCCTACCAGAGGCTGCTGTGAGCTCTGTGAGGGTCACTCCAACATTTCCAAACTGGAAAATCTGCAATCAAAATGACCCTGAAATACCTGCTTTGGTGACATTGAAAAGAAACCTTACAGCTTCATAAATCAAACTGCAGTGAGGAAAGGAAGTGGAGGTTGCAAAGCCTGAAACTGGAGGCTTTAACCAGTGGAAGGAGCACCTTGGGCTGTAATGCTCGGAGTCAGCTTTATCAAAATTTTAGGAGTAAGCAATGGCGTCCTGACTGCATCTGATGGTAAGAGGATGGATGGCCTAGTAAAGTCTGGGACAGGCAGATCTACAGTTGAGCAAATAAGATTGAACGTGCAATATATATCAGGCAACTCAGCCTCTTTTCCTCCTGGGGGGAATGCCAGCCATCTGCCATTTCACTGAATCCAGTTAGTATTCAAAATAATGGGAGTGACATGGAGAGAGGGGAGATAAATGTATTTTTTATAAGTGACAGCAAAAGCGTCAACTGAAAGGGTCTGATCTGCCATGGCTTGTGGCAAGGCTCTGGCATTACCCCAAAAGGTCTCGTGCCATGTCCAGGGGAGCGTGGCGTGCGGCACTGGAAGGGGCCCTCCCTTGGACACATGTGGTATCTGCTTTGCTTCTGTCAGCTGCTTAGAAAATTGCCTGCCATGAATAACCTGTTCAGGAGTGGTCCCCATCTGTCTCCCTGGGGACTGGTGCCTTCTCTTTCCTCCCAGTATCAGGGATGGGTCAGAGGGTGGGGATGCTGCCAGTACCTCACAGAGCCACGGGAAAACGTCAGCGAGAGGTGGAGGAACGTCCCACGGGTGGCACCACAGAGCAGACACGGATGGGAAGAGTCAACAGAGCAAGACCAGCTAGGGAGGGCAGAAAGGTGTCACCCGTGCTTGGGGAGAAAGCTGTGGTGTGCCGCGGTCCCTTCAACAGCCCGGCTGGGGCGCAGCCTGGGAGGGACCATGGTGTGGGGTAAGGCACAAAGGGCAGGAGCCCCCTCAAATATCCTCGGTCCGTCCCCTCTTCTCCCTCAGCAAAGCGTGCCCTGGCCAAGAGGAGCCAAGGTGGAGCGGGATGGGGGCGTGATGCGGGGAAGGGGTGACCCCACTCTCAGCCATCAGCGAAGTTTGCTAGCGGTGGCAGCAGGGCTGTAACTCTCCCCCTTGTAAACACTCAGTGCTTCCTTCGTTCAGGCAGATTTAAAAGGAAATCCAATGCGGTTTACAAGCTCCCAGCCCATTAGTGAACGGGTTCATAAAGCAGCGAACAAAAGCTAATCAATATGCTGAGTGCAGGGGAGAAGGAGCCTGAAAGCATTTGCTAATCTGGAGGATGCTGCCAGCCTTATAAATAAGAAGGGTCTCTCCGATGGGAGTGGGCCCAGGGAGCAATTTGGCACCTTTCATCTCCGGTCGCCCGTAAACGCCTCTCTCCAGTAATGAGCCTGCTGCTCCCCTTCCTCCTCAGCGTGGAGCAGAGCGAGGAGGAGGAGGCAGGCAGAGCTGCTGCTAATGGTGACTTGCCACAGGGATCAATAGACGGGAAGCAAATTAACTGGGCTCCCGTGGGAGGGGATTTGTCGATAAGTGGGGTGGCGGGGAGTGACACCTGATCGGATGGCTGTGCCGCTTCGCAAATACCAGCCTGTAATGAACCCCCGAGGGAGCGGGAGGAAGGGGACCCTCCTGCCTGTCTGGGTTGCTGCCTTCCCTCACCTCAGCCTCCCATTAGCACACACACAGCTTTGATTTTTTTCCCCTAACCAGTTCTCTCGCTGCCTCTCTCCCTCTGTGAGGTGCTGCTCCCTCCAACAAAACTTCTCCTGTGGAAGCCCATGGGAAGAGGGAAGGGTCCTCAGAGCCCAAACCCCTCAGGCTCAGGGCTCCTCACAGAGGGTGGCCTGGGGGGCTTTGCCTTAGGACATCTCTGAACCCCTTCTGAAGAGGCTTGCAGCCTTCTTGCCCTGGAAATGTGATATGTGCTTGAAAAAAAAGCCGTGGCCTTCTTTCTTAGCCTCCTGGCCATCATGGCACTGTGCTGTGAGGTGGGGAGGCGGGCGAGGAAGGTCTCAGCCAGGCATTCCTCCATCAACCCCTTCTTTCTCCCAGGCCTGGGGGAGGACGGACTGCTTCTCTGGGCAATGAAACTGGCAAAGCACGATCCTTTCCCTGCCAAGCCTGGTGACTTGGTCAATCTTTGGTTTTTTTTGTCAGCACTCCCAGAGATTGAGGTGTCCTCAGGCCCCTCTGCTAGCAGCTGGCGCAGGAGGCTGGAGGATGAGGTTGATCCCAGCCAACTGCTCCACAGAGCAACCTCACGGACGTGGGGCTGCCATGAGGCTGGGATTACAGAGCAAGCGTCTTCAGCAGAAACTGATGCAGCCTGTCTGGACTGTTGCTTGACCCCGAGCTGCTCTAGCTACAAAATTAGGGGAACAGCCCTTGGCTGGGAGCCCTGGGGGGACCTCCTGCCTGCACTCCTCCCCTGCCCATGGGGAGCCTGGCACTGCAGGCATTAGCCCTGGGGTTCTGCACCTCAACTGGAGCCAGCAGAGGGGGCAGGAGGGGGTTAAGGAGCGATCGCCTGCTGGACCAAGCCTGGCTGGGAAAGGACAGGACCTGCAAGTTGTGGCACCTGCTGGAGGTGTTTTGAACAGGAAATCTGTGCACAAGTAGTGCTTTTAACAACTGGAACAGATTTCATTATCTTCATGGTCATATTAGGCAGCTCTGGCAGGAGGGTGGGTGGATAGGAAAGACAGCAGCAGGAGAAAACTGTGCACTAAGAAAAGCAAGTTCTGAGCACATACAGAGAGAAGGATGACCCTGCCCTAGTGTGAGTCATGTCTGCAGAACAGATCCATATTTAGTATCTTTCCTTTGCTGCAGACTTTAGGGCACAGTGTAGCAAGGTATCAGTCAGCTGCTGAGACAGCCAGGGACTGGATTTCCCAGGGCAGTCGGCCAAGAGGAGGCTGCCTTGGACTCCTGCAAACCACTGCCAGCCTCTTTGCAAGGCGAACCTTGCATTTGGACAGCACAGAGCGTTCCTCCTGGAGCTGACCAAGGAGATCCTCATGGTTCTGGACCTGGCTCAAAGCAGAAGTCATGAGAGGAGCCTGAGTCCAATGAGTTTTGTGGGGAACACCCAAGTTCCCTGGGAGGCTGGGGAGCACGTGGCCGTGCGTGGGCTGGAGGTGTGTCCCTGAGCAGGCAGAGGTGGGCGTCCCGTGCCTCTTGCTCTCGCTGCAGGTGGAGGAGGAAGCGGGACGGAGGCCACCAGCCTCTTCTGTGGCAGGCAGCCTGGGCAGCCTTCTACCAGCAAGCGATCTGAAGGAGCGGGGGCAATTTCCCAGCTGTGCTGCCTGTGCTGCTGTGGCAGGGAAAGTTCTTGCTGTGCTGGGAAGGGCTGCCCCTCCTCAGCTGCCTGACAGCTCATGCCCTGGGGGGCTCATTTGGTGCAGATCCAGCAGTGAGTTCAAACCGCATTTAATTTTGTCTGCACGCACAAAAGAGAAAATCCCATTGTTTCTGCTACTAGCTGCTTGACTGGCTGCCCAAACAAACAGGCAAGATAAAGTGACCCTGGGCATCTCTGCTGAGCTGTGGCCAAGGCTTGATTGAGCAAATGAACCTGCAGACAGAGAACAGAAAAGGCCAGGGATTTGCTCTGCCTTGGCTGTCCTCCCTCCAAATGCTGCTGGCGCCTGAAGGAGTGGGGTCCCCTAGGCACCCTTGTTGCTGGGGGGCTGGGGGGGCCAGTAACAGGACCAGCTTTATGGTGGGAGGAGAAGGGAAGAGAGTCCTTACTTGGGTGACCAGAGCACTAAGTGATCAGCATCTTGCTTGCAGGAAGGAGAACAGCATGTCTTTGGGAGGCACCCTTTGTCCGGCCGCTGGGACTACAGCTTGTTTGCCTGCCCCCCTTCTCTCCTCATGGTCAAAGTCCCCGGTGTCTGTAGGCGTGCTTAGGAAGGTATGCTCAGGACCATGCTGTAACAACTTGAGAATGATCCTTCCTTCCCTCCTTCTGTCTCTCCCTCACTGCCTTCTGCACCCTGCTTTCTCATCCTTCCATCTCTCCTTCCCATCTTGTTGCTGATCTCCACCTGCCTTCCTCATCCTCCCTCCTGCCTCTCCCTCCTATTTAATGTCATCCTCCCTCTGCAGCGAAGCTGTGCCTTTCAAGCAGCCTATTGAAGGGACTTGCCAAAGGAGCCATTAGTTAGAAGCAAAGCGGAGGCCTGTGATGCTGAAAACAAAAGGAGCGGTGGTGGAGAGCAGGGAGGGAAGAGCCGGCCTGTATTATGCAGCTCTTCTCCACTGCCAAGTTCAGAGTGACCCCCTTGCTACATATCTATCAGCCACACTGTGACAGCCATTTGTGAAATGAGTTCAAGCGGTCCTATTTGCATTCCCTAATGAAGACAACTCACAGAGCCCGGGCCTCATTGCCCCACCCCACCCCGCCTCCCTTCAGCCCCAATATGAGAAGCATGAGCACCTGCTGGAGTTTCTGTTTCTCTGGAGGAGAGCAGTTCTCGTAGGAGCAAGGAAGGTGTGTGAGCATGAGGAGAAGGGACCTAAGAGAAATCTAAAGGTGACAACAGAGGCTGGCAAGCTCCTGGCTCTTTCAGGCTGTTAGGAAACAGGTGAGAATGAGTGTATTGTCCCAACAAAAATACATTGCTTTGTTGATGTAGCAGGGGCTGAGTGTGAGACTATCTCATCTCTTGGTCACTGTTAGCAGTGAAGGAAAAAAGGTCTGTGTACAAGAATGGAAAATAAGATTGGATTGGACTCTCTTCCTCTCTGTACCAAAGCCCTTTGAGGTTAAAATGATGTCTGGATTTGGAAATTACTTCTGTTGGGACAGTTTGGCAGGATCTTCTGGGCATTATTGCTCTGCCTCAGATAGCAGTGAAGCCTGGCTCCTTCCCCAGCACTGTCAGAGCAGTTTCCCTGCACAAAGCTCTGCCCTAGCAAAGAGCCAGTATGTGCCCTCAGGTCTGTTTGCTCTTTCTGTGGCATCCATGGTCGCAGAGTACCTTTGCTTGGGCAGAAGGAGGGTGCCTGCAGGATGGCTGGAGTTCTGTGTTCAGGGCCTGTGTACTGCAGCCAGTAAAATACAGTGATGCTATAGGTATAAGTCCATATAAGCAAGTGCTCCAGATTAAAAAAAAAAGCAGTATTGTATTGCTCTTCACCTGTTAAGTGCTTTGAGATCCTTGAATATAACATTTGATATAAATGCAAAATAATTATTATTTTGCAAAAAATTATTCATTTCCTTCCATTATACTCACACGCACCAAGGCGTACGTTCCCATTGCCAGGCATTTGTGCATAATCTCTAGAGAGGGACTTGTCTGATTGTTTATTCAGTGTAAATAAGTTAAATGCTGGGGAATGAATGGTTCTACTAATTGAATTTATTCTTGTAAATTTAATGCCATTCTAGCCAAATGTGCCATCAAAAATGTGCATTATTTTGTTCATCTGCATGGTCACCATTGAAATTCAGAGAACACATCTGAAATCCTAGTGCATAGCTGGAGGAAATGGTCTTTCCAGCAACCCATGGAAATACTGTGTGGAATTTCAATATTTGTATATCCAGAATGACTACTTCTGTTCTTATAATAGAAGGATCAGTGACTGCAATTGTGATGCTGAAATGTGCCCACTGTGAGAGAAAGTACAGTTTCTTAGTTTTTCTTACTTCTCGCATATGGATTCCTTTGAGGCTTAGAGTCCCTGTATTTGTTCTCTGCCCAGAGAGGATTTTAAAGTAAAGAGGAAAGGGCCAAGGAAAATCTATAGGTTTTTCTATAATTGTGCTTTATGTACATTGTAAGAATTATATCTGGGCATAACTCAGCACCAGTCAGGTGTATTTTGCTCTAAAACAAGCTGCTTTATAGCATTTATGGAGAACTGACAGCAATGAATGAGTGGTTTGTGAGGACACTATTAATTGATTTGGAAGTCCCGAGTGCAGGAGTTTCTTTTTATATCCGAGTGCTAGGAGAGTCTATTATGTTTCTTGAAGCTCTTCATCCATGTCTCACACCACAGTGGGTCATATATCTGCTGCAAACCCAATGTGACCCTTTTGAGCCTGTTGGCGTGGCAGTTCAATGAGATGGTTTGGAGGTGGAGGAAGCTCCTGCTAGACCTGCCGTAGGAAGGAAAATAAAGCAAAGCAGAGAACATCATTATGCCATTTGCTGCGTGCTGAGTAGGGCATACAGCTCTGGCTTCTCCAGCTCAAATGTGTTTTGTATAGTCGAGCTAAAAAAGGCTCAGAGCAGGGCAGCAGCAAGGGTGACTAAAGGTGGGGAATGGCTTAAGTGCAAAAAGTGATGAACTGGTCTAGGACTCCTCTGCCTGGAAGAGACAGGTGAAGAGCTCTGAAACAGTGAGTACTGTGGAGAAGGAGAACAAGGAACAAATGTTTTGTCCCAGCATCGGCACCGGGGGAGTCAGAGGGAACTGGCAGGCAGCAGTTTCAGAAGAGACCAGAGGAGGTGGCTCCGCGGCAGGGGCACGGCTGAGCAGTGGGCATCTGGAGCGTCCCAGATGTGACTGGACAACTCTGTGAAGGACAAATCCATCGTGAAGTATTAAAGACAGGAATGCCACGTGTGACCCAGGACGTCTCTAAGCCAAAGGTGGCTGGGAGAGTGATCTGGGGAAATCCCGCGGCGTGCTTGCCCTGCCCTCATCTGCTGCTGGCTGGAACAGGCTGCTGAGTGAGACAGGTCTCTGGTCTTACCTGGTACGACCGTTATTGCGCTTTCATGTCCGTTGCTCAAAAAACACCCTATGGCAGTCAGCTCAGCTTTAAGAACACTAAACTTGAGAGAGTTACGTAACTATTAACCGCTTTATCTTCATGCTATTAAGTATCATTAGGTCCCTACTATGGGTTTAGCAAAACCCCGATGAGCCAAGAGGGAGAAATAATTGCAGCCCATATGCCTGAAATCACCCATCCCACTAAGGACTGCAATTCAGCTCGTGAGCTGTAATCACATCAATTAACCTTTGTTCCATTTAACATTAGGAGGGCCATAGAATTACAGTTTTCGTAATTAACCTCCTAAATAGGGATGCATCCAAACCAAAGAGAGATCCCTATGTCTCCTGGGCTCATACAAAGGCAGGGGAAGAGAAAGATGAGGGTTATTAAATGGAAGGAAAGAGGGATTAATGTCCACAGAGCTCTGTTGTTGCCTTGCAAGGGGAAGGGCTGCCCTGAGCCCCCTAGGCTTGGGAGCCTCCTGGACAGGCAGCAGTGCTGCACGAAGGGCCTTGGATCCAATACCAGGGAAAGTAGGGACCCAGGATCAGGAATGGGGAAAGGGGGAAGCTCCCAGGGCCTAAGTAAGGGTGAATAAAAGAAGCTCCCTCCCCAGAAAGGTGTCCTGTGCAGTACCCTAGCCCCTCCAAGAGCAAGTGCCTAGCTGAAGACCCATGGGCTGCTTAGGACCTGGTCTCTGCTGCCTCAGGGAGGGAAAACCGTGGAGCAGGCATTGAAAGGGAAAAAATGGAGAGGATTCACTGAGCAGCAATGGGAAAGTAATTGAGCTAAACTGAAACATAATTGGAAAATAATCGTGGTGAGCAGCAGTTTAACACATTTTATTGTAATTTGAACAGAAGTTGCTTTATGAGTTTGTGTTCATCCCCATCTTGGAGCTTGTGGTGTGCTGTCTATAGCATAGACAAAAGACTTTTTCTGTGGCTTGGGACTGAAGCCAGAAACAGACTCTGCTCCCTCATCCCCACTGCCACCTCTGTCTCCATATGCAGTGCTGGGGAAGAGCGGGAGGAGGAATCTGGTTTCTCCAGCAGCATGGGAGAGGATGGTGGTACCACCCACAGCAGGAGGTGGCGGCTGCCAGCTGGGGGGATGATGCTGGGAGACCCCACTTGCTTTCTCTGGGTTAGTCAAGAGTATTTTCTGTCCATGCTTTCTATGTGCTGATTTGCTCCAAAGCCGCTTATGCAAAGCGTTCAATAAATACCCCCTGAAACGTGGAGGAGATGAACAAGGTAATGAGAAGAATAATGAAATGTCCCTCAGCCTCCAGGGAAGCAGTATTGACCAGCCATGGAGAGAGCTCGTAATGAGGCCCACTTTACCCAGAGAGAACAGTAATAGCCTTCCCTTTTGCAGCCCCCCTCGTCATCCCTGTAAATTGTGTTTGCTCAAGAAAATTATTTGTGCAGGAACGGAGCCAGGCAGCAAGTGTGGACTGGAGGAGCCAGTGTGGAAGGAAGGAGAAAGGTTGGGGGGGAGTCATGGGCCAGATGTGGCTCCTCAAGGTCAGTTACTGCTGCAGACAAGGTCTGCTGTGTAAAATGCCCCTGTGGACCCTGCTGGCCCAGGATCCTGGGGGCAGGGGACTTTGGGAGTGTGGGAGCCAGAGCTGGAAGCAGGGGGTGGATCCTCTGCTCAGTGAGTGCAACCCTCGCCTCAATCGCGTTTTCCCCTTGCCTCATCCACATCTCTCTGTCCAATGCTCTGTTCTTTGTGCAGATGGTGTGATCTCTGCGCCAGTCCCACTCTGCCCTGACAATTACCCCAGCTCCTGAGCAATGCCCCTGCCCCCAGCCCCTGTTCTGCTGCGAGAGGCTCACAAGATGCCTCTGGATTCAGTGCACTCGCCCGGTGGACTAACTGGCCGCTCTCCTCTGGCGCCTTTACCCACCTCTGTCTGCTCCAGATAAACTGTGTGCTCAGTGACAGGGCTGCAGTTTCCCACCCGCAGCAGCTCTTGTTTTCTAGCCCATGACCCAGGGTTCCCAGCAGCCTCTCCTGCACCACAGTGTCTCTCCTTTCAGCAGTCGTAGAGATTTCTAGAGCACACCATCTGCTCACCTGGTTTTAACTGTGCTATCCGCTCAAGGCAGCATCCTGTCTACCTTGACCTTTATTGCATTATCCCTGCGCCTTCCATTCCTTGTTTCCATTCCTTGCCCCCTTGTTATCTGGGGAGGCAACAGGTCTCTGTCACTTTGCCTTGCTGTTCTTCCTATTCGTTTCTCTGCCTTTTACTGTCAGAGCTTCCTTTGTCCGCTCTCTCCTTGAGCAGCATCCCAGTTGGGACCGGCATCTCATTAGACTGCAATTCCCTTTGCCTTGGTCCGGCGTACAAAGTGCCAGAACATCTCAAATTGAGCTGGGACTCTTGTCTTGCAGACAGCAAGGTCACTGCAATCCAAGGAGCTCCTAAGCATGCGTGTATATGATGCGGCCCACATTCACACAGTGCAAAAGGTAGCTCTGCAGACTTTAGAGCTATCTGAGTCCTTAAGCTGGTGCATGTGAGCACCCACACACTGCATCATTTGTTTGGCAGATGGGGGGAATAAGGGTTTATTTTTATTACCATTATCATTGTATCATTTATTTCGTCAGTGATGTCCAGAAGAGAGAGTCCTTTCTGCCTCCATGGCAGGTGAGAGAAGGGTGCAGAGAAAAGCACCAGACAGTGGCGAGCTGAGCTAAGGCAGGAACCCGCTAAGTGCGGTTGGGAGATGTGAGTCTTGAGTGTGTGGTGGACCACAGACATGTGGTGGTGTCGTCTGCCCCAGGTGGGTTTCTTCTTCCCTGCTACGCTCTGATGTGGTCCAGTACATGGTCAATCCAGACTGGGGTTTTCAGAACTTTATGGTGTCCTCCATGGTCTCACCCTGGCCCTTGGGACAAGGTGATTCTCCCCCTGAGCTGTGGACAGCCTCATGCTGGCACCCTCGGGGATGTCCACCTCCCCACTCCAGGCAAGGAACAAAGGGGTTAGGTTTTACAGTGCCCTGGAGAAAGTGCTCTGGAAGCTGTCAGCCTAAAGCAAATTGGAAGAGCCCCCCCACTGTGTTCAATCTCTTGATTAAAGCAGCAGCTGATCTTATTGTCATTCCTAACAGATCAGTGCTGAGTTTTCCAAGGCTGCTGCTGAGCCCGTTGTTAGCTTGGCTGGTTGCAATGATCTGAATTTATCCTAAGAGTTTTTGGTTTTTTAATGGTTTTGAGCCTGCTCAGAAAAGAACTTCTTTCTCATTTTGTGTTCATTGGGGTTTTATGTGGAGGAACCTGCCAACCTGGCAAAAAAACTTTGGTCATGAGTTGTTGAGGGATGCTGAAGCAAATCAAACTAAACCTAACTCCATGAAATCAGAAAAAGCTAAGCTAGGGCCTAAACAGACCAGATTGAAAAAGAGCCTATCAGACCAGCCTCAGCCAGACCAAACCAGAGACCTACCTTGACTTGAGCAGACCAAGCCGGACATATTTGGGTTAATATTTGAGTTGAATGGAATAGAAAGGTCTTTGGGCAGGGGAACAGAAAGACATTTTCTTTCCTTCTTCCATTGATTCCAGGAGGAGCCCTGCTCTGCTTTCCTTGGGAAGTGGGCTTTTTGCTCAGGTGCAGAGCTTCCTAAGGTGAGATGGCTACTTGGAAAGCTGACCACAATGCCACAGCATTTCAGGAGGGACCACTTTTCTTTCTGTAGCTAGTAAAAAGGCCCTGTAGTAAAAGCCAAATGAAAGCAGAGACTCATCCTTATCCGTTATTTACTGCCTTAGGAATCTCTGGAAACAACATGGGAAATGGTACCCATTGGTATCACAGCACTGACTGTGACTTTTGTGCTATGGTTGATGCCAGATGCTAACCTTGGTTTCTTCCTACCTGGAGGTGACACACAGCCCTGACCTAAATGAAGGGGTTAAGAAGCCATGTGCCTATGCCATATGATCACAGTCAGCAGCACCCATTCATGGCCTTGCTGCTCTCCACACAACGAGGTATCCAATGGCAATCCCAAACAGGAACAGTGAGTGTTAAATGGAACAGCTCTCTGGAGACTGGGTATTTACCAGACTGTCGTTATCCATTGTAGTCCCGTATGATTTTTTTCCCATAAAAACAAGGAAACAAACAAGCAACCCAGCAGAAATAATTTTCTGCAGTCTCAACAGTTAGGATAAAATCTTTGTTTTTAGACCCTCTCTTCTTCCTCATGCTTCAAGTTGAGCTCGTTACCTTTCCCAGCTAATTAACATGCAGCCTGCAGGTTCTATTGCATCAGCTAAATATAAACCATCCTTTTATTTTTTCCTTTTGTTTGAGAGCTGTTGACAGGCTTTTTGTTCACTTGAAAGGTAGAGGATTAGCCATGTGAGGTTCATTCCTCATGTCTGTCTCCTGTCATCAGAGGACAGTGGGTCCCATCCATTAGCCAGGCACACGTCCAAGGCAATGCATTGGGCAAGGCTTCAGACAGGACAATGTCACAGCCAGACTCAAGGGAGTGTGCTCCTGGGCTCTGACTTGGCTGCAGTCTAGTGCTGAGGACAGGAGCTCAGCTCTCATCAGTCCTGGGTTTTCTTCCCTGCCTCTTGACTGTACAGAGAAGTTACCTCCCTTCAGTGTGCTTCATGTTCTCCACGAGGCGTTTTGGGAACAATCCTGCTTGGGAAGAAGAGCAGCTGAGGTCTATGAATAGGAGAATTGCAGGGAGGTTGATCCCAGTCATCCACCTTTTGGTTTAACCAGCTGGTACCTGTAAAATTCTATGAGATTTCCTAAGAAATGAGCATCTAGCAGACACAAGGCAATGATACGTGTCCTCTCCATGTGCTTTCCAGGCTTCTACTAACAGAGCTGGCCCCTGTATCTGGCTTGTCTGCCAGTTTGTAATGCTTTAGGAGGAATGACATTCCAGACTGAGGAAGGATGAACACAGCCTCTGATGTTAATTTCTCATCATTTGGTGCCCCCTGTGTCCTTTTTATACCCATTAGGAGGACAGGGTGACATTAAGGGAGCCACAGACTGCATTTCAAAGCCTAAGGGATCCCATCTTGGCTGAACTGTAGCTGACATTTCACCCACCCCGGGCTTTAATGTGCAGCAAAGACCCTCTGGGCATGATACACAACTGTTTTATAGAGCACTGAAACAGAGCATTCTCCAGCTGGGATAATAAAGGAGGGGATTTTTTTTTTTTTCAATGGCTCCTGTTGGAACACGTTATGAAACCCTTTGTGAGAGGCTTTAAAGAGTGCCTTTAAAATTAATTCAAATGGAGTGAGACTTGGCAGAGATTGAAGTGGAAGAAGAAGGTGGGGGATGGAGAACCTCCAAACTAAGGGAAATCATTCCTGGAGCATGAAGAAAGCTGTCTGCGGGATTAGAACTCTTTCCTCCTCCCAACCCACGAAGCAGGTGGCAAGACTCAGCATTCCCTCCCTGATGCTGGCACACAGTCGGCCAGTTTAGCACAGAGTCATTGGTCTCGCTGGTCCCAGCACGCACTTGCTACCCACCAACCACAAACAGCTTGGTGTGCACCCTCGAGGTGACCAGGTGATTTGGCTCTGGTGTGATCCCAAATGAATGTTCCTTTGGGCCTACACCATCTCTGCAGCCAAAAGGTTCCCAGCCACATCCATCCCACTCTACTGGCAAGGCTCCTACTTATTTCTTTGCTTCCTGTGGGAGGTGGAAACAAACACTGCCACCCCTTATAACATCTGTCCTTCTCCTCTCTAGGGCAGTCTCTGTGAATTCTCTCCTTTCCTACCCAGTTCCACTTATCTCCTGTCTGTGTCCAGCATCACCAGTGATTTCAGCATGGAGAAGAAAGTTAAAAAATGGAAAAGATCCCCCCTCCCAGCACACCCTGTTTTGCAGGAATTTATAAAACTAGGGAGTCTGAATCTAGCAGTTCAAGAGGAAAGACCTTCACCCTGTTGATCTGATACCTCACCTTGCCTGTGTCCTCCTTGCTGATACTTCGTCCCGGCAAGCCCAGAAAGCTGGGCAGTCCACCTTGCATCCCAGTCCCCTGCTGCTCACCCAGGGCTGTGCTGCCCTCACATGAGGACAGCAAGGGATGAGGAACAAGCCATCTGCTGAGGGGACATCATCATTGGGAGGCACAAGGCAGGGACTTCTGTCCCAGATGTTTGTCTGACTGGCAGCCAGGGCTGTTGAATGTCCAGAAATCAGTAGGTCAGTGCTCAAAGTGTTAAGACTGGCAGAGCCAGGGATGATGTGTTAGAGGCTTTCTGGTGCCTTGTAGCTCTGCTGGGGAGTCTGGTGAAAGAGAAAGCAGGTGCTTTCTGATAAAGGCTTGCTTTCTGAGTCAGATTAAAGAGTTACTATAAGGAGCAAGGGGATGAAATTTGAAGATAGGGATGAGCATGGGAATCTGTATGGTAAGGTCTCTGCTACATGTTGAAGTCTTCTTCAGAGGGAAGAAAAAGATTAGTCTGGAACTGAAGCATAAGAGAGCTGGAGTCTGCTTTGGCCTTGGGAGAGGGAGAGAGTAAGGGAATAGTGTTTGGGGATCTCCATGCTCTGCCAGTGAAGCCTTATGGTGCAGTACAGGTCTTGTGTCATCTCTGGGCTTTCCAGCAGCAGCGCAATGGCACATCTGTGGTACTCAAAACAAAAAGAGAAGCTAGAAAGCCTATAGCCTGACTGCTAGCCTGACTCTGCCATCTATTCCTTAAATCCAGCCTCAATCCTACACTAGAGCCACTAGTTTCAAAACCTTGATTCCTCTGTGCCTGCTCCAAAGTTGATCCGTATGTTAACTGTGCAAGCTGGAGTTTTCAAAGCTGGAAATATGCCTCGGGCTGTTTTAATGTTTCATCTAAAGTGGGTCATTCATTTCTGAGGAGAAGATTAGGGAAAAACAAACACCGCTGCTTTGACCACACTGAACAAAATTCTGACAGATGGGTGGCTGGAAAGTGCAAGCTTATATGTTGGAGACGGGAATCGATGTTTGTAAAATACCACTCAGCCTAACTAGAGCTGCCCCAGTGAAAAGCCATGCATCTTTGAAAACTCCCCAGCCCATTTATTTTCTGTAGAGACCGGTTGCAGCTGGACTGCTCTGTCCTCTGAAGCGCTTCTGTATGCTGAGCTTGCTCTACCTTCCCATGGCTCCCGCAGTCCAATTTGACAGCATTTCCAACATCTACAGGGTGATTTTTTTGGTGCAGCTCTTACTCTGTTGTATCATGGTAAAGTTTTCAGTCCACAAAGCATCCTACAGCACTAGTGCTAAAAGATGTCTCCTCACCGCACTGTGCTCAGGAGGGGCCTCCCCTGGGAGAGCGGATGGGTGAGGTAAGGCAGGAGGCGGCTCCCTCTCCGAGAGCTGCCCTGGCTGCTGCACATGGCGAATGTGGGGAAGGAGTAAATCAGGCGAATGCAAAACGCAGAAGGATGATCTCATGCTGCCCACCCCAAGGGACCGGCTTTCTTCCTCTGTCACTGAGCTCCTTGCTGTCAGGGAAAAGGTTGCATAAGGTAAGATGTTCATTGGGACCAACTCATTCCTCCTTTTCTGAGTAATGAGCGTGATTTGTGCTGTCCATTATAACCAGATGGACTCATGCTTCAAACATAAAATCCCATGTAAACCCTGAAAAATCAGACTTTAAGATCTTTGCAAATCTAGCATCCCAAATTAATGATAATTTTGAATGAATTTGGCTTTGTTTCTGTCCCTTAGTTCATCAGGTATGAAGATCATAAAACCACCCGATTCAACAGGGAAAGTGCTGATGAACAGTTCATTAATACCTGTGGCACTCAAACGCTATCATGAGCAGAACTTAGAAAAGGCTTTGAGGAAGGGCTTTGTCCTCTGCTGAAGGCTATGAATGAGCTGGAGACAGAGAGGCTGAGGCAAAACTCGGGGGACTGGAGCAATGGGAGTCAATGTGAGCAGAGGGAAAAGACTACCTGTCATTGTGGTCCCTCAGTCTGGAAACCTTCTCCCTGGTCCCTCTGAGGAGAGAAGGCGTGGGGGTACTTCTCTTGGGGTGCTTGGTGATAGGACTGGAAGGATGCTGAGGAACAATCATGCCCTGGTACCCAGGAAAGGACCAGACAGGGCTAAATTGGTCATCTCCATCATAGCATCCTGTCCTGTAATTCCCTCCTAGAAAGGAGCACAGGCATGGAGAGGAGACAAATGGCCCTTCTGGAGACAATGCAGTGTTGAAAAAAGGAAGTCCACAAGGTGCAAGGCAGCACAATGTCAGCTAACACCCCTGTCGCCATGCTGCTGCCTCGCTCCCACTCCTTGTCCACCCCACACCCCGGCGCTGGACTGAGAGCTTGTGCTATCAGCCCAAATCCAACTAGGGAAGGAAGAGCATATGTTAAATATTAAGTAGCGTATAGCCATTAAGCACTTTTGAGAAATTTCAGCTTGGGTGTAAAAACTTACTGAAGTCCTAATAAGTGGATTATCTGCCAAAAGGTAGTGTACATCAACAGAGTGGATTATACGTTTGTGCACACAATGCGAGGCAAAGTCATTCCCAGAGCTCTGCTCCTCAGATGGGCTCCCTCCCTCTGTTTCTGATCCCCCCCCCGACAGTTTTCTCATCCGCCAACACTGTGTCTTTTCCCTTAGTGCCTTGAGATGGTAAGATATTGAAGGGTTTAATTTCAAATATTGACACTGAAAAGGGTAGGAGTTTTTTGAGAGGTGGCTCACATATGCAAAAAAAAAAGATCAAGGTGGTTTGTTTATAAAGGGGTGGTTCTCCAGCTGCTGGGCAATTCAAAGCATCTGACATACTTCTTCATATGGCATAGTGGTGATATGATTTCCCTTTATTCCATAGAAGTCCATTACTTATCAAAAAGATTAAAGGGATCTAAGTGATGGGAATAATCCATCTGGAGGGTTGGATGGAGGTAATGCACATCCTCAGGTGATCCAAGTGTCTGAACCCAGGTGACTTCGACTTCTTCCATGAGATATCACCAGAAACATCAGGACATGGATCTGCAAGTGTCTCTTGACTGTGTTAGCTCTTGGTGGACAGCCTACATCAGGTCAAGCAGTGAGCTACTACTTTGCACCAGGTCAGAAGTTACCTGCTTGAGAGAGAAGTATGCTTTGCAATAACCTGAGCAGTTTGAGCTAAAATTTGATCAAGAAAGTGCCACAGCAATGGGGTTTTCCACTGGAAAGCTCCAATTTATTGAAACTCAGAGTGTGTAGCAGTAAGAGCTGACTTCAGTGAACGGGAAAAAAATATATGTGCAAGAGTATACATTTGTAGGGAAAGAAAAGTTCCCAGATTGTCAAAAACATGATGAAATATTTGGAGCTTTCAGTTTGCAGCAGCTTTCCATTCTTGAAATGTTAGTTAATTCATACGTAGAAGAAAAAAAAAGCCAGGCTGTATGAATAAAGGTCTGTAGCCTTGGAACTGTTGGAGAGGCACGCTTGCTGCACAAGAGCCGGGCTGTCTGGCAGGGGAGCGATTTCTCCCATCTCCTCTTCAGAGCACCAGGGCAGGATCCCAGCCCCAGAGCGGCAGCCAGCTGCTGGCCAAGGGCTTCTCCTGGGCCCCCTCCTTCCAAAGGGCCATTTGGCAGGGAAAGGACACGTTGCCATTGGGCAAAGGAAAAGATTCTGCGGCTTCCTTCCCTGCTGCTTTCCCCTCCCGAGTCACAGCTGGATCCGTCCTTCTCCCTCTCAGGCTGAGGGGAGGAGAGAGGGGAAGACATGCCGGCAGGGATGTAACCCTCGATAAATGCCACGGTGCAGCCAGCATGAAATGAAGAAATATTGCTCCTGGTAAATATTTATTTTATATCAGAAATTAGCATACCAAATGTAATTAAAAACAACTTTATGTGCACATCTCTCCCCCCCCAAGTCTGTCAAATGACATCTTAGAATAACTAGTCATAAAGAATGTGGCCTAATTAGCAAGCATCCCAGCCTACTGTTGCTGTTTGATAATTACCCTACAATGAGCTTCTGAAATTAGGATTTCCTTCCCCCTCTCTGCCCTCCTCCAGCCAAAGCCAGTGCTGACTGGTTTTCTTCCTCTCCCCTTTTATTTTACCTTTCTCTTAGTGAATACCCGAGTGCCTACATGCCAGAGCCACCCTCGAAATCCCTCACGTTGCTGAGATGGGGATCTGAGAGTGACACTTGTCAGCAGAGGCACCCCCATCATGCAGGGCGGTTTTTGGAAGGAAGGTGCTGGGGTTTCACCAGTGCTCCTCAGCTCCTCATCCAGGAGCTTAGCTGCGGCGAGAGGAGCAAGGGGATGGGAGAGCTGGGATGGGGGGGAGACAGGAGGGAGGCACAGGGAGGAGCAATTAGAAAGGTCTTAAGACAAACAGGAGAGCAGTTAATCCTGATCTGGTGTGCAGCTACTTAATTGCTCATCCTGGGGCTGCTCCGGGAGTGCCGGCATGCAGTAAGCCTGCTGCCTCTGTACACCAGGGCGTGTGTGAGATAAAAAACGGTTGTAAAGAGGGCTTACAAGCCTTAAATCCATCAGAAATGACCCATCAACAGCAGAAAAAGAAAAAGAACCAGATGGTGCCTTTTTCCTTTTGTTGCTAGAGTAAAAACAAGGCTGCCTTCCCCAGCCCCATGCAGGCTCTGAGACCAAGGAGAGGGGCGGCTGGCTGCTGGAAGCCTGAGGTTTGGGGGCATAAGTGGCTCATTTTCTCCTCCTGAGATTTTGGACTGTCTCTTTGTGATCCCTGCTGCCCGTGCTCATGTGCAGCCCTGTCTCACCCTGGCCCCTTCTTTGCAGATCCATCCCCTCCAAGAAGCATCCACGGTCTCCCAGGGCCAGGGTGGGTGGAGGACGGTCCCTGGGGCAGGTCCTCAGGAGACCTAGTGGGGAATCACCGCCTGCCTCAGACATCTCCAGTCTGCCTGTCTCTGCCCGAATGAGCCCCTTGCTCGCCTTCTCCCTAGGGGACAGGACAAGGTGCTTTTAGGACCTGACTCATCTGACTTATTTTAGACGTTGACTTTAGCATGAGACAGATTACATCATGGAAGAGTCTGTTTTCTTCCCTGACTAAGCAGAGATCCCAGGGTGACTTGCTCAGATAAAAAACAATAGTGAAATGAATCCCATTCTGAGATCTTGTTTTCCCACAAATAGAGGCTATCCAAGACAAAGCAGAGGAGAGGGGCAGCTAGTATTAAAGAACAACAGAATTAACTATAATGGGAAGCATTTCCCAAGAGGTTTTTCAAAAGAAGCTTTTCATCAGCACACAAGAGAGGCATTGGCTTTGTCTGGCTTTGTCTGGGATGCTTTAGCAAGAGGAGTAAGGGCATGAAGAGCCAAGATTTTGGAGAGACCAGCATCCAAAAGGGTCATGCTGGAGCTGAGTTCCCTGGAAATTCAGAAGTGATGCTGAGGCACCCTCAGGTCCACTGGCACACTGGTGGTTTTGATAGCTTGGTTGGGAGGGGGAGGTGTAAGGGAACCTGGGACTTCGGGGTGTAACCTTGTGCATGTCTGGAAAGAACAGGTCTATTCAACCCATCCTGCTATCTCTAGGGGCAGAATAAAAGCTTTGTCCTACCTACCCCTTCCATCCCATGTGGGACCAGAGACCTCAGATCCTAGTGTTGGTCACTTGCCAGTGCTGTGCCTTTGGTCCAGTGTCCAGCACACTGGGAGATCAGCTCAATGGGAGCTGGGAAGAGAAGCTGTGATGAGTTTGCTGGGTCTGCAAATGAGGAGGGGCTTTGAGCAGATATGCTGCAGTAGGGGCTGTGACCCTCCTTGTTGCCTGCCAGTGATGAGTCTTGTTTTATATGAAGGTTGAAACTGGGTTTGGTGTGCCCAGAGACTGTTCCCCAGCCGGACCCTGCCCTGCCTGGGGGACGCTGGGGCTGTTGCATGTTTCCAGCCCTGGTGTTGGCTCAGAGGCTGGGCTCTGAAGGGCTGTGGATGCCATGAGGAAGATGAAGAGCACCATGCTGCTGGTGGGCTGAGATGTGCTGGCAGCCAGAAGGAGGGTGGAGGGCAAGAAGAGAGGGGAAGGGACCTGGCTGGCTTAGAAAAGCCTTCCTGAGACTCTGCAGTAGTCCCTGTCCCTGTGCTGGCCGTTCTCCCGACTTTATGGAGACCACCGCTTTTTGGAGAGGGCAGAGAGGATCTCCATGCAGTCATTGCAAATGCATCAGCCTCAGACACTGGTTTCCTAATTGCTGTGCATGGCTGGGTCCTCTTGGGGATCCGGCAAGGAGGGCTGTTGAAGATAAAGAAGGCTGGTGTTTCATTTAAGTCATTATAGAGCTCCTCAGGGAGCTGGAGGGAAGACAAAGTGAGAGGGATGGAGGGGGTGAGGGAGGGTGAGGCAGCAGGAGAGGAGGGGAGCGAGGAGACAAGGAGGGAGTGAAGGAAGGTGTGGGCGAAACAGGATGGAAATACGGTGAAAGTATCTGGAAGGAAGAAAAAGAGAAAGGGAGAGAGAAGGGAGCGTGGGTGAGGGAGATGGGGGTTGTGATGGCGGAAGAATGCTCCCTATGTCAGAGGATGAGAAAAAAAGATCTGGTGCTTACCAAGAGCAAGGAGCGGGAGCACTGCAAGCCCCTTCCCCGGGGCGTGCTGTGCTGGGACCCTGCGGCCTCACGCTTCTTCCACCCCTCTTCCCTCCCTTTCACCCTGCTCTTTGTGCCACCTCCCCAGTCGTTCTTCTCCCCCTAGTTCCCCCCTCTGCAGCCACCTCCCTCCTCTGGCTCGGGCAGCATCAGGCAGATTTTTAATCTAGGACATTTTAATTTTAATTTCTGACAGCAGTGAGAGCAGCACTTAGTCTCCTTCACCCACTTCTTTATTCTTTCTTTTCCTTTATTTTTGTTTTCTTTTTTTTCTTTTCCATTTTAAAATTTCCCTTCCTTTTCCTTCCTTTTTCTTTCTTTTCCTTCCTTTCTTCCTTCCTGCCTTCTTTCCTTCTCTCTTTCTCTCTCTCCCCACCTGCTTTTGGACTCCTCAGCCCTTCTCCATCTCCTGCCTCCCCCCCCCCCCGACGGAGGGAAGCGGGCGGCTGTTTGCAGAGCAGGGGAAGGAGCCAACAAACAGCAGGGTGAGCTCAGCATCGCAGGCTCTACTCTCAGGAACTTCTAATTGGAAATGGTTGGCTTGTTTTCTTTGGAAATATTTTCTGGTTAAAAAAATGACCCTTTTCTCTACACTTTTTTTGGGTAGCAGATTGTTGTTTCTGTCAAACATTATGTTTTGTAGATGGAAGAAAATAACAAATATGTATAACAAATATGTCCTCTCTTTTCTTCCCCTTTTTCCACATGGGTAAGAAGAGAGAAAACTCAACAAAAATGACACTTCTGAAAAAGTGAAGTATTTTCATGGATTATTTTGAAGAAAGTGATTTTTTGTTGTGGTTGCAGAGCAAAAGAAAAAAAAAAGACAGTTTTGATGAATTCTGCTGGCATTCTGAATAGACAGAGAGACGTGTTCTCACTATGGCTATTTCACTGCTATCCTGCAGCAGAGGAAACTGAGGCACGGGCAGCTTCATGTCTTGTCTCAAAGGCAAGCTGTGAGTCTGTAGGAGAGTGAGGTATCGATCCTGGCTTGCAGGCAATGCCATACCTGAATATCTTCCCTGCTGGCTGTGAATCCCATCTTACCAGCTCACCAGCTCTGCAAAGGGCTGGCCCAGGGGGCAGAGGGGAACACAGTTCTTGCTTCCCCTGAGGATGGGGGAGTGGGAGAGGGGCTGAATTAACCTTGTCAGCCATGGCTAATTGCCTTACAGACAATTATCTCCTTCCAGTCGAAAGTGCACTGTGCTTTTTCCCCGCTACACACAGTATATTTACACCTCACCCGCTCTGGGTGCGTTCCACCCAGGTGCCGGCTACACCCTTGTGCTCAGGACAGCGGGCACACCAGGTAGGAGCTGTGCACCAAGGATGTTTCTGTAAATGAGGAGGCCAGGCAGGAATGGGAAGGAGGAGATTTAATTGCTGGGCTCAGGATGTTTTCCAGAGCTTGCAACACAGACTTTCTCAAACACAGGATGCATCAAACCTAATTGCTCTCCAGGCTGGCCTGCTCCTTAATTAGAAAGTGTTTTAAAGCCCCGTATCAACTCCCTGCTGCTCTGCCTTGCAGTATGAAATGAGAACAAGCTGCCCTGGCACCTTGCAGCACTGCCCAGACTGAGGCAGGAGCGCAGGCTGCCCGGTCCTCTGCCTGCAGAGAAACCCCACAGGGATGCGGCATTGTGGGGTGCAAGGGTGCCCTCTGCCTCTGTCCGCCCCACCTTCCCTCAGCCTGTTTCCAAACAGGACTGTCCTACAGGATGTGTTTGCTTCCCTGGGAACAAAATCCCCTGGATTGAAATCCCAGATCAGTGAAGACATGAGGAGTTGTTGTGGGTTCAGCCTTGAGGCTGGACAAAATGACAGCAGCAAGGGGCAAGCAGGGAAGATGCTCCCTGGCTTTCCCTGGCACGGAGATGCAGCTGCATCAGCCCTTCTGTCTGAGCTGGTCCAAGTTGTAGCACATCCATGGGAGAGAGAGGAAGCAAATGGTCCCCAGTGCAGCCTCCTGCCTCTGAATGTGTCCCCCTCCTCTGCCTTTCCCTGCTCCCCCGTTGTCATTTCCCACGTGGCCAGCTCCACAAACATCTTAATTTCATGCCTGCTTGTCAGGGCTGCTTTGTGAAACATCTGAATGACATTAGCACAGTTTAAGAGTGTGACAGACCGAGGAGCAGCAGCCTCCTGTGATCGCCTATTCCAGATGGTTAAGTGACAAATCTCACTTCTGATATCTTAACTAGAGAGGTGCAGCAGGCAAATGTCCCCAGAGAAAAACCACCCCCCCCTCCAGCTCTGAGCCTTTTCTGGGACCAGGCAGTGGTTAATCCAGACGGAAGGAGACATGCAGCAGATGCCATGTTCTTTAGGGACCCCAGAAAGATTTTCCACTCCCTCTGACTTGTTGCTGTCTCATCTCAATTATGTGCACAGCATGAACAGCTCAGGCAGTCCCAGTGCTTGTTCCTGCAAGAGTCTTTTGCCCAGTGACTCCTCTCACGAGGGTGGTACTCTATGATGTTATCTTCGAATGGTATTTGCAGTCTCACAGGCATGCTTCAAGCCCCAAACCATCGCAGGACGTTTTGGGGAAGAAACTCTGCATTGACACCGATAGCGAAAGACAAGCATTGCTGGGGGGGAAAGTTTAGAGTCATAACTTGATGTGTGTGTAAGGAAAATGTAGTCCAGGCTGGCGAAGCCCCTTGCTCAGGGTGACACTGCAAGCTGCTTGCATCTTGACTGCCTTGCTGAGTGCAGCTTTGCTTTCCAGTGCAACCCCTCCTGGGTCGTGTCTAGTTCCTGGACCACTTCTTACATTAGTCTAAGAGTCTCCTACAACTACTACCACTGGGAGTGATAAAAATGCATTGTAGGACTAGTGCTTAAAGGTTCAAACTCTGCTAGCAAGTAAAGCCAGAAGTTTCTGGGTCAGCACAGGGTGTGTGTGTGTGCGCGTGTGTGTATGCGTATTGCTATTCTACCTCTTGAAATTCAGCTGACCCCAGCTTGGAGCACAGCAGCTGGTTGGACAGGACAGGAGGTGGTAGGGCAGGAATTGAAGCAAAATACTGTAAAAGTGGGGAGGGGTACTTAATGATCATGGAGTTTTGTGCTTCCTCTGCAGTATAGCAGTGTTACAAGACTTTCAGTGAATAACCTGTATAAAATGCTTCCTTTTGTCCATGCAATTTCATGTGAGTTTCCCATCCTGGCTTGGGGTCTGGCTCCTGGGACGATAGTGTCCTTTCTCATGCTGTAGCAGCATATGTATTCTGGGTCTGCAGGCCACAGAAAATACAACATGCAAGGTAAATATTGGGCAGCTATGTCCTTCTATGCTCCCAGTTCTCTTCCCATTGCTATAGTTACAGCCATGTGGGTGTTTGCTTGGTAAATGCCCTCTCCTCTCCTAACCCTCCCCTATCTAGCATCTACTCCCAAGCTCAGACAGCCAAGGGGCAGAGGCTCACAAAGCCTTTGCTGCCTGCTCACCCGGCTTGCTTGTGTCAATGACCTGGACAGGGAGCTGAGCAGCTTTACTAGTGCTCAAACAGGGAAAATTGTCCGTCCTTCCTGCCCTGATGCAGCCTCCCAGCCCTGAAGCGAGGGTTCCTTGCCTCCTGGAGCGAGAACCCGAAGTCATTGGCGACAGGTCTGGGAGGTGGGAATGAAAGACAACAGCTGATCAGAAAATAAAACCAGAGAGTCCGGGGAGAGGAAGTAAATCTGGCTTTTACTGATCTTAGATAAAATAGCAGCAACCTGGTAGTTAGATAATTGCTTTTGTATAATGCTTGGATTTCAATGTAATGGTTGAAGGTTTCCTGGTGATGCCACATGAATAAATTTGGAGTCTGTGCAGGTACTGCTTTCTTCTCGGTGAAACATTTGCTTTTGGTGGCAGGTGACTCACAATTGCAACCAATGCTCTGGTCTATGCTTGCACTCAGCTACTGCAGTCCAGAGGCAAGTCTGACTTGCAGGCTCCTGAGAAATGCTTGCAGGAGGCATCCATCAGCATCTTGGTCCCTGCCTGCCTTCCCCTTGCTCCGTTGGAGCACATCTGTTACTTCAGAAATATCCTTTGAGCCTCTTTGAAATAGAAATTCATGGGAATTCGTATATGCTGTTGAAACCCTATCTTCTGCCCTCTGCAGATGGGAGGCAGAAATGGGGTTGGATCCAGCTAGGATTACTCTGGATGGTGGAAATGATTCCCAGGCTGGTCCCAGAAGAACGATATGCAGAAGAAAGGGTGCAGGGGGAACAGACCTCTAAACCCAACCTTGCCAGTGGAGAAATGTTTCAAGTTACACCCTCAAAAAAGAAAGGAGATGTTCAACGGTCCAAGGAAGGTGACCTGGCCTGATGCAGTTCCTTCGAGAGGCTCTGGATGTGAGGAATCACCTACCCCAGCCTCCGCTGGTAGATGGTCCTGCCCATCACCTCCACCCATTGCCTCCCTCCCCAGCGATCCTGGAGAAAAGCGACAGGCAGAGCAAAGTGGAACCAGTGGGACTCAGGAAGACAGCAGCAAAGTCCCCAGCCATGAGTAAACTGTGCATTTCTCAGCGCTTTTAATCTCCTTATTATGGTAATGGGCTGATAACTGATTGTGTAGTTAAAATGGAATTTGACACCAGGGCTGCAGTTTCTCTGACTTCAGAGAGATGCTGCAGTAAACAACCTGGTAAAGAGCTATAAGAGCTGATGTTCCGCTTCAAACCTGAGCTAATGGGAATCTGGAGAAGTGCAAGAGAATAAAGGGAAGCTGAATTTATGTGGATAGATGCATCAAACGGCCCTGGGTAAATAAAGCATTTCTTGGCCTAGAAAGGGGATGGTAAGAGAGGTCACCCTGTGGGTGGAGATGAAAAGGCACGGAAGATACAGCTGCTATGTGAATAAAAGACTCTGAGGCCACTGGCTGCAGTGTACAGCGTCTGCACAATCCTGCTGCAGTGGAGGTATGCATAGCCTCAACAGGCCACTGGCCTAGCTGACACTGATGGTCCCATCATCTGCTTACCCCTGCAACAGCACATCACCTTCTCCTGACATGGTTCCTCTTGGCTCAGCTGATCAGCCAGTGTTTTAACTGCACTTCAGGCTTTTCCTTCTGCTGTTTTATTAATTCCTGGCTGCTGTTTTTTCTATTGTCTACTATAATGCCTGCTACTGAGGTCTGGAGTGGCCCAGCATGTTGGCTAAGCATTTGCCCTCCATGGATTTCCCTTGAATTTTCAAAGTGTTTGGGAACTTAGCTCTATTGCTTCACCTGATCTGACAGCTTTGCTTCTATCCTGTCCCATCCCATCCCATCCCATCCCATTGCAGATCCCCTGTTCATTTTAAGGCTTTTCCAGCAAAGCACAGTACAATGACTGATGTCCACGGCCTGTGGTTTGCTCTTATATCTTCACTCTTGCCAGTGGTTTGGCACCAAGCTGTATCTCTACAAAGGAGGAAAGGGATCTCTATCATGATCCTGGCAATTGAGTTGCAGAGGATAAGAAACATGAAGCTGACAGGGCTATGAACCTCTCTTCTTCTCCATCCCTATAAGCACATTTCTCCCACACTATAGAAAAAGAAGGGGAAGAACCTCTCTCCACTCACCCTTCTCAGATAGGTGACAACAGATGAGGCAAATGGCAAACGACTCTGAACTGCTGAGCTCCCAGTACTTTTCGGGGATCCTGAAATCTGAAGAATTGCAGATGATGGCCTGAGGGCTGCAGAGAAAATCCTTGTGTGGTCCTGCTGGATTTACCCCGATGAAGATCTTTAGTCATGCTTTACCAGCCACTTAGACGACTCCATTCTCCCTTTGAAAAACAGAAAGAAAAAGACCATCATTGTGAGACTCTGCTTTTACTTTTTTTTAAACTCATGGTCAAGTACATTTGCGTGGGGAAAAAAGACCCATTGAATTTCAAGGTCTTGGGCAGCAGCTATTTCCTCCATTAAGCAGACGGATGTGGGGAAATGAGGGAAAGCATATTGATTGATTTTACCAAGGTCCATTATAAGTCGTGTGGATATTGAAATATGAATCTGGCTTTGACATTAGGTGGAGAGGAAGCTGGACTCCTGAGAGGGTGCTGTAATGAGAAGGCACAGGCTCGGTTTGTTGGTGGGCTCAGCAAGCGGGGGTTGAGCAGTATCCCCAGGTGGTGCCAGATTCAAAGTGGCATCCGGATGCTGCAGATAGTCCCCAAGTGTTCACGACCATCCTCCCAGCCTATCCTCCTCCTCCTGAGGACTACGGGCAGTGTAGGTGTCCATGAAGCCTCAGACCCCACCGTGAGCACATAGGGATGGGGTTGCCCTCACTCCCCAGGCACCCTCCGCCCAGGTGCTAGTACTGGGAATGATCCTAATATGGCTCCTTTGCAGGAGAAGCTCGCGACTGCACTCAGCCTGTCCCTGAGTGCTGGATGACTCAGGTGCTTGATGAAAAAGCAGTATTTTATAGAGGAGTCCACTGGAACCTAAAGCCTGAAAGGTGCTTTTTAGGGGCAATACTGGCTGTCAGGTGCGATTAGCTGGGAATGCCATATTTAGCATGGAGGCTTTTATCTAGCTGCACGTAGCACCCTCAGGTAACAAGAGGCGAATCTGCAGGCCTGCAGAAACCCCTTGCTGACTGTGTTCTGCAAGTGCTGGAAGGCAAGCAGGTCTGAGGGGATTAAACTGTGATGCCCAACAAGGTTTGTGGGCTAATGGATGTCTGACGCCTACCCTTATTCTCAGCATGTTGAGAGCAAAGAGAATTCACTGTGCAAATAAAAGCAAGTTCAACTCCTTTAGGCAAAGCAATACTGTAAATCAAGCTGTGCTGATGCACACAGCATGTACTAAGCTGTGGAACTCCTTGCCACAAGAAATTATCCTGCTAATGGTGAAAATAACTTAACGAAGCTTGATGACACACGTAGCTAGGCAAACCAGCATGTGTAGTAATACAATCTTGTGATCCATGGTGTAAGAAGGAGTTTCTTTACTAGCTATTAGGTCTGGGGGGGTTTCCCAGCTTTTTTCTCAGCCTGCTGAACAAATGCATCTTTGCTGTAGGCATGTTTCTGTTCGCACTCATTTTCGTAGCAGGGAATTAGAGGGAGGTGGCAATGTTTGTCATCTGTGGGATGCTGGTTGGCTGATGTACCCCGAGTCAGAGACATGGGCTTGTGTAAATGTAGCTAACAGGAGCCTATGCTCTTCTCTTTCCCTCCTAGAGCTGTCAGTAAATCCAACACCACCATCTTACAGTTCAAGCCCCTTAGCCAGCCCTGCTGTTCTTTGGAAGAATTTGTGACCTTCTTCAGTCCTGACAGTCAGCATGGCCTGCTCTTCTGCTGGGAGACTCTCCTTGTCCTTTTCTGTCTACATCCCAGCTCCCTCGTCCCAAACCTTGCACTTGTCAGACACTGCCCATCAACTCAGAATAAACGGACGCTGTTTGCTGCCTGCTCGGCTGCCTCCTTCATATTCCTGTCACTGTGGTTGCACACCAGATTCAAGGCAGTGTTCCCTCGTGTGAGCTGGGCTCTGCTTTATTCCTTCCCCTCCACTGCGCATCATTTGTGTCCTTGTCACCTCTCTGGTGCCACGCTGCCTTCTCTCCTTGCCTTCTCCCTGGCCTCTCCTTATTAGTTGCCACTTCCAGAGGTTGCACTGGGCTCCCTCCCTTTACACAGTCCCAGCGTCACCCATCAGCATTAGACTTTCCCTCCTTACAAGTCACAGGCAGCCCTGCTCCTTTTGGACTTAGCCTCTAATTTTAGCATCACTTTTTCTTACAGCTACTCTTCCCGTAAGGTCAGAAGAGTCCCTGCCCTGTCAGAGACTTTATTCTCTTGGCAGCAAACAGATATTTTGCAGTCATGCAAGCCAGCCTTCTCAGAACAAAGCATCCTTTATTGGGCAATGGGGATGCAGTGATTCAGGGTCATTAGGCTAGGCTGGCATGGGAAAGCTCACAGGCACATCTGTGTCACAAGCAGGTACCTGCAGCTCTGCCCGGCAATGGCTGGGGGCCTAGCTCCAGCCCTGCACTGGGCAGCAGAGGAGCCTCCGTTCCCTGGCTGGCACTGCTCTACGGCTGTGCTTCCAGAGCAATGCCATACATGCACAGACCTGGATCACGCCTCTGCGAGCAAGCCCCTTTTTCTCTTCCCAGTTCCCAAGGTGTAGGGAATCCCTGCAGACCCTGCAGGAGTTTGTGCCTGGGGATGGCCCTAACCTTGGTCCTTACTCAAAGGTTATTGCTCTGGTTTTGCATTTCAGAAAGCTAGTTAAGTGCTTGGGAGAGCAGAGGTAGAGCAGAGCCCTCCCCTAGCTCCTCTGGGAGAAAGATGTGCTTCTCTAAGCAGGAATTCCCCGGGTCACTCCTCATCTCCTCAAGTACGGCTTTTCACAGAAATTGCCTCTGTCATCTCCGAGTTGACTGACACCCTCTGTGAAGTGAGCTGCCTTTTGGTAGCACTGCACTGATGGTATGACAGGGCTGTGTATTGAGATTCTTTGGGAAGAAAGACAGCCTATGAATTATTTAAGCACCTCTATTTCTGATTGGCTTATGACTAATGTTCATTGCACCAACCCCTGAGACACTGCACGTTAAAACTACTGGAAAAATATAATGGGTTGAATTGCTTTCTAGGTAGCAAGGTACACACAGAGCTTTTGTGGACTTTTGTGTGTTTGTTTTGCTTTTAGTTTTAAATAGGCACACTGAAAGAGAACTCAGAAAGTCTGCTCATGGATTGGGAGTCCACAATGGGCCTGAATCATTTTTCAAGGGCAACAGGGAACAATGGGGAGTGAATACCACAGCAGACAAGGGAATTAGAAAGCGATCTTCTTTCTGGTGTTACATTAAGGTTTTAAAAGCCTTAAGACCAGAAGATGGAGCAAGGAGTAGATGTGGCCTTGAGATAGCCCGTGGAATGAAGGGTGCATGAGCAACACCAGCAAATTTCACACCATGTTGAAAAAAAATAAAAAATAGTGTTGGTGGGGCTCAGAAGCCAGAGGCAAATGTTACAGCAAGTTAATAAATGCCTGGTATGTACTGACCTCTTTGTGGTCTATGGCCAGAGTTGGAAAGCCTTTCCTGCTGGAGTGGATATACGACAATCCCAACTACCTACCTCTTACCAGAGAGTGCAAGTCTTATGTAGGAGCTCAGCTACAAAACCCCTTTTAGATTGAAGAGACCAGCCCAGAACCTGACAATGCAGAGATTTAACTAACGGTTTCATGTAGGATTCGATACTCAATGTTACAGTTTCCCAGATGATTCCCATACCTATTAGCAGCCCCCCTTGCTGGGTGGCAGCTCTGTCTTTGGGTTATTGGGGACCACAGATATCTTTTTGTCTGCTTCTCTTCTTACTATGGGTCAAATGAGTTGAAAACTCTCAGCTTGTTCTTCTTTATTCGCATGCACTGACTGTTAGCTACATGTCCCTCTGGATAACTGTGTGCTGGCTTATTAATCACCTGAGTTACATTTGCTAAATAAGGGTATGGTTCTTGATCACAAAGCCCAAGCAGCGACACAAAAGGAAACTTCATTACTTGTCGCATTATTCCACAATATCAGAGCCAGCTGCACCATGCTCCCAAAGGTGTGAGTTTCCTGCAGACTTTTCCATCAGCTGAGCTCCCTTCAGGTAAGACAGCTAGAACAAAAGCCACTTAAAACAAAAGCCACTTGAACAAAAGTTTGGGGTCCAGAAGGAACACAAGGATATTCCCTGCTGGGGACCCCAAACCAACTCCTGCAGCCTCTTTCAAAACTTGCATCTGGTTCCCAAACTTCTTTTTTCTGCACGTAGGTCTTTGTTTGGGTTCCTTCCTTCTGAAGGAACAGTATGTCTTGGGCCTGTCAGGATTGCCTGAGACCCCACTTAGCATCAGGAAAAAAATTATGAAAAAAAGAAATATATAACAACAAAGCCAAGGGCTAAGGTCTCAATAACAGAATGTGCAATTCATTGCACTGATAAGCATTGTCAGAGGGTACTTCATCTGCTCTCGTCATCTGGAATAGATGAGGTTTCTCTTGTCCTTGAAATGGCTCTTCTACTGTAAGAGGAGTCTGGGGTGATTATTTCACATGCAGGCATTTGCAGAGCAGACATCGAAAGGGTGGGCAGGAGGGGGACAGATTTTGCCCCTGGTTACAGAAACAAATATCAAAGATGAAAGCTGTCACCCATCTCTTCTCCTCGCTCCCTTTTAAGGTTTTGTGGAAGAATATCTTGGCTGCAGGAACCAAAGCAGTGTTTTCCAGAACAGACCCAACCAGTGAGTTTCTGATCCCCATTTAGACTTGGGAGCTTCCAGCTTCTACCAGAAGCAAAGAGAGCTTCAAAGCATCACCCAAGAGCTCCTCAATGGCCCTATTCATTTGAGGGATCCCACTGTGCAGTAGCTGTGCCTGGCTGCTTGGTGCGGGTGAGAAAGCCAAGGGAACATCTGATCCACAGCTGGCTGTCCTGCCACAGGCACAGAGGATGCTGGAGCACAGGCTCTCCCCCGCTGCTTCCCTCGCCTCTGAGGAAGCCAGCTGAATCACAGCTCTGAATTTATGTGGATGTCTGTTGCCAGTCCTAGCTCATCAAGGCATCTCCTCGCTGTGCGGTGAGCATTGGGCTTCCCAGCAGTTTACAGAGACTACATATCTCAGACTAATGCAATAAGTGTGAGCTAACTAGGTCTTTTAAACCATTTGAAGTCTCCAGATGGTCTCCCTATAGTCAAGATTTCTCCAGATCTCCTAAAATAAACAGGACCTTGCCTGGTCAATGTCCCCATGGGAAGCCTGCAAGGCACATGCGAAGTGCTAAAGCAAACAGTGGTGGCTTTCTGCATCCCTGGTGTGGTCTGACATGAAGGGAAGCTTCACTGCAGGATGAGCAATCTTGTAGCTAAATTCTGAAATGCAGACTTCGGTGATGCCTTGACAATTTTTAGCCCTGCTTTTCTGACCGTACCGCAAAGTTTGTGACGCTGCTTTGTGCACCAAGCTTCCCATTGGGGCTGATATTCTTCATTCCTTGCTCAATTTCTGCAAGTGCTGCCTCATGGTCCACCCCAGAGGCAGCTGCAGTGCAGCACTAAGGGACCCCGTTACCTGTGGTTGTCCCTTGAGGTGGAAGGTGCTGTAGCAGTGCCTTGATGGTGGCACAAGAGAGGCCATTGCTGGGGACCAGCTGCTCTCCCTCTCTGCCATATGTCTGTTTCTGTATGCAGCCTGAGTGCAAATGCATTTTATTAAATAAAAACATCTTTAATTGAATGAAACTCCCAAAGCTGGTTGGACTCCAAAATCAACGTCAGCTCCAGGCACGGCTTTCCTTCTCTCTTTTGACTTTTAGCTTCTTAAGTCCAGACATCTCTCTGATATTATCTCATCTGCATTTTTAATTGGCAGGGCTCAGAGGGTTAAAACACTTCTGTGCTCCGTTCAAGGAACAGCATGGTCTTGGAACTGTTGCCAGTAGGATGCATGGGTGAGGCCATCCTGCTTCGGGAGGAGAAGAGCATTTAGCTGCATGGATGTCGGCACCATGCCATGCTGCTTGCTTTCCTCACCAGAGAACAGCCCCTGGCCTCTGAGACCAGGAGAAAGGGTCTGTTGTCCTAGTCCAGCACTTCTGGTCTCCTAATGCTCCCTGTTACTGTGCCAGAGTGCGGAGGCCAGGCTGGCTGCAGATGGAGATGCTTCACCTCCACAGTTCTCCCAGGAAAAGGACGGACAGAGCAATTTTTCTGCAGCCCTGGGGCTTTTCTCCTTGCGCACATCCCTCCCCAGCCACCATAGCTAGGCTTTACTTGAGGAAGGTAGCGTGCTGGACTGGTACAGGCTCTTTGCACTCTTGGGTTTCTCTGTAAGATCTTCTTCCCAGGCCAGCAAGCCTTTTGTGTCCTATCTCACATCAGACGGTCCTTCCTCAGAGCATGGCTAGCCCTGGAGGTACTAAAATGGAGCCCCCCAAGGGAGAGATCAGTTCTGCCCTGGCCTGGGCAGACAGGGCACTTTTCTATGATAATAACGCTACCTTGCGTGTCAGTTGCTCTCTGTAGCAAGCCAGGGGCAGAAGACATGCACGCTAAGTGATCTCTGTTTGACTCATCTACAGCCCCATAGCAACTCTGCTAGCAGGGACGATCACCGCCAGCCCTGTTCACAGCCTGAGCGGTGTTTACAGCATTGCTGTCCTCGCGGGGTGCCACGGGCAGGACGATGCTGAGACAGAGAAAGGGCCGCAAGCTGTTGAAAATGTGCAGTAGGCTAAAGTGCTCAGAGAGATGTACAGTATCTCTCTCACTAACATCTTAGAGGCATAGCACCAGTGTGTGGAAGAGAGTCTCCCTCTCTCGGTATAGCTACAGGAGCAATTTTCTACTCTGTTTTCTTACGGTCACTTGTAGCAGGGTCATGAGTCTCGCTCGTGCACCCCTGGTGTTGCTCGAGGTTCTTTTCCATACTGACCCTGTTATAAAACATCCTACTGAACTTGTCCTCTCCTTGATACTGCCAGTGTCACCTGCTAAGAGAGGGGACCTGTCCCTTTGTCACTTACAGCCTGCTAAGAAATCCCTCTCCCTGGAGGTACTCAACCCCACACTGCCCATGCTGTGCTGAACTAGCTGAAGTGTAGGCAGCTGCCTACCACCCAGCAGCTGCAAGGGACTCACGCGTCGTGGAGATGGCCAGATGGGCTGGTACGGACCTGGGCCATGTATAGGGTGCAGAGCAGCCTGTCTGGGGTCTTTGGGGGGTAACCAGACTCCAGCAGGACATTTTCCTCCATTCATGTGTCAGTCTCTGGCTGCCACACAAAACTCCTGGCCAAGATCTTCCCACAGATATGCAGCATTGGAATGTTACAGAGCAACGTGCTCTGGCGCTGTGCATTAGGCAACCTTGACTTACACGTAACTGTTGTTTTCAAACAAAGAAAGACAAAGGCAGTCATTAGTGCGCAGACATTATCTCATCCATCCTAGCAGCACCCACTCCAGCTTCCTCAGCATTTCTTGTGGCACCCCCTCAGCAGTGCACAAGAGACTTGACTGCCTGATTCCTCTTCATTGCACGTAAGTGCTGCTGCATGCAGCCAGCACCAGAAACAACCTGTTTTCTCCCAACAGTGCTTTCAGGCTTGGGATTAAAGCAGCAAGAAGCCAGGAGTATTTCCCTTCTCTACAGTCAGGCCGTTGCCATTACGAGCCTTCATTTGCCTGGGTTGAAACTTGAAAGCAGAGCTCAGGGATCTGCAATCAGAGCCAATTGTTTCTATCACCTGATGCTTTCAGCACTCACCTGGACACCGTCCCCAGCCGTTCCTACAAGAACTGACAACACTTTCATAGCAGCATCATTTCTTGCAACGAAAGCACTTTGCTTTTGACAGTTGTCCACACTATTCTTTTTGTAAGACCCCTGGTTAATGTGTGGTGCAGATCATGCGACGCTGTCTCAAATCCCTGGCATCTTTAGTACTTGTTTCCAGTGATATTCCCATTTCTTGAGCAGGTTTGTCAAATCAGCCCCCTCTATAATCACTGGTTGGGGGCTGTTTTATTTCCCTGAACACAGAGTACCCAGTTCCTTCGTGCATCATTTATATTCCCTGCACCCTGGCAAAGCTCTGGCCATTTCTCTATTCCAGCCACGTTTTCAGAAATGTTCATTTTCTTTCAGATTCTCTTTATAAAAACAGAAATGCTCTATCATCTCTAGTGACTCTGAGGATAGGTGATTTTGTAGATTTTCCACAATCTCAGCAAATGTTTTGTCTGCAGATTTAAGACACTGTTAGGCTATGCAGCAGATGATTATAAATTTTAGCCCCTATTACAATCAGTAAACTGCCAGGTTTTTTTTAGATGTTATACATTGTTCACTCTCATAGTATAGGGGGAGCAGTTTTCTCGCAAGCCAGTGGCAAAGCCTGTTTTGCCCAGACAGCTGGACATGTTTAATCCTTTTTCTCTTTCCCTCTGCATGAGTGGATTACTCACAGCCCTGTGCCTGCACCATGCCGCTCCTCCTGCTGTTTGAGTGGGTCTCATGGCTCTCCTCATTCACCAGCAGCCCAGGAACAGGATAGAGCTGAACCACAAAAACGGGTGGGGAAGAAATGGCTGTAAGTCCTGAGGGCTGATCTGTACAGGCAGCTTTGCAAGGAGATGGTTTTGTGCACCCATGCGGGTGGAAGAGCTGTGCCATTACCTCCTGTGATGCTACCCAGGCCTCCCCCCGCCCTTCTCTGTCTTGCAAAGTTACAGCAGAAGCTCTGCTGACTCCTGCTGTGGGTTTGCATGGCCAGCACGCTCATCTTGGCTGGGACCCCAGTTATTGCCATGACTCAAACACTGTTAACCTGCCTGCAGGTTGCTATCAAGCTGCTGCCACTTCCATGTTGGAAAAATGACAGACCAGTGGGCTCCGTGCAGGTTTTTGCCTTAGCTGGAGTGTCTTCAAAGAGGAGGGTGGCTGCAAACTGAGCAGATGAGGCATTAAATGTGCTTTCTTCCTCCTTCCCCATGCCTAGGTTTCTTTCTGATTGCTGGGTTCTGCCTGGCTCGTGTAGGTGGCTGTTCTGTAAGCCTGGACATCTCTAGCCAGGAGAAAGCTTCCCACCTCTTCAGATTTTGCAGGCTGGCTGATGAGGGCCTGCGAATGCTCAGCCAAGTAGCACAACTCCAGGAAAGCTTCTGAGTCCTCTCACCACCTCCCGACTCCCTGCCTTCTGATCCCATTGCTTTCACCTTACATTTCCTCTGACAGCTGGATTTTACTCCTAGTCAGCTCTCCTCCTCCTTTGGCTTTCTGCAGCTTACAATCAGTTCACTGGATGGAGGCATGGGGAGATGAGCAGGAGCTGGATGGACAGAGCAGGCTGTGAATGTGAGATGCATAGCCCTCAGCATCTTGTGCGGATGGTGCAACCTATGGATTATGGTATCACTCAGTATCAAGAAGCTAGACACCAAATGCCTTCACTCCTCTGTCGTAAGATGGAGGCATTGGGCTGGCCAAGTGGACTCCCAGGCAGAAGCACCTGAAGCAGGAGGAAGGGCTTTTCCGAGGTCCCTCAGCCCTTGGTCTCTGGGCGGAGGTGACGAGGGAGGTCACACTGCACATCCCAGGCCCAGCGTCCCTCTGGAGAGCTCTCTGCTCTGGGTTGACATGCCCTCTGCTGAGCCATCCCGACCTTCAGAGACCTAGGAGAGATGGGTTAATGCAGAGCATGCCTGAGCTGCGGGAGGCCCTGAGGCTGCGATGCAGCTGAGCAGAAAGGCGGCTATTGAGTCTGCTGAATGTTTTATAGTGCATTCAAGTACTGAGCCCACTATCAAAGCTGGCCATTATCCATTTAGAGCCTTGTCTTTAAAATAAATGATAACTCTTTGAGGATGAGCTGCTGCCAGGTGAAGGAGGGGGGTTGTAAGTCTGATATGGGAAGAGGAACTATACCAAGAAGGCTGAGCACTTTCACCTGAAGGGCAGCAGAGGTGGGAAATCAGCTCACAGAGCCTACGTATCTCTCCAGACCATGGCATCATCCTGAGCAGATTTCCATGCCAATGATATTTTTGCATTAAATTGGGGAATTTTGAACTCACCCCAGAAGAGAAGGTTTGCTTATTTTTTTTTAAACTGTGGAGGTAAGTAAAGCCTGAGTCTGTACAAATGGTTGGGGGAGGAAAGGGGAAATAAAAAGGACTGTGCTGGGTGGGAATGCGATGCCACAGGCTCTGGCATGCGAGGGGAGGCAGCATGGGCCTGGGGAAGGAGCTGTGGTGTCAGGGAATTAACTCTGGGATGAAGATGATGTGGGTTGTGGGTAAAAAGGAGCTGTAGGTGTTTACAGATGTGGGAGATAGGTGAGTAGTGGGGATATCGGAAGGTTTGCACAGATCTGCAGGGAGCTGTGGGACTTGTGAGCCCCAGGGGCACAGTGGTGGGAGGGGGCAGGGTTTAACCTGAAGGAGGTACATAGAGCAAGTGACTGGCATTTATATGACAGTAATGCTCACCGTGTGCCCAGCCTTGCTCAGATATACAGAAAGAGACAATTGCTGCCTGGAAAAACACATGAGCTGTGAAGCCAAGCAGTAAACAAAAGGCATGAGGGAAGGGAGAAAAGGCAGCCATTGTGAACACAGGAGATGCCACACCGGACAAGATGAATGTCCCTTTAGGCCCTTATCTCAACCTTGACAGTGGCTGATATCAGATGCTCCAGAGAAAGCTGCAAAACCAATCTTCACAACACATCTGGGCACTGGTGTGATAGTATCCCCATGAGGGCTCTTCCTGCCAGACCCCATTTGCTGATCAGCCTACACATGGAACTCAGGAGACTGAGAGCTCTTGTCAGTTTTGCTCTGGCTGATATTGCAGCCAGAAGGACTTTCACTCAGGTAACCTGCTCGCCCAGCTGGTTTCCCTCCCCAGTTGCTCTATTCTGGGTATACTATGGGCTGCTCAACCCTTCTGGCAAGCGTAGAGCCATGAGCTATGTCCCTAACGCCTGTGCACCTGCAGAAAAGCACAGCCTAAGCTGGGGCTGCACAGCCTAAGCTGGGGCTGGACTATACCCTTTCTAGTTATGTCTAATTGCCAAGAATTGAGGGCTCATCCATTCTTCATCCCATAGTTTTAAGCAGCTCCCTTTAACTGTGGGTAGGCAGCTGGAGCAGCGTGCCACCACTCTTCTCTGTGAGGGACCATTCCAGGAGGATGGGTTAGCAGGAGTGTGAAGAACAAACCAGGTGATCCACATACCACTGCCACAGATAGTCATGGAAGGACCAACAATGCTACATGGCCCAACTAGAGGGTCTATACCAGCATTTGCAGGTGCTCTAGACGTTGATCCTGCTGCCTCCATTCTGTGTGCAGCAGGACTGTTGAACAGGGAAAATAAATTTGAGGAAGGATCCCAGTAGCAGATGACAAGCACCTGGGATTGACTGACAATTGCTAAGCAAGTTGATGGAGTGCAGCATTATCCTGAGAGACCTTTGACAGTCCCTAGGATGATCATCCTTAAGATACCAGAGTGGGATCTACAGAGCTGTTGTGCATAGATCTCTTCATGGAAAACCCACACTATCTGTTCATACTCAAAGCACAAGGAAATCAAACAACAAGAGAAAAATGAAGAGGAATAAAAGAACTTTCAAAGTTTTATTTGGCTGTAAATGACAGTTGCTCTGGGCTCTCTGCACAGGATGCTCTTCAGGAAAGATTTCTCAGCAGCTTAGGTGGCCACCTACAAAACCAGAGGTGGTGAAACTCTGATCTGATAGGTTTTCTAGGCAAAGTCCCCATGGATCTGCTTTGATGTGAGCCTGGGATTGGCCTGAGAAAGACCTTCCCTTGCCTCAGTGCTGCGTGGGAAGTGGCAGCATAAACCACGGGGGACCTCCTGGCTCAAGGCTAGTTCAGTTCCTCTGATGGAGACTGCTGAACACATTGAGGGATGTTGGGTCTTTGTTTTGGGACCTCCTGCCCCCTTGCATGCACACACGCACATGCACACGCACACACGCGCATGCACATGCACAGTGGTTTCTAAGTGCTGTTTCTGTGATTTTCCCCAGCTGCAGGATTACATGCCCAGCAAACAGAAATGTTTTTGTTCTGTCCTCCTGTGCCCTCCCTCAAAGAGCAGTTTATTGTTATTCCTTTATGTCCCCACTGTAAAAGCGTTGACCGTGGATCACAGCTCCCCTGGCCTAACGTTCTCGGGTTCACAGCACTACAATCCCCAGGCAGCAGCTGCAGCCTGCCAGCCTCGCTGTGCCCACTTGATGGAGGTGCCCCAGGGAGGTGAGCGTTTGGCTGCTCAGCTGCTGTCAGCCCTCTGGATGCCTGCTCACATCTCCCCTCTGATAGCTGCGGGGCTGTACGCCACGTGGCACATCATGAGAGGCAGAGGACCATGGGGCTAGGTTGGGACACATGCGGTGAGCACATGCTGTGGTGAGGTCTGTCCCCGTCCATCTGCCCTCTGTGCCCTGTTGCAGCCTCTAGAGGAGGTGGTTTTCACTCCTTGACTGCCTGCATCATCGGGTCAGGGCTGCGGTGGCTTTGCATTGTCACCGCGTGGCATGCAAGCGCAGTAGAGGAGAGCAGGTCATTCATAGGAATCTTAACACATGAGACTTGGCTGGGCACTCCAGCTGCATCAAAGTTCTTGGGAAGATAAATCACTGGCTCTCCAGGGATGATCTCTCCATGCACCAGCCCTTTCCCTCTTCTTTCTCCCGGCCTTTGGTGTGAACTGTCTGGATCTCAGGGAGGTAAGTAGGGACACTTGAAAGCTGTGATTCACGGTTTTAGGCTTACGCTGCCTCACTTTTTTAGGCTCAGAATTATTTGCTGCCAGACACCACACTCGTGCTTCAGCAGCCACTTCAGTGCCATTATGTGCAACAGCGCTCGTGCAAGAGACAGAGCCCAAAGCAATGCCTCAGCAAGACCCCAGCTCTCCATGGGTTATCACTGCCCTTCCTTGGGCAGCTAGGGGCAGTGGCAGCTCGGCACACTGCTTTCGTATGTGTAAGGCAAGGGCAATGGGTAGTATCACTCCTTGGACTGCTAGTGGGCCCTGGTTTGGTTTACGTGAGCTTTGTGGTTTCTGGTACTTGGTTAAGAGCGACTGGCGCAGAATGACTAACGTAATGTAGAGCAGTAAGCAAAGCCTATTCACAGACCACATGAATGCTTGCACTCTCTTTCCCTTTAAATTACCACTTTCAGGTTGTAAACATGGAGGTTGGCAGCTCGCAGGGATTTGGGGGTTTTTTTGCCTTTTTTATCCCCACTTCAATGTAATTGTTTCTTCAATAAACATGGTTGGTTGGTTGGTTTGTTTTTTTTTTGTTTTGTTTTTTTGTTTGTTATATTTTTTTAGTGGTAGCAATGGCTATTTCAAAGCTACTTCCAAAACAAAAAAGCCCCAGAATTACTCAGAAAGTTTTTACCAGGCTGGGAAAACCTACAAATGATGCAAAGGCAGCTATGTCCTGACACAGGTTATTGAAGCACACTAGACTTCACCATCCCTCACTTGCAAGAACAAAGCCTACAGCTAATGCAGACCACAAATTAATGGAGTGTTCCTTACACGGTTAAAACAGTCCCCCCAACATGTTCTCCTCTTCATATGCATTATAACCCCCCCACGCCCCAGAATAGGAGCTTGGAGCTAGGGTAATGCCACTGTCCGCACAACATGGACCCACAGCTGAAGGACTACACCAGCCAGCTCTCCAAGGCTTGCTGTGGGGCAGGGGTGCCGGGGGAGTGAAGGTTGTTTCTATGCAAAAAGTTTGGAGCAAAGTTCGGGTCTCATGAAGCTGAGATTAAATGGTCTATTAGCTTTGTGGAGCCAGCGGAGGGTTTTGAGCTTGAATACTCTGGAAGTCGCAAAAGGCATTTGGGAGAGAGGGGAGAAGGGCAGGATTGTGCCTCTGGCAATACAACCGTGTAGGAAAGTGTTTAGCTGGATAAATTGAGTAACATCATCCCAGTGTCACAGAATAAGTGTCCATGTCCTAAAAACTTGCTTTCACTGTTGGTGATGCACATGCCGAGAGAGAGGACTGAATGATGGATTTGTAGCTCCCCAATTGCTCCTAACAAAGATCCCAGTACTGATGCATGCAGTGCCTGTTATCTGTTCTGTGCATAAACAAGGGAATTTATCCTCTGGGGACTCTCAGTCTAGTTTCTTTCATTAAGAATAAATTAAACATTAAAAAAAATTGTAGGGGGAAATTAAAAAAAGTGTTTTTTTGATTGGAACACATTTCTGTAAAGCTGTGATTGGAATAAGCAACATGTAGTGCAACGTATTTCAAATAGATAGAAATAATGCCCTAAATATACCAGGCTAATTAGATGTACTTTCTCTACAAAACCACAATTCTAATGTTCCTGTCTCGTTGTAATTAAAGAAGCATTTACCACGCATTGGAACTTTTAATTAGGTCTAACATCTAATAAACTTGGAGTAAACTAACAAATATTTTCTCTGTCAGTGGGTAGTTTTTAATCAGTGTTTAGAGGTTTAAAATTTCAGATAGCAGACGTCAGCCAGTGTCTAAAGAGCTTGAAGAGACATTTGAGCATAACCCAGTAACCATTATGCTCACCCTCATAAGGACGTGTCGAGGGAACCAGTTCCCAGCCTTTTCCCTTTGGTGGTTTAGTTCTCCTGGGGGGGGATTACTCTGCAGGCTGTATTTGCACGAGGTTTGGTGGGCTTTGGAGTGGATTCAGGCCCCTGCGGGGTGCCAAGTGTGGGCTCCTTCCCCCTTGCAGCTGCCCTCCAAAAGCTAGACCAGCTCCTTTCACTCCTGCTGTAGTCAGTGGAGGAAAAGGAGGTTCATTCCCTCCCAAATAGGTGTTTAAGAGAGGTGAGGTCAACCCCCTGCCCAAGGTTCCTCTCTTTCTCCATCAAGACAGAGCAACTCGGTGGCCATTGCAGGTTAAGTATCTAAATTATAGATGGACAAAGCCAGGTGGGAGGTCTTTCCCCACCCTGTACCCCAAGAAAGCCCTGCTACTAAGAGCTGGAGATCTGGGTGAGTTTGCTGACATGTCCCTGCACAGAAAGAGCAAGGCCCACAGGAGAGCTATCAGGGAGGAGAAGACATCTCCTGATGGCAATGAGGTTGCAGGAACCCAGTGGGCAGAGCTCGTGCTGGCCGTCTGGAGAACTGTGGTCCTTTCCTCAGGAAGGGGGACAAAGCTGGGGGAACTGGGACCTGGATGATGAGGAGGACGGAGGGGTCGGGGCCACAGCTACACCCATGTACCACATGCCTGTGTGGTGCAGGGAAATGGACATGTCTCTTGATGACAAGTGGCTGTGAGTTGAAAGGCTGGTAGTCCATACTAAGCAGTTTGCTAAGGCTGCGTTAAGGTTCACATGGCAGTAAGACAACCAGGAAAAGACATTACAGTGGCCATACATGTGCACAGCTGGACAGCAGAAGTGCACAGGCCTGTCTGTGGGTTGACAGGTCTGAGGCCTGGGAAGGAGGATGTCTGAGGAGATGAGATCACCAGGACAGACTGCACTGGAGGAGGAGAAGAGTGGGCAATGGAAGAGTGCATCCATCTGCTTTCTCACAGTGGCTCTTTCAGTGGGATCAGACCAGCGTGGACCCTTCAGGACTTGCCCTCTCAGTGGGTTTGCTGTGTGACAGGACAGCCCTTTTGAATCATATCCTCCTTTATTTGTTCCTCTGGACGGCAGGGGCATGATGCCAGAGCAGGAAAAGCATAATCAGCATACAGTGTATCTGCTTGCAGCACCTTCCCCGAGCATCCTAGACTGCCTCCAGGCACCAGTCTCGCTATCTTCCCATCCTCCATCTTCCACCTCCTTCTGGCAGTTGTTTGAAGTTAATGATCCAGATGATGGTCTTCTATTACAGCTCCAAGCTAACTTTACTCCTATGCTAACAGGTCCTGAGAGACATTCCTACCTACTTATTGTCTTGGGAAAGGAATTCCCCCTACATTGTACCCAGTGGGGTGGTGGGACACGGGGAGTGGGGAAACTGAGTCATGAAATAACTCAGACATTTCCACATTCTCTGCAGAAGAAGGGGCTGGGGGGTAGGGTATAGGAATATATGTTAAAGGAGCTACTGAGGAAGCAAGCAGAGAAGGCAGGAGACACGTGCACAGGGCAAAGGCTGAGGGAACACTGTCTGGAGAAAGAGAGTGTAACGGAGGACTGGATGCAGTGGAGAAAACTGGGAGGATGGGGAAGGGGTAAAGGGTTTCAGATTTGGCCATGGAAATGGGGTTAGGACCCTTTGGAAGGGGCAGGATGAAGCAGAGGCGCTGCTGAAAAATGGGGACACAAGACTGTCTGTGAAGGAGCCTGGAAAAAGGAAGACGGTAATATTTGCTTCAGTAGAACTGGCAGGTTCCTGTGTTTTTGGAACAGAAGGTCATATATTTTGTGTGAAGTCTCCTGCATCTAGGGAATGACTTTAACGTAGCTTGAAGTGTCAGTAAGTGGAGTAAGTATGTGCCATTACCAATAACAATAACAGCCCTGGAATACTTTCTACCCAAGGATCTCAAAGCACTCTTTTTTATAACTTATTCATTGACTCTTTATGTCCCCAGGGAGGGAGGGGATTATAATGATCACCCACTTCACACGTGGTGAAATGAAGGGTAAGTGGCTGAGCTGTGAATGGAGATGTGACTGTTCTCCTCCGACAGCATCAATTTCCCAAGTCATTCGTTGGGAGGGAAAAAGCTGCAGCAGCTGCCCAGAAAGGCCTCTGGCATCGCACGGGCTGTGGAGGGGGTACCTGTTGCACCTTCCTGATGTGACTGCGGTGTGGAGAAGACAGACACCCAGGCACCTTGAGGGAAGACCCGAGTAGGCTCAGCCTTGTGCCGGGCAGCACGTTCCCAGGTGCTCTGGATCCCAGTGCCATTCGGAGGTGCCTCAGCTGCAGACCTGCTTTGAAAAACAGATTTACATGGGTGGACCCCAGCTCTCTCCCCTCACTCCTGGGCACACAGGCTGGTTTCTCGCCCACTCACAGTGGGCAATTCATGAGGCAGACAAGGGTGGTTGGTCTGACCTGAGAGTGTGGAGAATATTTGTGGCCTGCTACATCCATCTGGCTATTACTGATGTCCATGTCGGTTCTTATGCTAGCAGACCAAAGATTAAAGGGTTATGGCACAGGTCTACACAGCTACGGGTCACAGTGCAGGCTATATGCTATAATGTGTGCAATACATACAAGGTATACAGATATAAATGGAAATTTGAGATCCTCCATAGGGTGCTTGGGAAACTTACCTCTATTTACACCTTTAAGAAGCCTACTAGGAACTTACCTGGGCACTACCGATGTAGTAGACAACTTCCTAAAAGGCAGCTATCCACACTGGTGGAGATGTTTGTTTCCAGATGCAGAACAAAAGTTCAAAATATTTGTGTTGCAGTGGGAAAGGGCTTAGTCCCTAACTGGACAGGGTACAGTTAAGCGGCGTGGCCAAAGCCATTGAGGAAGTCTTTGGCAGTGTTAGTGAAGCCTCTCTTTTGCCTCCCGACCCTTTCCACCAACATGATTCCCTCTTTTCCCACTTGCTGCCCTTACTGGACCTGACTGAACAGAGACATGAGAAACCTGGACCATCAGACCCAAGCTCCTGAAGATGTTTGTCCAGCAGGGCTGGGTCTGTCCCAGGGTCAGAGGGTGGCCTTGTCCCTGCCTACACTGGCTGGCTCCATCTCTCAAACATGTACAAGCTAAAGCAAAAAGCCTGAACTTGCCTTGTGCAGCTGAGGGGGAGCTACGTGGCAGCACTGAGAGTTATTGCTATGGCATTCATGGAGCATGTTGCTATGAATTGATCTCTCACCATAATTACCTCATTTGCCCGTTTTTCAAATTAGATAACAAGGTTGAATGCTTGACCAGACCATCTCTCATCCAGTTACATTTCCTCCTCTCCTTGGCAGAGAAGGGGAGCACCTCTTCAATTAATTAGCAGGCCTTGGGGTGAGTGGGGTTACACCCTTAAAACTCACGGCTCCTTTTGCCTCTCATGCCCAGACATCATCATCAAAAGGCAGGAGGCCAGGCCAGACTGCCCGCTTGGCTTCATGCTGAGACTGGAGGTGGAGGGGAATGAGCTCACGCTCTCTTCAGACGCTGACATTTCCATGGGGCAGGGCTCATCCATCATGATGTGGTGGCTGGGGAGAGCTGTTAACTGTTTCGAGCTGGCTGGCTGCTTCCTGCGCTGCAGCCAAGGCTTACTCCCGTGGGGAGCCCAAGGACCTGCAACAGCCCTGGAGGAGTGATACCTGGGGTGGTCTGGGGGAGAACCCAGCCCCCCGAGACAGGGATGGTAAGGAGGACAGGAGACCCCCACCATGACTCAGTGTTTGGGGAACACAGGGCATCCATCTGTAAGGGCTCCTGTTTCACCCCCGCCATGGCCAGCACTGGGGAGAGGGTGTTTTTTTTTCCTCCTTTGTACCTGCTGTTTTCTTCATGGGGGACAGGCAGACTCCCCCCAACATGTTTCTCGCCTGTGTGGGTGTCCATGATCTGCACCACAGACTGGCATGCATCCATCTCTTACCTTAGGGGTCGATTCCTAGCTGGACCCATCGCCTCCCCATGCTGTGGCCAAGGCTGTTTTGTTTCTGCTGCTCAGCAAAGCAGCCAGGCTCATCTGGGTGACCACTTGGCTTTTGTGAAAAAGATGCTTGCTCAAAACCAGAGGCTCTTGCAGCTTAAATCCCATCCCACGTGTCCTCACCCCTCTCCGTGCCCCATCCTCCTGAGCCAGCCTCCAGGGTAATACCTATTACCAGGTATTACAAGCAAAGCAAATGCTTGTAGTCAGATGGCTCATTAGCTCCCCGCTTCTCTGGGGATGGCCCTGTGCCTTTCCTCTGCTCCCTGTCCCCTGTGAGGAGCAAAGGACTCCACCTTTGTCAGCGCTAGATAAAGAACAATTAGACAGTCATTAATTTGCAGGAGGGAGGGCAGGAGGGGCACCAGCTGCTGAGCTGCTGTTGCACGCTGAAGTGTAGTGTTTCAAGGGCAGGCGGGAGCACAGCTTGGATCAGAGATGGGGGAACAGTCTTGTGTCTCTCCCTTGCTGTCAATTAGTCCAAGAGGTTAGCCTTACCTCCAAGGAGCCAGGAGACCTTGGAGCAGTTCTCAAAACCTCAAGCAGACTCTCTGGAGACTAATTGGGGTCTTTCACCTCCTTTTAGCTGCTTCTGAGTGATGTGCTCTGGAGTGCAAGCTTAGTAGCACGCCTTACCCCTGCTGCTGCAGGAGGCTGATGGTGACTTCCATCAAAAGGGAACGGAAGGTGTCCAATGAAAAAGGAAGGGGAAGGCCAGTCCAGAGGTCTCCTCCCAAGGAGAGGAGCAAGGGAGGGGGTTGTTCTGAAGAGACGCTCTGGACTGCACCAGAATACGCCATGCAACGAGTTTGAATGGCAGCTGGTTATGAGCCCTGGGTGGGGGGGCAGCAGGATTCAGGCTCAGTTATTAAGACCATAAATCACGGAGACAGTCATGGGGAAGGCTGATGAGGCGGGTGCGTGCAGCCAGGAATGCTGGGAGGGAGAGGCGGTGGGCATCAGAGGCACACGGCTTCTCCACATTGCATGTTATTTTAAGAATTTTTCATTTTTATGGCAGTGCTGTCAGTTTTCTCAGAAGAAGGGACCAAATGATTTCAGGTTCCCTGATTTCCTGAAGACCCAGGCATGAATTCCAAGTTGCTCCTGATCAAGAGCGAGGGATGGGGAGTGGGAGTGAACCGGCATTGGCAAGGCATGCAGGGTAAGAGCTGGAGGCAGGGACAGAGACTGAGGTGAGGTACTGAAATACCATGGGGGAGCCTATGTTCAGGGCAGGGAATGGCCAGGACTGGGGATGGCAATGTTTTCACTGACAAAAGCAGGAGGCAGTTTTTGGTGAGGGTGGAAGTCAATCTGTAGCGCTGACAGCAGTGGAAGATGTTGCTGTTTGAGGTAGCTGGGAGTGAGGCTGTGCAAAGCCAGGTGAGCTGCAGCCCTTTGCCTTGGGCAGACCATGCGGCGCTGCTGGCTTCTCTGCTGTCTAGTCTGCTCCAGCACCCAAGCCCTGCGGTTTGTGGTCAGCTCTGGTATCTCTGTGCTACACTGTAGATGTGATGCCTGAGTATCTGGAGGATACAACAGGCAGAGCCTTGCCCACTTGCAGATGTCCAGGCCTCCTACATCTCCTTGTGAGCCTTTGGCCTTTTCTGGTTAGATGCTGGGGTGTCTCTGAACTGTCTGGGCATGGAGAGGTAAACAGTCACTCAGAGCTGTGCAGCCAGCGTGCCTGGCTACTGCACTTTGCTCAGGGAGAGCCATGGTTGGGCTCAAGACAACTGCCCGGCTCTGGCTTGGCTCTGGCTTTGGTTTTGGCTCTGGCTCAGAGCATCGGGCACAGCTGGAGCTGCACGGGAGACGTAGTGAGCTTGAGACACAGCCCAAGTACTGGCAGCAGGGTGCAGGGCTCAGGCTTGCTGCAAAACCCGTTCAGGACATGGGGTTAGCAGAGGCTGAGTGTTGTGAGTGTAAACCTATTGGAAAAAGGACACCCCAGTGATTTCCCTCCACTGTGAAGCTCTTTTCAGAGGCAGGTGAAGCTGAGAGCAGCCCATGAGAATGCAAAAAACTGGCCCTGGCATTTCGGGAAGATGAGCTGGCACCCAGGCTGACATAGGTCAGGAGCCTGGCCAAGAGCTGCAGCTCAGCTATCAGGCATGGGGTGATCCCCGCTCCTCCTCAGTGGTGCGGAGCATTTTCTGATGCTCGTGCAGGCAGGAGGTGATACCTTGATCTGTTTTGTGGTCTCCTGTCAGACTCAACTTGCAGCCCTGCACCCTGCAGGAGCAGCCCTGGCCCTCCTGCCTCATCCACTCCCAAGGAAAGCCTCTGGAGGCACATCAGTCTGGCTTTCGCATGGAGTGGTCCTGCTCCCTGGGAAATCTCGGTGCCTGCCGGTGGGGTCCCGCGCCATGCACACAGACTGGCTTGGCGAGCGGGTGAGGGCTGATCCATCTCTGTCACCCCAGGGAGCCATGGCCCTCTCCAGCAGCATGCTCTTGCAGGGAACAGGGACGGATGGGACAGCTCTGGGCTCCAGCTGCCGAAACCTTCAGCCTGCCCTGGCATCCCCCCACACCCACCAGCTGTGAGGCATCAGGAGCTGGGCCCGCCTCTCCTCAAGGAGATGTGAAGTCATTAGTTAATTAATTCCTGTTCACTCTCCATGCTGGGGAGGAGTATCGGCTCCATGCCAAATCTGAAGTGTAGGAGCAGGCAGCGATTTCGCCTTATGCCAGGTGAGGTAGTGGAACTGGTCTGAAGGGTTCCAGCACCCCAAGCCCTTGGTGCAGCAGGGGACAGGGCAGTGAGCCCTGGGGACCAGGCTGCACAATCTGCCTCCTCCCATCAAGAGTCCCCAGGGCAGCAGAGAGGGTCAAGTTGCAGCTGTGAGAGGCTGAAGGGAGTCAAGGTGGCTGTCCCCATGCAAGGTAGGACACTGCTGGTGTTGGGCCATGGAGGGAGGAGGGTTTCCCAGCCTTGTCTCGGGAATAAGAGATCCGATAGGAGCAAAAAGCCAGGAGCAGATCTGTAGCTGGCATCAGGACAGAGCTACGTCTGATAGAAAAGGGCTGGGGGAGGGAGTCAGGAACAGACAGAGCCCTCATGTGGATGGATGTGTGGCGGGTATAAGCGACCACATGATGGAAGAGCATGACTGTGTGGAGAAGGGCAGCTGGAGGGAGGTGCCTCCTCCATCATCAGATACCCAAGCATAGTCTAATCCAACACATCTTCCCCTTCCCCTGCACACTGAGCTGATGGACAAGGCTTTCCCAGACAGACTCATGATGCTGCTGTGCTCTGGGGCTCACATGGGCTGGCAGGGTGCTGCTGTGGTGGGCTGTAGCTACAGCCTGTATCTCTAAATCTTTGCTTTTTAGGACACTTTGTTCTGCTTATAAATCCTGGCCTTGTCGTACAAGCCATAAATCTTCCTCTCCAGTCAGGATAATTTATTTTTTTCTCTGGTCTTGTTAAAATAACAGGATCAGAATCTTTAAAATCCAGTTTGTTGCATTTTTGCAGTTTCAGCTCATAATAGGTATTCTTTTCCTCTCTGTGAAACTGCCACAGACTCATGGCCAGACAGGACTGCTTGGGAACTTGGGGGAAAGGAGGAATGAGGGAAAAAGGAATCCAAAGGATGTGCTGAAATGATCTGCCACTCAAAAAGCCCTCATACGTATGCACAATCTCATGTATGCCTGTAGCACCTATGTGCATGCAGCCTTGCTTTCCCTGCTTTCGCACACCTACTGCCTTGCTGGCATCCTGCACCTGCCTTCCCTGAGGCACAACCTTGTGCAGATCAGAGCTGCATCTTCTCCCCCTGTCCCTGATCCCCATATCCCCCAGATACCTGGCAGGGAACCACACAAGTGGGGCCTATCGTGCCCCTTGCCAAGCAGGACTGTTCACCCAAATCTGGTATCTGCTGTCCTAGCTTGGTGCTCTACAGCTTTCCTCCCTCCCCAGTGCCTGAAGTACCTTCTCAGCCATATCTTTACCCAACTGTACTCCTCACCCCTTCCCGCAAGATGCTGTTGGGTCCCCAGCTGGGAGGAGCAGCACCTCTCCTCTGCTGCCTGCCTGGGGAGGCGGAGAGACTCTATGGAAGCTGGGTTCATGTGTTGACACAGCAGGAAATAGCCCCTGCTCAGCACCAGGTACCAGGGCAGCCCTGCGTGGGAGCGTGAGCCTGCCAACAAGGCGCGTGTGATGGTGCGAAGCCAGCGCTCCCACGCTCAGCCAGCCAGGAGCCCGCAGAAGTGCAGTGAAGCATCCCTGTGTATCTGCATTACCGTCCCCTTCTTAATGACCATACAACTAGTGTTTCTGCAGGTTTCATGTGAAGGGCTGTACTCACTTGAGCATGCAGTCAATACTCCTTTCGATCTTCATCACTCACTGTCTGGCTCCAGGCTTTATTTATTGCACAGCATCAAATCACCGAGCCAAAGACAAAAATGGTTCGCTCCCTTGTGGCCTTTTCGGTGGGCATTCCCAGTGATCGAGCTTTAACAAAATTAGCATTGCTTCTATCTTTGGAGGTGATATTGCTGTCTGCAGTGCATGCAGGAGGGGCTGAGCCGTAACAGCTGTACAATCAATAGTACAGAGTACCTTGCAGGAACAGCCTGGACCTCAGTCTAGTTTCTAATCCGCTGCCACATCCTCTTCTCCCTCAGGGAAGAATTGCAAGATAAAGTCCAGGAATATATTAGCCTGTAGGTTGTGAGAATGACTGCAGATGGGGTGTAAGGTATAGACAGAAACTAAAGAGTAAAGACTGGGTTCTTAGAGTTAATTCTCAATGGTGGTGCCCTGTTTGAGAGAGCCAGAGCCCATGCTTTTAGAGTATGTATCATTTTATAGCTGACAACACACTGAAAGATGTGAGTGCTTCTGCAAAGCAAACCCTAGTGTTGGGACATCTAGAACAGGTGGAATTAACAATTCATGACAAAAACACAAAGTGACAGGACAAAAGATCAGTGGTTGGAGCAGACTCCAGCTCTCTGAATGATATTTAAAAACCTTACATGTTCCTTCTCTCGCTGCCCCCCTGCCTCATTTGCCTCCCAGCTTGCGCAGGACATGAAGCCAAGTTCCTGCAGACCCCAGCCTGCTTTCCTGCTCAGCCCCAGAGCTGTTCTGGTGTGTGTGCTAAAGTAGGGGGGCCTGAGGAGAAGTCACAGCAGAGCTGGACTCTGTGTCTCAACATGTGCATGACAAGGGTGAGCTGAACTTGTGCAGGGGTGACAGAGATGAACTCTATGTGCATGCATATATATATATATATATGTTGCATACATATATATATATGTATTTGTTTAATAGTACTTTCCATCTTTAAGACCTGAAGCTCCACAGTAATTCCAGTATCCACTTCCTTCCAGACTCCCATCTGGAGCAGTTATTTTTCATTATGAGAGAGAAAAAAAGGAAGCGTTTACTAGGCATGATTACTTTCCCCTGAAGGAAACAGCCATCCGCTTTGCCAGTGGGTTTTACAAGTGCTCGCTGCGAGGGAAGCATAAGAGGGAGAAACGCCGGGTTGGCTTGGAGGACCCTTTGGCATTGCTTTGAGCCCTATCCCAAACTTTCTCCAGGCAGCCCAAGATGCCACTGACTCAGCATCGTGAACACCAGCCGAAGTGGAGGCTATGGCTGTAGCTTACGTGATCCACTGGCCCACAGTCAGGGCAGGTACCTTTTAATGTTTTAGCATCTGTGGAGCTTCAGCCAACAGTTGCAGCTTGTGGCATGTAAAACGAATCTATGTTTGGCTCTCACATCCAGTTAACCACAGTGCTGGGATGAGGCCATTTTTACCTAGACTATAGCTGAGTAGCCCTGCAGACATCATGGCACAAAGACACCTTCACCCAAGAACGTCTTAGGCATCACATGGGCCATGGCTGGCATTGCCCATTCCCTGATGGGTCCGTGGAGTAGCTGGACCCATGCTGGAGACCCTGGGGTGGAGGGGAGTACCAGGACAAGGGGACCTGGCGCCACACTGACAGCCCATGGCTGCCGGCTTGTTTCACACCTGCTAGTTTTGCAGCTGCTGCCCCATCTCCTCTCCTCATGGGAGCGGTCAAGAGCAAGGGACAGAAGAGGACCAGCTTTACTTAGCGGCAACAGGAGCCAGCGGCCTCAATAGCTGCAGGCCTGGGGCAGGAAGGAAAGGTTTGGGAAAGGAGGCAGCAGTTCTGGGTCAGGGCACATCAGGGGAGGGCTCTGCGCTGCCCACCCCGTGCTCCTTTCACAAGGCTCCCCCAGCACTAAGTGCCCCAAATTTGCCCATGCCATGTCCTATGCCCAGCCCCTGTGGTGGGGTTTGAGCAAAAATGAGCAGCTTTCCTCAGGGACCTAAACAGACGTTTTGGGAACACCCAAGGGTCAAACACTGGCAGGTACTTCAGTGTTAGGCAGCAATACGAGCTCCTCCCTGCCCCAGCCACCGTGAGCACAAATTGCAGGCTACACCTTGTCATCCCGACCTGGCACAGAGGCACACGCAGGCTCACCCACTCGAGTACTGCAGCTTTATTTGAATGAAACAATCCACGTTGAGAGTCTACAGGTTACATGGTGGGTGCGTCGGGGTTGGGGAGGGGGATGGATGAGGCAACACTTATAAAACGTCTCACCCTGTTTAAAAGGTTCAGTTCAGTCCCTTTGTGTTTTGTGCTTGTAACATTGTGGACGGCTTGGTATCGTGGTGGTGAGAGGGTCCCAGCTCCGCTCGATGACGGTGGCGGCACCCTGTGACATGTGGAGCGGGGACGGGACAAGATGTGGTGGCAATGAGGGAGGTGGGTGGAGAATGGGGCTCTGTCCCAGCATCCCCACTCAGGATACAGATGGGGAAAGAAACGAGAGACACCAGAGGACCCCCCCATCCTCCATAGTATCCCCAAATACAGAGTCTGTGTGTAGCTCCTTTTGGGGGGTTGTTTCTAAACGCTTCTGTCAGGTCAACATATACTTTCTACTGGCCTTGGTGACCTGGAAGCATGAGGGTGACGTAGTCCCACTGGCACTGGATCCCACTGAAGTGGCTCACCGTTGGGCCTGAGCTGGTTCTCCCTGCCCCTCGCAAGCTGAGGACGGGATATTGGTGTGATCCCCTTCTATGGGATCCAGGGACGAAGTCTGCTGCTGACCTCTCCAGGCTGGAAATGAAACACTTGGTGAGGATAAGCACAGAGCCGGGGGACGGAGTGAGGAAGACCATGGAAAACGCTGTCTGATGCTCACTTCTGGCCAAAGGCAGGAGGTGCCACAGTTGTTTCCCCATGAGACAGTCGTATATCGGGTGACGGCCCCTTTCCTCCACTAAGTGCACTGCGATACAGGCAGGATGGTTCTGGCTGGGAAAAAAGACCCAAGCAAAACCATGCTGGCACCAAATTTTCTATCCCATCTAGAGATTGTCTCCATGCTGTCAGGCAAGGGCTGTGACCAAAACCACAAAGAGCCATGTATCTGTAGCATCCACAGCTTTTAGGGAATGTCCTGAGATGAATGCATGCTGTGGAGCCCTCTGGGGTGAGATGGTAGATCTAGAAGATCCCAAGAACCGGGAAAACAGGCCAAGCTCATGTATTTGAAAGCACTGACACTAAGCCACTTTATCTGGCATTAATGCCACCAGTTACATCAATGCACTGAGAAGCTGGGGATGGGCAGCAGAGAAGGACAAACATCAAGGTTTGATGAGAGGGAAAGGTCACCTCCAGCAAACTCTGAGACAGTCTTCTTGTCCCAAGATGTTACATACCAGGGCCTCCAGGAAACAACCAAATAAATGCACAGGAAAGCTCCTTTGCTCCCAGCCTCTAAATACCTTTCCCCATCAGCATCTGAATTTTCCCAGGGACACCTCCAGTGCTCACTAGTCCCTCGCTGCTCAACCTCTGTGTGGTACATGCTGCCGCCTATACAAAAGACCTAAATACTGCCCCTAGTCAATGCTTGTGCCATTTCAAAGACAGAATGAAATCAATTTTCTCCTCTCACCACAATTTCGGCACTGTCTGAGGTGACCCTGCTGCTATGGCCTCTCCTGGCTGTTGCTCTGTTTATTGATACCCATCTCTGGTCCTCGAGAACAAGGCCCAGTGAGACATGATGTACCAAATGCCCCTACCTTGGAGGGTGCTCAGGGTTGGAGTGTGGACAGTGGGAGAAGGGAAAGGTGGGGACTGGACAGAGATGCTGCTGCCTCCAAAAGGGGCTTTCAAGTCCTGTCTCCTCCCTGCTGCATTTCTGGCAGCTGCAACACACCCACACCTCAGTTTTCAGCTCTGATCCCTTTACAAGCTGCTAAGATAAACACCTTACCAGCGCTGGACCTACACAGTGCAAGCAACACCTGGCAACAGCTTCATCTCAGTGCCACATTATATATCACAGTCACCAAAAGAAAACCAGTCGGTGCCTGCCCGCAGAGGCTGCGATGCAGAGAGGGAAGTGGGGCTGCACTCGCTCTTCGCTGGTTTGGGCTCAGCCTGTGCCCTGAGCAGCTGTAACGCTGAGAGCAAAGGAGTCACTGCTCAGCCACAGTGGCCGAGCAGGACTCCTGACATCTGGCATGTTCCAGCTCCTACCCAGGGCCTGCCTTTGCTGATTATCTGAGGCATACCAGAGTTATGCAAGTTTTTAACATCGAGGAGTAACTCTCCATTATACCAGCTGGGTTTTACACAACTGAAAGCCAGTTCACTGCCTAAATGGCAGGACCAGAGCCCAGCTCATTCAGCCAAAGTAGTCCTCCACTGGCTAGCAGCAGCAGCGGGTCTTTTATCTTCCTATAGACTTGGCTGGTAGATAGGACATATGCATAAGCAGGGTGGTAGAGCAGCCAGGTACCCTTCAGTTGGCTCACTGCTTCAGGCAAGGACCTGGCCATTACAACATAAAGCACATCCAGCACTGTGAGCTTTGGGCACCGGCACTGCTGAGGGTACCGGCACTGTGAAGGCTGTCCAGCTGCCCCTGTATTATGCTGAGTTTAGGCCACCCTGGGGGCCAAAAAATCCCACTGTAAGCCAAGCATTCATAGCCAAATTCCCCCTTAGGACAACAGTTAATGGAAGCACAAAATTTTGCCTCCTTCCACAGGAGCAAATGGTTTATAGGCCATACCAAATCTATGCAAAACTTGGATTTACCCCAAACCTTCACAGTTCTCCACAAAATCCTCTACTCACCAAGCTCTACCTTTGCAACAGCTGCCAGCAAAGATGGCACGTTTCCCTCTCCCCTTCCCGTGTTCTCTGCCCCATGTTGGAAAGCCCTTACCATGAAAGGCAGCAGAGGGAAAGGCAGTGCTCCTGTGATGGGACCCAAGCGCTACCTCCCTTTGCAGCTTCCCCCAGGGATCACCTGTACGGGCACAGGGGGTTGCTTGGCGTCTTCACGCACAGATGTGCTGAGGATCTGGAGCTGGATCGGCACATTTTACTAGTACAGGTCTAGCTGGGAAATCTGGTCCAAGGGCTTTTCTTTAGTCTCCATCGCCTAGCATCTGAGCAATTGCAGGTCAGACTCCACTGCCTGCCACCAGTGAAACGAGGGGCCATGCAGTGTGGAGCTCATCTTTCCCCTCTCCTTTTCAAGAAGATGAACAAGGTCTCTTCCATCCTCTCAGACACCCATGGGGCTGTTGTGAGCCCTCCTTTGCCTCTGACGAAGCCAGGATGCGACCCACGCTAGGTCCCGATGGAGCCAACACATGCCCTGATGTGCTCCTGTCTTCCCGCTCCACCACCACCCGCCCCAGGCAGCCTCCCCAGCCCCTCAGGCTGTGCCAGGGTGGGGGGGAGCAAGACGGAGAAGGTGCCAGACCAGATCTAGGTGATGCAGAGTGTAGTAAGTGCCAGAGGCAGTTATCAGTGGGACCAAGCCCCCCATCCCCTGCAGCCACACACCACAGGGACGCAGTGAGCCCTGCTAACCTGCTGTCTGTCTCTGGAGCTCTCTCTCCTTTTGAGGAACGATGCTTGATGGCAAAGCAACTCAGCATGCACCTTATACCCAACCCAGGGTCTAGATGTCAGGCACACACCTCACTCAGCCAAAATGGAGCGGGATGGCACTGCTCTTCCATGGGCAAGAGGTGTCCTGGAGACTACAGCTCCCTGCAAGCTGCATCCCCCCTCTCCGGAAAGCTGGGTTGGGTGAAGGTGGCGCTGGGCTGTCCTGCAGGACTCCTTGGGATGTTTAAGGCCTCCAGTGCACAAATGGCTGTCTCTGGTTTGATATGACCATATCAGGCTGTAAGTAGCCATCAGAAGACCCCAGAATCCCCCTGTGGTGGGCTGGGTGGTGGCAGACGGTCAGCCAAACTGGCATGTGTCTTACTCCCACGGGGAGTACTGAAAAACACATATATACCACAGCTATCATTTGGGATGCCGAGTGTACCGGGGCTATTCAGCTCCCTGCTGGAAATCACCAGCTGCCACTTATCACCACAGAGTGTAAATTGGGTCCTGTTGAAATGCAATTCCCAGAGCTCTTCATCACTTGTTTTTCCACACATGCCTTTTGTCTGCATTAAATGCCTTCCCAGGCTGAGCAGGATGAGCAGTTATCAGTTGGGCCAAGCAAATACAAATGGTGGCCACACTTGGCTTCTGCTGCTGTAAGCTCATTGCCTCTACAAACAGGGGTGCACTCGCATTGAGGGCAGCCTAGAAAAGACAAGGTGTCAGGGCAGTTTAATGGAGAAAGAGCGAGGGACCAAAAGTGGTCTCTGCCAAAGCCAGGTGCGTGAGAAGGCCTCTCTTTTGCACAAGAGATACTCACAATGCAACTTGTCCTCACTAAAAAGCAGGGTCCTGCTCCCTGGGTGCAAGAGCTGGGCATTGCTTGACGCTGCGGTGCCGTGTCCCACTGCACCCGGCTTAAAACACAGAGCCCACAGTGATGTGTCCCTCCATGCTGTTGCTAGGCCATCCAAAGTCATTCAGGAGGCAACAGGGTGCTGCAGCACTTCCAGGGAAAGATGGATATCTGCATGGCTCTGACGGACGAAGGGGACTGAAACAGCAACACCCTGAAGCAGCAATTCCCTGAGCTCTCTGCTTTAAGGCAAAAGTTTGTCTCTTCGAGTGGGGTGAGGTGACACCGTTTACCCCGTCTAGGAGGGAAAACGCCCTGGTTCCTTTGTCTGTCACTGCCTGAGGCAGGTGGGGCTCCTCAGGGCAGCGTGAAGGACCCCCTGGCTGTTCCCACAGGTAAAACTCTCTGCTTCAGCCTCGCTGACAGCTAAGGGGGAGCAGGGCTTGCACCTGCCAGCGCCTTGCACGGGGACCCTGGAGACAAGTCTCAGGGCAGCGATGGTGTGATGGAGGGATGCTTCTCCCACCAGCACCACTTGCTCTTCCCAGTGACAGTCCCTCCCAGGCTGAGAAGCGCAGGGCACCAACCAAAAAGCAGGGTGCTTTTCCTGGCACAGAGTGATAGGGATGGGCTGAGGAGGAGGAATCCAGACTCCCTTTGGTACTAAAGCATTTTTGTGTCATTCTGGAGTACTGCACCCACAGGATTTCATATAGAAAGAAATTAAATTTCTGTACTTTGAATAGCAATAGGGAATAAAATACAATTTGTATCATGTTTATACTACACTCGTTCATACATCCATAAATTATTTTTGCAAGAAATTTACCAGCCTAAATATCTGAAAACCCCTCTCTACTTTTTCCCTGATTGCCACCCTATTTCCTTCCAGAAGAAAGCTACTTCCCAGAAGAAGGACTCCGTATTGCTGCTGCTCCAGCTGCTCTTCAGGCAGCACGCCACACAGCTCTGCTGGGGCAGCTCTGCATGCATGCCAATCACAACACTTCACTTTAGGAGTTTCCGAACCGTTTGTGCACTACGCAAAGCTTTTCATATAGATGAAACATTTTTTCACTCCCATACGTCTGGGAAGAGTTGCGCTCAGGCGTTCCAAATTACTTAACTCCACATCAAATGAAACATATTAGCTCCATGGCTTTCCAGTGGCTGATCTACGTGGAAGAAAAATAGTCTATTACTATTACCAGCCAGGAATTGGTTTTCAGAGCAAGTGGTAGGAATTGATGTTCATATTGTTAAAAGCCATGGATTAAAGCCCTGTTGATGACCTGTTATTGGGACTTGCATTGAACTGTGGAAAATTATAATAAAAAAAGTATATTTTTCAGAATACAATGAGCAACTACAAAAAGAGGTTTCAAATAGAAGTTTCTTTGTAAGCCCCACTTGTAACTACACAGTAGCATTCACTGCTTCTAATATCTACAACTGATACCCAGGAGCCTGCACACTCACATATTTTCTGTTTTATACCCTGAAAAAAAAAGGAATTGAGTATATATCAGTTTACACCCACACAGCATTCTTCCTAATGTATTTCTACAACTACCAAGCAGAGGTCTCCTTGTAAATAAAAGCAGTCTCTTAAATTTATATTGCACTTTTCTTCTGCGGGGACTTTCATACTACGTACAGGAATAATCCCTACCATCACTGAAATGCAGCCACTTCTGGAGTGGAATAAAGCAGCTACTCGATAGGCACAGAGCAACATAAAGCATCAGGAAGAGAAACACAATGTTGGGACTGCAACAGATATTTAAGACGACAGTCTGTAATTAAGTTTAAGGACTGTAATTTAGCCAGAACACTGTGAAAAGTGTGAGGGGATCTTTAATTGCAAGGGGTAAGGAGCATGGCTTTATATCTCACCTGGGATGATACTGGGATTACCACGGCAAGGAGAATTGCCCCCTCAAGCATGGGGTAGTAAACCACAAATACCACTGTCCTCAGAGAGGAGGGACACTGCTCCTCCCACCCCATCATTGCACAGCTTCTCATCCTTGCTGCTGACATGCCTCTTTCCTCTGCTACACTCTCTCAGCACATCTGCCAGGGAAATGAGATCCCTCCTTTTGTCCTCAGTACTTCTGACAAGCTGAGGCACTTGCGTTAATGACTTTCCCCCAAACTCATCACCAGCTGCTTTCTAGCCAAAGGAGCAGAGGTCTAAGCGGGAAGGGGCTCCCTGAGACTTTTACTGAAGCTGATGTGCCCACGCCTGACAGAAGGAGATGGTTTCACCTCTGGCTAGGGTGATCTGCTTGCTCTGCCCTGGACCCACTGCCACCAATGGGCTTCTTGCCCCCTGCGCCGTGGGTTGGCTCGGTGAGGCACTGACATCCTTCCTCGCAGGAGCGGGCAGCAGGGCACAGACACCCTCCCTGCAGGTGTCCCTTTCTAAAAATGTGGTGCCTCTTTGCTGACGCTTGCCTCACAGAGGACGCTTTGTTCGTGATCCTGAGCCTTCAGGCTGCGCCTCCCCAGCCCCACAGTACCTCTGCTGCCCACTAAACATCAGCAAAACATGCTCGTGCAACCCTGGCTAAGCAGCCAGGAGAAGCAAGGCCACAAGGGTCTCTGCCTCACAGCCTAGAAGGTGAGATGGTTGCCCTGGGCTCTCTCTTACCAATGGGGAAATGCTCCTGTCTCCACCTGCTGCCCAGCAGAAGCCCCCTGGAACCAGCAACGTAACACAAGTGTTTTGCCACTGACAGGTCAGGAGCCATCATGAAGGGCCCCTGGAAAGCACCCTCTCTCTCCTGGGAGTGATAGTGGACTCTTATCAGGAGTGGGGTCATGAATTCTGGCCTCCAACAAGCATGGAGGAAAGGAACAGCATAGGACTGAAAGAGCTCAGCTAAAAGATGATGGTGGCACTGACTGCCCACGAAAATGGCAACAGACAGCAAGAAGCAGAAACACTGTCAGCACCCACAGCATCCCACCACACTGCCTGGCCCTGGGACACAGCCACAGGTCTCCCGGTCAAATACACAGTGTGATTGGGGTCTGGGCTCTGGAGGGAGGAGTGGAGACAGAAAAGACACAGTCCTCATTCTTGGAAGTGGAGAAAAGCAACAGGAGGAAGGGAGACCCGTATCATCCCCTCTCACTATCTTGCAAGACCTCCTGTGAAAGAGGTCCCCTTTTCCCTCAGAGCTGATGTCCTTTCTCTCTCCGATGGTTGCCAGGGAGCATTAGTGCAGATGAATGCCCTTCCAGGAGCTAGAGTGATGGGTTTCAAGACTTTAAACTGGATCTCTTGGGAGTTAAACAAGAGCTTTCCCGCTTTATCAGTGGAGGAAATGAGGCACCAGCTGTTGCTGGAAGCTGAGCAACGCAGGAGGCAGCTAATACATTCACGTGACTTTAGACAAACACGGTTGTCTCAGAGAAGCTGATATATTCATCAGAAATGGGTAAGGAGCCATGGGTACTGGGGGGGGGTCTGGTGAGAGAGCTAGCTCATCATACATCCGCGGTGCACCAGATGATAGGGAGTTTGGATGGGGTGTCCCTTAGGGGGAAGAGCCCCACTTAACTGAACTGCCAGAGCATCGGCTAGTAAACCCCAGTTCACAGTCCTGTGGGGACTAACTCTGCCCTTTACAGGGAGATAAGTCATGCCCAGAGCTGCTTCCAGTTGCAACAAGGCTACTGCAGCTCTCACTTGGCCGGTGCAGGGCAGACCCTTCTCCTGGGCGTTCATCTGGAGCAGCACGTGCCTCCCCCCTGAGGAGGTCAGGCCAGACCTGCTGCAGGTCTGCAGCAGAGACACGAGCTGTACCCTCTCATGATGCCAGCAGGAAAAAGGTGAATTTCCCCCATCCCTGTTCCCCTGTTCCTCAGTGGCAAACGGGGCCACAGTTCAGCACAAGCCCCTCTTTTGGGTCAAGCTTCCTGCCTCCATCCTTCCTGGGGCACTTTCCTGCCTGTTCCACCTTCCAGCTCCTCTGCCCACTACTTTGGCAGTGGAAGCTGAGTGCCTGCAAGACTGCACGTGCTGACAAAATTCAGCCACCTCTCCCCTGAGCAGCGATGCCATTGCCACACTTTGCCCACTCTGCAGCTAACGCACCGCGTGTGCTAAAAGGCCTCAGAAGGTGAGAGGGCAGCATCGGAGCTGCCTGAACGGCTGGTCCAGGGGCTGGGCCATGGGCACGGGACCCAGTGTCTGGCTGAAGGAGTTTTAAATGCCTGACTCTTCCCATAATCCAAAAAACTCGAGGTGTGGGAAGTTAAGCAATGGAATAAAAGACCAAAATAAACAGGTAACGAAAGAGAGGCAGAGAAGCAATCCTGGGCTTAGTGCTGAGGCGACTGTCATCCCAGCATTCACAGGGGGAAGCCAATGTGCAACTGCTCCCCCTTTCCCATCCCATCCCACTCCGCCCCATCCCTCAGCCCCACAGAGACACCCTTCTGTCTGCAGCTCAGACCTGCTCTCATAGTTTCTCCACCCAGCAAGAGTGCTGAGAGAGAGAGAAACAGGCGCTCAGAGGCCAACGCTGCGGCCGGTTCCAGCTGGGACTTCTCCACCACTCAGTGTGGTCCATGTGACGGGTCCATTCCTGCTCCATCTTCTTCAGGCTGGTGGGTGAGAAGCACAGAGCGGTGGGGAAAGGCCAAAGCAAACCACACAGGGGGCAATTAAATACATGAGAGCCTGGAAGATGCGGATGGATGGAGACACTGAAGCACATGCGGTGCGAGGCAAGATGCTCCGGCCACCGGCACGCAGGGCGACTGCTGCCCAAGGTCGAGGCCGGTGTTACTGCAGGGAGCTGCAGCCAGAGCGGGGCAGCCCCAGCCAGCGGGAAAGCATGGGTAGACAAGGGGAGTACTGCAGTATATCATCCACTAAGCTGTGGGCTCTGCAGTAAAGAAGGTAACTGTTCTGGTAGAAATTTGTGCTTTAATATATTTTTGTTTGTTTGTTTGTTTAAAACAAGTTCCCACTTCCCTGAGGAAGCCCTCGTCCGACATTCCCAAGGAAACATGGGGGTGGTTTTTTCCTCCTTCATTTGCTCTTCACATTTCTTCATTCCTATTTTTTGTCTTTCATTCCTTCTTTTCTGTGTGTTTCTGTTTCCTTCCTTCCTCTCTCTCTCTCATGTACGTACTTCTAAAAAATTTTTGTCTTTATTTTTTAATTTTGTTCTAGACATTATGACTTTCTCAAGGAGTGCTCCAGTTCTGAACCAGATCCCTTTGTGTGGTCATGCCTGTCAGTCTTTGGTAACATATGGACACTTTGGTGTGCCAGTGAGGAGGGGAGGAAGAGGAGCAGAGGTGGCTGAGTAGGAAAGGAGCAGGAATGTCTCAGTCCAAAGACAGGAGCGCTCGCTTGCCATCATCTGAGCAGCACGTAAAGGAAGAAAGTCAATGGGCCACAAAGAGATGGGCTGTGCAGGGCCGGGACACCGCTTCCTGGAAGAGCAACCGCTGCCGGCCGAGAAGAGAGAAAAAGAATTAGTGATGGGATGGATCCAGACCTCATCAAACAAGTCAGCACACATCAGTGTCTTAGCCCCTCCTCCCACCCCAAACCACGAAGCACCTCCCAGATCTATTGGAAAATCTTTCTAGGCTTCCCTGGACATTCTCAAGGTTTCCCAAAATTATTTCTTTTCCAGCTCAGGAGAAAAGGTTGAATCTTAGTTACTTTTGCAATCCAACCCTCCTTTTTTCCACAGAAGATTCAACTTGAGTCAAACAAAAGGTTCTGTCTGTGTTTTGGTTACAGCTTGGCCATCCTAGGCTGAAACAGACCTTTAACTGCACCTGAAACTTTGAAATTTTTAGGGTGTTCTGACTTTTTTAATGTTTTGTTCCCCCCTTCACCTTTGGAGTTAAGAAAATTGCTGAAAGTGACTCTTCCTCAAGAAGTTTTTTTTCTTTCAAAAATAAATAAGACAAATTGCTCAGAAGTGCCTGTCTGGCTCTGGTTTGCATACTCTGAACATCTGCTCTCCTGCCCACCTGAGGCATGTTATCAAGGGCACGGGCAGGACTAAGGCACAAGGCACACCAGTGACTCCCACCCAAGGACTAATGCCTATGTACTGCTTAGGCACCTTGCTATGGCTTCAACCTACGGTGCACCTCAGTGAGAGCGGGATTGTCTCCATTTCTGCAATGCTGGCACCAGGATGATGTGGATGGACTGGAAAGGGGCTGGTGGGATTTAGCTCAAGCACTCACTGTCAGGATCGGGAAGGGAGGTGATAAACAGCTCGGGTAGCTTGCTCCCATCCTGCATGTGCAATACCCTGCCTGGCTGTGACTCTCTGCTCAGAGGGCAATGGGAAGAAGCCTAGCCCTCCCTGGCTCCAGGACCCAAAAGGCAGACTTTTTTTCCTGGAGAAGGACTGACTTAACGCTGCAGAGGCCATTAGAGCCTGCAGAAAGTCTTTCCCTTTCCAAAGCTCCCATACCTAGGGTTTCCAGGAAATGAGATATTGCAGAAGCCTTTAGCTGCTTGGGGATGACTCCCTCAACCCAACATACTGGTGCAGACTTCAGCATACTGGTGTCTGGCAGCACAGTCCCTACAGGATCTGGTTGTTCCTCTGAGCTCTTGCTAACTCACGACTGTGAAGAACACGTTCAAGAGTCTGACAGCCCCTCTGCTGACTTCTACTGATGGAGTCAACCATCTTGTTGAGTCCCAACAACATGTCAACGTGCTCTAAAATTAAATGCACATCCCTGGCGCGTGCATTCATGTATGCACTCCCACCGACTCGTTTTCCTCTGAGGCACGCACACTCTCACCCTTATTTGGTCCAATTGGCTTCCTTGGACAGTCCCCCTTTTTCAGAGTGACGTCATCGATGGCAATGTCCCCCTCGTAGCTCGTGCCCCGGACACCTTCGAAGATGATCTGCAAGCAGAGCATGGGACAGAGCCCAGCGTGAGGCTGCAGTTGTGGAGGACCCTTCCCGCGCTGCGGGGCTCTGCAGAGGTGGGCAGGGCACAGACCAGATCTTATCAGGTCCCCAAGTGAAAGATTTCTTCCTGTTTCTCCAGTTCTCATAGGATCTGGAGAGCCGGACCCCACTGCTTATGGGACCAACCCCTGTGTGCTGAGCATCTGTAGAGTAATAAATGAGCATGTAGAGCTCTGCTTTATTAAGTGTACTTCACTAACAAACCAATCAACACTGAACAGCGCTCGCAAGAGTAACTAAATTCTTATTTATTATTTTAAAGTACCCAAAAGCACGCTGAGCATTTTGCCACAGTGCCACAACTTACCAGCCTGCACAGACCCAGCTCTCACAAACAGCCCTACAACAGCAAAGCAGCATGTTGGCCAAAAACATCAGCAATAAAACATCCAGTAACAAAGCAGCCCACTGCCCGGGTACACATAAATGACTCAGTGAGCAGAGACAGAGTGCCCAGTTCACATTCACAAGCTGTCCTACAATCCTAAACCAGGGGGACAGAGGCGGTGGGCTCTTGCAGTACATGCTAGAAGAAATCTCTAGCGCTCCAAGTCACTTTACACCAACAGGCCCGCATCCCCCAGCTGCTCAACACCAAGAGACCTGTCACACACACCTGGTAACAGAAGGAGCTTTTTGACAAGCAGTTTCCAGACCAGCAATAATCAGAAAATTTATAGTGCCAAACTGATGCTTGCACATAACAATGTTGGATGGCTTCAGAGAGAACTGGATTTGATTTTTGTGCATCCACCAAGCTCTTGCCTTGCCCCAGTGACCCTGGGGCGGGAGAGCTCCCAGTGCCCTCCCTGTGCCCAACCAGTCCCTGTGCCACGGAGGCAGATGCCTGCTGGGAAGTCTCCTACAGCCCATGGCACGTGGACAGGACAGGTGGCAGGCGGCTCCTTGGCTGTGGATCTGACTTACCTGGAAGGGCCCGGGTGGGTTAATGGGCACGTGTGCCTGCTGCCACATGTTCCCCCGGTTCCCACTGAGCGACCAGACCTGAGTGTCGATGGCTCGCTTGTTCCGCACGCGAACTAGCAGGTTCAAGGAGCCTGTAAGAGAGAAACCGGGCGCTGGCGTGCCGGGGCAGGCAGGCAACCCTGCCTGCTGCGCTGGCCCCTGTACAGCTCTGGGGCTCAGCCTTGAGCCACAGCTGTATGTCCCCGCTGGCCCAGGGACAGCCTGCAGAGCCCCAGTGGTAACCTCTGCAGGGAGCCAGCTTTCTCCTGGGTTGATTGGCAAGTGCCACTGGCAATGTTTCATCCATCTGGGCTATCCAAGGGAGGCCATAGACCCAGATGAAGACAGAGAGGATGGGACAAGGAAGAAGCAGTCTGTAGCATGGCTGGGGTGGCACAAGAAGGGGGTGGCAGAAATGCTAACTGCAAGGGACCTCCAGAGGCATCCCACCCAACCTCCTGCTTGAAGCTGTCGCCAGCTCTACATGAGGGCAGCATGGCTTTGCCTGGACAAGTCTTGAAATCCCCTGAGGACATCAACTTTTCCTGATGTCTAATAGGAACCTCCAGCACTACCAGTTGTGGCCACTGTTCCCTATTATATTGTCTAATACTACTGATAAGATTTTGGCTCCGTTATCTTTGAAGTTGCCCTTCAAACAGTTGGGGGCCAAGGGCTGATAAGCAGCCTCTTTGCCAGACTGAGCAAGTCCAGCTCCCTCAGCCTCTCTTCCCCAGAACTTCTGCACCTGGCCCTTGACCATCCTGATGCCCTCCTTGGACCCACACCAGTTTCTCTACATCCCACTTGAACTGGGGAGCCCAGGACACATGTTTGCCTCTCCCTGTTCACCACTAACACCTGACGTATGCTATGCAGCTTACAGCCCTCTCCCTGCCCTGGCCCTGGCTATCGGCTGCGTAAGTGCGACCTGTGTCCTCAGTCGCCACTTGCCCTGGAAGCAGCCTTGGAGCGAGCAGCCGTTCTTTGCTAGCGCTGGGCGGCATTGCCTGTACCACACTGCCAGTACCACCCCAGCCCCACGTTTTCAGAGGGACACAAAGACCCTGTGAATCAACACTGACTTCAAGTTCTTTCAAACAAAGCAATTCCCAGAAGGTTTCGTCTGACATTAAACCAAAACCAAAGCCAATAAATTTCAAAGCATTTCCAGTTGTCACTTTGAAAAGTGTCACAGCCCCCGACCCTCCACCCACAAATGAAACCACCTCAGTTTGTCTTCCTGCAGCATCTTTTTAGTAATCCCCTCAGCTGACTTTTTTTCCTTTTTTGTTTCAATGAAAAAAAATATTTTTAAACATTCACTCAGGGTTGACCTGAATCACTTTTTCTCTTTTTTTTTCAATTCAGCTGGCAAACCAAAAAATCAATCACAACTCTAGTCACACTGTTGCTCATCAGTGTTTCTGGTCTCTGTACACAGACATATCACACCTGAGAGCAGAGAGGCAATAATAACCCTTATTTATATGTCCATAGTCTGTCTGCACTTGGGATGCCGCATTCCCATCCGGGTATGCCCTTCTGAGAGGCAACAGCAAGAGGTCAGGAGAAGAGACAGGGAAAGAGACTTTCCTATATAACCTGCCTCCTACATGATCCCCTGAAATTCTTCATTCTTGGCTCCCCTGAAATTCTTCACTCTTGGCACATCAGCCTTGGGGGCACTGTGTGAAGGACAGGGACCTGGAAGCACCCCCGTCAAGCGCCTGGCTGTCAGAAAGCGAGAGATACATCACAGGGAGTTCAGAGATGCATAATAAAGATGATGAAATGTTTAGATTCTGAGTGGCTGACTTACAAGAAAAGGTTGAAAGAATGAAATATGTGTATAATTTAGTGAACTGAGGAAAGAGGGGCATGCTATTGCCTGGAAATATTCAGAAGCATTAGCGCTAAGACTAGCTGAGAAAACTAGATGAAGGCCTGATGGGAGAGGGAGAGCATATCCAGTTCCCTTCCCCAGTGGTACCCAGTTTGGGATGCACACCACAACCCAAGATAAGAAGTGAAATAACTTGTTTCTCTCTTTCTTGAGACCAGCTGGCACTGCACCACCTTGGGGAGACAGAGGTAAATGAGTGGGATCTCCTCCTGGAAACACGGTGCCAAGGATGAGAGAAGTCACTACAGGAGCCTCTGGCAAAACCAGCTTTGAGCCACTGGTTTCTTGGTGTCCTCCCTGCTGTCAGGAGCTTCCTACGAGGGAAAGGCTCTCTGAGAAGGATACCTAGTCCTCACGGAGGGCCTTGGCCAAACTGATGGCCCATACAGGAACTACGTAACTACATAACAACACAACAGAGGTATGTTCAGAGCAGCTAATTACAGACGCCAGAGCCGGTGAAGTGAGAGACTGAGAGTGAATGAAGAATTAATACGAAGCTGCTAGCAAGCAAGGACTAAAACCAACCATTTTCTATTCTACCCTCATTTGGGGACTTGCAGCTAGGATCTGCCGTGCAAGAGCCTAGCTGAGTAGCCAGCACTGAGACAAATCAGGCAGCAAATGAACTTTGATGCCCTAGGAAAAAAGCAAAGGCGAGAGAGAAAGAGACCCAGAGAAGCATGTGGAATGCAAATTAGTGCCCCAAAAGCACTGGCTGTGAATGCCTGGCCTAAACCCAAACCAAGCCTGAGCATATCCTGGCTGACAGCTCCATGTCCTTGCAGCATCAGGAAAAAAGTTTCAACCTTTTGGCCCCTGAATTCCCTAATTGAACAATACTGAATATGAGCAGGCATTCTTCAAATGGTTTGCAATTGGAAAGGAAGCTCCCTTATCTGCCGACAACCTGCACTGTTTCACCACCCCTGTCTACACATGGAAAACTGAAGGTCAAAACAAATGAACAGCATGCCCATGACTGTCTTTCTTACAAATCATTCAGAATTGTGAAGGGAAGTCAGATCTAATAGCCCTGTCTGCAATCCCTGCTAAGTTACAGAGCCTCCCTGAGACTGGGAAAGAGCCACACCACCTCCCTTTCCCAGTAATGCTGTCACTGGGAATGTGCTTCTGGGAGGCATGGCAGAGACTCCAGGACTTCAAACTAAACAGGGATGAAGCCTCTACCCCATCTGAAGTGGTCCCACAGTGTTGTAGATGTTAAAGATTGTGCAGGTCTTCTACTTTATTCCCTTCTACCATGTGTCAGTCTGCCACAGGCTGCCAGTCAAGTTTAAAGGCATGTAGCCTGTGATGGAGGTACTGGGAAATGAACCTTCAGGTCTGAGCTCCAGGCAGAGCCATAAAACATTGCAGTCCTGGACTACAGAAAGCTCCAAGTCATCTTTCCAATTGCTCAGAGCTTCTTTATCTCCATTCTTCAGTCTGGCCCCAAAAGCCAACTGAGTGATGGAACAAGTGCTGCAGGGCTTTGTTTTCCAAAGGAAAGCTTTGGGTTCAGCCCGCTGCCCTAAAATCAAACATTGTTCCAGGATCCCCCTTACAGTCATGCAAATCCATAGATTAAGTCTCAGGCTAAAAAGGGAGGTGGAGCCTATGTAGATATTGACATCTGTAGCTCCTGACCTCTGGTGAATTCACACCTGCCCACACCCACCTCCATGCAAGCTAGCAATACCCACCTCATGACTTATTAACTATCTTCACTCCCTGTGTAGCTTTCAGCATGTCACACAAGTTCAGACCAAACCAGCCACCTGATGCCTGTAAGGTGGCCCTCCTCGAGCACAGACTCCACTTTGCAGGAGGTGGCCAATGCACGATCCACGCGTGTGTGGGGTGTGAGGAGCCCATTCACAGCTGTGAACTGACTTGCCACGTGATCCTTAGCAAACTGCTTTTACCTACTTTTTTATCTGCTGACATGATACGACGATGATAATCAAGAAGGATAATAACACTCACTCAGAGGGGAACACAGAAACACAGCAAACATTTTACAAGACCTGAGCAAGAAGACACTGGGGAACAGAAGTGCTTGAGCTCTTCTGCCTTTCCAGCGGTCACAAACTGAAGAAGAATGAAAGTGGGACCTGGTCTCCAACCCCCATGCCTCCATCAGTGGAGATGTGAAAGGCCCATCTGGGATGGTCTTCGGCGCCAGCTGTTGCAGCCACCCCTTTTGCCTGGTTTTATACTACAGTCATGCCTAGTTTCCTATATCAGAGTCCAAATCCAGCTGGCCAGTTTTGTTACCTATTTCTGTCGTTGTCGCCCCTTCCCCATCTCCCCCATCAGATGTGCCTGGCATTTCCAAAGGGCACCTGCTGGCGAGGCATGCACAAAGACAGGCCATCAATCTGCTGCTAAATCTCTCCAGCTGACCAGAGACAGACAAACACAAGAGAAATCCCAGGACACCAGCATTCCTGTTGTTACCTCTCCCCATACAACGCAATCTTCGTATTTGTCTTGTAATCTCTATTATTCTTTCTTCCCAATCAAAAGGGAGAATAAAGGCCAGTGACAAATGATGAGGAATCAATTACAGGGAGAGTGAGCCGTACCTTCTGCTGGCTGCCTTTAAGACCAGAGCCGGCATTTCAAAAGAGTGGCACTCACACAAAAGAGCACCAGCTGGGCTGCCAGATAGAGCAGCCCAAGGGATGCCTTTAAATGTTACCTTCTCACAAGAAAAGGTCTTCTCTCAGTTTCCATGGGATGGGGGCTTCACTGTCGCATTGAATAGCAGCATAGCTCCAGAAGAGCTGGCGCAGGCAGCACTGGGAAGGAGGCAAGGTCTGTAAGGGCAGGGCCATGGGCACAGTTTGTGCGGGATGGCAAGGAAGGTAGAGGTTTCCTTAAGAGCTCTCCGTGGGACAGCTGCGGGGGTTAATGCAGGGTGATGCGGTGGGGAAAGGCTGAGGCACAGCGCAGTTTACGCGGCTTGGATGGAAAGCAGGCAGCTGGAGCAGCTAGGAAGCAAGGGAAGGACGATGCTGCATGCTGAGAGATGGGGTGCTGTGCCAAGTGCAGCAGAGCTCCGTGGGACGGGTAGGGAAGGCTGTCGGGATCCACAGCCAGGAGCTGGGCTGGCGGCAGGCTCGCACGCAGCCTCGTCTCACTGCGACTCCCTGCTGCGCTCGTGCAGGATCCCTGCTGCAGCACGGGGCGATGTCAGGAGATCAGCTATCTGTGAGAAATCCTGGCTGCAGCCCCAGTTTAGGTTTGGCACCCAACCGGGAATCCAGGGCTGAAAGCCCCCGTAGAAATTCCCACGGCACTTCAACTGCAGGCAAGACAGATTGAGATAAGAAGAAGAAACTGATTCATGGCAAAAGATGTCCAGTGGATGGAAAGAGATATGCGGCGTGGAGAGGACTCAAACCTTGAATAGCCTGGCAGAGTCACTTGCAGACCCAATATGAGGGCTAAAGGCAGGCCAGGGAGAAAAGAGCTCTTACCTTTCTAAGAGGGGCTCCGAGCACTTCCTTAAATGTGGTTTAGTGTTAACACCACTGATCACAAACTAAAAGCCCAAAGCTTAGTGCAGACCAATCCCAGGAGCGAACGACAGCCCCCAGAAAGAATCTATTACTGTTCATAATCCCCACAACAAACACGGGTCTTTCTCCCTCTCTCATTTAAACGGATGTTAATGAATAGCAGTCAGTGTCAGGCTGGTGTTCTCAGTTACAGTGCTGGGGGGGAAAGTTACTGCTCTGAGCGCTAGAAAGCAGAGGGTGAAAAATAAATCATAGCACAGATAGAGATGGAGAAATAATATCAGCTTGTACTGACTCATCATTTCTAGAAATGTAAGTTGTTTTTGTGCCATGACAGAATGTATTTACTCTTTCACAGTCTCTAATGATTCTTCATGCATTAACATATGTGGAGTAAGACAATTAAAGCCTCTCAGCTGCTTTCCACTCCCGATTACAGAGAACTTTATCTCTACGTGTCTTTAACTGACCTCAGCTTGGTGTGCAGGGTTCCCGGTGTCCAGTCACAGGGTCACTACACAGACCCCTGCCTGCAGCCACCGCTTCAGTAACTTCAAAGCGGAAGGGTTCAGAAAGCTTATCAACAGCGAGAAAATGGAGTCTTGGTCAGAGTTTGGAAAGCACCACTATCCCACCTCTACTCACAAGGCATCCCCATCGGCTTTAGAGAGGCACTGAGCATGTTCAGCGCTGTGCCACAGGCTGGCTAATTGCTATGGGACACTCTCTTTCTGCTTCATTACGGTGGGGAGGCTAGAGTGAAAGGGATCAGGGGAATCAAAGCCTCCAGTTCCCTGCTGTGGCTGCGACTCTCTGGGGATATAAACAGCAATATGGTAAGTTTTGATTGGCAATGTTTCCCCTACAGCAAACCTGTGAAAATTACTTATATCTGGCTACAGGGAATTTTCTTTAGATTTTACTGTGGATTTAAAAAATCAAAGAAACAGACGCATTTCCACCCCTGACCTCCTAAACCACCATCAAATGAGGACGGGCTTGAAACAATATCCCCTGACATGGCAAAGCCAATTGCACAGATTGATCTATGATCCATCACTACCTGACCTGCCTGGCATGCATATGAATTTTGGGATGGAGGGAATGGACCAGCAGAGAAGCAACAGAACTGCACCGTAAAGAAGCAAAGTGGACACACAGCTAGACCCCGGGGGGGGACATGCTGGGCAGGGGGACTGGGGGCACACAGGCAGTGGGGTAAATGCAACGGTATGGTCATCTCTGCCTCGTGATGAGGAATGTGAGTGCTAACAGGAGGAAGGCAGGCAAACTACAGCTACAGCTCCTTCTCTCCAGCATATCCCCACCTGTCTGTGTACATAGAGAGCAGATGGTGATATGGTAGGAGCAGACTTGCAATGGAGCTATGCTTGAGCTCCTTTGCTCATTTGATCCACGGTCTAATTAGAGAAAGTGTTGGCATAGAAAGATGAATGATATAAGACTTCCATCTTTGATGCTGTGTGTATGGAACAAAATCCTGCCGTCCCTTTGCATGGAAAATTCCCTCAGAGGTTGTTTGTGACCAGTAACAGGCTTTCTATGTGTGGACAACAGGATGTGGTTTAAGGAATTCAAAAAAGGGAGAAAAAAAATCTCCACGCTTCGTAATGTTAAATTTATGCTATCTCAAAAGAACAACAGCCCATCCAATATGCAGCCAGAACAGAGCAGAGGGAGGGTACAGAGTCTGTCATTTAAAAGACAAGAATCGGGAGTCCTCGGGCTTTTCGCCAACTTCACGTCCAATTCATTATACCATCTTGCTTAATCACAGCCCTTTCCCGTACTTAAACATTTTGCAGGGGACAATGTGGACAGACTATGTCCTTCCCTACAGGACAGATGGGGTGTCTGACTCTCAGCCCCAAGCCCAGCTGTGTTTTCACAGCCCCTGAATGCTGCCGCGGGCAGCAGCTCTGCTCCCATGTGCCAGCTCACCGTGCTGCCGCGCTGCACGGCGCCTGCCCACGGCCAGCGCAGGAGCCACCAGGGCAATTCACAGCAGATCTGACCACGGGATCGGGCTGGGAGCAGGTTCCCTCTGCCTATCATCACCTCCTGGGCCATGGCACCGCTTGCCTTCAGCCCAGACACTCAGCCTAGTAGTGACCAGATCCTCAGTTTCCCCACACCTCCTGCAGACCTCCTGCCCTCTGGAGGCAAGCAGGCAGGATGGAGCCTACCACTCTCTCAGCTGGACGCGTGCTTGTTTACAGCCCAACAAAGCGGAAAACAAACGGCATCGTGAGCTGAGCAAGTCTCCAAACACCTGCGCTCCAGCACGCGTCCCCCTCCCTCGCCAAGCCTGGCGGGGAGAGCGTGCACTCAGCCCGTGGTGACCAGACAGCCTCTCTAGAGCTTGCTCTTCCCTTCCCCAGCTCAGGGGACACAAACACTTTCCCAGAGAGGCGGTCACTGACGCACATCAATAGGACTGGGAAGCACCCAGTAATCTCAGGGTCAATGATGGGAAGGACCTTAGTGTGTGTCCCGTGCTGGCTTACTGAGCAGGATGGTCCCTGAGCTGCCTTGCTGGTCTCTTTGCCCTCTAGCAGCCCCAAATGTGCTGCCAAGCCCCATTGCTGCACAGTGACGCTCCATCATGAGATGGAGATCCCCCCGGGGTTCATCCTGCCTTGCTACGGCCCCCTCCATGCTGGTACATGCAGCACAGTGTTAGAGGGCACTGTTTGGATGCAGAGAAGCTCCCATTTGCTCTGTCCTCTGTGCCATGATAATTCATGCTAACGCTCCGGCTCCTTGTGAGACTCCCTCCATAACCCGTATGTGTGATAATTCACAACTGTCTGTCCATACACCTCTCTACACAGAGATTCTTTCTCACGGGATTTCTCACTCTTCAGGAAATACCACCAGCCTCAAAAGGGAGAAAATTGCATTACGAGAAAAACCATATATCTGTCGGAAATGTCTCCTGTTGTTTTATACTCCAGACCTGCCTCAACAGCTTGTTTTTATCCAGAGATCCTTGTGAAGGCTAAGGATGTGCATCCTTAGAGACCTCTCCATCTAAGGAGAGGGCGTATCTGTGGAAAGAAATTCTCCTGGACATTTTGAGCAGAACTCCATCTCTAGAGATTGAGAACAACCTGTACCACCCCTTGTCTAGTGCTTGCCCTTTTGCTCCTAGCAAGGATCCCCCATAGAAAAATGCACACAGGATGTAGCCTGCCTGAAGTCACGGAGCAGGATGAGATATATCGTGGTCTAAATGCAGTTGTGCAGCTCCTCTTGTACCCATCCAGCCCTAAGAAGGGAGTTACGACCTTTCTATAGCCACCGCTTCTACCTGTGTAGCCAGAGAGTTCATCCTTGCCTCTAAGCAAGCCTGCGACAATACAATCTACGTAAATGCACAGCAGGCAGAAAGAGACCCTTGCCAGACAGCAGTGTTGCATTCCTTGCATAGTTTATCCTTGAACAGATAAACTAGATAGTTTAGAAGCCGCTGCCTTCGTTTCTCTGTGCAGCTCCTGGCAAGCGGGATGGGACGTGCTGGTGGGGATGCACCCGCAAAGCCCTGACTCCCCCAGTGCAAGGCGGGTAGCTTCTGTGGGCAGCAAAACAGCCCAGCCTTCCTGCTTTATTGTGGTCCTAATCCTCCCAAACATGGCACCATCTTGCCCTTAATGTAATGAGCAATTGTGGGACTATTTCCGCACCATTTCTGGTGGGCGCGTGGGGCAGGGGGACAGGCGGCTTGCAAATTAGCCTGTATGGGGCATGTGATGGGGAAGGGGGCTGGCCCCAGCTTCAGCTGCCAGCAAAACCACCTGCACAGGGGCTTGGTATGTCCAGACAGGGCTCCAAAGGAGGCCCAGAGGATGGTATGGTGGGGATAGACTCCTGTTTGCCCTGAGTAGGAAGACAGCCAGTGTTGGTCTTTGTCAGACACAGCAACCTCTTTCTTCTCACCTGGCAGCCTTCATCACTCACCGCTCTCCTAAAGCTGAGCGCTGTAGATTAGAGCATCTAAATTAATTTCAGACCCTAGAATGGACTGTCTGGATTATGGTCCTAAGGCCCTGCAGAGGGTAGATGCCAGACCATGATTTCTCATTACAAAGACCAAGCCCAAGGCAGGGCTTGAGACCTACTCTGGTGAAGCAGCTGTGAAGAAGAGCCTCCACAGGCAGCAGTGCTGGCCAGCCCATGGACAGGATCATTACACTTGCTCTGTGCCTCAAGGGAGTGAGCTGCAGCAGCCCATCTTTCTTCCCCTCCGATATTTTCTGGAATCGAGCAATCTGAAGGCAGCCAGGCAGCTCCTTCCCTCTTACTGTTGCTGTACCTGGTGGTCTCCAGAAGTGCTGAGTACTACTTTAGGGAGGAGAGGCCAGCCTGGTGGAAAATGGGAGTGTGAGGAATGTAGCAAGAAGGAGACCATGTGTAGGCAACTTTTCCCACCAATTTTGCAGACTCAAAAAGCAGAGTGAACCATAGTTGCTGTGAGGTCTGCTTGCTCCTTGTTCACCCTCTGTTTCGTGACATGCCCAGGTGCCTCCAGGCAAATGCTCTCTCGTCTCCCAGCTTTGATAACAGACCCTTTCATCTTTGCCACCAGGGACAGCTGGGTCCTTTGCGCAACTTGTGCTCAGCTTTCAGACTGAGAGCACGCACTGTGCTCAGCTCTCTCAGATGAGCTGAAACAGAAGTCTGCTTCATAGACACTGCCATGTTTAAAAGAGCACATCAGCCAGACAGGGGCAGACTGCCTGCCTCCCTTCTGTGGGCACACTTTGCAAAGACCTCACCTGGAGAGATGGGAGCCTCCCAGAGCCCCCAGAATACAAGTGGTGTGTATGTGGGAGGGTTCCTGACAAAAACCCTGCAGAAGCAGATGTACTTATACTGAGGAAGACTTTGCCTCTCTCTTCTCTATCCCTATTAACAACCTATTTCCCCATCATCACCCAGTCTGTGGTCTCTCAGTCCTGGGAGCCAAGCACAGGGCAGCTGCATGGCTGCAGGGCTTGGAGCAGATGGGCTGTTTTAGTGCGACGCTGAAGTCAGCAAGACGGCAGGAATGAGCAGCTGAGATCACATATTCTTCCTGTTGAACTGAAGACATCACTCAAAATCTGCTCTCTGGCCTCCTCCTCCGCCTGACCCAAGGAGATGTGAGAGGTGAATGTTTCAGGCCTGGGAAGTGGTTTGCTGCGGGAAGGCTGTTAGAGTAGGCTGTGTTCCCAGCTTTGAGGCAGGATGCATTATAGCAAAAGACTCCTTTCCCATTTCATGCCCAGCTGTACTTTCACAAGAAAGCTTCCAGGGGACTGGCTGAGCCAGTGAGACTCCCATCCTGGACCTGCAAACCCCTTCAATTCAAGTGCTGGGGTGCCTGTCGTCCCTGCAGAGCTCTCTCTGGGAGAGGCAGTCACTCCTGGAAGTAATGGGTGATGACTGACAGCTGTTGAGCATTTTTTTTATTTTCTGGGAAGCATTTCAATACATGTTACAAAATCATGTCTTGTTGAAGTTCAAGAACAGATTGGGATGCTTGCACAAGTAGTGCAAAATGGTTGTGCACTCTGGTCCCCCAGCCTTTATCCTGCCAGAGCACCCTGGGGTGTCTCCAGGTGTGCACCTGGAATGACCAACTTCAGTCTCCACTTGTACAATTATGGCAATGGTGAAATAGTTAATGGTCCATGGAGAGAATAGAAGAGTGACCTGGGAGGGCTAAAGAAGTAGCTGGATATGTACTGAGAGCTCCCATTTCCTCCTCAGTGTCTGTTAAGTTTTGTATCTAGCAATTTCAGGGTCTGAATAATTGATGCAACACCTGATGTCTCAGGAGACGATCAGGTTGCAGTATATCCTCACAGCTACTCAACTCTGTGCAAGGCTGCTGCTGCGAGCGAAGTCTGAATGGAAAGATGCTTTGCTGAGAGCCTGGAGGAAGGGAGGGAGGATCATAGCAGCTTCCCATCAGATGAGTAGCAGTGACTCAAATCAGGTGAGCAGGAACAAAGATGAGTGTCCTGTGGGGATTCAGGGCATCTGCAAATGAATTGGTGTCAGCAATCTGTACCCCTGACAACCTTCCCAACAAATTCTGCAGCAGGAATGTGGTCAGATCATGACTAGTAGAACAGAAGAAGAGAACTTTTGAAGAAGGCAACATTTCAGTGGCTATCTGCACTGGGAACTTGACTCAGTGATGCACTTTTAGTGAGGGGCAAGGAAAGGCGGGGATCAGTGCACCCAGATTCAAGGTACTAAGCAGAATGCCTGCATCAACATGAAGACACGTTATTCATGGAATAAAAATGACATATAGACAATCCACATCTGAATACCTTTCCCTCCTCTCCATGTCTTCTTCAGTTTTACATGTCAAGCTCTTTGGCTTAGGGATGATTCAGTCCCACATCTGCAAGCTGTGCCAAGCATGCTGTTGGTGCTCTTTATAAGTAAACACCCAACGAAGGTGTAGACACAGTATTTATTGGGCGCCAGCAAGAGTAACTGAAGGGAGTTCTCTGCCCTTGGGTATGCAGGAAGTTTGATTAGATGATGTATTGGTCCCATCTGGTCTTAATAATCTTTAAATCTATGGCTCTAATCCAAAGTTCACTGAAGTCTTTAGAAAAACAATGACTTCAACGGTCTTTGGCTCAGAGCCACTGTATTGAACTTACAAAGCTTGAATGACACTTTACAAATAGGTAGTTATCTTGCCAGGTATTTATAAACCTTGCTCATGACCACAGTATTTGACTAACTTCCCCAAAAAACAAGCAGATACTACCAGAAGAGACCACAGTCTATCCAAAGGGTCCATACCATAGCCCACAAGAAGCTGCTGGATGTCGACACAAAACATTAGTCAAATACACATCTATTGATGGAGGAATGAGTAAAGCCAAGAACCCATCTGAATAAGTGGAAAAAGAAAGAGTATTAAAAAGATTGAATACATTTTTTCATTACAAACTGTTCACTTAACTCTAACTGCAACTTGTTTTCAAAAGCCTAGAGGGAAGTGAATCATACTCATTAGGAAAATCAGCCTCCCCTCAATCAATCCAGTGATGTAATCTCTACTGTGTAGAGTTATTGCACTGGAGATAATGGCAGAGATTTAATGAACGATACATTTGTATATAAGGCAAACTTTATATATCCAACAGAATGCAGCTACCTCCAGGGTGCCACCTGTGTAACTGTGTGCAGTAGCAGGGTGCTGTGTTCATAAACAAGGTTTGGGTAGGAACTGGGAGCTGTGATGTTGAATCTTACAAAAAGGACGTCTTCATGGTTCAAATTGCTTTTACATTGACTTAGCTGGTACCTATCAATCTGTGTGACCTGACAGCTCTGACTACTGTCACTTGTCAGAAACAAGATGCAGCCACATGGCATCTGTGCTAACACTGGCTCCTATGTGTGATCATCCACCACAACCTCTCAGACACACCTTTGCACTGGTTGCATTATCCGAGTTGAAGGAATAAAGAAGCAATTCAGTTTGGCAGGCCTTCCAGATCTGTGTTTCCTACTCAGCAGGAGGGTGTCAGTGGTGACACCACCAGTGTACGTGGCCTGCCTACAACCCAGTTACCTCCGTGAAACAGCTTATGGCTTTCTTGAACTTGGATGCTGTGGCAAGTGACCTAATGAGGTCTCACTGTTTCTAGTGACTTAGAACCAAAATCCCTCCTAATGAATTCCAAACACTGTTTCTCACAGTATCTTAGAATAGAATAGAGTAGAATAGAAAAAGGAAAGGAAAGGAAAGGAAAGAGGAAAGGAAAGGGAAGGGGAAAAGGGAACGGGGAAAGGGGAAAGAGAAGGGTCTTCCCTCTTGGGAAAAGGGAAAGGTTAAGTTGGAAGGGACCTACAACCATCATCTAGTCCAACTGCCTGACCACTTCAGTCACCTCTCTAGGAAGCCTGCTCCAGTGTCTGACCACCCTCTGAGCAAAGAAATGTTTCTTAATATCTAGTCTCATCCTCCCCTGATGCAGCTGTGAGCCATTCTGACATGTCCTGTCACCGGGTACCAGGGAGATGAGATCAGCACCTCCCCTTCCACTTCCCCTCCTCAAGAAGCTGTAGAGAGCAATGAGTAGTTTACAATTTCATTGGAAGCTTCCCATCCTGATCATACATAGGAGTTGGACTCGATGATCCTTGTGGGTCCCTTCCAACTCAGGATATCCTATGATTCTATGATTCTATACATAGGCTAGACTTAGCTGGGGTGGTCAGATCAGGTCTGTGTCAGCACTAAGCTGGAACAACAGCACCTTTAACTCTCCATGAGTTTCACAGATGCTGGACACATACCAGAAAATAAGCCTGTTCCCCGATTTCTGGGAGAGAAACTGGCCAAGGTAAAACCATGACACTGCTAGTGCAGAAAGGAGGCTCAAAGTACAAAAATTGCAAGCCAAGAGCAGGGTCTTCAGGCACTGCATTCAATCAGGCCCAGCTCTTGAAGCCCAGGACTTGCCAGTTTCACTACAGGAAGCAGCTGAGCAGTCCAATCTTGCGAGGCAGCCCGGGGTAAGGAGGGGTCTTTGCCTTCTCCCTTCTCTGAGATCATATCTCATCATAACCCTGTGTGCAGTGACCACTGCTATTAAAAACACAGCAAACATAGCCTGAAAAGGATCTACCAGTGAGCTCACAAATCAGAAGGAGGCTAAAAAAATGCTGCTTGGGTACACCCTACATCACTGCTTTTACGCAGGTACCGCTGTGAGCAAGTAAAATTTGACCCAAGTGTTTTCCCCAATGAGCACAGTCACTGGCTCTCGAGATAGGGAGCTGTAGCGTCAGCAATCACTGTGTACCACGGGGACCATGATGGCCACACAAAAAGCTAAATCCACCATGGCTGAAATTTCCTCGTCTCTCTGAGCAACCATCCTCCTGCGGTCTGACCATGAAGGCATCTCTTGCTGCAGGGTCTGCGGGAGCATCCAGCAGTGGGAAGGAGGCCATGCAGATCATAACCTGGCTACCACTGAGCTAGGCGATGTGAGAGAAAGGTGGCAGGGGACTGCAGTGGGAGCAGTCCGATGGGGACACTGTCCTCTCAAAGCATCCCCCTCCCAGGCAGCCCCTGGGAAGGGAGGAAGAGGAGCCTGATGGCTGAAGTAAGGACTTGAGGATCCGCTCCCAGTTGCGGTGCTGACTCACCAAGCCAACTCGACAAAGAGGCTTTTTGAACTTGGTGACTGGTCGCTGCCGGCCGTGGCTAGCTTCCTCTCCTGAAGAAAGCAATTCCTCATTTGATATATCTGCGCCTGCTGGAAGCAAGACACCCTCGTTCGTGAATGCTTGGTGGAAACGGGATTTCTTTCCTTCCCCTCCCCCTGATTTTTGTGTTTGGGCTGGCAGGATCATAGGGCAATGTGAATGCTCACTCCGGAGGTGGCCAGAGGAAGGAAAACCGATGACCAAGTAACTTCAGAAGAATGGGAATTGCCTCCAGGGAGCTCCCCTTCACCCTGCCCTCTCATCAGCTGAGAGATATTCTACATCACCCTGCTCTGCTAGTCGCTGAATATTTTATACCATGGCTACAAACGCTCCATTTGTATTCTGTTTCTCTCTTTCGTCATATCTATTATAAACGAGTAGTGTCTGGGAACTCTCCCAGGGAAGATTTGCCTGGATGGCTATGGATATTTTATAGTCAAATTGTGAGAGTAAACCAGCTTTCAAGTTCTGTAGAGGGGGGAAAAAGGTAATAAAAGGGTTATTAAAAAAATAAATAAATGTCGGGATTTTATACAGCTTCTTTTCACAGTGACAGAGCTTCGGTTTGCTCCACGATGGAGCTGGAGCTGCTAGGAGAGGCTTGGGCTGGGAGGTGTCCTCTTGCTGGCACTGTCTGCCAACAGGAGCAATCTGATACTGCTACGGCTGGCTTGGCAGGGCTGGCATCTGGCTTGGTAGGACTGGGCTGGCACTAGGTGAGCCAGGGGTTGAGGCCGTGTCTGCAGGCATCACAGATAGCTGGCTATACGGGAAGCAAGACATGGCCCAGGGCTGTAGCGACCCCATCTTTACCTTCATATTGTCACATACGTGATACAGGTAGGAGGCCAGGGTCTGTCTCCTCATTTGACAGGGGAAGTCCTAGCGAGGAGCCCTGTATCTGAGAGGGGGCACTCTCCTCCAACCCAGGGCTAAAGAAGAAGAGCTGAAGAAACTTGCTTCACCCTCAGGCAGGCTGCCGCTTCCCCAGGTGACTCTGAGAGGACTTCAGCCACCAAGGGCATCAAGCCTGGCACCGTCCAAACAAGCTAAAGCTTGCTGGCAGGGTTGCACAACCTCCGCACAAGCAAAACCAGCCAGGGAGTAACCAATGTGCATTAGCAATGTAGATCGAGCCATTAGACCTGCTGGTGAAATAGAGCGTGTCCCAAACGCGGGTTCGTTCATGCGTGTGCAGGGATGAAGACAGCTATGCCAGAGTGCTGCCAGCATCGCAGTGAGGAAAAAGACCAAGTAGTAGAGTTAGTAAGTAGCATAGCGGGAATGATGAAAACCAGACGATGTTAGGATTATCAGGCATTCTGATTTTTCCTGGAGAGGTCTCAGTTTCACCCTGGTGCCCCAATATGTAGAAGAGAAGCCAAAACGATTACAGAATATCATGACTGGCCCTGAAAGAAACTCCAGAGCAGAGAGCAGATACAAGATACTGAATTTCAATTTGCAGACAGATATATTGTGGGTTTGCTAGACCAAGCCACATATTCCACAGGCCAAGACAAAAAGAACTTTTTCTCATTTCTTTCTCTTTCATTCTCCGACTGTCTAGTCAGTCTAATTTTAAAATAATTTATTCACTCTCAGCTCAGCAGCACACACCCTGGAAATCATCACGTGGCATATCCACCTTGCAGAAATTTATCAGCCCCTTTGTGCAACAAGGGCAAAATGGGGAGCAGACAGGGGTGGCAACATTCAGTATGAAGGGAAAAAATCAACAGATGTAAAAGGTGCCTGAAGCAGAGGAATAGAAAATGGCATTCAGCAGCTTTTGTACGTCTTGGGAGTCACTGTATCTTTTGCTCTGGGCAATTTGTGGGTGGAGCAAATGAATAAAGGGTTAAAACGCTAAAAGTCAGAAACCTGTAATGAATTGATTCCCTGGCATGTCCAGTCCACCCCACCTCCAGACAGACCACCACATGAGAGCTGTAAAGCAGAGCTTTCTTCCAAAAGCAAGCAAAAGCTGATGGGCTTTTACTTTCCCCGTGAAATGAACTTGGAAATATGACACATAGCTGTATTCCTAAAGGAAATAAAGCAAGGAGAGGGCCCCCTCCCTCCATATCTTCTTTCCTCGTCAGTCTCCCACAGGTCTGGGCCACCCTTCATTGCAATCACAAAGAATGAGATCCCTTTCAAAGCTTCCAGGAGAAGACATGTAGGATTTAGGCAGCAAGGCTGACTGACCCCAACAGACAACTGCAGGGAACAAGGGAGTTTGCCAGCCAGCATTAATAGCTGGACTCTGTCAGCTAAGCAAGACCAGCAGGTCCAGGAAAACCCGGTGTGAACCAACAGTGACAGTGCTCTGCTTGAGCAACCTACTGCCACCAGCATGAAGACAGCACGGAGCAGCCTGTCTGCAGGAGGCATACAGGTGCATACAAACACCTCTGACCTAGCCAGACTCTGAGTGCAGACAGCAAATACGAACTCTCAGAGAAAAGACGAGATGGAGACCTGCTCAGTGAACCGCAGCCCAGCCCTTACCCCCCTGGCACCCACAGGGTTAGGGTTTCAGCCTTGCCCCCACTGAGAGGAGGAGATCCCAGATTTTGCAGCTTAACCTCTCTGCCATGCCACACGTGCGCAGAGACGTGATGGCTGGACTCGGGAGCATGTTCCCTCCCAATGACATCAACGGTGCCAAGGCAGAGAGCTGTTAATTAACCCCGTTTATTGAAGGGCGGACACATTCCTGCCTGGGCCCCAATTTTTTCAGTCAGGCTCCAGTCCAGCAGGTGATTAATAACCTAGTGTGCTGTGGGAAGAGTGCATCTATTATTCAAATTAATGAAATTATAATCAAGAGGTGACGAATTAGCAATTGCTCCTTGACTGGATATGGAAACTCATTAGTGTGCCAGGCGCTTCTGGGGTGCTCACTGCACTCGTAGGCTTACGGTTAGAGAGGAGGGAGTCCGGCAGAGCAGACAGCCCCTCGGCACAGTTGAGGGAACGCGCATCCTGCCCACCCCAAAATAGCTGCAGCCACTGAAGAGCCCTCCAGTCCCACAAAGCCCCTCCATCTCCTCTCCGACAGACTGTTCACCTGGTGTCCTGCTGCCTGGAGCAAGGTGGTTGTGGCTGTGAGCAGGGGAAATGTGTGTACACGGGTACAATGCTCTTTTTTGTGGAGGGTAGGGAGCTTTATGCTAGGGGAGGAGCATGCCAGAGGGGAAGGGGTGATGGCTGACTGCAAGACACTGCCCCGAGGATGGGCTGCAACAGCCTCACAACCCTGACACTGCTTGGGTGTGGGTAAGGGACAAGCATCTGAAAGCAACAACCCATCCTGGCACTTTAGCACTGGAGTAGGACTCATGAATTGCTGGATGCAGGCACGGCTGGCAGAGAGGAGGCTGGAGGTCTTCCCTGACAGCCTGCACTAGGCTGGGGTTACCCCTCCCTGGAGGGTACTCACCGATGTGCTTCCCGTACATGTGGTAGTAGAAGGAGACACAGTAGTACTTGGCAGTCATGTTGTAGAGGGGGCTGATGAGCCGGGCTTTGTCTCCTGTCACCCGGGGCCGGGACGCCTCAATGAACATGTAATAACCTACAAAATGAGAGGGAAAGGTGGGGAAAGGCAGCATGCGCTGGGTCTCCCTCCCTGCAAGCGATGGGATGCCGGAGGCTGGGAGACCACTCCTCCTCTGACAGACATGGCCTTGCTCTTCCCATTAGCTCTGCACCCACTGCAATCCCGGCCGTAGACACTTGCAGGATGCCCGCAGTGCTGCCCCGGCCTCTGCAGTACTTAGGGGAGAGCAGGAGAGACGGGCATCAGCAGACCCGCTGCGAGCGCGCACAGCAGATGAGCCCCTGGACAGGCACACACACATCTGTCTGGGTGCAAAATGAGCCTTTCTCCTGACTGTACCGTGTAACGAGAAAACCAGAAAGAGGAGGGAGAAACCATTCCAGCCTAATTTCTTTGCCTCAAGCAGAGGGAGAGAGGATTTGGCCTAAACAATATTGTTATCTAAAGAGAACAATACCAAAGTAGTTGTTAACAACCCAGGGAGGAACAGATTAGCTATTTAATTTGTTGGCATTGTTTTCAATGCTCGATCAGGCTGGTGTACTGAACGCTAATGGGAAAAGCCATTTCCTTAGCCGGCCATTGGATGTTTCCCATTTTTTCTAAGTTCAAAGATTTGTGCTTGCATACAAATTTACTTTCCTCATTAGAGAAAGGGGAAAGTAATATCCAGCTAAAATGGAAGCACGTACTCCACGCACAGCTAGTGTGAGCAATACGCAACACCAGTCTTCTCCAGCTAGAGGTGAGGCACTTGCTGCCACCCCACAGGCAGCTCCCGCCTGGTCTCTCATGCTCCTGCTTGGTCCTAAGGAGGTCTGTTTGCCTCCCTGAGATCTTCTTTGAGTAAACAGCTGGCTAAAACCAGCAGGGCCGTTTCTAGGTGTTAGAGATGTTCTCCTACTTGTTTATCCTTTTTTTACTTCAAAGCAAGCATCAAATGGGACAAGGGCATTAGGCAGCAGGCAATTAGCTGGTAACAAGAACTAATGCTCACACTATTCCCTTAAACAAAGTCGTGGGCATTTTAATTGTGTGTTTAATGCCCATCAGTAACATGCAAATTAACTGCCTGTTCCCTGCACCCTGTGCAGAGGAGCAGCGTGTTGTGTGGAAAGCAGATCAGCATTCCACCAGCTCCCAGAGCCGTAGGACTCCTAACAAGCCAAAAGAAACCCAGAGGTGTGCCTACCCTCTGGCGTACCGCTGATGTCCGTGGGGGGCCCCGTGTTGACGGTGCGCTTGGGGTTCTGGGTCAGGGCGTTCTGCCGGGTCCAGTCGAAGTTGTCCATCTTGTCTTGCACGAAGCCACAGATCTTCTCGTCCTCAAAGCGGCAGGTGTTATCTGCGGGGAAGGGAAGGGGCTGGTCAGCTGCAGCTTTTCAAACCTCCTCCCCAAGGCTGCCTCCTAGGTGCTTGCAGCAAGTTGCGCAGCACTGCTACGCCACCACTGAGGCTCTGAGTCAAGCTGGGGACAGATGGGCAGCCCCCGACCCCAGGAAGAGGCTGAAAAGGAATATGTCCGTGATTAGTATGATTATAGAAGGGTTAATCCAGGTTGATGGATGTGATGGTCTGACGAAATGGAAGAAGGCTTTTAGGGCTAAAGAGAAAGAGAGATTCTGCCGGGAGGTCTGAGGGGGCAAATGTAGAGGAGGGTAAAAAGAGCATTGAAGGCAAACAGGCCACAAGGGCTTTTAAACCAGAACAACTTGATGGCAGAATAATTTCCCCAGGAGAGAGGAAAAAGCGCCAGCAGATGACCCCCCTTTGGGCGATATATTAAACTAAACTACAGCACACATGGAAAAAATCAGCTGTGGAGAAGAGGTCAGCTCAGTGTTACAAATGTGTCATTTAGCTACAGTACACCCAATTTATACCAGTTAAAAGGCACATTTGATATTGCAGCTTATGCTAGTTCCCCTAACAAAACAAGTCATGCAGGTAAAAGATTTTTATGTAGGATCAACCACATGTGCAATAGGGCTCGGTTTTATTACTACCACAAGACAGTCACGCCCTAGAGCAATATTGTAAGACAGGTGAAAAACCTTGTGCAGAGATATAACCCAATATGAACCTGCAGAGATTGGAATGAATTGGACTTGACCAGGCTGAAGATGGTAACCTTTGTGGTAAAAAGGTAGTTCCTGAGCCACAAAAACAAAGGCCAAGAACCAGCTTTGCATTGCTGACACAGTAGGAGAGGGATGAAGGAAACAGGCAGAAGAGAAAGAGAAGACAGGTCCAAGACCAGACGTGAAAATTGCTTTGTGCTCTGAAAGGTCCCTGGGCAGAAACTGGAGCTGGAGAATGGGCCGAGAGTGGGATCTCAGACCTCGCGAGTGGTGCAGACACAGTAAGCACAGATCTCTTTCCTTCTGCCTTTATATAAGAGCAAGGAGGTGTGCTATGAAACTGAAAGATAAAGTACTTAAACGCCATGAAAGAACACATACAGAAAGGACAACAAGGCTCCTGCAAAGGGCTTGGGATGTGCTAAACACCTCATCCATGGCATGCTGGTGCAAGACTCAACTTTTTGGGGTTTACCCCCCACACTGTTCCTGTTATCATGCCCAGATGAACAGAAGCCCAAATGCCTGCTTGGGCTCCTGCATTCCTGAATCTCCAGTGGTGGTTTGCTCTGGTCCCTGGGCAGGAGGCTCTCTGTCCTAGCATGGGTGACTCTGGCAGGACATGTAGGGCAGAGCAGGGCCAGCAACCTATACACTGGATGCCAAGGATGGGATGGGCAAGGGAAGCTTTCTGCAACGCCAAAAGCTCCAGACATGGTACATTGCGATGGTAGGAGTTTCATACACCTGCCACGGACACCAAAACCTACCATCTTGTACTAGAGAGGAGAGACTACCCATGAAATGAACAGCGTCTTGACACTGAGATGCTGCACCACCTGGTTCCTACCCTGCAGTTAAGGCCCCCCCCATCCCCTCCCATTTGGAAATGAAAACAACCGTCATCCAGACATGAAAAACCTGCAGACCCCTGTGGTAAGGAAATGGGATTCTCCACGCTGTTGTTCTCCCTTCTTGCCTGTCTCTCTGCAGCATTCCACCAAAGCAGTGAGAAAAGAGGAGGCAGCCTCCTGCTGTGGCCCACAAAAAGGTCTATGCCACCACAGGTTGGGCACTGTGCTGCCAGCCATGGGCTTGGTTCACGGACCAGGGCAGCTGGGTTTTCTGTAAGCTCAGCGGGAAACGCCGCTCCTGCAGGCTGAGCACAGCCATCGGGAGCTCGGCTGGGCTGGCCACTTAACTGCTGATTAACCCTGGCTAAGTGCTTTCCGTTCAATCTGCTCATTTCTAATTAGCATCCTAATCCAAATTAGCCACTGCTCTGAAGTGCCAAGCACGGGGGGCACATGGCAGCTGGAGCTGAAGGAGGAGGGAGGAGCAGGGAGCCGATGACGATGACGGGGCAGATGCCTGTGGGGTCTGAGGCAGGGCAATTGTGTAGGCTGGCGGGCCCCTTTCATCCCCAGCACAAGATGATGGAGGGGGAAAAGGGTGAGAAAGAAGCTTTTAAGGGTCCTTCCCCAGCCCTCATGGCTGAGGAGGGAGTTCATGGCTGCACCAGGCACCCACTGGTCCTTTGAGGAGGGGCTGGAGCCCACAAGCTTTCCGATAACACCCCAGCTTCTCTCCATCGGACCAAAGACAAACATTTGTGTGGCTCCAGCTCACAGGCTCCCAGCTGCAGTTAGAAGACACAAGTTTTCTCTTGCAAGGGCATTATCCCACATAGCAGGATCCACCGTGACTGTCCTTTTGCAATCAAGGGGACCGGGATGGTTTGCACCTCTGACCCTGTTGTGTACGTGGACCTTCAGAGGAGAAAGGTGACATCTTTCTCCAGCAGAAAACCCCCTTAAGAGGGAATATCAGGTGGAAAGCAGAGCTGAAAGCTGTAACACAGAGGCCAGACAGGCAACTGATTGAGAGGGAGTAAACCCACAAAGGACGAGGCACAGAAACCAAAGGAGAGGCAGATTAAGAAGAAAGCCCAAGCTCAGGTGGAGATCAGAGAGAGCTGTGCAAGACAAGAGGACCGAGCACAGTATTCCCAGCTTTGTGCCAAGGCCTGGTTGTGCCAGCTGTAAGAAGCCCCCCCCACTCATGGGATGAGACTGCTCAGAGAAGAAGACTCGAAAGCCTGAAGAGAGCTCTTTTAATGCCAAAACAGGGCCCTGACTCCACTCTCTCCTCTCATTCAGATGCAGCTACTTCCAGAAGGCAACACTTCTAGCAGAAAGCATAAAATAGAGAAGGGTCCTATGCACCACAGATACTACAACATGATCAGGCTTATGTGCAACACCATTTGCTGTGCAGGAGTCTATAACTACAGCACATTGCCTCTGCCTAGCTTGGGATTTCGAGGCACTTTGCAAGAACTAATGAACACGGCTTTTTAACATCTCTGTGAGGTTGCAGTGCCTCTTTCTATATATCTCCTGCATTACACGTGGGGAAACAGACAGACAAAAGTATGGAGACACACGTTTAAGGTCAGAGCAGGCAGCACCAAAGCTGGAAACAGAACCCAAGTGCTTTGACTCCTGGTCCTTTGGTTTAAAACACGCCACAGGAAGGCAAAGCTCTGGCGTTTCTCTGAGCTAGTAGTGGAGATGCCCAGAATAACTAGGAGATGTTCAGTGTGGTTTGGGACACTGCCAGCACGTCACCTCTGTATGGTTATCAGCAAGGCTCACCAGGAGAAACCTGGCACATCCAGCTGAAAAGAAAACCTCTAAATGATCTGCTGTGTCTCAGAGGCCACAGCGGTGATCTAACTGTTGACCTCAGCGGTGTGAAGCAAACCTTCTTGCAGACTCACACCATCTGCCAGGGATCCTGGCTCAGCACTGCGGTGCAAAGGAAGCTTCCTGTTTAAAAATTAAACAGTGGATTTAAATATTGAACACAGAAGTTGTTCTCTGGATTGTTAGAGGCAAGGTGGAGGTGGCAGGGGAGCCAGTTCCTCAAAGGCTGGAGTTATCACTGTCTTCACCAAACAGATTTCCTTGGCAGGCGTTGCAGTGGTGGCAGCTCAAAGTGCAGAGATGTTTGCTCCCAGTTACAGACACCTCCCTGTATTCCCAGGGGAGAGACCCTCTGCCGTGGCTATTAGCATTTCTCGTTGCTTTGCCTTCTTGAGAAACATAATGGAGGTTTTCGTTTCAAGTCCTTAGGGCGAAGCCATCCCTGGTCCTGAAATTCTGGCTGCCAGATGAATGCAAAAAATTATAATCCTACTCTAGGTGCAGACTATGGGTGAATAGCAGATGGAGCACACTTCAATAAAATTGCCTTCGTCATTTGGCTGTGGTCTGATGACTGAAACTGGCTTGGAGCATGGTCCCTTATGCTCCAAGCCTCAGCTCTGTCGCAGACCTGCTGCGTGACCCACGGGCTATCACTTTCTCTCTGGAGATCAGTTTCTCCATCTAGAAGATGAAGACAATGAAAACTGTATTGTAACCTGAGAGTACGTTGGGATCTAAGAAAGCGCATTTAACAGCCTTTTCCATGGTAAGTTCCTAAAGCATTTATAACCAGTAATGGAAGAAAGCTTCACAATACTGTAACTGGTTGGGTCAAACTGGATTGCCATCTGCTTTGATATCTCCATCTGCACCAAGGGGATAATATGGCCCAGACAATCCTATTTGCCATCATGATACAAGGAATTGGTGGCACTCACCTTTTTTAACCTTCGTGTTACACACATTCCTGAGAAATGGGCACAGATTTGAGGAATCCAACTCTAAACACCAGGCTCACATCTCATTCCCACATGTTCACACCAGGACAACAAGCTCAGATTCCTCTGGACTATGAGGTGTTATCAGAGACAGGACGCACAAGTACTAGACAGTAAGCAATGAACCAGGGTAATCTACAACAACCAGCATCTGGTACTGATCACCACTCACTGTACTCGTCCATGATCCCAAAACATTTTAGCACCACACACAGCCAGACTGCAGATATATGAGAAATAGTGTTGCTGCTCTGGAAGGGCAAGACACACCAGCCAAGAGAAAAAAAAAAAACAGAAATCCCATATGCTTCTTAATGCCCTCATCACCAAGGTTGCAAGGCTACATCTGCTAGAACCAGGGAAACCAAACCATGCACTGCTGATGAGCTGGAATAGCTTGCGGGGCAGCACTGCAGGGTTTGGGTTAGAAAGTGAAGGCTATATCCAAATGAAATTGCAGGGGAGAGGTAAGAAGGACAGAGCAGATTCCCCAGCACTGGAATTTAGCCATGACATTAAAATGATCAGTTATTCTAAGAGATCCTTAAGGTAATACCTGAGAATTTAGATAATTCTAAGACAGTTTTTTAAAGATAAATTCTGGTTTTTAGAACCAGATTAACTGATTTTTAAGAGTTACTGTCAGTCTTACTGCTAACCTCTAAATAGTTGAAATCCTCAATGCCTTTTGTTCAGTTCCTCTGCTTTTACTTTGCTTTTGCTTTATAACCCTAGTACCTGGCTCTGTAACCATGCCACATGCATGCCTGCCCCAATGTCATTAACATCTTATTAGGCTGAGAGAGAAAATGCATGAAGAAATAATTGTATTAAGTGACTCTCAGAGTTTGTAAATTAATCACCATTGTGCATGCCCTTGGATCAGGCTGCCACAGGCATTAATCATCTAATCTTTGCCTTTCACTTGAGAGCTCTCACTGTTTGCTCCCAGAATTTGGCTGGGCAGCCTAGCGTGAGGATACCTTTACAATCCTGTCCCAACCCTTTTCTCTGGGGGTGGTGGTAGCAGGGAAAGTGGGAAAATAAGAGGTAGTAGCAGGGATTTCCGTGTTACTGGGATGAGAGTCTGGGAACTGAGCTGTGGCCCGGAGACAGAGCTAAGAGCCTTTGGGCTCATATTTCACTGGCAGCAGGTCTGAGTGGAAGGGACACCTCTGAACGCAAGTGGGGTGGGTGCAACTTTAGGCAGTCCATCTCAAGGCGCTAACTCATGGGCGAGACCCTGATGGCTGGCTCAGGGGCCCCAATATCCAGCACAGGCTGGGTAACTTGTATCAAGGAGAAACCCTAAGTGTTCAGTTTACTGCATGAAAATACAAGTGTGGCTGAGTTATCCTCCACCATAGGCAAATTTCATGCAGTTGTTCTGGTCTCAATCAAGCTGCCAAAGCAACCCCAGGCGAGCAGTCTGAAGGCTCAGTTTATGAAGACCCAAAGAGACTGATACAATTAGGACCAAAGTTGCTCTGGCTTTACCAGTGATTTATGTAGTGTAAAAGCAACTGGCAAAAGGCCAGATTTTGTCACTTCCTCCTGTGGGCTGGGATGCTTGCTTCCTCCAGCAAATACCGAGGGACACATTCTGGGGTGGGCCCCTGGCAATATGCTCAGTGTTTCCCAGCAAGTCTTCTACGGAGAATGTTTAAGGAAGACCAGAAAGTGGGGAAAAGTAAAGCAAAGGGAACCAAGAATTAGAGCCACAAAATCCCTCTGCCTTTATAAGAAGCTCCTGCTCTCAGGCAGAGTATGGTTCATCAAACCGTCCTCAGAGTGTGAACTTGCAAGAGTGAATGCTTCATGGCTGCCTTAACAAGACAACCCCATACCCTGATTCCTGGCTGCTGTTGCCTAATCCTGGCTTCTTCCCACTGCTACCCTGCAGTGCAGTAGTAGCACTTGCCTACACATACACAGAGTAATATATAAAAAACTCAGTGCTGGAAACAGGGAGAAAGAAACAGCTACATGGAATCGCCTGCTCCCCGTGGACCACCAGCAAGTAGTCTGCCCATCTCTGCCCTAGAGCTTTGCCTGGGCTTATATCCAACAATCGAAGCAAAGGGACTTTGTTTCATCCCCTGAAGATCACTCCACCACCACTTACAGCATGCTAGAAATCCTCTTTTATGCTCGATGGGCACCATCATGTTCTTGTTAAAGATCACTGTTCTGAGACGTTGTGTATTCTGCTCTCAAAATCAATGGGAACTCTGGGTGCTCAACAAGGATGGGCCTGCATCTTGGCAGGAATGACCAGAAGGTAAATAAGCAAGTAAACAGTGATGACGCTGGAGGGAAAGGAGAAAGGGACTATGCTCAAGGAGTCTGCAAGAAGAACCAGATCTGAGCTGGAGACTGCTCCATACCAGCCTGCAGAGATGTCAAGTGGTATCTTTCCTGGTCAGAAGAGGATGGGGGATATACATTCCTTAAACACAGATATTTTGGGGAACATTTAGTAACCTGCTTACTGAATGCAGATTGCTAGTGTTAGAGGGAGGGTGGGTTCAAGATCATAGCCTATCCAGTCACAGAGATATCAGGTGTGAGTGGGCGGTATATCTCTGGTGTATATCTCCTGGCAATAACTCAAGGTACAACAAATGGCATTACTAACTGGAAGCATTACTGTATGCAACTTCATCCTCTTTTGGGGAAAAAGATTTAGCAAAGCCAGCTGTGTATTCCAGCTGTTTGGGTTTCCTGATCTGCTGGAGCACCTGACTAACATGCATTACATTCAAAACATAAATACAAAGGTCTTGTTGCTTACCTGTTGGGTTGGGATAGTTGATTGCTGGAAGAGGAAACAGAAAAACAAGTCAGAACAGCTAGTACTCCCTCAAATCGCAAATCACAATCAAAGTCTGAAAATAAAACAAACACATCAAGAAAGGTCATAGATGCACAAATCTTCTAGCAGCATCCCTGTGAAACAGCAGTGCTCGGTGTCTGCCTTCGTGATGGAACAAGATGCTGACTCTCTGATCCAAGCAGCAGCAGCCCTTAAGAAAACCCCACTTAAGGGGTGATCCCAGGATTGCACAAGGGAACCCTTCTGGCAACCCAAGCAGTTTGTTTTTGGAGTACCCAGTGGGATAGCACCTACTTAGATACCAAAGCTTGGTGTCTAAGAGGGACATCAAAACAGTTTGAGACACTGTGGAAGTCTGAGACAACAGGTATGCTGGGGACACCAGACACGTTGTCACTCCACGGGACAAGAGGGTTGTGTGAAATCATGGAAACACAGGAGGAGGGGGATCTGTACTTTCTGCTGAAATACAGGGGCCAAACTCCTGAGGGGAGTAAAGAAATCATAAAGTTGTGAGAACGAGGAGAGTTGTTAGCTGTTGGGATGCTGGGGAGAGAAGCACGGCCAATGTACATCAATGGGATGATCTGGGATTCAGGGTATTGGACAGAGCTACAGGTTTACTAGCGACTAGTTAGGAAAGGAACCATGCATTCAGCTCTAGAAAGAACTGAAGCCCCCTCAAATCCTAAATCCTCTTACTTTTATGGGCATGTGGCTAATAATAGGCAGGGTCCAGTGGCTGTCCTCTAAAATATGCCATTGGGCCAGGGGAGGCTGCAGCATGGCCTGACCAGGGACTGGGGTTTTGAGGCTCTCCTGCCCACAGAGTGGAGAGCGCGAGTGAGAGCTGCTGAGTGAAGGATGAGTGGCGACTGGCCCTCAGAAGTCTCTATCTAGTGCTCTGCATTGATGGCAACAGCCAAAATACAGCCAAATGTGATAGCACCGTGCCATCAAAACTCCATAGAGCAGAGAGATCCACCCAAGGGTCACAGGAGACAATGTCTATGCATGCCCATGTCCCTAGGCCTGAGGCTCAGACCTGCTCTTGTAGCCAGGACCGAGGAGGAGACACCTACGTTCCATGTACTGGATGATGCGGGAAGCCATATCCCCAGCTCCAAAGCTGGTGATGGGTGTCAGGCGAACTTCATAGCTCTGAGGTACTTTCAGGTTGGGCAAGATGTGCTCCAGCAACAGGCCTTTCTCCATTTTCTGCACAGGAATGAAGCTTTGGATGGTATTTCTCTGAGCCAGCTGCATAGAAAAAGAATCCACAGTGTTACAAAAATCCTGAAACTGGAGACCTGAGGGATCCTATCCACCATCTAACACCCTGTTCCTCCTCTTCCTATACAAACAAGTACACCTGGTTTATCAATGAGATCTTCATGCGGAATTGGTTTGAAAATTCCCAGCCCTGGTACAGAACAGTGATCAGGAACCTGAGCTCTCCCTGAAGGAAAGCCTTCGGGTTCTCCTGACTGCGGGGACGACTTGAACAGGTCCTGGAGCAACTGTGTGTTGGAACCGACGTCTCCAAGAGGGGAGGAATGAACCCAATTCACCTTTATTAGCGCACCAAGGTCCCGTGTGCACTCAGCATGGCATTTTGCCAAGATACCCTTCAGTTCACAATCACTGCTGCAGAATTTATTCATTTGCTGCCTGGGTCCTGTGGCATTTCATTGGGACCTGTCTCCTGCCATGCTTCCTCATCACCCTTCCATAGGATTCGCCCTTGAACCCTAGCTCACGCTGCCTCTGCAGACCAGAGCAAGGGGTCTAGTTCAAGTCAGTGGTCCTCTGGAGTCATCCATAGGCTCCCTCTTTCTCTGGTGCCCACTGAGGAAGGAGCTGAACCATGCTAGCTGAAACATACCAGCCTGCACATTGTTCAGTCTGCTAAGGCAGCAGGGAATTTTCAAGAAAACAATGGGGAAAATATCGTTGTCAAAATCACCACCACTAAAATTGATGAATTATGTGTCAGTGAAACTTCCCTGCCACAGTCATGCTTGCTTGGCGGGGGAAGGACAAGAACAAGGATTGTATTGTGAAGATACAATTTCCTGCCTGTTGCTGTGCAGTGCCTGGATCCTTGTGGCAAGATTTGGTCCTGATAGGTTATTGGGGATGCTGGTCCTGGTAAAAAGACCTTCAGCAGGGCTTTCCATGGCCCAGTGTTCCCTGTCCCAGCCACTAAGCCTCCCCCTGCCTTTGATATATCCTCTAGGCTGACAGGTTTCATCACAAAGGCAATTCTGATAGGCGGGCTCAGTGTTCATCATTAACTCTGAAGTTACAGGATGACTGGAACAGGGCTGCAGGGAGGAAGGTTTACAGCAAATCTGTCAGTGTGGAGAGTGGGACAAGAAGATGTAGTGAGGGCATGGCAGGAGCGAAGGCCATCAGCAAGGCAGGGCAGGGGAGCAATGCAGATGTGGTGCTCAGTAAAACAAGCACATGCAATCCCTCCTCTGCCTGCCTCCAGCCCTAACGTACACAACCCTAAATTCAAACTCAGAAGCAATGGCTACCACTGGAGAGCTTCCCATGCCAGAGCCCTGTTCATTTCCAACACGGCCTGGACCCACCTCCTCACCCGAGCTTATCTGCCCACAGGCTGGACAGTGCTCCCAAGTGAAGGGGCAGGGCTGGACCAGATCCTGCCATGGTACTGTGTTGGGGCAGGAACTGGCCCCTGGGAACCTGTGGCTGCATGTGGTTCTCACAGTGAACAACTTTGTACCTGCCTTACAGACTGTACCTAAGAGAGACCTTTGTACCTAAACAGATCAGGGTGCAAGTTGCTTAAGGAACTGCTTTCTGCACCCTCCTCCTCCTCCTCCCCCAGGCAAGATGGGTGAGAGGGCTGGGAACTGCTCGGTGCCTTCCCATGAGGCATCTGGGAGCAGTCCCGGCGGGCAGGACCAGGGCAGTGACTCTGGGAACCAAGCATGAACTTGGCACCGGGTTGCTGCCAGGATCCATTCGCATCAACAACGCCCCATGTGCATGCATGCAAGCTGGGTGCTGATCCAACTGGCATGCCTGCCACTCAGCCCTCCCATCTGCCAGCCCTCTGCACCGCCACTCTGCCAAGCAAAAGCAGAGCCGGCTCCTAGTGGCAGTCATCTCACCTGGGATCACTAGCACCAAACCCTTAACTATCTGGGAAGAGAGGAGAGGTCATAAGCCAGAAGCAGGAGGCTGGAGCGGTGTGGCTCCTGGCACTGGGCTTTTTGGGGAGTGGAGCCTGACTCAGGGTCTGGTGGCAGCTCCTCCCCGCAGGCTGCCATGAGCCAGGGCACTGGGAAGGCAGTCAGCAAACAGGAGGAGGTCAAGAGCCATTTCCCTCGTCTAGACATAACCTTTAGAAGAGAAACAAAATGGAGAGTCAGAGAGAAGCCTGAGGATGAGATTCAGACAGTGCAAATTCCACCTCAGCTGGGAGTTAGGTGGAATTTGGGTATCTAAAGCCTCTGGGAGCAATGTCAAATCACTTACTCTCCCACATCACTTAATCCAGGACAAACTGAGAAATCAGCCTCCAGTCTGGACTGCAAAGCTTTAGATCCTCCAGTTGAGTCTATCCTCAGGGGCATGTGGGTTTAACCAAATAAATACCTGACTGCCACCCACATATGGCTGTGAAACAGAAATTAATAAAGGCACATATGCCCCCCATGGGTAACAACTGTCCTGCTTCCCAGGAGAGACCTGGATCACTAGGTAACAGGAAAGGCACAGCCGAGGCTCGGCATGTACCTCCTCTTGGAACACAGGGGAAAAGTTTTGCAAGAGTCTTTTCCCTCCACCAAATACTTCGGACCCAACTCTTCTCTCAGCCTTTCTCCTGTTTGTATTCAACCCGCCACTTGGACAGACCCAGGAACTGGCTGCCAGCAAGGCTGCCCTCTGCACATCCTTACTACAGTCCCTACAGTCCTGGCATCCCAACAGAACTGGCCCAGGATATCTTTGGAAAGACTGGCTCTTCTGGGTGAAAAGCAGCATGGGCCAAATGTATCCCCTGCGCTAGCTGCAGCCATCAGGAAAGGGCCAGATGTACTGCCAGCACAGTTTAAAGGGCATGAAATTAGTGCAAGGGAGAAAAAGGGGACAGCTCCAGCCAGCTGCTCGCTCTGTGCACACAGAGCAGGTGCCAGCTTGCAGCCACTAGCACAGGTCCAGCAGACCGAGACATTAAGGCCAAGGTCTGGGTCTGGCTCTGCCTCCCCCTCCCTAAACATCCTTTGCCTCCCTGATTGCCAGGAGCAAGTCTTTAGAGAGCTGCACGCATCAGTCCAGCAGGAACCCACTTTTTAATCCTCCACTTCAATCACCTGCTGCTGCCCTCATTCTCCTGCTCTGTGCATGCTTTTCTCCCATGCTACCCTGGTACCTTCTTCCCTCCACCCCCTCCTCAGCCTCCTTCTTCCTTCTGATCACGCTGGCCCAGTGCGCCAGCTTAATATTGCTCTGGTGCAGTTAATAAAGCAGAGGCAGGCACAGAGGACAGTGAAATGCTGGCCACCTTATTAGAGATGCTGAAGCCTCAGTGGAGGATCTCACGCAACAAACTCATTCATCACCAGGCTCGGGATGCTGCCAGTGGGGCCAGAACAAGAGCACAGCGCAATGCGCAGCCTCATCTCTGCCCTCACCTCCTTTCATTTCCAATAATGAGAGGGAGGGGATGGGAAGGGAAAAAAACAAACAAACCCACAGTTTCTAGCAGCTGGCTGTGAATATCACACAGGCTGCAGAGGGAAGAACGTTCTTGCAGAATGGGTTTGCTAAAAACACCTTACAAAGGGCAAAATCAGCCCTGCGTGGGATATATGTGTTCACAGGCACAGTGTGCAACCTGTCCCTTTCCCCTGTCACTTGTAAGCAGTATTAGCAACCAAGGGAGAGCACACTCACATGCTCATATGGACTTAGCCATCAAGCCTCCGGGACCTGCAAACTAGATCTACCCTTTTTCATTCCTCACCATCACCTTGTGTTGGTAGGTATAGTCTGCTCAGTCCTCCATCTTATCATTTGAGCTGGCTCATGATGCTTAGAGAGTGGTTGTCCCACTGCGGCCAGCCGAGCCAGCTCGTAGTCCAGGAACACACACCAAGAGCCTCAGAGAAAAAGGCAGGATGCCACACTACCCCTGCCCCCTGCTTCCATCCCAGCTGGGACACTGTGACAGCAGAGGGGTCCAAAGCATGACACTGCCACATCTACGTTTTCTGTTTATGTAGGCTATTAAAGGAAAAAAGGATGTTGTTTTCAGACTGAATGATGTTTAAGCCAGGTACATATCGGCTAACAGACATAATAAAGCCGAAGCATATTAATACACGCATCTGTCAATAGTAATGTTGCAGTCCTGCTCAACAAACCGCATCACGGATTCACAAGCCCATGATAACCCTCCTGTGCTGGGACTTGGTGTGACCTGTGTAGCTACGCACATGGTCTCACAACCAGCTGCACATTAAGCAGCTGCATGCTTGTTTGAGGGAGAAATTAGAAAGAAAACCTGTTTCATCACCAAGCCCCAGGGAACTGTTGCAAACACCAGCTAGAAAAACGTACATTAAAATCACGCAGATTCCCCAACAAGCTGACCGGAGCAAAGAAACTGCTCTGCAGGCATCCAGCTTCCCAGCATTACTATTCACTCCTGCCACTCTGTCCTTACTTGTCCTGCTTCTTCAGCAACTTCTCAGCTCAGGGCACGAGCGCTAGCTCTGCTTTCCAGTATCTCCCCTCCAAATCCTTTCCATACACCCTCACTGTCTCTCCCTTTTTTCTCAGCCTCATTCAAATTCCCCTGGCTGCTCCTTCCTGCAGCACAAACAAGACGGGGGCGGCTGCCCGCGCTCCCACTCCGTCCTCGCCAGCTAACCGCAGATGTGGGGCGCTGGGAAAGCTCCCAGCTCCCATCGCCAGCCAGGCTGGCCTCTCCGAAGGGAGAGGAGACAGCAGACAAAGGCAGGCTGGTGTGGCGTAGCAGCCTCACATGCAGGCTCCCTCCCTCCGGCAGGCTCTTCCTTGCTCCCCATGCAGGTCCGCAGAGGAGAACAGACAGATGCTGTCCCTGGCACGCGTGCAGGCGGGGCGTTAGGCTGAGTCCCGTCCCCCTCCCATCTCTGGAGAGCAGACATGCACGGGACCAGGAGCTGTGCAGAGCCTGGTGGTGCAGGAAGCATAGGTATCTCAAATAGGTTTGAAAGAAGCACGGGGCGACAACGTGGACAAAACAATCTTCGACTGCCCGTGCAGCTGGTGGGCCGCACTCTTCAAGCAACCAGCAATTACGGTGGTCTTCAAAGCTCAGCACCCTGGCAGCAGTAGGTGCAAGGGCATCTGTGTCTCTCATGCCCAAGAGAACAGTCTCAGCCAAGCTACCCAGTTTCTCATCAGGCATAGACATCCCAGTTTAGCATGGTCCAGGGTCCTGAAGAAGGTGACAGCAGCAGAAGGGCACTTTTCCTCTAACAGGCAATACCACTCAGGATGTGAAAGAGCCTCCCATTTTTACTCTTTGCCAACAGTCTTGGACACATTACAGACACAGCTCTGTCCTAAGGTGCTGCAGGCACCATCTCGTATCAGATTTCCCCTGTGGCTGTGACTGCCGTGAACTCATCCCAACAAAATCCAGCTAAGACACAGCTGCTCCCTTCCAAAGGGAGTGTCGTTCACAAAGACCAGAAACAATCACACCATCACCCTCATCGTGATGGAACTGGCAGTGCCTGTGGCCTTAAACTGGTGACAGCCAGGAAAGATACTCCCAAGCACCCCATCCTAGGGAGTGAAAGGGGCTGAGCTTTGTTACGGTGCTAGTGACAACTCCTGGGATGAACACGGGGCTCTGCAATGCAAAATACCCTGCTACCTCAGCAGACATGCCTTGCCCTCAACTTCTGCCCCAACTGCACCTCCAAAACCACAGGATGTCTTGCAGAAAGGTAACTTCAAAGGGTTTAAATGGCACGGACTTCTTACAGTTAAAAAAAAAAAAAAAGGAAAAGATGATGACAGGATTTATGTGTGTCAGAGTTTACAGTGTCAAAGATAGAGAGCAAATTATGCAAGGGCCAGACCCATTCTCCATTGCTGGAGAATAAGAGCCTAGAAGATGAGTTCCATGTGTAGAAATAAGATCATTGTAAATTCCTTGGGAAAAGAGGAATGAAAAATGCTCAGAAACAGGGGCAGGAGGGAGGTGGGGACAGAGAATTTTAAGAACCTCTCCTGAACATGAGGCTCCAATATTTTCCGCAATGATGGAAAAATGTGCCATAAATCTGACCCTTCTCTCCCACTTCTTCCCATGGACTGACACACAGCAACGCATTGAGATTCTAGTCCTTGATGTCACCTTAACACCACAAGACAGAGCAGAGGAAGATGGTTTGTCTTTGACATTGCAACAGAACACCACAGATTTGATTCTTGCTCTCTGTACTTTGGCAGATGGATAAAACCTCTCTTTACTGGCAGCCCCCTCCTATCCTCCAGGAGTTCTGAGAAGGGAAAAGCACGGCCACGTTCAGGGACACAGCAGGGGAAGTATAGTCCTGGCTGACAGAGTCCAGTCCCCTGTCACCACAGGGCATTACCTTTGCTTATTCATTTTATGAATGCACCACATCCCATCTTAAAAGCCATTCCCGTTTGCCCGGCTGCTCCCACTGGATGGCTGTTCCAAAGCCTGACCGCCCTTATGTTCTCATTTCCAGCCTGAATTTATTCACAAGCAGCTTACACCCTGTTGATCTTGTGCCAGTATTGTCCTCTAGCTTAAACAGCTCTTTTCCCTCCCTGCTGCTTGACCCCCTGATGTTTTTATAGACAGCAATCACACCCCCTCTCAGCCTTTGCTTTGCTAGGCTAAACAAGCTGAGCACTCTATGTCTCCTCTTGTAACAGACTCTCACTTTCCCTGACCTACTCTATAATTGTTTTCTGCATGATCCCACTTGCTGGAGGTGGGTATTCCAGCCCTCCATATAGGATGCAGTAGCACTTCTCCACCTTGCCTGGAAGCACCTCAGGCTTCACCTAGGAGTACATTTGCCCTTTCTTACACCTGCATCTTACCAGCAGCTCCTTGAAGTCAACTCACTCACTCACCTCGTTCCTCCACTTCAGTCATTTCCCACTGATGAGCTCCCAGCCTGTAGCAGATTCCTCTGATAGCATTCTCCACATGCATGACCTTGCATTTGTACTACTGCATTTCATCCCACCTGAACCACTCAAGTAGTTTTCCATCTTTCAGATCTACCTCACAATATCCTGATCCTCCACTGAGGTGACACTGCCTCCCAACCTGGTGTCAGCTGCATGAAATTTCAGCAGCACAATCCTAATAGGGCATCCTGATCTGACTGGCTGGTATCAGCCATGGGGAGGATGACTGCCCCCTCAGCAGGGTAGCTGCTATCTGGAAAAGCCATTTGGGTAAGTTTCGGGTAGTGGAGAGATTTGGTTTGGATATGAAGACAGTCACTGTAATGTTTCTCTATAATCTCTCACCAAACTTCCTGTGCTTGTCAGATTCGATTAAAACATTTTCCTGGGTTAGTACTTCATCACCACCTTGAATGGAAATGATGTCAAGCATTAACAGCATCAATTAAAGGGCTAGGATAAGTTTAAACTTGGATTTATTTCATTTTCCTTGCTTGGTGACCATTACTCATTAGGGTTTCCAGAGTAAATAATCATATTGCAAACAAAGTCGGCATTTGCTATTCACACCAGTGAACTGAAATTCATGCCTATGTCGTTCATCAGTCAAGCACACAGGTTCAGATCCGAGGGTTAAGCAAGCATGGATGGCCAAAGCAAATCCATTATTCAGTCTAAATGAGGAGTCCTGGAAGCTTTTTCTTCTAAATTGTCCTTAACAGGAGGCTCCCTTTCTGGGCTGAGACATACCCAGCTCCAAAGAGAGAAGCAGCTGCGACCTTCAGTAGCTACTGAGGACAGCTGGAGCCACCTAAGCCAGGAGACAGTCTCTCTCTCTCTCTTCCTCTCGCACACACAATCAGCTGCCCATCCTCATTAGGTGCCGAGAGCAGCAGTTTACAGCTTCCCAGAGAAGCCAAATTGGTGCTGTCATGAATTACTGTAAGTGCTTGTTCCACACTCTTCAATAATGTCTTTCATTAGGAGCTGATCAGAAAGCAATATGTATTTTATTAGCATATGTTCCCCGGTCTAAGAAGAATAGACCTAATCTTCACTCTGTCAGGGAGACAGTCAAGTAAAAGCCTTAACGGAGGCACAGCGTGACTGGCAACTTCACGAGCCATGGACTTACTGCGGCATCGCACAGCTGCACGTCCTGAGGAGGGGGAGCCCAGGAGCTGGAGAAGAAAAGGGTAAACTAGCACCTGAATCTGGTGATGGGTGGGAAGGGAGGGAGAGCGACGCGCTCCCCAGGCTGTGCAAGGAGCCTGTGTTGGTATCGCTGTGGTTGGTACTGAGGTAGACAGGTTACGTGTATGCCTAGCTACACTTGTTATCTCTCTCCTACCGTCTCACAGACATATCTTCGATCCTGAAGGCACATGTGGTCCTTCTGTTCCGACTGGAAGCTCTATACTGCTGCTGCAAGATCCTACCTGTTCTTGACTATGCACTGCAGAGCCTGAAATCACCTCTCTGTCTGCAGCATGGGCATAAGCTGAGTAAGGGACAATATCCCTCATGTTGCTTCACAGCCCCCTCCTGCCCAGAGCAATGGTTCCCATATCTTTTGAGGCTCACATCTGAAAACTGGCACTGCTCGGTGCCTTACTGGATCCAACTTTATACCCATCCCTAATCTCAGGGAGTACAGTCTCCTCTTCTACCCATTTCCTTGCGCTGGACATGACTGCCTGCAGCCAGACCCACACATATACTTATGTACTGTGCTGTCAGCACTTCTGGCTCCAAGGAGAAAAATCAAGCAGTCTCTCCATAGCCCAGGTTTGCTCAGCTCCAGCTAGGTTGAGGTCTGAGACATTTTGTCTATAATACACTTGTGACTTACCAAGGGAGACATGTTCCACCAACAGGAGTTGCCATCTCCCAGGCCTCTTTCTTTGGGTTCTCTACAGATGCTGGCAGAGCCCACTGTTAGGCCACCTTTACCCTTAAAAACAACAATTAATAAAGGATTGGGCTATTGCTTGGCAAGCAGAAACAGCCTTTGTGTGGGACTCTGGCCTTCCCAGTCTGGTACACGTAACGGGAGTTTATAGGTAAGTATCACTCCAGAGCCTATGGCCACCTCTAACTTGACTGCACTTGCAGTCCCGTCTCTAGTAAAGAAGGAGCAGGCAGCACAGCATATGCAGGGAGAGCCATAAAGCCCTTCACATAACTCCACGCTGCCTGCACTGACAGCATGACTGCATAAGTTTCATTTCTTTATGAAACACAGTCAAAACATCTATCTAGTGCCTATTCCTGCCTGTTTGTCACTAGCTATGGGAGAGACTACCTCGCCCTCCCAAACCCTTCCCCCTTCACACACTCTCTCGCCTTATCTCCAACAAGTTCTAGGAAGCAAGAGCCAGGAAAAAAACCCAAAACCAATAACAAAACCAAAAAAGGAAACAGAAACAACTGAGAGAAGAGGTGGAAATAGGAGGGGGAACAGGGAAAGGGAAGAAGGTGCACAAAGAAAAGACTCTGAAGCAGTAGGAGGAACATGGGCTGACTACTGAAAACAACAGATGAGCAGAGTAAATGGGAAGAAGCTGCATCACAGCCCATCAATAGGGACTCTCAGAAAGATTCAATAACTAGCATGTACCCCTTGAAGCCACCAAAGGAGTGTGGATAAGAGATGCACGCAAAGGACTCACTCTTATCTTTGATACCTGGCAAGCATTTTTCATTCTGTGCTCAGCTTTGTAAAACACAACCCAACAGCCTGCTGGATACGAACAAGCACAATGGTGTGAAAACAACATCTCGAGCCTGCAAGGCTGATATGAGGGGTATATTGGTTGGGGGAATGTGATTATCTCTTCTCACATTCTCCTTACCCTGAATGAGCACTGAACAGTGGTGTTAGGAGCTAGAGATAGATGAGATTTTGCTACTAGATGTGTTTTAAGATCATATGAGCCTTTCCAGCAAGATTATTTATACTGTTCTTCTCAGGCACTGTAACTATTACAAACAGAGCTAAGAGTGGGAAAACTGTAATTATTCCCTTGTACTAGGAAAGCTAAACAATATCCTGCTTTCTCTCTTGCCCAATCAAGTACTTGAATTGCATTAGGAGCAGTGCTTATGAAAAGTGAATGTTAAGACAAAACCTCTGCTGCAACCTTATGAATGCCAAGCCACCTTGTAAAACCTTCAGCTACCCTGTTTTGGGCAGGTTACCCTACTTACACTAGATAATCAGAGAAGAGAAATGGTATCACGAGGCATAACTAACCTGCCACCGCTCATATTACCAATTTTCCCAACTAACTGATTGCAAATGATCTGCGGACCAGGGATAAGCAGCTCAGGAAAACCATGAATCATACTGAAGAGCAATTTGTGCATGCAAAAAGACAGAATTAGTCAGACTAATTCATTAGTTAGGCATCGTTTGCTAAGCTCTCGTGGGCAAAGTGAAGTCTCAATAGTGGCATTGGAAGATGTTAGGCAGCCCTAAGGGGGAAAACTCATCCCACAGCTCCCAGCCATTTCCACTGAACTCACCTGACCCATTGGTGCCAGTCAGGCCTGTATTGAGCTTCCCTGGCCAGCCTTGTAGGAATCACTCTGATGCTCTGACAGGACTAATAACAACTGTGGCTGGGCAGACACCTCCGCTTGCAGTGAGCAATGGTCAGGAGGAAACTCTCTTCCTTTCCATTGGGTGGAAGCTCTGCTGTTGCTGACTTAGCCAGTAAAGAATACATACATGAAATGTGGAAAAAGCTCCTTGTTTCCCACCCCCACCAAACATCCAGCTGTCCTGGAGTCTTCCCTGACAGGACAGGTAGAGAGGACCTTGTTCTAGCAGCAGGTCTCATTGACACATCATCCCCCGTGAACAGATTGCTAGGAATGAAAAGAGAGATGGTTCAACGTGCTGTCAGCTGCAGTGACTGACGTTGTGTCCCATTTTCAGGCAGCAGAGAGCATAGCTGAGGCAGGATCCTGCCCTCTCCGCTCCCAAATGCCTGTGGCAAAGTTGCTACTTTACCCCCAGGTCCCACACAGAAATCTCATTAAGCTTCAAGCACAGCTTGTCTATCACATGCTATTGATCAGCCAGCTCTCCTTCCACCAGCACATGGCTGCCACTCAATCCCACTGTATGTCCCAAACCTCTCCTCCTCTAGCAGCCTAAAAAGGCAGTGTCACCTCTCCCTCCTCTTGCTTTCCCTGGCTTTGCATCATGATGGCTGTTCGAACTGTCCGCCAAGCACACCTCCTGTTGACACGCTGGCTTCTTTCTGCATCCTTTTCTACCTCCCTCAGGGCTGAGTTCTGCACAGCATCACGTACGCCACTAGCACAACTGAAGGCAATTGACTTGAGAGCGCAAATGTAATCTGCCTATTCTCACTGCCTGAACAAAAGTTGAAATTAAAAAAAAAAAAAGAAAAAGAGCATCAGTAGGGGAGATGGGAGCGTTAGAGCTGAAAAAACACCTTTTCCTGCTACAGAGGAGGGCTCAGCAGGTAGGTTGAACTGCGTTGGTTTGACATTGTCCCATACGACAGCAGCCTGTGATCAGACATCAAACTGGCAGCCAAGTTAGACAAAAAAGAAGACAGGACTAAAGAAGCTTTCTGGCAGGTGTGCCTTATAAGCCACGCTACAACAGAAGATCTGCTTTGAGATTCAGTCCTGGGCAAACGTGGTGAGGTGAAAGCCACTGCAGTCCCCAGTCCTAATGCCAGTGAGACAGGACCAGCACAACCTGTATCAAGTGAAATGACGAACAGTAAAGGGATATGCCATTTGTCACACCCCACACGTGTTTTGATCCATGCAGCATCTCGCATGCAGCCAGGGCCACCATCTGCTGCTTCACGGGAAGTCATGGTCCCTTCCTCGCTGCAGCCGGTTGGGACTGTGATGCTTTAGCAGGGAGAAGGAAAGGAAAAGGGACTCGCACATCCCTTTTCCATGTGCCCTGTCTATGTCCCACACCGGGGCATCAAACTGGGACATCTAGTTAAGCAGCCTCTCAGCAAGAGGATTTCTCAGTGGATGCGGCACCACAAGCCCTTTCCCTTTTCCAGGTAACACCAGGCGAGTGCACCACAGGTCACATTTTATCCAGAGCAGGATGAGGCCATACCCACTTTACTAGCCACAACTCCACCCTTTAAGCTTTTCATTTTCTAGTATGAAAAGCAGTTAAGAGGACAGCCCTGACTGCTTTTTTAGCTAAGGTGACATAAAACCTCACCATAACACCTCCTCAGCTCCTGCAGCCTCCCCCAGCTGAAAACCCCACCACAGCACTAGTGGGGGGATGCACAGGATGGGGCCACTGGGGGCTCGGTGCCCCAGTGAGCCTCGGGATGAGGGCTACCGACCCAGCCCTGTCGGCAGCCCTGTGTGAGGTGGTTACCTTGGTGATGGTTGCCCAGACAGCATGTAATCCCCCGGAGGCAGCAAAATGTCAGACCCTTGGTTTACGAAGGGAGCTCGGTCACCCCCGCCTGCCTTGTGCAGAGCTGCCTTCTTTCCTAGCCCTCGGCGTCCCCCCGGCCCTGAGGTGCAGCCCGCAGGCCACCCCGAGGCGCCGGCTGCTCAGTTTCCCAAACAGCTTTGCCTGAAGCCATGGTTGTGTCTGCAGAAGAAAAAGGATTTTGTTCACCTCCCAAAGCACAGGGCTGGGCTGCTGCAAGGGCCATCACCCGCTCAAGTACACCACCACCTGCTCGAGTATGCCAGTACCCCCTTGAGTACACCGCTTTTCTGTGTTCATAGCCTTTCCTAACCTGGGGCCCAATAAACAAGCGAGCTTGTAATATCTAGAAGCAGAGAAAGCAATACTGCATGTGTCTGTCTTGCTTTTATACTCTTCTCCAGACACTAGCTACTGCTGAAGATGGGAGGAGACAAGCTTTTGGTGTGGATGTTCTCACTCCTGATGAATACAGGGCTGGGTGGATTATCTTGCTCTGGAAGTTTGTTCTACCTTGGCTGCACAAACTAGCTGCTTATTTTATTACAGGGTTGCTTACAAGCAGTGGAAGATACATCCAACTTCACTAGGCTGGGTTCCTCATGTGCCAAGGGCCACGCACGTGGGTTTATCAAAGCATGGTGGTGCATGAATGGGGGAAGCATAGTGGTGCAAGTTAACAGTTAATGAGTTACCGAGTTAACAACTAAACATTTATGTAAAAGACTATGGGCTGGTGCACTGCTTGCTCATCCTCCCTTTCGAGTAATACCAGCCCTGCTCAGTGCGTGAAGAAGACGAGAGACATCCCTGCCCTGGTCTGCGTGCCCTTGGAGGGGCGTCTGGCTCCGCGCGCTAATGAAGCCAAAGACAGACAGCAGTTGACAGATGCTGCTGAAGTGGGCTTAGAGGAGAGCAAAAGAACAACTCAGAGGCAGAAATGAAGCAATACAGATCGGCAGCCCATGGGCCTCGGCATAAAACCTCTCCCACTGCGTTGCAATGGCCGTCAGCAGAGTTAACCTTCCGCTGTAATCACAATCATTAAATTCCTGCTAACGCCCCTGTCCTATGTCTGTCCAAACAGCTCTGTTATCTGTCACCTCCCCACACGGTGAGCCCGGCTCCCCACTGCCGCAGCTCTCATTAATGCTGCTCTGGCTGGCTGATGAGGCAAGTGGCAGCCGGCTCCGGAGCCCAGATGAGTTTTGTAGACAGCAGGGGATGTTTATCCAACATGGAGGGGATGAAAGTACAAACAAAGAGAGACCATACAATTACTCAGGCATCGCACAGGGCCAGTCTCATTAAAGACAGTCTCCCTGACAGGAATTAATCTGAAGTGACAACCCAGTGAGCTAATTTAGCAAATGGGTCTGGGGCTTGGCCCAGTGCAAATTTCAGGGGTCTGTCTGGCAGGTAGAGCTGAGCCTGCGCTAAGGAGGGGAAAGGCAGGAAAGTGTTAAGCTGGCCCCGTTCTGGCCCAAGCCTGCGTATCAGAAGGTATGGAGGAGACGGCAGCCTCAGGTCTCCTTGAGGGGCACAATGAAGATTAAACTTCCCTACTGCACCAATACCTTCTCCTTCCTCTTTCTCTTGCAGCCTCAGGTCACAGATGGGTTCCAGCTCATTAAGTGCACAGTAATTCTGCCACTATCCCCTGTAACCGTAACCACCAGCCCAACTCAGATCTTTCTTCCAGGATGCAACCTGCTTGCAATATTAGATGGCTTTTCATTTCTCTTTAATGTTAGAGCAGAGCTCTGGTAGGGGATAAAATACACAGAGAGAAACAAGCAACTTAAAAGGCTTTTTATTTTTTTAAGCAAAGATCTGGTTTGGGGAGGATGCTTTGAATCCCCAAGCAATGAAAAACATTTTCAGTTGGAGTGCAGTGCCTCAGTGCCTTTCTATCCTACAAGAATACACAGAAGAAAAAAAGCTGAGCAAACAAATAGCCCAAAAGCCTCATGGCATCTGCCCACAACCAAACCACTCAAGGCTGTGAACTCATTAAGTTCACTGGCTAAGGCAAAGTAAGGTGGTCGGCATTTGGATCAGTGGCCTTGGAGCAAGAAAGGAAAAACCTCCCAAGCCGTCAGGACAGACGTCTGCGAGGCCCCTGCCATTCCTCAGCGGGGATGTTTTCCCCTCCGAGTGGCCACTCAACACAATGCCGCTGCCTAAGCACACCTGACCGACGCACTCCGGGAAAGAACAGCCTATTTGCTGAGACATACAAGAGAGGTTTTACAAGAAGCTTGCTCCACGTTGATATCATATGCGTTTTGCCTGGGTCAGTGGCTCCAAGCTGTCGGGCTGTTTATTTGGTTTTAATCGAAAGTGAATTCTTATTCTACTGGAACTGGTACCTCTGCTGTGCCGCTCAGCCTGCTCGGCAGTGCCGGGAACGATCAGCTCTTGTGGAAATGCACCTGCCCGTCTTGCTGGGAGCCCCCATGCACCGCTTAGGAAACCAAATTCCCCCAGACTGCTTGCAATCCCCCCAGGAATGCCCAACCAGTCCTCGGAAGCTGTTGAACAGGAAGAGTTGGAAGAGCCACAGCACCAGCCAATTAATAAGCAGCACTTTTTACTCTCGCCCAGCCCTATTTTCAGCAGCTGCAGCAAGCAAATTTAATTCAAGGGTTCCCAGGTGCCTTGCAAAGCATCCTGCTACTTAGGGATCTTCGTATTACATATGCCAAGAGCTCTTCATACAAACTGGGGAGAGCAAAATGAAAACAGGCAAAGCATTTTACAACCTGTGGGCATCCCAACTGGCTGCCCTTCAAATTCCAGCTCAGCAAGAGTTAACATCTCCCAGACAGCCGCTCACCGCCCTGAGACTGCAGGCTGCTGCTGCTGCCCCATTCATCCTTAAGATGCTGAAGAGCACTTGCCACCGACCACTGAGGCTGGGGAGCTCCCAGGGCTAGAGGAGAAGGTGGGCGGGCTGGCTGGGTAAGCTTTCATCAGCTTGATGCTGGCGATAAATCAGTCGTGACTGGCTGCGTGTAAGGCCGGTTTTATCTAGGGAGAACATTTCACTTCAACCCTAGCTTTCTAGGAGGATTTTTGTGCCACCACAGCTTCTGCCTAGAAGCCAGTGTACCCAGTGAGGAGGGCACACAGGCAAACGGCGGCTCCGCATTCAGGCAGACAAATCTCCTTTCTTAAGAGCTCTACAGTCAGCAACGCTTTTAAGCTTTTGAGCTTTTCACAGTTATATTCAGTAATGTCTCCACGTTCTGTGGGCCAACGATGGAACAGCAGGACATGAAGCTTAGCCCAGGCACCCCAGCACGGAGAAGAAGGTGCGACAAAGCAGAAAAGCCTGCGGGATGTGGAAGAGGGTGACGGTGCAAGGGAAGGAGTGAGACGTCAGGAGCTGTCACAAGGCTGCTTGGAGCCCAAGTGAGGCATCACGGGGCAAACGCCAGGAAGGCAAGACAGGAGCACAGAGGCAGCTCTGGGAAGCGGCAAGTTGGAGACAAGAGGGGATGTGATCCTCTGGGACAAGGAAATGAAAAATGCTCAGTGAGACCTCAGTACGGCACACGGAGGTGGACACCTCACCATGAAATGCAAGTGTCTTCGTCAGAGGAGGGCCAGGAGGAGGCAATACCATAGAAGCCTTTTCCAGAGTGCTTCCTGCTTGTGCTTGACAGAAGTGGGGACAAATCTCCCCTGCTTCCTCCTTGCTCCGCCCTCATTCAGACCCAGGCCACTGCGATGGCACCTGTAGCCATTTCTAAGAGCCTACCCATACATGAGACTGGGCTACAGCAGGGCCACGGTATAACACTCCTCTAAAACACACCACTCAATAATCACAATTATGTAGCGATGTTGCAAAAGAAACATTAACAGCAGTAACCAATGAGGTATGAACAAAACCAGGGGGGGTTAAATTTGCACGGGCACTCAGCTTTCCTTCATGTCACAACTTAAAGCAGAAATGTGATTTTCCCTTTTCTTGATCCCTTTCAGTAGAAGCTCAACGCGGAACAGATCCAAGATTACTTTCAGGCACTGTGCAAAAGGAAAAAAAACCTCAACATCACTGGAGAAGGATAAAAATCACAAATTAGTTCATTGAGTTGCAGTGCTGATAATAGCAAAACTCGGCTAAGAGGGAAGGGGTACTATGACAAACTGCCTTCATTATTAGAGGCTCCCCTGTGTCCTGTATTATTATTAAGCACTGACAATGTGCTCCACACAGTTTGAGTAACAAACAAAGGCTGCCCCACCCCAGAGAGCTCACAATCAAATGGAGACATAAAACTGGAGCCTACTGTGCAGTACTAGAGGAAAGAGACGCTTTGGTCTTTTTAATGATTTTGTTTTCTATCTACAGTAAACAAACTTTTCCTTGCAAAATACATTTGCTTCCAAGCTACCACTGAATGGCAACAACCACCAATTTTAAGTGTCCTCATTTTTAAAAAATGTTGAACGCAGGCACTTTGCTGAGCGTGGATGAAAGTACCTGGCAATCCTGCTAGGTAACTGTGCTCTTTAAAAACATCAGACTCTTTTCCCTAACCTGCTCCAACCAGTGATCTCTTCAGATTTCCCTCAGTTCTTCCTCCCCCCCCGGTATGATTTCTCTTTAGACTCAGAAACCTTGAAACCCACTTCTCTTCCCCTGCAGAGTTCATATAGTCCAAATAGCTTCATTACTGTGACAGTATGAAAGCCCTCCTGCAACACAAACAGCTGATGACTTTTTCCTGTAGTTCCTGCCTGGAGAGCTCTTCAGCTTATTCCCTTTATTTCATATGAGCAAGGAGGGTGGAATTCCACTCGCTTGAGTCTTTGGCCTATGAAATCTACAATACCTACTAACAACTGTGGGGTTTTGTTCACATTAAAACCCTATTCAAAACACTAAGCATGAACAGTCCGATGGGAGGCAGCAGGGCTTTGAAAGCCCTCGATTGTACCCAACACCAAACGTAAAAACAACTGCCGAGCTGTGCACTCGGCCTGTCTCTTCCATCCGGTGGGGAAGGTGCAAGACCATCAGGGTCTGGCAATTTCAGCTCTTAATCGGCAAGGAGACATTGATGTAACTGCCTCCTGAGAGGTTGTCTTCCCAAGGGCACGCGCTGAGGCTCCAGAAGAGCAGACCTTACCTGCCGGACTTCCAGGCGGTACTTGAGGATGGGATCTACAGCATCGGGCTCCTTCTGTGTCCACTGCAAGACGTAAGAGTAATTCTTGGATTGCTTCTGGCTCAAGGTGGGGTTCGGAGTGTCATAGTAAAACTCTGGGCTGTAAGCTTTTGCTGGAGGGGAGGAAAAAAAAAAAAAAAAAAGAGGGAGGAAAGTAAACAAGTGGGATCAAGTGGAACATAAATTACAAAGAGATGTGGTGACAGTGGAACAGCTCTGCTCACCCAGCTCATCCACCTGCCTTTGACATGATGGACACCTTTACTATTGTAGCTGGTGTTGCACTGATGTGCCATCATTTTCTATGAATCACTACTGCTTTCACAGCCTAAACTACTGGGAGGGTTAGCAGCCCTGCAACACCAGTAGGGCATGACTGACACCAGAGAAGGTGGGAACAACTTCAGTTCTCCAGCTGGAACCAGCTCTAATCTTTTCTCTCTTGCTTTGTAGTTTAGAGTGAGGTAACAGCTTTAAACTGGCATTTCTTCTGTTTCATCTGCTGCTTTACAGAGTCTCCTGCTAACAAACCCCGAGGAAAGATCATTTGGCCAGTAGGTCATAGGAAAAGTGCTATTTATCACACAGGGACCATGGCATTAAAAAGGAGACCTTGCTCCTTCTGCATCTCCCCTGCCTTGGCAACACAGTGCTCCAGCCTCTTTGTAACACGACAGTCAACTTGGCAGCAAAGGGGATGCTGACCTCAGCTTGGGTAAAAACAGCAGGAGCTTTTGCAGGGGCGGAGAGGTCTTTTCTAAACCCACGTCTCCCCTTAAAAACAGAGGGTAGCAGGAGGAAGGGAAACACAGGAGAAACGATGTACCAGAGAGAAACTGGATGGTTCAGAGAAGGGATTTCCCATCATTTCCCTAGCTGCTGCTGTCCTGAACCACTAACAAACACGATTTGAAGGCTACTGCCATGCAGCCCAGCAGTTGGTGGACTAATGCACAGAGCCCAGAAGCAACTCAAGGTCTTACCCACAAGTGGTTTTGCCCTATTTGAAATTACCTTCATTTCACCCTTTTGGCAGGTCCTGTCCTGGACCAGGAAGGAGCTGGGCCTGAACCAAAACTCCCTTTTCTGGGTTCAGGTCCGGTCTTGACCTGCACAGACCAGAAAGATGTCTGAGCAGCAAGGGATGCTGGAGAGCAGAAGAGACATAAACACCATCTCCCCAGGCAGTCTGCTGTACCTCTCCACTTGAATCACAGGCCCTGCCATTCTGTGTGGTTATAATTAGGCTCGAAAGGATTCAATGTTTATTTTTTATGAACTCAGATGGATAATATTGATGTTTACTTCCAAGTCCTTTTCTTCTTATTATTTTTATTGACTTGAATTTTTGCACAAGCAAGAAGTTCAGAACCACCTCAGAGACTAATTGCTGCTTATTCAACTTGTATTGACTGTGGAAGTCAAGCTTCATAATGGATCCCAAAATAAAATCAGAACTGATGATAATCATCATCTTGCATGATATTAATACCTTATTAATTGACTCCAAGATGGAAACGGAAGCTAAAAAAAAAAAAAAAAAAGCCTTCTAATAGAAATGCGGCACATCAAGATACTTTGGAACTTCCTTTCTGGGAACTTTTACCATTGCTGGAAAGTTTTGTCTTTCACTTACAGCTGATGGGAATTGCTGAAGGTTATTCACTCCATCTTTCAGGGCTTTTCTGCACTTGTAGCTAGTAGGAGAGAAGGTGGTGACCGGTATGGGCTGCCCTGAGAAAGTGCTCAAGGGGAGTGGCCTGGCTGTCTTGCTGCCCATTTCAGAAAGCTAATTTTCCATCCACAGAAGAAACTAATCCCATCCTGGGCAGGTTTATGTACTCTGTTTCCAATACACCTGCACACCTCACAGTCACAAATGAGTCAGTGCCTCCCTGTCAGATAGGAAGGTTTATGGTCCTCCTTTCACAGAGGAGAAGCAGAAACAAAAAGAGACTACGCCATTCTCTCCGCTCACTCAGGAAGGCCGTGGCAGATGGGAATTAAAACTCCAGCAGTCCCGAGCCCAAGCACAGCAGTCTGGCCATCACATTATTTTTTAGGTTGCTCTACAGGCTCAGAAGGTCTAATTGATTTGTAGTTGTCCAGGACACAAGCAGAGATGTCTGGAGCTGAAAAGCCACCATCAGATACCAATGCCTTGGAAACAGAGAAGGGATGCAGGAAAATAAATGCTTGTTGCTTTCCTGATGACTGGTCTCCAGGGATGAATGCTGCTTTCTGCTGAGGGGATCTTCTCTCGTGGGGCACAGTATGGCACACTGGGTGGCAATATGTATTTGTTACTACTTCCAGCAAGAAATTCAGATCCTGGGAGCATTCCCAAGCTTGCTAGGGAGAAAGTTTGCCATGGTGGCTCATAGTGGGATATGGTTTGCCATCATTTAGTTAGTGACATGACAGTTGCAAGCATATGAAAAAGGGTAGAGAGGGCCAAAGCTCTTGAGCAAAATCCACTGCCAGACAAATTCCAGGAGATCTCAAGGGGTGACAGCAAGGTCCTGAAAAGGGGCCCAAACAGTAGAAGTGGTTTGGGCTTCCCCATTTCTGAGAGCATCTCAGAGTTACAACATACCTGAGCTCTTCCAAACCCTGGGAAAGAGCTGCTTCAAAACCAGGCCTCTCTGGATGTTATTTATTCTCATTTGTTCAGCCCTGACTTGAAAAGTATTATAAATTGGCCCTGGTCTGAAAACCCAGTATTTTGGCTGAATTTACTGCTTATTAAGGCAACTTCATCGGAGAGCTTGTCTAGAAACTGGTGCCCAAGTCAATTCTGGGGTCATGGGAAAAACAGATTTAACGATCAGCTGGAGAGGCTAGGTCAGATGTGCGGTTTTAGATGCTATAACTCTGCCATCCCTCTTTGCAGTTGCAGGTGCTGGAGAGGAGCCCCGTTACGGTGCCTGCTGGGTTCACAGAAAACTGTGAGCAGCAAATCCACTGAGTGCTAGCATCCATTTCCAGCTTATGTTTGTCCTAGCAGGCATCGCAACACAAAGACAGCCAGTGGACACAGGGAAGGTACAGGAATACAACTTTTGTTTGTTTGTTTGTTTTTAAAGGGGAAATTAAATGGTTTTGGAGGCTGCTGAGGGGGATGTAGAGCCTTTCACTCCTCCTTGGTCAATACTTATTTACAATACAGGTTGTCCAAGCTTGAAAGCTGATGGGAGCCTCAAGTTTAAGTCCTGTATCTTTCAGGCAAGTGGTCAAACACTGCTAAAATGTACCAGTGGCTGCCACTAGCTGCCCCAGGTCCATCCCAGACTTGACGGACTGCCTGAGTGATGGAGGCAGATCTCCCTGTTGGCTTACGGAAATTCACCCCTTTTGAACACAGCGCCATGCACAAAGGAGGCAGCAGAGGTTGCTTGTACTGGCACCAGTTTATTGGGAGCAAGCTTCCCACCTCCATGACCCCATCCAACAGCTAGCTCTGATGTGCACTCTGTGACTTACCAGACACCTGGAAGAGGCAGGTGGAGACCCCTACATCGTTGGAAATGCTGCACTCGTAGTTACCGCTGGTCTCCCGGCTCACGCTGTCCACCTTCAGCTCCGAGTAGTCCTGCTGCTCTGCCAGGGGCTGCGCCAGAAGGGTCCCGTTGAAGCGCCAGACGGAGGTGGCCACCTTCATGGGGCTGCCCTTCAGCATGGTGCAGCGCAGGGTGATGCTGCGCCCCATGCCCTGGCGCACGTCCTGGAAGGCCGGCTCCACCACAGGGGGGACTGGAGACCAAACAGAGCAACAGACGGGGACGCCGTCAGTGAACAGCCATCTCACTCAGCACGGTCACCCCGGCAGTGCCTCTGAAGAGACAGGCACCTATGATTTCCAAGAGGATATTTATTTTCTAGTGGGAACCAGGCTTCATCAAACCTAAAGCAGCAATAGTCGTCTGACATCCCCTTATGACTGGGGCAGAGCCACCTCCCACCTCCCTCTCATTTATTAGGTAGGAGTGGCCTTTAGCAAGTATTCATCCCCTAGTGAGATGCTGCTTGGAGGAGCTACTGAGCCCTGCTCTTTCACGTGAGAAGTGCAACTCCAGCAGCTGAGCACTATAGCTTGGATCCTAATCAGAATAACCATAGTCCTCATACCCTGCATAAACTGCACTCTCTGAGCAAGCAGGTATGCTCCCAATCGGTTACATTCATGTTCTTCTGGTCAACATCCGACAGTGTTATCAGGGACACCATGTTCAGATGGAGGGATACGCATTGGCTGTCCCTACAGAGCACAGACCTGAAGGGGTGTTAGAGGGCCTCTCCCAAATACATCAATACAACATATCAGGGACTGGCTACAGGGACTCTGGGTCCTATTTTTATCTCTGGCAACAATTCCCTGAGACTGGGAGGTGAGTCATGTCTCTCCGTGTCAGCTTCTTTGCCAGTAGTGTGAGAATGGTGATGTGTGGCCACCTCCTTAGCAAAGGGAGGTTATTAAGTCTTGTTCTTTAGCACTTATAAAAATTTACAGGAACCTTATGATTTGGGCATGGTTGAGGCAGAGCAAGGAGAAAGTCTGGAGTGGTACTGCTTGGGTTACCCATTATTTAATGCAACGGCAGAGGACTTAAGTCTCCACAGCCATCTGATGGACGTTTCACTTGCAATAAACTCTTAATTAAAACACTACAGCGTGGGAATAAGCAGAAGCTCTCCCTCTAAAATGAGAAAGGCTTCCTGAACACAAAACAGCTGTTAGCCTGAACGTAAAAGAGGAAGAACAGATTTATAGCAGCTCCAGCACAATCACAACTCACCTTCTCCAGGTTCAAAGCACCTGCTCTTCCACAGACAACTTCTGTGCACTATGGATCTACAAAGTACCTGCCTTCTCTAAAGGTCCGCAGAGCTGCCAAGCACAGCCAGGCCCAAAAATCTGCAACAGACAGCCTCTGCGTCGCCACAGACACAGCTCCACCAGGAACCACGGGTCACACAGCATCCCTGCTGCCCTGAACACAGCCATGCCTGGATGGCTCCAGCACACCAGTCTCTCCCCTCCCACAGCCTGATCCTAGCAAGACCCACCTACAGCCCTGTAACACTAGCGACATCTCCATCTTCACCACAGATCACGGTGGCGCATGCACCACGCTGTGGGTCTGCATGTGCAGTGTCCCCTCTCCCAGGGACACAAATGCATCTGTGGGTAGGCAGCGTACAAGCATTCCCCACACCTGGCAGCCCTTGCTTCACAGTGGCTGATTGTTTTCTAGGTTCCTGTTCTCAACTCTCAGCCTCTGGGCCCTTTGCTGCACTTAAGTGGATTAAAAGCAGCCCTTGACTGAGCTCACGTTGCTGTGCTGAGTGGCATGGTCAGCTCATTACAGATGGCTTTGCTAGCAATGTATTTCTGCGGGTGCTCCAAGCGCTGACTTGCCTTTGGCTCACACGTCTCCCACCTCACAGTGAGAATAATGTGAGAAGTTGTTTGATTAGACGTAGTGCCATGAATGTGTCATCTCCATCCCTAGCTGCTATCCCATTTCTTGGGTCACATCTGCTCCTTAATTGAAGCTGGTGGGGTCTCACATTATAATCAAGGCCAGCTGGTGACATAGGGAGGGAAGAAAAAAAAAAAAAGAAAAAGGGGAGAGAAAAACGAAAGGAAGGCTTGAAAAAATGGCACAGAAGCTCTGGATGTACTCAAAGCAATCTATCTCATGAGGAGGAGAGAGAGGAGTGGGAGAGCAGCTTCCCTTACTGCACTGAGCAGCGCCTATGCATGGAGCTGGGACAGAGGAAGAGAAAAGGTCTGAAATTGGACAAAGTGCCCGCCGCAAGGACACACGCTGCAAGGGAAGTGGCCCCCTGGGCCTCACTGAGGGAGCGTCTGGGGCTGGTAAAGGGTCACAGGGGAGCAGGGCTGGGACAATCCAGATGCTTCCTTAGGTCACAGGAACAGCAGGGCAGCCAAGGATGCAGAAGATATTTAATCTTCTTCAGCTAGGAAATGGGATTTGATTTGCACTAGGACAGGCTCTGGGTCTATGTTATCACCTTGCAAAGGGAATGTCTGAAAGTGCCTATACAGTAAAAACTGATTACATTTTCTCCTTCTGTCTCTGGCACTAGGAAACACCCGACGAGCATTAACTCTGCAGGTAGTCCTGGAGCCCCTGGGTTTTCTGGAGAGAGCACTGAAGCAGGTCATCTCATTGCTGCAAAGGACACATGCAGTACTATAGCAAGGGGCAGCTGTTGCTGAAGGCTCCCACCATATATGAAAACAAAGAAAGGTCAACAGCAATTACAGAGCCAGACATCAGCTCTGGCCTCCAACGCCTACTGGGGAGCCCACACTTGTTCAAGTAGGTTATACAGAAAAGGGAGACCACCACCAAGGCAGGGCTTCAGACTGCAAATCCTAGCGGATAACAACACAGCCTTTTCTCATCCCTGGCTTAAACGCAAAAGAAAGCTTGTTTAAATGAGCCGGTGCTCCTGCTCCCCAGAACTGGGAACTGAACAGCTCCGGTACACCTGAGATGGTGACTGTCCTGGGGCTCCAACACAACTCCTGCGCAGACACCTTTAGGGAGCTGCAGGAAATGATAATGATTTTCCAGGTGCCTCTAATACCCACAGAGAAGCAGCATCCTTGCTGGCTGTAAGGGAGCTGTTCTGCTCAGTACAGCAGTATCTGGCTATTCTGGCTCACTAAGCTGCCATGGTGCTCTTTGGGGAGCTTGGATATCAGCCTGAGTTTTTAACCCAGTTCCAAAGGAGGGTCCCTTGTCCAGAGGCTCCTCAAATGCCTTTCTGTGTCTCCCCTGAACTCCAGTGCATGCAGCTGAAGTGCTCTGTTAAGCAGCAGCCACGCTGCAGGCAGCACGTTGCTATGCTTCAAGAGGGAGGTAAAAAAACCTCTCTGCATATACAGGGCTTTGGGATCCCCTGGTAAGAAATAGAGCAAACAAATATAGACGATTACTGTTTTCTCTTGGCTTAACTCTAGAAGAGCTAGCTGGCAAGAGGAGTCACAAAAGGGGTGAAGGGGGCAGCACATTACTGTTCTAGGCAATGTTGAAGGAGCAAGGCTCCTCCAGCAACCTTGTTAAGATGCGGCTGCTGTGAAACACAAGGCAGGGCAGCCTGCCTTCGCAGCAGAATTATTGTGCAACAGGAGAAAACATAATCACTCACCTGCTTGTTAGGAGCAAATCAAATCAGCCGAACACAGGCAACCTACTCCAGCGTGCCAGGCACCCTAAAGTAAAGCTGGGCTGCAGGCAGCTCCCTTGCTGTGAGCCAGAGCAGATGCTCTGCACTGAAGGGTTGCTAAGCTAGCACGGTGTTCAGGATGATGAAGGGCAAAAGAGTGACAGAAGCACAACAGAGAAATGTGAAATGTTAAGGAGTGTTGCTTTGTGCCCCAATAACCTCTTATTTTCTTGGTTTCACCGGAAATAACCAGGACTGAAATGCTCATCCTGCTAGATGAGTGAGAAGTGCACTGGCTTTTGAGCTGTGGTCAAGTCTGTGAGTATTTATTTTAAGTCTGTTTTTATTTTAGCCTTGAGGAAGGGAGAAGTGTTCTTCCTTACAAGAGCCAAAGTGCTTGCAGGAGAGACTACAGTCTCCTTGCAGTGTTACTGTACTGTCCTGCTCAGGCACAGCTCGAGGAGGGGTACTCAGCAATCCCTGCAGTGCTGTCTGATCGCTGCAGGTTCCCATCAAATTCAGATGCCTCCAGAAGGCAGAGATGCTTCTTTCACCAACGATGAAGTCACAGCATCCCAGGATGGCAGTGATGCACTATGGAAAGTTTTTCACTTGTGGGGTAAATACAGGAAAAAAAAAAAAAAAAATAAAAAATTTAAGTGAATTTTTTTTTTCCCCCCGCTTTAAAAAGTGGGGATGTTGCCGTGATGCTGCTCAATCTGACATGGATGAAAGGCAAAGAAAGGATCATATTGGAGTGGACTGATGCACAGAAATCAGTGACAAGCTTAAACACAAACCAGCATCTGCAGAACAGGGGAACACTGGACAAACAGACCTCACATTAAGAGCTCAGGCAAGAACCGAGAAGGCTGAAAATCCTAGAAAGCACAGTACAACACTACTATGCAAGACACATGCAAAGTCTGCTTTCCCACCGCAGCCTGAGGACTGTGAATAGCATATCCTGGTCAATTCCCAGATGTTGGCTCATTTTGAAAGGGCTGTCAGAGCCGAAGAGCTCACTCATAAGCTGCTTTCTGACTCACAGGTAGCCCTTTCCCCCCTGTAGCCACCCTGACCAGCAGCTGACAACAGCCATCTCTGTAGGTGGTCAGCTGCCCGCACTGTACTGCTGGTCTATGCAGCTGCCACGGGCTGCTGCACTCTTATTTTTCTAAAGGGATATACTTCCCGCAACGCTTCCTCTGCTGCAAAGAGCACCACGGCGCAGCAATGTCCAGGCAGAAAAAGAGGCACAAGCAGAAAGACGGCCTGCCCGAGGTCACACAAACTGGCAGCACCAGACAGAAGCAGCGCAGGAGTCCTGTATCCCAACCCACACTTCAGTCCTTAGCCCAGGCTTCCTCCCCTGTGAAAAACACCCTCTACTCTACCCTCCGGAGTCAGTCATCATTTACATTTTTATTTAAATCTAGAAAGTGCAACACGTAACACAAGTGACGAAAATAGCAAGCCTTGCTAGATTAGAAAGAAGCTATATTTTCAGCAGCTCTCATCCCACTCTGCTGAATGACTCCCTCCAAGTTTAGCCATGCAATCACAGCGCTAGTGGGACTCCTGCTTGTAGTCTTCACTTATCCCATGTGTGACAGCTAATTGACCACTCACTTGCTGGATTAACATTGCAAAGGACACACAGATAACCTGGTACAAAAGACGGCACTTTGTGGTTAGTTACAATTATTAGCTGTGTTTCATTATCCAAAGTGGCTAATGACACCAGGCAGTAATTTCTCTCCCTGGAAAGCAAATCAGCACAGGCTGCTGATTTCATAGGGCCTTATGAGACCTATATGACCCCATCCAGCATCCATTTAAATTCTGACAGGTACCCTTCTGCAGCCACACTGGATGCAGTCTTCCCTAATCTTCCCTGGACAACCAAAGCGACCCCAGCAAAGGGTGTCGTCCTTATCCAGCCCCTGGTCCCATAATCCGGGGTGATAAAGATGTCACAGGCATCAAAGATACTGCACCCCTGCTTTCACAGCAGGTAGAAAACTCCATGGTTTCAGCTCCAGGAGAGACCAGAGCTCTCTACCCAAGCAAGTGGGAAACTCTTTTATTGTCACAAAGCTGGGAAATCACAGCTGAACAATTCTGATCCCTGCAACAGCACCCAGACCCCAGACCCCAAGAATGCACATTAGGCACCAGCAGTTTTCCATGTGGAGACAAATATCCAACTAGGATTTGCAAGCCCTATCTCATCTGCTTGTTTCTGAGTGATGACATAATTGAGTAGTTAGAAGAGGGGAGATGGAGGAAGGCTTGCTCAACCTATTTTAGCTAAAAGCCAGAATCTCTTTCTTTCATCTTCTATGCCTTTTCTCTTCGCACTTCAGTCTCTCCATGTATAAAGAGATAAAATGTGTATTTTTTGCAAAGTGCTTGAAAGCCAAGTTTCAAGTATTGTTATTTCAAACAAAACAAATTTGTTTGAGTACATTTTCTGCTAGACAAGTGGGTGGAGGGACCAGAGAAGCGGGGCTCAGAGCAGAGAAAGCTTAGTTCCGTGCTAGTTGACTGCTTTTAAAAAAGAAGAGCAAATGAAATGTATTCACTACCAACTTTTCTGCTTTCCTCTTCTCTGAACTTTCCAAGCCAATTAGCTCAACTAGTCTTTGCCTTGTTTTAATAAAGAGGAATTTACTAAAGGATTTCCTCTTCTGCATGGTGAGCTATGCTGATTAATACATGAGACCCCTAGCTCTCTTTACAGAGTGCTTTGAAGAAAGTCCATCTTGGGTGGGAATTTCCAGACCTTCTGCCTCACAGATATGCCTCCTCAAAAAAGATCTGTCCCAGACATGCTGGAACTCCACTCAGACTCACTGCCCAATTAATTCATGCTAACAAGACGCTACAAAGACAAGTATTCCCCTGCAGTGTAAAGCCACCTCATTCCCATGCCTCACTTACCTTCTTCAAGTGCCTGGTTTCAAAACAGTATGCTCCCCTAATTGAAAAAGATAAGTGGGAAAAGATGGTGTATGTACAGAAGACACATGCACATTTGTATGTGAAACGCATGCTAATAATCCTCCCACCCCCTACGTACTGCCCAATTAGCAAAGTTATGCACTAGAGAAATGAAGAGGGTGAGAGAGTGAGCGTTTCAGAGCTAATACCTTCAATTACTGCCAGACCAATGACATAACCTAAATCTAGATTTTTTTTTTTTTTTTTTTTTTTCCCCACAGACTAACATGAAAATATTGTCTCTAACTCACAGCCAATTTTGCTAGTTACAGCATGGTGAAGCAGGATGATGGCTAGGGTGGATCTGGGATTCTCCTGCCCACCCACATACCCACAAGAGGGGAGCCTTCCATGTGTAGCAGTGTCAGACCACCAACTCTCCGCCCAGGTTCTGCCTTTTTCTTCTAGAAGATAACGAGATGTCAGCTCATACCCATGCATCCATTATTACATGCTTCTGTTTAACAAATTGGGCTGGCAGTGACATGCTGCTCCCAATAGCACATAAATAGTTTAGATCCAAACATTCACTAACAGTCAGCCAATGATACTCTTTCCCCAAAAGCATCCCATATGCATTAACTTTTGGCAGAGAACCAGTTATCTTACTACTCAATAATTCATAGGTGAGCTACTCAGCTGGGTAGTTCTGGGAATAAAGCAACTCATTGCCAGTGCAAACTAAGGAAAAGAAAAAAAAAATCAACCCACAAAAAAGAAACAAATGAGATTCTTCTTCCAAAACAGAGAATCCACATCTTTCCTCTTACCTCATAGTTTATCACTAGTTTTTCTTACCATCTAACCCAATTCCCTTGCTGCAGTTTAAGCCTACTGCAAGTCCTCCCCATAGGTGTTTTTATGTTCTGGTAATCAACTCTGTCCTATCCCCAGTAGCCCCCAACCTCAACAAATACTAGAAGGAGAGAATTTTTAGTCCTCTTCTCCTCTCCCAAAGACCTTGACAAGATGATGTTGATGTTTTATATGTGCGTGTGCGTATGTACATATGTCTTTACAATTCCCCTTTCTCTCCTTTCTCTGCTCTTCAAGTGGCAGAGGCACGGCTTTAGTTCCTATTTAGATTTTGTTTTCTCTGGGCAGAAACACTGCCCCAGAGTTTTAAATGCCAGGGGAATCACATGCAAAAAGTTTGGGAAAGGAGAAAATAAAAGAGAAACCTGAATCTACAGCTCTGACTCTCTTCACGTGCCTGGCAGAGACAAGCAGGGCACAGGGGCCTATAATGGGGCAGAAATCAACAGGTACCAGTTGCAACCTTGCGAGCAGAAAGAGAGCTGCTTGGCCCATCACAGCAGAATGCATTCCCTATGCTTCCATCTACAGTGTAAAGAAGGGAAAATAGAGGGAAAACAGCCCATGTGTGATGTTCATCGTCCTAGGACAGGCCCTCCACATTCTTGTGAAAGATTTGGAACAACTAAAAAAGGACTGATCATCCCCCCAGGTTCGACAGCAAACCTGGAGCTAGCTGGAACAGGACTTTAAAGCCCAAATTTATCCCATCTAATTTCAGGCTCTTCATTGAGGCACCCAAGTTAGGAACGCCACCTCCCTCCAAAGCCACTGAGTGAGAGGGACATCTCCAGAGGATGATTCGGATGGTAGGAATCCCTAGCTGGCATTACCTCCCTCCATCCTGTGCCTGCACAGGGAGCCTAAGGTGATCCCAGCCCTCACATCTCTGCTAGGTGGGATGAATGCAGACCACAGTAAACGCTTGTGCGACACCTGCACAGAAGTGGCTAGTGTCACCCCTCTTTATGAACCTCTCCATGAATTCTCAGTGCCTTGTTTAATGAGTTCATCAGTAAGCTCAGTCATAACATGCATCTGAAACTTGGGCAGCACATCCTGCTCTTGGACAGGAGACACCTACTGTGTTCGAGCTGCTGCGTACCACAACTGAGCTACCCTGGGAAGGAAAACAGACACCAGCCTGCACATTCCCCACAGCAAATATAGTGATAAATCTTTGGACTCCAGCCAGCATCCATAGTGCCACTGGTAGGGCTCATGTCCAGAGTATGCAGCTGCCGCCTACAAGGAATTGACTGAGTTTCCCCCAGTCTCCTATGGAAGATCTCACCCACAACCTGAGCAGCTACCAAGCAGAGGTGACTGCTGACGCCAAGCAGCAATCCAATAGCAACAGGCTCCTATTCCATCACCAGCTGCCTGAGCAATTCAACTGCCTCCATATACTTAAACCTTTTTAACAAAAGAACTGACAGTTAAGAGCAGGGAGGCTGCAGGAGAAAGTGCCTCTGAGAACTGCAGTCCTGCCAAAATGGAGAAGGGTCCCTGCTCTCAAAATGCACTGATTGTCAGGGCCACAGGTGGTCAGAGCCTTCTGCTCACAGCTGGGCTACAGCATTACCTCCCCTTCTGTTTTCAGTTTGAAAGCTAAACTGGGAGCACTAGATGATCCCTCCACAGCTGCTTTCCAAACAGACAGGCAAAGCAAGGGGCAGCATAGCCAAAAGCAGAAATGCTGATTAAAAAATCAGACCTGCTTTAATGATGGGGTGGTGGGATCAGAGCTGGAAAGGGGAGAGATCCAAGCCAGAAAGAGCCTGGTAGGGGAAGGAGGGCCATCCAAGGCAATTAAGATAATCCAGTATTAAACAGCACTCCTTAATATGTTGACTTTGAATTCTTTGTCTGTACTGGTAAGCAAAAAGGACGCATGGGGCAAAGCTAGCCCAGGAAGAGTTAACGCAGTGGTTCTCCACTTACCTACAGAGTGGAAAGAGGACAAGCTTCCCCATACAAACCAGGCTCTTCCTCAGCCTCTCCTTCTGGGAATTTGGACCGAGGAGGAAGAACTCAGCATACAGCAACACCCCGTTCTCCATCACTTCTCTATCCACTGCCTCGGAGTTCTGCTGCCAATTGCTTAATATCCTGCTCCGCTAACTGTCATCATTACCCCATTTTTCCATCCTTCACCCTTGACTGATCTTGATTCATCTGAGGAAGATGACGACAATGAAAACGTAACCGTTCAGAAAGAGGCTGAAAGGATGCTCAAACTAAAAGATTTATGGCAAACGTTCAGTCTCATAGATGAAGCAGCTGAGGTCAACAGATATCGAAGCAATTTTTCCCATAAGAATTAATGTAACAAGGCGGGTGGTGCATATAGGAACTTAAGAAATGCATGCAATTTAAAAACACAGGATCAGTATATATAGCATAGAGAAAGGAGAGGCAAGAACATTTTTTACTGTAAGCATTTTTGCTGTCACTCTCTGGATAGCTACCTCTTCATCATTGTCATCATCATCTTCAGATGAATCAAGGTAGATCAAATCAATCAAGGGCGAAGGATGGAAAAATGAGGATAGGTTCAGGCGGTCCATCAGATGAAATGGCTGAGGTCTTTCAGAATAGTGACCAGCTCCAAAAAGCAAGCTGCCAAATAGCCACCATCTCTGCCATCTGACAGTCCTGTCTTCCTCCTCCATCCTTCACACCATTACCTGCATGCATTTAAAATGTGTGAATTTCCTAAGTGCCTGTGTCCAACTCCTCTTCTATTAATTAATTATGAAAAAAATGCTTTATCTGTTGTATTAGTAACTGTCAGCTTTTCATGAATGTATCTTCAGTGGATTGTTGGTTACAGAGAATCATCTCCCTATACCTTGTTCCCAAAAGTGCTAACCACCTATGGAGACAGTAGAGGATTTGGAAGTCCTGTATCTTCAGGCCTGGATGATACCACCCATCTCAGAGAAGGGCATGGACTCAAGCTATGAAGGACTCACTCCACCACGGGAAACCTCGTGTCTTCTCTCTACGTTGCCACCGTGTTTCCAGGGAAGCAGCAGCAGACCAGCCTCACTGCTGAAGCAGACGCAGCCCTGCGGCTCTCATCTTTCCCTGCATTAGGAAGAGCACTGTCACTTCTGATGGCCGCAGGTGTTGTGGGCTCCCAGAAATCAGTCTCTGGGGCTTGGGGTCTCTTCTGCAGCAGAGGGCACAGGAAGGAGGCCAACGACAGAACTGGCAATCATTCAAGGACAGCAGCCTGCTCCCTTGACCTCCCCATCTGGCTATCAGCTCTGTCCCATCTCCTCTGGACTTGGACCAGGAGAGGGAAATTTATTAACAGTCCCGCTCACTGGATAAATCTGCTCTGACATTCGATTTTCCAGGCTGCTTCTGTAGCTGACCTCAAACCGGGCCAGCGCTACAGGAACCGTTTGGAGGAGCAGTATCCCTGTAATGTGGGCACATGGCTGTCTCACACAGACACTTTTTCATGTTGACTGAGGACCTAGGCTGCAGCAAAGGGGGTATTGCAGGACAAGTAGGAAGAACACACTCCATTTCTTCTCCTGGCGCCTGGATTTTGGTCCAACAGATAAATGCCTGAAGCTGGTTCCATAAAGTTTCTGTTGTTCACATTCCTGACTCTTCTGGGACACAAAAAGTAAGGCCATTACCTTCCTCCTTCTCACCCATTGCATCAAGAGCTGAAAGTGGATCTGGCCTGAGTCAGTCCATCAGTGATTATCAGCCCAAGGGGCTGCAGCAGCAAACCCTGTACCGTGGCACCCTGCTCCTTCCAGCCTCTCTGTGATAGATAATAGCACCTCCCAGAATCAGATACCTCAGGTGGAAGGAACATTTTAAACAAGTTTCAGCAATGTTTGCTGAGCCACCCCACTCTGGTGGGCAGAGAAAGGGTATAATTCTGCATACAGCTCTGGAAAGAACCCGTGTGGACTTAAATCTGGGAATATCCGTGGCTAAATCTGTGATAAAAGCCAGAGATGATGAAAAGACAGGCTTCTCTATGTCCTGTTTGTAAGACTCTAACTGGATCTGTGTACCCTAATCTGAATTCATCAGTGCAAAAATGGCAGAATAACAGACTAACAACACATCATAAAAACATTAAAATGCCATGGAAAGTAGGAAAAGATGGAGGAAAACTTCATCTAGCCAGGCCTTTAAGGGAAAGTTTGTGATAGCATCCTGCAAACACCAGAGGAGATAAAATTATTCTGTACCCTCCATGCATGTACTGCCTATGGGAGTACAAACACAAACCAATTGGGTCAATGTAAGCAGAGAGGACCTCAGAACAAGCAGCAATAAACTTTTTTATCTCTCACTGATTCCAGAAAAAACCTCATGGAAGATGAATGTAGGATGCAAATTTGTAAGTTAAAAAATGAATGATGATTAATATAGTTTTATGGGTCCTTGGCAGACAAACTGGGTAGTGTTTGAGAAAGCAACAAGAAAAGTAACTATCTTGTCATAACATCCTTAGGCATTGGAAAGATCCTGGCTTGCTTCCACACGACAGACTAATTGAAGATGTAATACTGTTCAAATGCAGCCCACATTAAGCAGATTAAAAACACATTAACTGAAAGAGTTCAAAAAGAAATTTTAAATGGGTGCATGCATCACTGAGATCACTGAGAAGGAAGACTTCTCTAGGAAGACCTCTCTAGTGAGATCCCATATGAACTTCAAACTGATGCTATTTCACATCTTCATCAAGGTCAAAGATCCAGCCAGCAGGTTGGCGTAGCTAAAGCATAACAATTATAAAGTCCCCTGTTCAGGCTGGGTAGCCAACATCACACATAACCACCTTTGGTGTCTGAATGACCTTATATCCATTTGCAGCTGGGGTGACTGGGCGCAGACTTTGGCACAGATCTGGGATGTGGCTTGTGCTTTGCTTCCTTCCTTCCCACACAAAGGCAGCACTTTAACGTGCAATAACTGACAATCACCATCCTTAGGTGCCTATGTCAGGATAAGATATCAACATCTGTGGAGGACACAAAATACGCAGCAGTAAATACTAGAGAGAAAGCTTGCACAGGACAACTCGGTTTGCTTGAAGGAACGGGTTTATGGTAACTGCGTTCAATCTGTCTTGGAAAATGTAAAGGTGTGGAAAGAAAACTACTGAGGAAAGAATGCGTCACTCTTGTTAGGAAAGAGACAATGACTCCAAGAGGAGCCTGAGTCAATGTAACCCAGTGAACATCAGCTTTCAGCTTAATTCTGTAGTCCAAAGATATCCAAATCTTTGGATGATTAAGCCAAAGCTTACTAAACGTATTGTGAGATGGGCATCACCTCTGCATCTGCATCGGTGAGCTCATTTTTGAAAATCCGTTTAATACGGGTGACCACACTGCCAGAATGATGTTGAGAGAAAAAAAAAAAAAAAAACTGAGGGCTATAAAAATGAATCAAGGGCTGGAAAACATGCCTTGCGGTAAATGGCTAAAGAGAATCTTTCTGGATTGCATACTGAAAAAAGGCTAAGAGATTACTTGTTCTGGTGTCTGAGACTACACAAGGAAGAGACTGCTGATAACAAATAGCTCTTTATGTGAAAAGACAAAGGCATAAACAGAGCTTGTAGTGGGAAACTGAAATGAGACAGGCTTAGATTAAGTCATGACAACTGAACCATGAGAGTGAAAAAATGCTGGAACAACTTAGTGAGGCACACACTGAATTCTCTGTCACTTCAGTCTGTGAGTAGATCCTGCACTGAAAATGTACAAATAATCCAAGTTTAGATTCACAAAGGTAAACTCACCTTGTTCCTCAGCTCCACTAGTGAGAGAGACTATGCTTGGCATATAACTAAGTCTCCTATCTAGACAAACAGCACAAAATGGTTAAAAAGAGATTCAAAGAGCTTGTGCTTTCCCATAATGATCGGGAAGCTGGAGTCCCAGCATTTTGGCTAGGCAGATTGGGGCACATAAGCTTCTCCAAATGGTTTAAAAAAAAAAAAAAAAAAACAAAAAACAAAAAACAAAGCAAAACAAAACACCACCGCAAAACCCAACCACCTTTGCTCCTCTCTTTAAAACCTGTAGGTAGTTTCATTTGCATCTTTTCATTTATACATGTGAGTTGGTTCCTAGAAAGCTAATCAGAATGAAAACTTGTCCATTTCCGTGCATAAACTTGGACTTTTGCAAGGCCTCATTACAAGAGGCCCAAGGGGAAGAGAAAAATCCCCAAACCACAAAATCCCATTTTGAGGGTTGCTCTGTTTTCCTCTGACCCAGCCAACTGCCACCATCTTCTAATCCCTTTAGAGTCATGTTGCTCTTTCCAGCAAACCACCTTAGATGGAGGGCTGCTCCCCTTCCTTCAAGCCTCAGTTCCCAATTTTACAGCATACCAGGATGTTGGCTAAAGGGCCTGTATTATGCATAAGCTATGAACTGCTCAGAAAATCCCAGCAGACCTAGCACTATTAAGCCCATCTATATTGCATTAAGTTGTTATTAGCTACTGCATTCTAGCTTATGATTAGGACAGTAAAATATCTCTTTGCAATCAGCACTTGGTAAGAAAAATCCCTGTTCAGTGGAAATGCCACTAGTATTTATTGTTTTCTTGACCTCAATCACAGACACTGTTCGGAACCCCTGTTAGTTTTGGCACTCCAACCAATTCCTCCCATCAAATGCTTGGCTGAGTTGGGCCCAGAATTGTAGCATGTTTGCGATGGATGAGATCTACAGCACTCGTTTCATCAGATGTGAGAGCAGGTCACAATAGAGCAAGAGCCTACAGAGGGTTGGCTGGAACAGCCTTTGGTTGCCATTCTTTCTTTAGCCAGCAGGGATTTATCCCAGATGCTTCTTCACCACAGAAATGGAATCATTTTCAGTCTCTACATCCCATTCATCTCCTTGCAGCTTGGCAAACAAGCAAAGAGTCTCAGAAGTCAGCTTCCTCCCAGTCAACAGTAATGAAAAATTTCCATTGTTTCCTGTGATCACACACAACCCTAGAAACAAGGACTCCAAAATCATACAAAATGCAACAGGTCTGCATGCAACTAGGAAATTTAAGCATGTCTGTCAATTCCTGGGACCAATGAGGGTTTTGCAGGTTCATCACTGGGTTCATAAAAGAGAACCAACTGTTTTACCTCAAGTCCTGGAGGCCAATTAAATTTGAATCAGAAGCAAAAGCTGAGATAAGGTAGGAGCGTGTGCACACACATGCTTATTTGTGTTTGCAATAGAGAGGCAAAGAGGAATGGAAATCAGGAACTACATGAAGTGAAATAGGGTGAGAGGGGTGCATGTTGGAAATGTGATCTCTGCTCATTGAGAAAACACTGTTTCCTAGCTTCACAGAAAAAACAGTTTCTTTCTCAGAGACTGGCCCAAGTGGAAAAGCACAGACTAGTAACTTAACAGTTGTTTCCCCACAGAAACTTAACAGTTGTTTCCCCACAGAAACTTCCAAAAGGCCCCTACGCCCTTCCTAAAATCTGAACCCTCAGCCTCCCAGTACAGTGACCCAGCACAGAACTGGCAGCAGGAAGACCTGCTAGGATGCAGGGAAGCCTGAGCACCTCTGAAATTTAATTCACATGGGAACAGTTTCCCTATAGGAATGAACATAATTGGTGCTGTTTCAGAGCTTGGGGTCAGGATGGTCACTGCTAATTAAAATTCAGAACCCCCCCAGGATGCTTGGTTTCCTATTAGGGCTCCTGTTTGTATCAGGAGTGTCTCAGGGTCTTCCCTGCATAAGCCCCCTCCTCAAAAGTGGCATTGCTATTCTGCGTGTTGCCTCCATGTGCCTGCCACAGTCCTCCAGCAGGGCAGGAGATAATAGCTCTGCTCTAGTGCCAGGGTGCAGGTAGTAGGTGAAGAATAGCATGGGAGCCTGCTCCTGTACCCTCATAGGTGCTGCTTGACATGGTTTATGGCCCAAAATCATGGGAGAAAAGCAAAGTCACAGGCACAATGCCATGGCACCACATAGCTCTCTCTGGGAAAGAGGCTGGGGGAAAAGAACCTCTGCTCCCCTGGCACAGATCCTGTGTCAGATCTGATGTCCTATGCTCCCCTGCAGGTGTGGACAGCTGTTTTCACTTCTCTGTGCCTCAGGCTCTTGTGCAGAGGCTGAGAGTTATCATGAAAAAATGAATTGCTTTTTTTGCCTGCTCAGTGTCTTCCTGGTTCTCCTAGTGAGTTCTGGTCTGTGGTATCTCTCTCCTCACAGCTGGGCACTCAACATTCTCATGTCCTGGTCACCGAGCAGCAGAATTTGGTACAAACAGGGAATTCCCTCCTTTCCTGTCCTGTGACCCCAGCCTTTAAATATGAGAGCTGACAGCAGCTTTCTAACTCCCTCCATCTACCACCTCCCTTGCCCCATGTCTCCTGATGCCACGTTACCGCATATAGCGCATGCCTTCCCAAATGTCCTTTGCTCAGGTGTCAGCAGAAGCTCTCTCTTTTGCTAGAATATATATACAAACCTTCCCATCCTCTTAGCTCTCCTATCCCCAGTCTTTTCCACTGGCTTTTCTCTTTCAAACATAGCCACTACACCCAACCCATACAAGCAGGTGCCGCCATCTCCTCTCCCTAATGCATTCCCCATAAACTCAGATCCCAGTCCCGTCCATCACCTCTGGCAGAGAACATCCCGCCACCCCACGTTCCAGGATCCATGGTCCTTTCTCTGCCTTGGCCCAGTTCCCATGTCCCCTGGACACGTACTGGTGCTGCACAGACCAAGAGGGAAAGCTTGGCAGCAGCTGCCGTGCCAAGCTCACCATCTGACCTGCTGACTGGAGGTAAGCACTCGGCAGAAGTCCTCACAGTGTATGTTAGAGAGGAACCTGCGTTACATCCCCATGCAAACAGAAGCAGAGCCAGGACAACCTTTCCCTCCAGCCAGGCTGCCTCGATGCAGCCTGGGTACCACCAGCTGTATCACAGTTTGGAAATCTTTGATACAGGTGGTTTCACCTACAGCCTAAACCCAGACAGCAAAAACAGGGCTCAAAACCAAAGTGGTTTCTTCAGAATAGCAAGATGGGAAGCACTGGGAAAGTGTCTGACAGTATTTCAGCAGCAGTATGCTCCTGTGCATTGAAGACAGGGACACGCTTGGGCAAGACCCAAACATGCACAGCCTTGCAGGATGCCCAGCACAAAGCGTTTGAGAGGATTCTGGAGTTGTTTTTCATCCCAATGAATTGATCATAGAATCACAGAATCATAGAATGCTTTGGGATGGAAGGGACCTTTAAAGGTCACCTAGTCCATCCCCCCTGCAATTGGCAGGGACATCTACAACTAGATCAGGTTGCTCAGAGCCCCATCCAGCCTGGCCTTGAATGTTTCCAGGGATGGGGCATCTACCACCTCTCTGGGCAACCCATTCCAGTGTTTCACCACCCTCACTGTAAAAAATTTCTTCCTTATATCCAGTCTGAATCTACTCTCTTTTAGTTTAAAACCATTACCCCTTGTCTTATCGCTACTGGCCCTGCTAAAAAGTTTGTCCCCATCTTTCTTATAAGCCCCCTTTAAGTACTGAAAGGCTGCAATAAGGTCACCCCGCAGCCTTCTCTTCTCCAGGCTGAACAACCCCAGCTCTTTCAGCCTTTCCTCATAAGGGAGGTGCTCCATCCCTCTGATCATTTTTGTGGCCCTTCTCTGGACCCTCTCCAACAGGTCTATGTCCTTCTTGCACTGAGGACCCCAGAGCTGGAGGCAGTACTCCAGGTGAGGTCTCACCAGAGCACAGCAGAGGGGCAGAATCACCTCCCTCGACCTGCTGGCCACACTTCTTTTGATGAAGCCCAGGATACGGTTGGCTTTCTGGGCTGCGAGAGCACATTGCCAGCTCATGTCCAGCTTTTCGTCTATCAGTACCCCCAAGTCCTTCTCGGCAGGGCTGTACACAATCCCTTCATCCCCCAGCCTGTACTGATACCAGGGATTACCCTGACCCAAGTGCAGGACCCTGCACTCGTCCTTGTTGAACCTCATGAGGTTCACACAGGCCCACCTCTCCAGCCTGTCCAGGTAGGTCCTACAGCCTGTCCTGTAGGTCCTACAGGGAAAATAGCTGCCATGGCAGGAAAACCTTAAAAGGAGTGTCTGAATTAGAACAGTACGAGATGTGGTATTCAGCCCTGAAAGGGCCATGGTAGGTGAGCAATTGTCCACAGAGATGACCAAGACTGTCTACCATCCACTGTGTCTGTATAGCTCTTGTCTCTCCCTTCCTGACAAAACCGTATAGCTTGGATCTCTCTCTCTTGATAAAATTAAGTTGCTCTTCCTGGAGAGTCTGGCCAAAAAACAGGATAATGGCAGCTTATGGAAAGTGTATTTGTTTCTCCCAACAATATCCGAGAAATGGATTAGCTGATTTAAACCAGTACTCTTCTGAACAAACAAATTCATCTCTCTAGGCGAGGAGCTCTCACACAAGCTTTTACTCAGCCTATCATTACAACCACAGAGGTGTTTAGAGATGAGCAATGAGCTGCACAAAGGCTGAATGGCAGTGCAGGCAGGCTGCAATCTCACATAGCAGACCCAGGTCTCCTCTTTAAGGAGGGCTCCCACCTTCCTGCACATATCTGGGTATCATCCTCTCTTCTTTCATGCTCATTTACCCAGGGCACAGCGAGAAGGCCTCCCAGTACTTTGCATCTGACGTGTGGTGCCACAGACTGAACAGGCCAGCTTTGCAAAATCTGCTCCCTAGCCTCCAATGCCCTGGTGAATTCTCCCTGCCATCTGGGCCTTTTGCTTTATGTTTCAAGTCTCCTATATCTCTTGGCCACCACAGCATGCAGACATGCAGTGTCAGACCAATTTCAATCAAAGAGGTAAATCAGAAAAGCTGTCGGAGTGCAACAGAGACTTCCCAAGAAAGTCTCGGTGAGTGGCAGCACGTGGGAACCTTCCCCACAAGGCAGCAAGCAGAGAAGAGACTAGGGTCCTGCAGAGCAAGTCCTAACTGCTACACTTCAGGCCAGCCAAAATTCATACCACCGCTTTACCCTGTGAAAGACTTTTTCCTCCAAAGCTGCATACACCAAATGCTACAAAAAATCAGCACTGGCAGTCCTGGAGCTTTGCTCCGCAAACATAAAGGTGATCACAAAGAAGAAGGTTTTAGCTAAGCATCCTCAGCCTGTCAGACCACCTGCCCCCTCAATGCCACAAGGCCGGCACGAGGGCAGGGCCAACAAGTCCTAGACAAACAGGAGCCATCCTCTTTTCAGCTACAGTTGGTACAACCCCATCTTAAGACCCAATCCGAAACCAATGTAAGTGCTGTCACAGCCTCCGTCTACCAGGCCCCAGGACCAATAGGCGGTAATTGTTAAAACAAATCTGAGGCCAGCTAAGCCTCTGTGGTTGTTACTGTGCTCTGAACCGTGGCCATTTGGGTTTACAGCCATGACGGAGTAACACTGATTCCTTCTTCAGCCTGTCCTTAGACTGACAACTCTAATTAGTTGTTAGCAGCCCAGGCACTGGGAAGCGGAGTGAGCAATCCTAACGCCGTATCGCCGAGGACAGGGCTACGTGCACAAACACAAGCTCTAAGCAACTTAATCCCAGACACAATACTGCAAGCAGAAAGTGTGTTGACAATCAGGAACAAAACTCTCTGCTCTTAATGGGGGGGAGCGGGGGGGTTCTGTGTGTTGATAGGAACACAGAAATAACATGTATACTTTCAGCTTAGTCACACAAACCTCTGTACAACAAATTAGGGGATAAACAGGGAGGATTTCCATCAAAGTGGGACCTAACAACCAGGTCAGGCTTTGTTCAGACTAGTGGTTCGAGGTCATGCCCATGACTACAAATGATTTTCTTCTTTTTGCTAATGAAGGTCTCCGGGTTTGCAAACACCACATTTGCAGAAGGCAGAGTTTTCCTGTGGCTTTGAATACAGACATGCCTTCCCCAGGACATCAGTTCATTCTTAAGCCTCTGATGGTCTAAAATGAACCAGAGCATCCCAGAGCTCTGGTTGCTAGGAGAGCCCGAGGTTTCCCTCTCTTGGGACCAAGACCTGTACCACGCAGAACAGCAATACTGAAGCATGAATGGAAGGACAGGAAAGCCCTGGCCACTGCAAAGGTAGAAAAATCACCTTCTGCCCCCAAGTTAGCTCCTGAACTGCTCTCCTCAGCTTGGAGGAGGGTGTCAGGATGGACTTCACTGATGAAAATAATAAAAAAAATTAAAACAGTCACTATTAATAAATACCCTCAGAAATGAAACCAGCCAGGTCTAAAATTCTTAGCAGATGGCTCCATACTCCAGCTCACATGGCCAAGCAGCAAGACAGATAAGCCAGCTCAGTCACAGATATGGGTCAGCTCTGGCCACAGACAGTCTCATTTCTCTTAGACTCCCTTCACACAGGCAGGGAGAGCTGCAGGGAGCTCTCAGGAGCCAAAAGCCCAGTCCTAGCCACTCTGCAGGAACATCTCCATGCCAGGAGCATGTCTCAAGAGCGCTTTTAATGGAGCAGTTAATATCCAAGCTTATGTTTCAGAGGGGGCAGGGCACCAGCAAAAAGCACTGACATTGAGCTATGGTTTCAACAGCTGATCGAAACAGTTTAATGCATTTCCATTTCCAGTTGCGTGGATCCAGCAATGCTTCTTACTTATCACCCCCTCCTCTCCTCCCTGCTCTTCTGTTTGCTACACAGATAACAGGGGAAATTGATGCTGACTATTGCCCGCCTGATGTACAGCATTGCCAATGGGTTCAGCAGGATTTTAAAGAGGAATGAGTCAATAGCGTGTGACCAGGAATAACATTTGCCAGCGTGTGAGCTTGAATAGGAAAACATATCTGTGCCCACTTGAACATTAGTTTAAGTGACAAGGGCAGCAGATGCCCCGACAGGACATATTCTGGCTGCCTTCCAGGTCAGGGCAGAGCCAGACCTGCTGGTAATCAGCCTATGGCAATGCCTATGCTAGGACTATGCAATGGCTCCTGAAGTCCTGTTAACCATGGTAACTGCCCCTCCAAAGAGAACATCAGTCTGCTTTCCTGATTACACCTAATATTCACTATGCTTTGAAGATAAAGCTCAATAATTCTCCTGCTGCTTAATGCGGCAAAACTCTACCAAAGGGCAATAAGCATAATCCTTTGGAGATCAATCCCAGATGATTGTGGACTATTATTTTGGATCCAGAAGGGGCCAAATTCACAGGCCATGTTATGCCAGGGAAGGAGACACTCAGGTTAATTCCTTTTCTAGTCTTTCTTCCTGCCAAGATCTCACCTGCTGCATGACCCAAAGATGAGAAACAGGATCATCTTTCAGACTTGACTATCCAAAACAAGGTCAACTCTATGTAAATATCTCCTTTTCCTTCTCCCCTTCTTTCTCTGGGCACTTAGAAACACCAAGACTTCTGCCAAAGACAAAAATGGCACCAGCAAAAGTCTGCTTATCCAGTCATCAGAATTTAGTGAACTAATTCACATCTCTGAACAGACAGGTGCTCTGCTACCAGGCTTTGGTGGTTATCCAAAGAGGGAGAACCCACTCAGGTGATCGAGCAAGGGCCTGAGACAGCAAGTAGTGAGTGCTGTAAAAGGAGGATAAACCTATCTGTAGGAAAATACTGGAGCATATGTATCAAGGATCAGGCGTGATGAGAAGTGCAGGGTTAAGCTGGACTTTGATTGAGCTGTCCAGTAGTTTATGACATGCTGTTCAGGACTGACAAAGCATCAGAGCTGACACAATATCATTCAAGCAGGATAATGTACTAGGATTGCAATTTACACCACAGTGTTATATGAGGCTCTAACAGAGCAAATGTAATATTCATTGTGATAAGACAGTCATCTCAAAGGCCAGTTCTAGCAACAGCTAGAGTTTAGAGTCACTGCTAATCTTTGTAATTCATGGAAATGCTATTTTGACCAGGCTTTTAGGATACATGGCTAATATATTTTTTGCAATTTGTTATTATGTGCTTGCTAAATTTGTATCTAGGTAGCATCCTTCTCACTGATCCACACATACATTCTTTCTTTCTTTCCTCCTTTCATACATATTGGCTCAAATGACACTTTGTATTCCAAAACCCAGAGTGCTGCACATTTCAAGCCCAGTGTGTGTTTTACAACCTTATGCTATCTCACCTACACAGGGTGACCCAGCCCTGATTTTTAAGCCCACCTCTGCAGAGGATTCATTTTTCTGCTGGGATTTTCTTGAGTGAGTACCTGGTCCTGAAAAAATCCTTGACAACAGCATCAGCAATAGCACTGATACTATTAACAACAGCACTCGGCCCTTCTATTACTATTTTTATTTCAAAATTTCAAAGTGCTACGTTATGCCCCACAAATCCTTGAGGAGATGGGTCAGTTTTATTCCTGTTCTGAAGATACAGGAAAAGATGACAAGACACTGCCATTCCAAGTGGTAGCGAGATTCCCAGCCATTCTGACAAGCCCAATCTCTCGCTGTAACCAGTATACAACATTTCTTCATCCTCACCACAGAGCTATAAGGCTGTATGGACTTTCATGAACTTATTAATCTTCCAAAGCTCTACAGTTCAGACCAAGAAGCCCAGGGAACAGCCCATCCAGCCTGTCAGAGAGCTGATGATAGACAATTACAGCTCATAAGATAAAAGGAGAGCAACTTTTTCTGCTTGCAAAATACAAAAAATAATAAAAACCCCAAACTGTTGGTTTTTTTTTTTTGACAGCTGACTTGTTCTTTTTGTCTTCTTATTCTCTTTCCACTACTGCAGTGCAGTTGGCAAAGCCTATTTCTGGGCTAGTTTGTTACAATACATCACTATATGCATGAGGGTGAGGGGAGAAAAAGAAAAGAAAAGAGAAACACAGAACAGGTTCTGACATCTAATCAGATCTGCTGTATTGATTTTGCAACTTTAGCTTTGGAGCAAATCAGAGAAACAACCACATTATCACCCAGAATTCGCTCCTCCCTTGAGTGAGCCAGTTCAAAAGGAGCTCACACCGACACATAAACAGGCACGCCTGCATGCACACACACACACGCACACACGTGCGTGCACGCACGTGTGGACGCACACCCCGCCTAAGCGGCTCTCCGGTGGGATGCGTGGGCTGGGGGAGGCGGGGGAAACGCTCATCACGGAGGCTGCAGGAGCCACACGATCCCCATTTCCGACAAGATGAGAATTCCAGAGCAAGCCACCGGACTAATGAGCTACCCACACTGGAGAGCAGCGTTTCAATTAACCACAGCGGCCCCCACCACGGCACCCACCTCCTTCCAGCTGCGTGAACAAGGAGGAGAGGGATAAACAGGGACTGTGTTGCTTGCTGGTTTTTTTTTTTGTGCGTGGGGAAAAGGGGGAGCCTATAAAGGGGATGAGGGCAATTCTTGCCCTACTTTCTTGGTTCGCAGTTTGTTTTTCATGCTGATGGAAGGAGCAAATTGACAGCCCCAAAACCAAAGCTGCCTGCTCAGGCACAGAACAGGCAGTGCCACTGTAAGGTCCTTCCACAGCTTCCAGGCAGGAGGAGACAGCTCAGGTGTACAAACACTCAGTACGCACCCAGCTCCAACTAAGGGTACACAGAACTGATGGAGAAGGGAAGAGGGCTGTTTGGGTGGGCTGCTGCATGGACCATGCCACCATTACTTGGGCAAGATCACAATAAAGCATTGCTTGGCCTTGGGAAGAGCTCTAGGAAGAGTACGTTGAGTTGCTCTTTACGCAGAAGTTCATCACATCATTGCCTTCTTGGGTGCCGCATCAAAGGCTCTGCCCCAGAACAGCTTTTGGCTTGTACCTACCATCTTTCTTGCGTGGTAAGTCACATGCTCCCCCTCCAGCCCAAGATTCAGGGCTGTGAACCCCCTCCAGACCACCTAGTAAGCCTGAATTCATCCCAGGCTCGGCACTGCTGCTCCCTCTGCAGGGGCAATGAGGGTCAGTGAGGACCACACAGCTTTCAAACACCAACACCAAACTGGGGACACCAGCAGGTCTGATGGTTCTTTGCTCCAGAGTGAGATTTTGCTCCATTTCTCATCAGTTCTTGGGGTGACCAAAAGTCACCCTCCCTGCCGTGTTCTGCCGTGCCCCATACACCTGACCCAACCTGCCTTCCAAAACAGCTTAAACCAAGATGCACATTTCCACTCTGCTTAAGGGAAACTTCTCCACACATACTTACCTGCATGGAAATCTATATACATTGCCCTGTCCCCACCCTGTAATTTAATTCCTGCCATGATCCTGGATGGACAGAGACAATTTTAAAAGGGGATCTCTGAATACTCAAAGTGTCTGCAGGATTTCACGCTCCTCCGTTACTGCTGTGCTCCCAGCAGCTCCCATCTGTGAGCAGTGTGTCTGGCTGGCTTCAGCCAGGTTATCCACTCTGGTCTCACTTCTCTTTTTCCCGGGGAGCAAGCCTGGGAGGAGCGTGGCAGCATGTCTAAGGAGCGCTGCTGTGCTGTGCGTGGAGGCTTGTCAGTCACAGCCCAGAGGCAAATTAAGCTGCTCCCTACCCATCCCACACCTGCCAGATCTGTGCTGCTCAGAGGGCTCTGCGAGAGTTCAGCAATCGCACTATCCTGATGGGACAAGGTCTGCAGGGAGGGCTGCTCCTACAGTCACGGCTCCTTCAGGCCAAGGCATTTTAGCCAGCTACCTTCCCCCCACCTGATTCAAAGTCTTGAAGGAGAGAGCACAGACTCCCGCATGTCAAAACACGCCTCAACAACATGGGAGCTGAGCAGGCACTCACTTCTCCGGAGGGAGAAGCCACTGCAGGGAAAGGACAGAGACAGTCACCCAACGCAGACACCAGCAGCACCCCTCCCTCTGTGTTCACCTGCATGCACAGGTATCGCCTTCAAGCAGGGCTGGGAGCACCACCCATCACTGAAATCACTCAATACACCACATGCTAAGAATCAGTTTTCTGTTACTCCCAGCTTTATTGCATGGAAATCATTTGGGAGCATGCAGTCCCCATTAGGGTCTGCCTAGCACTGCTTTTCAGGCAAAATGGTTCAGGCATGTCCAGAAATGACAGCTGGGGTAACTGAGTTGAAGAAACTGGTGTGGGGTGGAAATGGTCTAATTAACATTCATTTGCTGCCTTTTGAGTCCTTGACTTTACAGACTCACTAACATACCCTGAAGGTATTTTACACATATGTAATGCACACAAACACACACCTGGTAAAGCTGCTGTTCTGCACTCGTCCACTGATAGGGAAATGGAAAGCATTGTATACAAACACACACAACACCTCTCCCTTCCACTTGCAACACGCTGGCCATACGATATCCTGCCCTTAACCTTGTGTAGCCAGACCAATTAAATATAAACTGTTCAAAGGTACCCAGACAAGAGAGATGTGTCTGCTCAGCCCCGTAAGAAAGGTCAACTCTGCCTGAAAGCAGCACTGAGTGTGTCAACCCTGATTAGCCCACAGGCTTTTATGTACACAGGCATTCAGACAGGCACTCCAGTACTGTATGGTTATACTCACACTGCACGTTGAGTTGCACCAGGGCTTCCCGGGGTCTGATGTTAAAGCCATTGTACCTGGCTGTCTGACACTTATAGGTGCCGCTCATTTCTCGGCTCACACTCTCCAGGCGCAGCTTCCCATCGTATGTCTCCATCGTCATTGTCCCTGAAGGCATGGGGGTTTCCTTATCTACCCGGGACCAGATGATGGGTGGCTTGGGCTTCCCTCGAACCTCGCACTGCAGCTCAGCCCGGGAGCCCTCCCGAACAGTGATTGTGGATTGACCCTTAGGGACACTGATGGTTGGTGGCACTAAAAGGGAGACAAGAAGGGAATCGTTTTACAGTGAGTTTCCAGCAAGCAAGGAATATTCTTGAGATGCTTGTGTTCAAGTCACACCGACAGCCCTGAAACTCCAAAGGTTTCCACTTGACACAGTGCAACCCCTAGAGGAAGGGGTCATCCTACAGGATCTGGAGCTGCAAGGCATCAAGGAAGATCCAACAATGTATCCCACTGCCAATGGCAAGTACTAGCTGTATTGGGACATTCTCCCAGCTCCCACCCCTCCGGTTGCAAAATGCTATCCAGTAGCAGGGCTAGCGCACAGACGAACCCAAAGGCAAAAGCCTCTTTGATCCATTTCTTAACTTCTGGTCAGTGAATTTCCCAAATGGAACTGCAGCCTTTTGGCCAAGAAATAGAAGTCGTATCTGCCAAGGTATCTAGTTCCCTTACACAGGTCAGACCGGAACCAAGGCTTACAGGATTAGTGCTTGTAGATCACATCTCCAGCCTTATCAGACATCCAGGATCCCTGTTCACTGCTAAACCACAGCAAGGATCCAGCTCTGTTAAGTGCTTAGGCTTACTTTACATTGAGATTTGCAGTGCACTAGTTATCTCTGGCTCACTTGAGCACGAGATGGGTCCCAGCAAAGATCACTTCTGGCATCCCTTCCAGGCCAGGCTGGGAACAGCTCACCCAGCAGAACTGCTGCCGAGATGGGGCTAGAGCTGGAGGCACAGTAATGCTCAAGAAATATCAGCTATCAACTGACAAACAAAACTTTGATGATAAACAAAGCTCAAAAGAAACCCAATGACTGCAGCTAAAGGGTGCGGAGGTGTCGGTGGGAAGAGGTTTGTTGTTCACGTCCCCAGCTCCACCAAGAACAAAGGGGATGTTTGTGCTAAACCTCATGTAATAATCACATTTTATTTGTATTAGGCTTCAGAGTTAACAGTTCAACTGAGGTAAACAGGGCCGTAATAATTTTCTGAAAGCTCTTCTGTCAGCCCTTCCTGCTGACAGTGGAGACACTTGGATTGACACTTCCATAACTGCAAGGGCCACATACTTCGTTTCCATTTAAATCAAAGTTTAGAACAAGCTGGTCTGACCAATGTTAGCTCAATTCAACTCCAGCAAAGGAGTGTGCTACAGTAATCGCACACGTTACAGCCCACAGCTGCTTTAAGAGCAAATTTAGGATGGCTCCAGACCAATCTCCCACTGCAGTGATCTCCCTATGCAACAGGGAGGCCACATTTTCAATTTGCAGGTCTCCTGTGGGCTGGGGAATCTTATCACACCCTGTCCCACATAGCACGAAGGGACGACAGCACTCTCGGTGCCCAGTACTGCCAGCAGCTGCTCACCTGGCGAGAGGCAATTTTCTCCATGGGGAAAAGCTGTAAATTGCATTTGAAGATTTTTTTTTTTTAATTAAAGCTATCTCTTCAGAGCTGCTTAGTGGAGGCAGCCACCCTGGAGAGCTCAGGCTTCGCTCAGCAGGGAAACATGGAGCCACCACTGCCGCCCTCCTGCTCTGATCCTGTGGTCTGGGGAAAACCCGCTGGGTTTTTATGCGGGAACCACATGTTGGAGGCAGCTCATGTCTGTTCGTGGGGATGCCACAGGCTGGACAGCCTCAGCTGCTGCATGAAGGGCTGCTCCAGCGGGGACAGCTGTTTTCATCCCCTGGGTCACAAAGTGGTCCTCCTGGCCCAGGATGCCAAAGAGAGGCATCAAAATGCCCCAGGCTGCCCTCCTGTCCTTCCCCATCAGCAGCATCCATATGAGCATGTGGGGCTCATCCTCCACCGGCCAGGCCAGAGCACAGGGCAACCTGTCACCGCAGACACCTCCTTCGAGGCAGCGGCCAGCTGGCACCTGGACTGACACCTGCAACAACAGACACTGCCCAGCCTTTTGGTGGGGTCATCCAGGGTCTCCCAGCCCTTCACTGCCTCCTACCCTTGCAGTCTTAAACACAAATGCACTCTGCCATCTAGTGATCTTGGGCAAAAAGGATTACTCCTGGCGGCAGCAGCCACACGAGGTTGGGAAAGCTGGCTTTGCACCAAGACTGGGGGGTTCCCCAGGTTTTATTCCCTGCTGGTACAACAGGGATGGTGTCTGCTGGCACAGAGAGCGCCCTACTTGCCAGGGCTGCCAGCAGAAGGGAAGCACCACCCTTCGGTGTTTAGTAGGTCCATGGCATGGTCAGGACTTGGTCTCCAGGCTGCTAATGAGCACTGGGCACAGTCCCATTGGGAGCAGGCTGGCCTCAACGTTTCTGCTGGGAGACAGGGGCTTCCCAAAGCATCAAAAGCACCATCTGCTGGGGGGCTGAAGCAAGCAATGTCCAGAATTAAAACTGGGATCAGCCTGACCAATGGATCCAGCACAACCAGGAACTGAGAAGAAACTTTCCATGAAGGTTCAGGACAAAATCTGTGGGCAGCTGACCCCCTTGGGAGTCCTCACCAGATTACTAGCCCAGTGCTGCTTTGTGCCGTACCCTCAAGGTCCTGGAAAGGCATCAAGGTGACATGGATAAATGGGAGAGCAGAGCTGGACCCACTGCTTCCCCAGAAGCAAAAAGGCAGCCCCAAGACCCTGTCCCCAAGGTGACTGACAAACACACTTACGGATTAGTCCTGTCCTCACCAAGCCATGGGGTGAAGCTTTGACCCTGATCTGAAAGTGGGGAGGCATTTATAACACTTGTACTCCTACAGAGAGTGCCCAAGACAGATTGTAATTGCAATCCAGTAAACGTTAAAGCTCTTCACACAATTTGCTATGACAGAAGATACCAATCTCTTGGCCACAGCTCTGCAAAAAGGGACATTCATTATAAGCAATGCCAAAGAGAGGAAAGAGCATCTTTCTTTCTCTTTTACTCCCTTCTAAGCAAAGGGACATTTGAAATTTGGTGAAATACCACCCCCTCTTTCTTCCTTCACAGTTTGGAGGCTTCTTTGAATAATGACACTCTAAACCTGTCTTTAGCTTTGACTGGACTGCACTTTGGACTTTCCACAGGGAGAAAACATAAAGGAAGATCCGCTTGGTGCACAACACATCTGGCAGAGAATCTGTAACTATGACCCATCTCCAGTCTCAGCCAAATGCTTGCCTGAAAATGTGATACGTTTTCCTACTAGGATTCAAGACACTCATGCAAGGTCCTTCAAAAAAGCCAGAGGGATGGGGGGCAGCCAGTGATGCCAACCACTCTCCTGGGGTCCCCCAGCTGCCACAGAGAGGCTCACCTGTCTCTGAGGAGATGTTCACCTCCACACTGAGGTCAGGAATGGGTGCTCCCTGGAAGGTAGCCACGCACAGGTAGGTGCCGTAGTCACTGAACCTCAGGTCAATAATCTCCAAGCTGCAGGTCACAGGTGGGAGCTCGGGATCATTCCTGGTGATGAGCAACCGGTCTGAGAACCTGGCTGGTTTCCCATTCTTGTACCAGGAATAGACAACCTTCTCCTGGGGGACAGCATCCACGTGGCACGAGAGCTTCAAGTCCTGCCCTAACTGGATGGTCTCGCTCTCTTTGATCACATCAGGGGTGATTTGGAACGTGGCATTCTTCATGGCTGGGATGAACACAAGTGCAAAACTGGTTAGGGACAGCAAAGTGTCTTGCATGGGACAGGACAACAGCTCTTTGCTCCTCAGGAAGGCAACATCTCCATGCAAAACCTGCCTCACACTTCCCCCAGTCACGTTCCTACAATAGAACCCCAGGGCCTCACATCTGGCAATCTGGGATCATTCTCTAGCCCAGGACAGTGCTACAGCCCAGGATGAGGCTGCAAGCAGTGCTAGCACAGCCGCTGGTCTGGGAGCAAAGAAGCTTGCACAGAGGCTTCTCCAGAATACTAATGTCTGCTAAGTATGACATTCACCCTCAGCTGTACAAGAACAACCAGGAGAAATGCAAATCTAGCCACTCCACCCTGAAAACCCATGCTCTGAGAAAAAGAGCAACTTACACCGCACTAGCAGGTTCACCGTCTTCTTTGCTGGGTTCCCCACGTTGTTGATGGCCGTACAATTGTAGTAGCCTGAGTCCTCCACGCGGATCCTCCAGATAGTGAGGTTGCCTCCTTGCACAAGGCTGTTGGGAGGCATTGGGCCAGGAGAGTGAGACCAAACCACCTCTGGCTGTGGGTCACCGCCCGTCAGAGAGCACTGCATAGTGATGTTGTCACCAGGGTTGACCACCAGTGTCTCATTGACAGACAGCTTCAGAGCAGGTGGGGCTGGAAGAGTACAAAGAGGGACACTTCGGAGCTTGAAAAAGATCCACCCACTTGCCTGTGCACAGCTTCATACTTTCTAGGATTTGTTCTTGAAGAGGGCTGGTTTGAGTAGGGAGAGCTGGAGGGACCCATGAATTCATTACAAACACAAGGTGTCTGTGAACTTAAAGCGTTATCATTACCATGCCTTTCAGTTACAGCACCCTGCTCTGTTATGGTTAGGAAACACTGCAGGCAGGACCTCACACTGCCCCAGAATGGAAGCCATACCTAAAACACTCCACCGCTAGTGCTTAGGATTGGGGCACAAGCTAGGTATGATATTTTAGCAGTGTTTAGCGCAGGTTCTCTAGGCTTAGGACTCAGGTCAGAGGAAAAGCCTGATGAACCCCCTTTGCACGGGTAGGAGGGGCAACCAGACAAAATTCGGCAGTGGAAAACCTAAGGCCAGAGGCTTCTTGACTCCTGATGCAAACAACTGCAGCAAGGCAGAAGGGCAATGGAAAGCTGCTGTGGCTCTGCATTACTTACCTGCACTACACCGAGCCCATTCCCCTGCAGACACCACAGTGCCTTCTGTTCTCCCTGTATGTAACTCCCCTGACTCTAGACAGGCCCTGCAGAAGCATCACTGGAGAAAAGGCTCAACTGATAGCTCCTGCTAGAGCACCTGTATTTCCTTTGCTGCAACACTATTGTATGAATCGTTAGTCTGCTTATGCCTTGGACAGAAACAGCACACTGGACAGAGCCCTGAGAAAGAGAAAAAAAAAAAAAAAAAAAAGAAAAAGGCAGGAGAACAAGAGATGCATTGTCATAAGGCATGGGAAGTTGCAACCATGGACTGAGCTTAGCATCTGAGGACCTGATCCAAAGCATGCTCGGAAGCTCACTGGGATGTCAGCGTTTGCTGGACGGTTCTCACAAGCCCAAGGGGAAGGTCAGGCAGAGCACTAGATGCACACTCAGTCACAGCCTGCTCCTTCTGCCTGACCACCAGAGCTCCACCCTGACGGAGAGGTGAAGGTGAAAGCACAGGCTCAGAGGAGCCTGCTTGAACCCAACAGCTGTTTGTGTTCAAGGACAGTTGGGATTAAACCACTCCTCCCATACAGATTGCCATCCCAAGAAGGAGTTTTGGGGAAGGTCTACCATTTAAAAAGGACCTCAGTTATCATATGCCTCTCCATCTATCACACCCAACTAGATGTCTTTGAGAGGCAAAACCTTTGCCAGGCCCTTGCAGCTCAGAGCCTGACACAGAGGAACAGGACCTGTCTGCACCATAACAGACCATGAACGGCAGCTCTGCACCTGCTTTTAACCTCCTTCACCTCCACAAGTGTCAAACACACTTCTCTATAGACCTGGGGGCTATAGACCAGGTCACAGGGATCGTCCTTCATGTACAGCTGAACAACTGGGACTGATTCAAAATGTCTAGACAACCTCTCCTTTGAATACCCTAGTACCTGTTTTGGTTTATTTTATTTCTGCACGCTTCTCACTACATCCCCCTCCAGGAACTGATCCAAAAAACTTCCCTTTGTGTTCTCTATTTCATCCCATGAAAAGCCTTTTAAAAGCCCTTGTCAGCACCATCACTGGCTCCATCCAGACAGAGCGGAGAAAGTAGCAGTCCCCAGCACAAAGGCGGGGAGTATGTTTTAAGTAACAGCCATAATAATGCAAAATAAGACATTGTTCCATATTCATGAAGCCTGATTTAACAGCATCATTATTTCTGCCTCTTCTCTCCCTGGACCCTGCGTTAATGAGCTGTGCTGGATTTGTGCTGGATCTCAGAATTACAGCCCATACAAACAAGGCGAGGAGGACTGCTCTCTCCTCAGCACCGGCGCCATAATTTAGCAGGGCAACTACTGCCATGCTGGGATATTGCTTTGGTGCACTGAATCAAATGTCCTCTCCCTGGCCACGGCGCATGCTATTTGTGCCAGAGGTGGCCAGCTGTGCCTAAGGAGGCTCCTCTGCCACCTGCACTGGTCATTTTGAGGCCAGTGGTTGGAGTCCTTGAATTTCGGGAGGCCACAGCCTGCACTCAGAGCCTCTGACAGGTCTCTCTCCTAGAGTCTTGGAAACAGTGTGCAAGGGTTAATGCACACTAATTGGCAAAGGAAGGATTTGTATGTCCTCTCCAAGCTCCAGGTGGTATCATGAGACTCAGTGAAGCCCAGGAACGCAACAGCTCAACTCACTGTGGTCAGGCAGGGCACATGCCTGTCACTAACAGGCTGTCAGATGAGCGTAGCTGATACCAAATAGCTGTTCCTGCCCTCTGACATTGAACGGTCTCAGGTTCACAGGACACAGACAAGCTGACAGACGCAGCATCTTGCCTGGGAATCTCTACCCATCCCCACCAGAGCCAGAGAAAGGCTGAGACCAGCCTATGTCCAGAGAAGATGTCAGAGTTGGGGAGCACAAACCAGAGGGTCCTGCAGGCTCTGGTTAAGAGTTAGGGATCTTACAGTGTTTGATGTGCACTTATTTGAACAACACTCATCTTGCCGAGCAATGACATGTCCTGGGCAAGGCAACATGGAAAAAAAAGTGACACGCTGGTGCAAGCACTGCCTCAGGGTAGGTTGTACGTGCATGCAGGAGGGAGGCAGGGAAACTGCAAAGCTGTCACCTGCACAGCTCCAGGCAGCAAGCTCCCATGATGCACCCCAAAACGGAGCCCTGGCTGTGGCAGCCTGCGCAGGCTCCCACTCCCACTCCTGTCAGCAGACAGAGGTTAACAGTCTGCAGACATTGTTATGCAGGAGATGAATCTCATTTATTTGTAACCTGTGGCAATTCCTTTTGTTCTTGGCTCAGAAAACCTGCTGGCGGAATCTGCCGAGCAGCAAGGGGACCATTAAAAACAAAGAGTCGCTTTCAATTCCCTTTGAAGTCCAATTTGCTGCAGTAAAACTGCAGGAGAATTAACCAGCTGGGCTGCTTAATTTTGCAGAAATCAAGGAAGAGGAAAACATCAGCCTGACCCTGCTGGAGCAGGTGACAGCAGCCTGGTGCTGAGCTGGTCCTGTGGCTCTGTGGAGCCTACCTGCTGCTCTAGAGCCACACAACAGCAGCAGGACAGAGGAGGAGCAGGGGAAACCTCCTTCCCGTTAAGGTCACAGACCAAGAACCCATCCCCTGCTGCAAGGGCCAAGCTGCGGACACGGAGCTCGGGAGAAGCACACCTCCTTGGCAGAGACTACAATCTGCCCAAAGGCCACTGCCAGAAGAGCCGAAGTGAGCCAGCTGAGGAACAGCAAATGAACTGGGAAGAGAAGATTCCCTTGGCCTGACGTGACCTGACCCACCAATTCCCCTCTAGGTCTGTAGTACTTGGGTCTATAAATATTTAAGAGATCTAATTCCATGCACCTTGTGCCCTTTGGGCCCCCGTTAGTTGCAAAGGCGGAGGCATCCTGAGCAAAGCTGCTCAGGATTCTGGGCACAGCCAAGGCTACAAAGGCTGCTAAAGCATGAGCGCAAGAGGGAAAGAAAAGACCTATGCAAAAAAGGAGAGAATTAAAGATTTTTCTTCAAATATTTTCTCACCTATGCACAATAATACCTACAGGGCGAGTAAGCCAGATAATATTTCATGTTAAACACATTTGTGTTATTTAACACAAACCCTGCTCACACTGCAATGCCAGCTTCATTTTCACTGCCAGCTTTTAATACAATTTGCTAGGAACACATTTTCCATGGCCCCTTTGAGCCTGTAGTGTCAGGCTCCACTGTAACTATGGATAAATATGCATCTATAACTAAACAACAGGAAAAAAGAACTAGATATATGTGCTACATGGTCCAAGTTCAGAGCTTAGGTAAGTACCTAAGAAGTTGGTGTAAATTCAGCCATATCACTGGCTTCTGATCTGGCTACAACTTGAAAATACATTTTCCCCATTCACTCAGTGAAGGGGCTGGACTGAAATGAAGGATAGTTTCCCTGTGCTCGGGCTGGCAGTGAGGAGTGGACATGAAGAGAAATTTGATTTTCTAACTCTTCAAAGGTAAAGACACAACAGGGAAGAAGAGCTGTACGAGATCCCTTTTTTCATCATGAGCACAAGATAAGTTTTTAAAGGGAATATTACAGCATTCGCTACAGTCTCACCCTGAGAGAAATTCCGGCAGTGGTGTGAGTTGCTTGAGACATGTTCCAAGATCTTACTACATAGAGAATATTTTTTTCTGACATTAGCTATAGTTCACTTTCTTAAGCTCATTATTTTTATTATTTCTACATAAAATGATGCAACTGTTGTTCAGCACCTTGGGCTCAAGTCAGATCAATAAACATAATTTATGCAGTATCAACAATATCCCATCAACAGTTGGCAACATCAAAAGAGTTCTGTTTCCACTGCACAAAGATGACACAAGGGATGCAAACCACTTTGTGTTACATTAGAGAGGTGAATAATTCAAAAAACTACAATGCCTTTCTTTCCGATCATGGAATATCCCAGGGCTGGAAGCGATTTCCTGATATTTACTTATTATTTGAAACTATTCAACACATGCGGGGGTATTGTGGGTGGGGGTTTTTGGTGAGTGTGGTTTTGTTTTGGTGTTTTTTAATGGACAGGCTGCAATCAGGTCCTTGCAAGTATTTGGTACATGATACTCAGTTATCAGTCAGTTATTGCAGGTCAAGCAAGAGGCACCAAACTGATTCTGTTCACAACTGGAGGTGCACTCAAGCACCACCAATATGAACATCGGTGTAAAATTTATTTATTGGGAAGGCACTGGAGATATTTGCTTTCCACAAACATTGGCACCAGCAGAGCCCGTTAGCTAGGAGGTGCTGAGAGCACAGCCTGGCAAACCAGGCCAAAGTCACACATAAATGAATTATTTGTAAGCACTCCTGCAGCATCTGCCCCGCTCTACACTGTATGGAATCTATTTTTAAAGTCACTTAGAATTATAAATAAATAAACTAGTGTCTGCATTAAAAACTACATAGTGCCTCAACACCTACACATAGTCTGTTTTAATGATCTCACATCAGGCCTGGCCAAGGCACCGGCTATACAGAGAGCTACAAGAAATTAGAGCAGCCCTGGCCACAAAACTTCTGTGTGAAGGATTTGTAATCCTAGCAGCCATGTACATGAACGTGAGGTGCTGCAGGCCCCGGACAGGGTGCTGTGTTAACCTCCTGGAGGGGTAATGGCTGTGGGGCAGGTGATGATCAGAGGGCTGCGGGGACCCTCTGTGTCCCCTCTTACCTGTGGTGTTTGTGAGCTGGAACGTGATGGATTTGTCAGGGATGCTGCAGACGTTGCGGACTGACACCTGGCATGTGTAGCTGGCGTAATCCTGGGGCCGCAGGTTCTTCAGCTTCAGGACTTTGGTTTCACCCTGGGAGTTGGGGAAAAAAGGAGGGAAAAAAGACACAGGTGTACAAAGCACAGCTCATCATTGCAAGTTCATAACCTGTCCTAAAGTTTACAGATTACCAGCAGCTCCCACCAAAGCCTCAAGGAACTGTGCAGACTCCAAGCCCCCCTAGCAATATATAAAGGAGACAAAATGTTTGCAGTGGTAAATCCACCTCCAGCATGTCTCAAAACACCCAGTAACCGATTGACATTTAACCTGAAAACACTGCCGAACATTTTTTCTTGTCAACTGCTGTCAGCATCATCTTGCAGAACTTGAAAATACTCAAACGTCCCAGAACAGACCCTGAGATCTCACACTGAGATGTCGGTAGGAACCCAAGGGACATCACTGGGGTCTCAACATTGCAAAACCAAAGTAAATCAGAGCAGATTCAGGCATTAATGCTGGCCTAAATATGACAAGTTCAACAGGCTGTAAAAATTTGCAGTACAGGGGAAAAAAAAAAAAAAAGATAATTCAGAGAAACACTCAAAGAACACCCCAAAACTTTTTGATTTCCCTTCTCCAGAGTCTAATCTCATTTATGCTGGTGTAAATCCAGAGTGACTGCATGGACTTTGATAGCCTTTTCTCATACGATGGTAACAAACAAACAAAATCACTTCCTGGCACTCCGTTAGTTACTGGCTTGTTATAGAAGCAGAACCAAGTCATTACATTAACAATAGATGCATTCTGTAGATTTTTATTTATGGAGTGTGGACAGCTCTGAGATGCATCTTGTGGTTTGTACACCCTGCAACTCATATGTCTCCCCAAGACAGCTTGTTGCTGTTGTTCTCCTTGTGTTTGTCTAAATCTCTTTTGCAGAAACCATTCCATAATTGCCTGAAAATGTGAGAAGGTGTCAGCACGACAAATCCTCTTGAGGACAACCTCAAGGGACTGGACGATGAGCTCAGGCATGCTAATATGCAGAGAACAAGGATCTGAACTGAGTAAATTAGAAAGATAAATACCTAGGAGACCAATAACCCTATGAAAGTCCTGTCCCCTGAGATTTGTTGCTATGCCACACAAATGATGGCATTTACAACGTGCATGTCAACTACTTACTTACAGTGTCATATGTATCTTGTTTATGGATTAGTAAATGTTGGATAAATGTGTACAAACTTTCAGCGTAAATAAGTTTTAAAAAGCATAAACAGTAAAGTCTTCACCTCCTTTTTAATGTAAAAGCCTACCCAAACCTGACACCGATACCACTTCATCTCTAAGACAATATTACAAACCCCTGCAAAGGGTGCTTGGTTAAACGTAGTGCATTTGAGCTCCAGCAATATTTTCCCCTCCCAACAGTGTTGCAGAGGTGTGTTTTTGTTAACTTCAACTCTTACCAACCCAAACTCACAGGTATATGTTAGTGCTAAGGAGAGGACCGTAAGGTCCTGTGTGAGCACAGCAGTCCTAACACCCTCTCTCAGAGCTGGGAATGACCCATCATGGCGGGAGCATTGCCTGACAGGAGCTGCAGGATGATGGGTCATTTACACATTAATGCTGCAACATGGTGAAATTCTGCCAGATGCCTTATTTAGCTGAAGAAAATATCTTAAGTCCTAAGACATCCTCTCATTAAGCGATGTCTCCTCTTAATTACAGAGCTTAGTAAAAGCTGGAAGAGCCCACGGTGGCTTCCTCTAAGGCCAGGGATGTCCTGGTTGGACGCCACATAGCACTGGACTAGGCAAAGCTCTCTTCAGGGCCCAACAGCAGCGCTGACCTACAGCGTTCCTGCAAATCTGCTGCTAACCTGCAGCTCTCTTCTCTCTCCTCATCCCCCTGAATGTTTCCATTTGGCTGCCCATTTCCATGACCTACAGAGATGGTGTGTTTCAATAAAATATGAACATGACTACATTAACTGAAAGGTTGCCTGAAGCATCGCTCAGAAATCAAACTCAGCCAGAATGTGCTCAGGGCCCAGCTTTGGGAGGGTGAGGAGGTGTGTGGGATGAAACGAGTTCCCCAGGGAGCAGCCCTTTCAGCCCTCCCTTCCCACCCATCACTGCCTCGTGCTGCCAAATGGCCTTGCCAGAAGTGCTGGGGCTGGTTAGCACCTGAAGGGACATTCAGAGCCAGAGCACAGCTTAGGATAACATGTCCAGAGTGCCTTTGCAAAATAAGAATCCCCCTCCGTCTCCCACTGCGTTGGCAGGCTAACAACTGTGAAGAAAGTGGCGTTCAGAGGGCAAGTCCAGCATAGGCAAGCAGCAGAAGCAGAAAGGATGTGGATATCCTGCCACAGGATGACAGTCAGAAAGTGCCCAGGCAGTTGGGCTGCCTCTGTCACTTATAGCCGCTAGGAAAAGCTCTTCATCATTTGACTCATGGATCCCACAGTGACTCCTGCCATTCACTCACACTGCTAAACAGGAAGAAATTCCTATGCTTTATGGTGCTTGGGCACTCAATTAAGAAAAAAAAATAGTAATAGGAGATAGAGGAGACCCAATCTTGGGACTGTTTGCTTGGATTTTAGTCTCAGCCATCCAACAGCCACACAACCTCATTAGGGAAGCTGTGACCTGCTCTCAGGGACAGTGCCAAAAAGGGGAAGGGAATTCTAGGCTGTCATGCCCCCTCCTGCTGCTCTGCTCCTCTTGTCCCCTGGGAACCCACACACAGAAGTAGGCTCTACCAGCCCTTTTGGGGACAGTGCTCCTTGCAGTGGCCACAACCCTCTCCCCAGCATCGTAATCCACACAGGGAAAGAAATGCCATCCACTACAGAGTGCCCTGCATCAGCAAGATGCTCAACACAAGTTGGTGGAGGTTTGTCTTTTTTCACCTGTGTGTAGAGGGGTTCATAGATGTCCACGCCATTGTCCTGACTGTGGGAAAGTGTCTCAGCTCCCCGTTTCCAGATGAAGCGAGCTGGTGGGTTGGAGTTGACAGTACAGCGGAGGAAGACAGTCTTCTCCTGGTAGAAGCTGCCACGTACATCGCTGATGGTCTGGTGAACGGTGAGAACAGGTTCATCTAGATCTGGAGGAAGGTAAGGAGGGCCCCAGCAGTTGTTAGTGAAGCTTGGTCTGCACATACAGCCTGCAGAGCAGATGATGCTCCAGGCACCACAGAGGAGAGGGGAAGCTCCCACAAATTTGACTGATGACAACTGCTGAATTAAGAGCTGATCTAAGGGCAGGTAACACAAACAATACCTAAAGGGAACAGACAGGAGAAGCCAAAATTCTCCCGCTCACCACACAACCTTCAGAGAATAGAAAGCACCCTCTGGTTTGCAGATCCCATGTAGTCCTCGAGCAAACTGCCTGCCTGCCACATGCCTCCTAGACCAGTGGGCTGCTTCACCTTCCCCAACAACACCCCACACCCCAAATCACTGCTCTCTACTTCACTGAGAGGTCAGAAGGAGCCCAGGAAACTCTGCTCCATCATCATTTCTTCTGCTCCCACTTTCCACTTCCCAAATTTCTCCTGAAATCATGGGGCTAAGCCCGTGGCTGCAAGATACCCACACAAAGGACATGACAAACCTTCAAGTCAAGGGGTGAGAGTAGAAGTCAGGACAAGATCAAGAAGCTGAGATGGAGAGTCATCTCCTAGACAGGAGCAAGTCTCATGGGGTGCCATGGGAACACAAGATGGAAAACACTGTGAAAGGTATGTACAATTTCTCTCTCTTCTTATTAAAATATCGTCTATGTATTTTCTTCTTTTCCAGGTCTGTACTGACTCTCCCTCTTCAGCAACTTCTACTCACTGCATCCCTATCACCCACCCCTAAACTGATCAGATTCTTTTCTGTTTTCTCCCTTTATAGAAAATGCTCCTTCCAATTCCCTCACCATACCTGCATCAGACACGCAGCCGTCATGATTGGATCCATGTTTATCAGTCACTTCACTTGCAAGGACACAAACAGTAGCCCTGCAGGGAGTGTACTTTCTCTATCCACCCAGAGCACACTGCTCCCCAGGTACTACCCTCCTGCTAAAAAAGGGATCACTTTCTTGGGCTTTTACACCACACACCAATGTTTGAATGTCAAGGAAGCATGGGGAAAACCTCAGAGGGGTTCTCCTTCCAGAACCACTTTGAGACTGATTGGAATTAAATGTAAAGATCCCATTTGACAAGATGGGACCAACTGACCCTCTAAAATGGAAACCTGTCCCCATGCCCTTAAGCATGTCTTATAAGGCATCTGTTGAGCTCAGCTGAAACAATTCTACATTTTCAGCAGCCTTATGACCCCATCTTCAACTGCAAAGAAACTGAGGCACAGTATCCCCTTGTGCTGCCAGCACTGTCTTCTGCACATGTTAGCAGAGAGGATGAGGACACATGCTCATCACCTCCTGCTCTCCTATGCCACCTAATTTCCATGATATTTTATTTTAGAGATTTGTAAGTTTGGAAATCTGACTCCCAGAAAGGAAGAGGGAAGCAGGGACGAGTTTCTGCTAATGTGTCATCCAAATAATGCATGTTCTCTGCTGAATCATAAGTGTCAACTTGTGGATTTGCATATTTTAATGAGCTGTATGCTTGGTAGACAGCAATTGTAATGGGACCTGAGATTTGTCGGCTTGACCACACCATAGCTCAGAGATATGAGTAGAGCCATTAGCAGAACAATGACAAGGCACAAAAAAACCCCCCAAAAAACAAAAAAAAAAACCCAAAAAAAACAAAAAGCAAACACCCAAGACTGAAGAAAAACATACAGATGTGGAGAAAAAAAAGGCTTCTCTCCATACAGTGCCGTCTCTGTGTAGCCATATGGTGACTGAATTTTTACACCAAATTCTCTTAGACCAGGACCTTGGGCACAGCCTCTTGTCTTTCCCCCTTCTTTGTCCTTAACCCTCCTTTATTTGTTCACACTTTACATGAGTAACTCTGCAGCTACCATCCTTCTGGGGCTCCATTTCTCAGCAGGATGCATCGCAAAACACTTCCCTTACTAATCAAAGAAGATACTCACTATTCAGGTCTCCTGGCTCCCAGCTACTCCCCACACAGAAAACATCATCTTCCTTTTGGTTGCTGAACCTTTCCTCCCTCAAATCTTTCAGCCTTCTCTCATAGCAGTCAGCTCTAAGTCTAGCCCTCCTGAGAAAACCTAAAACAAGACCTACAACAGTATGTCCTTGATGTACAAGTAACGCCACTGCTGTCAGTGAGCTCCACAAATGATAAATTTGGCCCAAGGCTGCTCATGGAGATGATCACATGGGATGTTTCATGCACAATATAAGCTTGCAAACATCCATTCTTTCTTTTTCTTTACTTTCCCTCCCTCCCACATGGAAATACTCCAAACAGCAGCTGCCACTCCGCCAGTATCTAACCAATACTTTAAAGCCTCACTCGATGCCCACTTGGGGCAAAGGAATAACTTGCTACACAGGTTAGCGTTTCCAGTTTAATATCCTCTTGGCACCAGTGGTGCTCTCCACACAAACTTGCTGTCTAATACTAAAAGTATGAGTGAGGTCTAGCACTAGCTGTCAAGGTCACCAAGGTTCCCATGAGGGTGATTACTTACCTCCAACTACAAATTGGGATGCAGGGAAAGAAGGGGTTTGTTTTCAAATTCTGGTTCATTCAGCTGAAGGTTGCCTGGGTGAGCGTTCAACAAAAACTGTGGCTTTTCCTATGTGTTCCCTTGTACCTACTGCAAATACTAGCAGAAAATAGTCTCTCCTCTCCAAAGACCAAGTGAGCAGAACAGAGGTGCGTTACCAAGTCCATCTGCAGAGTAGATGTTAGTATGAGAAGGCCCTTGGCTACCCCATTAGCCCCACAGTTCTACAGGTCAGAGCTGCAAGAGGGACCACGGGACACTACATCACTCTAGCTCCAGCCTGCACCTCAGAAGTAAAGGGAGCACCCTCAGGGCATAAAGATATTCATGCCACAGTCCTGTTCTTAGAGACACAGGCCCTGGCAAGGTGTCATACTGAGGCTTGAGAAAAGCAAGTCTCCTTTGCAATGGAGAGTTATCATATGCCTCCACCACAGGTAGGAGAAGAAATAGGCAGAGAAGCCAAGCAGATCTAGGTGGGTGTCAGAACTCCTCCAAAGCTATGCAATGCCCATGAAGAAATCCTGTCCAAAGTGGCTGCTGTTGAAGCAAATCTTATTTCCCAGCCTTTGGGATGGTGCTCACACTACACTACTCCAATACAGGGGAGGGCAAGGAAGGAACAGAGACATGAGCTGCTCCAAGCCATATAATACAACTGCGGATCATGAACCTACCAAAGCCTAAGGATGTTTAAGTCCATGGCATACTTTGTGAGGGTCATATCATAGTAGGGCTGGACAGAAAGACTAAGAGGAGGCAGTCAGGCAGCAGTCGCTGTCAGCAAAGCTCTGCACAGACTCCAGGCAGGTACTGGGGTTTTGAAGCCCAGAAATTGCTCCACTGAGAGATAACCACAGTGCACCTCAGCACAGAAGACTGTCTTGCTACGAGTGTGGGAACAGGTGGTGACAGGTTCAGGGAGAGTTCTAGCTGCTTTATCACACTTTGTATCTTTTTAGCATCAACCTCTTGCTGTCTGGGCCTTCTCAGAAGATATGAGTGAGGAGAGGAATTTGGTGTTCCTCGGGATGAACAAAACTGGGACAGTGGATAGCCAAGGACAATGAGTAGAATGGTAATCTTCCCCAGGAGAGCAAATCTCTTCAAAAGTTGCCTAGACCTTAAATCTTGGATTCCTCCCATATGGGGGTTATGTGGTACGTTTAATTTCCCTCCCTTTTGGCCACGGCAGCCCAAGAATAAACAACATTAAGCCAGCATGAGCAACCTTCCAAACTTGGGGCCCAAGGTGAAGAATCGCTTACAGCATCTCCAGGACACAAGAAGGATGGACATTGCAACCAGCCAGAGAAACGCTGAGTCACTGAAACCACGGGGTCCTCACAGATTCCTTCACATTCACCCCTTCGCAGCTCAGCCTCCTCAGGTGCACCCCAGAGTCTTTTGCTCTGTTTCCACCGTGCTGCAGAGGTAGCAATGCTGGGAGCAGGGCACTGGTTTCAGCAATGCCCCAAGTATGTGAGGCACTACCAATTTCAAGAAGCATTGGTTTTCTTCAAGCATTGCCAGCTTCAAAATGAAGACAAAGAAAGCAGAAGCCATCTACAATGCTACATACCAGACAAGTGCTAGGGACCTCTGGAAGTGACAGACATCACAGCACCTAGGTAAGAATGACTCACATGGACAGGCAGAGCTATCTTTTTTGTGGATGGATCTAATCTCCTAGGGGAAAGGGACCCCGGGGACACCACACCAGTCCCTTTGCTCCTGAATCAGGTGCGCATGGTCCTAGGGCAATGCAGCTCCCTGCTGGCCCCGCAGCGAGGCAGAGACATGCAGTAGAACTGTGGGAAGGTCTGGGTTGCCGCTAAACGACTTACACTGCACATCTACTCGAATGGACTTGATGGCAGGGACCCCAACCCCATTTTCTGCTTTACAGTAATAGCGGCCCCCCTGCAGCCTTTGAATCTTCTCAATCCGAAGGGTCTCGTTAAGCACTGACGTCTCTTGGAATTTGTCCGACGCGCTGCCAGCGGTTTTGGTCCATCTCACCTGCACGAGAAGAATGAGAGAAATGCAAGCAATCAGTGACACAAAGTGGAGATCCCAGGGCACAGAAGCACTCCCTTTGCTCCTCTTTCCCCTCCTCCCTAGCCATTCTCAAAAATGGGCCCTACAGCACCACCAGACCTTACCAAAGTTCAACGGCTGATCTTAGGATGTCTCAATAGACCAGCTGCTGATTCTCATCCATCACCAATCTCCACACCTGAGTGTCCAGGACAACCCCCCACTTCACCCAGACACACACTGTGAATTTACTACTCCTGCTCTGGTCCTGCAAACCCAGGAACTTCGTTGTTTTATACCACTATCTGCACAGCACAGGACTTTCAGCATTAAGCCTTGGGACCCCATGTGGGGTCTGCTACAGCAGACGTCAGCTCACAGCTACAGAGCTTTTATTGCAGTCAACACTCTTTCATCTTTCTCCAGACAGCAAGGCTATTTCTGCTGTTTGCTTTTCCAAGTAAGAGTGAGAAAATGCAGTTGCTATCTGGCTCTTGCCCCTTTCCCACAGGGAATCCCTGTGTATGTTATTTTTATAAGTCATCCTTTTGCAGTACATAAGCTTTTACTTTGATTTTAAAGATACAGAAAAGGAAAAGAAAAAATTCCTTCAGATTTCAAGCAACCTTGCATTTTTTGTCCTTATGTTACATGTCTTAAGATCCTGGCTTGTGGGGGCAACGGAGCTGCCTGATATTTCATGGTGAACGGTGGCAAGAGGACAGCACTCCTAAAGACGGAATGGTTATTCTTATGTCTGGAACGAGGTACAGCCCTAGCAGTGGTGCTACAAGCTTTCCCCTTGTTTTCTGCAGTCCAGAAAATGAGAGAGAGAGATGGCTTTTCTCAGTCCATTGGTTTCCTATATCTGCAACCTCTCTTCTAAAGGTTGCTGACTGGTGGTCTCCCACACTGGTGCCCATCTAGCCTCTGGGACTGAGATCCAACAAGATCAGCCAACAGAAAGGAAACAGACTTTCATTCAACGTTGGCCACAGCTGAGATGGACCAGATAGCTTTACTCCTCCCCCAGACTTTGCCTAAAGCTCACTACCACCACCTGATTGATGCTGATGCTCTACAAAGAGCAGGGATGTCTCCATCCCACTCCCAGAGCACTAAGCTGAGCAGATTTTCGGAGCTAACGACCATGGATTTATTTAGCCTTTGTAGGCTTATTATAAAATTGTCTGAGGGCCCCAAGACTCTCGGAGTCTCCTGTTTGCAAGGACACTTCAGCCAGTTCTTTAATCTTTTCAATTTCAATCTCATTTAAGCATTTTGGCCACATTTTCATGCTTTAATGACTGGCTGATAGAAGGGAAAAGAAAAAATTAAACAAAGGTTAGGATAAGAGCTTAGCTGGGGAAGAAATCTATCTGTGAGTAGGGAGGGCAGAGATAGGACACATGCCACGTTTTATGTGCGCAGGTTCCAGCCTCCCCAGTCGTGCCTGGTTCCACACTCTGGTGTCCCCTGTGCATGTCTGGGCCATGAAAAGCCACAATGCTGCCCACTAGCATGCTGTCTGCATCAGGCTCTGCTCCAGCAATCTCTCCAGCTACTCAGGCTCAAATCCCCACAACCTGCCAGCACCTTCCCACACATTCAGTACCCTTAGGCAGGGCCAGCCCTACCATCTTCCTCATTTCTGACATACACAGCTATTATCTGCCCATCACTGTCACAAGCCTAGGCTGGTCATTTTTGCTGGCCTGGCTCAGATCATTTCCTTTTTATTGTTTCCAGAATATGCTTTGATGGATAAACCATTTCAAATCCTGCTGGCTGAGTCTCTCTCCCTCTCCTTTGTCGTCGCCTCTTAGCCAAGTAGCTCCTCACAAGCAAGTCCACAGAGGCGTTGATTGGTGTATGCAGATGTATGGCTTCTCAGCACAAATATCTTTGGCAGGATTGGGGACGGAGGCAAAGAAGGCACACGTATTGTACTTGGCTCCCTTGAGTGTATTCTGGCACATCCAGCCTCGTAGTACGCACCAGCTGCCACTCCTACCAGGCTCTGTCCCAGAGCGGGCAGACCCATGCTCTCGTCCAGTATCTCTATAGACACATCCACACTAATATTGAACCAGCCTGCTTGAGTGTCTGAAGGGTGGGGAGGCGGTTGCATGGGGCTTGAGGCTACGCAACCCTCTAGGGACCCTGGGGAAGGACTGTCGCAGTTAGCCAAGCTCTGTTCCATATCTCTCCACTCAACTGTGACTTTGACCACAGCATGGATATATGCAGCGCTGCAAGGCTGAATCTTCCTCTGGTTGGTGGCTATAAAGCAATGACCAGCGGGCTCTGTGCAGGGCTCAGTGAAGTGCACTACAAACCACTTCCCAAAATCCCCCAAGCAGATTCCCCTTGTCTGTACATCCAGAGAAGCTGAGAGGCTGATGGACCATGAAGGACCAACTCCTGTGGCCAGCACATGCAGGAAGCCTCCTCTAGTCTGTTCAGGCTGTTCCTGCTTTGTAGTAAGAGGTTTAAAGATTTCAGGGTGGTTTGTATAACGGATTCAGTTTGGGTTTTCAGTTTTTTGGGGGACTTCACATACTGAAGACCAGTAGAAGGTCTGTATAGGCTCCTGCAAAGCTTTGTGGACTGTTTTCCGTGAAAGTAAGGCTAGATGCTTCATAGCTTAACAAGTTACCGCTTGCGCTGTGAGACATCCCTACCTGACTCCAACACATAGGAGCAAGCTGGGCACCCTGCTGCCCACAATTCTGCTTTACACGGAGACTCCAAAGAAGTGCCACGGGGAGCATGGGTGACAGGCAAGACTGAAAGCTTACCTGTGGCCGGGGGTGTCCTGTGACCAGACACTGCAGGACCAGCGTGTCCCCCTCCCGAATTGTGTAAACGCGTTCACTAATGTTGTCTTCCTTCACCACGCACGCCTGCCCAGCATGGATGATTTGGGCCTGAGCAGGAGCTGCGGAGAGGAAAGAAGAGGTAAAGAGGGAAACAAGCAGCACCCCAGCCCCTTACTCCCACTGCCCAGGGTGGCTGCTCCCACGGCAGGGTGGAAGAGCCACCTCTTAAGCCACAGAGGGGAAGAGCCAGACAGTGCTGGGAATGAGACATAAAGGTCTTAGCAGATACAAAATTGAGCAATTTTCCCCATCTCCTGGGCAGATGGTATCAACTGCTATTTTAAAACCTTTGGTGCTGTTGGGATGAGCAGCTCTAGGCACTGAAAAGCAGAATATGGAGTTTTTTTGGGGGACCCTGTTGCACAGACTGAGGACCAAGAATTCCCTGCTCTCCTCTCTCCCAGAGAGGAGTACATGCAAGTGGTTAAAGCAGGGACCTGGTCAAATCACAGCTGCTCTATGCTTGTCTAAACCAGGCCTGATTATTATGATTTACCTTGCAGGGGACTGGAATAACTACCGAGCAGTCAGAAAGGGCCTTGAAGCTCTGTACAGCTTTTAGTATGTGTCCCCAGAATAAGCATAGCACACGCTGCAGGAGAAACAAGTCTTTCCCGAATTACACAGCAACCTATCTCAGCCCTGAGCCAGAGGGAACAGCCTCTGTGGGATCAGGGGACCCATAATCTCTAGGGATCTCTCCAGCTAGGCCTCCAAGCGGTGCCCAGTTACTGCCAGTCCGGCCAGGAAAACAAATGAAGACCAGTGCTGTGGAAAAATATGTGGGAAGAAAGTTCCCAGAACAAAGTTTAAAAACTTCATGCCCCCCAAAAGGCAACTATGTCCCACTGCAGCCCTGACCAACAGCAGGGAGAGACAAGCTGTAAGAGAACAAGGTTTTTTAAAGAAAAAAGCCTCAGCTCCAGAGTCCTGTGCAAACAGCCCCTGGGTCCCTACTCCAAAACCATTTGTGTGATCACCGAAGCGGCTGAGATGTATTGAAGGTGACTGTGCAGCCCAACGGGACACCTGTGCTTGTTCGAGGGGAAAACTCCAGTCGCACTTCAAGGAACAGAGAAACCCACAAACGTGTCTAAGAATCGGTGCCTCAGTGAGGGTACCCCGGGATACTTCAGCAAGACTCTCCGTCTTGCTACAATGCTTCCAGGTGACTCTGGAGTCACAGCCCTACCTTCCATTAGTGAAATACAATGCAAAGGAACAAAACCACTGAGGAGATGATCAAAGGGTTTAAAGCAACGAGCCTTATCGAGCCTTCTGAAACAAGCACAGACTTTGCACAACTTGTTAAAGCTAAACTGAGCACCCACTTTTTCCTCAAGGTTAGCTGAGCTTCAAAGACTACTACTTTTTTTTTTTTTTTTTTTTTTTCTTTTTCCTTCTCATTCTTTTGGCACAACCAGAATGCTCTAAACCCAATCATCTGGGCAAAGGAAGTGCTCAAATTTATGCTGGTTTAATCCACCAGCAGCACAGACCTAGGGGCAGGCTGGGCTCAGGCAGTAGAGGAGATCTGCCTTTGAGGCCAGCCTGTACAAGCAGGTGTCACCACAATGCACTGACCAAGGAGCAGTGACACAAAAGTGCACACAGGGCTAGCGGACAGCAAGCTGCTCTTGCTGCTGGGGCTCTGCAGCCTGCCACGGCCACCCAGCACTCAGGCAGCAGCAGTGCACATGCAGCAAGCTGCTCCCTCCTTTTGCATCTCTTCTGTCTTTCCAGCATGGTGGCACTTTGTTGAAATCATTATTACTGCCCAAACTGTTGACTAACAGAAGCAATGTGTGTGTTTAAATAATATGATGGCACAAACACAGACAAATCCCTCAGCCTCTCCTGTCTTCCCCCTCTGCAGGGCTCCCAGGACCGTGCCTGCCATCGCTGGAGCATCATGGAATGCTGAAACCGACTGTCAAAGCTTCACTGACACAACTGAGCAGATGAGTGACCTTCCCCTGCCTGGGTGGCAGAAGATTCTTGTTGAACCCAGGAGAAAGCAGAAACCTATATATGGGCTTACATACATCTGTGTGTTTGTATACACATACATGTATGGATATACATACAGATATGTAAATACATTAAGGAAAATAGTGGCTTATCAGGAAAAGACGTCATGAATGCTTGCCAAGCAAACAGTGGTAGAGAAGTAATTCAGAAGCTTATACCACTTTTGCCAATACACCTGAATCCAAATGACAGTCTCTTGTGCTGTTTTAGCCCTCAGATCAGTCCTCTGCAGACTCGCCACCACACTTTTAATCCCACGTGCACTTCAGAGCACTGCTCACAGTGCCGAGACCCAGCCTGTGATGCTGAAAAATCCCTACCCTATGATTAAAAGGGAGACCCTGTCTCTCCCCGTCCTGTACCATATTCCTCCCCATCCCCGACCTGTGCTGCCTGCATTTCAGTTGGGTCCTGGCACCCTGCAGCAGCAAAGCTCTCATAACCTGTCTTCACAGCCTCTGGGCTGTATTTGCCAGCTGGTGGCTCTATTCTCCCTTTGCAAACATGCCCTTGCTGCAAAAACTAATTTCCAGCCACCCCATGGAGAATCAGAATATTTATCTGCAGCTCTAGCTCCCAGTTAAACCTTTCCTTAAGTTGCACTGCTGTACCCCACATGGTATACAATGTAAGTCTTTCAACTTACACTCTTTTCCCTTTGGCCATCCCACTTCCATAATTTAACTTGTCTTCTGTAACCCTTTCCTGCCACCTGCCTAAAGGCACTTTACTTGGGGAATTTCCACAGCAAAATCATTAGGTAGAGTGGTACATGATTAGAGGGGTTTTGTGCAATTATTCTGGTGCCAAAATGCATTGTGGTAATTTGTTGGTGTCTCTGAGTTTGATAGAAATATTATTTAAACTAATCTTTATTTGGCACTACAAAGCATTATATGGCACTAGTCTACAGTAAAATGACAACCCTAGGGATAAGCCCTATGTCATAAATTTGTCCTCCCAAATTCTCCCTGGGTCCACTGGGCTGTAACGAACCTTACAAGCAAGGGTGTGCACATCCAGCTTTGTTCATAGGTATCTTAACTTGTTTGTGTTACCGTCACTAATACCTTTCAGCTGTATTCATTGGAAAGGGACATCCCTTTAAGTGAATCCCCACTGTTAAAGCTGTAACATCTCTCTTGCAATCACAGCACTAGGTTGCCAGCAGAACAACAACCATTTGCCCATGTCTTAAACCGTATATAAACACAGATCTCTCAGAAAGGGAGCTCAGAAAGCCTGGGGTTGCCTTGGAGAGAAAAGCATGCGGGTACATGGCATAGGAGTCTGCGAACCTCTGCCTTTGGTTACAACTTGACATTATCAAACTGGTGACGGCTGAGCAATGAACCAACCCAGCTCTTACGGGATTGCATTAAATCACGAGGTGAGACTCGCGAGCCTGCCACAGCACACAAAGGCTGAGAAAGTCACCTCATGCTGTATTACAGATGGGCAGAGACATTGTGAGGATTAATTGCAGTTTTAATGTGCTTGAACAGAAAGAATACATTATTGTTTGACATCATCCCAGGTCTCCTGGAGGATTTCAGCATACAGACAGTTCGCGCATTGCTAGCACAACAGGATGGCAGGACCATGCCTGTCAGAGTAAACAGTTTCACAGAAGGCCCTTAGGAGGGAAAAGAAAGGCCAGAGCATGAGGCCAGGTGCTGGAGATAAAGCACTAATCTCAGCCATTCTCAGCGGTGCTCCACGAAGAACAACCCTTGCACAGATACAACCTGCCCTGCTAAGTCCTGCTGGAGCAGAATCCCTCTCCTCAGGCTGGCAAACCCCAAAGCAGAGGCCCAAGGAAGACCTCTGATGACCTCTGCAGGAGAAGAGGGGACAGGTTGCTCCCTACCCTTTTTCCCATCATTTTGAGGGACAGATGCATCATCACTTCCCTTCCCCTCCCAGGTGACAGATCAACTTAGGGAAGGTTCCTAATACAAAGTCCTGCAGAGAAACTGGGCCAGTCAAATACTGGGTGCCAGATGCTTTACAAAGGAAAAATTCAGGCTCTGAACCTGCAGCATTAGGCCCTTCCTCAGGAAAGGGCTGGCTTGCAATGCATTTGGCCTCTGCACTGAGATTTCCTACTATGCTTTCGCTTGATGTATTTACACATTAAAACAAAAGGAAATTGGAGTGGATAAAATAACTTTATTCCCAGTGCAGCATACTGTACAATGTTATTATTACCATAATCTGGAAAGTTTATGAGACTCTTGGTGCTTAGAGGTTGCTAATATCATTAAAATGCAGAAAAGGAGAGAGAAATGGTCTTTTGGAGAGGACTGAGTAATCTGTATTTGGTTCACAGGTCTAGCCATTGATCTTTTTGAGCCTGAGATCTCATCGCTACAATGGCAATGATGAGACCTCCTTCACAGAGAGGGTGGTGAGTGACATACTGCATTGAGACACTCTCAGTCACAGTCAGCAACCACAAGGACAGGCTGCTCACCCCTTTTGCAGCACAGCATCAACTACACTTTACTGTTGCCCTCTCAGCAGGCTAAAACTAGCCATCACTGTTAGACTCTGTCCCACCACCACCTTTGCCACCTGCACATGTCCTTCAGATGGCCTCAAGGATGAAGAACATTCATCTCCAAAGCTGCTGGCCCAATACCTGCAGCTACACACACAGGGAATCCACCCAGCTCCTCCACCACCCTCCTGCAGGGTGGGGAGAGAGGGAAGCTACACCTGGAGCCTTCCCTCTTCCTCAGGCTTAACCTACCACCCTGCTCTGCAAGGCAAATGATGCCCTCCCATACATCTGGTGTAATTATAATTCAGCCTGTTCTGAGCATAAGCTAGGCAAAGAAGTCAGGGTCCTTTCCCATCCCTGTTCTCAGGCTGCTTGGACTCACATTGCTCGGTTACAGGGGAGCAAGGCAGGGTGCAGGGGGCACCAGCTGCTTATCTGCTGCTTAAACCCTCCAAGAACCTGACTGTCTCCTTCCCTCACCCTTCCTGTCCTGAGCAAATGGCATGTAAGGGATGCATCTTGAAGTGAGTTCCCAGAAAGGGGAAAAATACATGGTGTTTATGGAGCACGAGGGCTTGAATAAGCATTTCATTACAGAAATCCGCATGTGGCATGCCTTGCTGAACAGCCACTCTCAGTAACTGCCTGTCCATGGGTGGAATTGCCCTGCAGCACTGTTAGTTACAAACCCTGCATGGCAAAGCAGCCAGGGGGCATCTCAGGCCTTGAAGTCACTGCTTTAGTTAGCATTTTATCCCGTCTGTTCATGCAATGCACAACTCTGCTTGAAGAGCAGGGGCATACAAAGATGAAGACCTTTGAGGAAGGGGTCATGTCCCCTTAGCAGAGCACAAAGAGAAGCCAGCACACAAGTAAAGGGAAGAGATGTGCTAGCAACGCTCAGCAGGAGCGAGGATGGTCTAGTAGGATGGGAAGGGTCTGCAGGGGCAGCATCCTGACAGTCAAACAAAACACCTTGCTCGTGCCTGCTCTGGGAGGGGATGGCCAGCTGCCTTTTTGTGTGCTCCATCACTATTCAGCTGGTCTTATTGATTGCTCCACTGTGGATGAAGACCACAGGCTTTGCTAAAACTTTTGACAAAACAAATTAACCAGGCCAGCTCCAGCCCACAATGCAGGGCACGATATCGATGGGCCATTTGAAAAGGAAAATTCACTCCAGCTTGAGGACGATTATGGAAATAATAATACACAATCAGTGTCCATTAACACTGTCAGCAGGGCTGTGGATCAATAGCGTATTAATGGCTGAAGAAAGACCGCCCGTACCTATCAGCACAATAGCAGAGGGAGAGGAGATGGCAGTGGGCGGGTGTAATCGAGCCCAGACACTGGATGTCTTTGCACAGCCTGCCCAGGGGAACCCCTGTCACCGCCACTTTCTGAACACGTCCCCTGGCTGCTTGCTTGGGAGCCGCCTCCTCCACACCTCAGCCCCTCCCAGCCTCTTTGCCCAGCACAATGGCAAAGGGTGCACAGCCCCTGAAGGCAACTTCCCCAGCTGATGCTGCCTGGTACAGCTTAGCCTGACCAGGCTCCAACTTTTAACACAAGGCCAGGCTAGTCCCATAGCAGAGAGGGAGGCGATGCAGAAGCAGCCAGGGATATCTGAGGAGCAAAGCACATCCGTGGTCCCAGGTCTCCTCCCACTTCTTGGACTTCTCTCTTGCCCAAGCTCCTCCTGTTGACTCTTCCAACACGGTGTCCTGCCTGGGCAGCTCTGTGCTACCACAAGGCTGTCCTAAAGCAAAATCCACCATGAAGCCCTCCCGTGCTGACACTAAGGGTTACAACCCTAAGCAAGACAGAACTCCACTGAGGTTCTTTTGCTCCCATGCATCAGTGTTCTCACCGTAGCCCAAACTATGTATGCAAAAAAAAAAAAAAAAAAAAAAAAATTCTGCTTACTGTACTCCTGGCCTAAATTTGCAGCAGGGAATGTGTTATATTTCAGCAGCAAAATGTCTCTGACTCCTTTGGTACACTGATCATGATTAAAACACAAACATCAATCCACGCACAAAAGACATACAGCAATTTACGAGATGTGCAAACCAACCACGTCTAACCCTACACAACACTCCATAGCACTCCTGAACAAAAAGAGAAGAATATAATTTTCAATGGGAAGTTCACAGAGAAATGACAGAGTTGCAGAAAGTAATTACAGAGCATGAAACTTGGCTACTTAAAATAGCATGGGATTTTTTTTGACTTGGAAGAGACCAAGACTATGTCTTTACATCTCTGGCTGATTGCATCACCAGAAACTGAGTTTCTTTTTGCAAAGCTCAGCCAGATGATTTGCACAGTCTTAAAATAACTTTTTGCTTAATCAATGTCACTTTCTTAAAGCATCTCTATAGTTTTGTTTCTTGTAGAAAAATGCCAGCAACAAAATCACATGAAGTGTCATGAACAGCAGGTACACCCCCCAGAGACAGCAACGCCTGCTCCTGAGACCTTCATTCAATTTAAAACTAAAGAGGTATTGTGTGCTTCACTACAGTATCAGAGTCACCAGATCATTACTGACCGCCCCCAATCCCCAACTCCACTGCCTGTAGCAGCTCACTAGTTTTCCTAGGTGTACCCAAAATTTTCTTACATAGGTCTACCTAACTGCAGAGCATCAAGCAGCAGAGCAAAATCGATCAGCAACTTTGTTTGACAGGAATCAAGTCACAGATGTTACACACACAAAATTACGCTGGCATAAACTCTGCATTGCTGCCTAACTCATATGCCTGAGTGGAATTTGTATAGATGACTCAATGCTAGCAATACGAAGCAGGTTGTCTTCAAATCTTTAGGGGCTCCAGATATGGTGGCAGTCACAGCCTTCACCTCAGCAATACTGTCCTGGAAGCTTCCAGCTTTGGCTAGGAAATGAAAAAAGCATGTCTGTCTTGTAATGGCCATAAAAGAGACTTTATCATCTTTCCCAACCTACTTCCCACTGTGTCAGCTTCAGAGCCTGAGCCCTATCTCTAAATCTTGCTGCAAAACCCAATGAGCCACACAACCACACTCAGGCGAGGTGATCCTGCCAAGCTGAGTGCTCAAAGCATTGCACTTTAAAACCCATTTCTTGTCCGGTTGCTACTTAAAGATCCTAAGCATTTTTGGGAAAAACACAAATGAGGCAAGCAGCTTGGCAGAGAAATCAAGCATCCTCTATTCTGGAGACCACTGACAGACTGACTTGTTTTCAGCTGGTAAAACACCTGAAAATGAAATGGTCCAGTCAGAGAAAAGATGGCTGCAAAGAGAGGAACTCAACTGGACATGGGCAGCACAGACACACGCTTATCCTGCCCATGCACTGCAGAAACACTCCCCAGAGGACAGGCCAGCACCAGGCTCCTTGGCAGGTTTGATTCCTTGCCTCCCCTGCCAGGTCTCCAGCCTCCTGAGTCAGTCTTCAGCTGCTCCACACACCCACCACCCTCTACAGGAGAATGAATGGTTACAGGCACCCATAAAACCTGCTGACCCTCCAGCCTTTGTAAGCCCTCAAACTCTCAACTTCCAGCGTGCCCATCACCAGGAGCCTCCAAGCAGCCAGGAGAGCCAAGCCTGCCTCGGACAGACGGCAGTCAGCTGCTCTGCATGCATTTCGCACTTCTGCTCTCCCTTCTTGCTCCTCCATCGCAGCGCGCAGAAGCCATTGAAGCTGCACATCCCCACTCAGCCAGGAAAACTGCCTTTCACAGCCATGCTGCAGCTTGTCAGCACAGGTAGCAAAGCCCAACAGGCAACATCCCCAAGGTCTGCTGCTAATAACCTTTGCAAGCAAATGGGCTTTGCTTGAATGGTCCCAAGGGTTTTCCCCCCTCCTCTTTTCCCTGAATTCAAGATCAGCTCATTCCCAAAGTCACCATTGGTGCTGCTTGTTCCACTTCCTTTCCCTTTTTATATTTTAAACCACTTTGGTACAATAGTGACTCTTCAACAAAGAGGTCCATGCTCACAGATCTATAAACCAGCGTACTTTGAAACTCAGCTGTTGTTTCATTGCTGGACCATTTAACATAGGAGATGAAAGGAGAGCACAACACAGACACTTCATCCCTTCAAAAGGGAGAAAAAAATGTCAATTTGCTAATCATCTGCCGACTAGATGAGCAGCAAAAGTGCATGAACTCTAATCAATGAATGACTACAGGCTCCTTTTCATATCAAAAGGGGAAAAAAACATCAGACAACAGCTGTGGCTCCTGAATCATGAAAAATAAGGAAAGGCAGAGGGAGTGGCTTCAAAGTGGGTTCCCTGGCTGGCAGGATGCTGAAGACTTTGCTGGTGAGGACTCCACCAAAGTCACACATATGTGCTAAAACCCACCCCTGGAAACACAGGAAGAGAGACAGATTCAAGCTCCAAGTACACTAAAAGCAATACACATGAAAAATAACAAAACCCAAACCAGTATGCAATCACAGTACACTAACACAAGCTGGGTAAGAATAGGAGTATTTCCATGAAACTCCAGCTGCTGCTGTTCAAAATGCTAAACCTTGAGTCCCAAATTCTTCAACACCGAGGTGAAAACTGGGGTCTGGTGAGCAGAAGGGTTGGCAGAGAAGAGCTGTTGGAGGAGAGGACTTCTCTCTACAGAGAGAGCCAAAGGGGACATTGCACACTCAGGGCTGCTAAACCCAGAGGGTGGATGCACGGCTGTGGGTTAGCAAAGCAAGGCACCTGGGGCTTTGCCTAGCTGAGGCCACAGCTCTCCTGCAGAGCTCCCTGCCCACGTGACTGAAGCAGCTCCACTGTTGTCAGACAAGCTCCTGCAGGGGCACAAAGCTCAGTGCAGACCACAAAGCCCATCCGAGAAGCTGGGTAAACACTCAGGCACTGAATCTATGCTAAATTCTCACCTATCACAGCTCAGCTGTTTCCAGGGCCCCATCTAGCTGGCTCGGAGGGAGCTGGGGATGAGAGGACAATCACGCCATGATGGCAGTGCAAACATTCCCTCCACTCAGGAAAGGAAAGAGTCAACAAATGGCCATGTTTACCTGCTGCTATATCCAGCCTCCACTGAAAGCAACAGGCTATTTCAACTGTGAAACGGAGTGTGTGTGGGGGGGAAATCACTGCAGGAGCCAGAGGGTGTAAGAGTCACAAGAAAGAAAATGAAATAAAATTTCACTGAAAGCCTGTTTTGTTCTTGCCATAGTTAGAAAGAGCTGGAAATACAAATGCTACCCTTAATTCAAGTATCTAAAATCCAATTTTGCTACTGAAAAGTGACGGGCAGCAGGGACTCATCTCTGTCCAAAGCTCTATGCACAGCAGTACCCATCCCAGAGGCACCCCAGGTCCCCTGCAGCAAGGTCACTTCCCAGGGGACAAAACCTATGATACAGTTGCCATCACAGAAACATGGTGGGATGACTCGCACAACTGGAGCACTGCAACAGATGGCTATAAACTCTTCAGAAGGGACAGGCAAGGAAGGAGAGGCAGTGGGGTAGCCCTGTATGTTAGGGAGTGTTTTGATTGTCTAGAACGTAATGATGGTGATGACAGGGTTGAGTGTTTATGGGTAAGAAACAGGGGGAAGGCCAACGAGGCAGATCTCATGGTGGGAGTCTGTTATAGACCACCCCACCAGGATGAAGAGGCAGATGAAATATTCTATAAGCAGCTGGGAGAAGTCTCATGATCGCTAGCCCTTGTTCTCATGGGGGACTTCAACTTACCAGATGTCTGCTGGAAATACAATACAGCAGAGAGGAAACAGTCTAGGAGATTGCTGAAGTGTGTGGAAGATAACTGCCTGACACAGCTGGTGAGGGAGCCAACTAGGGAAGGCGCCCCGCTGGACCTGTTGTTTGCAAACAGAGAAGGACTTGTGGGTGATGTGATGGTTAGAGGCCCTCTTGGGCATAGCGATCATGAAATGATAGAGTTTTCAGTTCTTGGAGAAGTAAGGAGGGGGGTCAGCAGAACTGCTACCTTGGACTTCCAGAGGGCCTGTTTAGGAGACTGGTTGACAGAGTGCCTTGGGAGGCAGTCCTGAAGGGCAAAGGAGTCCAGGAAGGCTGGACGTTCTTCAAGAAGGAAATCTTACAGGCACAGGAGCAGGTTGTCCCCATGTGCAGAAAGACAAGCTGGTGGGGAAGACCACCAACCTGGCTGAAAGAGAGTGCTTTGGCTGGAACTCAGGAATAAGAGGAGAGTTTATGACCTTTGGAAGAAGGGGCAGGCAACTCAGGAGGACTCCAAGGATGTTGTGAGGTTATACAGAGAGAAAATTAGAAGGGCCAAAGCCCAGCTAGAACTTGATCTGGCTACTGCTGTAAAAGACAACAAAAAACGTTTCTATAAATACTTTAGCAATAAAAGAAGGGCTAAGGAGATTCTATGTCCTTTATTGGATGTGGGGGAAAACATAGTGACAATGAACAGGGAGAAGGCTGAGTTACTTAATGCCTTCATTTGACTCAGTCTTTAATAGTCAGACCAGTTGTTCTCCGGGTACCCAGCCCCCTGAGCTGGAAGACAGGGATGAGCAGCAGAATGAAGCCCCCATAATCCAAGGAGAAATGGCCAGCGACCTGCTACACCATGTAGACACACACAAGTCTGGGGTTAGATGGGATCCACCTAAGGGTACTGAGGGAACTGGCAGAGGTGCTCACCAAGCCACTTTCCATCATCTATCAGCCGTCCTGGCTGACCAAGGAGGTCCCAGTTGACTGGAGGCTAGCAAATGTGACACCCATCTACAAGACGGGTCAGAAGGAAGATCCAGGGAACTACAGGCCTGTCAGCCTGACCTCAGTGCCGGGGAAAGTTATGGAGCAGATCATCTGAGTGCCATCACGTGGCATGTAGGAGCAACCGGGGGATCAGGCCCAATCAGCATGGGTTTATGAAAGGCAGGTCCTGCTTGGCTAACCTGATCTCCTTCTATGACAAGGGGACCTAATTAGTGGATGAGGGAAAGGCTGTGGATGTTGTCTACTTGGACTTTAGTAAGGCCTTTGACACCATTTCCCACAGCATTCTCCTGGAGAAACTGGCTGCTCTTGGCTTGGATGGGAGTACTCTTTGCTGGGTAAAAATCTGGCAGGATGGCCAAGCCCAAAGAGTGGTAGTGAATGGAGTCAAATCCAGTTGGCGGCCCGGTCACGAGTGGTGTTCACCAGGGCTCAGTACTGGGGCCAGTTCTGTTTAATATCTTTATCAACGATCTGGATGAGGGGATCAAGTGCACCCTCAGCAAGTTTGCAGACGACACCAAGTTGGGTGGAAGTGTCCATCTGCTGGAGGGTAGGAAGGCTCTACAGAGGGACCTGGACAGGCTGGATCGTTGGGCTGAGGCCAATTGTATGAGATTCAACAGGGCTAACTGCTGGGTCCAGCACTAGGGTCACAACAACCCCATGCAATGCTACAGGCTTGGGGAAGCGTGGCTGCAGAGCTGTCTGGTGGAAAAGGACCTGGGGGTATTGGTTGACAGCTGCCTGAACATGAGCCAGCAGTGTGCCCAGGTGGCCAAGAGGGCCAATGGCATCCTGGCTTGTATCCAGAATAGTGCGGCCAGCAGGACCAGGGAGGTGATAGTGCCCCTGTACTCAGCACTGGTGAGGCCACACCTTGAGTACCATGTTCAGTTTTGGGCCCCTCACTACAAGAAGGACATCGAGGTGCTGGAGTGTGTCCAAAGAAGGGCAACGAAGCTGGTGAAGGGTCTAGAGCACAAGTCTTATGAGGAGCGGCTGAGGGAACTGGGGTTGTTTAGTCTGGAGAAGAGGCAGCTGAGGGGAGACCTTATTGCTCTCTACAACTACCTGAAAAGAGGTTGTAGCCAGGTGGGGGTCAGTCTCTTCTCCCAAGTACCAAGCGACAGGATGAGAGGAAATGGCCTGAAGCTGCGCCAGGGGAAGTTTAGGTTGGATATTAGGAAATACTTCTTCACTGAAAGGGTAGTCAGTCAGACTGGAACAGGCTGCCCAGGGAAGTAGCTGAGTCCCCATCCCTAGAGGTATTTAAAAGATGCATAGATGTGGTGCTTAGGGACACGGCTTAGTGGTGGGCTTGGCAGTGCTAGGTTAATGGTTGGACTTGATCTTAAAGGTCTTTTCCAACCTTAACTATTCTATAAGGCATGGTGGCTGCACGAGATCAGCTCTCAGCCCCAAGCCACTTGGTGGGGGACAGGCAACCGTGGCACAAACCCCAGCACAACCACTCACTGGAAACCCTGGCAGAGATGCCAAGGACCCAGGGGACAGTAGAGACTTGGCACCCCTTTGCTGGGTGCTTATCTGCTCCCAGCAAGAGCAGGATTAGAGACAGGGGTGCTGCTGGTAATACAGGGATGCTGCTGGAGATACAGCCCCTCGGTGGAAAGAGGCCTTTGTGCTCAAATGAGTTCCCATACAGGCCCTCACAAAACACTGATGCTTTTATCTTCCCCAGCTGGCAGTGTGCAATAGCAGCATTTCCCCACCTAACAGCACTGCTTGGGGGATAAAGAAATGAAATGGTTTGTCCACCATCGGGTGGGAAGCCTGAAGTACAGCCAGGGATCAATCCGTACCTAATTCCAGTCTAGCACCTTATAATGCAAAGGCCAAACTTTAGCCTCCAATGCTGCCTAATACAGCACTAAAAATTCACATTCACAGGGAGTGGAAGAAGAAAACTTCTTGTGCAACACAGAAGGGTTTACTCAAGAAAAAACTGTTTTCCCCTGGATTTTCTCCCATATCCCTTTTCGCCAGCACAAGGAACTCGCGCCTGAAAACTAGTGCCAGCAAAACGACCTAGAGAGGGAAAAGCAAATACAACAGCTTAACTGCACCCCAAAGGAAGAGAGTGCTGAAAGGAAATGCCAGGAAATTGTCAGCAAAGCTGAGGCAATGGGGGCTGCGTGACACCCCTGGAAACCAAGCCAAGTAATGTTTTATCTCAACAACATCCTTTTACATCCCTGCAGTGCCTTTGGTGCACAGAGTCTGAGAAAGTCCCCAGTTCTTTCCCTCTCGAGTACCAATAATTAATAACCACAACCTGGCAGGCCAGCGAGCAATTCCCTCTGGTTCCGATAAGAGGAGCTGACATCCCTCTAACCCCAGCCACCTCCATTGTTTTATTCTCTTTGTTTATTGATCCTTTTATGCACATAATGCAAATTGACATTTAATAATTCAGCCAAGTTAATGGTGCTTAAATATTAAAAGGCTTTTCTCTTTTAATTAGCTGTAGCAAAATAGGCAACAAAGGAGTGCTAGATAGATGCCATTTAAAATGCTCTCATCCAAGTTCTCTGGCATTTTTCTAGTGACGGTAAGGAACAGTTCAAGGGAAATTTTGTACAAGACTCCTAGTCTCGCTAGGAAGGTAACTAACCCATAGAAGCGTTTCCAGAGGCTTTGATTCATAGAGCATATTCATCTCTGTCAGCTCTTTGTTTTCGCTCCCTTCTGCTCTTCTCCTAATAAAGACGGCGGGGAGGGGAAGGAGGGGCAGAGGGTAGAAGAAAAATCCTTCCCTGTAAGAAGTGCTGCCACTGGTGACCGGCACCTGCATAACACAATGCAGATGCAGAAACCTTCCAATACGTCATTGCAAGACCTGCAATCAGGTGAAAACAGAGCTAAGAGGAAAAAGTACATGTAGCTAACTGAAGAGTTACAAACAGCACAGAAATCTTGCAATTATTCCCTGGGGCAAGAATAACTAATCCAGGAAATTAATTTAAGATCATACTGAAAAAAAAAAATTTTAGATGTAGCAGGGTGAGGGAACACACATTTATTTCTCTTCTGTTCATTATGCCAAGGGTTGAGAATGAGAGGAAAAATACATGTTATCTTTAAACTTCAGTCTCATCTCAGCTGGAGCCAATGGCAGTAATACATCTTAGTCATACTGTTGCTGGTGTATGGCATCACAACTGCAAAGAGTTGGTATTATTTGGGCTGTTTTAACTGCGCATACCTCCTCTCTTAATTAGTTCTCATTTTAAGTCCTGGATTGGTTTGAGTTTGGGATAATGATCTCCCGCCTGACCCAGAGCAGAACCATGTAGTCACATAATTAGATATAGTAACTGTTAATAACTTAGTTTAATTACAACCTATTTTCTTCAAATTTAGCCTAGACATAAGATTTCAATGAATTTTAATTACATGCCACATTTGAAGAGCCTGTGCTATTGCATTATTAAGTTAATTCCAGACAAAGAAAGAGACTGACAAACACTAAATTCCTTACTGAGGACACTTAAAAAAATTAATCTTAATTCAAGCCAATTAATAGATTGATTTGCAAATTCTCTGCAAATTCATTCTTCCAGTGAGGACAAAGTGCTGTAAATCTGTAGAGGGTAAGCTGCATTTTTCATGCATAGCAAAGAGATCAAATCCCCAGTTTACGTGCAAAGTTGAGTTCATCCTTAACAGCAGAGCAGCTAGTTGCATTTCCACAAAACACTGAAGTCACCGCTCTGAACCTGCCAGGCAGGGCATCATGGCAAAGGGTTTCCCCGTGTGCAATGGCACCCAAGGATGTCAGCATCATGGGAGAGGGCAGAGCACCCGTCCTTCTGCCCAGAAGTGACAGAGGTGTGCAACACAGCCTTGCTCTCAACCAGCAACCCCCATGCACACAGGAGAGGGCAGTGGTGCACATACCAGAGTCAGCCCATTATACTTTTATGACTGATTTTAAGGTGGGGAAATTCAGATGCAGGAACCTGCTATTTTATCTCCCCTTCCATGCAAATGCTAGAGGAGGGTCTTTCACAACGCTCTTAGACTCAAGGTACCCCTTGCCAGTTGCTTTGGCAGAACACAGGGAACCCCTCCTTGCCTCTGTAAGGCTCTGCACACAGGGAGCATTTTCTGTCACTCTGCATCTGCCACACGCTGCTCATGCAGTGAAATATTCTTGACACCATAACAAACAGTTTGCATTGTTTCCCTTTAACAGATTATCCATCTACTCCTCTCCAACTGTGCAACACATCTGGCCACGCTGCCTCTCCTGGGTAGGTACGCCTCAGCCCAATATTCTGCTTATTGCTCCTCAGGAGACTTAGGAGGTGATGGGGTAGTAAATGTCCAGCAGACAAGTTGCATCTCCAGGAGATTTTAGATGCAATAAAACACTAGCCTGTTTCCAGCCTCTTCAGCACTGAGTTACCAGCTTTGGCCTTCTGTAGACTCCCTTCCATCTGCAGCTATTCTCAGTAAGATAGGGCCACTCTCGGGATGTGTGTGTGATTAGCTGCCACAGTACTGCAAGGCTGTTCCCACAAAGGGGATGGGCTTTAGGCCACTACTACAAAGAGCTCTCCTCAACCATAAGTGCCAGGTGTTGGTCTCAGGAGCATCCCCCAACCCCTGCAAAATGAGAGTAGCTTGTTTGTGGCATTGCCACATCCTGGCTATGGTGATGGAGTTCATTCTGACAAACAGCTGCAGCAGCTCAAACAGTTAATCTGTTTGGGGGGGGAAGACAGAAAAAGGAAAATAGTCTAGTAAAGAGTTTTGCAAAAAAAAAAAAAAACTGACTACAACCAAAACACAGGGAAGGAGAAGCAAGGCAGGCTGATGCTGGCTTGGCTGCTCCCTGGTGAGAGACTGATAGCTATGAACTTGGGAGCAAAAGTTCCACAAAGCAAGGTTATGAATTTATTACTCTGCATCTGTGCAGAGTCAAGAGATCGTCTGAAACACCAGAGACTTGCAGAGGAAATTGGGGAAGCACTAATGCACATGGGACAGTGTTTAAAATAATTTCTCAGCTGGCTGACTGCACAGGGGGTAGGGACAGAGATTAATTCTCTACCCGAGATCATGCATTTGTGCAAACATTGTTGAGCAGCTTGTTCAACAGGGGATTCAGGGACTAACGCAGCCGTATCAAAGCAGCCAGGGTCTAGCTGACAGCCTTGCAAAGGAAGCAAGATGATCTTTGACACTAAGGAAATAAAGCTCTGAGAGACTGAAATGCTGACAGGCACCAGCCTCAAAGCCAAAGCGTGTCTGAAGAGGAAAGCTCTTTAAAGACTTTTGTTCTCAAACTCTCTTCTGCAAGAGAAAAAGGCTTTGGCCTACTTAGGCAAGGCCAAGGGCAGGCTAAGACCTCAGCATATTTTAAAATCACTTATCCTCAGCTCCATTTGATGTTCTCTTGATATTAGTAAGAAATTTCATTTCATTTAAAGCACTCCTGGGCCTTCAGCTGTTTGTGGAATGACACAGAGCAGCCTATCCCACAGAGCACAAAACAGTCCCCTGGCTTCTGAAGGGGGCAGGAGGAAAGCAAGCTCCCAAGGAGGGCAAAGTCTCAAACCAGCATCCTTTCTTAAAGGACTCAACCAGCCCAGTCTGCTGCAGAACACCCTTAGACAAATTAACACAAAACTAGGCAGTGGGCTTCCCATTTAAAAGAAAAAAGTGTTTGACGAGGGAAAGAGGCACGTTTTCTGAAAATACGCACTTACTTGAACCTCCATAGTGTACAAACTTGAACTGCCATCCCCTAGATGAGCAAGTCCCTTGTGCTGCCCATCAGGCAAGGAATTGGTTTACCTTCTGAAAGCTAGTTTTGCCCCCAGTTTCAGCCTGCTCCAATTTTCCACAACGGGTTAAAACTCCAGATCTGGTTATGCCCCAGAGGAGCGTAGCTCCCCAGTAGCCCACCAGACTGATGGCTGCCTGGGATGGTGGAACTATTTCCCAGTGTTTGTCCCACAAGACATGGTCACTAATTACCAAGGCACCACCAGTTTGTTTCACCAAGATGAGCAGCACATCTATCCTGGGGCATTTCAAAAGTGACAAAAGATTGCTTCTGTTATAAAATACATCAGGGAAACAACCAAGAACCATTTGAGTCTTGCAAATCACTTCTGCCAGTCCTCATCTGGAGGGACACAACTTGGCCTGGACAAGCTCATGAAATTGAAGTCATGCCTTGCTCCAGCAATGGGTGCAACCAGGGCTGCTCCTCCTTCCACAGGCCAACAAGCACGTGTACTGCTGAACACCCAAAAATGAGCCACTCTGTCACATATTACAGTCACCACGCCTTCAAACTTCTCTCCCTGTTTGATCATGTCCTAAAACAGGCGGGGAACAAAAAGTTCAGTTATCAGCCATGTGCTTTCCCTGTTGCTGCCTGCCAAGGAGCAGGGCAGGGAGCCAACTGATGTAGCTGGGGAGCTACTCATGAAACACCAAAGTATTTCACATGCAACAGCAGAAATGTTCCAAACCACCAGCCACCATCGAGCATTGACAGCAAATAGCTCTTCAGGACCCTGTTAATGACGAAGATTTTCAGCCAAACTACCCCAACTCCACCCAGGAAACATGGCATCCTGTATTTTTGCTCAGTTACATGGACCTAACCGTCTTCAGTTCTTGGCCTTCACCCTCTACTGCTCTCATATGTCACTGCTCAACTATGACACCACGGAAGACAGAGAGTGGGAAAGAAACCCAGAAACTAAGAATAATCTTCAATGAGCACTAGTGGGTAATTGACTTGATGTGTGACCTTGGGCAAGCACATTCTCTCCTTAGTGTATCTTTGTCTCCCCTTGTGCCATTTGAATAATTGCACTACCGTGTCATGCAGGGTACTTTAAAGCTTATTGTTTATACAACTTTTTGAAGATGCAAAACGCCATTTAAATGCTAAGTATTATTGTAGTTATTACCTTCCTCACAGGGGGGTTATGAAGCTTCGTAATTAATGTTTGTAAAACAAATCTCTGTCATCGGATGAAATGTGCTAGAAAAGTGCAAAGGATTAATATTCTCAGCAATCTGATGTGGGTTTTACTGTTCTGCGCAACACTTAATAAAAAATAATTAAAAACAAACCTAAGCCGATACTGATAGGAAGGATGAGGAGGCAGGGCCAGATGCACGTGGGGACAGCCTGCTCTCCATTAATTAAGCCCAATACCATCAGTCTCCAAGACAGTGCCAAGTATTTTCTTGCTCCTGGTGATAATCACGCATTAAAGTTAAAGCTGATTTTGGGTAACCAGAACTCTTGAGCGCTCCAGAGAGATTCACGCTGCAGTCAGGGATACCAAACAGCTGAAGCAGCACAGCTCTGAGCCCCACAACCCTTTACACAGCAACTGCTGCCTGGGGAATTGGATGGGCAGAGAGCAAAGAGGTGCAGGTATGCTCAAGGAGCCCACAAGCACCTAGAAGGGAGCCAAAAAAGCTGGAAACCCACCCACAGGGCCCCACTCCCACCTACTCCAAGTCCCTGGCCTCCAGTCAGTAGCCTAGAGGAGAAATACCACTCCTTTGGCTGTGCAGGATTCAAGTCCCCCAGAGCACAGGCAGCTACTAGTCCTACGCATTGAGAGCCACTAGCTCAGTGGCTCTGTAAAAATACATACCAACAGCTTTATATTTCTTCAGTATGAGAAATGTGGTTGCTGAAGTGTTTTGCAGTGCAGCCACTTCCACGTGCAACAGAAATAGAGAAGCCTTTGGAGAGTTTCTTGTAGAACAATTACCACCAGAGAAGGAAAATTTCTGGCAATTGCTTTAGCTGCTTGAGTACCAGCTTTCTTCCCAGCACAGCAGATGTGGACAGAGTAACCCCTCCCAATACCCCTGTACATGCATTAAACAAAACAGCCCTCCAGGTGCTTCACGTGACTGAGTTCCCACCACACATGCCTTGTACTGGGTGGTAGAGGCATGGGCTATCCTGCCTTTACACACACGGGCTGCAACAGCAGCTCCCTGGCAGACTCCAAAATCAACAGGATGGCTAAGACGCACAGATTTTTTTGTGCAACTGTTAATTAGGCTTCACTCTTATTTACTGCATTTGCGCGCATGATTTCTTCCAGTGTCGATTGTCTTTGGTTAACACCAAAGCGATAAAAGTAATGCCGTTTTTTCCCTGCATATGTGCATACAGATAAGCCAACACTTTCCACAGGCAAGTGGACTGACAGCAAACTCAGAGGAGTCACAGAAAGAGCTCAAGGAATCACACAAATTACAGACAGAAGAGTCCCATGGTACTTGCCAGGTCATCTGCAAGCCTTCCCTACAGCCTGCTCTACAGTGATGAGCCTGATCAAGCTTTAAAATGTCCCCAGCAAAGCATCTCCACAGCTGCTTTCATGTTTGCATCAAGGAACTTATTCTGGCATTCAGCCCAAGTTGTCCCCACAGACAGAGAGTTTAAGACAGGGTGGAAAAACAGCACCCAAAGCACCTGTCTTGTAGCAGGTTCGTCATCTTTTTGTTTATCACTTGAAGGCACACAGCAAGGGGATCTGAGCTCGCATCACGTATTACAGTAATAGGTGTGATTATTGACAGCCTTGGTTTGGCCCTACACACCACCATAACAAGGAAGACACACATCCTCTCTCTTTAGAGGGCTTCAAGTCATGATGGGAGGCAGACTACACCACCACAAGACAGACAACAGCCACTCAAGGAGCCCAAGGGGTGGGAGCATGAGAAGCTAAACAAATACGCTTCTTCACATAAGAGGCTCCACTCAATACACACTTTTAAATCCTGAGAAACCACTTCCCCTCTACACTGACTCACTTGAGACTCAAAAGGAATACAAAAAGTGTGTGGCACTATGCAAAGCGTAATATCCCTTCTCCTCTCTCTGCCTGGTGCAAAGGATCAGGCCAAATGTCCCTCACCATCTTCAGTTTTACAGGGGAGAAGTTGGAGGGGGTGTGCTTCATTGGAGGATGCTCTGCTAATCCTTGCTATACATGACCGATAAGGGCAAAGGATTAGCATCACCAGCTGCTCTGCGAGGAAGCGCAACATGGAAAATTGGATGCATATATGCAGTGTGGAGCCATTAGGAATAACTGCCTCAAACACCTCCCCCTCCTCATTTTGCAGTTCATCATTCCCCATGTCATGCCTGCTGCACTCCCCTTCAACACAGCCTTTGTCTCCTCTGCAGCCTGTTACTCCAAGTGCCATTTCCACCACTGAAACCCAAGTGACACCCCTTTCCCATCTGTACTCCTGTAGAGCGCGTTACTCTCATCAAAACCATCCGGGGCAGCTGGCACACACTGCAGAACGAGTACCGAATTCAGCACCTTCTGCAGCTTGCCCTTAGCAGAGTGGAGATGCCAGACACTCCAGCTGTGAGAAGTCACTTTACCTCACATTTCACTATCATTTGTCATATCAAAAAGACTTTATAAGTACACAGGTGGGGGAAGGGAGCTGCTTAAATAAAACACAGCTTCCTCTGAGGTGGAACATAGCTGGTTAACAGGGCTCAGGAATATTGTCTAATTGCTCAGGCTAGAAAGGGAAAAGCAATCTAAACTGATTTGAAGCTTCAGAGGGAATTAGGAAAGCAGAATATAATTACCTAAGTTGGAATTTGGCCAGAACTCGTGGGGAAAAAAAAAAGTGACTCTGGTCTTTAATGACCACATACAATCAGCAACTTAGTTTTCCATTCCTTTCCAGAGTGGTACAGGCATGCATTTGCTCTCATTCACGCTAACATTGCTCTTTAAGAAGCAGCTTTGAGGTGAAGAAAGATGCGCTGGATTTATACCGACATTGCTGTCAATTACATTGCAGCACCACGCTAGAGAGACCATACTGTCTCACATCACTCAGGTGACCTCAGATGTGGGAATATGCAAATTTTCAGTCCTTGAACTTCACAATTTTTAAAATCCTTCAGCAAATCTTCAATAAAGTAAGTACAGACTAACAACCAACTGCAGCCAACCGCTTTTCAGAATACTCCATATCTGTCACCTCAAGACTTTTCACAAAGCACCCATGGAAGAACAGCAGGTTTTCTGTGGCCAGCTGCTGGCTGCACAGCTCTGGGTCCAGGCAGCAGGACAGCAGCACTGTCCTGGGCTTCTGTCCCAGCAGACGATCTTGGTGGCAAAGGGCTTGGTCAAACCCTGCATCCCCAAAGCACATGCCAGTACTGCTCTTAGCAGACCCAGTGTCACAGTGAGAACAGACCAGAAAAGCATGCATTTTCAAGGCTGTAAAGCCTTCAATCTCATTAGCTCCGGCATGCTGTTACTTTAAAGCTTCCCTGGTATTTTACAAGCTGTGAGAAGCAGCCAAGCCAAATCTGGTCTGTTTTAAAGGACAGCCAGACTCTCACTCAGGTCTGAAAGACTACACAGCTGCCTGCAGCTCACATGCAGTCCATATGTGGGACAGGTCATGGGTAAAACACTGCTCGTAAAAAGCTGGCAGCAATGCCAGACTGGCCCTTTTCCACTTCCAACCTCGCAAACACCTGTGAACGAATAAAGACAAGGTTGGCGCCCTTCTGCTCCAGCAAAGCTCAGCTCTGACAAGGTCTGAGCCTTGACTGTTCCTGTTGCAGACATGGCATGAGCAGGCTGGAGTGCACAGAAGACCGTGGAGAGCAAAGCCTGCTTCTCCAGTTCCCCTGGGGAGAGGGCTTGCCCCATGGCAGCCATCTCCAGCCCTAACTTTGAGAGCTTCAACAGGCAGCCTTCACAGTAAGTGCAAGCCTTCACAGAAAGAAAAATGTCACAAGCTAAAACACTTAAAAACTATGCACCAAAAAAACAGGAAACCATTGACAGTAGGCTTTGCTCTCCACCCTCTGCCACACTTCAGCCCTTAATGGTAAAGCAGGGTAGTGGGAGACACTGGCATCTCCAGTCCACCGTAGACTGCGTGAAGTGCTGGTCGCAAACACTTGGAAAGTGTCTTGCACTGACCTTGGAAAAAGGTCCAGAGGAAGCCAATGATGGGTTTTCTGTCTCTAATACATATGGATCCAATTCCACCTTCCACTGCAAAACTGTAACGTTCACTGCAGTCGATGGGAATTACACCTATTTAATAGATGGCAGAATTGATTTTGTGATCTCAGGTGTCTGGGTCTGCAAGATTTCCAGCCCACATAACTTCAGATAAAATCCAGCAAACCCCAAGATAATGAAGTCTTTGAGATTCCACAAACACTGCCTCACTGAGCAAAGCTCAGAGGTGGCTGGAGCTCAATGCAATCACAAGCTTCTGTTAAATTACCTTGAGCCAGAAACATCGCAGATCAGGACACTTCCAGCCAGGCTAGGGACTAACATCACGAGAATTGCTACCTAAGGGGTATTTTTATTGCTACTCTATTGCTCCTGGGCAAAATGCAAAGGAGATGATGTGTACACAGAGCTACAATTCCCATCTAAGAGTTGAGCCTAAGCTTCACATCAAGCTGTTTGACTTTACTCTGCAAGCTTTGCTTGTCACAGTGCAAATGTGTTTAAGGAGATCCTGTTACCAGACAGAAAGAGTGAGAAAGACAGCAGGAGCAGCTGTCACCTGCTGAGACGCGGCTTTGCAACTTAGTCGGTGTCACGTTGAGGACTGTGAAGTGCCTCACAAGAGCAAAGAAAGGTCACAGATATATATTTCACTAGTGGGTCTTGGCATCTCGATCTAAGCACCCCTGGGAAATGGGAAGACTCCTCAGCTTTGCTCCCCTTTGTGCTCTCCTTGCTGAGCTTCTGAGCACAAGCCGAGGGCAAGAGGCTGCTGCCGGAGCCAGCGGGTGCCTGGCAGCTGGGGGAGTTTGATGGAGAGGGCAGGACAAAGACCTGCAACGTCAGGACAAGCATCTACACCTTTTCTCCCAAAACATTTAATGTTTTCTGCAGCACAGGAAGCCTCACCACGCTGGAAGAGCACGTGAGGCACCACCTTCTCCCCAGCAGCAGTGGAGAGGAGAAACTGGAGCCATGCTGACCACCAGGCTGGGAGCTCAGCAGGGCTCACCTCACAGTGCCATCCCACAGCAATGCCTGTTCCAGACCTAAAGGCTGCCCTAGAGTCCTAAAGATGAATTAAGAGTGTTCAAGCAAGATTTTGGCATGCAATTCCTGTTCCCCTCGCAGGACACAGCCTCTGCTCTCCTCTTCCCTTGGGAGCACTCAGGGAACATTACGGCATGCAATTCAGCATCCCTTCCCCATTAACAGTAACTCAATACCAGCAGACCCTGCGGACCTGGGTGATGCATTGTTCCCTCTGTGCAGAAATTACATTGTTTAGCAGGCACGCTGGCCACAAACTGCGTCATTTTGTTGGCTCTTGGCCATAATGATGGTGGCCCACTAGGATGGGGAGCAGAAGCAGCTTCCAGGGAGCGGGCCCTGCTGATGGCCCACTGCTCATCCCTCCAAAGGCAGACAGCAGAAAGAGGTGCTGTGGCACCCTGCGGGAGCCTGCAACATACCTGGAGACAGGGAGGTGGGAGAAGAGGGAAAACAGATGACACATCTCTCCTCTGTGGAGGGCACGTGGTTAGACTGAAGGGTTTCCTCCCAGCCTTACACAGGCCTCTCATTTGCAAAGGGACAGATGCTCATGCCCTCCCAGAAGGCTGGTCAGCAGCTGCACAGGTAAGGGACCCAGGCACAGAGAGATAAAGGACTGTGACCAGGATGCTCAGGGAGTCAGCAGTTCAGTCCAGGAACTCCCTGTACTCATTTGTTCCCACAGCTGTAGCAGTCTTCAGCAACGTATGGTGAGGAACAGCCTCTTTGGTGCTCATCCTTGCAATTTCCAGTCCAACAGCCCAGTTGCATGTCTACCAGCCTCCCACAAAGGGAATCACAGTACAGAAAACACCATGGCCCTCAGGGCCTGTTTTCTGTACGGTATCCAGCACACATTAACACAGGCTGCCTGATGCACCCCCACCCTGTGGTAACTGCTCACTGCAACAGCTCGTGCCACACAACACCCTGAGAGCCTAGAAAAAGAGGTGCTAGGAGATGGAGGGTTTTACTCCACTCACGAGCAACCTGATTTACTGCTGGAGAGATACAGCCCCTGAGGAATAACACAAGGGAGAGAAGCGATGAGCAGGCAGTAGGAGATGGAGACAGAAAGTCTTCTTTGTGTTTATTAAACTAGCATCTGCTAGTCACCTCCTTGGCAGCAGTGGCATTTATGCTGTAAAGCAGTGCCTTGAGGCAGAAGCCAGTGCTCCTGGAGTAACATCACCACCCCTTTGAGATGCACAGAGTGTAAATGCCTTGTCCCCCCAGGAGGCTACCAGCAGTTGCTTCCTCAGCTGCAGGTCTTTCACTTCCAAACTGCCCCAACACACAGAGGCCCTGGGCCTCCTGGAGCCCTGTCTCACACCCCCATAGCTCTGCAGACTGCGCTGCCTGCCAGGAAGGGCTGCAGTTTCGCACTGTCTGAAGTACCCAGGTGCAGGGAGGATGGAAACAGGGGAAGGAGCAGCTGGAGATGCAGGACGCTGCTGCTGCTGCAGCAGCAGAGCAAACCCTGTCGGCTAGACACGTGGCCAGTCCAGCCGTGAAAACCAGCTGGGGAGGCTGTGCCCCACAGAAACTGCCAGCACTGCTCTCCCATTATCCCAATAATGCACATTACAGTAGGCTGGACTCTTCAACAAGGAAGGCATAAGGTCTCCCACACAGCTTCTTCAACGACAGGTTTCAGGCTACTAAACACATGACCTGCAATAAACTCCTATTCATTGCTTGAGCCAGGTTCCTCAAAGTGGAGGTTGATCCTTGCACGTTAGCATTTACTGGTTCTCCCTTTGCATGCTCCCTCCTTCCTCATAAAACCAAATACATGTAGGCAGTTTCATGGTCTGTATCATCCAAACCAGTCCACTCACCACAGAAACACATCCACATGGGGGCAGAGCCCAGCAGCAGTTTAATGGTGTGTTGCAGTACCAAACACCACTTGAGTAGGGCAGGAGAAGGGGGAACATTAAATATGATCTCACATCAGACATTAAAATCCTTCTGCACTCATAAAAAAAAAAGCCCAGAACAGAACATAAAGCCATGGTGGTGGGTTTTTTGTTTTGTTTTGTTTTTAAATCTCTCGGTAACCAAGCAAGCAAAAAGGCTAGTGCAACACTGGATATTCACACCAGCACAGTGGGCTGTACAGCATTTCATCATTCACCGCCCATCGATGCTACCGAAGAGTAGCAGAGTGCCCTTGCATACGCACCGGTGGCAATAGTGCTGCCAGGCAGATGCTCTTCTACCAGTTCCCACATAAAAGCCATGAGTTAGAGACCCAGGGAAGGCAGCTTTTCAGTAGCTGTAAGGGCAGCTCATGTGTCAGGGCTTGAGGAGGGTAGGAAGCAGTGGTGACCTTCAGCCCAGATGCAGCCCCATCCTAAGCTGTTAGCACTGTCATGGGTGTGAGAGTGCTCTGGGAAGGACTTGCCTCAGGAGGCCACCAGAACCAGCCAGGTCTGTAAATGTCTTTCCCGGGGTACCATGACAAGAAGAAACTCCAGGTTCAACTGGCTGGAGACACACATGCCGCTTTCCTTCCTGCCTAATGCTGCTGGCTGCCAAGCCCAAATGAGGCAGGAAAATAAGGGGATTTGTTCTGACAAAGGGAGGAAAAAAAGAAATAACCTGCTCTAACTGTTTGGAGAGAATGAAGGTTAGTCAGAGAGAAAACATCAGGGAGCGGCATCAGACCTGCCTTGGGAAAAGCAAGTCTCTCCTCACTTGGGGGATGGTATTTTGTTCAAAGACCGAAGAGCAGTTAGATACAGAGCACAGAACTGAGTTTCAATACAGGAATGGATGTGGTATAAGGAGCAAGTTTCATCCTGTAGCACGAGAATTGTCTTGGTTTTCCTTGGATTGCATTTCTCAAACTTTTTCTTCCCCCCACCCTGCTAATCCCTTCCAGAACTGAATCATGCCTCTTCTGCAGATACAAGGCTGGGGAAGAAGCAGAAAGCACCTGAGCTGGGAGGCTGAAAGCTTCAGTTCCTTGCAACGTGCAGCGGCCAGAGAGACAGCGTTGAATCCACTGTGGCTGTCTGGACGAGAGCACACCTGCCTCGCAAATCTGTTCCCCTCGGTCCTCTCTGCTTCTCACACAAACCTGCCCCTAACTCATGCGGAGAGAATGGAAAAGTTCCCATCACTGCCCTATCCTGGCTTGCAGGAAGCCGGTGTTTTGGCCACAGTCTGCTGCGCAGATGACCACAATACAGAGCATCCCCACACTGACTCCAATTTACCCCTACATTCGATGGGAATCTGTGGTCTGAGGCCTGAAGTGTAAACCTCTACTCATGCCAAGGAGGGCTGCCGGGGTCAGCAGCGAGGGCCAGCGGAGGGAGCTGATCCCTCTGGTGCCGTGACATCGGCCCCAGATGAGGAGGAGATGCGGCCCCTGGAGCCCACCCATGCAGAGAGGCTTGTGCAGCATGAGATTCAGAGCTGGAAGAGACTTTTAGTTGAGCAGTGCCCTCCCTGAGTCACACCAAGCCCCCAGCAACATGGGCAGGCAAGCACGTAAACAGGCAAGCATGTAAATAGGCAGACACAAGTGCAGCCTGCAAGGAAGGCTTCCTCTAGCATTTCAGGGGAACTAACCCTGCCAGTGGTGTTACCTCATAAAATAAAATACACCGTACAAGACATTAAAAAGAACACAAGAATACATGTCCACAGAGATGGTGGAGGGAAGCAGGTGCTGTTTTCCATAGTCCTGAACCAGACATAACCTGATACACTTTCTAGGAGAAACATGATGAACCAGTCTTGCACAACAGCAAGGACACAAGAGGCTGTTATTGTGGGGACCTGTCACAGACTCTGCTCTGCATCCCAGGGGCACGCTAGGTTTCTATAGATACCTCGTATACTTTCCCAGTAGCTATTTTCAAGCAATACTCCACAATATATGCTACAAAACTTCAAACGTCAATTGGAGGAAACAGCTTGCTTCAGTCCTTGTAACTTGTGAATTCCATGCATCCCTCCCTATGCCCTCTTCCCTCAGCAGGGGAGAGTCACCCACAGCACTTTCTCCCTACAGCCTCCCTACAACTAAGGCAAAGCAGCCCCCAACAGCCTTCCTGTGTGGTCCTACCCCAGCAATCTCCTCCTGCCAGGTTGCTGTTTGGTGCACAGCATCTCCCACAGGAGCAAGCACACAACTCGACACCAGCTTAGCTCCATCTCCCCAGCACAGTAGCTTGCTTTCTTTGCTGCACGAAGCAACGCTGCAGAGGACAGGCAAAACGTTAAAGACAACAGAAACAGTTCAGGTCCCTCCTACAGCCTGTGCCACAGCCCAGGAGGAGGAAGACAGTGGAATGAAAGGGCAACACATCCAAAGCAATGCGAAGGACCCGCAGCTTGACAACTCTGTTTCATGATTCATTCTTCTTTCTGCTCCAGCTCTGGGAACTGGTCACACTTAGGGCAGGGACTGGGCTTTCAGCTGCCCTGAAAGGCTTAAAATACTGCACCTGATGGGAGCCAATCCCTGGTGCACATCAAGCAAGCGGCACCTTGGATTGTAATTGTCCCCCTCTAGCCCGCTTTGCTAGAAAGCCTGGAACAGCACTTGCTCTTCCTGTTGTCCAGAAGCCATGCTATAAGCTGGAGGAACAGGGCTCTTCCTCCCTTGGGAATGTGGCCGGCAGCCCTGTTGCAGCAGCTGGCACCCTTGCCAGCTGGGCAGAGGAGCCTGCCCTCCACCAGCCCTCCCTCCAGCACCCTAACAAGCCCTCTGCTGACTACAAAAGCAGCAACAGCACACTCCGCAGCCCCAATACTGTTAAATACTCTCCTAAATATTACAAAACGCTGCTGTCGTCGTCCCCGTACACACTCCCCTCATGCCATCGACTGCAGGGACCTCTGCTTGACTGCTTTAAAAATATCATAAACTTTCCCACTCTTTCTCAAAGCTGGAGTTACTGCTCTCCCCGGGACCGAGGCGGGTTCCCTGAAAGTTATGGCCAAGTCAAAAATAAACTCATGGTTTAAAAATTGTACAGATTTAAGATTTAATATGCTTATTTATTTCTGCCTTCCTACCCCCTCCCTCCCTGTAAGTGTCTCTATGACCATCACTAAATTCAAGCAAGTATAACAAGGCTGAGGAGAATTTCAGCCAATTTTAAAAGCTAAAAACAGCATAAGGAGAATAAACCCATCCTCTTACTCCCCTCCCTACTTTTACCCTTTGCATTTATACAATGGAAGGTTTTCCTCTCTTCCCCTCTTTACTAAAAGATTTTTCCACCTTAGGCTCCTGTATTTGGGCAAGTAATGGAAAACAGGCAGCATGGTGTCACTGGTTAATGTGAAAGTCCAATATAGACTTAAGGATCAGGAACTTGGTTAGCTGAAGTTTAGAGGTCTTCTCCACTTCTTACATATTTCAAGATGATGTACTTCAAGACACAACTCTGACTTTTCTGGCCTTCTCAGAGGCAGAGTGCCAGCTCCCATGCATAAACAAGGGCTTTCCAAATCACCTCCTTTCTCCAACCATGACTTTACAACTGCCTCGTTACCAATACAAGGCTAAACGCCAAACCTGGAGGTCTCAAGGCTGGCATGGGGACCAGCAGGAAGCAGCTGGCATCAGACCTGCTGGTGACCCAACAGACACTGGAAACCATGAGCCTTGCTAACCTCGTCAGGTTTTTCACTATTATTGAGACTTCTCGTGGTTCTTGATAGCTGCAGGAACTGGATTTAGGGGATGCTGAGACTGTTTCCTCATCTGGATTACTTCTGAAGCAATAATGTAACAAGGCAGCCAACTGGGAGGACTGAGGTGAGCTCCACCTCCTTACAGCGGCCTCAGCACAGCTTTGGGTGGAAGCTTGTTGTCATCAGGCAACTTCTGGCAGACCCCAAGAAAGCACTGGGATCCAGCAACTCCTGTAGCAGGCTCTTAATTCAAGAAGCAGCACCCACACTGGCCCTTCCCAGCAGGAACAATCAGGGTCAAACCAGTTGTGAGCCAAGTTGGTCCAGGCTGAACCCAGTGGAGAGAGCCAGCCAGCCATCCCCAAAGGAAACCTGTTCCTCAGCCAGGACTGGCAGCACATGGAGGGAAGGTGCAGGCGGGAGGCAGAGACCACCTTTGCCCTCTCTCCCCAGCTTTTTAAAAGGCTTCGAGGAGGGAAGTGGTTCAACCCTTTCCTGCAAGCCTCGCCCTTCAGGGCAGGCAGCTGTAACTGGACTCAACTGCAGTAAAGAGGACTTCAGACTCCAGGACTACTGCCAGGCTTGTACCTTATACCTCAGCATGAAAATTCAATGGGATATAGGGGAGTACAGGTGTGCAAATTCATACGCCCTAATAGCACAACTCCTCCTAGGAAAGGGACCTCCCCTCCTCCGTGGGCAGCTTTGGCATGGCAGGTCTGTGCCTCCTCCCTGCCTAGGGGATGCAAAGGGCTTCCCCGCTCCCCTTGGCACGCGAGCCTGCTGCAGTGCCTGGATAACCCAAAGATACAGATGGAGGGTGCCCAGCTCAGAGTTTAATCAGGCTTTTTTTTCAGCCAGTTACCTGGCTCAAGCTTGATTCCCACTTGAGAAGCACCACCCCGCAAATCCCCACGATGGGGCCCCGCTCTGTACACTGTCCAAATTGGAATACAAATCAGAGGAAAAAGCTTTCCTCTGTTTGAACAAATTGCTATAGATTCACCCCCGTCTTGGGTCAGAGCCCCCGATGGGAAATATTTTCACTAGCTGACTGCTAATAGACTTTGGAGCAGCCATTGGATCAATACCTAAATAAGAAAATTAGCCAAAGCACACAATCTGATTTTGCCTTGTTTTGAATTACAGCAGGTTTGTGTTTATTTCACTCCCTTTTCTCTCCTTCCCTCTCTAACACGCTTCCCCCGTCCTTGCTCCCTGGTTACCTATCTATCAAATCTAGTCAGATTTGTGGGAATATAATAAAGTACGTGCAGGAAGATGTAATGCCTTCTGAAAAATGTTTACATGCATTAATATTTCCTAGTGAAACTGCAGCACTGCCACTCCCTCAGAGGAGACTGCTTGGGAGCAACAGCAAGATTTTCACACACATACCCCTCAAAAAAAAGCCATATGCAAACAACACAAAAAATCTGCAAAGCAGGAGTGGGGACTGGCTGCACACTCCCTCTCAGAAAACCTAAGAGGTCAGCAGTGAGGTTTCAACACTGTGAATAAAAAAAAAAAAAAAAATAAAAAAAAATAAAAAAAAGCAGCTCAGTCCTTTCATTCAATACTGGTAGCAATGGAGATGTGTAACTACACCTGGGCTAGATTTCAGATGCACAGAGGGTGAGACAGACACTAGAAGTCATCCCCGTTCTTTGAAAGACTTCACCAGGAAGGGAACAAGCAAAGTTGATGCCCTTCACAAGGATTCAGCACCATGTTTCTGGCAGCTGAACACACGGACCTTCTGAACTTCTCAATCCCTTCTTGCTAGTTTAGAGCCTATTCCATTTTAATCTGGAAATTGCCCTACAAGAAGGGGATAGAGAGAAAAAGAACACAGACACCAAGCACATTAAAAAAAAAAAAGCTACTAAACCAACTGTTCAGATAGGGCACATTGCCCAGATAAAATTCAGTGGGAGTAAAATAATTCCTTCTACTTCCTACCCCTGCATCCCACTCTCCATGCCACCTACCATTGTGTCAAATGAAGAGAGAAAGCAAAACTCAATCTTCAGCTTCCTGCTCCAGCACATCACGCTGTGAAGCAAAGCCACCAACTGGGCGCCTATGGAGAACTCGAAGTGTAAAGAAACCCCAGCGCATTCAACGTGAGACGAGGTCCCCCTGTCACATTAGCACACTGCAAGCAGCTTCAAACTAAACAGGCTGAGCAGCACCTGACATCCCCTTTACAAAGCTTCCTTGAGAATCTGCACATCTTTCTTCCTACCCAGTTATTTACTGCTACACACCGGGGACGTGACCCTCTTCTCTTGACACGGTGCAGAGCACAGGGCACCTGCTGGACACTCCCTGCTTTCTAATCAAACAAACTGACCAGGTATCCCAAGACAGATCCTGCAAAATGCATTTGTATGCGTCGGTCTCTTCTCCCTAGTAACAAGCAATAGGACGAGAGGAAACGGCCTCAAGCTGCACCAGGGGAGGTTTAGGTTGGGTATTAGGAAAAAACTTCTGCACCAAAAGGGTAGTCAGGCACTGGACCAGGCTGCCCAGGGAAGTGGTTGAGTCTCCATCCCTGGAGGTATCTAAAAGACTGGTAGATGTGGTGCTTAGGGACATGGCTTAGTGGCGGACTTGCCAGTGATAGGTTAATGGTTGGACTCGATGATCTTAAGGGTCTTTTCCAACCTTAACGATTCTATATACGTGTGTATACGTATATACATCACACACACAGATTTTACTCCTTGTGGTATGTGGTCAATGGGTTTATTACCCTTTTCCACCATCTCTAACCCCATGTTAGTTTAACCTTTATGTTATGCTCACAAAAGAATATTAAGTATAACTATTACCAGAGATTATGCCGCACATAATGGAAAAATGTACAAATGTCTACCAGTGCATCTTCAGTTTCCCTGCTTGTCTGTGGCAGGCCACGCCAGGAGTGTGCTAATTACAGCGGTGTTTATCAAAGAACTTTAAAGAGGAGGACAGACCATAAAGTAATCCTTTCCATAAACACCTCGTAGCAAGGATCTCTTGCCTCTTCCAGGGGGAAAGAGAGGACATACCACATTAAAAATACACACCACCACCATCTCCCTTGACTCAAGCTAACAGATTTCCATTTGGAGATGTAGAAGCAAGGTAAAATACCAAAACCACCACGGAGGACTGTCGTGGACATTAGACTTATTAATAATGTATTTTTTCTTTTGTTTGCTTGGAGTTTTATTTGTTTTGGTTTTGGTTTTTTTTTTTCCTCCTGTTTTTTTTTTTTGTTTGGTTGGTTGGTTGGTTTTTTTGTTTGTTTTTGTTTTGTTTGTTGTTTTTTGTTTCGTTTTTTTGTTTTGTTTTTTTTTTTAAGATTTGTTCCATTATTGCAGATGTTGACAGAGATGAACAAGGGGGTTTTTTATGGTTTAGGGCCTCTAAACTAGGCTGCAGTCCAGGCAGTAGGAATTTCACTGAGATTCAGACTGAATCCTCAATTACAATTACTTTGGTGCAGGTTTAAACCTCTGGGCCTTACTGTCTCCCAGAAAAAGGTACAAGGAATGGAAAGATGTCACAGATTAGATGCAAACTCAGTCCCAAGGAAACAGAACTGTAGGGTGTCTTTTTCCTTTAAATACAAACATGGATTTCCCTCTCCCCCTCTGTATACAGTGTTGATTTTCACCACTCTGAAGTTACTATACTGTTTCCCCCCTTGAGGACCATAAAACCCAGAAAGAGCTTCTGGGAACGTGGCCACAGAGCTCCCAAAACAATGCAAAATGTCACAGCTTTCCCCAGGCAGGGATTCCAGGGGAACCTAGCGGATTATCAGAGAGACAAAAGCAGTTTTCCCCAAATGGATGAATCACGCCTTTGCTGTAGTGCCTACAACCGTACTGCTGACCTAAAGCACCTCACTGCTGCCGTCTGTGGGCATGCGTGCTCCTGGGGGAGAGCCACCAAATACTGGAGAGGATGAATAGACCAGCTGCAAAAGGGGAAAAGTCACACTCCTGAGAGACTGGAAGGAAGGAAAGAAAGGTCACTACAATTTAAGTAGATGAGGGCTTCGTGCGATTCTTTTCTTCAGTATAAAGGACTGCACTTACCTCTTATTCAACCTAGCCATCCCCAGATGCTGCACAAGTACTGCAGTTTTACCCTTATTACTTATGAGTTACCTGAGAAACAACAAAACACCGATCCAGCAGCAACGCACATTATAAGCATATAACAAGTATCACAAGGAGACAGCTGCCTCTCCACCCTGGGAAGTTTAGTGTCCGGAGGTTGTTCTGTCCTGTAAGATGGAGAAGTTGCATTTTGGCTTCACGTCAGTGCCAGCACTGGGCTGGCAGGTACCCTGGCCCAGCTGACCCCCCCCCCCCCCCAGCAGGCAGGGCAGTGCTCCAGGAGACACACCAACCCCAGAGGCCCTCAAGCACTGACAAACCTAGAGCCAGCACTTCTTCCTGGAGGGGGACGAGAAGATGGACAAGGAATCTGGGAATGTATCTGCCCAAGAAAGAAGTAATAAATACAAAATAAAGGCAGAAACATCAGCAATGCCTATGTTGGGAATATCATGGACTGAATTAATGTGTGTAAATCTACACACTTAGTTGGCCAAAGAAGAGGGCGAGGCTGGCAAGATGTCTCTAAACAGGAAGGAAAGCAGAGCAAGGGAGCACTGGGAATCTGAAAAGCTGCTTGACAGGAAAAACAAAACAGCTGAAAGTAAGTTTGCTCTCACTCTTGCTCTAAAATGGAAGCAGTGATGACAGTTCATACCAGCAGAGTAAATGCAAGAGCAGAGGTGGTTAGTGGGGCTACAGAAGCAGCCCTGGAAGACTGCAGCTCTGCCTCAGTTCATGGCTGGTCTCACACACAGTCCCCAAGACACCCAGGAGCTGACCCTTGAACCCAAAATGCCAGCTCCCTGATGACTACCAGGCCAGGTTCTGACCCCAGTGAGATGACATATTTAATGTCAAATGTGTATGAATTATTACAAAAATATTAACAGGAAGGAAAGGAGAGAGACGGACACAGCAAAGTCCTTCTGCTCTGGAGTAGTTAGCAGGGCAATTGAAACACATTATGCTTGGGTCCTTCTCAGATATTTCTCCAGGACTAACAAATACAATCTGGCTACATTTGACAGAAAGAGCCTAGATTCACAGCAACTCTGGAGGCCTGTATGCACGCACACAGCTTCCACAGCATACAAGGTGTTTGGAAAATAAAGACCAAAGCAGCAGAGGCAGGGTGAGAACATATAGCCTACAGCTCAGACCCTTACACCTCTCACAGAAAGCCAGTCCTGGAGCATGTGAGCCACCGCAAAGTAGCCATAAACGCGGGAGGTGGAGAAGGACAGAGGTGTCGTGCAAGGCGCTCCCTGAGGGAACGACCCTTGGTTGCAAGGGCAGCTCCCTTCCCCTTACTCAACTGCCATGTGCCACCAGTCTAACTCATTAAGTCAACCATTCAGATGAAAATCAGGAGAGTCAAGTTGGAAATACCAACCCTCCCAAATGGAGGCCAGTCACAAGCACAGCCAGTCAAGCCACACACATGAACACCACGAGGCAGACCGATACCTCAGTAAAGGAAAGGGACCCGAGCGCTCTGGTCACCATTCCTTCAGCAGGTGCTGAAGATACACCGCGCTTCTCCAGAACTGTTCAAAAGCTTTGTAGAAGAGGGTCAGGAAAATCCCCCTCACCAGCACCATGCCTGCTACTTAATCTTATTCATACAAAAAGATAAAACCAAGCTTCCAGCTGCTGTTTGCCTTCAGTGCTATAACGCACTATTAAAGGTATCACTGGCAGTGTTTCAATGCCACCTGGTTTTTCCTTGCTGCTGCTTCAGCAGTAGGAATTGCCATTGTATTTGGATATTTGCATGCGGGGAAGCAGGGAAAAAGGGCTTTCTTCACTTGCAGACCTCTGGCAGGATTTTGTTTGCATACTCATTTTACGTGCAAAAGCATACAGTTAGACTTTCTTTGCAAAGCCCTCTCTCGCAGAGCCCATATGTGTATTTAAACTAAGTGATAATGTATCCCTTTAATACAGCTTTTATTGTTCAAACAAATATTATTTTAAGCAAAGTGAATTCAGCAAGGATTCCGAAGGTGAAACAACAGGAAGGGAGGAAAGAAAGAAGGCAAAGGGGAAGATGGTGGGGACAATGGAACAAAGACTCCCCACCACCAGGCCCTCAACTCCAAAGCCAAGTGAGATCCTGAGCACTAGCTCTATTTATGCCCCTTCCTTCTAGCTGTACTTTTTAAGGCCATCAGAAAAGTTAGGAAACAAACGTAGGTGACAAAGGCAAGCAGAAAAGATTTCAACCAGTATAACGCAATTAAGCAGAAAAAAAGAAAAATTCCTCTTATCCCAACACAACAATCCTGCAGGAAAGCAAAGGATGGGAAAAGAAAACACCAAACAACTCTTGACAGCTGCCTCCAATTCACTTTGAGACAGCAAGTCATGAGAGTGACAGGCCTGCTGTCACCAGGAAAGGCTACTCAACCATATCACATACCAGAGAAAACAGTTAAAAACTTTTGTGGTAGGAAAGATTGTTTCAGAATGGGATAATTCTTATCATACTTGAACTATAGCTCAGCTCTCATCAAGTCATGCCTCTGCATTCATTGGTCAGTCTGGAATAATGGGAAAAACAATCACATGTATAATCCAAGTCCTCCAGAGTTAGTGGGGTTTGAAACCAAAGCATGCAGACACTTTTCAAGCCCAGAGAAATGAGGAATCCCCCTACAGAAACCACCATCTCAGGGGATAGATCCAGAAAGCCCCGACTACAGAGCTTGGCCTCTCTGGCAGTATGTTACCTAGCTAGCCCGAGCCCCGAGGCACTGCACTCTGGTTGTACAAAGCAAGCATCCTATTGCTTTATGAAGCAGGATCACACTCGAGGGTTTTTCCATGCTTTGATGACAGATCTGCTGTCGGGTTCTCCAACAGCAGCTCGCCGAAGGCAGCTCAGGGGCTGCCCAAGAGAGTGGCAGCAGCTCAGTGACCACAGCAACCAGCCGTCAATGAAAAGATGCTCACCAGTGCATCAATGTGGAAACTGCCACAAAACTAAAAAAGTCTTGAGTCAAAATTTAATGGCAATAGGGGGGGGAACCAAACAAACAACCGATGTCCATGAAAACCTGTAAACTACTAAGACAGGACATCACACAAAAAAGGAGGTTGCCTATCTATGCCCTCCCTTCACATCCAGATGGAAACACCTCCCTGAAATCACCAGCTTCATCTTCAAAACATCTGTCCAAGGCAGAGTAATGGCACCACCTTCCATTCACACAAGCAGAAGGCCAGGAGAAACTAACAGACTGGCCTTTTTTTTGTGATTTGTTTTAAGGCTTTTTTTTTTTTTTTAAAAAAACATACTTGGTTTACACTGAAGTCTTCAAAAAAAAAAAACTCATAAAGAAAGACTGACAACGACAGGATCCAAGCCATTACAGACAGCATTTCAGGCCAGCATTTTTACCAGAGCAACAGCTCATCTGGATTTAACTCCCTTGCCTTAGAATTAAAATGCTATCTACATGAGCAGCACAGCCAAGCCAAAAATTGTAGCCAGGAAAGCTAATCCTCTAAGATTTCCCCTCACCCTGCTTCTAGCTTCTGTTTTCATAGAGGATCTGAAGAAACACAACCATTCCTCCCAGCCAGACAGTAGCAGAGGCTGGAGTCAGAGTCTGGCCACCAGCTTTTGCTGGTGTATCACAGGCACAATGTCTGCCTGCTCATGCCCCCGTAGCTCCATCGTTTCTATCCGGGCTAATGAGTAAAAAGTCGACTGTGTCAGGAAGGTGAGCAGGTATAACAAAGCACATGCAAGGAATAAGTCCCTATATCAACAAAAATCCAATCAGCCAAATATGCCTTGAAAACTAATTACAATGACTTCAACTGGATACAACAAAAAGGGAGAAATAAAACACAGGAAAAATCAGAAGAGTTAGTTCAGCAAATGAGCCACTTAATTACAAGCTATCACCCACCCTACACCACCTTGGGGTTTGGGCTCCAGCCTCGGTGTTACCCACAGCCATTTCCCCACAGGCAACGGCAATGCTCACAGAGCATCCAGGACCTTAAAAAAGTGTTTAGGAATACATACGCAAACGCTACATTAAATCCTCCTGTTTATTTTAACGGGGGTGCTAAAACTAGCCCCCTTTTACGTGACCCTGGAATTAACAGCTATGGGCCTCTAGGAGATGTGTAATCCTGTTCAGGCAAGGCTTCCGCCTGGCGGGGACGGCAGTTCTCACTTGCTCTTCCAATCCCTCATTTTCAACAGCAACAATGTCACGGGTATTATCATGAGGCCAATGAAAGAGAGAAATATTCTCACTCCTAGAATTTACACACCATCAACAGCATCCATTTCTTTTCTCTCTCTCCCCCCCCCCCTTTTTTTTTTTTCAATCTAGCAATAGCTAGACACATTTCTTTCTCATTTCCCTGTCTACCTCACCAAGCATATCACAGATCCTAGTACTTTTTAGCACCTTCCCCTGCTTCCTCCTTCTGCGAAGCTTATATTTAGGCCTAACAAGCAAAAAGCTTATACGGTGGTTTCCTTCCCCCACCCTCCTCACTTACTACTTCCTCTAGACTTGCTTTGAGACAATCAAATGCAATTCTTAAATTAAAAGCTGTTTATTAAGAATTAGCTCTGCTGGAGCTTTCCGGCATGCTGATCTACGCAAGGAAAGAAAGTTTCTGATGCCGTGATGCAGGGTTCGCTCCTCATTCTTCTTTACTGCTCTTTTAAGTGTCTGTACAAAATGCCCCGCTGACCCATCTGAAGCTGAGTGATAAGCAGCTGATCTACTGTGTTTTACTGAACGTCTCTTATCTAAACCGATCTCCTTAAGCAAGCCATATGCTGCAAACATACTTTGAAATGTCTCCATAATAATCCGAGAAGCAGAACTGTTTGTCAAATAGCACACACACTACTGCTGGCCACTTGGAATAACCATCAGCCACAAGTAGGTACATATGCTCATTGTGATCTGCAAAAATCAGCATGGCATCTTTGCCAAGGCTTAGCAAATGCCAGAGTGGTTTCTAGTTTCGACAACTACCGTTCACTTTGGCTAATTTCTCCTTTTACATAGAGTTTCAAGCCTCATTACCAGCCGCGAATATGTAACAAACTGCTCCTTTCAATTTGTTGTGGTGATATTCATGCCTTTCATCCAACATCCCCACATGAAAGATTTATGGTATTAATCATGCACATCATAGTAAACAGTCATTCTCTACTGTCGATTGCATTTTTCTGCTGGAATAAGGATGAAAGTCTTGAGCTGCTTATCATTTGACCAGCCAGAAAACAAACTATTATTGTGCTATTTTAACCAAAGCTGAAGCTTAGTTTCTATGGGTAACTTCTTCACATGCAGCTACATGGTTCAGGAGCTTGACTCTCTCATTTTGAAAAACAATTTAGAAACTTAATCACAGCTAAATGCAGGGCTTGTGCATGCAAGGAGTTATTCAGGAATAGCTTTTCAAAATTAAAGATTAATTCTAGACCTGTTGCCTAGAGGCTCTCTTTCACAACAGCAAGCTGCATTAAGCCAGCTTGCAATCCCACATTGCAAGCTATGCTTCCTTGAATGATACCACAGAGCAAGAACAACCCTGGCATTTGTCTTGCTAGAGTTAGCAGCTACTGGATTGCAGTAGCTAAGCCGCTGCAGCCCTCGAGCCTCAAACTGCACCCCACAATAAGCCAGCTAGTTGGGTTTGTAGGATCACTACCCGGTGGCACAGTCAGGAGTTGAGTGTATTTGTTTGCGCTGCAATCCAAAAGCGAGCACGGACCTGGTGTGGGTGCCCCCCAAGTTACTTATCAAGAAGTCGAGCGCAGTATGTTGCTGCCAGGTGACCCCAGGTGCAGAGGGCTCAGCACACACTGCAAAGCCCACTCAGGACATTGCATAAACGGTTGGAGCACAGGCCAGGCTGAGCTCCACGATGTTACAGCTGTACTACCATCAGTAACCAAAACAGGCAATTTAAAGCCAACTCAAGAGTGCACTCACAATTTACAGTCCTACTTTTTGCGTAGGCATAGTGTACGTGCACCTTAAGTCAATTTGTTTGCAAAAACATTGCCCTAATCCCACTGTCTCATAGCACTGGAAAGCTCCTGTATTCTTATCCAGTTTCCAAGGATTCCTCATTTGTAGAGGTACAAGGAATAGTAAGGCGCTGTCTTTCACTACACCTTAAAAACACGCAGCTAACACCACTGCCCCCTTCTGAGTTCCAAAGATAAGGTCTTCTTATTCAGCCATTACATGATGACTGATCAAGATAATCTCCTTCTCAAACATACACTTGTGAATTTTAATTGCTCTAAATATAAAGGAAAAATCTCTCTTTCAAAAAAAAAAAAAACCACAAAAACACACCACCAAAAAATTACTGACATTAATTCCTTTCGGCCTTCGTTAGCATTTGGGAAACAAACACTACAGATTTCTTCTTCCTATCTTCATACTTGTAAGAAAAATAGGAATACGGCTTAGCGCATACTTAAAATAACAAAACGTGTTGGAATATTCAGACTTTCTTTTTGCTTCTTCAAAAGCTGTGCTCTGCTCTGGCATCCAGAATCCTTGATGCTGAGATAACTGGATCAGAGCCTGTTTTCAATGGCTTATTCCTTCTTATCGAGGATGTATTTACCTTGGATCTATCAGCCACAGGGATTGCACTTAATACCAGCTGCACTTTACCAGAGAGAAAAGGATGGTTAAAACTTTGCTGATGTTCGATTCTCCATTCTGCCACGGGCAAATCACTTAATCTCCATCTCATTTCCCCACATGCAGAATGGAATAACTGTAGGCAACAGAGGCATCATAAAGGTGGAAGTTCATAGATATTACAGGGATGGGAAACACATAAACCCACAAGAAATCCTACTTGTGCACTCTGAGAGATTTTCAGGGTCTAACAACTGCAGTGGAAATGCCCCAGACCAGTTAAGTTTTCTTAACACCCAGCTGGATTCACCTGACTGGCAGAGGAGTTTGGTCTCCCATCCCCAGCTGGCTCTTGCTACTCAGGTTACTTTTGTGAGCCTCAGTTTCTCACATTCCCGCTATTTTGAGGGATGATCTGAGTCAGAATAATCCATTTATTAAAGTTAGCGAGAGACAGTCATTCTTCACTCTAATTCTACAAATGCCTTTTTCCACCATGCAAGGCACACAACAAGCACCAGAAGGTGAAATGGCATCTGTAAGCAAAAGCCATTTTGCCACGTTTCTCAAACATCTGCCTGAATCACATCTTTGTTTTTCCTTTTTATTTCATCACAAAGGCACATAAGAAATGCTCAAGATTCCCATCCACATTTATTTTAAAACAATTCATGCCAATTAGTGAAGGACCATTTCCTTCTGAAACAGGAGCAGCAACGGCAAGCAGCTACTCTTGTATTAAATGTCCACCTGCAGACATCCTAAAGCCTTTCTCACAGCTTGACTTTAGCTTTCAATGTTATGTCAGTTCTTCTTTAGGCGACATTTGCTAATTTGTCTTTAGAAACTGCCGTTCTTACTGCACCTTTGTCAATTACTGTCCTCACCCTGCCATCATTTCCATTTACACGAACCCAGCAAAAGTATCTGCACGCCATTTGTCCTACACTACAGCTCACAGCGGAGAGAAGCCACAAGCCAGCACATCACAGCCAGAAGGATTTTTAGTTACATCGGTGATATCTCCCCTATTAAAGCTAAAGCAAAGGGATAACAGCCAACACCACGTCCACGAGTGATTCGCAGCACGAGTGAATGGAACAACAAGAAAGCAAGAGGCTGGCCAGAACAATAAAAGCTGTTCAAGGTCCTTGCTCACCACCTTGCTGCACCCTCTCCCGGGAGGTCCACAGCCCAGCACAGAGCCGTGACCTGCTCACAGAGCAGCACTGGTGACTCCAAACCAGGCCAATCCAGCACCACGGCTGTCCCCAATGGGCTGTCCTGCCTTATTTGCACCCACTGAAATATATAGCATCTATGCTGTTGTTCATTACTAGCAGGATACCAAGAACATGGAGTGCTTCACAGAAGCGTACAAAGGGAGCATCCTTCTCAGAGGAGTTTAAACATTACTAGACCATAAAGCTCTCTGCAGATTTTGGGAATACAGTCATACAAACACATACTGGAGTAACCATGTTGCCTAGTCTAGAAGAACAAGTAGAAAATGTAAAGAACTAATCATTTATACTCAGCTGTCTCTTTCTAGTTCCCTGATTATCTTCAGGCATCTACCTTTGCCAGCCAAGGACCAGAGTATTTGGGCATTAAAACTAAAGGTATTAGTAGTCAGGAGCTGACGTGGGATACAGCGCAGCCAATGCACTGGTGCAAAGAGCTCCCTGTAGGCCGCCACAATGCTCAGAAGACAATGTTGCACTAAGCTAGGGCCCCTACCTCATGTTTTCCAAGAGCCAAAGCACCAGCATCAATCAAATACCTCTGCTGCGGCACCCTCAGCTCTGCTGTCTCACGGAGCCAAGGAGGTATATCGCAGCACTAATACCCTCACCTGAACACTTCAGAGGCCCTGATAGCCAGCTGCCACCTTGCTGTCTTCTTTCCTCCTCCTGCCCGAGCAAGGCCATGCATGAGGATCCCTCCTCCCTCCTATCTATTCAGATTCCTTTAACTCCTTTAATCTTACCTTTTCTTTTTGAGAACCAAAACCAAACAAACAAAACCCCAAACGAACAAAAAACAAATAATCAAAAAAAACCCCAAAACCAAACCAAAACCAAACCACAACCACACAGATATGTGAAGAAAAAAAGAAATGGAGGCTACGGTTGAAGAGCTAATTAAGGATTTAAGAGGCCTGCACTGACTTTATCGTATGGTCTTTTATGGGAAACAGACAAGATGCTGCTGGAAGGAAAGAACAGCACTTTCCCACTCCACAAGAGTATTACAAGGGGGGGGGGGGGGGGGGGGGGGAGAAAAAAAAAGGATCATGAACTGATTGCGTACAATGTGACAGAGCTTCAGACCCTAAAACAAACCAGAGAGAGATGCAAAGCAGCAGGCAAGCAGCCAGCACCAAAAACCTGGAAGCAGCAGCTCAATCCCGGGCATTCACTCCCGCGATCTTCGGCCTCGCTCCCACCTCGGGAAGCCGCCGGGAAGAAGGACAGGCGAAGTCCCCCAGGGTGGCAAGGGAGAGGACGAGCTGCCTCCGGGGGCTCCTTGGCGCTCAGCCGAGGCCAGCCCGCCCGCCGCCCCACGCGTGTCCGGCAGCGCCGCGCTGCGCCCCTCTGCCGCCGGGAGCCGGCCGCTCCCCAAGCGGCGTTTCGGTTCCCACGGGGTTTGCCCTCAGCAAAGTCTCGGCACCCCCCCGGGAGCCCCCCCCGCCGCCGCCGGGGCGCTGCGAGGCCTCCCTGTGCCGGGCAGCGGCGGAGCGGCACGGCCCCGCTGCCCAGATGTGGTCCCCCCCCCGCCCAGATGTGCTCCCAGCCACAGCTGGAGGGAGCCCGCAGGCAGGACGGTGAAGGAGGGGCAGCTTCGTTCCCCTTTCCCTCGGGCCGGAGGGAAAGCAGGAGCCGCCTGCAGCCCGGGCGTTGCACCTGGGCAGGAGTCAGGAAAGCAAGCGGGGAGTCAAGACCTTTGGTCACAGAAACACCCGACACCGGGCAGGAGAACTCTGGCTCCCAACAAGCCCTGTCCCAGCCAACCTGTTGGTAACAGCCCTTCTCTGACTTAACTTTTGCTGAGCCAAGACCAGCTGATGCCCGGGATCTCCCTTTCCTGGCTCCACTTCCCAAGTTCTTTCCTAGCTCTTTAATGAAGCGCTTTTGATCATCAGCTCCATGGGTTATCACACATTTAATTTCTTCTTTTAAACACTAAGCAAGTGCTTGGCTATAAAAAAAGAAACCTCTGTTGTTCCTTCAACCCCCTCCCCCAAATAAGGGCAGATGAAAGCTTTTTTCTTTTCAAAGCAAGTACTTTGGATCCTAACAGAGTAGAGATCTCACCAGTTAAACACGGGCAGAGAGACACGAAACATGCACACCCTCCTCTCCCACCTCTTCGCAGCACATCGCTCTCTCTGGTGGATCCTGGAGGCCCTGCCAGATCTGCATTCTGCTGTGCGGTGTCAGCACCGCATCCCTCCCTTTCTTCCACAAGCTTGGGGGACACTTGCACGTTTTCCCCTTCTGAATTTAAACCCGTGCAACACCAGCAGCTGATGACTGGCAAAAAGTGGCTGGGACACGGGCACTCAATGCGTTCACCTCCACTGCTTGAGAGCAGAAATGGTCTCAAAGTTTTCTTCATAGTTTCAGTCTACATAAGACCTCAGCTACCAGGTATAGCCTAAAGAAACCCACACTGTATTACCAGATGTGGGTACCCACAGCATCTCTGAGAACAAACCAACATTTTCAACTGCCTCTCGTCTGGAAGGAGCCCGTCACAAGCTGAACGCTCATCTTCCCCACAACGAAATGCAGCCCCCTCTGAGGGCACAACACAGCAACCCCTCTGCACAAGAAATACCAACATCTCACCCACTCTGATGAGAACTTCACCACTGAACTGTCTCTCCACAGCTACACAGGCAAACCCATTGGCTGCGGACTTACCTTACGCTGGCTAAAGAAACCTTCCGCGGGTAGGGCTCAGGACATTTCCACAGAGTAAGAAACACCCTCCACCCCAAGCAGTCTTTCGCTAGTAGAAATGCATCTATCGCTTTTGCCAGCCCATTAACATTGGGCAGAATGCAATTTTTCCCCACCCCTCAACTCTGCCCTCCTCATAGCAAGCCGTAGCCACACAGGCAAGAGCCTTACGCATAGACTGTGCTTAATGAACCAAAAGAGCACGGTATGTGTGGAGGGAGGAACTGGAAGCCTGAAACTGCACTATTCAGGAAAGCAGAATAGCAGCAGCTCCAGTCAAAACACAGGCAAAACAATAGGGCTTCTGGCTGATGGGAAGTGTCAGAAGATCTCCAAGTTTCTGGCATGGAAGTCACTTTGTCTTGTTACTTACAAATAAGAACAGCAGCCTCAGCAGCACAGCATCCCTTACTGCCACTGCCAAATTGCTGTCTGACTACTGAACCTCCAAGGCCATCTTCTGCTCTATCTTCCACTTATTGGGAGGCACTTACTATATCTCCCTCCCCTATCGCTTAAGCTCATCTGAAATACATACATATAGTTCAAAAACTCCAGTGCAAACCTGACACGGTGATAATTTTAAAAGCTATGCTGCTCATGTCAAATTATTCAACATCTGTCTTCATGTTCCCACAAAAATTAGCATAGGATGGTGGTTTCTGATGACACCTAAGTGAAATATTTTGACTTCTACCAGCAAGTTGCAAACAACCTGTCAAGAGGATAATGTCAGTTTTCTAGTACTGCATATTAAAGCCAATTGAGGGCTTATCTGGTGTGTGAAGCTACTGACCTGACCTAAAAACAGAGGCTCTGGTGTCACAGGAGGGTGAATCTGACACCCTACAGCTGGAGAACAGCAAGGCATGCTGAAGCACAGGGATAGACAGATTTAATGCCTTTGACCTTAAAGAGCTGCTGAAGAACTATGCAAGTCTTGGACCAAGCCAGTCCTTAGGTGAGACTATTTCTATAGCCCTCCAGTTACAAAACTCATTCCTGTAACCAAAAGGCTACAGCCTAAGCCACCATAGATTTAAGGGCCAGACAACAAGGAGAAACGGCTAAGCACAAAGGATGTGCGTACGTGTGTGTGTGCATATAAACACACACATACATATAAATATATATATATATTTATAATTTGGAGGATCACTGTGCTCATACATTGCATTTTCCAAACGGAATCAGCCAAGAAGTGGCTCACAGGAGCCAGTGATCTGCTCACCCGTTTCTGAGGGCACAGGGCTGGGCACGAGGTGCACTGGGATAACAGCAGGATAGCTGAAGAGCTCCTCGTCTGGACTCCTGTTCCCGCTGGCAAAACTGCTATAGGCAGAGGCAGGGGAGTGGGACTGATCTGGGTCACCAGGCTCAAGGTTAACATTAGGGTGTGTCTGTGCCCCCAGAAACCAGCAGCAACAGACAGGCACACACAGAGGTTGCAAGAGGGTGTGAGGCATCATGCATTGAAAACTCTAGGAAAAGAGGAGGCTTTTACTTTACAGGTAAAAGGAGCAGGAAACAAATCACGTCATGCGTACATGAAATGAAGAAGTGCAGATGTTTATGGCCTAAGCCCAGGATATGTTTTACCATGACACTCGTCCATCGCAGATGCAAGAAAACATTCTTCCACTACGTTTTTTGGCTGCCCGCAGTGGCATCTCATGGGTGATTCAGTGTGATGGTGTCTCTTTAAAGAAAGAGCTTTACTGGGTCATTTATTCCTCACCTCAGAGGCCAAGGTAGGACTACTCTGTACTGCAACTGCTTCACCCCCACCAGTTTCAAGTGCCCGAAGTAGTGCAGCCCATCCAGCCCCTCCGATCAGGGTGCCAGGCAGCTTTCCTTGCTGCCCAGCCTAAACCTTCCTTTTATCCCCTTTCCATCACCTTGCTGTAGCCCCTCACCACACACTGTGATGACCATTCCTGAAATGCCTTTTCTGCAGGTGAATGATGAGAGGCAGGGGACAAAACATCCCACTATTTTATTCAGCCTGAAAGGCTGCTGCTGATCAGCTGGACTGTGCTAGTTGCAAGACAAGTCAGAAATGTTAATTATATACTGCACACGGAGCAAGCAGAGCGGCAGCCCAGTGCATGCTCTGAACCAGAGCTACGCAAGTCCCAGGTCTGCAAGGCTGACTAGGAAGCAAGAGGCGTACTCCTCCCTTTGGAAACACTCCCTATTCTCCCCTATCAGTCTAATTTATAGTCTTTAAGTGTTGATAACTCCAAGCCTGGAAGGGCAAGTCCTCTTTCTCCTTACCTCTTCCTCCCTCCCCCCAAATTCTGACATTTCCTAGAGATCTATTACAGCTTGCTCCTCATCTTGACCAGCAGCACTAATGCACCAGGATTGAAAGGCACATGCAGTTTGGGAAATAGGGTACCACAAAAGGCTAATAAAAGTTGCCTCTTGGCAGTCTGCTGAACTGCCTTCCATATCAGGCCAGACTTGTCTTATTGCAACAAACAAGGCTGAAAGGATGGGACCAGCTAATGAGAAGAGGGTTTCAGACACACTTCGGTCATTACAACAAATGCCAATTTATATAACAAGCCTCTTCAGGTACCAAGCTAAAAGCACCTTGACTCCTAATTAAATTGCACCTCCATTGCAAATGCTCCTTTCCCAGAAACCCCCTTACACACATTTTATTTCTACCATTCATCTCAATAAACCTCTCCAACAACTCTGCTCTCCTAGACAGAGGTCTTTTGTGTGCATCCATGTGGGTGTATTATTTAAAGGGTACATCACATGGATACTTTATCTCCTTTAATCTGATTTAATCTCAGCAGATTTACTAAAGTAAAATATATTTATAGACCCATATAGATGCCTCTCCCCATCTCCATCACCATAAATAAATATTCAAAAGCAGAAAAAACAGATCTGAAACACGATACTTGCGTTCCCATAATTTCTACATTAAGTTCCACATGAGACCGACATTCACAACACAGAACGCTCAAGTACAGATTAAAGCTATGGCGAGAGACTAACATTTAGGAGAAACTGAAGGGGAGCAGGGCAGCAGGACTAGTTTCTAATCCTGCTTTATTTATCCTTACAAATACAACAGTATCAATCCAGCTCTGCTTGAGCCATCAATAACAGCAATCTTGCACCCAAACAAACAGTGCTGGCTGCACAAGGCATGAAATCAGTGCAGGGTAGTGGACTGAAGGCAGGATTGGGAAAGACAATATGAAAACTATTAGTCACTGTAGAAGTTTGCGGTGTGCTGATTCCACAAGACACTGCTCTGGGCTGCACTCAGAGACAGCTGCATATTAAGGCTCCTGATGGTCTCAACAGATAGTTTGAAGAGGTAGGGGAGGGGAGAGCAGGGAGGAGGCTGGATGTCTCCTTTGTGTAGTTTAAGTAAGAGAACAGATAGAAGTAGTATACCATTTTGGCTTAAAAGGATGCCTTCATCTTAGTGCATGTCTATATCTGTGCTTTCTTTTGTACACAGCTTCTCCAATCTCTCTCTGAGAGAAAAAGACAAAAACATGAGTAAGTTATTCTGAAGATCTAATTTAGCAGCAACTCTATCAAATGCAAGTTCACTGAAGTGGATGAAAAAAAATACAACAGGCAACCTTCTAAGGCACATTTAAGCAAAACCAGTTTTAGGCTCTGTCAGTAGCGACAGCTACTCAGCAGCAAGCACACCAAAACAAAATTTAAAAAGTTCAGCTAGAAGCAGATTACTTGTTTGAAAAGATTAAATAACCTGCCCTGACCAGGTTTCTGTATCACAAACTCCTACTCCTCATCTTTCTAGCCTTCGGAGGGTCCTACAGTTTTTCTCTGGACATGCAGACTGGGAGAAAACACATACACTGGGAAGAAGAAAGAAAAAAGAAAGGAAGCTAAACACCCTCTATTTAAAATGGTTATTTTACAAAATGGACCAAACTCAAATTAACATCCCAGCCCTCAAGGAGAAAGGAGGAATTGTTTCCATTAAAGAAATACATCATTAAAAAGTGACCTACAAAGACTTACCCATAGTCAGTGAGACTGAACTGATCTTTGCCAGAGCTCACACAAGAGACTGGCTGCGTGCTGTTAAAAAAGGGGGAGCGGGGGGGCTGGATTCTCTCACTGGGGTCTCTCTTCAGAGCTCAGAGAGCTTGGCTTGTTAGAGGCAGAGGCATGCCTTCCAGAAGGACTTTACAGCAATGCACAACTGAGTTGTAAGCCAAGATAAAGCCGGCTTGTTATGAGAGGCAAGTCTTGTGGGTCGCTTTTATTTATTTTTTCCCAGTGTATTGGAAATGCAGATCTTGTAAAGCAAGAATTAAGAGAGGGCTGGGAGAGGGAAAGGGGGGCTGCACGGCTGGCTGAAGTAAACCCCGGCTGTTCTCTCAGCCCAGGGCTTGCGCTCGGCGGGGCGCAGGGTGCCGTCCCCAGCCTCTGCCCCCCGCCCTCCCCTCCGCCCTCGGCCGCTGAGGGGCTGCGGGAGCCAGAGCTCTCGGGGGACACCCCAGCTTGCCATTTGCCACCCCGCCTGCAAACAAGGAGGGGAAGTAGGCACCATAACCGCAAAAATAATAATAAAAAATAGTAACAGAAAAAAAATCAGGCAGCTCGACATCAGCTCTGCCACAGACCACCCCCCACCCATCCCCTCGGTCTGAAGAAGAAAATCGGCAGCGAAGTTCAATAGGGGGCAAAAACAGCCTCACCCCTCGCCCCCCCCGGCGGGGCTCGCCGCGGCTTGCGCGGGGGGAGCCGGGGCAGGGCGGGGAGCCGGCCCCGCCGGGCCGGGCAGACCGGGGAGCACCGCCCCGCACGCCGGCGGCGGGGAGCGGGCTGCTCCCGGCAGCCGGGGAGACAGCCGGCGGCGGGCACCGAGCCCGGGCCAGGCAGCGGCGGCCGCCCGCCTCTCGGCCTCCCCGGGCCGGTGCTCCCGCAGGGGAGCAAACCCCGGGCGAGGGCAGGCAGGGCCGGGGCCCGGGGTCGCTCCCCGCCGCAGCTCCCGCTCCGCCCGGCTCCCGGCGCGGCCAGCCCGGCGGCAGCCGCGCCAGCCGTCCCTGCCTGCCATCTCGGCGGACTCGTAAATCGGAGGCGGCCAGGGGTTACGGCGAGGAATTACGAAGTAGCTACAGGCGCTGGAAGCCCTATTGCTGCGTAAATCTCCCCGCTCAGGCTGCGACGAGCTTCGCCGGCATCATTTACTTTCTCCTGCAGGTGCTTTTTAACTTTGATCCCATCGCCGCCGTCTGCGCCCTCGCCTCCCCGCTCCCTCCCAAACACCGACCGCGACAACGTCTCTTACCGTAAACCCCTTGTCCCCTGCTGTACACCGGCACCAGAGACAGGAATAAAAAACAGATCATCTCCATCTTCAAGGCAGAGCCTTCATCGCCGGCGAAGAAAAGCAGCCAAAACAGCCCAGGCAGCATCCGGCGGGGGAGCGAGGAGCAGGCGAAAGCTTCCCGAAACGCCGCCCCATGCGCCCCGCTCCGCGCCGGGCACCGGCGCCCCGGGGCGGAGGAAGGGACCCCCCACACCGGGGCCGCCTGGGGATAAAATTTAAAACGAACAAGGGGGGTGGGGGGGGGAAGAAAAAAAGGAAAAAATAAAGAAGGGGGGGGGGGGGAAGGAGGCAGGGAGGGCAGGAAAGCGGAGCGCTGCTTCCCGCTTCCCCTCGCCAGGTTGCGCGAGGATCTCCAGGAGAAGGGGCAGCCGCGCCCGCCCTGGGGGTACGGGGAAGGGCCGGCCCGGGGGCAGCGGGCCGGGCAGGGGCAGGAGCGGGGCTCGGGCCAGCCCAGCCCAGCGCTGCCCCCCGGCCCCGGACGGGAAAGGGGGCTTCTTTGTTCGGGGGGAGCCGCCGAGCGCGGCCCCGAGTCCCGCGCTGCCCGAAGTGCTGCCAACTGGGGCCAACTTGGGAGAGTCCTCGCCCTCCCTCCTCCCGACGAGGCTCTGGCCGCAGCCCCAGGAGCGAACGGGGGGAAGGAGAAGGAGGTGGAGAAAAAGGGGGGGAAGCGAGGGTGGGGGGTAGGAGCCAGCTGCTGAAAGGCGGAGGGAGGGATAGGTGATTCCTCTCTTCCAGATCTTCTGGGGAGGGGATTGTTGTAATTAATCAAATCCAGGAAGGATTTTTTTTTTTTTTTTTTTTAAAGCGGCTCCCAAGAGCTCCCCCAGCTGCACTGCATCGCCCCAGCCAGCCTGAAGGGAGAAGCAAACGAGGAGCAGAGAGACCACGCACCCTCGCTCCGCCTGCAGCTCAGCCCGGCTCTCCTCGCCTCCTCCCCAGCCTGCCAGGTCCTTCTCCCTTCAAAACTTTCCCTGATGTTGTCTGCCGGGCTCGGGCGGGTGCTTCGCCTCCGCTGCTTGCCTGCTCCGCCCGCCTCGCAGATGATTTGCAGCTGTAGAGAGGTCTGTGTCGCTCTCCCTCGACGGCTGCCGGAGCTCCGGGTGGGAACTAACGGGGGCTGCAGCTGGAAGGGAGCCGACGAGGAGGGACAAGAAGCTGGAGAGCGTTGCGTTACTCCTGCCAGACGCCGGCTGGAAACCGCTTGGCAGGTCCCAGCCCCACCGCTTTTTTTCTGAAACGCCAAAATCTCCTGCAAAAGTTGCCGGGAGCGTCACCGCTCCCCAGCCGGCCCCGGGGCACTCTGCTCCGCTCCGCCGACCCCCGACGGGGCGTCCGGGGGCACCGCGCCCCGCCGGCCGGGCTGGCCCCGGGCCGCCTCACCCCCGCTCTGCCCGGCGCGCCGTATTTTCTTCCCCTTTGGCTTTCCAGGTTTTTCCCCTCCCCTCTTCACCATTTCATTCCCCTTCGGTTAAAAAAAAAAAAAAAAAAAAAAAAAAAAAAAAAAGAAACAGGAGCCAATTAAAGCGGCCGTGCTCAGAAGAGCCCTGCCTCCTGCCCAATTCTGCGAGCCTCCCGTCGCCCCGGCCCCATCAGAGACAGCACCGCAGGGCCGGGGAGAAAAAGGGACCTGCTTCGGGCGGAGAGATCAGCCGTCAGCCCGGGGTCCCTCCATGCTCAGGACACTCGCGGCAAGGTCGGCTCGTCCTGGCTGGGCCCTGAGATGGGAAAAGCCCAGGGGCGGCGGGGGGGGTGGGCGGCGAGCCGGGGCGGGGGGCAGTGCAGGTTGCCGGGGGTGGGCTCCTGTGCCGACGCTGGCTGGTGCCAGCAAAGTTTTTTGCCCCCCCCCCCCCCCCCCCCCCCCGGTAGGTCGCAGGCTGGCGGGGCTGCCTTGTGCATGTTGCGGGGGGGGCGGGGGTGCTGTTGCGGGCCCCCAGCCCGGTGGGCGGCTGCGGGGGTCGGCGGTACCGTGGGAGCGCTGGCCCCGGGCGGTGCTGGTGCGCGGGGCCCGGGGCGAGACCTCCGGCCGGGAGGGGGAAGGAGGTGCGGCGCCACCGCCCCGGGCATCGCCACCGGCGGCGGGGGGCTGCGCCAGCGCCCCGGGAGCGGCGGTGCGGAGCCTTACTCTGCCATCCCTGCACATCTCCAGCTGCTTTGCTAGGGGGATAAAACGCTGCTTCGGGGCAGCCCAGACCGGCTCGCCCCGCGGGGCTCCGGAGCCGAAGAGCCCACCCGTGACTGGCCCGGGACCGTAGCAATGAGCCCAGACCTTAAAGCGGAGCCAGGCGCCGTGGAAACCCCTCGTAGCGGGGCGCACTGCTCCCCCGGAGCCGGCGGGCTCCGGCACGCCGCTCTCCCGGCGCTGGCCCCGCCGGTGCTCCCGGGGACGGGCTGATGCGCCCCGTCCCCGCCGCCTCTTCCCCGGGGCTGGTCCCTGCCTGCCCTCCCGCCTCGACCACGCGTGGGCTGGGCGGCCCCACGCCGCTCACGGTGCTCCTCTGCTGCGGGCTGCCCCCGGGAGCTCCCGGCCCGGCCCCGCGGCTCTGCATCGATGTCCGCTCGCCACGGTGGCTAGCGAGAGGTGCTGTACCGAAGGGAGCGCGGATTGAAAGACGTACGCCAGCAGGCACCGAGTCGCCGTATGAACAAATCACTCCCTGGATAAAAATATAATTAAAAAAAAAAAAAATTGAGATATATGGCCCAGAGAGCGGCTGGCTGCTCAGTCATGCTCTAACAAACAAGCAATAATAGATATAGCCGCTAATTGGTAAGCAGTTATGCCTGTTGTAAACGGTGCTCAGCGGGAGAGAAAGCAATAGCCTGCACCGGGAGGGGAGCGGCGTTAAGGACAGGGCAGCTTCACCCCGGTGGCCAGCATCCCTGCCTGCCGGAGGCAAGGCAGGCGGATCTCCCCTTGGACCCTGTTCCCTCGCTTGTCAGGATGTCGCTGGTATAAAACTGCTGTGTTTGGTGGTGGTGGGGTTCCCCCCCCCCCTTTTTTTTTTTTTTTAATAACCGAGCTAAGGCAACATTTGCCGAGAAACTGTGGGCTTTGCGCTCTGAGGTGTCCTTTCCAAAGATGATGGCATGGAGTGGGGCACGTGCACATGTGAAAGCACCTGATGTGAGCAAGTTTATTTTTTAATACAATAAACCCTTCTCTGAGAAGCATTTAATCCTTCCTGCAGTGGGTGGTGGTGGCAACATTAATAAAGGGTGTATAGGTAGAAGGAGGCAGCCAGCACTAGGACAGGCGGAGCAGCCCCTTTGCCAGGGCATGAGGAGAAGCAGGAGCTGATGATGATGAGACGAAGTAAAATTGTCCGCATCTGCATGAAGCAGGCTGAAAGCAACACAAGGAGATGAAACGAAGAGGTGTTTGCAGATCCAGGAAACTTGATGGTGACAAAAAAACCATGGAGACATGAATCTTGTTTTTTTCTACTCATAATTTTGAGATAAGGATATTTACGGGGCATTCTGTAGCCTTTCCTTTTTTTATTTTTTTTCCAGGATGCTCATTAGATTACGGAATAGTGCCTCAGAGTTGGAACCAGTATGAGTTACATATCTGGATAATGAGTCTAAAAAAAATAAATCCCCAAAATGTATGCTTCACACCCCTTTTTGTGTTAACCTTCAATGCACATGCTCATGTTTCACTGTCATAAGTGCTCACGGAAAATGAATTTCTAAGTAAACTGCCAAAGTACGTGAAATAACCCAGCTTTCTCTTAGCAAATAAAAGTATTTGTGCCAAAAGTACCTTTGAACTCATTCAATTAGGGAACAGTAAAAAACCATAAAGTGAGACTGTTTGTGAGCAGTCTATTGAATTAAAGGGAAAAATAATTGGATAATAAATAATTAAAAGAGCTGTCGTCGGTCCGTGGATATTCTGAGTGGAAAAAAATACTGCCAAAACCCAAGTACATAACTGCATTTGCTAAATAAGGTAATTAATAATTATTGGTTGAGGCCTAATAAATCATAACATTCATAACTATGGTGTTTCCAATGGGGAATGGCAAGCCAGCACTCCTATGCACACTTGCTAAGCAATCTACTTGTCATAAGGAAACTGTACCCTGTGGTGATTCTACTTGTCAAAAAGCAAAGATGAGGGATGTCTTTCCTCCCCCCAGGCTGCTTCCGCAGCACATATTTGTCCCATCTTTCTGGCTGGGAGTCAGTGTCTCCGGTCCCTTCTCAAGACCCCACTTGTCAAATGAGTCCTGTCTCTTTGAAATATTTATACATACTACATCACCTATATTTCACAGCTACATTAAGAGGTAGACAGTCTCTGGGACCAATGTGGTGTTCAAAGAAAGCAAATCATATATAGCACAATGTCACCAGGCAAGAGACGATTGAAGAACTGTGTGAGGCCAAGGTCCAGTTGCAAGAACGTTAATTCTCTTTGTGTCAATGTATTCATGCTATAGTCTGGTGCAGTCTGTCATTTACTTCTTTTCTGGGATGATGCAGCTATCTGTGGGCCCCAGCGATCTCTTGAGCTTGTGGCCTGACATTTCTGTCACCTCTTTCCTGCTTATTTTCTTCTCAGCACCACATCCAGGAATGTCTCCAGGATCCCTGAAGTTTGATCTCTTTCTCCCCTCCCTCCCTACACACACGTGTGGAAGTGAGTACAGCCCGGATGGAAGTGTTCCTGCAGCGTTTCCCTTGCTATGGCTTACTAAAAGGGAGTAGAAATAGAAAGTAAGAAGGGAAAACGAACACAACAGGGCAACTTAAAGGCAATGGGCAAAGCCAGGGTGACTCCAAATGCTGCAAGAGAGGTGAGAGTTGAGAAGGGGAAAGCCAGAGGACTCTCTAGCACTGCAGCAGAGATGATAGCAGGGAGATGGGAAAACAAGGGAATTCTAACTGCAGCACAGGTCTGCATCGAGGAGCTGAGCCCACGGGGTTGCTCCTGCAGTGCTGCTGTGCCAGGCTGAGCTGGGGCAGGCTCTGCAACAGCGCAGCGCAGGGGCAAGGGTCCGACGCGAGGCGGTGAGATAGGGCAGCAAGAGAGCCAAAGAGGGGGAACTGGGAAAGGCAGGGGAAAGCCAGTGTGTCTGGGGAGGGGGAGCCGTTTCAGACAGCTATAAACAACAGCACCAAGTACTCTGCAAAGCATGAATTACTGGAAGATGGGAAAGCAGGGCTAAGCTGCAATGACAAGATGCAGTCAAACTGTGCACTCTGTTTTCTTTCTGTTTAATTGGTCTTCATAGGAAAACTGTAAAAAAAAATATTAAAAAATGCTAGTTTGTCATTCTGAGGTGCTGGAATCAGCATCTCTTTGGGGAAAAAAAATCCCCCTAGCCTAGAGCAGTGCTTCCCACCATCCTTAACACTAGGCTGCTGCTGCTGCCTCAGATCCTCCTGGGTATCTCCAGCTTCCAGTATGAAGCATGCCAAGATAGGGCTATAAATCCCAAGGGCTCCGCTTTGCTGTCCTCAGTTCTCATCTCCACTCCAGGGAATACACCTATGCTGTGTTCACTTTCTTCCCAGATGCGTTTTACAGCGCTGGTAGTACCTCCGAGCCTCTTGTGTATTCTCTGCTTTTTTGATTAGCTCTCCTCATCACAGAGAGTGTTTGGTACTGAAAGGAGTGATGAAGAGGGAGTCCGTCTCTGTTCCTCACCTAAGGTATTCATCCTGCCTGAGCTTTACCACCCTTCCTCCCTGCACTTCCCTGATGCAGCCAGTCCCAGGGCCATGCCGGGATTTCTGGCAACTGGTTGCTATTGTATTGGGTTTTGCTATTCCTGCCTTTACCCACTCATACTTTGACAAACTTCTGTTTCTTGGTTAAGGCTTATGTGAAAGCCACTGCAATCTCTTGCCCCTGTGATCTCAATGTGTAGCCACTCTTCTTTCCTCAGCTCAAGTGCTAACACACACACACACACACACCATCCCACTTCTTGTGCGCTAAACCCATAGGCTTTTAATTCAACATTTTCTACCAATCTCTGTGCTTTTTAACCTATATATCTAGTTTGTCAGAGATCCTGCTGTTTTTTTGGTCTTGTGCTTTAGGACAGATTGGGGCTGGTACAGGGGTACACACAAGTGTCTCAGCATCACTGGGAGCATCTTTTTCCTGTTTCAGCCCTTCTTTGATCTTTTTTTCCTCTCTGCCTCCTTCTGCTCCTGCATTCATGCTTGCTTCTTCTTTCCCACCCTCTCTTTCATGTGTAAAAAGTGAGTTGAAAAAATGTCAAGCTGGTGCTGGTCAAAGGAACTTGTTCTCCCTTTCTTCCACTTCCTCTCATTGCCTCACCACCCTCTCCTAGCACTCGTCTCCTGGAGCGCACTGCAGAGGCTTGCTTTTTCACAGAGAGCAGATACAAAGGATTTGGGCATGATTCTCCCCTGTTCATGCTCTCTGCCACTGCCAGCAAAGGGTGCATCGATTGCAGATTTTGTCAGTGCCAGGCAGATGATCTGAAATGTGTGATCTCTGCCCTGCGGTGAGGAAGTGGTGCTGGGGAGGGTAAAGGAGCTACTCCTGAAGCAGATGCCTTCAGCCAGAGGGTTGTGTTTGAACCAGTTGTCAGCACTCCCAGGAGACTGTGCTACTTGAATTTCCCTTGAGAGGTTTTAAACACAACTCACAGCATGAGGAGGATTGATTGACATGAGTCAAAATAAAATCTACATAGGACAACTCTCAGGTGGGACCTTGCTGTTTAGAGCTTGGTGCAGACAGCCTTTGGCCACAGACAGCACATTATGTCTCCCATAGCCTGACATGAGGAGGAAGCCATCCTGCAGAGTCACTTTTGTGGGAGCGCTCAGGTAAGACTGTGGGCTCACGTGCCCTGAGACCACTAGTTGGTGAGAAAACACCCCAGCTGGTACCTCCTCACTTCAGTTGCCCAATGGCCACACTCCTTTTTTTGGGAATCTGATCTATCATCAATACGTTGACTTAAAATTACAAACAAGAAGTTCCTCAGTCCCTGTTTGACCCCAGACAGAGCCACCCTCACTTCAGGAAGGTGAGCATCTGTGTTTTGGATGTAAAAAGGAAGCTGCAGAGAAAGCTGTTTTTCCACGAGAATCTCCCGTCACTACTGATGCTGGACCACAAGAGCTGGGAGAGATGGCTACAGAAAGATTCAACAGTGCCAGACAGATTGCAGACAAGAGCATGCAATTCAATGCCTGAAGCAGCCCCATTGCTTTCTGGGGAACCATATATTGTTCGTCAGTGGTGCAGCTCTCCACCAGCCTCTCACTGCAACATGACAACAAAAAAAAATTGAAATCCAAAGCTGTCAGTAGCTTATGTGCACTGCCACCGTCCAAACAGCTTGGGCAGTCAGACCTTTACTGGTATAGGCTTCGTTCCACCCAGGAGAATAGGCATGCAGTCCCCAGCTCACCTGGGCATCACCTGCTGTTTTGGCTGGAGATATCTGAGTCAGCCCAGTTCCTGGTGGAGGTGTCCTCCTGCTCTCTTTTTGGCAGCTTTCCAATCGATCACTATTTCCCTTCAGTACCCCAAATCCACTCTCCTGGCCTGACCCATCTTCCCTCTGCCCAGATTCCTTCCAGGAAAATTATAAATAAGTGCAGCTTCTCCCTGGGCTTTGGAAATCCTGGAGCCAGAGCTCTTGTTGGAAACATAGTGGCCCCAGTGCACCTGTCTCCTCCAGAGGTACTCAAGGCTGGATATGTACACTCAGGTTTTAATTCAAAATAACTTTTATGGCCTGTTTCACTGTCACACCTTGCTGTGCTTGTACCTATAGCCCAGGGTGGCAGGTGAATACATCAGAGGGTTTCCAGGCTTAAGGAGAGAAGGCGAGGAGCTGCCTCGCTGGGCAATGCATGTCTCAGTGCCACTGAACTTCCCAGCTTTGGATCTGTAAGTAGGTGAGGTCTGAAGGGATAGGGTGCTGCAAGTCTTACCTCCGTGAGGGAGGACTCTCTGAGCTCATCTGTGGGGAGTCTGGGTCTCTCAGCCCTCATTTACATTCTCCAGCAGTCTCTGCACAGGTACTGCTTGTATATACACTTTCATCTCAGTGTTTTGACCCTGTATGACTTTAAGGAAACTTGGATGCTTGAAGTCCAAGTGTCAAGAGAAATGTGGAATGCAAAAAACCAAAGGTAGTTGGCCCCTCTGACGTAATCCAAAAGCCACTGTCTCCCTGTGACCCACATCTAGCCCATGGTGCAAAACTAGCCCCTAAGGCTCGGCTCCTCTAAGTGATTTGAGAATGAAGCCTCTACGGTTAACTCGCGCAGAAGTAGTTTCCTTGTTGGATGCTACATACAGTCTATGAGATAATCTTACGAGTTACTATTGCCTCTTCATTTTCAGGTGTTGACCACTTGTGGAACACTCAAGAATCCCATGATTTTTGTCTGTGCATGAACCTGTATGTACACACACACACACAGAGACATATCCTTTCCCCTCCTGTCCAGTGACACACTACAGCTACATTTTTAACAAACCACTTGTTCAAGTCAAAATATCTTCAACAATTCTTTGCACAAATCCAGAAGTCGCAAAAGAAATGTGCAAAGATGAGAAAATGTTTGGAACTGTGCCTGCTGAAAGGATGCTTTAAAATACAACACCCCTGCCTCCCCTGCAAGGGTTGCTGCTCCCTCCTTACCTTGGGGTGGGTCTGAACCACAATTCCATGTTGCCTCTATGCTTAAATATCCTCATATCCTTAAGGCACAGTGACATCTTTGTCTTTCCTCTGTACTTGATCCATTTTAGAAAACCTGTGGTGAAAGACTGTGTTTCAATTTACCATGACTATTTATAACACAATTCTCTGGCAAACCAGAGTTAGAAGGGCCATTACTGTAAAACGAAGTAACATGAGATGATACATACAAGAAATTAACAGAAAAACCCTATTGGGAGGAAATTATAGAAACACCAACCACATTTACCAACTTGTTTTTCATTTGAGCTGCTCTAATCATTTTAGAGAAGCTGGGGCTGGGGCTACCTGGGGACACGATACAGGTGTGCGGGTGTTGTGCTGCGCTGAAGCGCTGCTGGTGGAGAGGCACGGTTTCCCAGCAGAGCTGTTCCTGCCAGGATCACCCATCTCCCCACTGCTCCCAAGAAAAGCAAGAAATGAATCCGCGCTCACACAGACGGGTTTTGCTAGCATAGCCGTCTCAGTTGTGAATTGCACCCCTGATCAAAAGTGAATATGAAGGAGCGCTCCCCTGTGTGAGGTGGGGGGGGATGAAACACAAAGTCGAGGTGTGACTCACCCAAATTCAGGCAGCGAGGCAGAGACACGAGCAGAGCTGGAACAGAGTATTTTCTTCCCTCATTTCTCAGTGCGGCTGCTGACAGACAGCATTGCCACTGAACTGTGTATTCCGATGTATAATTACTTGCTTATTAGCTGGCTAGCTCATCATGCCAAGAAAGTTAGCGGGAATGTGGAGCAAAGACATTTCTCCTCTCCCTGTCTTTCAGACCAGAGAAGAAACGACAGATCATACAACCTGCTGGGAACCTCCGCCTCCTCCACCCTTTATAGGCTGGCCGAGGTTGAAGTTTGATTGATTTCTCAGTTACATCTAGTCCTCAGAAGAAAGAGAAACAGAGCTAATCATGCTAGCCTGATAACTAGAGCCAGAGACTCTGATGGCGGTGGCTATTACCGCTTCCAGAGTGATGTGCTGGGCACATGTGCCTGATGGGTGACCTCGCACTGAGCATGAAAATGTTGGGAGCGACCAGCTCTACCGCACACCATTGCTCAGTACCTCACAGAGGGGGAGCAACATAACACAGAGCGCCAGCCTGAGGTAAAGCTGAATACAGGGCCACTGGAGTCAAGATAGGGCTTAGTTTACATACTGTATAGGCGGCACTTCTTTTAAAGCTTGAAAACATAATCCCCTCTGTTGCAAACTCCCTCTAGGGGCTCACCAGGTGCTGCAGTATTTTCATGCATGTCCCCTCATGTCTTGAGCGTTGCACACTCACCCTGTGGGTTTCCAAAGAAGTTTCTCCATGCAGCTCTCCAGGTGGCTGCACTCCGGTGAAGGCTGAAGAGATTCTCCTTGTTAAATCAATCCCTGCATCCAAACTTCCCCAGGAAAACCAGATGAGGGTTTTGAGTAGCAGCAGCAGACTTCCCTGTTAGTGAAGTCAAGCAGGAAGATTAGTGGAAAATAGCATAATTTGTATATGGACCAAATCATTCATAGATTACAGAGAGAGAAGGAAACACTGCTGGCCTGACCTGTTCTAATCAGAGCGCATTGTGAGGAACAACCTCCAGTCCTGATTTCTGAGAAGCCAATAATAAACCATTCATTTGTGTTTCACACAGAGCAGTGCCATATTCCATCAGGATGCACAAACCGGTATTCTTAAGGAACAATATGCATTTGGGATCGGATTTACAGCTGTTCAGTAGCCCTCAGATTTACAGGTAAACCACAATATCTGACTTGCTGGAAGGTTTCATGGCATATGATGCTGGCACTGAGGAAAAATGCCTCCGATTTCCCCCCTCTGTTTTTTCCCGATCTCTGGCATCAGGACTGAGGGAGACAGGAGCCACATCTCCACACGGCTTCAGGAGTGACTGGGGGAACCAGCAAGATCCAGGAGAGAGGGAGAAGCCGGTGGGAAGCCAGGACAGGACTGACTCAGGAATTAATGGGGGCTGGCAGAGAAAGGAGGGGGTGGGAAATGGCCTGGGGGAGGGATGAAAGAGGGACACTGGGCAATTTGAAGCATGAGAATAGAAGCAAGGACTGCTGGACAGATGGTGGGGGCAAGTAGACAACCAAAACTTGGGGAAAGCCGGGATATAAGCCAGCACTGCAGCGGTGTCGCTGGAGCAGGGACTAATGGCCCTGGGCTGGGCTGAAATGGGGTCCTGGGCCATGGGCAGCACGGGGGGAGGCCCCGGGGCAGGGGAGCTGGGCAGGGTCCCCAGGGCCCTGGCAGCTCTGCCCCTTCTTTCTGCCAAGTCAGCCCTTATTTTTCTCCATCCCACCTTTTGGCACCCCCTCACTTGCTTCACACCCTGCCAGATTTCCCTTACGGTCCTTCGCTTGCAGGGAGCCGGAGTGGTTGGAGGGGCCGATAGGAAGGTGAGGGAGGAAGAGGGTGAAATGTGCCTCCCTCTGCCTGAGGAGCTGGTCCAGCTGCCCTGGGCATACCTGGTCTTGGGGATAACATGGAGTTTGACCATCTCAGCCGATGGGGTTAGCTCATCATCCCTGCTCCAAACATCCCATGTGAGGTGTCTCTTGTTAAATATTCTTCTTCATTCACCACGTCTGGAAAAAGTACCTCTGAGCCCCCCAAAACAGCAGACATTTTCATGGAAGATGCCTGAGAAAGAATATTTTGCAGGAACTGAGAGATGCCTGTCTCTCTGGAAAATGAGCATTGGCCGATCAAGAAATTACCAACAGAAATTTCTCATATTAGCACTTTTTTTTTCCTTGCTTGTCTTAGTGGAGAATCACATTTCATTTTCAAACTGTAGTTCTACATTTATCATCCCTGATTTAGTAAATTGCCTCTTGCAGAAGCAGTGTCTAACCTACCTTTATTTAAGACTTTGCAGGATAATGTGTTTTTGTTGGACTCAGAGAGGGTCACAAAAAAAGTGGCAAATGCTGCAAACATATTGAAATGGAGGTAATGTAAAAGATTTTAGATTCAAAATATTCCTCCTCAAGTAACTTAACACTTTCAGAAAATATTGTATTGTCAGTGAGACTTAAATCTAAAATCTTGAAGCAAGAGGAATTTTATTGTCTTTCTCCTTTATTTTTTTCTTAACAGGGATCAAAATCAACCTTTCAATAAGCCTCTCTTTGTAGTCAAAATAGAAGGAGGTGAAGATACCTCCATAATCAGAGTTGGCTCAAGGCTTATCAGCAGGATAGGCAAAATTTAATTTTGCAGCCCCAGGATTTCCTCTTCAACCCTTGGGCAGGCAAAATGCAGCTGTGTAGCAGCAGCAGAGTGGGTCCCTCCTGGGATGTATTTCTCCTTTTCTACCCCCTTGATACCACATAGCTCGGGGGGAACGGCTGGACACTTGGCTTGTGCCTGCTGCAGCTACAGCCATCCCCATCTCTTCCAGTCCAGGCAACCCGGGGTGCTGGTTGCCCCTGGCAGGCTCCCACCTTTGGCAGCCGACAGCTTTGCCTGTGCCTGAAACAAGCCCTGTCTGTAATGAGGTAGAGAAACTCGCATCTGCAAAGCCGAGCCTGGAATCGTTATCTTATAGCTGCAAATGTAGCCTCCTACTTAAATTAAAGGATGCAGATAATTGGGTTATCTTGTATAAAACAAATTCTTCTGCCCTATAAACTGTGGCCAGTACACATGATGCATTGTCACTGTGCCAGGCTGCAAAGGGGGGTGTTGGGAACGGGGGTGGCTTATTCACCCCAAGCAGGAGAGGACTTCTCCTGTGCCCTTAGCGCACACACCTGCACTTCAGCGGATCGTGACATTCACACATACGCCCCCTCCCCATTTCAGCTCCATGGGAATACGATCAAGCTGATGATTTCCAGTGGAATCAATAAGAAAGGTAGAGGGCATCAACAAAATCATTAATAATTTCTCTCAATTATAATCTAGTTTCTTCAAATATAGCTGTTCCCGGAGCCTCCAGCCAGAATTAATGATACGGAAAATCTGAAGGACAATAAACAGTATATTTGTGAGCTAGAGGGATGTGAACAAACAGTAAACAAAAAGGAAAATGTCAAAGGGGTTAAATCTTTAATAAACTACTGCTCCAATATCGTTTGATAAAGCTCTCCTTCAGATGTTTCACATATTCTCCCTTGCTTTCAGAGCCAGCCTGGTCTTTTTCAAGCCAAACACATTTCACAAGACAAAATTGTAGAGGAACCGAAATGGGCCTTTAAAAGAGAAATAGATTGTAACCTTTTTCTTACATTTTAAAAGCAATAACATGAATGCAAGATTACACATTCCTCGTAGCTGGGAGTCCTCATTCCTCGTAGATACACAGCCTGTCCTGTGTTCAGCACAGAGCTCATTGGTGTTCAGTAATTTCTGCTGTTTATAAAGTGAATCAAGCAGGTACATTTTGCAATTGTTAATACTAAGGGTAATAATATACACACACATGCATCCACCCACATACACACAGAGAGGTTAATACTGATCTAAAAATATTTTGTATGGCAGAAAGAACACAAAAACACTGTCAGCAGCATTGTTGGAAGACAGTAGCGGTTAATGGGAGGTTTGTAGTCTTGGGCACGGGAGTGCAAGGTTTAATTTGTGTTCATCTGTCCAGCCTGGGCAAACACTGTATTTACCTCTTTTAAAGTACTTTATCAAGTGGTTTGGAATGAAAAAGGCCACAATCTGTGTATGTCTTACAGTAGCCAGCAATGTAGATGAAAAAGGCATATTTATGAAGCCAAGGAAGGAAAGGGTAAGTTTTCTTATGCCTGATTTCATGTCACAGGTGCATTTTCGTTACTTCTGGACTTGCCAAGAGTGACTCAAAATGCAGAATTCTAATCCTCCCGAGACACAGAGACAATCAATCACTGATGAAGGGGAAATGCTGAATTCCCAGTATCTAGCCTTCTCCAAGAAAGCCTGTCGGCTGCGTAATGCAAACTAACCTGTTCCAAGCATCGGCTCTTTTTGTTTCTTGCCCTCGTTCACATATATACGCATATCCAGTGGGGAGGGGAGAGAGGGAGGAAAAAAGGGGGGTGGGGTGGAGAGAGAGGCCACATCCACACGTATCAATGACTGTTGGAAGAAAATAGCTAATACATGGAGCTGGAGTTGGAGAAAGGTGGGACTACTCTGCAACTCTCTTGGTGAACTGCAGCCGAGATTGGTCCAGAACTATCAGAAATAAAATACTGCACAGAAGACAAAAATCAGGGCATGTTTTTAACTGTCTGGGGGAGAAAAATAGCTATAGATTCTGCCTGGGAGAAGCAGATGGCAGTGAATTACGAGAACAGGGCACTGCTGCTGTTGCAGCCGCTGCTGCAACTGCCATAGCTCAGCTCTTTTCCATCTGACAGAAGGACCTCTGGGCAGCCAGAGATGAGTCAGACTCCTGTGTGTTGTACAGGCATCTCTGGAGAACCCCAGTTTTTCCCTTTCGCTTGCGTTACGCTGCTTCAGGGTTTGAAATGAGTCGCGCAGCCCCTACATCCTACAAGCACCCTTTCTCCTCTCATTGTATCTTTCCCACTGTCTGAGCTGTGGCCAGACCTGATGAGCACAGCATGGCTGGACAGCATCATGCAGGAGGGATCCCTACAGTCTCCAAGCAAGGGTTGCCATTAGCATCCTCCGAGTGTTGCGCCAAAAATCCTGAGCTAACGCCAAGCTGAGGAGAAGCAGCCATTGAGGCCACTCACATTGAAGCCACCTTGCTTGCACTCCTTGCAGGCTCCACCTGCAAACCCAAGGATGGGCAGCAGCCACATTGCAAAAGTTCAGGATTTGGCAAACCCACTTAAACCTCTAGGTTACCCATTAGCACTGGTGAATAGTGCCCATCGGCTCTGGGAGACATCTCAGCCTCTGACCAACACTGGCCCCAACCCAACAGACAGTGGAAGCAGAAGGACAGCATTTTGAACTGGAGACTGGCCAAAACACATATCCAGTGTATCCCACCGCACAACAAACTGCCGGCTGCTTGCAGAGGAGAAACTATGCCGGCAACGGCACCCTGGGTTGCTCTTTTTACACAAGACTTAGCTGTTGGTTTGAAGCTGGTGAGCAGTTTCCTATCCTCAAAAGACTATTTTAAGCTCCACAGAGAGCAGTTGTTGAACAAGCTCTGCTAATACAGAAGAGCAGCAGCAAATCTGTTTCACCTTCTTAGCTAATGGCTTCCCCTCCTGGAAAAGAGATTTCTGAGGAAAGAAACAACCAGGTACCTCTGTACCTGCCTCTGCCACCAAGCCTGAGCTGAGCCTCCCTGCAGCAGGCTGCTCCCCCCGGCACGTGGGAGGGGAAGGGGCACCTCTCTGGGGAACTGGTTTGCCCTCAAATACAGGGCTGCAGGCTGAGGGCTGTGGTAGAGGAGGGGAGATGAGCTGGGTGAGGAATTATTGCTCTCTGTGCTTTGATATCTTCTGGGAAAAAATTAGGGATACTTAGCTGCTGCCATACAAACATTTTATGCAAATCTTATCTGTGTCTTCTGCATACTGGTACGTAATTTGCATCTGATTATCAACTTTGGGTCTATTGTTTTATTCTAAACAGAATTCCTGCTGCTGAAAGGTGTTGGATTGACAGCCCTGGTGAATAAAGTCATCTCTCTAACAGGGAGGTAGGAGAAGAACAGCTTCCTACACAAGTCTCTGCCCTTATTCCCCAGTGAGGGCCAACAGTGAGGATGCCAGCCCTTGGCCTCTTCCGAGCCTGCCAGCTGATGCAGAGCGGGGCTGTGAATGTGGAATCCCTGTGAACTTTCTACAAAGGCAACACAAAATCCTTTAAAAAGGAACAGCTAGTCTGTTGGGTTGGATTCATGTTTGTGCTACACGCGGAAGGGGTTCCAGTACCTAGCTGGGTCTGAAGTCACACCCAAGGATCGTGACAAAGTTTACACAGTGGGATCTTCACACCCAAAATGAAAGCCTTTACCCTCTTGACCTAGAGGAGAAGAGGCTTTTGCTGTCTCTGGCACATGCACAAATATTGCCAGCTGGATATAGCCCTGTCTCCAGCAGCAGCAACGTGCTCGTCCTTTTCCTGACTGCAGTAGGGTGTCTTGCCTTGTGTTGCAAGGCAAAAAGGTTTGCCTGGGGTTAAAGTGGCTCAAGTCCACTGGTGTCAATGGCTTGACTTCAGTTTACCCTGGCTGAGAATTTGGCTCAGTTACACCACATTAGCAGAAACTTTTTGGGAAGCCCCGTGTAGAAACCAATGATAACCAGAGATCATGGTCTTTTAGTTCTGCAACATGTGGATCTTATCAGTTACCTCCTCTGTATCTGGAAAGATACTTTTCTTTGATCTTGAGTGGGGGCACAAGGTCCTCCCTAGCGCTGGGGAAGCACAGGGAACTATTCACGGTAGCTACAGGATGAGATGGGGACTGAACTATCAACCTACCCTGCCACACAAGGCTGCTTCAGTCAAACCAAAGGATGAGGACAAGTGAATGTTAATCCTGATCCTTAGGCTTCATCAGTCACAGCACTGAGCGGTATGAGTCTGTCCACTTGACTTTGGGATGGATGGCTGTTCTAGCTGTGTTTGTCCTGTCGATAAAGTATTCAGCCCCAGTAATAGCTGCTTCTGTAAGAGTGCCAGATTAAGACAAATAATGCAGACTTAGTGCTCTTTACATGGATTGCATGGGCTGACCCTGCTGCAATATGCACACCCACAAATCTTCTCAGCTCATTACCTCATTGAACACAGCTGCTCCTCTGTAAGGACAGGAGCCGGGTGATACCTCGACAGAATTTGAACACGACATGCTAAGTCAGAGCTGGAAATAGCTGACTGAGCTCTGGGCCTGGCCTGGCAGGGAGGTGGACCCTGTCAGAAAAATGCAGCCTCAAGAAGGACATGTGGCAGCCCAGCTGGACAGGATCCTTGGCTTTGCGGAGGAGGGGGCATAGCTTTCCTATCATTAAGACACCCCTCATTATTTCTGCACTTGTTCTTTGCTAACACCCCCTTAGTATTTCACTTCTCTCCTTCTCTGCACAGCCAGTTCTGGGTTAAGAAGGCAGGAGTATGCATTGTGTAAATAAAGTTTGTTGTTTTCCTTTGAAGTATGCGGGAAGGCTTTGAAAACCCAACTGTAGCCGTTCCCAATAATCTCGACTTTCTGCTCTATTTCTCTGGTTAACCTTGCTGACTCAAAACAACAAAAAGCATAGCCTGAAGGAAATAGTGCTCACTGCTTTCTTAACTTTCCAATGGCATCTTTCCAGAGATATTTTCTTTTTGTTAAGATCTTTGAAGTCCATTCCTCCCTTTCTGTGTGGATTCCCATTGAGACCAAATGGCTCTCACCAGCCTGCTTCCCCAGGCATGGGGTAGGAAGCATGACTGCCTTCCCCAGGTCATAACAAGAAGGAAGAGTCAGTGAGGAGGGCTACTGAGACACCAGCAGCAAACAAGTCAACACAGATGTGTTTCGTTTTCTTCACAGAGGATGGTGGGAGCGAGATCTTCCCTCACACGCATGTCCCAATTAGACAGCCAAGACGTGATCTATTAGGTCACCACTCTGCCTGTCTAGTAAGACTGAACAACTCTGTCTTTCATATTGCTCTGCAGTCAGCTCAAGAGGTCACTCTCGACTCAAGCAAACTTTCTTCTCCCACCCACGCTTGCTTCCCACCGCTCCTAGCTGCATTTACAAAGTAATTGCCTGGAGAAGGAAGCGATGGGAGCTTCACATCAAGGCAGGCTCCTGCCAAGCTTTGCTAGAATACCTGCCTGGCTGAAGATGGTGAAATCTGCCAACAAGATCACTTGAGGGAAAGCAGACACCTTCCCTTATTCCCCTCCTGCTATAGTACTCCTGGGCAAGAGCCCATCTCCTCCCTTATCTGGGACCAAAGGACTGTGGTTTGCTTGCCAGCCTTAGGCACTTTTCTCAGAAGGGTTTTCCACATGCTGGTCGATGGCCTGTGGGGCAGCCATCCCATACCTGCAAGGCATAGATATTGCTTCTGCTGAGGTACACATCATGAACGTGAAGAATGTGATGGAGAAAGGCATTTGTCACACTATGAAGTGTGTACCACAGCACCACGCCATATGGCAGGCTGAAAATGGGAAAGACCCACAGCTGGGAGATGTTGCTGCCAAGATTTTGTTGAAAGCCTATCCCATGGATAGAGCAACAGGGTTCATCCCCACCAAGGGAGCAGAATTTAATATCACCACCCTCTGCCTCTGTCTCATCTCTAAGGAAATCTCTGTTTCTTCAGGGGAAGATGAAGAAAAAACCCTATTCTGCCTCCATAAACCCCAGCCCTTCTATCATAGACATGAGGAACACAGGGAGGGAGAAAGAACTGTGTAAACAGGCCCCTCGAACGTAATTGAAGAACCAGACTAATTTGGCTTGTCTTTATAACAGGCCAGAGCTGGGCACTAGACTTATCCACAACAGATAAAGATGAGTAACTACATAATGAGGTTAAAATATTCATTAAGCTAATTGCATGTTAATTAAGTAAAGGATGCTATTAGGGATCCATTGAGCTCCATCTGTATGTGCAAACAGGAGTGAGAATAATCACACCAGAAAGCAGGAGAAGAGACAATGACAGCTCTGGGGCTCCTGGCACATGGGACCCAGGGGTGGAAGGGACAACCAGTGGGGGCAGCTCCAGGTCCTGGGGGAGCTGGCAGCTGTGAAAAGGAGGGTGGTCTCCTGAGAAGAGGTGGGGCTGGTAACAAGAAACTCCAGCTGCTGTTGCCAGCAATCACGTTGTGAATGGGCATATGATTTCCCCACACTACATTTCCAGATATGTAAACCAGGAACTATAGCCATCTCCCAAGTGAGAAAATTGATGAGAAAGCTCAGGAAAGGGTCTACCCAAACTCACCTTCACTATTGTATCAGTTGATTTTGTCAGAATTGCTTGCAGGGGCAGAGATCCATCATCCCAGAAAGCGCCGTAGCACTCAAGCCAATAGGCCGTAAGGCACTGGAAAGGTCCATTTTTGAAAATGGCCTACCAGAAGGCTAAAAATAAGAAGGCAGAAATTACACTTCCATTTAAACTTCCTCTGTCAGCACCATGGAGGACAGTTTCTAATAAATACTTCTTCAAAAAAAGGAGAAAAAAATTCCATCTGACATAATTATGGCCAGTGCTCCATAAGGCAGAATAGGGAAAATGCCTACATATTTCATGTTAAAATTCATTAATAATGGAAGGCAAGGATTAAATTATGTAACTGCCACCTTTAAGTTAAATAATATTTTCAGCAGAAGAAAAGGGAGATGGGACAACTCCATAACCAACACGTTTATTTCAGCACATGAATAATTTAGGCAAATAATACAACAGCTTTTTAAAGGGGAGAAGATTCGATGAGGAGGTTGGGTTAGAAAGGACTTGCACTGCATTTGGAGATTTGAAGGACTGGGAGAATAATTCATATTCAATCATTCATTTGATTAATTTGTCCTTTCTTTCAGGTCGTTAATGGTCAGATTGTTCTTTTCGCAAATGCACTTATAGTTTGAAGTTACTGGAATAAATCTGGTCCGTGGTTCCCCTTGAGTAGCCAGTTTCTTTCAAGAAGTCACTGCACAAAATGGAAACAGGTTTGGATGGGGAGGTTATCTCCCGGTGGGTTTCTGAGGACTGGCTCCTCAAGTACTTTTTGCTATGAATCTAAATTTAACATCTCCTCATTCTCCTGCAATAATTACTTAAAATTTCTGCTTCCCCAGGTAGACCTGCCAGCTCACCGCGCTCATCCTGCATGGGTACAAAGTAGAGGGCAAAACTGGAGTGAACATGAATGAAGCAGAGTCATTAAAAATTTCAGACCATTATTCATGAAAAATTAGTTTATTGTGTTAGCTTGTCCCCAGTGAAGCTGGCATTGATCCAAACTACCCTTCTGATGAGTAGGAAGGAGAAGAACTGCCTAAGTCATTCATATTTCTGTGCTGAAACCTGACAGATGACACTTTATCCAGGGGCTGATTATTGTCATGGGCAAAACAAAAAAATCCCTATAGATTCTGCTAAGTGCCCAAACATATGTGCGCTTCTCCACAGGCCTAGAGCCTCCCAGACATGCTCGGCTCATGAAAGACACCCAGGAGAACTGGCACAGCCCTTCCCACAGGCTCCCAGATAAAACCAGCTGCAAAAGTTAACCAGATTTCTCCGAGCGTCTGGAACTGCTGGCGAGAGCTCAGCGTGGGTCTTGGGATGCTGATGCCTGCGTAACAGCAGAGCTCTGGCGCCCAGAAACCGTCCCTGTGACTGACTCAACAGGAAACCTTAATCCTGATAATTTTATGGCTCTTAGAGGCCTGTGCCTAATGATTTTTGTCTGGGGTGCTTGCCCATTTCCAGGTAGATAAATGTCTGCGTAGCGTAAACAGAAGCCCTGAGGTGCCTGCCAAGCTAGGGATCTCAGCAGGCAGCCTCAGGGCTCGGTTCAGTCTCCACTCCATATCTAGAGAAGACTTTTGCAGCAAAAGTGACAGACAGCAAAGGAAACACAAATACACGTTGCCTCTGCTCTGTCTATAGTAGAAACGAGAAAAGAACACCCGTCTCCAAGGGTGCTAATTAATTCTGCACCATATTCTCTTCATTTAAAGAAAAATTAGAAATAATAAAAACTTCTGAAAATATTTGCTGTAGGTTTGCGATGCAAGTGAAATCCAGGGAGCTCATATGTGTATGCAAAAGAGGGAAGGAGCAAAAATGAATGAGAGCGGGGGTATGGGTGAGCAGGAAAGACTGTTATTTTATCTGAACTGCTTTATGGGCTAGATGACCTAATAAGTCTTTTCCATCTCTAATTTCTCTGCTTCACCTATCCCTAGTTTATCATTAAGGAACCACTTATGCAAATTCAATTAAGTATTTAACATTTTCCTTCCTGTAGCTCCCTGCCTCACTGATTCTTCATCCTATTTCAAATCTCCGTTGACAACAACTCTTACCTCTCTGGCTCCCATTTCTTTGCCCTTAGACTATTAACTCAGTAACTGTGTGATTTAATCCACTGAAATATTTTGGCTTTTCACTTTCTCGCAAAGGAGAGACAAAATAAGGCCGTAGTCTACTGCATTAGCAAAGCCCAGCTCACAGCTGCTGGGTGCACAATCGTATGCTGAAAGAACTTAGCACGCTGGCCTGGCAGCTCTGGTGACCCCAGTCCAACACTGCATTAAGTCAGGAATGGAAATGAGGTTTTCCTTTCCACTGTTTGTGTTTGCTTACTTGGTACGACATATGGGGCTGAGTTTAGCAGCGTGCATTCGTGAGCTTAGGATGGGAAGAAGCAGGCTATGGCATGGGCCAGAGGAGAGGAAGAGCCATGCATGAAGAGTTCAGGGCTCGAACAGCAATAGGTGAAAGGGTTGCAGGATGTACAGCAGTGATGTTTAAGTGCTGGACAGTCTTGGCCAAGAGTAACAGCTCTTTTGGGTTTTGAGAAGGACATTTTAACTGTTTAGTGCCTTGGGGTTTATCTTCCTGTTCTTTCTGCCATTAGTCTTCTGGAGTTTTGCTCTCTCTGGCATATGCTACCCTCCCTTCCCACGTACACGGTAATGCAATTGTATGTACATTTGCTCAAGTTGAAAAGCAACGTTCTAGAAAGGCTCAGGAGCAAGTCCCAGCTAAGTGCATAATTATATAGTACTTGGAGTAATTTTCCTTTTCCTCTGAAAATGCACATTGGCTCTGATTTTCCTATCTGCAGATTGTAAGCTCATAATTAGCAGTAAATTACTCACACAAGTGACAAATTTTGTGCTTTCAAGTAAACAGACAAAATACCCATGGTTCACAAATTGCCTCTTGGTGCCACAGACACCTGGCTTTTCCTGCTCCCATCTATCCCACTTGAGAGAGGGATAGATGGATCAGAAAATGTCTCCTCAAGGAGCCTGGATGATAACATCAATTACTGAGTTACCACAAAAAGCTATAAAAGGCAACTGCTGAGCTAACGCTGGCTGGTCCCTGAGGATCGTGTGGCTTGGCTGGGCGTGAGCAGGAGAGCGTGTGGCAGAGGCACCTCGGGAGCAGAGGGTCTTCCTGCAGCCATGTCCCCAGCCTGCCTAACCAGAGCATCTGAGGACATCAGTAAACCCTTGATGTAAGAACTGTAGAGGATATACCCACCCCTCTCAAGCAAGGAGAAGCAATATGAAATAACACATGGCCTGGGAAGCTGCTGCAGAGTACTGGAGGAAGGTGAACTTGCTGAGCGATTGTGGAGCAAGGGCCAGGGTGAGCACTGAGGGTGGAACAAGCTTCTTAACATCCAGTCTGGTCTTGGGCAACGCTATATGATGAAGCAATACCGATACAGTTTGTTAATCACAGTTAAACACATATTTAAATTACATTGATAGCCGGATGTCTTGCTGGGGGGATAGCCATAGCAAACGAGCCTATGATTTTCCAGTTTTAAGAGCCATCAGCTGAGAAGTGGCTCCTGGAAGAAGCCCCAGAGATGGGTGCAGCTGGATGGAAAATCATCTGTCCTGACTGGGCATCTGCCTGAGGCTCAGAGAATGGCAACAGGCCCATTCATCTGGTTAATGAGCAATATGTTTTCAGGGATCTGACGTGACGGTCATCAGTATCTCTACCACACAGAAAAAAGGCGTCTCAGAAAAAAATTGCCACAGCAGTTATCAGAAAGGTAGAGATGACAACAGAAAAGAAATTATTTCTGGGGTCAAAAGGTAGCTGTTTGGCAATGTGTAAATACAAAGGAGGGATTATTGGAACATGCAGTTAGAAGCAGAGCAATAGAAGGAAAATGTGAGGAGAAGATGCTTGGTGAGGGAGGTTGGTTGGGTCTAGAGTAACTTCCAAGAACCAGCGTGTGCAGTGGCAGGGTAAGCCCTGTTCCCTGAGCTGGGACACTGTCACGGGTGCTGCTGTGACAATGTAAGCATAAGCAAAAGCAAAAATTGTATCCTAGTTTCAGCTTCATTGGAAATTCGGGGAGAAAACCACATAATCTACTCAGCAAGCAGAAAAGAACAAAAGAGGAAAGGAAAAGCATTAAAAATGGAATTGTAAAAAAAAAAAGGGGGGAGATTACATGAAAAAAAATTGAAGCCAGAGGTTGTAGTTGGCCTGGTATCATAATCCTTTCGTTATTACATATTAATATGTAAGGGATGTTTGCAGGGAAAAGATAGGATAAAACAATTAATCTAGAGCATCCATCCAAATAGAGACAATTCTTTCTTATGTGTAGTATCATGTGAATACATTAGAAACAGGGCTGATCACAGAAGCATTCAGTCACATTTTTAAAGGTGGACTGAAATTTTCTAAAGTATATATTTAGGAACACTGCTTAAGTCCTTGAATAATAGTACTTTGCACTTTTGTAGCAACTTCCTTCTGAAGAACTCAAATGCATTTACAAAAATGAATGAATTAAGTTTCTCCAACCCACTGTGAGAGAGATAACTACTCTTACCTTATTATACAAAGGCGAGGAGGGGAAACAGCAACACAGAACAGTTAAGCAATTTGCCAGAAGTCGCACGGTACATCTGATGGTCTGAATGAATTTAAGAATGAAGTTGCAAAGTTGCTACAGAAAGCACGCAGCCTGGCTGATAGCAGCTCTGAGGAGAATCAGGGGGCGGCAGATGTTGCAGCAGCCCTCTGAAATAGGTGTTTGGGAAAGCAGAGCGGGGAGTGTTGGTTACCTGTGATGGAAACAAGACTGGAATGACAAAATATCTGAAAGTTGCAGATATAAGAGGGACTCTGGAAGGGCATTTGCAAAACCACTTCAATCTATTAGCGCTCTTTGAGTGTGTCAGCAAATATGGGACAAATGAAAATTGTCTGCCTGTTTTCACTTGGATTTTCAAAGCATTCTCAACAGGACCCAAACAAGATGGTAGGCAATCAGGTACTCTATTAATGAGAACATCATGCCGCGGCAAGCAGACAAGCTGGCTAAGCATTTGAAAAAATAAATACGTAATTTAGCATCAAGTTTGCCATTTCCAACACGGCAAAATATTAGTAGCAGTGTGCATCTAGCTCCTAGAAAGATCTGTGTTGGTTTGTAGATTAACAGACAATGTGGTAAAGGCGAATAGTCAATAAGGTGACAGTATTTGCAAATGGTAAATATTCTTTGTCAAACCCAGAGAAAGTCGTGAGGAACCAACCACGGAACAGTGCAAAGTTTCCTGGTAACGAATGAACCTTGGAAGGATTCATTTGAAGTATCCATATGTGTTCAAAATGAGACAGATTTGATGTCCTCTTCAGCTTCAGTCTACATCCTTGTAGCACGGTGCTCCTCTGCGGTCAAACAGCGCTCTCCATTTGTTGGGGCATGCATATGGAATAGGATGGAGTTTCTTACTAAAACCAGTGTGAGATCAGTATGTAAGTGCATTATGTCCAGAACATTGTGTTCAGTTCTGTATTCAAAGAAAATTACAGCAGAAATCAAAGGGGTCCAGAAATAGTCAACATAATTGTTTCAAGGCATAGCATGACTTCCATGTAGGAAACAAATTAAATGGCAGGTGTATTTATTTTAGAAATCATATGAATAAAATAGGCATTCAAAATAGTTAGAATAAATTATGTAGAAAAGCAAATTCAGTGTTCCTATTTACCTTGTCTTTCACACTCCAGCACCAAAGGCACATCTCATTAAGCAGAGCGATAGGGAAAGTATTCCATCAGAGGGAATACTTTTCCTCAGGCATCCTCATTCACCTGTGGAAATCTCTGCTACAAGATATCTCTGAGGTGCAGGGCATGGAAGGATTCAAAGAAGAAGGAGATACTTGTGGATATTGAAATTTTCCAGATTTACAATAGGACAAGTTAAGATACAAATGATGCATATAAAAGCTTCACACTATGGCATGTAAGCCAACCACTAATGAGGGTGCTAGGGAAGATATTTCCCTAAGCAATGGTTATCCTTAACTGTCCAGCATGAGATCCTGTGAGCCGTCCTTTGTAGCTTCTGGTACTCACCAGCATCAAAGACAAAATACCAAACAAATGGATAATTGGCCAGATCAGACGTGGCATTTCCCATGTTCTTGAACCTTCTTCTCCTCTGTTTCTTTCTATCCTGAAGGCTACCCTTCCTGTCATCTAAAGTGCATGGAGGTACCACTGAATCATTTAACATTTCTATCAGTGGTTTTTTGGGTCTTTTAAGCAATTGAACTCATGGTGCCCAGCGTCAGGCTCACTGCCAATTTTGACTTGACCTGGTCACAATTTTGCAAGCACTGTCAATGCCAGAGCAACAGCTGAAATGGAAATTTTAATGATGTTAATGAATAAAAGCTTAAGCTGTGCTTCCTGCACCTGGGCAGCAAAAGTGCATTTATAATTACTTGCCAAACAAGCCTCCTGGCTGCATTCTATCTGCCCCAGGCAAGCAGTTAACTGAGGTTCTGTCCTTTCACCGAGATTATTTTGAGTCAATACTTCTACCAGTGAACGGTGTTGGACTGACAGCTCTGGAGACTGAAGTCCTCTATTATGTGACAGAAGTGAAAAAATCTGTAACAACAGTTTTTATTAGGTCACCTAGTTCATCCCTCTGTCAACACAGGATTGTTCTCTATAATATATTCTTGAGTCATTTTTTTTTTCCCCCGGTTCCCCCCCACCCCCACTCTTAAATACAAATCTCTGGGTCTCTTCGGTTTTGCTGTGCAGCTCTGATCCTTACAGTCTCTTCCATACTGACATTGTAGAAAACCCCCTGTGTGTCTGAAGATACGCATGTGCATCTTCCAGGCTCCAAGAGTTCATCAGAGAAGGGGCAACAACAAAGCTTGGAACCAGCAGGGAAGATACTGAGAAAAATGTCAGATAGCAATTTCTGTGGGCCAATGTTTTTCCTCATAGATGCTTCCTGAAAGGAGACTTCAGATCAATCAAAGTTCTTTTCCTTGCCCTAATGCTAATACACTACTGATATTGTTTGGAGGACCACCACATTTTTACCAGCAGAGCACCCTGTGAACTCATCATGGCAATGTTGCCCTTGTTTAAAGAAAGAGAGTTGAGGCACACACGGATTAAGTGACTTGTCCAAGGCCCCAGTGGGTGGTTCCTCCCTACCTTCTAGCCCAATCCCTTAAAGCCTCTTTGGGGACTGGTTCAATAAAACTCAACTACCAGTGAATCTTTGCATAACAAGGTGGTGGTCCCATACCAATGCAGTAAGACCAGAGGAGTCCTGGGCTCAAAGAGTTCATCCAAGGAACATGAAGTCCTAATCAAACCTGCATTGCGTAGATTTTCAGGCATTCCAATATCCTCTTAGCCCCTTCTCCCGTTGCATATTGCCGGAGTGCTGGATTTATTGCCCCAGTATTGTAACATGATGGTATTTCTTCCAGGGTAGGTCCTTCCCTTGTGTCAAAGTTAAATCAACAAACAGATGAAAATTGGAGCCTGCTGAGCCTCATGAGAAGAGCTCTGACAGCTGTTGCTATTTAGTACATGAATGGGAATGGGAGCAGAAACTACACTAGGGATGACCAGTTTAGAGAGATGCATTTTATCTCCATTCTGAAATCTTGTATTTACAAATCATTTGAACAGCCAGCAGCAATTACCAGACACCCTTTCTATCAGACTCCCTTCCTGCTACCAGTTCTTCTGCTAGAACAGACCTGGGCTAGACAGCTTCCTCCAGAGAGGCACCCTGAAACCCCTTAGCTTCAAAGGAGCATTATATCAGTATATAAAATGGCCAAGACTACTGTCCCAGACATGATCCAGTTTGATTATCATTTGGCTTCCTGCCGCTTAAATCTATGCATTAGGTTTATAAAAGAACCGTAGCTGGCTAGTGTCAAACAGTAACCAGGTGTGCTCAGCAGGGGAATTACAACTGATTTATTCATCACTGTGATAGTACACATGGATGGATCCTAGACCATGTACTCAAAAACACAGGGCATGTTCTGCTCTTACTTACACTAGAGAACATATCTCCATCATGCAGTGCAGCTCATGCAGAAATTTCCAGGCTTGCACGTCATGCCTTAGCTGTGGTTTTGAAGGTACAGGAGCTGCACTGTGTGGTGCTGGCTCCAGGGAGCTGGTCCTGCTGGGAGCAGTCTGCTGGCATTGCTATGCCATTTCCATGACCCAAGCTAATGTTTCCACACAGCACCTTGCTCTCGGGCTCTCTCGGCACTCCAGCATAGCAGTGCACCCTGCCATGTGGATGTGCCCTCGGGTCACTTGCCAAAGTCACTGAGTTCCTCCCAGCTCACACCATGGCAACTATGCAGCATCTAGCTGCGTTTATTGAAAAAGAGGGTGATTACAAGAGGATGCAACTGACAGTCTCTAGGAGCCTGAACAGGAGAAGGGCTGGTTCAAGTCAGAGCATGAGCAGGGCTTAGAAAGGAGTCTGAGACTGGAGATGGCCTCTATGGGGATTTCACTGGGCAGGAGAAAGGTACGTGAATGGGCCAGATTCAGCAAAGAAATTTAGGACAGTGGAAGTGCACCTATGCTGAAAAAGAGTCAGCAAGGCACTTAAAAGAAGGTGAGAATCTGCGACGTAAATACTGGTTGTGTCAGATGTCTGGACCAAGCCTAGCCACCTGGCCTCCTTCTGTCTGATATCGTTACTTTGTGCTCAGCAGAACAAGGGCTGGCCGGCTATGCAAAGACACCTGGAGCCTGCCCTGTCCTGGAAGAGAGACACCTGGCTCCCAGCCAGCCTCACGCACCACAGAGCAGCCAAGGACAGGAGCTGCGAGGACCACCCTGGGGTCTCGTCCACACCATACCCACAGCGCTCATCCAGGATCACACAATCTTGTGCCCTGGCACAATTCATGCCCTCTCTAAGTGAACAATTTCCAACAGAGTAACACAAGTGATTCATTCTGTCTGACAGTCTTTCACATGTAAATATTTTATATTCCTATTGAATATTTTTGGATGATTATGAATTCTTGATGTGATGAGGACCTTGCTATGTATGAGATGCAGGCAGCAGCAAGGACTCAGCAAGGAGGAAAAGCATCCAAGAATAAAAAATAAGATATCATTACAAACTACAAATTAGAAAGAGCTGGGATAAAAACACAGGCACATATCACTCTTCCTTCCTCCTCTATCTGGACACTTTCAGAAACTGTCTGGAGCTCACATAAGGAGCTTTGCATGTGGATAGATGTGGAGTTGGCTGCCTCTCTCTCCTTCCCTCCCTCTCTCTCTTCTTCTGATTTAGTTTTAGTTTCTTTATTCCTGTTGAAAGATGCAATACTAACAGCCCAAGGGACCCAAGACTGAAGTCACTCCAGAGTTTCTGCTCTGTCTTCAGTTTGACTCTGTTTCTGCAGTGCACCCAGAAACCAAGACTGCGCCTCTGAATCCATGCAGTGAGTCTAGACTGAAAGTAGAGAATTTCTACAAAATGTGAAAAGATTTGGATAAAACAATGATTACTTTTACACCCCTGGTATTGATAGCAGCAGCAGAAGCTTCCTGTACGATTACCAAAATGTCTCAGAGTCAACAGGCGGGACTTTTGCTAGGTGGCAAGAGGTGAGCTCTGTCTCAATGATTCAGTTAGTCAGAAAGACTTGCACACATGCAGAAGTGAAGGGGTGAAAAGTGATAAGTCTCAGTCAAACTAGGACAGAGCTTGTCAGCAGAAGCATAGCCTCTTGATTTGGACTGAAATAACTAAAGGTATGAAGTAGAATTAATGTTGTTTGTCCCTATGTATCCGCATGTAAGCTTTCCTTTTCTTCTAACAGTCCTCCCCATGTGCTAAGAAAAGAACTGTTACTGCCAATCCTTTTCATTATGCCTTGACTGGCAACGCAGCATCCCTGTCTGTGGGTCACCGCAAGCTGGCTGAGGCCTCACTTGCTAGCCAACATCTAAAAGTACCTGTGCCTAAGCCTATCCAAAAGGCACACAGTTCATGTTGTTGGTATATCTAGCAAGATTAGGAATAATACTCTTTCCAAGGTTTCTCCAGGATCCTGTTTGCCCCTTGTGCCTGTGCCCAGCAACTGCATCTCCATAGAAGTCTGGTGACAAAGAGCCACACTGCTATCTGCAGAATCATCTCCCAGAAGCCTCTAGGGAACAGCAAAGATACCTTTGCCTTATTTATGTGGTGACAGAAGAGAAGCTAGCATTCTCTTTGCAAGAGTGGAAGCTAATTTGGACAGGACTAAACTGAGAAGCTGACGCAGAAAATGCTTAGCTGCTCCATGACCCATCTTCCAGACCTGTCTGCCTCTGCACATGCATCCCCAAGTAGTTGCCTGCAAGAACAGCCCCCCATGACTGCCTGCTTAACATGTTGCCTGCAAAGACAAATCATCCCACTGTGCACCAGGGAAACATGGGCCACCAGCGAGGTGGAGTTCTCAGCTGAACAAGCCCAGATAAGGATTGCACAAAGGACCCTGGTTATCTGGTTCCTGTCGTGCTGGCATCAAAGTCCTGCGCTGAGCATTAGGTTTCCATGTGTCCCCAGGGTATGGTACGCTGACTTTGCTTGAAGTGCAATTTAAGATTGATGAATTCACAGGTTTTAAATCAACTGCAAGCATCCGGGCTGGCCCCTTGATGGAGGCTATTAACTTAATGAAACTGAAAGGCTGTGAAGTCAGATAACAGACATTAGAGTCTTTATTTACCTAGAGATTTAAGGAGACCTTTCTGAGGCAGCACATGACTTCTTTTTTGAGAAGTGTAAGCTACCACCTAACAGCACTTCTCAGGCACATGTACACACAAGCACACACACTTGGGCTGCCAGGAAGGCACTGCATGCTGACAAGTGCTTGTTCCCTCTCATGTTGGCTGACAAGCAGTGCATTGTGACAGAAGAAGAAAGGTTTCTTTTTAAAGCACAGGTTCTGCTTCACAGGCTGTCCAGTACCAAAGGAGGGACACCCAGAGAGCATCAGGGTCCCACATAGCCAGCCCCCAAAAAATGAAGCAGATAGATAGATGATTAATGGATGCTCTTGACCGGGTATATGCAAAGTCACTCAACAAGTCAGCAGCGGGGTCGAGGGCAGAGCCCAGCTCTCTCGACTGCTGCCCAGCTGTGCTGAGCACCGGGCACCACAGCTTTCCATCACACACTTCAAAAGGACGAGCCAGAACAGCTCTCCAGCTGAGTGAGCCGAGATTTAGTAACAACTGGGATCCCCCTGCTCCCCGCCTCATGGTTAATGCATATGGTGTAGCACGTGCCTGCTCATTCTGTGCACAAATGTTGCCCGTTTCAACTGCTATCCGAAGGAGTCTCTCTGATAAGCTCAAACCTTATGTTTCCTGCCTTTCCCCTGCTTCGATACACAGCTACAGTGACAGGGTGCACGGTTCGAATGCTCCCGTGGCTGCGCATGAGGCAGGAGAGGCTCGGCCATCTGGCTCACTGCTTTTGGGAGGGAGTGGGGAGCAGCAGAGCAAGCGCCCAGCACATACAGCAATCCTCAGGCCCCCGCTCACGCAGAGGCAGTGCTGCAGCCCGCCCTGCACGGCATCCCAGCATCACTGGCAGTACCAGAGAAAGAGCAAGGAAGACCGGAGTGGAGGATGGACAGCAAACAGATCTAGTGACCCCCCCAGCCCCTCACCTCCTTGGCAGTCAGCTCAAGGAGGAGAGAGGGTGTTTGGGAAAAAAAAAAGGCACCAGCTCCAAGTCCCTGCTCTCATTGCAGCGAGCTTATGCGGGGCTGAAATCCCACCAAACTTCATGAACAACACAGGTTTGCGACAAGAGCTGTTAGGTCTGTGGAGTAGCCTCCTACAAGACAGTAAGGATGTCCTGCTGCTTAGGTAATTTGGAAGAACAATCTTAAGTGAACCACTGGTGGCTGGATGTGTTTGTAGTTATGCCTCCTTTTTTCAAAGATACCCCCTTGCTCACTCACTGAGGTGCAACATGGCAAATTTTTTATAGGTCACTCCTGTCCTGGAAGCCCCACTGCAGAGCCTGGCATATCTTACCCAAATGTGCTTGGACCCCTCCCAGCACCAGACAGAAGGACTCTCAGTAGCATGTGGTAGAGGATTTAAGTGTCAAAATAACTAAGGAGTATTAGGGAATTTATCTCGGCTAAATGACATATGTTTCAATTTGCATGTGGCTGAGGACTATTCCATTTAAGCTCTTATGCAGATGATTTTTGCTCCTTTTCACCTAGATATAACCATGTCTTTCCAGAGAAAGTGCAGGGGTCACTTTCTGAAACAGTCTTTCTACTCAATTCTCTTCAGAAAAAAAAAGGGGCAGTTACAGTTTACCTTTTAAACCCTTTCCAGTTTCCAGTTTTCTTCTCTTAGTGATGTAATACCTCTTTGGATTTTCCTGTGGGCTGAATGCATTAGTTAGTCTGTAGCAAAAGGACTACATTTAAATTTAAATTCCAGAATAATCTTCCATCTGCAGGAAGTTGGAATCAAATACTATACCCAAGTTCTTGTTTATGGGTACAGAGGAAACACGCACATATATATATATATATATATATATATATATATATAAAGCCAAGAATTCGTTGTTAGTAGAATTGAAATCTTAACAGTGTAATCCAAGAATAACACTCCAGATATGACTATAACAGAAAAAGGAAGAGTACTCCTGTACAGAAAAAAACCCTCAATAATAGTAATCCTGCATTTGAAAAGGTTATGCGCACGCTTCTCAGTTTCCACCTCTTTTGTTGGTGTTATGCTCACCCTTCCATTGTTCTTCTGGGTCTTGATGGTTTCTCTCTGATGGGAGGGGACAGGGATTGTCACGGTGTGTCATCAGCATCTGGAGTCCTTCGCCGGGAAGAATATGATGTTGATGGTTTCTTCTTCCTCACTCTAGGATCCTGTTGGGGTCTTTTTTATACGCTCTTTCTTCATCAGTCTGAACATTACATCCAAATTTATTATGTATGGTGCATTTTACATATGCTAGATACTTGTTCTTTGTTCTCTTTGTTGCCCAGAATAACTGTTTTTGTCCAGCTCCAGGACATTTGTCCAGCTGCATTTCTTTAACTGACTGTTGCTGAGTTGTTTTATAGCCATGCGGCTTCCAGTGCCAGCCTGTGCCCCATCTTTTGTCACTCCATACCTGTGCTCTCCTAAACCACATCCCGTGCCCCTACTTCCCAAGGCCTGTTGTTAAACCATCTGACATTTCTCTGTGCTACATCATGATGTTAGAGTCAGAAATATGGTTATACCATGGAAAGATAAACAAAGGCAAAACAAATTAGCTGTAGTTACCTGGTTAGTTAGCAACGCTGTTGTTACAGCTAAACCAAGTAAAACAAATCTGGAGGCAGGTCAAGAAAAGCTCAGGCAGAGCAGGCCTGACAAACCTCAGCCCCGAGGTCTCGCAGACTCAGTACAAAGCCTGTGACCTGTTACTAGCAATGGCAATATCTTATTACGGGGCTACAGATTTGCCCAAGCTTTTATTGGAACTTTTTGTATAAAGTAACTGGACTTTCAACCAAAAGTGCAGAGCTTCATTCATGCCTACAAAGCTGACAGAGATCCACTTGCTGCACAGCCCCGGTGGTGCCGTCCAGGCATTTTTTCCTTAGTATTGTTCTTCACTGTCACAAAAATCTTGAAGACCGAACACAAAGACAGGGAGCTTTTTCTTTTAAATCCCCATGTCTCTCATTCCTCCTACCCGCTGTCTGCCACCTCTAATTAAAGTGCAAGGACCACATCATGAGGATGGTGAAGTTGTATCCGGACTGCAAAATCTGTTTCCTAGCTCTGTCACCAACTTACCAACTGACATCAGGCAAAAACACAGTCTGTGCCCTTTGTTTTTCCCTTTGTAAGGAAAGGATGACATTGCTTATACATCTCTGTGGAACTTTTGGAGGAAGGACAGATAATGAATTGACCCAGATTTGCAGATGTGCTCTGACAACTCAGACAGTGAAGGAAGTGGCTAAAACAGAATAATTCTCTGGCCAGTTTTTCACTGTTTGTGGTCCTGAAGTGGAGAAGAGAAATCCTGGACATCACCAAATGGCAAGCGTAGGTAGTCCTCGAGGGATTATGCCCTTGAAGGGGATGGTGAAAGCACGGTGATTGCCCACTTTTCCTCTCCACATCCTTCACATGCACGGTGCCAGGGATGGGCTGGGGATGATGACCTTACCCACGAGACTTGTGCCAGCTGAGTACGGTGAACTCCACAGCAGTCAGGTACCCATCCCCTCTGGCAGGACAACAGGATGGAGAAGGTCTGATAACTTTTCAGAGAAGCAGTAATAACAGCAATAAGAGGAGCCATCTCTCTTGCAGCCTGCCTCCCAGAGCGAGAATTTCTTGCTGAGGCTCTCATCCCAATTCACTGTTTCATGCCTCCTGGGCTGCAACTACAAAAGCACGCCATTGTGCTCAAAAACATTTCTAGTGCACAGCTGCTGGCTCCATTATTAGAAAATTGTGCATTATCCACTGGTGAGTGACTTGCGTGTTAAAAGTCACCCACGGGGCCCTGTGCACACAAGTTGGTGCAGCCTTCGGTTACTAAGATCCGGCACTTTGCTTCAGACCACCTTTCCTCTCCATCACTGCATCATGCTGCCCATCGCACTCTAGCCATAACGCTGCGTACCGGAGGGCTATTTCTGCTCATATTTGTGCTGGTGCAAATGGGCAGTAGTCTTGCTGGGGACTGATGGATATATTCCAGGGTGGGTGAAAGCAGAATTCAGCCTTCTCATTCTCAGACATATCTCCTGCAGCAAACACAAAAAAATACTGTAATACAAGTAATTATGTCTCCTACGTCTTACCCTTCAGCGTTAGGCATAATTAGGGACCTGGATGTAGTCCCATATCCTAAGTTAGGGTTGTAAATTTTTCCTTCTTAGCACAGCTGATGATAGGTTTTAGAAAAAAAAAACAACCTGCAACACAACAAAATGATAACCATTTCTGCCCCAGTTCCCTGCTGGAGGCTTTTTTTCCTTTTTAGTTTTTGCAGAGCAAGAGAAATAGTAGATTGCCTGACTGTCACATTTCTTCTTTGGCAACTGGCCCTCTGAAGGCAGCACCCTTTCTCTTCTCCTTTCTGGCTTGGGAGATTGCTCCTTCCCGTGTGCTCACCAGCGGTTTTCGCCCTGCTTGGCAGAAGTAGCCAGTTCCCTGTGTGGCCCAGTCTATCTGAAGTAGTATCACCACTGGGTGCGGGAATGGGACCCACTTGGCTTGAAGGCACTCTGGGCAACTGAAGGAGAACTCTGTCAGAGAGAATAACCAAACCAAACCCATCATCGTTTGTGAGAAAAATAATTATTAAATCCACTGTGAACTACTCTAGCCTACCCCTCCTTTCCCCAGTCTGCCTGGTTACATGTCCCAGGGGCAGAAATGCAGCTTGAACCAAGCAACCACCCCAAACTGAGATCAGCTGGAGTTACCTGAGCACACGCCATGTCTGTAGGAGCAGCTGGGGGGATAGCCTGGCGCACAGGCAGCCCCCTTGGGACTACATCCAGCTGCTAGAGGGAGTCAAGATGTCTGCCAGCTGCCCTGCCCAGCTACCCTGGCCAAATTCAGCATCTACCCTGTAATACCCAAGGCGGATTTTACAAGGTGTCACTTCTGTTTTGCCCAAGAACAAACTCAGAAAGCTAGCTACAAGCGAGCCCCAAAGAGGCCTGCCTTCTCCCAGCTGTGAAGGAAAGGTCTGCGTTGCCTGCTGCTCAGGCAGGGAGGGCGACAGCCATGCAGGGGCTGTGCAGCCACATACTCCTCAGAGCAGGGGAAGACCCCCTGCCTCTGGGTCTTTGAGCCGATCACAGCCCTGCCCCAGTCCTGCCTTCCCCACCACCTCCACCCCCGGAGGGGGACTAGATGGTGCTTCTCCAGCCAGGCTGGCCCTGCCCCATGTATTTAGTCTTTTCACTCTGTTACAGCTGGATTAACCCTCCCACTCAGCTGGACAAGCTGATTAGTTAAAGAACTTGTTTCATCCCTCTCTAGGGCTTTACTTTTCATCCGTCATTTTCCTCTTTATTACCACAGTAAGCCTCTGCCTCTTCAGCTCTTTCCACGCTCCCCACTCACTGCCCTCTCCATTTCCCCTGACACCAGCCCTTCCCAGCCTTTCCCAGTTGGGGTGAGGGAGCAGGGCCTTCCCATTTACCCCGGTGTGATATGTCCCCATATCCTGTCATCTCCTCCCTTCAGGCATTCCCTTTCACACAAGTCAATCATCTGCAGTTTATTCCTCCATCATTCTGCTTTCATGCTCCCTTCTGTTTCATCCTCCTGGGGCCATGTTGGCCCCATGCACAGGACCATGCTTGTAGACCCTGGTGCTCCTGCACATGCAAAGGCAGCCCATTACCTTGGGGTCTGTCCTCACTATGCATGGTAATCTTGGGTCAGGAGTCAAGGAGGAAGGTGTATGCAGGTAATTGCCCTATAGAAAATTTGTGCATTGGTGCTCGCTTCTGGCCAACAGGTGCTTTGAACCATGAAAACGGAGGCTTCAGGACCTTGCAGTCCATCGGAACAAGAGGGACTGACCCTGGCAGCCTTCCTCAGCCTTTTGTAGGGCCAGCAACACCACCCTCTCAGCTTCTTATCATCTCAGCAGTTTGAACATGGCCTTATTTCTCCTTCTTGACTCTGTTTAGGTTGTTGGTTACCTGATCCTGACCATTGCTCCCTCCTCCTGCCACCTCCTCTCTCCGCTGTTGTCCCTCCAAGTGCCCCTGCACGTCTTCCTCCATCTCTGAGCAATACAGACAAACCCTCCAAATGGTGGGCAAGTGAAATGTATCTTTAGGGAAAAAAAACCAAAAAGAGCCTATAATTATGCTGCCCCTGTGGCTGCCAGCAACAGATCTGATCGCTTTGATTGTACATTGTGACCCCTTTTGCCATGCTCCATCTGTTTGTTTTTATGGTCTGTGAATTTGCAGCAGCAAAAGGACTGTGTCTTCTTCTTCGTATCTACAGGTCCCCTGTGCAATCTGCCCCAGTTCTGACCAGGGCCTTGCTCTACAGGAGAGATAAGTAAGAATACCAATGAAGAGTGGGAGCTGCAGCCAGCAGCACAGCCTTACTTTGGGAGCAGAACAAGACAATTAAGGAAAGGATTTTCAAATAATCCGAATGAAGAATACAAGGGAATAAATATTTAATACTCGGTCATGCAGCTTCATCCTCTCTAATAATCCCCGATGTTTCTATGAGGTCTTTCAGAAGGGAGCAGTGCATAAAGGGCAGATGCAAAATGTGGCTCCAACAGGCAAAGATCCCCCCTCTTCCCCCAGTGGGATGGCGAGTGTGCAGATACACCCAAGACACGAGGGACTTCTTTCAGTGGGCAGCCATGTCCGCAACGCCATGGAGCCCTGTTGGAAGGATATATTCCACTTAAGCAGTAGCTATGGCTATAGTTCCTATTCCTACTCCCCTTGAATCCATTGGCAGGATCATGCAGAGATTATGGATTTGTAATACAGTAATACTCTGTTTAAGATGAAATAAAACCAGTTATCACTTTTTTCAACACAGTCCACATTCCCCTCTGTCTGGGGGTTCAGCAAGTACTGTGAGGGGCAGAAGAAAGTATTTTTCATGTGGAGAGAGGGTGCACTGACCATAGCACTCCTCCAAAAACTCTGCATCACCCAGGCAATTTCTCTGCCCTCCCATTCCGCAGCACTTTCAGGTGCCAGGCTCCACTCAGGAATTCCCAGTGCAGATCAATGCCAGTACAACGAATACTGATGACCAGCCTGGGTCAAAGGGGCATTGAGGACAGTGGGAAGGGACAGACAGATTGCCAGGGGGTTGGACTGGCCAGAGAGAGAGAGAGGGACAGGCAGAGAGGCTGTGTGTACATGTTGGAGGATGCAGGAGCCAGCACTTGGGATATGTGCAGGTGGGAGTATTTTGCCTGTGTGTGTGGAGAAAGGGGAGGATTTCAACATTCTGTTTTTAAACCTTTTTCCCCGTGTTTGATCATCAGTTGTGATTATAAGCCCAAATTAACAAGCCATGCTCATGCTGGGCAGGTAATATCTGTGCACAAAAGGAGACATATATATAGCAGGGAATATATATGGGCCACCTGCAGGGCATCTACAGCCCTCTTTCCTCTCTAAGTGCAAGCTTGTTCTAGTTTTCTTCTTAGTAGTCTAGGGCTAACTGCAAGCAATGAGAGGGAGAGGGGAAAACTGTTACCAGCAGGCTGCATCCCTGTATCTGAGATTACATGAGTGTATTTGGGGTGAAAAGAAGTCCCAATGGCAAAGGATGGATCCAGATAAAATCTCACTGTGGGACCTGAAATATTTATTGGGGATGGTGTTAGCTTCCAGAGGCTTGGACAAAGGAGCTGTTCTACCACATTCCCTTCACAAGCTCTCTGAATTATATAGCCCTTTGCAATTTTCTGCAAAATCAAATGTGCACATGGAGAAAGCACCCGCTTTGTAAGATGTTCTTAAGGTATTTTTCCACAACTCAGTTTCAGGTCCTGCATCCCAAGAGGAAGACAGGCTGGCATTTCAGAACGGCATTTTCCTTCAGCAGTTTCCATGTGACCATGAGTACAATGCTGCGTAGGGGCAACCTTGGGAGGAGAAAGGAACAAAATAAAGAATTGCTGAATAATCCAGGGTGGAAGTGACCTTCCAACTCCTGCTCACAGGGTGGCTAACTTCAAAGCTGAGTGGGGTTACTCAAGGCCTTGTGCAACTGAGTTTTAAATATCTTCAAGGATGGAGATCCTACAGCCTCTCTGGACACCTCTCTCATGACCACCCTTATGGTGAAAAATTTCTTCCTTGTATCCAACTGGAATTTCCCATGCTGCAACTTGTGATGACTGCCTCATGCCTTTTCACCTCTGGGAAGAGCATCTTCACTATCAACCCTTTTAGGTAGTAGAAAACAGCAATTAGATCTCCCCTTTGCCTTCCCTACTTAAGACTAAACAAACTGAGTTCCCTCAGCCTCTCTCTCTGCATCACGTGCTGCAGCTTCCAACCATCCTGGTGGCCCTGAACTGGACTCCCTCCACTTTGCCAAGTTCTTTCTTTTACTGAGAAATCCCAGGCTGGGCACTGCACACCAGATATGCCCTCATGAGTGCCAAATAGAGGGGAATAATCACTTCCCTCAGTTTGATGGTCAGCTTAGCTTTCCAGATCTGCCCCTAATAAATCCATGTCCTGGATGTGTCCTCTGCAGTTCTGTGCTATGCATTGCATACATGTCAGAAAAGGGAGAGTTTACTGGTGTGTGTCAGGCAAAATTTCTCTTTATACTAAAAAATGAAAACATTTGGAATAATTAATGTTTGAAAATTACCAAGAGGGAAGAGATTTTAAATGTTCAGTAACATTTAAGGGCAAATTGTGTGTGTGTGCATGTGGGATATAAGTGAGTAGGTGGCTGAGTGGGTGTCAGTGGCACTAGAAAGGAATTCTTGATGATTTTTAAAATAAAAAACATTAAGGAGCTAACAGTATGAAATAGCAATTATTATGAAGCGTGATCTCATTTCTGAATCTGGTATGAATTTCAGGCTCTGCAGTTATTACATTTTGAATAAATAGCAATTAACATCTAAGGCTTTTCTATTTCTTTTTTGTTTTGTTTTGGGTTTTTTTTTTTTTTTTTGAAACTCCTGGCTAACAGACAAACTCAAGCCATTCTAAAATTCAAATACCTCCGAAGAGAATGTCAAGACCCCTACATCACCACTAATGGCAAAGAAAAAATCCAAAACATGTTGTCCAACTTTGAGATTTTGCTGTATCTTCCTGGACTGACATGCACTGACCACTTGTGGGTTGTCATTTATTGCAGTGTAGAACGCCTGCAAATCTCATACTGACTTTGCAGTTGGTTTGTATTTCAGCTTCTTGTTCTAATGCCTCACTGCCAAGTTTAGACTTTTGTTCCCTTCTTGTACAATAAGACTCGTACCAAAGTTTTGGAGACCAGACTATGTTCTACTGTCGGTGGCATCTGAGCAACTCTGTGCAATTCATTGCTAGCGATACAAGTGCATATGCTAAGTCCCCAAATTGTACCTGAAGCAGCAGATGTGGGATGCCCCCACCGCCACCGGAACTTGTGAAAATGCAGTGTGGAGATGAAGCTTAGAGAGCTGGAGCTTCAGGTCACCCTTTCAAGGCTGTGTTGGTGCTGTAGGAGACGTAACACTCAAAACCAAGGAAAATGTAGTTACCAAAGAAAACAAACCTAATTCTCAGATGGTAACATTTCCTTTCACTGGAAAACCCTTTCTGACCTTATCTTCCTCTAATGTCTCCAGTCAGGATGTCTAACATCTACAATCAGAAAAAAGCCTTGAAGATGAGATGAAACATCCACACCAATGAATGATACCATTTTTTCAGTTTATGAGCTCCTTCAAAAAATTCCAGTGCAAGTGTTATTTATTTCCTGTAGAACAAATGTAAGAAAGACAACTGACCACATTCATGTTTCTTTGTTATCATCTGCAAGTCCTGTAGGAGCAGTCTGTGGACCCCCAGGAATCTGCAGAGCTCAGATTGAAAACCATTGCAGTGATGTATAGGGAATAGATAGATATACTGGCTGCAGAGCAGCAGCTGGACTGGTATTCAGCCAGATATGAAAGCTTCTGAATAGACAAAGTATTTCAGTATTAACCTCTGTTCAATAGAAAGAGCTATTGCCGGAGGACTGATATGAGTTTCACTTCTGAAGAAGAAGCGGTACTACAGGCCACTTGATCCTGAAACGTATTAACCTTACTAAGCCAGTGGTGCAAATAGACTGAGACCATGTGCTGGCTGTTTTAAGATAACCACAAAGGATCTTCCACTCCTTTCCTTGGGAGGCTATTCCATAGCCAGATAGATGCTCAGTCAAGATTTGCCTTTAGAATGAATAATGCAGTTTGCTGTTATTTTATCTGCCTGCCCCTGTTTTACATATTGCCTCCATCTATACATTTCAAACCTCCTCTGAAACATGCTGGGGTATGTGCAGTACCCTCTGAGCGTGACGCTAAGGCTCCAGTTGTCCCTCTTCCTGTATTCCCGCTTGACGCCACGTTACCCTCTGCCAGGCACAGTGGGGGATCTGGACGGAGGAGGTTTCCTGGAAAGTTTCCTCTCCACAAGCGCAGGATTTTCCTCCGCTGCTGCAGGGACGCACCCTCCGTTGCGGTTTTCAGAGGGCAGAAGCAGGGAGCCGAGTCGTGTTACTGAATCTCTAATTTGCTGCCATTAGCAGGGGTCACTTTCAAACGCTTCACCCTTAATGAAGCACTGGCTGTTCCTTCCTGGCGTTTCATTAAAACGCAAGCTGAAGCAAGCAAAGATGCACTGGAGTGAAAACAGGGAGAGAGGGGCCCCAGCTGGAGCCCTCTGCCCTCCCTCAGCCCCTTCAGCCTCCCGCAGCTGGACCCCTCCCCCAGCTCATGAAAGATTAAAGCAACTATTTTTTGTTTTCAGGGTTTTGTTGTTGTTGTCACCTTTTCCCAGTGCCGTGCCCATCGTTCCAAAGAGAGGAGTGAATATTTGATTGCAGTAATTAGTTAATCAGTAACTGGCATAATTTTTTCCCTGATTAATGCATTGAATAATCATTGCAGCCCTATCTGTAGGCAGTCCTGTTATCAGAGTCACTTTGAAAACAGCTTTGAAAAGATAGATCTGCATCCTTACAGATAAAATTAGACAGGTCAGATGCTCCACCCTCCGAAAACTTCTCCTTCATTGAAGCTGGTCAGGGGAAAAAAGAGATCAAAAATGCATTCTCTTCTCCCAGCTCACTCATTTGCACTTCCCTGTAAGTACCATGCTGGGAGGACCTGGGGAATGAGTCCACATGGAAAATTTCAAGCTCACAGGGCAGATGGAGGCACAGGATGGGCCTTCCTGGAAATGAGGACCAGGAAAAACATTCATACAAAGACTAATCTGTCTCTGTCCCTAGAGCTTTTTTCATTGCTCCAAGGGAATGCTGAAACAGAGGGACCACAAGCTGATCTCAGGGAAGAGTAAGCTCAGTGTGGACTCTGTGTGTTTATACACATATATAGTATATGTATATATATTATATATATATAAAAATATATTGTTTTATATATAATGTTTTATATATATAAAACATGCATGTACAAGAAAAACATTACAATTAACTTCATAGAAAGAAAAGAATGTGATCTCCTCCTCCTTGCAGGAGTAAGTCCAATTCCTAAAGCGGTGTTGAAGTTCAAAGTCAGCCTTGCTTTGGAGGGATGAATAGCACTCACTGGGGATTGCTATAAACAGGCCTGGGTGGCAATTTTTCAACTCCAAAAATTTTCTGTAATAAATTATTAATTCTGAAAGACTGAAACTCTCCGGAAGAACACCCCAGTCTCAGGAACGGTCTTTTTGGCTCCTGGGTGGGATTTCTAAGAGAAATGTGAGAAAGAGCGTACAAGTGAATACATGCAATGCTCAGAATGCTCAATGAGAGGCAGAGCTCAATGGGAAGGGCCCAACTTTCAAAACCATGACCTCCCCAACTGAGTTTGGAAACTTGAACCCCAGTTTTACTCATCCCTGATCAGTGCTGTAGTCTCCTGCACATGAGCTATTCTGAGGGTCTACTCCCAGTCTGTTTTCTCTCACCAGAAAACATGAAAGACTGAAAATTTTTGCTTTTTTTCCCCCTGTGAAGCAGGGATATTTCTGAAATCCTGAAAATACTGGGAGGATGGGATACCATTTCCTGACAGCTCCACCTGGGCCACCTTGCAGAAATGGTAACATCTGGAATGGGCACGCCAGTAGTTGTATGATGGGCCCATCAGTAGCTGTGACTTGATCATCAGGTCACAAAACCAGATCAAGAAGACAGAGGGTATTTTCCCAAGGTATATTTCTGTTTATTTGACAGAACGCTATTGGTTTTTTTATCAGCCACTGTAAGCTATCAACAACAGCCATGGGAGACTGGTGATCCTAGGTGTGTCTGTTACCAGTGGCTAGGTAAACAGATCATGACCTGCTGCCATTTTTGCTAGAAGAAAAGACTGAGATGTATACAGCAGGTGGAGAAAATGCCCACTCTGTAACCAGGGCTATCACCACAAGGATGAGCTGGATGATAGGATAAAATAGAGACATACCCAAGCATCCTTTCCCAGGTACAAGTTGAATCCCCTCCTTGAGCCAGTTCTCAGAAAACCACAGCACTGATGTGTATCAGGTGGAAATCAAAGGGATTTTTAGATTAAAGGAGAAGAGAGAAGCAGCAGATTTGTGTGTGAAGACTGACACTATATCATTCAGAAGAGCTGGACCTAGCTACACTGTGTGACCTCACAGACATTAGCAAGAAAGGGTTGAAGAAACCTCCTCTATGAGACTAGGATTTCCTGTAATATGTACAAAGATATATATTTAGCAATCTTACAGTGTGATACCACAAGTAAATCAGGAACAATGCAATACAGTTACAATCAGACCATTTTATCTTTATGTAAACTATGTTCTCAGCTATGCTATAACTTAAGTAAAAAATTATTATCTATCTACTGGCTTCTTGGCAATGAGGCCATTTCTTCTGACCTTTTGCCTCTGGAAAGCCTCAAGTCATTTGTCTCACACCTCCAATATTTCCTGGACATTTAACTTCCACTTAGCCTACCTAATGCTGAGCTGACAAAAGCTGTCTTGGTAATGGGTACTCATATGTGCGAAACTACTACCTATACTCCTATCGTATTCCCTCTCTAATGATTATTGTATAGTATTTCCTACTTTCTCTTATGCTTAATACTATACTTAGACCTACTAAAAGAGTCAGGATTAAATGACATGTGAACAGCTATCAAAATGGATAATATAATTCCCCTTGTGTCAGGAAGACTCCCAGAGCGATACAGTCTGGCTGGCCAGTGCATTTGTAGTCATGAGAAACCAAGCAGGCAGGTACCTTCTTATTTCTGTCTCCCGAGAAAAGAGAGCTGCTTAGAGCTGCTTTCTGGCTGCTTAGCACGCAGTGGGCACCTATAGGGGCGAATAAAGTAGGACCCAGACAGTGACCGGAGAGGACCTTGGACAGCTCTGTCTCATTCCTGGACTTGGCAGAGCCAGGTCGCTTACTAGTAAAGCCAGTAAAAACTGTGACATTAGTTCTTGCTTATATGATTTCAGAAATAGCTCTCATCTTCCAAAGACTGTTTCTGCCTCAATGATTGACCTGGTCCTGCCAATATAGAGATATCCGCGGAGGGGAAAGATGATAATTTACTGATGTTTATTCACTCTCCTCCCAGTGGGGATGCACCAAAGACAGATGGTCATGGACTCCCTTGTCCATTTATTTAACTAAGGGAATTTGTGCCTGGAGCTGCCCAGCAAACCCAGGGCTCCCAGACTGGGGAGCGCTAGGGCTGCTGTCCTGTCCCTGCTGGTGGCAACTCCACAGCCCCTGGAGACTCAAAATGCGGGGAGTAGAAGCGGTGTTAAATTTAGACCACATTCATTTCTGCTGTCTGAGGGAAGAGGGAGCAGCTGCCTGTGCCCTGGATCCCACATCTGAGCTGTCTCTCCCTCACGCTTGGATGCTTGGGCATGCAGAAAGTCTGGGAAAGGACTAGGGCTGGGGGCAGAGGCAGGAAAGCTGGAGGACCTCTACCCATTCACATGCCCAGGGAGAATCTCCCCAGGCTTGGATGTATTTTTAATCTGTTCCATCAGCAATAACAAACACAGTCAGAGGAAGTAATAACAGGGATTTCGCTGTGTATGAACTTGTTATCACAAAAAGTAACCTCTCAGTCAAATTAGAGCTGTGTTCAGACATTCTCTTCACTGACCTTGGGCTCATCAAGAGAAAAATATTTCCTTCCAAAGGTGGTCTGTTCTTCACTCAGCACTTTCCACTAAGCACTTTCCACTTGTAATTACCTCTTTAATCTGTCGATGCCTAACCACACCTGCCTAACTCTGGCTGAGTCAACAAGTAAAGTCAAAGCAGCTTGAGATGTTTTCTTTAACATGAGATGTCCCATAAAAAACATAGTTGAGTCTGTTCAGTATTGGTGCTCTTGTTACTTCTGTCCCTGAGCCAAATTCCAAGCCAGAAGAGTTACAGCCCACCCTGGATTTATCCTATAGTTTCAGATGGCCAAGAGTACCTCTTCTCTTCATATTCTTAACTGGTGTGTAGCTATGAACTGAAAAGTGACTGCTATAGTTCACAGCAGGGCTAATTGAATTTCAGTGCTAGGCAGAGTAATCCCAGTATACAAGAGGTGTAGTAAGTTGGTGAAATTTGTTAGATACCTTGGGTGTTAGACATCATGGGTGGAAGACACTCACTCATTATTTACCTAGGCATAACTCCTCAGGCAATCAGTTCAGGATGTCAGATATCCTCCATCCCAGAGTGCCAGTGCTTAATGGCTCACAGGAGCAAATAGCTACTGCACCTGCTTCCTTGGCCAATGCTCCTTATGATGAACGTTTGGGAGGATTCCCTCCTGACCCTTAAGGCTGATCAGCAATTCCCTGATGCAAGCGGGCTGAGTCTTTGTCCAGTGCTCCAGCAGACTCATCCTAACCCACCCAGCAGAAGTTATAGGGCAGAGGTACCAAATGACCCTGCCGTGTCCTTAACTTGCCAGCTTGCATAATTCATCATCCTCAGATGATAACCTGCAGTCCTTCCACCTTTCTGGTGACTGTATCAGCATTTGCAATGCAGAGCACTCCTTTAATTTTATTTATTGAGGGACTGATTTGCACAGCAGGGCATCACTTCATTTATTCTCCACTATCGTTGTTACCTTTAATGAAGACAATGAAGAATTTAAAATAATAATTAAAAAATATATCCCCCTCAGTTACCGTGGCAACAAGCTGGAGCTTTTTAACACTGCCACATATTCCATCTGTTTCTTTCTTTTAAATGACAAAACAGCTTCCTCCCATACCAGCATTGCATGGAGGAGAGGAGGTTCTCAGGTGGTGGAAAACAGAAATTCCAGCTAACAAACAACTCATGTTACTACCCTGAAGGAAAGCCACTTTCTAGTCAAGAGTGGTTTCCTCCCACCAGTGCTGTCTAACAAGGTTTTCTCTACACAAAAAAGGACATGGGTTTGTTAACAGCAAAGCCTCCAGGACTTCTCTAACTCCTCCATCACTGGGGCAGGAGGTACAGTGGTGAATGTCTCCCTCCCTTATCTCCATCTCAAGCTAAATCAAACTGTATCAGCTGAATGTCCTTCAGCTTGGTGCAAGTCTAGACCTGGGTATGACTGAGACCAGTTTGGAAGGCAAAGAGCAAAAGCATTCTTCTGATGCTGTGAGAAGGATGTCACAACAAGGTGCTTTCCAATAGATTTGAGGGGTGTGGATTAGGGGTAAATAAAATATCATAAAATTATTATTTTCTAGCCTCAAAGTTTCCCTCACTACTCTCTCACCCAGATTTCCTGGGTGGACTTTTTTCTCTTCCTCCTCTTTCTCAGACTCTGTTTTGGGGCTTATCCCAGCCCATCCCTGTTCCCAGAAATCTCTTAGCTCTCTAAAGTGAACTCTGGTCTTCTCTCTTCCCTTGGGCTTAGTTTTGTTGGCAGATAAACCCTCTCTCCCTAAAGACTGTCCATCTGCCACTGCTCAGATGTATGCCACACCTGCCTCCTGCTTAGCATCTGACTCACAGTTTAATCTGGAATCATTTGTTATACGTAGTCTCCATCTGCAAGATTTTGCTCTTACTTGTATGGATGTAAAGCCAGAGCAATTCTCCCAGATTTGGTGGAGATACTCTGCCTTTTATGCTTGCGTTTCACCAAGACCAGAACTATGCTCAAATGTTCCCCTTGGTCTTTCAACTGATGGTCCACAGAGGAACACCAATGGACAAAACTGAATGCTTAGAAAGAAAGCTGGGAAGTGACCTTACATACACAGCAAAAGCAAGCCTTATCTTCAGAAGTATCTTCAGAATCAAAGAGGTTGTGGTCTCTCTCCCTTTCTCTCCACCTTCCAGGGTTGGTTTTTTTTCCTCTATTATCTAAATATCTCCTGTAGTCTTCTGCCTTCCTTGGCAGTAGATTTTGCTTTTTTCATCTTGTGCTCCAGTGTTTCCCCCAGAGTCCAGTTTAACCACACAGAATTTTAGTTTCAGACAAGCTGTATAATGTTTGGGGGTTTTGCCTCTTCTCATACAGTCAGTTTATTGGTTCCTTCTGTCCTTCCAAATAAATAGCAGATTGCAGCTGGGAGTGGAGGGGAAAGCCTGTTGGCTGTTTCTCTCTAGGAAGCAATCTAAGAGTCCACCCAGTGATGGAGCAGCAACCAAGCCTGAAATGAGAGCCAGCACCTGGCCAGGAGAGGTTAATGCATTTCACTTCTGTATATATGGATCCTGGCTAGAGCCAGGTCTCATCTTGACCACTACTTATGGACACCAGAATACCATCACGATAGAAATCTCTGCTTTGGAAACATTCAAGGTTGAATAGCAGAGAAATGGGACAGTCAATAGCAGGGACGCATCTGCAGAAAGCCTGGAGGTCACAGACTGGAGTAGAAGAAGGCACTCTTAACACTGACTGAAGTTGCCTCAGGACATGACTAACAGGACAGGCACCTGATGGAGCTGAAGGGACAACTGTGTAGTGGTTGCAGTGTAGAGAACTGTGACAGAAGCAGTAAGACTGGTATCAGTGGAGGATGGATAGAAGGGTCTGGGTATGGACACACAAGAAGGAAGAGCAGAAGCGCTATAAGAAAAACAGATGTTGATGGCACCAAAACGAGGAGGTCACCAGGATCACAGCGTATCTACAGGTAGTTTCTCAAGAAACCCTGAAAAACACTGGAAAAAATAAAGGACAAACTAAAACAAGGGATACGATTTTTTTGTTTTGATCAGCTCTGGTGTTCTAGTCCTGAAAAATGTCACTGCAGAGGCAGAAATACCATTAGCCTTTCTCTGCCATGCAGAGACTGAGATGCTCCTTCTCTCCTTCTTCGCCCCTCATCTTACCCCATAAAAAGGAGGTTCTCAGAAATGCTGTTAGTTTCCTGGAGAAGACAGAGAGTTATGAGAACAGCAGGGATGTTTGCCTGTAACCTTGATGAGTCATGGAGCTAGGTTTGGGGAGTGGGGAAGCTTGTCTGCTGACCAGCCCAGTGTGGGAAGCATGGTAGAGAGCTCCTCAGTGAAGCAAGAATTGGACACTCTTGGATGAGAACCAGAAGGGCTGTGTGGCCTTTTAACAAGTGGGGTGGAAGAACCACTGAATGAGTAGTAGAAGATGGAAAAACTGTGCTGGTTTTGTGACACCTTGCCTTGGGATTTCTAAGGGCAATGTGCAGTCTCTGAATGATAAACTACCAGCAATGTGGTTGATATCAGCCTTATGAGATGCTGTGATGAAATCTTTGAGGGGCAGAAGGGGAAAACAGGTCTGTAACATCTTCGATAAAATCACATGTGTGAGCCAGAAGTCCTTAGGGCAGAAATGCCACCATCCTGCCTTAGGCCTGCAGTTTCACAATTGCCCATTACAGGGGATTTACCCTTCACCCTGAGGTGTCCCTTTGTGTCCATTGCAATAAACAGGGCCCTGGAGCCAGATGGTCCCATTAGCTAGTCCTGATGCTGGCAAGACAAGAGCACAGCACTTGGTGCTTTATTACCTCCTCTATTACATTGTGTGTAACTGATGGTTGTGCTGCTAAAGAAGGACAAATATGATAAATAGCCATGGAAAAGAAATCTATGGAGATGGATATTCTACTGTAAACCATATGTCTCTGTCGAGGGCTACTGCACAGTCATTACTGAAAACAGCAGGGTAATAAAAAGCAAGTTTTCCTACATTTTCAATAATGTTTTCTGACTACCTGAAATATCAAGTATTAAGAAACTGGCTAGAATTTCAGCCCTGGAGGCCAGACAAAACCTCCTCATGTCACGCCTTCTGGGACCTTTTGCTAAGAGGAGGGAACCATTGCTGTCGGCCAGTGCTTGCCTGGCACCAGGCCCTCCTCCTCCTGCTGGTGGTGAATCTGCTCCTCCAAAAGAAGCTAGTTTTCACTGCAATCCTGGTGACCATAAAGCTAAATGTATTGACCTTTGGCATTAGCTGTCCAAGGACAGAAAACTTACTCAGGGGAAGAACACATGCATAAATTGAGGGAAATGCAGAATACTAGTGTCAGCAAAGAGTTAAATCCCCAGTTTCCTATGATCCCTGATGACAGTGTCAACCCATCAGATTCCTTTCTCACTCACTGATGAGGATGTCCTATGGGGAACAGCTTCTGGACACCCATCTACCAAATTCCAGTCATGGCTAGGCATATCAGTTCAGGTATTCCTTTGCAGGTCTTCCTCTAATCCCTGCAAAATCACCTGCTTTCACTCACTTAATCCAGCTAATTATTCACCTCAATTAACGTCCATACAGGGAAGATTTACCAGAGGCATTTCTGCTCTAATAATGCCCTGACCATCATCTTTCGCCTCAAAGTCTTCTGTGACAGCTGTCATTGTTAAGCTTTCAGTCTATGTTGGCTCTCTGAATTGCTTGATTTATATCTTCTGCAGCAAATCCTTACAAGATGAAAGCTAAAAGTGCTTAGCAAAGCAAGGACCCAGATCAATGAAATCATGAGTAAACACAATATGCTCTATGTTATAAGCAGTGCTGTCCCTTTACCTGCATCCAGGGAGACATGGTGACTGGGCAGTTAATTAACTGTTGCCCCAAAACACGAATGTCTTCTGCAATTCAAAAGAAGTTATTTTTAATCTTACAAATCTGAAATCCAAGGTTATAGTGTTTTATTGCCCTGTCACACAGAGCACTATGGGTAGGGAATTCATACAAATGGAAATAGAGTCATTTCCTCCTCTACCTGAGTAGGTGGAATAAAGAGTCCTTCCTCCCTTGGAGCTCTGGCTCTTGGGCATTGGCAAGCTGGGAAAATTACCTTTTTACTAGCAACTATGGATGTAATAGAGGTTTTCAGTTGGATTTCTGCCCCACTGGGTTTGTTGAAGTGAAGCATTACAGAAGAGAAGAACATCTGCAATCCCTCCCTCCAAGCCTTATCATCTTCTCCTAGCTGCTAAGAGGAGCCAAAGGATTTGTTCCCCTACCTGTCTTCCCTGAGCTATTTTTCATAGTGGACAGAGAAGGGCTTAAATGTTACAGATGGCTGATAATCTTGTGGCATCAGCATGGAATGGCTGTTTCTGTTCATGCTAATAGCCCGAAATGAACAGCAGCAGCAGCAACATGCCATTGTGAGCCTTGCTCTGGTCCCTTTAGTGTCAATCAACTGAAAAAAATGAACCAACGCACCTCATGTCTAAAAGATTCCAAGGCCTTTTTGGCCCAAATTTTCCACTGTTACGAAGACTGCCTTGGCTCCCTCAGTGGTAGCAATGGAAAGTGAGAAGGCTCATGCAGCCAGTTGCCAGCATTGTTAATGTGTTGTTTAGCAAAGCTGGACCTAAGTGGCTGTATAGGATATTTGTGCGTTATGCATAGCGAGGCAACTTTCAAAGTCTCTTGTTGTGTTTGAGACCATTTGGCTACCAGGTCCCATTAACTCAGCTCTCTATGATAGCTGGGAGCCCACAGGTCAGTGTTGCATAGCCTTTTCTTCGCTATATGGTTTTGGAGCAGCATCAAAGGTGACTAGCATCTGACTGTCTAACTGCTTTCTGTCTTTTAAGCAAAGCAGTAGATGAATGCGCAGCATCCTATATATGTGAGCTTTTGGTTGGAAGACCTCTCAATCTGGCCTTGTACAAGTCCTTCCACATTCTCGGTCCCTTCATGCCGTGCCTCCTTTTTTCTTACTTCTTCCTTTTATTAGAATGTAGCTGCCTCTGGTAGGATGAGAAACCAGCTACACTGTATGTCTGCAAAGCAAGCCGATTATTTTCATTCTCACATCAAGTAACAGCAGTAAATGCAGATACTTGGTGCAAGAGTGCCTGTCACTGAAACCCGTCCCTGGAGCCCTCTGCTTTCCACCCTCCTCCATGTAAGATGGGTATTTGCCAGCAAACATTTGCATGCACGTGTGTGTCCTCTCTACAGCCTTCTCTGTAATGAAGTGGGTAAGGAGGTGTTCAGACAGGCCTGTGTTTGAATTGTTCATCTAACAACAGAAAGAGTCATTCTTTAAAAAAAAAAAAAAAAAAAAAAAGATCTGGTATATTAACACTTCAAGAGATGCATTTGCTGGAGACAGATTCCAGGGTGCTCCTGAGAAGTTGAGCTTGGCTAATATTAAGTGACAGGGCCTAAAACTCCGTTTCCATGTTTTTCTGCAGATATGTTTTTAATACCAACCATGCCTTGGACTGGCATCCTAGGAAAGCAGATGGGTTTTCCTGGCATCAGGTTTCCTGGGCTTTTGGCTGTTGGAGGCTACTGCATCCTGTTGGGAGGGGAATGTGTTTTCCAGTGCCATAACAGGATTCTATCTATTTCCAAATATAATGGTTCCCTCCTAATTCTCAGGCATGAGGCACTGCCAGGCATGGCTCAGCCTGACACCATTTTACTACAATGCACATGTGAAAATAGCCTGATTTCTGCATTGAGTTTCCAAGCCAGGAATTAATTGAGCCAAGAACAAATAAATAATTCCTTGTTTATTCCTCAGTTAAGCTTTGCTGCTGCTGTCAGGCCATAACAGGTCAGGGAGGAGAATTGCTCTCTGTGCCTCAAAGAAAATATTACTCACTATTACAGAAAATTAATAAATTGCAGGACTCCAGAGTGGGAAAAGGACTTCTCCTCCTCTTCGTAATTTACACTAGTGTTTAGTAATCTCTGCCCCTTAACTACAAGTGGTTGGACTATCACTACTACTTTTTAAAACAGTGGAAAACTTTAAGCCCAAAATCACAGAAAAGATAAAATGCAGACCTCCCCTGGAGTTTTCTTCCACCTCGGATACCACGGATGTTCCCCCATGGAGAAGCTGTAGAGGTCACGCTTGGCTTTAGGGGCAAATCCAAGGACAACATGCCTGGAAGCACTGAGCTTGTGAGCTGAACACATACGTTTCCATGTGGAAGCACCTGGGAGTTAGTGTTCAACAGAGCATCATTGCCTCAGTAAAGCCATGGGATCTGAACCACAACCTCCTTCTGAAGCTCTTCTTCCTTTACCACCACAATAGGAGGCAACAGGAGTTGCTGGTAGCCGCAGCCCAACGTGCACTCTTCATTCGTAGGTGCTTTCAAAAAGCTGTGTAGTTTGTGATTCAGTTTCTGATCACCAGGAAGTTTACTCTTGGCTTTACAACTTGGGTGACAATTAATCTAAAGAGCAGGGACATTTTCTAGCAACGCGAGCATTGCTTCTACATGGTGAACCCTGAAAGGAGAGCTTTCCTTGGGGCTCAACCTCCTTTGTTGCACACTTCTTCTCTCTGGCAGATGAGGAGAGTCTCCATGGTCTCTCTTCATCACAGCAGAAGATACGGAGCTCAGGAGCCTAGCTTGTGTCCCACCGATGGAGACACATGGACTGCTAGCACCCACCTCTTGGCTGCGCAGTAGTCTGTGGTCGTGTGCTTGAGCTCACTACACTACAAGGGCACTGCAAAGGCGCCTTCTTGGCTAAGATTGCTTTTAGGAACAGGCTAATTTAGAGAGGGGCCATGGGGGCACACAACAGTCCTGCTGCAGCAAGGGAGGTGCCCAGGCCATCTCTCCCTGCTCAGGGCCGCTCGGGATGCTCCGCTTCTTGGTGAGACAAGGGGCTGCATCCAGACTCTGCTCCATGTCTCTGCCAGCCCTCCCTGCCCATAGCGTGTGGCTACTGGCTACTGCAGTGCTTTTACCTTAATATTTTACATTTCTATTCTGCTTTTAGTTTTAACATTGTTTGATGAGCAATGGGCCCCTTCCAGAGCGGTGGTAAGCACCACTGAAATAATTCACAATTGGTAGAGCCCGCCTGTCTTTATGTAACACATAATTTTCCCCCAGCCTTGAGATGAATAACTTGTGGAGAAGAACAAAGTGGCCATTTAGTGGTGTCCACTAAAATTATGCAAGAGTATAGGGCAAAAAGCAAAGTGAAAACCTGCATTAATCAGAAGTCTTAGGGAGATTTAGGGAGCGGGACTGTAATTAACCAGGCAGGAATGTGGCCAGGAAACCCTGTTTAGTGCCTCACTCTCTTTAGGAAAGGACCTGGATTTTCTGTGTGCAGCAAATAAGGGATTTACTAGAATATTAAGAATATCCCCATCCCTATATGACAGCATATCCTTGGTACAAATAGAAAGGTATTGCTTGCCACCCAAGGTCTATTGCCCTTGCTACTTAAAGACACCAAGCACTTTGCATTTTGCCAACCACTTGGAATATATATACTGGCTATAAAATGATACTTAAAGAGTTCCCGCACTTTGTACAAATGGCTATTTATGACCTGCCATCAATGTTGTTCTACAGAGAGGCGTGGGGAGGGGGGATTGATGGAGCACTGATCCTAATCCATCAGTCACTTTGCTACAAACTCTAAACACATTTTAATTGTGAGGCCAGATTTACTCCAGCCATCTGTATAGCAAACATGTCTCCCCACTGAAATAGAGAAATACTTTATCCTGAATGCTCTTTTGCAATGTATATATTGTATCAACGTCAATAAAATATTTGTCACAGCAAAAATGTAAGCCTGTCTGCTGCATAACAGAGAGCCCCAATGGAAGGCAACACTCCCAGATTTAATGCTGACTAAACTTCTCAGTTTCACAGGAAATTAATAGGGCTGGGGAAGAGCCTTGCAATTAGAGGAGCAAGGCTACAAATTCTTGTCTTGCTGTTGGCTTTCTTTATTGGAAAGATCTCAGTTCTCCAAGCAGGACTGGGCTGACGGCTGGAATTGCTGGGAGCTTTTATTTCTCCTCAGAGCAGGAAAAATAAAACCACTGGCACGACAAGCTTGCCTATGCTTCTATCCCCCGCTCTGCTGGAGCACCCCAGGTTGTTCCCCACCCAGAGCAGTGGATTTACTCTCTGCAACCCCTTTAAACCATGGCATCACTGCTGAGACTGCCAACATGGGAGCCAATTAGGTGGTGCTACAAAGATGTTGATGCCTGTGGTCTGAGATCTATCAGCTCATCTCAAATATCCCCTGAACTGCCATGAAGTGGTAGTAGCTTTTAATCACTGCTGAGCTTGACTCAGCTCAGACCATTTCCTTGAGCTATCCAGTCCTTTTGTCTGCCTCACTTCCACGATGATTAAAACTCTGTTTACTGCAAGACAACACTTTCTTCTTTAAATTTTATTCCTTAAATTTTATTCCTTTCCTCATCGCTAGCTATAACAGAATTGCTCCTGAAGATCCTTAGGTTAAGTGACTTTCATGTAACATGCCCTTCGCTTGTGGTAGACCCAGCCTGCACCTCAGATCTCCGGACAGCCTGGCACGGTCACCATGCTCGAGACCTGGTATCCAGCCCTGCCACAGCTCAGCTCTCTCTGATGCCTAGAGAGGCACTGAATTACACTGGCCTCTCTGCTCTACCACAGACAGGCCCTCTCTGCTGCTCACAGATCTGTTTTAAACCAGGTAGAACAGGTTTTCTTTGCAATTCCTAAAGCACCTGATAATGACACGTAGCACAAACTGAAAGTGCCCAGCACAGCCTGAAAGCTTATTTAGGCAGGAGAGGTTGGTCTCTGGGTCTCCCAGGAGGGCTATGCAGGTGAGAAACACATTCTCTGCGATCAACTGTCCAGTGCATGCAGGTGTCACCTTTATCCTCTGTGAAGGTGCAAATCCTACCAGTCCCATCGCATCCACATTTGTTTTTTTCTTCTGTGACACTGTGGGTACCACTTGTTCATCTGTTGTGATTTTCAGTTATTCATACAGCTGATGGCACAGGACTTTAGTCTAATTAACCTGAATGGAGGCTGGCATGCTAAACATTGCGTACTCTGATTTATAGAGGATACCTCAAACGCTTATCCTTGCAAGGCTTTTCAGAATCCAATTTGCTTTTCACTTTCTGCTGTTTGCTTGTTCCTTGGCATTTCTCTCTGATGGACAATGAAAACAGACGCCTGGCTTTCACTTCAGTTTCTAGTCAGGTTTACTCTCTGAATTTTGTGTGCTAACAGAGTAACATTTGTGTTGCAAGCCCCCAAAGGGGATTTCTCCTTGTTTTTAGGAATGTTTCTTTTATGGGATTTTTTTAAATGAATTGCTGTGCAATATTTTTATTGGTCTTACGGTATTTTTTGGCAGGCTTATTTCCAGCAAAAGCTGTACTGGGGGTTAAGCCCTAGCCTTGACACTTCCCTTAAAATGGTGGCCCCTGGGCCATAGTTATGTGAATCTAAAACATTCATCACAGGCTTCCTGTGTGCATGAAGGAAAGAGCAGATATTGACAGTCTCTTATCTCTATTTCTGGCCAGCCTTGCTTGCTATCAGGTCAGCTAGTTCTCAAAACCCAGACTTCTGCGCCATGTGATTCAGAAAGGTCTGCCAAAAGAAGAAAATAGTAGGTCAGTGTCGGTCCTTCTCTGTTAACCTGGCGATGTTCGTTGCACAGGCGAGAGCCTCGTCTCCTGGGTGATATTGAACAACCCAGGAATGCCTCCAAACTCCTCAGGCTTTGCTTTCGCTAGGCTGGCGGCACATTTCACCCTTCTCCCATTAGTGGTGAAGTGAGACAAGGAGTATATGGATGCGAAGACGAGAAGGGATCCCAGTGAGGCAGGCAATAGTTTGGCAGTTAAATTTACCATCAAAAACACTCTAATGTATTCTAGAGGCATTTTAAGTGCACTGCATTAAACACAACTGGTAATACAAAAACAGAGCAGAAATATGCCTTTGATTTGCTTGCCTGTGTTTTACTGCTCTAGTGTGTGCTCTGTAAACCACGTGAGCATTTGCATCCAGGATAAGGCATTAAGCGACAGTGCAATTCAGTGGGCGACGTTCCTGCCTCTAGGCAGGAAGATTGGAGGTTTGGATTTTCCTTCAAACTCATACCTGCTGGTAGGACAGCAGCAAAGGGCTGGAAGGATAAGTTGCGTTTTGGACCAAGGATTAGACACAGAAACATTGTGAGATGCAACAGGGTGAAAACGAGGATGCACATCACTCATTGCAGAAACATTATAGCAAAGTATATACATCTGACACATAACAAAACTTATTAAAATGACAGTACAAAGTCAAGCACTGAAAAATTAGGAAAAGAAGGAATCTTCAGGCAACCATTAGTTTGCTCCCTTATGCATTAACTATGTGGCTACACAGTGTTTTCCCTGCAGGGCCCTGTTTTATTCACTGCACAAGGTAGGCAACGCTAACTTAATAAATAGCATTTCAGTATTTCCTTTCTCCTTGGTGTTCGCTCTGCTGCCTGCATGGTTGGGTTCCTCATCTCCTGTGCCCCTCTCCCCTTTCTTGGTCCCTGTGCTCCCAACCACGCTCCCTGCCCTTGCTGGTGTCCCATGCTAGATCCTCTCCTCAGACTCAGCACCGAGTCTTGGTGCCCCTTCCCATTAGTGCCTCCAAGACACCTTGTTTCAGTAGTTTCAGCTCCCCAACATCCTCCTCAACCCACATCCAGGGGTTGCCAGTGTCCCTGCAAGGTCCCACCATTATGTCTGCACCCACCCAACCTCAGCCACTGAGGACTGGCCTTCCACAAGACCCTCACCCAGTGAGCCCCAGTCAACCCTAGGGAAGAGATGGACAGAACAACCAAGGAGTCAGCACTGCATCCAGGGGCTGCAGGGGCTGGAGTGTGACACGGAGAGATGCCCTGCAGAGGGTTTTCATGCCAGCCTGGGCCCAGGGCTCTGCTATACAGGCAGAACCCCAGTTCTCATCCTCCTCCGAAGGCTTAAAACACCCAGGGGATTCGGCAGCTGATGTCCTGCCTGAAGGCTGTGAGCCCAGGCTCCATCTGATCAAACGCAGAGGTGTCCACCTGAGCTAATCATCTGATGAGCCTTTTGTAGTCAAGACAGAAAAAACACAGCAGTCTTGGGGCATGATTCATCCCAAGCAGACACTTAATATAGGTCAGATGAATTGTTCCCTACGAGTGCCACTGACTGTCAATAGAAATAGAGCATATGAAGCTATGCAAGCTGAATGACACACTGGTGGCCAGGAGGGGGAGATCACACCATCACCTAGACGCAGGCTCCCTCTCCACAATCCCAGTGCCAGCCTGAGTCCCTGATCCCACTTCCCCCACCCAGACCATTTTTCAGGCCCAGTCTCTTTGCCCATCGTTTCTCAGTCGTTCACCCTTCTCCAGATCCCAGCCCAGTTTCCCTCTCCCTCTTGCTCTCACCAGCTCCCAGGTGAAGCTCCAACCCTCACCAGGCTCCTGTGCAAATCTGCTCCCCAAGCATTTGCTGAAAGTTGGTTCCACATGGCTACAGCCCTTGTCCAGCAAATTCAGCATAGCCTGGGGCATCAAACATGCCCAGGACAGACACACTCTTGGGGGAACATTGCTTCTACAATCCAAGTCATTTCCAGTAGGCATGTGCAAAGTGCAGTTTTTGGAGGCCAGATTTGGGACAGGTTCATGAATAGACACATGGTGCATTCCCAACTCAGAGACTACCCAAGTGCTCAGTTTCAAGCCCTATTTCCACAGCATGCAGGATACTGAAGAAAAAGGTCACCTTTATTTTTTAACACGGACAAAGGCATATTTTTTTTCTGGCTTCATTCTTGAAAACTCCTACACCATTTTGGGTGAAACAGTCACAAATATGTGTACCCCAAAAAGGAAGACTGAGTAACTAAGAAAAATCTCTGCCCAAAAAAGGTCTTATATAACTAAAAATAAGATCTTATGATGGGAAATGCCGGACAATCTTAATTACACGTGAGGCTAACAACCTGCATATAAAGATGAGACGCTGTCAGAAACTGATGTGTCAAAAGAAAAGATGCTAGAATAAATGCGTTACATTAAACACCAGTCTTTGATGGCCCAGGTTAAAAAATTCTGAAGGCACCTAAGAAAGAAATTTTGAAGGAAAATACATAATGTCCCAATAAAATTAGCTAGACAGCTGCACGATAGCAAACATCGAGTCTACCATTTTCAGAAACACTAGAGTTACTCATCCCAGGAAATACAAATCAATACATCTTACTCTGATAAACAATTTTTGTGATTAAATGTAAAATAGAATTACAGCGCCACTGATTGAGATACGTTAAGGTCTAACAAGCAAATTTTCAAGACAGAAAATCATGTTTCATTGGCCTATTGGACCTCTTTGGATAAAAAGGCAATGGAGAATTGGTTGCTACAGGCTATTGAATTCCTACAGAACTTTTAACAAAGTCTCTCTTAAGACAGGATTGCATAAACTAAGTAGCCAGAGGCAAAACAACATCATAAACTAGAGCAAGGCTAGAAAGCAAAAGAACATGAAGAGGAATAAATCGCCAATTGTCATTATGGTAAAACACCATTAGTGAGATACAATAAGGTTTAGTACCAAGGGATCATATTATTTAACATAGTCGTCTGTGATCTTGAAACAGGAACAAGCAGTATAGCAGCAAAATGACCCAATGATGTCCCTTTATTTAGCCAAAGCTGTGTAAGACTGTGGGGGCTGACCTGAGTGCCCAGGCTACTGAAACCTCCAGTGGGGCCACCACCACCAGCAGGCCAGAACTCAAGGCTATGGACCTCGTTTATAGCTGTGTTTCCCTACACTGCTTTCACAAGCCTGCAGCGGCTGTGTTGCATCTTTCCAACTTTAATTCAAAGCACAGCTGGTCTTCAAACAAATGCTCCCTTAAAAATCACTGATATTACTTAGGAAGCACAACCTTCCCTCCCGGGAAGCTGTCAGGAACAACCCATGCTGCACTCGTTCTGGACTGTGAGGAGCAGCACTTGTACCAACAGGGGTCTTTTCCTGGAAACCTTTGCTTCAAACTCTGTAAAACTTCCAACGCATTTTAAAATAGCATAGCATCATGTATATTTATAGCATTATAAAAATTAAAAAAGTCTTTTTATTACCACCAGTCCACTCTAATCAAGGGTCAAGCCAACCCAAGTCCTTCATCCTGGCACATTTGGATAGGAGGCTCCTTAAATTCCCTGCAGGGGCAGCCAAATTGAAGCCAGCTGCTCTGGAGAGTGGCTGCTTTAGTGTCTCATGTGTCTCTGCTTTTGAACTCTCTGCTTAAAGTTGCTGAGGACAAGGCACCTCTAATCCCAGCAGCTGGGCATGCATCCATAGATCACAGCTCCCATGCTCTTGGGTCTGACCCCACTTTTTGCTGTGGCACAAACAAATCTCCTAGATTGTGCATATAGTGGGTAATAAACATGCCTTGTGCTCCCAGGTACGCATCACTGCTGAGTGTGGGGAGCTGACGAGGAAACGCTGTTTCCCTTGGCCTCAGAAATGTTTCTCTGTTGGGATTTTCCTCTCTTCTCTGGTAGGTAGGAATAGCAACACCCAGGAGCTTTCAAAAGCTCACCACCCACAGCAGCTCCCCACAGCGCTGCAAAGGGGTACATAGGGAAGGAGTGGAGGAGGAAGAGGAGGCAGCATAAACTCGTCAGGAAGCAGAGCCAGAAATGGGAAGTGTTTCCAAGCCCTCACCTGCAATGCAATATTCAAAATGGTCAGGCTGGTTTAGAAGCTGTAGTAGTGGTGATAAGGTTTGGAGGGTGCTCTGGAAAGAGCTGGACAGGCCCCAGCTTGGTCTCTCTGCAGTATGATGGTAGTATGCTCTATGGCTATTCATCTCCAGGCAGTGCCAGCCACTGGGACGCACACTGACCGCGCTGTTGGATGGGGCTATGTGTTTTGGAGGTGCTGCTTTCTCCTCTGCTTCTTTGCACACAGTGTCCTAAGATGCTCAAGTGGAGATGGTACAGATCTTAGTGATCTGTCTGCTCATAATCATTAACTGTGATGTGTTAATGACATGCTGTGAGACCACATTCACCTCCTTTCCCCTCTCTAACTCTCTTCCTTGCCATATAAGCCACCAGTCTTCCCTCCTGTCTGTACGATCTCATGTTTGAGCTCAGATTCCCATATGGAAATTCATATTTTTCATGTTCAACTTCCACAAGGGCCCTCCTCCAATACCCCCCTTTTAAGAAGTGAACATCAAATCAAGATTTTTTCCTAGTCTCAGACAGCAGAAAAAAAATATTTACTGTTCCTCCAGCTACTTACAAAGGCAGGCGGACGTTCCCCTGCAGTGAGGGCAGGATGTAGTGAAAACCACACTTCAGGGCTCCTCAATAAAAGCAGCTCCACAGAGCAGCTGGCTGAGCTGAGCTGCAGTGCCACTCCTCTGCCCCTCCTTTCCCTTCTCACCCCTTTCTCCAAGTCCCCAGCTGCAAAGCAGAAAGGCAGCAAATCTTCAAACGTCAAACACTGGTGCTGGCTTGTTGGGGTGGGAGAGTTTGGTTTCTGACTTGTGATGTGGGGTCATTTTCCCTAGTGCCCAAGGCAGCATGACAGGCTGTTTTGAGGATGACACCTCAGAATTAAGATGGATATTTGGGTTCTGAGTTGGATGACAGCTGTCTAACAGATTGAAGTGTAAGAGGACAGTCATATGGCCCTGGCAGCAGGGGACCAGCCCCCTGATTAATATCTTCACATGCAGGCTGAAAAGAAAGCCCTCCCCTCCTGTCCCCATGTTTGACTGCCTCAGAGAATGGGGGAAGCATTTTCTGACGCTTCTCTGGCAGTAGAAAATCCCTTGCAGCAAGGAAAAAAATGGTCAAAAGCAGGCCAGCTCTGAGGCATGGTACACTCAGGTCTCCCTGGAGCGATGTGCAGAAGGTACCAGCCTGAATGTGTGCAGTTTAAAAAAAACTCAGCTGCCTAAAAGAGAGACAGTGAAAAGAAAATAATGAAGCTTCTGTATTTGTGGCATGAGTTTTGCGCAAGAGAGTCTATATCTGGGATCACGTGCACCCGTGACTTAGTACCTGCTGTAAGTAGTTGAGGTACAGGGGAGGAGAAAGAGGCCATCTTTCCCAATGCACAGCTGAAGATTTTGCTAGCTAGACTCCACCGTAATTTGCAGGCTAGGTGAGGTGGCAGGGACTGCTGCAGCTTTCCATGCCGACCCGTTCGGCTGGACAGATGTGGGTCACGCAGCTGGCAGAGCACATCAGGATATCTGCAATCCCCTGACAGCCAAATCTAGGAAGAGCATCTGCTCTCTCCTGCACTTAGGCTAAGGATAGAATTGTGCTTGGCCATTGACACACGCCTGGGGGTGTTTTGGTTCTGTGCATAAACCATCCCTGGGGGAAGGGAGGCGTTTCAAACACACCTTCTTGCCCCGAACAAGGGGGTTAAGTTAATGCATCTGGTGATACAAGCAGTTGGGGCTGTTAGAAACTGAGGACAATTCCCACCAATTTTTTTTTTTCTTCTTTGTGTTGAAAAAAACAAGGACTAAGAATCATTTGGGGATATTTTTTGGATCTGATTTTCTGAAAGATGTTCATAAGTTTGTGGGGAAACCCAACAGCTAATGCAAAACTCTTCCAATGCTCTGACAGGGCAAATGCTGGGGCCCCACATGTGGTCAGGTAAAGATCATGGGCAGGGACTGTTTGACTTTCTTTACAGTGTCGTGAGTCCCAGCTAGCAACCTCAGGCATGTTTGTAAAGCGGTCGCGCACCTTTTGTTTTAGGGGTCAGGCTATCACCTCATCCTGCTCTAAGTAATACCCCAGGGGAACCAAAATAAAGTTCCAAGATAGGCTCTGTCAAGCTGTTTTCCCTTCAGCTAAGCTATTGATTGGAGACATTCAGCCCCACAGCATAGCCACATACAACATCTTTAGCTGGGCAAAATGTACTGAGTGGGAAGCTGGGAGAAGGTTTATCCTTTTTTGCACCATTTTGTCAATGGTTTTCTCTATTAGACTTTTTCTTCAATAGGAATTGTTTCAATTTAGACCCTTAGGGATAGTCTGTGCATAATTTTTCATACTGACTTAACTATATTAGCTTCAAAGCCAATGTAATTAAAGTAGTATTCCCTCCTCCTCCACAGTCACACTTTAACTGGTATAAAGGGACTTATAATGGTACTGCTTACATGAAAATTAACTACATTAATTCTTCCTTCTCTGCACACCTGTATTACATCTGGACAGCTGCAAAATCACCAGGGGACAGACTGGGGATGAAGTATCAAAATCCTTCTGACAAAGTTAAATGGGTCCAAGCATAGGCAGGTAATACTAAGAAGGCAGACCTTCTTACACTCTGGTCTTACGCTTAGTGGGACAGACTGAGAATTAGCATCTACGGGTGTGAGGAAAAGAAATCTAGAAAAGTCTGATTCGGGGCACCGTGTCAAGAAAGCCCCAAAAGAAAGTGGAAGTTACAGCTTCTGGTCTCACACCAGCATTAGGATCTCCACTCCTGATGGCAGAGAACAATGTGGTGGTTTCAACTATTGCCTCTGTCTCCTCCTACACACAGCCCCATCAAGTCTCACAACTCCTTGTCTAGGTGCTGAAGTTTGCAGCTGTCCCTCCGCCCTCCCTGCCCTGCCGTACCACCGCCCCAAACTCCAGGTCTCCTTCCGAAGGACCTAGCTGCACCCCGCATCAGGCGAGCACCTCTAAGTCACTGCAGTCATCTTCCCTGCACGGACGCCAAACAAAATGCAACGTAGTTTCACATTTGTCACTTCCCAGGCTCCTTCCCAGTCTCCCTGATTTGTGATTTCTATTTCAGGAGCTCTGCAAAGGAGCTCCACTGATTAATCCTCCCTCTATGAACTAAAAGTAGCTGTAATCCCAGGGCATGGGGGAGGGACCCTGAAAGATCCCCGGTGGAAAGAGGCAGTATTAATTCTGGCATGGGAACAGCATTTAGCTTGGCTGCAGAATGACTTAATTTGTTTCTTAATGGACATGATGCTCTGCTGATAAAAGCCTTAAAGTACCTTTAAAAAAAAATTAAGAAAGTGATTGTTCATTCTTTACCCATTGGAGATTTCATTTGTAATGGTTATACTCCAGACTGGAAAGCGGAAAGGGTTCTGCTCCGGATGGGAACTTAACACGTGTGCAGGCTCAGGTACTTTGTTAACTTTGAAAGGGAAGGGAGGAGCCCACAATCGAAGAAATGCAGAGAGCAGCTCACTGTAGGAATCACTGTCCAGCCAGAGCTTCAAGGCAGGCGGAAGGGATGCCTAGATATCCAGGGAGATTTTTTACCTATGATCGTGTGTGTTACAGGAATAAGAGACGGGACATTAAACCTTGCATCTAAATTTCCCTAAACTGGATAGTAAGGAAAATCAGCTCCACCATGAGTCAGGTTCCCAAAAGCTGGCACCAAGCACTACTCCCTGGGCAGAGCATGCTACCAGCCACTTGGCTCTTCCTTCTGATGCAGCCTTCAGGTGCCAATATTTCCTTATAATTACTGATATCTCAGGGAAATGGAGGAGGAGTGGTGGGTCCTAGAGATGTGAATAAGGAAGAGCTTTTTAGATGGTATATGACATCAGAATATCAACCAAATATTCAGAAACTGAAAATCAGATCACTGCCTGGCTCTGGATCCTGGCCCAGCACTTTGTTTTGGCCATTTCTGGAGGCTGAATTTGTGCTGCTGACCACTGCCAGGGAGTCCAGCTCTGAGCTAGAAGAACCACTTGTTTAATCTAACATGACAGTTCCTGTTCTCCGTAATGCGTGATGGCTATTACATTTCTAGGTACCCTGGGCTTTCATCTTAGACCCAACATCCAGATTTTGGTGCCCAGCCTCAAATGCTGGGACTCCTGCTTGCACTCCTTGCCACATTTGCCTGGAGCTGCTGGGCGAGTGCCAGCCCCAGCACTGCCATTTCTGCACACTTCCATGGCAGGTAAAGACTTTCTGGCATCCCCTTGGTATTTGCTTTGTGCCAGGGTTGGTGCTGCAGTAGTGTTGCTTATGTTTCATGGCAAGGTTAGTGGACTACCCCCTTCCACCTCTGCTGGTCTGGGATCCCTTGTTTGGTTATTGTCACACTGGACTTCTTGGAGATGCATGTCTGGCAGGACACCATCTTCTCTTATGCCTGGAAGCCTCTTCTAATAGGATCAGGACAGAGGGGAAAGGAGCCCCTCGTCAGGGGTTCATCCCTCTCTCCAGGGCGACCACAGCAGACTGGGTCAAAAACAGAGGGCTTGGAGGTTGGAGTCACCCCACAGCAGAAAGCTTCCCCCCTATCTAGGAGATGAGGATGGAGCAGCAGAGATTCCGGGGGCTGGGACTAAAGGAGATGAGAAGCCAATGTAAAATATTTGAGCTCACAGAGAAAACTTGATGATCCAGGAGTATCAGCAGGATGAGGGAATATCTTGTGGAGATCAGAACTAAAAAGGGCAATAAAGCAAAAGAACGTGACTAGCTACTAAAAATAAAGCTTCTTGAGTCATACTGTATAGTCATTGACTTCAGCAGGAGAAAAATACCCTAAGTAATGTACAGAGCAACTAGGTACAGAAATGCTGGGCCAAAGCTGAAAGAGGGAGAAGGTGCTCAGGAGTCTCTGTTTTAGTGTCGTCCTGTCATGAGCACTCAACAAGGTTCAAATACTGGTGAAAGCTGTGTATTGTCCTGCCCCGGTAAGCAGAAAGGGCACTTGTTTGTCTGCAGAGCAAGAAGGATGAACATGAGAGAGATGCAGGCACTTGGCACCAAGCAAGGTGAAAGTCCCCTGACATTGGGCAAATCCCAGTTGAAATCAGTGCAGGAAGCCCCGTGCTCTCTTGGGTTTCCCTTTCTCTTGCCTATCAGGTCAATATGCTGTTACTTGCTTGTGCAGGAGAAACCAGGGAAATCCTAGATGGGCTGTTCTCTGGCACTGAGCATCCACCCCAAATCCTGATCTCACTTTTACAGGCATCAAGGCAGCATTAACGCCATCTGAGCAACTTCACACTTAGAGTCACCACGATCAGAATCAGGCCTTCAGTCATTCCTGGCATGAGATTCTGTCTCCCTCCCCCTCTTCCTCCCCTTATTTTCTGTGGTAAGATAATTCACTAAAAATATTGCAATGTGCTGTTTATTCTGGCTGCCTCTTCAAGACCTTCCTGTGCCTTCACCTCTTCCCCACCCCACTCTGCGGGAATTTCACAAATCACTGCAGGTTACGCTCACCTAACTTGAGGACATGCATCACCTAAATACCCTCTTCACAAACTGCCTTTCACCTCAAGGACAATAAGAAAAGATGCTCCCGCTGGCTGGTCCGCTTCTTGCCTCACAGAGGATGTGTGAGGAAAACTCCAGACGCAGCAGTATATTGATCTAAATTAAACACACACACACAATCTAATTGAACTGACAGGAAACTGGTGTTTAAAGGCAGAAAATTAAAGCTGTTAATATAATAATGAACAGTTGTGCTTACTGTCTGTGCCTCTGACATTTCATATTGTCATCTCACCAGCTAATCACTGCCTCTCCCCCTTTTGTGGGAGTTAATGTGTTTTCATCCATTCACCCAACAAGGTAGCTCTCCAATGGTTTGACAGTTACTAATATATCCTACCTGCTAATGAGCCACCAAGCTGGAGCTGCGCAGGTGATGGAATTAATAACCACCCACCGCACTGCAATAACCCTGGTCAGGCGCATTACACACCCGCTTGCTGCTCGCCTTGGCCCCTGGGATGAGGTAAGCCCCCTGGTAGCCCTACGCACCCCCTCGGTGCTGGGGGTGACTCTGTCCGAGCAGCGGTGCTATGCTTCTGCAGGAGGAGGTGAGAGCTGCGGCTGCTGCCTTTGGCTGGAGAGGTTTCTCCCCAGCTCTGGGCTGGGCTGTTGGACCCTGGCCATGGATGTGGACCCCAGCCCAAACCGCTGCACTGTCCATGGCTTTGCAGGGCAGCTGGCAGGTCTGCCCATGCAGCTATTCCCAGAACAAGTCCTGGAGGTTTTGGTTCAGCACTGCGCTGAACACTGGTCCTGGCTTTTGTAGCAGTTTGGCTCCTCAAATCTCCAGCCGAGAGCTGTGAGGACTTCAGCTGGGCCATTTCAAATGATCTCTGCAAGTTTGCTGGCCAGCTGCCACCTGTCTGCTCGCCCAGGGGGCATGAGCAAGGTGGCTCGACAGCTTTTTTCACTCAGGGAACTGCACTCACCAGTAAGTAAATATCTTTGTTCCACAGACGGGAAGCCTGAGGGGAGGACATGAGGACAGGCTCACTTGCGTGTCAGTGGCAGGACTGGGAAATGGACCCTTTCCCCAGCCGCCAGGGCTGCCAGTTTCCATTTCCAACCGTGGAAGAGGGAGAAGGGGAATGAGGCTCATCCACCTTTAAAGACGACCCGTGAGCTGATTTCCTCCACTGAGTTTCCAATAAACTTGACTACATTGCTTGAGTGGATTCTTGACAGCCTCAGCATAACAGAAAGGGCACCACACTGCCCTACAGTAGCCCCCATGAGGACTGCACAAGCTCAAAGCCTCTGGAATAAATGTTACATTACCCAGGCCAAATCCTGCTTTGTGCTGCCCACCAGTCATGTCCTAGGTGATGCGTAACTACCTTGTTAATGGTAGAGGGATGAGCTTGGAGTTGCCAAAGTGATAGCACCTATGGCTATTCATCATCATGACTGGGAGACACCTTCTTCTGCTTGCACAACCGGTGTGTGCAGAGTCCCCTGTCCAGCTGGGAAGGAGGAAATCCAGTGGAAGAAAGGAAGGAAAAGCCACCATTCTCCTGATCTGTCACCATGGGGTAAATGGACTGTGTGGGGTTAACGAGTGGGCTCTGGAGACTCTCACACTTGGGCCTCTGACTTGAAACATGGGGATGAGCAGGACCTTAAACTGGTGCTGTGGTCACGTCCTTACTGAGATTTCCAGAGGACAATGAAAAAACCTCTGCAACATAAATTTATAAAAGCATGTGTGCTTTGGGGAAACTTTCTTCACCACCCATCTCATAGAAACAGGCTTCTGCCATGAAGCGTGGGGATTTATTGTCCATCTAATAAAATTAAGGGTATTCCATTATCCGTATTCATGCCTAATTTTTTATTTTGGCCCCATTCTGTTTTTTGGATGCATTCATTTCCGACAGCAAGGAGTTCCATGGACCTGGAACTATGTATTACACAGTTTTTCAATTTAATGACTCATCTCCGTGAAAGAAAGTAACTAGGAGCATCCGGTATACCTTCTCTAACCCATCTATTGTTTTACTCTTGTCTACCATGTCCCTTGCTATTTCTCTCTTCTGTTTGATAAAGAGATCCAGTATTTTCCACACCTTTTCCAAGTCTTTTTTGTCTGGTTACCAGTTTCTTTTACTTCTCCTACACCTTTTCTGAACAGATCTCCAGGGCTGAGTACAGTATTGCTGGTAAAAGCAAGCCATCTAGCAATATCATAGCATTGCCACATAGTTGATCTCCTATCATGTTTCCAGCTGTTCTTTGCTTTGCTTCACCACCTTCCTGCATGCTGGAGGGGTTTCACGGAGCTCTCTGTACCAGAAAGCTCACTTTTTTCCTTCCCTTAAGTGAAGACACAGCAATGTCATTGAATGGTTTAAATTATCTCTCCCTGCTCCTCACCCATGATGGCTCCCGCATCTTTAGGAAACAGATTATTGGCTTTGTTCAGGTTAGCAGTTTCCCATCCTCTGCATCTCTGCCCACTTGTCACATCCTCTTTCAGGTGTCTCTGTTTATGGGGCTGCATGACTTGCCCTCCAGTCCCTGAGTTAGCCCCAGGTACACAGACCCACACCAGCTGCTGAGAGCAGCGCTGGATAGAGATGGATGGAGACCTTTTCCCCTGCAGTTTTCCCTAAACCCTTCACTGAGGAGCTGCAGAAAACCAGTCTCCAAGCCCAGTGTTCCCACCACCAGAGACGTGAAGAAAAAAATAAATCTGTGTTCCCCCAAGAAGGGATCAGTACTCGTGGGTGACATTCAGGTTTCTGTAGGGAGCAGCGAGGCAGTCAGCCTCCACTGCTGCTGCCGTGCAGCTTTCCTGCAGCTCGAGCCAGGTGGGTTCGCTTCAGTGCTTGGGTTGATAAAATCCAGAGGGCAGTCAGCAAAGGCCACTTAACAAGCAGGGACAGCAGAAATCCTATTTCAGAGAGAGAGGACAGCAAAGTAAAGTAGAGGGGGACTGTCCTACTGAGGAGAGCCGACTCCACAGCCCCTCACCACCACCACACTGCAGAGCACCAGCGTGCTAGTCCCTGGGGATTGCTGCCAGCGAGGGGGATGTTCGGTGGAGATGCTTCACTTCTGGGCAGCCGCGGCCGCTGGCACGACATGCTGCATGGCAGTCAGCAGGGATGGGAAGTGGGGATGGGGGCGATAAGAAAAGGCAAGATGTGATGAGTTGTAGCAGTGAATCAGCTCTTCTTCTGGCCTGGCCTGGCTTTGCCCACGTGAAATAGCCAGCAGACAACAGCTACTGTGGCTGCCTTTCCCATCGGGACTGAGCCCAGTCGCATCCCCCTACCCACAGGCCCCATCTTCTGACAGGTAGGTAGCATCCAGGCTTGCCCTGCAGTTTGCCACTCAGAGGTCTCTTTTGGGGCACGTTGCTCCTTACTTGGCCCACAGCACAACCGAGAGGAACACAGTGTCACTTCCCCCAGGGAAGGACGTAATTTCCCATTGCCCAGGCAATAAAAGTATCTTTCCTAGTTTTATAGACACCTGCTGACAGGCTTTAAAAATAGGGGACCCAATTTCCATTTTCATGGTCCTCCCTTATATAATATAAAGGAGCTTTAAATTGGAGTGATCTATATTCATCTCATGGTTTCTTTCCACTGCCAAAGTGCTGTAAAATCTGTTGTAGTGTAAATGAGAATCAGGTCCAAAATGTTCCTCTACAACACAGAACAGCTCTGGCACCTCCAAGGCTTTGAGCAAGGTACCTGGGAAGAGGGAGAGAAGGAGAAATCCCATGGGCGAGGAGGGAGGGAAGTAGGAGGGGAGGGAGGGAAATGTGACCTTGACACGTACGTTTGAGAAATAACCCTCTACCAGCTTGTGGCTGTGGACGGCTCTCAGGGATGTGAATGCTCAAAGAGGTCACGTGTGGGTGAATTAACGTGGGTCTAGGCTTGTGAGAGAAACAGGCAACACACAGGTAACACCTTCAGTGACACCGTATATATGTATGTGTATAAATCTATATGTATATATACATGGATATCCCTGCGTTTTGGCAAATCTTTTCAAATTTGTTTCAAGCACCACCGAGATCCAGTGGATTACTGATAATTTAGAGCTATGCTTCCTGTACAAGATAACCAGTTTCATACGCAGTGTAAGCAAATATGTCAAGCAATTTCTTGGTTCACCCATCTGTGGCTGCCAGTCATGCTAGGATTTATGTATTAACTGCGTTGGATCAAATGTCGGCTCAAATGTTGGATAATTTGGGGAGGGAGGCCAGTGTTTTTCCAACTGAAAAGAGAACCTGCAGGAAGATGAACAGGACTGCGAGCAATGGTATCGTTTTACTTTTTTAACCCCTGACAAGTGCCGCAGGCAGCAAGGCTGATCACCTACCCTGTTAAAACTGGGAAGATGACTGTAGTTTTGGTGTATACCCAGCTTACATGGAGGTAGCCACCATCACAGGCAGCACTCCCCTCTGACGACCTCCTCTTGCCTATCGGTGCAAAGTGATAGTTGCGACTCCTGGGCTTGGAGGAGGAGGAGGAGGAGGTAGCGCAGCTGCCAAGAGTCAGAGAACAGCAACTGCTGAGCAACAGGTTTCCCTAACAACTGCCAGCCTCCACAAAAAACATCTTTTTCTTTCAGCCTCTCCTCTCACTGCTCATGGATGGACCAGCGCAACTAGGAGGCATTTTGTTTTTATGACCAAGATCCACAAAGGCTCCCAAGTTGCTCTATTCATTTATCCTCCAAAAAAATTCATATGGTGAGAGGAGGACAGCAGTGCCCTGTCCTTTGGACCCACACTAAGCTCCAGAGAAACTTTCTGGCTTGAAGAAATTGCACTGAGTGAAACCTTGTGCCTTTGCTCTGATTGTGGTACCTCCTGCCCATCTAATTCCTGTCGGGACTCTGGAAACTGCTGGGGAAACCGGTAGGTGGGCAAAGGGGAATCATCTTTCACCTGACTGCCTCTCCCTTAGAGCATCATGGAAAAAGTCAGGTAAGGGTTTCTGGGATGTTGAAAGATGAAGGAGGGAAGAAGGGAGTTTCCCAACCCAGCAAGGGTGAAGGACATGAAGTTTGTAGGAGGCAGCCTCCAGCCAAAAAGAAGGCTTTGTCTGAGGTCTCTGGTGCATTAAAGATAAGTGCAAAGTGCAAACACACTGGCCAATGCTTTGCAATAATGTCCTCTCACCACAGAGTTACTGTCACTGGGTGACAGAGCATTTGGGGTGAAAGACAGGACCCTGTGAATGTCAATGGTGTGGGTAACAGACCAGGAGACCCCTTTAACTCTCTCCTCTCATGGATTTCTGCTCTAAAATAAATTGACAGTTGGCTTCAGGCTCCCCCTACAGAAAACAGCTTTCTGGTGTCCAACTGGTGGTCTTCTCATTCTGCAAACATCCATTGCTCTTTACCATCACACATTTTTCTTTAAAGAGAGGGGTCAGACATAGTTCAGAAGCTAGTTGAGCACGGCACATTTTCCAACCAGAAAATGTGAAAACAGCTAAATGAAGTGAGAGGGTTAGAATTGGTCCAGGACGCTGGTACCCTTTGTCTTAGGGAGAAAAGCTGTGGCATTTGTCAGGGATTAAAGATATCACTAGCTGTACAGTTCCTCCAGGTCTTGCTGACACTTGTGTTGAGCATGGATTCAAAGGGCAGAGAATGGCTGTTCCCTGCAAACACAGACACTACAAAATACCAGTGCCATTTCCTGTAGCAGCTACGTTTCCCATAGTAGGGTACTGACGCAGATTGCTGCTACTTACTTTTTAGGACAGGCCAGAAGCAGAGCCCCAAATGACACCATGTGCTTGTCTTCGTCCTGTAACTTCGTCTTGCTGAGACTGGTCGCATCTCCCTCCAGCCACCTTGGCCAACATATCCTGAGCAGAGAGATTGCTGTCACCAGCTGAAGCAGACCTGACAAAAAAAAAAAAAAAACCTCACAGCACTTGGCTCTTCAAGAGCAAGACCTGTCCACAGCAAGCCAAGAGATGAGCAGGAGTCAAGAGTGACTCTTCCCAAGCTCTCAGGCAAGGAGCAGCTCATCTCAGGTTGTGCTTCCCAGAAGACTTCTCTGGTTGGGATCATTCCTCCAAGGTTCGCTTTGCTTTCACAATTTCCTAGCTCATATTTGACTAGTTAAAAGTTTTATCAGCCAGGGCCATAAATTACCATGACAGCTTCTAGGGAAACTCGGCCCTTTTGTCTCCTGCTCATTTCCTCTTTGTCCCTTGCCATTGATTAAACCTGCGGAGTTTTAGACATTTCAAAAGCAGAAACAAAGAGAATTCCAACCCTGCCTAATTGAGACGTGGGTAAAGTTAAAAAGCAGCCGCCACGCATGTATTTGCCTCAATTAAATTGGCTCCTTGATATTTCCGATACTTCCTTTTTTTTTGTTTCCCTTTTTTTTTTTCTTTAAAGCAGCTTTATGATTAATGGCCACTGTGATGTGCTGACATTTCAGCTTTTCGCATATCCCATGCCCCTGTTAAATGGCAGGGGCTCGAGCTCCTATTTGCAAGGAGCGAGAGGACCACAAGTTGTACTATTAATCAATGGGGTAATTCAGCCAGGGTGCAGAGGGAGAGCTCGGAGCCCAGGTCCTGGCAAACACGATACCCCCCAAGAACCTCAAAAATGTTTGTATCCAATGCACTCTGCACCTGAGAGCAAAGCAGCTCGGCCGAGCGGAGGGCTGAAGGCAGTATCACTGCACTGCTTGAAGGTCATTAATTTGTGTCTGATGAGGAAGAAAAAAAGCAGTGAAAGCCAATGCTTTCCCGATGTGTGGATTGAGGACTCTAGCAGGCCCTGAAGAGCTGATGCTGAAGAGCAGGAGTTGTGTTTCAACCCATTAAGCTCTGGCCTGACTTCCAATGTCAAAAAGGAGATGGATGATGGTGCTGAGAGCACAGTTTCCTCACACAGGAGTTTGGAGGCCATACAGTAAACTTTGAACTGGAGGGAGTGTGAGGAATACCAGGCTTTGCTGGGGGCTGTCTCTGTAATAACAAGAGTTTCAGACATTGTAGCTGTCTCCAATTCCAAAGGGACTTCAGGAAACCCGGGTGCAGGAATCAGTCACTGTGCTGAAAAGGGAAGGGCGGCTGCTCCTGGAGGGAAACAGTCACAGTGGTATAAGACAGCACTGCATGCCAGGGAGGTGGGACCGGTCCTTCCATTTAAAGGAAGCATCAAGAGTCCGAAAGCAATGAACTTCGGTAATGTTTAACCATGCCCCTAAGGGTACATCCTAAGCTGCATGAGCACTTTGGTTGCTTGCCAAAAAGCCTCAAATTTCCATAGGCAGGTTTCTTGGTCAGGTCTCTGCTAGGTCATTCTGCAGGGGGGGAGATCGGATAAGGTCATAGCCCGAGATGGGCGATGAGCTTCATGCATGAGCAGGGAAAGCACAGCTGAGGGATGAGCGATCGGGATTCTCCCTTTCTGCCCCTGGCGCAGCATTTCTGAACAGGGGTGCCAGCCCAGCATTTAGCATCTGAAGAAGCATCAAAGCACTGAACACCCTTTCATCTGAACAGGAGCAGAATCGACTCCCTTGCCGTTGAAGGGGTAGTTGCACAATATGGTGTGTTCAGCAACAAACAGAAAAACACAGGTTAAAAATAATCCTTCGAGAAAAGGGCTGGAGAAGCTAACCTCAATCTTCTTATCAATGCACAGCACAGCCCTACAATCAGTGGTATCAAGACTACTGAGGGGGCTGCAAAATGGGGTATGAGGGCACGAATTTCTTAAGTCAGCTTTGTGAGCAAAGGAAACTTATGATGTAATTACACCCTGTCAGCAAGCACAGCAGCAGCAGGTCTCTGTTGGATTTCTGTTCCTCCATAGATGAGTGTAGTTACAGTAAAAGTAATCCAGGCAATACAAGCTACCCCACATAAAATAACAGCAGTGAAAACAACAGTTGAAAGCTTGGTCTGCCATGGCTGTACAGGGCTTGTAGATGATGTTCCCAGTTCTAGGAACAGGAAAAGCTTCTCTAGGAGACCAGGATACCTACAATCACTGTGTTGCCTAACCAGTGTGGAGATGGAAGAAGTCACACTTACTCTTTGGGAATACTTGTAGAGCAGCAGCCCTCAGAGAAAGCAGCAGCGCTGGCAATTAGCTACTGCAGAGAGAGGTCTGGTTCGGCACCACAACAGTAATTATCCCACACTGACTGGGAGGGGAGCAAAGAGCAGCAAAGCAAAGAGGGGAAACCCCCAGTCTACTCTGCATTGCCATCTCTCTTTCCAAAGCACCAGCAGAGACATACAAGAAGAGATGCAAGAGCCCCTTCTTCAGCAAGTGGTGTCCAAACCCCCTGTCTTTCCTGCTGCCCTGCCAAACCCAACTCCAAGATGCACTGAACAAGTAGTCTCCAACCTAACTAAAACAAGGGATGAGCAGCAAGTGTTTTCCCTGAACTAGAGTAGCTCCCAAACCAGGGTTTGGGAGGCCTGGGAGTCCAATAGAAAAGGATTTATAAGGAGGCTTTGACAGGGGTCTTAGGGCCACCAGCCTCAGAAGGGGAAATATCAGAGGGACACATTGGCACGGCTCACCTTGCCTGGGGAGTTTCTGGTGTGGGTACATGTCTGCGGAGAGACCTAGCTCTAACTAACCCTGCTGGGGTAGGAGGAAGGACCAGCAGATCTCATGAGGTCCTTTTTACTCCCTTTTTCTGCAGCTGCTATAAAAGGGGCCTCTTTGTAAATAAAATAAATCATCGCCTTAATTCTTCTACAACCGGAAAACAGGCTTAAGCAGAGCAAATAGATTTAGATATAAAACACAAGGGACAGGCAGCTCCATTGGAGGCCATAGCTTTATCCCCAGTCACTTCCTCCCTCCCCCGCTGAATAATTCAGAGCTTCGTTTTCTTATCTGCTCTAATCTGGGTTTGTACAAACCAGCCTTGCTGTTAAGTAACATGAGCGAGATAAAGAACAACAAGGCATCTTCGTGCAGGGGGAGCCTCAGCAGGAAACGTATACCTCCTCTTTGTGCTGCCACGCTCTGCGAGAGAGGAGCTGGCATCTTTCCTCTGCTCTGGCACATTCACTTCCCTCCATTTTCTCTCCATGCTCCTTTCCTCACAAGGATTCGGTATGTGCCTAGACTGGCCTCTACCTGGAGCAGGGAAAGCTAAGCAGCACTGGGGGAAAAAAAAAGAAAAAAAAAAAGAAAAAAAAGAAAGAAAAAAAGCCCCAAGCTCTGTAATAGACTTTTCATGACATTTACTAAATCTTTTAGAAGTTTTCCTCCTTTCTGCACTAAATATCAGTTGCTTAAGATAATCTGCGAACCTGTAGAATGGCCATTAGGAGCTCCCTGGTGACTAGGTTAATTCACAGTAAATTACAGTCACTGCCAGGGCGATTGCAGGGAGGTTAGGAGGAGATTGGAAGCGGCAGGCAGTAAAGCACTGTAGCATTTACCAAAAAAAGAAAATAGAACAATAATCAAAACTCTTCCTTGTAAGGAACAAGGAGGCCAGGCATTGAATACATGTTGGAATATGGTCATTTCCAAACCCTGACAGATGCTGGTAAGTACTGGGATCAACACTGGGCAAGTCTTCTGAGTAACAGGCCAGCAGTAGCCAGTGTTACCGTGCCCAGGAAGCATGAAGAATAGCCACCAAGACCACCCTTTCCCCAACTATTTTTTAATGTTGTAGCACCCAGGAGCACCGGGCAAGAACCAAAACCTTGGCTGCACCAGGCACTGTACTCATGGAAGGATGTTCTTCAGGGGGACAACAACGTTTTCCACCTTCCCTTCCCTTTCTCCACACCATCCTTCCATCCTCTCCCATTTCACTGTTAATATGATGGCACTGACCTTGTCACCAGCCCCATCACTGGTCTTGCTGTGAGTACCTGGGCTCTTTAATAGCCCAAACAGTGTTTGCTAGTGCACTGGGTGCACAACAGCTCAGAGGCAGGCACTCTAGGTGCGTGATCCTCGTCATGGTGATGACCAGGTAATTTTAAGCATTAAATGGGGGACAAGTTCCCTGTGCAAGTCACATCTCACAGAGCACACTTTGCCTCCTTTCTCCTGGCTCAGTTTGGATATCAAATCCCTCCCATCCATTTCACCATCCTGATGTTGAGAATAAGTACATTTCCATAATCACACTTGAGAGGGGAAAAGAGGGAAAATGCCACGATCCAGGCAATCCCCATATTACCAAACAGTAATTTGAGTCACATGCAACATTTAAGCTCTGCAACAAAATTGTGCCTGAAGAGCTTTCTGGAGAATGCCAGAAAGCAGTCTCCACTGTAGGACTGTCCCTAGCTAACTGGGGACTGCAGCTGCCCCACTGCAAACCTTCTTAGGGCTCCCAGAACAATTGTGTGCATCAAAAAACTGCCAGAATTTCTTCACCACAGCTGCCAGACGCAAAAGACTCCCTCAACACACTTGTACAGTGTCTGCATTGCTTCAAGAGACCACTGCAGTGAGGACCAACCTGGCTCAAAAAGCAAAAGGATATGTGGCACATGGCGCCATCCTGCTGCAGCTTCTCTCCAGCCTCCCACCAAAGATCCATTTCCCATCTCTTGATATTGCCAAGGTCTCTTGCTCCAGCTGCTTCTCCGGCTACCAGCCAATATTCCAATCCCTCTGATATTCTGGCTGTGGCTCCCTAGTGTACAAAAGCCCGGTATTCAACAGAGTCTCAGTAAGTTGGTAGTAGATCGCCCTCCAAAGTGCTGGGATTTCCTGCACAATTCAGCTCAATTCATTCCTCCACCACCTACCCCAAGAAGCTGCACCACACAGCTGCTTTAGAAAGGTAATGCCCTGACTGCTGACAACCACCCTTTCTCTCAAGTGGGCAACAGGCAACAAGGTATAGAGGCCTCTGGAAATTCAGATATAATCTCATCCTCCTTTCCCTTCCTCCTTTTCTTCCTTCTTCCTTCCTTCCCTTCCTCCTTCCCTCCCTCCCTCCCCAGCAGCCTCTGGGCTGCTGGTTCTTTTAATATGAACTTTAATTTCTGCTGCTAGCAAAATTTAACTGTGCCAAAACCTAATTCGTGCCTTTTTGTTTTCTTCCTGAAAATATACATTTTAAGCTATCGAAAAGGCTTCCTTTCTTCTGCCAGCCGGTATCAACAGTCAATCAGAATCTGTCAACATAGCAATTTTATCGTCTCCAACTCGGGTAGCAATGCAGTCGTCATGGGAACCAAAATAGTAACTATGGAATAGCTGCCCTAGTAACAACAACAACAAAAAAATGTGTTGGCATAAAATTGCATTTGTAGTAAATTTCAGTTAACACTTTAGAAATTAAACAGTCACTGTGTGAATCTTGGAGTTTGTAAATCCAAGGGCCCTCTCCAGGGAAAAGATGACTTTTAAAGTTCCCCAGGATCTAACCTCGTTGCTTGTGCTACAAGCTGAAAGAGGAGGAATAGAGGGAAACACATCTTTATTTTGATACGGGCATCTGTGTAATGTGAGATTAAGGACGCAGCAACTTTATCCTTCTTGAAGAGGCAACCTGCATTCCTTATGTATAGAGTTAAATTTGTGATGCTGGGGAGAACTGCTAACTACAGAGACTTTAAAGGCAGCTTGCTTTGGTCTCTGTGAAGATCCAAAAGAACATGACCATGGGCAAACAGCAGGAAGGGAAACATGGAAATTGCTGTACCAGAACAGATCTGTAGCCCAGTACTCTGGGGTATATCCACATTTCAAAGGAAAATGCATATTCTCAAAATGCTTTTGGTCACATATACACAGATATTCAGCTTTGCAGGATAGTGGGTCATTCCCTGAATCCATTTGATGGTCACACTATATTCCCAAAAGCAAGAGAACAGAAAGGCAGAGTATGTCTAAGAAGAGCACATGCTGGGTTTTTCTTTCCAGAGGACAGGTTTAATACACTCAGTGCTTTTATCCCCTCCAGAACTCTGGTTTCTCTCCTGTAACATCTTCAGAAATGGAAAAAGTCAATCCTAGCTTTACTTTGTACATGACCTCTAAAGATTCTGCCAGATCTCCTTGCATTGCATAGATGAACATGACTCTCTTAACAGTGAAGATGAATAGCTAATTTCCAGGACAGCTTTTAAAATTCTCTGTCAAGAAGGTGATCTATTCAGCTGAGCATCAACACTACCCACAGCATCAGGTTCAAACCCCAGCACTGTCTTCTCTGCCCTGCATCTGCTTATGGAAGATAAATCATGTTTTCTACCACTGAAGTCAACAAGACACTCTGGACAGTTGAGGAGGGGGTTATAAGAGTCCCCGAAGAGTAATGAAGTTACTTACGAAATCTCTTAGGGCTCTTTTTGAAATGACAGCACTATTTATTGCAGTTTGCCAACACTGCCAAATATATAGAAACCACACCTGGCACTAGAACGGCTGAGCCACAAAAGGTTGGAGGCTGGAGAAGATGCAGGGAAGTATCACTACCTGCTTACGCTGATCTTCTATTCTTCCTGAAAGGTCCAATTTTTGGCTCCTGACAGGGAAAAGATGCTGTACTATATGGATCTTTGACAGGCGCAGTTTGGGTATTTTAATATTCTTCCATACACATGCCCAGTTTGTTATTGCCCTCCATCCAAGGAACAGTTTTGTTTAATCAGTGTTGTATTAAAATTGTGAAACGACTCTGATAAAATGGGGCTGGATGGGTAGTTAATGTTTGTCTTTCTAGAATAAGAGGTAGTTTAAAAATTTGTGTAATTGATGTATCACAGGATTACATTCCATTCACTTTAGCACCAAGACACCCTTTCTTGGAAACAAGGCCATTGAGGCTGTCCATTTGTGACAAAGGCCAGTGACCCATCCTTCAAACTCCTGTTCCAGCAGATGATGTCCCCAAGTAAAACACAATCATTTAGAATGGTATAAGTGGTGTACACCATTTCAGTGACCTTTTAGCGAGCTGAATTTGTCCTAGTGACTAGTTACCTAGAGAGAGCACGTTCAGAAGAGAGCAACGGTCAGAAATGTCAAAAAAGTGTTCCACTCTTCCCTGTCCTGAAATCTTTTTGTAAGCTGAAGAAGTGAGGATGCCTTGAGAGGCTCCAGAGAAATCAATAGGAAAAATCTGCAGGAGCAGTAACAACATCTGTGTCATGTAAAGTGAATTTAGACCTAAGGTTTAATGTCATTATCTTAAAAGGGCATCTCGCTACATTCTTTCCAGCACTGTGATAGTACAGTGGAGAATGGCCAGAAAAGGTGTTTCTCAAGAGGAGATGTGAGAGCTGGAGGGTTTGGAGGATTAACCTTTCAGTTTTGGAGACGAGGGCTCGAACATAGACTTCGGCATTAGAGAAGTGGCTATGAGTGAGTGAGGGCTGCAACGCTATCAGCATGGACAGAGCTGACAAGGTTACAAAACAGTTTGTGTGATTAGCCAGGAGCCACAGCAGAATCAGTGACAGAAGTGAAAACAGATTAGAAATTCTGCAGCTTTGAAGACAGGAACCAGGACTTTCGCCAGAGAATAAGGTTAGTTTGCTCAGAGGTGTTCTTGTGTTAATAAACAGGGACCAGGGGATTGAGGAGGGCTGTAAAGCTGATCTGCAAAGCAGAACTGCAGGTGGGAGAAGGACCGGCCTTGGAGGCATTAGCAGATCTAGGGTGTCCCCATGCAAAAGAGGGTAGCTATTATTTTCTTACTCCACACTTCTACCAGTTTCTTTTTATCACTGCTCCTTCTCCCTTTCAATCTGACATATACAACTTTTCCAAGCAAAGGTGGGGGCCAGGTGAGAAACCTTCGCAGTCGTACCACTCAGGAGAGCTGAGCACTAACCAAGGTGTTCACATGAAAACGTAAAGGACTAACCAACTTCAGCAGCTGCCAAACTTCTTGTGAATGGTAGCATTCATCTTTCAAGGGCTGAAGGGGTGTGGTCGACAGTCACAGGAAAACACATTTCTAACATACAAGAGAATTATAATTCCTTTTTGCATTGGGGAGTTATGGGTTGATCCCAGTGTTAACAGTGCCTGGCTACTGCCTATACTGTTCTCATCTAATCCTCAAAAGATTTCTATATCCCACATATGCTACAATTAAAATATTTTGTAGAGATATTTAACTCCAAGCAAAAAGAAGAGGGAATACTCCATAAACTAAAATCTACTAGGATAAGGAAGAATTCAGGAAGGGCAAAGGGAGAAAATAAAGCTATTTCAGAAGACAAATGGGGCATAGCATAACATGTGCATGAGAGCCAGTTTGTCACTGTCCCTCAGTGCCACCTCTGGCTCAGCAGGTCCGGTAGCTGCAGACCACAGGCAGCCGAGAGCATGCCAAGGAAGCAGTGTTGCCTAATGGCTTATTTCCGGTGCTCTGCTCCAGGCAACAGCTGCTGCCAGATACTGGATCCTGAGCAAAGTGGCTCTTGGGTCTCACCCAGAGCAGCTGTTTGGATGGTCTCATCCTGCATTCCTGGAAGGCAGCTCTAACTACATGAGCTGGAAAGGAAAGATCTCAGTCCAGGATGAAACACTATGAGCAGTTCACAGCATCTGTGCTCTAAAAGTGTGTGCTTACCTTTGACACTTCCAAGAAAATGTTGCTGAAATCAGGTCTGCAACTGCTGACCTATTTTTGCAGTTACAGAACATGTGATTTTTGAGGAAAAAGTGACCAACTGGTGCCAATTTTCCCTTATCTCAAAATAAGGAGCCAAACAGGGAAGGCATCTCCAGCATGCCCTGCATGGCTCTGAGCAATATTCCTTGTAAAGCAGCAGCATTCAGGTGAGGGAGAAGAGGGTGAAGCCTTGTCTCAGCCATGTGCATGTCCCAGCAAAGGCAAAGAGCTCAGCCCCACTTGGGTGAAGAGCTGTCTGAATGCCACAGCAAGAGGAAACCCAGTCCTGAAATGGTCTCCCTGCCCAGCTTTGTGCAGCACCATACTTATCATTTGATACAATTATGTCATTAACTAAGTTGCAAATTTGCATAGAACCATTAATTTACTCTTTAAATAAATAGTATGGATGTAGTGCTGGTGAAAGCACTCCAGATTAACTGCTTTGTGAATGAAGCCCTTCGCTTATCTGTGAGACAGCAGCAGGACAAGCTTTATCCCCACACTGCCCTGCCAGCACACTGCAACCTTGATTTGACAGATACGTGCACAGCTTCATCTGAGGAGTCTGAGGAAGGAGCTCAGCTCCCCAGCTCAGGCACCTCGTAATCTCTCTGGGGCCAACTATTGCACATGAAGGCAGAAAGTTTGCACGGAGGGCAGCTGGCACTGAGACCCACCACAGTTCCTGCGCTTGAATCTCAGCATCCTTGGAATTGAAGTGACTAGCAAGTTGTCACAGGGAGCCAGAAATGGCCCCTCTACAAAATGAACGCTACACAGCTGTGAGCAGCCACAGCAGAATAACACTTTCACACATTCTCCCACTGTCTTATTGTCCTATGCCACCCACCTCACTTAAGCTATTTATACCATGCTCTACACAAGACACTCACACCTCCTTAGAGACGAAGAAGACAGACAAGGCGCCTGATGGTTGCGTTACGACAGCTCAACTGATTGGATTATCTTGGCTGCTTGGAAGCTGCCCCCACAACCACTGCTCTCTTGCAAGTTGCAGAGAGAGGCAGCAGTTGGGCTGAGGAGGGGCAGAAGATCCGTACGTACCTGCTTGGTGGCGGATGAAGCTGGATTCCCTCATCTACCTGTCATAGCTGGGTGGACTGACAGCTAACAGCCCTTCTCCTTTCAGCTGGAAAAAACACAGGGCCTACACCGTGAGAGGAGGAGGAGGAGGAGGATCTAGGCTCTTGCTCCGCTGCCTTTGCGAAATCCCAGGACCACGACATAACCATGACAACTACTGCTCTGCAGTCAGGGGAGTGAGTACTAAACGACAGTTGCGGCCAGCCATGAAGAGCGGCAGACAAAAATCAGAGGTAGAAAATTAACAGGAAGGGGGTGACTTTGCAGCGTGCGATGTGGAAATAGACCCTGCTGCCTCACGCCACTGCCAGGGAGGCACGCTCAGCGGCCGGGCACACCTGGACCAGCCAGTTGGCTCTCGGCTGCTCTTGTTATTCTCTGCAACGTTTCAGCATGACTCTTGACAGAAAAATTACCAAATGTAATGCACTTGTGACTTAGTTAATTTGCACCTGTATCTAATTTCAGACTTGCTAGAATAACAGAGCAGTTCCGTAATCAAAACAGGAGAAATAAAAAGCCAGATCTGCCACTCACCAGCAGCTGCAGGGGGAACAGCCCCCACTTCACACAGGGACCCAGTGCAAGAGCTTTGCACAAAGGTCGTGCCAGGATGCCGAAGTTTCCCAAAGCGAGACCCTGTGGGTGGGACTCGGGAGCGAGCCCGTGGCAGTTCACAGTGGCAGCTGGCAGCACCACGCTCCTCCCAGGTTTCCCAGGCAGGAATTGCTTTAGCCTCCTAAATGCCTCCACATTTTCATTTTCGGAGATTGTTCTGACTAGTTTACAATCGCCTACTTGTAGCTAATGGCCATGACTTTCTGGATGCCAGAGGGGGCCACATTTCATCATCAGAGAAATCACTAATGAGACAATGTCCCTCTGGCCCGTGGTTGTGGCTCATTAGGGTACTAGCCACGATGCCTCAGTTTCCCCTCCAGGCTCTGGGGAGCCACAGCAGTTAGAGTTCATGTGTCATTTTTAATTCTCTCTCTCAATCTCTGCAAGGGTCTAGCTCTTCTGGGGTATTAAAGTCCCAAAATAAGAGATATAAGAAAGTTAAAAACACTTTGCTTTTGGCAGGTCTCTCAGGACCCTTACCCACCCCTGTGCCGGGGCGCTCAGCCCAGCCCACTCAGCACCAGGCTGCCATGCCGTGCTGCCCACTGGCCCACAGACCTCTTCTGGGCTGTCCCGTGGGATCTCGGGCTGGCCTCAGCCCTCCTGGCCAGGGCCAGCAGCTGCCTCTCCTTCAGTGCCCAGCACGGAGCTGTGATGACAAAAATGTTCTTCCTGAAGGAAATCAACAAGGAAGAGCTTTGGTTTTCTCCTTGGCCAACTTCTCTGTCCAGCCCTCCCCAAAGAGGTCCTATCTGTCTGCCTCGCTTTCTGCTGTTCCCTCCCTGCATGGATCTCATTGCAGCATCTCCAGATACCCCTTGCATCCTGATATCCCTTAACCCAGCCGCAACTCTACCCTACCACATGAACTGCTGTTGCACTAAATCCTCCCAGCCCATACCCAGCATTCTTCCTACACCTTCCCTCGACGGCATCTGCCGTTCCTGTAGTACAATCACCCATCTCCTTCCCCGGCAAGAGTGGTGACTAACCCCAGACATCTTCTCCCTGTGGGGAGCTGGAGGCAATACAGACATCCATACAGCACAGAGCAGCCTGTGCTTTTCCCCTTTGAAAGACCATCAGCCTACGACAGAGCTGCATAGAGAAAGCAAATCAGGACATATAAACCATTTTGAGATCTTCAGATGAAAGGGGTTAGTACGTCATTAACATCAATTTCTTTGGCTGAGACACATGTTAAGCACAGGACTGGGAGTACGTAAGTCTGATGTTTTAACCTTGGCTTTCTCACTGACCCCACATCTCTAACACTGCTCATGCATTTTAATACCCTTGCCTCAATTTCTTGTCTACAAGGAGGCTGATCCTAACTGCCCTACCTCGGAAGGCTGCTGTGGTTCTGTAATTAGGCACAGACTGTAGATCACTGTAAATGTAAAGAGCAATATGTAAGCATTACCCATTTATGATAGCCTCAAAACTCAGTGTCCTATGATAGCGGGTGTATCACAGTAACGTGCTCACTGAGGAAATCTGTCCTTCCACCTCACGGCCTTGCCTCACTCCATGTGAAAGTGCTGTCCTGAGCAGTCTGCACAGGGGATATCCACCCACTACAGCTGAAGCTGAAGGCTGAAGAGGAAGGAATTTCAGACGCTGTCTCAGGATGTCCTCACACCACAAAGGCATTTATCACGCTGTTATCCAAAAGGTCTTCTCTGCACTACAATACAATCCCAGGAGGCGGTTGCTCGCTCACTGAGGAAGGACGATGCAAAGCAGAACCATTGATCCATGCTGATCATCCCATCACTGCTGAAATTTCCTCTCAGTGATGCCCTGCAGCAACGCGGCTTGGAGAAAAGTCTGGGTGAAGGGTATTCATGTCTGTCTTCAAAGGGACAGCTGAAGCCACCATTCTAGGCCTGCCACGGAGCAAAGGTGGACCATGAGCAGACCATGCCAGGATTCATACCAGAACCACAAGAGAGAAAGCCTATAGGGAGTGAGGCAAACTCAGGGCACTGAGTGGTGTCGAGGACTTTCTTCATATCGCAATTGGTGCCAGCAAACCCTCCACTTTGGTCAGCTGAAGAACTGTTTCACATTCACTCTTTTTGACGTTTCTATGCCAAATAGCCTTTATATTATACACTCTTTATATGTTTAGAACAAACAACTAGCACGGAGGTCCTGGAGTCCTCTCAAGCCACCGTGACTCATGACTAGATAATTACCTACAGCCCTACTCCTGTGAGACGAGCACCTACCTATCTGTTGGCATTCATCACTCCTCTTACTTTCAGTCCTAGCAGAGAGGCCGAGCCCCGAATACACCAGGGAAACCAGACATTTAATCCCCAGAGGTGGCGCCTCCAGGGCAAGGTTGAAGGCGTACTAGCGATACAGTGTGGGAGAGCTTTAGTTTATCTCAGGATCCAGAGCTATCAATCCAGCGCTGCAGTGGGGAGATGCAAAATCTTTAATTAACTTCCGCGCGCTTGCTCCCAGCACTGATGGAGGTGGGTGGATGTGATTGTCGCTCAAGGGAGGATTCTCCCCTCCCCCTGCTTTTGAATTCCCAGGCAATTAGTGCTCTGTATAGAGCAACATAAATAGAGCTCCTCAAACCTGGAGGGTTTAGTTTGGTTTTGCTTTGTTTGGGGTGGGTTTGCCTTCCTACCTGTTCTATCAAATACCAAGCAATTTATGGACCACTTTGCATGTGTTTGCACACCCTTTTTGCATCCTAACTGACAACCTACTTGGTTTTTTAATTAAAATTTTATTGGCTTTTCCATAAGTGATATACCTACTGTAAGTGAGCACAGTTCAGTACAGATAACATGTGGTTTGTTTAGCTATCTTGCAGGAGATTATTTCTGTTATCATTGTAAGTTGATTATTGTAATTATTGAAAGAGAGAGGGCTGAGAGAGAGAAAGCATGCAGAAGGAAAATGGGGGGGGAATTAAAAGATAATAATAAAAGATAATAACAGTCTCCTTTGTTCTTATTTCTTTCTCTTGACAACCTGCTGTACAGGCTAAATTCCAGTTTAATGTTAGCGTCAATCCCTCCTGTTGCTAACACACCCCCATCAATAACACAAGGTCTTTAAACCCTAGATGCCTGCAATTAACTTCAGTACCAAAGAAAGCCAGGAACTGCCTCTCTTGTTAGTACTACCAGCTCTGTGAGTATCTCAGAATGCTTCTTTTCACCTCTTTATTCTGAATTCACTCGACATTTTTAACCTTCTTTAGAAAGTATATGGCTTAAACACACACAAAATTAAAGATAAGCATTACGTATGTGGGGGATGTGTGTGTGTGTGCGTAAAAAGAGTGGGGGATAGAGATTATACACTGCACCGATAACCATGCTGTCCTGCCATCACTTTGAGGCCGATGCGTGGGATGGGAAGGCAGAAACCTCAAAGGCCAGTCCCGATGCTGTTGGTGAAACACTGTGCTACCTTGCTCTAGTCAGGAGAGACGCATGTTCCAGAGGCAGTGAACATTCCCTGCTCGTGTGAAGTACAAGGCAACCTGCAGACACTGGGCATCTCTGTAAGAAGGAAAGTGCTAACCATCCCAGGTGAGGAGATGGTTTTCCACACTTCAGAGAGACACTGACCAATGCTTACAACTGGAGGAGGATATCAGAGAGCCACCTCTTCCCCATCTTAGTTTTTGCTGCAGTGGGAAATGGCAAGACTCTCATATAATTCAGATGGTGCTGGCAAGGTGACTTTTTTTAGATACTTTGATCCAGGCTACTAAGGCTTTCAAGGACTGGGACTTTGAACTTGACTACGTATTCTCTCAAAACTTGAGAGGAGGGCATGGCACAACCAGCTTGAGCTCTTGAAGTGTTATGGGCTGCAGTGATGTCTCCCACACCCTGATGACTTTGTGCTCAATTGGGTCAGCAAAAAAGGGAAAAGCATAGGTCCTTGTGGGACAGCACCACAGCCAGGCATTAGCAGTAGGGGTGTATGTTCACGTCTCTACTAACTGGGTATGTCCCACCAAACCATCCCCACCAGACTGCAACCCCCCTCCTCAGCAGGGGCCGGCAGGGGTTCATGGTCAACAGAGTCAAACGCTGTAGAGAGACAGAGCAGGAAATCTGTCCTCTAGCCATCAAAAGCAGAAGTGCCACAAAAGCAGTTTCATTTAATGTCCTGGCCTGACTCCAGCCAGAGCCCCTGTGTCATTCCAGGAATACTGAGAGCGGCAAACCTTGCTCGGGTTGGAGGGTCAGTGCTGAAACTATCCAGCTATCAGCTATTCAGATGCTTCTCAGAAAATCCTCCCAACAGACCAAGCCCCGTGAAACCGACCTGAAAAATAAAACCCAAGAAATCAATGCTGTGCTCTTTACAGTTTCTTTGTGGTAAGTAAATACTGCATTACGTACACTGTGCTCACATTAAAGGATTTTCTTCGCTATGGGTAGTTACTCACTTCAGCATATTCGGCGTTTGCTTCCCCCTTTGCCAGAGGACCTGATGTGATGTTGCATGAAACTTCAAAATGAACTGCAGCTCTCCATTTCCTCACACAGAAAAGGAGACTAACAAGCTGCATACCCTTGCCCACCTGTCCTGGGGAGGGAGAGCTACAGTCCATGTTATTGCTTTATAATGACATGACTATTTATGGTTGCAAAAGTTCTTGCCAGGGTTCCTCTAGTGAGGACGAGAAAGGCAGCACTTAAGGCTTTGAAGGTCAAAACAACATGGACAAACCAAGAGAGTATTTTTTCCACTGGGGAGGAGATGGGGAGAATAAGCCCTTTGAGATCATCTGTGAACATAAAGCAGCAGGGATCAAAACAGATGATTTTCATTTGAGGGGTAGAAATCTGGAGATCAGACTGAAAATATATTAAAGAATAACCAATTTTACTGTGCCTTCATTATATAGCAGTGCCCATCCTGACCTGCGTGTGGGAAGCAAAGAAATGAAAGAAACTGGAAGGAAAATATTTTTAAATTAACTCAGCTTTCTCAAACCACTTCAAATAAGCAAACAAACAAATAAAAAAGCCTGAACCGTCACTCCCTTGGATGCAAGCTCACGTCAACTTTTATTTTTCTGAATTGATTCACTTGTTTGTATTGCTTGCCATTTTTATTTTTTTGTCCCTGAAAATATTGTAAAAAACAACTAATAAGGGTACAAAATAGTAAGTTTTATGTACATTGCAGAAACTTGTATATGATGCAGTTTGTTAAGATCTCTGCCATTCCCCAGCAGCGTGTCAGGTTTGTCTAACACCCCGCCCTTGAGTTACAGTTTTACGGTGCCGATTTATAGCGTTGTAAGTTTAATATAGTGCCGCATTGTAAAAGGGCGCTTTTTTTCCCCTTAATTAATATTTTAGACCCCAGGAAAACACCACAAAGGCACAGGGCAGGAGCAGGGGTATAATTTACAGAGTGCCTGGAGCACGGCATGGAAAATCAGTTCCTAGTGATGGGCCGGGATGAACCTCAGGGCTCGGCTGGGCTCGGCTGGGCTCGGCTCGGCTCGGCTCGGTTGGGCTGGGCTGGGCTGGGCTGGGCTCGGCTGGGCTCGGCTGGGCTCGGCGGGGCTGCCCGGCGCAGCGCTGCCCCCTGCCGGCGCGGCTGGGCGCTGCTCCCGCAGCAGCGGCCGCGGGCCCCGTCCCCGCCGCCCGCCTCCCGCGGCAGCCGCCGGCCTCCCCGCCGCCGGGAGCCGCCCGCCGAAACGCCCGGGACCCGCGGCCAATACACGTCAGGTGGGGGCTGGACGGTCGTGGGGAGATGCAACAACAGCTCCATCTGCCCCACGCGCCTTCGGGGTACTGAGCGAGCATCGTTAAAAAATAATAACGATTTTAGAAAAAGACAGCACTCTCTCATTAATTAAAAAAGTAACCAACCACACCCAAGAATATGGCAAGCAGAAAATAATAAAAAATGAACAGATGCAACCCCTTAATTCCCTTCTATTGCTAATGTCAGTGTCAAACTGCAAATAAGTGGGGCAAAAGTCAAAACGTGCCAGCCCTTGTGCACTGGAAGTAAAACATCAGCCTTAGGCTCATGAGTTCTTTCCCGCACTTCTCTGATCCTCCTGGAAAGGAGGACCTTGCTGCAGCTGGGATCGTCCCACGTGCCCGGGCCACCTCTGTGAGGCCTTCATCTCCCTGGAGCTCACCTCCAGCCTGACAGGGCTCCTCCAAGACACTTGGAAACATCTGGGCAGCTCCAGGAAAAGCAGCAGCATCGCTGCTACTTTTTAAGCCTCTTAATTTGCTGGTCTCCAATGAGTCTTCTTCCCCACAGACTAGTGGGATCTGACAATATTGCTTGCAAAACCAAGCTGTATTGTCTTATAATGGAGGTGGTGCAGCAGAAGCAAGTTGCAAAATGAAGTTGCTTCAGGGACAGAGGAAAGAAGAGATGCTTTGGCTTTTGCTGCAGCCCCTCTTCCATCGAGCCCCCTCTACTCCAACCAGCTGCTTGCCATCAGCCGTGCCCATCACTGGAGCTGGCTCCTGCTTCAGTCCCTGCTCCTCTCTGTCACACTTCTCTCCTTCCCTAGAACACCAAATTGTCTGATTGGTTGCAATTAACTGTTGATTATTGTGCACAAAAGTGCAAAGAGGATAATTTAAAACAGTTCAGCCAGCAGCAGTGGAAAGAGCCTGCTGCCGCAGAAGAGAGAACAGTGCACAGCAAGCACATCTCTGCTTACGGTGGACCGACGTGAGTTGGTGAGGACCAGCAAGGCATTTGTGCACATGTAGGCTGCAGGCAGGGCAGGGCAGGCTAGAGGCTGTTGGTGATCTCAGAGAGCTAGGACGAAGCGCCGCAGCTTGCTGCCCCAGCTCCCAGGGGCCCTCACGCTGCAATAAGCACAGAGTAAGTCCTGAAAGAGGATCCTTCCCCACCCCATTAACCAATGGGACCAGGAGCCCTGCAAGTACAATGTGCAGCCGGGTTCACGGCAGCAGCCGTGAAGCCTTGAGCAACTTCCTCTATAACTTTGCTGAATGGGTTGAAGAAACCCAGCTTTCTGCCTTCTCTAGCAGCATCTCTTTCTAGACAAATTGTCAGTGGAAAACCTTTCAAGAAACCACCTTGCTGTGAAATACGCTTTTGTTGCTTGAAATAAAGGACACGGGCAAATGCTGGAGCTGATAATACAAAGTGCCCACTCAGTTCTGTGTCAACACAGATCATTTTTATACACAGCAATAGACAACATGGAGTGTTGAGGAGAAGCCTGAGCAGAAACAAAGCACACATGCTAAATTTAAACCTTGAAGGATAGAGTGCAGGAAGCAGAGTTTTATTGAGGTAGAGAGGTTTTGCCTCCCCAGTTATACAAGAAAGAGTTGCAGGTCAATTAGAATGAAGTCTGTCCAGTTGTATGGGCTAAGCTGGCTCTTAACGCAGACCTCAGAGCCTCTCTCAGATGCCACCTGTGAAAAGGAACAGCCTGTGACTGTGCAAAGGGAAAGAAGGTGAATGAGAGAAGAGGGGGTTGCCGGGAGGATTGCTCTCTGTCTCTAATAGCATGTCAGAAATGAAGAAAATAATAGCTTTTCCACTTAAAAAATGAACCATGTATCCAGAAGGGGCTACTGAACTTGCTCCACCATGGGTGAAACCAAGTCTTGGTACCTGGTCAGCTGAGGCAACACAGCTGTTTCTGCTGAAAGGAAGGGACCTCCTTCCTCCCCCCCTTGTCTGTCTTTACCTCTCCTCTTCTCCTGGCCCTATGGGCCCATCTTTTCCCTTGAGCCAATTCTTGTTGCTCACCAAACCCTTCAGTGAACTACATGAATCATTAGCCTGGCAGGATATGATCCTATTTTCTGGGGTGGTTTTCAGCTATCTTAGTGAGTTAAAGCCACTCAGGGTATGACACACATGAGGTAAGAAGAGGACAGATGCAGCTGAAAGAAATAATAAATCTTTCTTCAAAGGGAAACAGCATGATGCCAAAGCTGGTGAAATGGTTCAGTATTTTGTAAGAAATAGACCCTGAGTAAAACCAAACTTGACCTGTATTTGGGTTACCATCTTGTACCCCAGATACGACCAGCAATGCAGAAATGGGTAAACATGAAGAATAAAAAGAATAATTGAACTGCTTTGATTTTCAAAGAGAGGTTCAGGACAGCCCAACTGTGAATATAATGAGCATCTTTTGTTTCGTCCAGAGGAGATCTGTAGGGATACAGTTCCTATAAAGATAGGGGCTCAACAAACTGATAAGACATGATTACAGGAACCGTGCCATGCTGCTACAACAAAGCATACCTCAAGACACAGATACAATATTTTCTCTGAAAAAGGTGGAGCTAATTGCAAATTCTCTTGGTTTTGCTGAAATCTGCTTCTTGGCTTCATTTCATAAAGCCTGAGCCAGGGAAATGTGAACAGCTGGGATACCAGAGGCAGAGCGGAAAGGAGCAGGAATTCTGTGCCGGAGAAAATGCAAGAATCCAAGCTGAATGAGGCTTAATACATCAGGGATGAACTCTGCTTTGACTTTTTTTTAATAATATCCCGCAGCCTGAAGACACAATGCTAGATGCTAGAAGAAAATAGCTCTCCTCTGAAGCCTGATGTTTCAAAAGAATCAAGGCTTAAAATCCCATTAGATGTTTGTTTAAGGACTAACACATTTAGCAGCTGTAAAACCTAACTGTAATGTCTTGCTGTTTGTCCACTAAATCACATTACACTCTAGCAGTGGGATGTATACTCTGCTTTGCTCTCCTGCCTGTCCCCAAAACCAGGGTTTTCTCACTGAATGCGCCACTAGCATTGTACGGTTCTTGTTCTAGACTTTGTATTTAGGGCTGGTCAAGAGGGATGTGAGAAACATCTTTGAAAGAGCTGACCTCCTGCCAGGCAGCCCAGGAGCAAAAAGGCAGGACTTGAGCTGAGGTAAAAAAGGAATAGATTTTCTTTTGTAAGAATTCAAGAAGCACAGGTAACTCCTGAAATACACAGCTGTGGGACACCCACTGATTCCAGTGATGCAGCACCTTCCCTACAGGTTACTGCTGTCTGCACCATGGGATGATGGACAGGGCTGAGGGAATGAGAGCTCCCCTCATGGCGGGTACTGTCCTGAAACAAAGCAGGCTGCCCTTGTTTCATTTACAATTTCAGCAGGAGCTTTGCTCTCTTGAATCCAGTCTGCTTTGGTCCATGGATCCTTTCCAGTGAAGACTAATGCATGTTTCACTGATGCTCAGATTCTCACTGAATCTGTGCTTGGGTGGACAGGTAAGTCCCGGCATCCTGGCATTCGAGCTGCTAAAATGCAACACCTTGAAGCCTCAAATCTTCAGGTCAAGCTTCTCATTTTTCTCAGTCACTGACAGGCTTTCATCCCATTTGGAAAAGCTGCTTAGAAAAAGTGCTTAGAAAGTCATCCTTACAGCCCAGTCTAGCCTCTCTGCTGAGCCTCATAGCCCATTGACAATTTTATTGCTCTCTCCCCTGCTGTGGATATGCCGGACACAGAACTGACAATCCTCGGTACTCGAATCAATAAATGGTGCCCCAAAATCGTGAGTTTTGTCCAAAAGTTGTAAGCTGAAATAGATTACTTAGGGACAATTTCAATTTGCCTTAGTCCGTATTTCCCTATGAGTAGTTGGCTGGAGATTTGGGATTTTTAGAAAGAAGGCAAGAACAAAGGCATTAATTCCTTGTAATCACCCAGCTCCAGGAGACAGACCTGCAAGACATCAGCGATCCGGTAAAACCCTGAGCTGGCAACACCCCAGCCCTAGGGCCTCTAAAGAGGCGCTGGGTGAAACCAGGCTTCATAGCTCATCAGCACATAGCAAATACAAACTTTATTGTGTAATCATTGTCACTGGAAGAATTATCTATTCTTTATCTCAGTAAGAGCGAGAGAGATTAAGTTTGGAAGCCTATTAGCCACCACTGAAATGCCATTGTTATCATTCACTGTTAATCATCACGCCCTGCTCTAAGGCGCTTAATCAGAGCAGCTGACACTTCGGCTCTAAATGAAAGTCAGCCAAGCGGGAGGAGGAAAATGCCCATGGTTGTCCCACGGGGCTGGCATCTTCTGCTCATCGCAGCTTTTGAGTCAAATAAACACCCCAGCAGCAGGGTGGGAACTCCTGGCAGATTTTTCCCGATCCCTAACTGATTACAGCCGGTCTTGGCACTGCATTTAAATGGCATGGGGAAAGTTAGCAGAAAGGCTCCTGTCATGCAACGTCCAAAACAGGACTAAAACAGACACGTTGAGGACGCCAGGTCCTGGTCAGGGAAAATGCTTCTTGGGGTCTTTTTGGAAACTCCTGCCTGCCAGCTGTTAATGGATGGGGCTTAACTGCAGTCTGAATGTTAATGAGCCTATTATGAACAGCACTTTATCTTGTGACAAAGGTGGATTTAATGGAGTTGAAAGGTTTCCCAGAGTAAATTTCAAAATGTCTTAATAATGCAATGAAGACTCCATTAGTGTATTTATTAATTACAACACAGCCATGTTTCAGCAAGGCTGTTTCAGAAACCCAGGATGTGAATCTCCCAGCAGAGGAAGCTCACACGGGCGTGTCCTGCAACCTGAAGATGAGAACATGCGGGGCCACATCATAGCAGAAAGGAGCTCTTTGCGGTTCTGGGCCTTGTGGGTGGACTGCTATAGCAAAATATCATCTCCAAATTTAGCTTGAAACATTTTGCTGGAGCAGAGCAAACCAAAGGGTGGAAAAGCCCGCTCTATCCTGCACAGACACATGGAATCCAGACCAGAAGAGACCGCTAAATAGTGCAGTCTGACCTTGTAGAAGCCTTAACACGATGTTTCTTATTTCATCTTGCACCTTTACTTCCACTCTGCTTTATTTTGAGATAATTCTAGCCTTGATGTCTATCAGGAGCTCTGGGTACTTATCATCCAAATGCTTCCAAACACCTCCTCAGCCGATCTGTCACTGATACTGTTCTGGAGCGGGATGAGGCCCTGTCTCATGTAGGTTTGTAGGTTACGGCCATATCTCTCAGCTCCCTAGGCATACCCCACAGCTTCTCTGGGCTATTTTGATGAGGCCTTTGCCTCTACCATGAATCCTCCAGCAAAAGTGACAGTCATGTCAGCTTCTCCAGTGCCTGCTTTTACAAGCTACCGTGACATGTACCAGTTCTTATTCTTCACACGCCTGGGCTCAGATCCTTTAAAGTTCAGGTCAATCTGAAGGCTAAGATGAATCCCTCTGTCGCAGGATTGATGCTGTCCTTTTGCCCCTGCTGGTCAGAGGCCTCTTCTATCTTAGATGCTCTGGCCCGGGTTTCCATGAGGATTGTCCAGAGGAGATAGGGACCATGTTCATTGTTTTACAGCGCTGACAGGTAGAGGACATCTTTCTTTGTCTTTCAGCTTATGGTTTGGGATAATAGTTAAGTGTGAATGACTGCAGGCTTTCTGTGGTTTTGCTGGAGTCAAGCTTTTGAACTCTTTCCTCTCCCAGGAACTAGCACACTCAGAGGCGAGGAAAACAAGGTGTGCAATTAACATAAAATTCTGGCACAATATCATGATTCACAGTATCGCCTGGGTTTTCTTTTCTGTGCTCATCACCTCTGTCTCTTATTGAATGCCCTCTGTGCACAGAATACCTATGTTGTCAAGCCGTAATCCACATCTCATTCAGCAACTATTCACCTGTTAAAAAAAACTCGCAAAAACAACAACTCACAACTTTTCACTGACAAGGAGAATGTGATCTTTCCTACCTCCACCAAAATCTCCAGTGGAACAACTTGCTGTGAAAGGAGCTGCACTGATCTGTAGGAGGTGCTCTCCTTCATGCCAATTGGCTTGTTAGTCATTTTAAATGAAGGGTTTAAAAGTCTATTTCAGTTGGAAAATGGGAGTAAATAGTTTCCTTCAACCCAGTTTGACTCCAAGCTCTCAGCTGCGTTGTAATTACCTTTACTATCTCCAGCAATCGAAGAGCATCTTCAGTCAAAATAAGAAATAATACTTCTTCTATAGTACTTTCTATCCAAGACTCCTAATATCCCTGAATTATTTATCATATCATCCTACTGCCTATTGCCTTCCTTTTGCTGTTGGAAGAGCTGACTCAAGGCTCTGTGAAGCAGCTTATCTCCGCTGACAATGAACAGCGGTGGGACAGACAGACTCCATCTCGCTGGCCCTGACTCACTTCCCATTCCTACACACTCATGCTGTCTCACTGGAAGACCCTATGAAAGAGGCCGTGCTGCGTGAGCCCTATTTCGTGGCAAGCATGTCTCGCTAAGTAATTCCAGACTTCATCAGAGGTCTAGCAAGTATTAATGCTGTACTCAGAAGAAAAATGGCTGCATTTTGATCTTCTAACAGGAATAAAGGTACGGTCATTTCATCCTTTCTTTACAGCAAAGAAGAAATTGCTCTGAACATGGAAATGGCCCTGTTCAGATAATCTGGACCACCCCCTGATTCGCATGCCATCATGCAGTCATATAACGGTGAACTTCAACATCATTACAGAAGGATGTCATTAGAGAAAGAGATTCTGCTTAACACAGGTATCCACACACCTCTGAGAAACAAAAGGACTATGACAGATCTAGGGAATCTCTGTTTTACACACTGCTCCAGGGGTAAATCGCAGGAGTCTTGGCAGACATCATGAGGGAAACTATCAGCTTCTTGATGTTTGTCATGAGTGACTGGAGAAGCACATAAAACCACAAATAAAGCCATTTGTATTGCTAAATGAGTCCTGAACATGGTGTTTTTTCTAGAAAATACAAATAATAGAAATTAATTTGTCAGCCCGTGTTTAGGCCCCAGTCTGTTCCACAGCAGAACATTGAGGAAAGCTGGTTGAAATAATTATTCTCGACTTATGCAATCATTCTTTTTATTTCTGAAGGCTAATGGAGTGAAAACACGCTTTCCAGACCTTTGCTAATGACAGAGTCAGAAATAATGATCGGGGACCCTTATGTTCCTCTCATAATGAGGAAAGCAACACAAAATGATAGGGATGCGAGCCCTCAACAATCACTTGTTCTTTATTTAAAAGGCAAATGGAGCGTTCAGACAAGTTCTTTAGGTTAATGGAGCCACAAATAAGGTTTTGGGGCAAAGATTTTTCATAGATAATGCAACACAGGCAATACCTTCTCTGGAGGACAGAAATATTTACAGATGTTGAGATTTCACTGACATGGAGAGGCAACCTAAAAGCCAATGCTGCGGGGGAAGCCAAATCCGTCCTCTATTTCTAATCCCACCCTGCCCCCCCAAGTCTCAGCCTGTGTTTCGGGTGCTGGAGTGGTGCAGGAAGGTAATAGGCAATGTGAGCCCCAAAACAGATTCAGAGAAGGGGCCACAGCAAATTTGAAAATTACTCCTCATGTGCCTGTCACCCAAACCTCATGTCCTCCTGCCACGCACTTTCCTACTCCATAGCCTTGCCGGAGGCACAGACGCTGGCACCAACCCAGCCTGCACAAGCCATTGCTGTTTGCCGGGGGTCGCGTGTTTGGACAGGCCAAGGCCAGGCTGGCCCAGGAGGCCCCTCAGAGGAGCCCCAAACAGCAGCTCATGTAGTTTTACCGCAAGGCCAGGAGAAGACAGAGGGAGTTGTCCACAAGACATTCAGCTTCCCTGCAAGCAGCAGCTACAGAGGGAAGGCGCAGAGTATGGGAAGTCCCCCAGGCACTTTGTTGATGGTCAGATGCAATTTGTTTGACATCTGCTACAAAAAACTGAAAGGAGAAGTGAGAGCATGGAAAGACTTCTGCCCTGTGAGGTCCTTCTTGCTAAAGGAGACTTGTACCTGTTGCATTCCCACAGGCTGGTGAAGGCAGCGGCAGAGCGGAGCCCCCCTAACCTTGGGATGGCAGTTCAGGTCCAGGTCTCTGGAGGGATCTGTTTTTTCACCATGTGACCGTGTGAAGCAGGTTCACGTTTCCCTCCTGGTTCTTGTCATGCTCTTCAGTTCTCCTGTAAATAGACCTGACACAACAGCCGTAGGCTGAGGACTTTTAGAGAGAGGGACTTTAACTCCTTTGTCACTAGCACCACATAAATTAGTTTTACACCACTGTTTTTAATTCTACTGCAGCAAGAGGACAGCCAGGCTTAGGTGCAATCTCTGCCATAGAGTCCTGAGTCACTGCTTTCTCTGTAGAAACAGGAGGGAATACAAAATCCCTCCTTCACTCTTAGCAAAGCCTACGCTGCAAGGGGAGGATCCTCTTAGTCCTTCTCAGGCTGCTGGTTCAGACAGTTAAAAAAAATCCAAATGCAGGTATACCCATATCATTGATTACTCAGAAGTAGGAGGCAGTACATAATCCACCAAACAAGTTCCGAAAGATGCATAATTAATACAATTAACAGTCTTTCATTCCTTTCAATATGAGACCATTACAGGGGAAAAAAATAATTTCTAACAACCACTATGATATTTATAACTTGGTATGTATCATGAAGCAGTTTCGTGCAAAGAGATAATAGTTCACAGATATATTTGGTTTTTATCAAAGCCTGCTCAGCATTTATATATTACAAAAAGAAATTTAAACCCATTGATCTGTCAAGGTTAATGACAACAGAAACAAATTAGAGAAATTGGTTTAATTCTCAAGTCCCTATTTTAATAAAGTTAACTGTTTTCCTAGGCTGTGATCTCATCAACTTTCACAAGTTTAGTGGCAGGAGCTTTGTCAACGTGTTCAGTAGGAGCCTGTGAGCATGTAGAGAAGCACCTTGAAGTGATGGAGGAAAGCTGCTTAGTCCTGCACATCAGGACTTGAGCCCAGCACCCTGATTGACATTTGCCTGGTGTAGTCATCTGTGAAAAGAGATGTGGAGACAACATCCTCAAAATCTGTGACCATAAAAGATTCCACAAAACTTTGTGGGTTTACATTAGGGAAAGTGATGTTTGTTTGGTTTTGAGGAGCAAAAAAGCTACTAAAATAGAGCATCTATCAATGGATACATCTTCATGTGTGCAACTTCTCCCTTAAGTTTTTTGGCTTTCACTTGAGATCCTGGATGAAATCAAGATATTCCTAATATTTAACTGGAAATAGACTCCCTTTCTATTGTCTTTACATCATTCTATAGAAATATGAGTCTCTGATGCTGTAGAGCAAGCACCACCTGGAGAAATTCTGCTACTACGACTTTCTCTCCCTACTCTGACCAAGACAGTTTGAGATGCTAATCACCCTTCAAATCTCACAGCATGAAGATTGACTCTTGAGAGTCTATTAATGAAGACCCAGCTGCAGTAAGCTGGGCTCGTGGTTTGGACAGATGGTACAAGAATGCCCAAATAATGAACTGGGAAGGGCAGTTGTCCAAGAAAGTACTTCAAGTAACTTTAAATGCACATTTGACTACGTGTAATTTATCAGCCAACACTTTAGTCACAAGCACAGCACCAAGCTCAGGGAAGATATAAGCTGCTTTAATCATCTTGCCCCTGGGCAGAAAAAGCACGCAAGGAGAAGGGTATCATCAGTAGCAGAGTGACATGTGCTGAGTGTACAATGGGTCTCAACAGTCACCAATACCCCACCGAGTCTGATTCACTCATTGCCGGTACAACACTGTCACCCTCACCTGTAAGAGACTAACACTAACATACGCAACCAGCTAAAAACAGCCTGCGCTGGCAAAAACCATTGGCAAAACAGTCAGTGATAAGATCCAAATGTATAACCCTCATGTAATATTTCAAGATATTTCAAGATATTTCAAGAGGAAAAAAAAAAATGACAAAAAGAAAAAAAATCTGTGTTAGGGCTGCCATGAATAAGAGTCAACCAGATCAGAAGAGTTCCTTGTTCCTGCAATCCACGTGAATGACTTGGCATTTGGCAACATTAAAAAGCATTTTATTGAAACGGGCACTGCAGACTGCACCATCCTATCTCCCTGTGTAATCACTCTATTCCCATCATTATTGGCTACTCTGTCAGTCTGTGTGTCATCCTCAGATTTTACCAGCAGCAATTTTATATTTATTTCCAGATCACCGATAGAGAAATCGAAATAACACCGGACACGAACCATTTTATAAAAAACTCACTTCCATCAGTCAGCATTCCCTGCCTCTTTTGACTCAAGTAAAAATATTGCGTTGGGCCATGTTGAACACATTGCAAAAGCATATTATCTCTCTGCAGTCGCTGTCGACAACTAAATTTGTAATCGCATGCAAAATGAAAGTTGTTCTGTTTAGCAGGCTCTACCTGCTTGAAAGCTATGTTGCCTGATATTAATTATATTTCTAGTTAGGAACTGAATCTCATATTTCCCTGTGCATTATTTTGCCAGATATTGACTTCAGGTTGGTCAGATTATCTTAACCGCTCCTCATGCTCCTCTGAAGTACTGTCAAAACCTAAGACCTTTGCAGTCATCTGTAATATTGCCAGCACTCCCAGATTCATTAAAACCAGATGTTTCCTGAGCCAACTCTCTTAAGACTCTTAGGTATATGTTACCCTAATAGATGATGTTTAGCAGACTCTTCGGTTACTTCTTCTTGGAAGTAATCATCCTTATCTAAGCTCGTATGCTGCGGCATTTAAAATAGAGTGGAAATCATGGCATAATGTCTTTGACTCCCTGGCCTCATTATAATATCTTTAATTATCTCTGCCTGATAATGCCAGCATTCCTACAGATCCCAAACCTACAGAAATCCCTTGTTGCCTCTACCTCCTCTCGCTAAACCGGAGGGTTTATGTGGTGTGTTTAGCTGTCCCCCGCTCCAGTGACCCTTTTTCTGCTGCCCCTTTCCCCTCCCTGACACTGAAGGGGTGTCGTGGACAAGGAACAGCAAGCAAGTCCTGGAGGAGGATCAGCAAGGGCTCCCAACAACTGCCTAGGGATTCGGCTTTCTGCAATTCACCTAAAGGTTAATAGGGCCAAAAGCCCTGCTTGCAATTAGGGGAAAAGTGTGCAAGGAGGAAAAATTGCTCCCATCCTCAGGGTCTCCAGGCTATTGTACAGGGCTTCTCTCCATCCAAAAAAGGTGAGGAAAGTAAGGTAGTAGTTGGCACAGAGCCCATAACAAAGACAGGGACAAAAGTCACCGCTCTAAACTATTAATTTTGTGTCTTTTTCCCATTCCACTCCATCTTTTTTCCAAATTACCTGCCCCATCTTGTCTTCACTGTCACACACACAACTGAATTAAAAGCTTTGCACTCAGAATATATATCTACTACAAGGAGAAGCTTGTTATAGTAATAACACATTCACCGCACACAGGCTGCATTCTGATAACTATGGTCGTGTAGAGAAATCCTCTTAAATTAAAGAAATACTGCAACAAATAATGAGAATGTTCAACAAAACTCTCTGAAGCAAACAGGGAAATAGAAAGATTGTTTGACCTTTTAATACTGTAAATACATCTGCAGTGCCCAAGGAATGACTGCATCCCACAGCCTCCTGAACAAATACCTGATGCCTTTAATAACACCGTTTTCCTGCATGTCTCTGTAACAGCCGCGTGGCTCCTCTTAGCAGCAGGACAAAGCAGTTGGGATTATACGGAGCAGTATTTACCAGGTGTTTTGTTTTGGTTTTTTTTTTCTTTTTTTCCAGGAACTGTGTCCATTGAGTAGGCTAGGTCACCAAACGCAGCATCCATTTCTTCTCGATAGAGTTAGGCAGTAGCAGAATACCAGGGATCCGCATGTGCAGCCAGCCAAGGGCTGCTGCTTTATTAGTCACGACAACCAGAAGAACCAGCTGCAATGAAACACATGTCCCACTGGACAAGCCACACTTCACTGGGAGAAGTAGGATAAATGGCCTGATCTTAGAGGTCTCGTAGTCCTGAAGAAGCCATGAGGGTCAGAGGGGGATTTTGATGAGTGCCTGGGGCGATGGCATCCAGAGCCTCCTCAGTATGTCCCTTGGCTGACAAGGGAAGCCGCCTCCATAGGTTTTGGGGTTCACCCCATGCAGAAGTGGTTGCAGGAAGAAGTCTCCTCATTGTCTGAGACAGGGGGCAAGCGTATACACTCCCCAAAGCACTTTCTATGAGCTTCCAAATGGCAGTGATGGGCACAAAGCATAAACTTGTCTGCTTCATGCAACCGTGCACAGGGCAAAGACCATCAAATTAATTCTACTCTAATTGTCTCCCAAACTGGAAGGAGAATAGCTGTGAAGCTGCTTTGCTGTACAGCAGGGCTAATTTGCTGGGCACTGAAAAGTCTACTGGATCTCTGGAAGAGGAGCTGTAACCTGCACAGAGCCGCGCTGTGGCATGAAGACTCACCAGCTTGTTAAGTGGTACCACTGCACAGCCCTGGGTCAGGTTTCCAAAACAGTTCAGTTCCCACTGTGTTAGGTCTGTAAAACTCCAGTCCCAGGTATGAGTACTGTTCTGTTTGGGAAATCAAGCCCTAAGCTCTTGAAATCTGCCCTTTCTCATGCTCTTCCAATTACTACTGATCTCCTAATTTAAAAGCCTGGTAGTGCTGAGGGGTGGTGTGATCAGCACAGTAATAGAAACAGGTTTTTGGAGTTTGCAGAGCTACCTCTGATTGGAATGTTTCAGCCATTCTTCCTTGAAAGTAGCATTAAGAATGGGAAGAAAATAGTAACAGGGTGTTTAAAATGATACCTGCAGAACGCAAAACTGTTTTACTGATCTCTCACAATTCTCTGGCCATGTCAAAGGAAAGCCATGACTTACTCAGACTGACAAGATGCTTTTGAGCAAACATCGCAAAAAAGCGAAACTCTAGGAATTAAGGCAGTATAAGAGAGGGGGGTAAAATATTTTCTGGATGAGACTTTAACAAAGAGAAAAGAAGCAAAGAAGTGAAGAATCAAATGGCCTATTTTCACCCTGGCAAACGTCATATGCCTCAAGGCTCCACCCTGGATCCCACGCTGTTTAATTTGCATGTGTTCATGAATGATCTAGGAAGGGATGGGACTGAAATAGCAAAAATGGCACCAGCCACAAATTTTTAGGTGGGTCAGTAGTAGGAACAATTATGGTGACATTCAGGAAGACCTTAGGCAACTGGCCCACGTCATCAAATTCCAGTGCTGAAACACCAAAGGGGAAACAAAATGCTTGCACAGGAATCTAAATGAAGGTGGGCAATTTTTTTCTCTACCAAGAAAATATTTTTTCTTTACACCCATCCCATGTTCTGTGCCCCCAAACTGCTGAGGCCCCTCATTGCTGCACAGTGCATCCCCACAGCAGGCACGTGCCCAGCACCTCTGGCACAGAATGCCACCGCGGCGCGGAGTGGCAATTGCCCCTGACCCACTGTGGGAGAGGCTGTGTCCCGCAGCAGGCCACCACCTCCCCTGCCTGCCTCCCTCCCCCTGGGTCACAGCACGGGGCTCTGCCAGTGCACGCAGGCAGGTCCTCCTCTGCCTTCTGTTGCCCACCACACACAAATATAGACATGGGTCCCTCAGGTGCCCCTCAGCCTCTGTCTCAGTGAGGAGCACCAAGCAGGAGAGCAGAGAAGGACAGAGGACATAACAGGAAAGAGAAAGAGGCTGAGATGTTATAAGGAGGAGGAGAAGAAAGGACAGAGACAGAGCAGGGAGGAGGAATGGTCAAGAGATGGGCCATGGGAGAGGATGCTGCACTGCCAGTGGTACAAAGATATAATGCAGGTGACACAATGAAGTAGTCCAGGAAATCACTGTAGATATATTCATGTAGATTCAGTATGTGTACAAATGATAACAGAGACCCAAAATTAATTAGAAATGAAATGCTGAAAAATGCTTGAGCAATTTTATGTAAGCATGACAGATCCAGCTGAAATGCTACACATAACATCTCTTCATAGGCTCTAAAAACTTCCTCAGACATACTGCACAAGTTAAATGGGGTTATGAGATGCAACAGGGAGGAAAAAAAAATCAAAAATTCCTGTTAAAGCAAGATATTACAAAGACATCCTAGGGAAAGAGCAGCAGACGTGGCTAATGGCTAGGGTTATGTAAAAATGACAACAATAAAAGAGCTACAGAGGGAGCAGAAAAAGGGATGCCAAAGGAACAAGAAGGCTGCAAATGCATTCTGTATTGACAGCTTTTCCACCTCCAGGATGCCTGAAGGTCTTGGGTAAGGCTGTGCTGACAAATAGGGCAAGTGGGATGGTTAGGGTTAGTGTTGGGAAAGAGACAAAAACTACTGCTCCAGCTGGAGTAGGGCAGGAAAGGGGCTCCCAGGGGATAGATTGTCTGCAAAAATACCTCTCCTATGAGAGCTTGCTCATCCTAGCCACAACTGGGAAAGCTGGGACAAAAGTCAGCCAAGGTCAGCAATTTGGACTAAGATGTGGATTAGGGTGTGTGTTGGGAGAGGTGCAAAGCTTATCTCTCTATTTTTGAGTGGGGCTGGAAACAGGCTGCAAAACCAATGCTTAAGCTGCTGAAAGAATTCGTCCCCTGAGACCTGTTGTACAATAATGTGATGAGGGAATGTGTAATCTTTAGAGTATACTCACTTTATCCCTACTCCTTACTTCATAATATCAGGAAAAGAGACATGTAGTGAAAAAAAATAACAGGGAAATCACCATAGATAAAAAGAAATATTAAATACATTTTGCAAACAGGTATATAAGCCTATGTACTCATTGCTACAGTAGAACAAGGACACAGGATGATTCAAAATGAAAATGTATTTGTCTATGGATAACATTAGTTTCCAGAGTCATGGGAGTTAATGATAACAACAATTTTTAGAGGCTATTAAATGCCATACTTCAAGGCTTAATCCAACCTCTAACTATTTAGGGATCAGGATGAGATCTAATGGGGCTTGAGAACAAGGTTGAAAGGATTGATTATCCTGCATCTGCCTGCTGTGAGGTTCTTACATCTTCCTCTGAAGCATGTAGTGCTGGCCAGGGTCAGAGGCAGGGAAGGCACCCTGGATTAGCTTGTTTGTACTCCCTCTGCTCTGCCTGGGCTGCAAGCTATGCAAGGTTTTATGTCTGTAATCCACAACTCTCCTTGAGGAACACAGAGGGCCTCTGAAATGCTAAACAATCCAGGGAAAGAAGCTTACCTGAAGCCATGGGTAAACCCAGCAGTCGAACCTCTGGCATAGATTTGGGCTTTTTCCTCTTCTAAATGGCTCAAGGTTTGGATGTCTTTGTTTTCAGCCCTGTATCTGAAAGATAAAGGAATTAGCAGGATTTCTTTAATCTTTGTGTTCTCCCAGATAAGTGTATTAGAGGAATTTTGTAGGTTATGGAAATATTTATTTTGAATTAAAATTAAAGCTGCACCATGCTGTGTGTTATTGTATCTTAGTGTAGGGCAAAGCTGAGCTATGCAGTCTCCTATGCCTGACTGCAGAAGCATCGTTCCTTTTGCCCAGACCTGGGTAAATGAAACAACGATGCTCTCTTTTCAGTGAAACCCACTTTATATCTGTTGTGACACAGAACACATGGGGTCCAAAAGTCTCCTTAAATATGTATTTTGTTTTCAAAATTTCATAGGGAAATTGAGATTTGTTTTTAAACAGCAGAGAACTAGAAGTGTAACCTAGGGCATTATGGAGTCAGTATGCCCAGTTATTGACAGAGGAGACCAATAATTGTATTTCTGTGTAAACTTCTTTTAGTGAATGTAATATTATCTCAACTGGCTTTACCTGAGCTCTCTCCAGCCAGTTTCCTCTCATTTAACCAGAAGGAATGTTGCTGCTATCATTAAGATAAAGAAGAAAATAGAAAACGTGATAGACAATTAACAGGCAGACGTGCTTCCTCACTATGAACAGAGTTGTTGCTGGTGTCTACAAAATTTCATTCCCGCCTCCAGAGGAAATATAGTTTTCAGAAAAGATCAAGTCCAGAACACACTCTAAATCCCATAGGCAAAGATTCATGAACAAAGTGAACGTATTTCTCGGGTGCAGTGCTCCTCTACCTGGACAGAGGGATATAGGGGGAAGTGGGAAGCACAATATGAACCCTTCCCATCTCAGCAGCTATGGGCCTCTCTGATTCGTCCTTGTTGACTGCGTGAAGCCCTCCCTGAACACAGCAGCCCACCAAGCAGCATAGCTCCAGCACCACCTGAACTACTTCCTTACCTACATGCTAGCAACCCTATCATAGCCTTCAGCAGATCTCCTTCACTCTTAGCCCTGGCCCAGTCACCACTCAGGGAAATGCAGTTTCATTAACCCTTTTTTACAAGGACTGCATTCAAGTACACCATCCAGATAAGTACTAGCGTTCGCTCAGGTTCTCTTGCCTCAGTTTCTCCTGACACTCTTTTTCTTTCCCTTCTGCCTTCAGTAAGCTCTTTAGATTCAAGCACTAACCTCGGGCCAATTTTTTATTTCAAAGCTGGATTACTGCCTTAACTCTCTCTTCTCATTTTTCTACCACTTATCCCAATGCTTTCTGACTGTGAGGATGTAACACAGCAACAAAGGACCAGGAAAAAGACACGGGATTAAAGTATAAATGGATCTATACACTTAATAGCTGGAAGGAAGAAAAAGTGTGACCTACATTAATCAGAGGCAAAATACTGACAATAGGTTTCAGCTGGTTGTGTACTTAATGTTTTATTTATTTATTTTTAAGACACCAGGTAGCAAGAAAACATGCTTGAAAAGGTTTCATTCAAATGTGGACTCAGACATGGTCTGGAAGTTTTCTACACTTTGGAAACAATCAGACAGCTTTTGAGGGGAAAAAATAGAATTCACCTTTATGAGAACTGGCACTCCAGACAACAGACAGTCAGGAGTAGCAGATTGAACCCTCCTGTGTGTAAATTACTGAGATTTCTGTTTAATTTCACCATGAGGATCTTTGTTGCCAGTTCTTGAAACTTATCCACATGCCTTTCAAACTGCAGCTTGAAGCTCCAGGGCCTGGAGTCAAGAGATGATATGAGAGTCTCAGCTTCCATCACAAATAAAATTGAGGCTTGACTTGTGATTGTGAAGATATTGTTGAATGTTAACAAGGCTCAGATATCAGGGGGAGAAAAACAGCCTCTTCTAGCTTTTTTGTCTTACGATTTTTAAGGCAAACTCGTAAGGATGGTGTACCAACTTGTCTTCTGAACCGCTGGAGTGAGCAGTGCAGTAAACATGGGGCTGTATGCAGATCCCTCACAGCTGCTGGCTGCATCCTTTACTTCTCACTCCAGCTGCTATGGGGAGAAAAGACAGAAGATGCAAAAGGCCAGTGCAAACAGCGAGGCTTGTGCCATCTGCTGCCTTGTGGGAAGTCTGGGAAGAAGACTTGTTCTGCTGAGACTTCTTGTCCTGCCCAAAATAGGGTATGTCTTTGAGGTCCCCTGAAGCAATGAGCAGCTGGGAGTGATGCATTCATAGCTTCAACCTATACCTTATCTGCTACCCTCCTTTGAAACACTACAGCTTGACTCGTTGACCGTACTCTTGTCTCAGTAGCCTCTCGAGCTCTGAGCTGGATTGGGTTTCCTTTAACAAATCAGCCTCCTAGCCCCCATTTTAACATTAATTGATTGGAGATGCTTTTAACTGTTCCTTCTGGGTGTATTAATTTCTTACAGATTGAGTTTGGTTTGATGAGGCAGGAAACCTGAAACTATTCCTGGCATCTCCTGCATACTCAGAATAACCGCTCTCATGCATTCAGAGAAGCACACAGCAGCAGGGTGGTAACAGAGCAGGGCTGGGAAGGGGGGAGGCAGTAGGAAGGGGGCAGGGGGAGCCTAGGTAGTCACCTATCCATTTCCAAAAGACATCAGTAAGTGATTGCTTACCCGTGTCATCTTTTATATTAAACATTTTTCCCAGCAATGCAGGTATTTCGATCAGGCTGGGGCTGCTGACATTAACAGATATTAAATACACTCAGGAGAAATATGATCAAATGTTTGAAGTGTCTAGTAAATGTGCTGTTAGCCGCCCTCCCAGGGAGGCTTAGTACAAGCTATTGTGTTTTGCTGAGTGAGAGAAAGGCTGGAATATTAGACAAGGAATCCAAAGGCAATTTTATCAGCAGTGTTATGCAGCTTTGGAACACACTGCTAAAGGATTGGAAGCTTTTCTATTACAGCCATCAAATTACTTGCTATTCTTAAACATTGAAATGCCATTTTGCATTTTAAACCCTCCAAGTTGGCACCTGTAAAGGATTGCTATGCTCAGCAACAATACCTCCTTATTCTGACACTGTGGCAAGGCTCTGGGCAGGGCCGGGCTTTGATGCCCTATTAGACCAGACAAAGGTTTCATCACTCCTGCTCACCCAGGCAGGAGTGGGAGATGCACTTGGACAAGCTCCTCTCTCACATAACCCTGCTCAGCTCAGCACGTTTAACCCAGAGATGAGGTTGACTGATTCCATTCCTAGCGAGATACCCTGCATCATCAAATAGGCCTTATCCGTCTCAGAGAGCGTTCATTTCTTCCTCCAATAAGATTTGCTACCTTTTTTCTCCCAGAGATGTAGTACCAGCAAACCCTGTCATTACAGCTCAACTACTCTGCTCCTGGAGCAGAGGAAATAACAGATGGGAAGGCAATTGGCAGAGGAGGAAGGGGGATGGCTGTACTGGAAGTTATGTGAAAGAACATCAGGAAAAAAGACTGGGAGAAGATCCTCCCTGACAGTATATCGCTGCACTGTGGCTATTTCTCCTCCATTTTTCAGCTTTTGGTTTCATGAGAAGGAGCTTGGGGCTGCTCCTTCCTCTTGGCGCATCAAGGATACCGTGTCTGAGCCTGTGAGAGCTCTGTTAGGCTGGGCAATGTAAACACTCCCTCGCAGAGGTTTCCTCATCCTTAAAACGGCCTCTTAATCCTGCAGGACTCTTCCACAGGGTCGTAAAAAAGAAACGAACCAAAAGCAAAAGGCCACTTTCTTTGGTAAAAGATCAGGTTCCCTGTGGAAAAACGGTTGTAGGTTACAGAAAGCATCCCTTTTATTACTAATAAATATGTTACATAGATTAATGACATACATGGTATTTTTCTATCCTGGAAAGCATCCTCATTCCTTTAAAACATCCCAATATATCCAAATAATCCAAATACAGCCATGTCTGGACTAGACACAGCACCTCAAAATACTCCTCTCCAGCCAAAATGGCTTTCAGTTCAATTCAGCCAAACTGAAGGACCAGATTTTTTTTACTAAAGAAATCAAATGCCATGTTTCCGGGGTACATCCAAGCCTTACCTTAGGTGGTCTGTCCCAGGAGCAGCCTGAAGCCTAGGGCACTGTTGAGACCCAGGGCTACAGCACCCTTGAAGATTATTTGAATTCAGCCTGAACTCATGCTACACACAAATCTTGCCGCCTTTCCAATAGGCAATGTTAGTGCTCTGCTAGGAAGGACTGGGACCATCTCATCTGTCCAATCAATTATGTGATGTTGCTACAAGGCAAACAAGATATTTGAGGACAGCAGGGCCATGCATCACACGCTGGGGTTTCCAGGTACATTCACCCTTTAGCACCTGTACAGTACCATGTTCCCTTTCTCCCTCCTCCCTATAACCCTGGGCTGAACAGCTGGATTGGCCCAGAAATACCCCAAGGCAGTGATTCAACAGGCTAGACAGTCAGTGCAGTTGGCTTCAGTCAAGGCTTTGAGACTAGTCATTAATCAGTCATGATGGTAAAAAAATAATTGGCCAATGCAATGCAGAGGATTTTAATCCACCGTTCATGTACTGGGTACCAAGAGGTGCTGGCTTCGGTGAACCAGTGGTCTCATTTAGCAAAGCAATCCCTAGTCCCTCCTGTTTGTTAGAGTAGCATGGTTATTGTAAATTGAAACCTGCTGTCTTTTTCTACTCTTCTTTTTCTATTGCTGAGAATGGTTTTATGACAGATCTTGATGGATATGAATTGTCTGCCATATGTTGTTTCTTTTCCTGACTGTTATCTCCATATGTCAAATGTACTTGGATCTGATGATCTCCATACAAACGATAACAAAACAAACAGACAAGGAGAGGCCAGACTACAAGGGAAACAGAATCCCAATCAGGGAACTGAAATACCAGCAGACAGCCTTTCTACTGGAGACAGTACGGTTTACGTGCTGTCACTCAAAAACAGTGACTAGCTACTCCTTCCAGGCACTCTCGCACATTAGTTGCTCTCTGACTGCTAAGAAAGGATGTGTTCGAGGGGAAATTCCCTGGGGATCCACCACTCTGGTTAGGATATACAGAGTCTAGCGAGAGACCTTGTGAGTAAGGGTTGTTTTGCCCTCAGCATAATCAGTGCCAAGCTTTTTATATCTTGTTTTTTCCTGTTAAATTGGGTAAATTATCAGAAGTGCCTCAAGTGACTTCAATTTACCAGAGATTTGATCTCCTAAGTCCCATAGACACTTATGAAAATTGGATCCCTTCTCTCTTACAGTCGTTGCCTTTCTCTTTCATTTTCTCCTTACCACATTCCCGTTCTCTTCTGTATCTTTGAGGTTTCTCTCATTCTCCAAGAGATCCAACAGCAAGGAGTATTTAGAAAGCAGAGGATCATAAATATCTGATAATCCAAGATAGTGTAAGGTGGGGATCCTACCATGTTGCTCCTAATTACTTTTTCCCTATTTGTTCCAGTTTTGTTTTCCCAAACCAGATACAGGAATTCCTGGTCATGCTTCAGGCTTCTCTCCCCTGCAATAAGCATCTGTGAACATGGGAGTTCTTGGCCTGGCCAAAGTCTCCTTTTCAAGTCTGTCACAAAGAGGATAGGCTATTCCCAGGGAGGCTGGTGACACTGAGGGCAGGTGAAGCTGTGCTCCACAGCACTCTCATCTCTGTGGTGGGAGCTTTCTTTGAGGCAACGCAGATCCAAAGTCACGTTGTGCAACCCCTGTGACCATACTGCATTGCTGGAAAGAAATCATCTTTCCAATGACAAGTATATGTGCAGCCCTGCTCCCTTGCTCCTGTGCCCAAACTTTCCACATGAGAGCAAGGCGCAGTGCCTTTCATCCTGGTTGAATCCACAAGGAATGAAGTTCTTCCTTACGGGCCAAGGTAAATCTGTGCGGTTCCTGAGAAAGAACACACAGCAAGGTAAAAGTTAAAAAACACATTTTAGGTGTGATAGTTTGTGACTTCCTCAGTTCTGCTTCTCTGAATGCTTCTTTTCCTTCTTCCCCTCAGAGTTATTGCCCTGCTGAGCTGCTCAAGAAATGAAGTGTTGGAATAGAGACGTTTGCAAGGTTAAAGAAGACACCTTTCACTTTAACAGATGACAGTCTCCATCTGTTTAGCATCCCTCTCACGTGTCTGTAACAGATACAGGCAGAATTGATTATCTTTACTTCAGGCCTACTAATTAAAGCCCTCCTCTGATGTAATGGTACCAGTAAAATTTCCACTTGGGTCATCTGTGTTTTTCTGTGGATCCTATCTTTTTTTTTAGGACAGAGAAGATAACATTTAAAGGGGTAAATTTTTTAAGGGAGACCAGATAGAGAAGAAACGAAAGGAGCTGATGAGTCAAAATAATCTACAAGATGGAGTTCTAAGATCTAGAATAATTCAGGTTGGAAGGGATTTTAGGAGTCCATCTAATCCAAGTACAAGCTCAAAGTCAGATTCAAAAGTAGATCTGGTTGCTGAGGACCTTGTCCAGAAGTTTTTAAGATCTCCACAGACAGTGATGCCACAGCCTCTCTGGAGACTTGTTCCAGCGCTTGACCGCTCAACTCTCAGGCTAACACAGCAACCTAAAAAAGGGATTTATGGCTGATATCTGTCTTGAGCTATCCTTTCAAGGCAAAACAAGGAAGGCAGGGCTGGGCGTGGCCAGTATTTGCTTGGGGCTCAGAGTCTACTGAAGAAAACTCTGTGGCCCACAAGAGGAGCTGTTCAGAAGCAGAAATGAGCAGCAAAGAGCAATCCAGGTCAGAGGACAACAGGCCAGGTTATGCCAGCTTCAGTGCCAAAGTCGATGTGTTAAAACTGTGGCCTGAGTGCTGAGCCACTGCTGGAAGAGATCTCACTGGAACAAGTCCTGATGCTTATACGAGCAGTCAGGCACAGGAGAGGGGCTGCACCCTTCAAGAAACGCCTCTTTCTGGAAAGCAGGTTACCACCTCCTAGTCTTGAGTGTACTTAACAGAGGTCAGAGGTTCCCCATAATCCTCAAAGTGACTCCCTCACTTCATAAACCTTGCTGCCGTTTTGCTGGCTCTTGTGACTATGATGGTCCCTCCGACCCTTCCCACAGAAGGAAAAGAGAGAGGCACAGGCTGCAGCAGACCTTTGAATGCACAGGGAAAGCTGAGATTTTTCTAAGAAGTTGCAATACACGTGTAGTTTATTTGTCAAATTAGTAACGCCTGAGATAACAAAAAGCTTGCTGCTTCTCTAATGAAATCAGATTTTAGCTGTTGGCTCAGGCCAATACTGTAGCAGACCAGTTGGGTTGCCTCTGTTCTACATGATGGTTGTTACTAAATGTGTATTTAGAATATTTTAAAAAAGGAATGTGATTCATTCTTTTGAGCTAAATGAAACAATGAGTTGATCCAGACAGAGTGAATAGACAGTACAACATGCTTGCACACACTGGAGTTTTTCTTTGTTCTAGCACCAACCGAGCCTAAGATTTCGGTATTTAGCAGTAAAGTTCACACTTGTTAAAATTCATATCTTCTGGGTCGCTTGCTCATTAGCCACAAAAGTGCTCTGCTTGGAAGTGCAATATAAATAAATAAAGGATAATGTATGTAATTCAATTTCAATTGAAAGAAAAATTCAAGAAAAATTCAAGAAAAATTAACCTGGAGAGTTTTTCTTAAAGTCATTCAGCTTTCCAGGACTCTAGTCTTCTGACCGTGCTTTAACAACTGCTGTTAAAGAAACAAGCAGTTTAGCAAGAGGCCCTGGGATATGGGAAGGTTGAAGACCAAGAAAGGGTCAGTTTGGGTGGACTATGACCACCCCAGCATTAACACTGAAAGAAAGCAACAATTTCAGACCCTCCTCCACCACAGCTCCCGTTACCAGAAGTCTGTCTGTAAGGATTTACGTAGTAAATAACTCCTAGTTTTGTCTCTTGTACGTCTCTGGCCATTAAGTACCAGTGTTATTGCCCTTGGGGAGCACTTAATGTCTCCATCTATTTTAATTTCATATCATTTTGCACTGGTTCTTTAGAAATGCAATTGCATGCATGGCTTTGTTTCAGTCAATACCACCTAGACAGCTTGAAGTCAGTACACAAACTCCTTAAAGATAATAATGCCCTGAGATGAAAAGAAAATATTTGACTGCTTCATACACTAGAATAGGAAGGAATTGAAAGGACCACTACCAGCATCAGACAAGCTTACCATTTAATTTTATATTTTAAGAGTCTGATTATATTTTGTTGTCAAACTCTTGCAGTTCAATTCAGTACAGTTTTTACCAACATACAGAGCACTTCAAAGCTGCTGCTGCAATTGTTTCTATTTAGATGGTGCCCTTTAATCAACACAAGATCTAGTGTTACAGACAGCATATATGTGGAACTCATACAAAGCCTTGCCAAATCAGAGCTCATGAACCTTCACAAGCTCTAAACAACAGGCCTATCTGTGACTGGAAAATAATAAAAATCATAAAGCTTCCCTAATTAGTGCATTCAGTTTTGGTGCCATCTAAAGACTGAAGCACGTAAGTCTCTGTGTTTAATTCTACAAGACAGAAAGGAATCACAGTAGTGCACAAGCAGAGCCAGAAAAGGTGAGAAAGGAGGAACTGGAACCACAAAATGACTGTGGCACTAACGATTATGGCTAATGACAAGGTGTTGCAAGAGCTAAATCATCCAGAGTGAGTGAGTGAGTGAGTGAGTGTGTGTGTGTGTGTGCGCGCGTGCATGGGGCTAGAATCAAAAGGATGAACTGTGAAACCTCAGAGGAGTCAAGCAAATTATTTAATATAAGTAACTTCTTGAATGAAGTTTATCTTTTAGTGTTTTTACAACTATTACTCTTTATAATGTGTCTGTCTGCTGATTTGAGATTTTTTTCTGAAATTAATTCATCCTTTGAAATTGTATCTGGAAGCCTGTTAATTAATTCCAATGATCTACCATTCATTCACAAGCTGGTTGTTGCAAAAATTTGGTACTAAAATTGTGCTGGATTTGTCTAGATTTCTAGATGAGTTAATATGCTTCTCTATCCCTAATTGCTGTCTCTCATTAATTGCTAATAATGGTTTTCAAAGGCAAATTCTATCACAAATTCAAAAGTCACTCTCTGAAAAAAATTCACGCACCAGCTAAAATTCCCAGTAAGATGTAAGTAAGGAAATTCTTCCTTTTTACAAACTTTCTGTGTGCACATGTGCTCCTGGGAACTCTGGCTTCCAGCTCCTCTTGGGAGAACATGGCAGGGACAATGACAACCAAGTCCCATAACAAGGGAGGGCTCGCAAACGTCACAGCAAAGGACTAGAGAAATCAAAACAAAGGATACACTCGTGGCGAGAGCAGCGGTTTGAGCTTACATCTCTCAACATGGGAGACATTTCAGATAGATGTTTTGGATCAGCTGAAGAGACTTCCTAAGCAAAGACAATCCCAGTGAATTCATTTGAAACTCACAAATGTTGATGGCAAGTTAATCCCTTAAACGGTTGATTTTACTCTTGCGTTAATGACTGGAGGTACCTTGAGTTTAAATAGTACATTTCTTTGTACAAGAGAAGGATGGTCAGATCCCATCCTGCTAATGCAGTAAATCTCTAAATGCCACAATATTTGGGATAATGACAACAATGCAGATAGATACTGCAGCAAGTGGCTGCAACTCTGCTGATGTTGAATTTTGTTGTGGCACCTAAGGAGAACAAAATAACATCCTGCACATATTTGTAGATCATGTATAGCAGAATTGAAAAGGGACAGTGTAAATGGTACCTAAATATAACAATATGTCTGTATTGCACTAAGCTAAGTCAGTGAATCCAGCTGCGACACAATGAGGACTCATGCATGCCATACGTTTTAACTACATTACAGGTGAGTTCCCTGATTCAGCTGCTTAGATGGGCTGTAAAAATAAAGTACTGAAATCCTACAGAGGATATCTAATGCGAGGTATTGTTGTGGTTTAACCCCAGCCGGCAACTAAACACCACACAGCCGCTTGCTCACTCCCCCCTGCTGGGATGAGGGAGAGAATTGGAAGAGTAAAAGGGAGAAAGCTCGTGGGTTGAGATGAAGACAGTTTAATAGGTAAAGCAAAAGCCGCGCATACAAGCAAAGCAAGGAATTCATTCACTCCTTCCCATTGGCAGGCAGGCGTTCAGCCATCCCCAGGAAAACAGGGCTCCATCACACGTAACCGTTACTTGGGAAGACAAATGCCATCACTTCAAACGTCCCCCCCTTCCTCCTTCTTCCCTCAGCTTTATATGCTGAGCATGACGTCACATGGTGTGGAATAGCCCTTTGGTCAGTTGGGGTCAGCTGTCCCAGCTGTGTCCCCTCCCAATTTCTTGTGCACCCCCAGCCTGCTCGCTGGTGGGGTGGGGTGAGAAGCAGAAAAGACCTTGACTCTGTGTAAGCACTGCTCAGCAGTAACAAAACCATCTCTATTATCAACACTGTTTTCAGCACAAATGCAAAACACAGCCCCATACTAGCTACTATGAAGAAAATTAACTCTATCCCAGCCAAAACCAGCACAAGTATCATGAAAAAAAAAACTTTGTAATAATGAGATCTGCCAAGCCAAGGGACAGAATCACAAGAGAAGGGGTACGAAACTCATTTTTGAGACACAGACATTCCATATGATAGCTGCTCTGCACAGAGGCAGCTAGAGGGGATGCTGAGTTGGTCTTTTCCACATATAGCTATGATTTTCTAGCAGCTGGTGCTAGGAAAAAAAAAAAAAAAAAAGAAACTTCTGTTTTCCTGAGGCTAAAACAACATACTATTTCAAATTCCCATTCTATTGGCAACATTAATGACTGCCAGTGAATGTGGGGGGGGCATGTTCCCCACTCCTCTTAGTGCCCCTTCGTCAGACAACCCTTCCCATGATCAGCACTCCTTTTTGGTACTTATTGCTCTCTTGTCAATGATAAACCTACATCCATCACTGCTGCTGTAGGTTATGGCATCAGGTTAGACTCCCAAACCCATGGAGGCAGGACTGGCAACAGAAAAAAACGTAAATTAATTGAGATTTCCCTCCTCATTTGGAAACAACTCAGGGAAAGCATAAACCTTGTCATATCTGAAGGACGGCTTAATATTACACTCCTAAATGAGACATGACTGAGTCTTAATCCTGCTGAGTGAAACTTGACTAGTTTGTATTAATAGGTTATTATTATCTGTGATAGTTTCCCCCACTCCAAATCCTTTGTGCATCATTTACACGGGATTTTTAAATGGCAAAGCAAAATCCATTTGGAGAGATATTTTCCCATTTTAATAACATTTTCACACACATCAGCTAAGTCAGTCACTGTTGCAAGCTCAGCCTCCCTTTTCTGCAGTGATCAAAATTAAATGCCAGTTGATCTCCAGGGAGGCTACAGACAGAGCCAAGCACAGCAAGCTCCTGTGCTAGATACTGATGCTCTCGGTGAATCCCATCACTACTTATTCATGTGTTTAGCAGTAATTCAACACCATGTTTTTTGCACAAATCACAGGATCCCAGCCCAGCAATTTTTGCTGAGGGAGTTTCTCTATACCCTGAGATTGGTCTTCAAGCCGCCTCACTCTAGCCTCTCCATTTGTCAGTGCCATGTTAGACCCTGTCTCCACACTGGTTCGGGTGAAGAAGTGGCCCTGAAGTTAACACAGGAGCTTAGAGCTAATGATGGGGGCTCTTTCAGGAACCTAGGAAGTGGATGTCAAACTCAGGCTTTGCTGTTGTGTGGAAATACTCAATTAGAAAGCTTCTGTTTTTCAAGAAGGAGCAGAATATAACTCCCTTTGTTTTTCCTTCCCACAGAACAGGTCTCTGTCTGTCTCTGCTGTGAGGAGCTGAAAGGAGAACTAGCAGAACCAGCGTGCAGCCTCCCTGATAGTCATGGGCAGCACCGCCACAGCTGGCCAGGGTTCATCCAGAAAAAGCACTAGGAACTGTTAGCGCCAGCCATGTCTTTTTACAGGTAAGGTCCTTCTTCCTAAATGCTGTGATCACATAGATCTAACTCATTTTCCTACGAATAGTAACCCACAACACCAAACAATTCAAGAACCAGCACCTTCAAGACCTCCAAATTTGGACTGGCAGACGTCCTTCTGAGGACACCAGAGGGAGATAACCTCACTTGCAGAAGTAAGAAATAATACACTCATTTCAGGGGTTCTTCCACAACTACTACCTCCTCTCATCCCCCAGGAATATCTCTCTTCTTAATAACCTGAGTCCCAGCCCCTACACGGCTATAACAAAAAGCACTCACTTTGAAAGTAATCCTTAAGGGAGGGCACACTGCTGTCAGCACTGCCATCACCCAGAACATTTTGCAGGACTACAGACCATTTGGAAAAAAACCCACAAATGTGCAGGACCGCTGTATAATAAAAAACCTTTAATTCCATTTGAGGTATGAAATGGATCAGATGTAGCAGGTGTTTTAATTGTGAGCGCATACAGAATCCTTTGCCATCCATTCTGTGCTGCAGTTATAAGTGATCATAGGACACCTGAAAATTATTGAAGGTACAAACTGGCAATGTTATAATTCCTATATGGGCTCAGATTTTGAAAAATTAAATTTTATTTGCAGGTTGCAAGTGAACAAGGCCATGGGAAGTAATGTTTTATACCTAGTAGCTTTCTAAATTTATGCCAGTTTTGTAGGGTGAGGATTGTGCTCAGTCTCCGTGATCCTGTCTTCAGACAAGAGGCAGAAGAACTAAGGAAATGTGTTACCGTGTTTTAGCATTCGCTAGTAACATTCTGTGATTGGGACTATTGTAGCATCTGAGCTAGTCTTGCTTTGCACCTTGCACAGGCATTCATGCCTGAACAAAGAACATACAAAATGCTACTCTTTGGATTTGGCAGAGTGTTATAAGCATTTGGCACAAGCATACATTTCAGTGTAAAGTGCAAGGCAACAAAGAATCCAATTCCATTCACTTCACAAAGAAAAGAGAAAAAAAAAAAAAGAAGAGTATTTTGCACTTACCTAATGACAAAATTTGCCAGGTCTGAAGAGTCCTTTTTTTTAATGTTCCTATCAGCCTTGCTTTTAAAACAGGAAGAATGGTAGCTGAGGGCAACTAATAGCTTACAGGGTCAATCTCAGCATTAGGATTTGAATGAAGAGATGAAAGAGGTCTAAAGGGAATGAAATCCCCGGACGCAGAACTATGATCCTTTTGGGAATCGTTCCCATGGGGCCACTTAGCAACAGGCCACCATCCAAGCACAACACCCCTGAGAGCAGAAGAAAAACTTTCTTCTTTGTATTTTGCCCTCTCTGTTGAAAATACTGTTTTCAGCTTATTCCCTGGGGAGTCAGTGCCTCATCAGGAAGAAATAAAGCTGGCCAGTCTGAGAGTGATTGTGTCTCATGCTCTGCAAAGGCACACATTTCTCTTATCCCCAGGAAGAAAATTGCCTCATTTTATATTCAGAATCAAATGTGCTGAAATTATAAGCAGTAGAATAATTACGTTCAACATGACACACTAGATCTGACCTTAATAAGCCAGCCTGGTGGCCGTAACTGTTACGGGACTGACTCCTTCCATTTGTAGACCTGGGGATCATTTCCACATTCTCCCTCCAGTAAAAATAAGTTATGTGCTTCTTGCATCATGTCCATGTGCTCTGTGTGACCCTGGGGGCTAAAGCAATAACTCATTCAGTTCTGCTGCATCTGAGTGCTGTCTTGGCCACTGCCACTAACACAGAAACAAAGAAAGTAAACATTTACTTAGAGAGAGGAATAGACACAGCCGTGGAGTTATTTTTAACCTTTAATTGTTTGATATTGAATTTTAGCAATTCTAGAAGAAACTGTGGCTCCTCTGACACAATGAATTTGCCCTGAGTGTTGATACCTCCAATGCAGCAAGGACATACCGCTTTGACAAAGGTATTTGGTATCAAAATCTGTCACACACCAAAATCTGCCAGCTTCTTCACTTCTGACCTCCAGGTCACATCGGTATTTCAGGGTCACTCCCACACATCTCTGCCAGTGCTGCTCATGCATGACCTACACCCCCTACTATTATAGCACCGAGCACCCCACGTGATGTAGACAGCACATTTTTCTGACGGGATACGTATAACACAAAACCAACACACAACTTTTGAATCGTTTGCCTTTGCTCTGAAACCTCCCTGCACTTAGAGGATGGAAGACTGCAGGATGGGAGGGAGAGGGAGAAACAGATCTGTCCAGGACATATCCTTGGGAGCCTGCAGATGTGGTTTTTAATCCCTCTTTTCCTTGGGGATCAGTTAATCAAAAGCATGTAAGAGATGAAAATCAACATCCCACCTTTCTGCTGAGTAACAGCAGCAGCTGGAGAGAAATGTGTAGATATAACTGAGATCTAACAACTATGTGCAAATTCTACGCTCCAGAGAGCTGCAAACATGAAAGTTTGGTTGAGAGTTTGCCCCCCCTCCCCTGGCAGAGGAAGTATTAAGGTTTCTGCAACTAAATATCAAAAAACAGGTTATTACAGTGCTTTCTTCCAGAACTTATAAAACCATTACTTATTACCAGTTCAGCTTTCTATATAATCTCAGATTTCTTCAAACCAAAGGCATGAGACACGCCTTAGACCCCCTGCACTGCTATTCCTTAGGTATAAAAGAGGCATTCTTTTATACCTAAGAGGTATTTCCTTCACAGGGATGCTGGAAGGATAACACTGCAAATGCTTAGAAGGTGTTCTGAGGCTGTGAGTGTAGATGTTGTACAATATGAGGACATGCAAAAAGAACCAACTCCTGTCTTTATCAAGAAATTGTATGTGTAGGGGCTAGATCAGGAGACTTGGAGAAAGGATATCTGTGTTATTTTCCCAAGTCTGTCCTTGATCTTCTAGGTCATGCTAGAAAAAGCACTTTCCTTTCAGTCCATCCATTTCCCCAGCCATAGTATGGGAACAGTACTACTGACCTTACAACTCAGGAGATCAGGAAAGCTGAATTCACTCACGTGCAGAATGCTTCACAATTTGCATCACAGATCACAGATGAGAATTGACAGTGTCATTGTCCTGGTGCAACCCGAGTGCAGCTGATTCTGCGCCTCTCGTATTCCACTGCTAAAGCAAGGAAAGCAAAAGACGTTCTTGCTTTAACCAGCCTTGAGCAAACCCTGCCAGCGCTTTCTGATACACACCTTGGAAAATGATGACATGGCACGTTATAGCCCATGCGTCAAGGACAACTGCACAACATGCCTCTGCAACAGTGACAAGCCATAGCACCTGTTGCATGAAGCTCCATCCCTGTTCAATGAGCTCTGCAAAACAAACCATAAGCAAAAACAAAGGCTGCAAGAGAACCCAAAAACTCTGTTGTACCTTTGCCCTCTAGAGCTTCCCTGGCTCACCTGGGAGAAGTCCCTCAGTGCCTATGATCTGCCTCGGAGAGCCTGGCAGGACAGCAGACACCTCATGGAAGTTTGTCACTCAGCATTGCAGGTCAGGGACTCATGTTCCCTCCCCTGTAGAAAGCCTCTGGCAGGAATTTTCCAAGCTTTAGTGTATCCTTTGTCTCTGAGGAAGATCCATAATCTGAAGTCGGAGAGAGTCTCCTACATGGTAGGAACTGGTCAGTGCCCTGCTGCTTCCCAGTGACAGGGGTTTTGCTCCTTGTCTTATTTTGCATGGCCTCAGCGTTTATGGTCTGTAGCCTTCTGTACACCCTGCTCTTTGCAGTGCCACCATGGAAATATCTGTATAAATGTGAATTTCAATAGCCATTATACTCCCAGCAGCAGCAATCCACGTTCAGTACCTCAGAGCCTGTTAATCTGTAGTAGTCATAAGGCTACTTATCTCCTGCTCTTTTCAAATACCTCGGCGGTGGATACAAAAGCAAAACGGCAGGAGCTATTCTTCTCCAGAGGCTGAGAGGGTTTTTTTCTCTTTTTCTTTCTTTTTTTTTTATTTTATGCTGTACTGTTGCTACTTTACCAAATGTCACATTCAAAACTGATGACAAAGTTTGCAAGAGAGATAAGAGATGAAAATCTCCCAAGTTTCTGCTAGTGTAAGACTCTTGGCCCAGGAAAGCAGCTAGTTGCAGGGTAATGTTGTAAGGGCCCAGAGTGCTTAGCTGTCTGTTAGCTAATTAAAGCACCATGATCCAAAAGCTTTGAAATATTTAGTTCAGATCTTCCTTGGGGTCATTTTTAGATCTATTACCTATTTTCTGATGAATCCTCAGCTCCAGCCTACAGGTACTGAACTACAAAAGGATGTTTGGAGAGGTGTGCTTGTATGCCATGGACATAGGCGTTGTTAAAAGACAGAGAGATGTGGCTCCAGAAAGACTTCTAGTGAGGATAATGAGAGCTGAAAATGTGCAAAGGAAATAAATTATGAAAGAAAATTATCATCTGGATTGGATTTGGGCTGCTGCCTCTAGGGCTTTTATGGTGAAAAATTTGGGATGCTGATTCACTTAAACTCTACCACTGCTGACATCCAAAGTTGAAGACATTTCAGTGGCCAAAATCTGGACAAGACCTCTCCCTGAGAGCCAGCCCTCATCCCCTTTTATCTCCCCAGGTGGAGTGCTGCTGAGCAACAGAGCACATTGCCCAGCCCTGGGAGATTTCACTGTGTGGCCAAGTGTGACTAAAACAAGGCCACAAAAAGAGCAGTAAGGCACAAGCTCCATCATTAACCAGCTAGGCAAGCTGGACACACTATGTTTAATGAGGGACTGAAGAAAATTCTCTGCTGTAGCATGAAGTGTCCCAGATGAGACTAGAGGTCTGCCAGATGCTAGCTAGGGAAATCCAGCTGTGGGACCAGGTTTACAAAAACAAAGGGAGGTGCTGGACTTACACATCCAAGCACTCCTGAGCAGAGCTGGGTCCTGCAAATGGAGAACGATTGTGCCAACTAAGGCAGGACATGGAGTATTGCAGATGTGAGGGAATGAAGATGATGCTGAAGGTGCTTAGCAAAGAGCCCCAAAAGATGGGGGTGATCTGGTTCTTGTGAGGAGATGGTAATAATAGAACTTTATTTTATACATCTAGCAATTAAGATACTTAACAGTCCTTTCAGTTCAGTTTTAATCATTTGGTAAGCAAGAGACCCTCAGTCAAGACACAAAAGGCTAAGAATGAATTCTTCATATTTATTGTCCATCACCCAGTCTTTGCTCTGCTTTTCTGGCTTATTTATCACAAGGTGTTGGTGAAAACAGCTGGCTCACTGACCACAGTGGAAAAAGGTTCAGGAGCACATGCCAAGAACACCAGTACAAACAGGGACATTTGCAACTTTCTGCTTGGAGCTGCAGGAATATTTCAGTACTGGCAGATCACCTTCAAACTTTTTCTGCTCCTCCACTTTAGAAATAAACCCTTAGGTCTTTCTCTACCCACGTGTTTTTTCTGATTGTCATGAAGGTAAATGGATATCCCATCACCACCAGCTAAGGAGATCAACTACCTGTACAGATGAGACTGGAAATCTCCTGGATCTAGAAGCTTGGAAGAGCTGATTTACTGAGGCAGAAGAAAAGAAGGGGCCAAGGACAGTCAGTTTATAGTGCAACAGCAGGCAGCCTTCCTACACTGCCTGACAAGAACAAGACATTGCTCAAATGTTCCTGTTTTCTCTTGCTCTCACAACTTTATACATCCCTGAAAAACTTTCTTCTCCTGGAACTTTTGCTGGAAGGTTCAGTCTTAGAAATAAATCCTAGATTAGCAAAACGGGAAGCTTTTCAAATGCCAATTGCTGGAGGCTGGGGAGGTGAACCAGGCAAGGCATAAATGTTCTGTTCTTACATTTACACTGAAGCATCCACCACTGCCACTCTCAGACTACTGGGCTGAAATGGACTTTTGATCTGATGCACTGTGGCTGTTTCCTCGGTTCTTTATAGAAGTGGCCAATGAGTAAATTCACGTTTTAAGAGTTAATAGCTTGAAATTTCATTCAGATTTGCCTTGTCAAGACACCTAATGATAAATTTAGCTTTTAAGCAGGAGAACAAGCTTGTAAGCCTCTCCTAATTAGAGGAAGCTCAAGGCACATTGTTGCTTCCAACTAATCCAGCCTGCAAATCTAAACAAAACCTCTGTCTTTCATAAGCAGAGGTCCATATAGACCGATATATTCATAGAGCTTCACTGATCTTCATTTTGTTGAAACCATCCTTCACTGGTGCCACTTCTGCAACTCTGCCAATGGCAGCAACAGTGGCAGGGTGAGGATAGACAGAACAGCAGTGCTGCCTCTGTCACGTTATCACATCATTTGGGCCCTCACAAATCAATTTTAGGTGATATTGCAGTGTAAATGTCAGCAGTCAGGGCTGTACTGTTGGGAAACAGTCATGGTCTCTGTTCAGTCAGGATGGCATTTCACACTAGAGATAAGGAACAAGGGGACAGCAGAGGATTTTCTCTTTTCCTGCTGCCCAGGGTCCAAGAAAATTCAGTAAAGGACAATGCTGGGCTCCTTGGAAGGTAGCTTTAATTCCTATTGAATTTCTGCAGGCACAGCCATATATAACAATAATCAAGACAAGATGAAATAAAAGCAAAGAGCAAGGCCTAGCAACCTAAGATAAACCATGCTCCTTTTGCTATTGATCACCTCAACTCCACGCTTTTGTTCCTAGTCAAATCTGATCAACACGTTGGAGAGAGAAACAACTGAAGGATTTCTGAGAAAACAGGCCAAATGCCGTATACAGGGAAAAAAATCTATCTGAAAAGCCATAGGCCAGGAGCAAAGGGGTGAAGTTGAATCAAAATCTGGCTTTCTCCCTCCCCACTTACCTCTCTTCCACTCCCCCACTGACCTAACAAGCTTCTACCATCATCTGCTTGTGGAAAGGCAAAGGCTTCAGGCACCCTCCTTTTTCTGTGCCAGCACCATTGTAATTACATGAGCAACCACCAGTGTAGTAAAGAAGTCTTGTATTTTCTTCAGCAAGTCTGCCTCTTTGTCCAACCTGGAAGGAACGTACTTGCAGTGTCTTTCCCTGTGCCTCCACATGCATGGCCCACTACAACTTGGCTGTTATTTGCTTTTCCTGCCTCACGGGGATGGATATTCAGGAGGAAGAAAGTAAATGAGAGAGTGCCCAAGGTGCCTCAAAAGACTATTTGGTTTGCCTTCTGAATTATTGCTGCCAGAAGCTAATGAGCATTTCTCCCCACACTTTCTCTCACAAGGACAGAAAACTCACTTGGTTTAACAAGATTTTCCACATGCCTGTTGTTGTGGGTACAGGCTATGCAAGCCAGAAATGAGAAATATTTTCTTGGTTTGAGGCAGCCACACAAAAGCAAGAGAAGCTTTTATAGAAATCAGGAGACACAATGAATGAGCTCAGATTTGCATTCAAACCTAAGCTCAAATCCTCAAAGGCAGAGAAATTTGAGGTGGTTGTTTCAGCATGTTTCCTTAACACCTGCTGCAGGTTCAAGTGCATGAATACAACTTTGTGGTATATGTTTGGGTGCTCATGTACCTGCTGATTATTTATGTGACCTCTGGTATGTGTGTTTATGTATATATTCAGGGCTTGCTCCAATGCATTTGGCAATACCAGTAAACCTATTTTCCAGTATTTACCTAAGCAAAGTAATAATCCAGTTGTACTTACAGCACTTTGCAGCCAGGACACTTGGGGCACTGCAGAACAACAACAGAAGCATTTCAGAACACAATACAAACACGGTATTAAAATCACCTTATAGTTCAAACAAAACATGCTGAGTTCCTGAGAGGCAGAGCAATGGAGAAGTCAGAAAGGAATAAATACGTGGTTACAATGGTTTTGTTTCAAAGCACGCTGTGACAAAAGTGTGGTTTAGATGGATTTAGCAGGGAAGCGGTGGTGGGATGAGTTCCTAGAGCTGGAGCCCTCTCTGACAAGGACTCATTCTAAAAGCAGAGCTGTGTCTGGTGCTGACACACAGTCAAATTAAGCTTGAAGGAAGAAAGTCTGGGGTGTTGCAAGGTTCGTGCCGTAAAGGGCTTTTAACCAGCAGTATCCGCGTGTGACAGTTGCTCTGCCCCAGAGGAGGCAGCCGTCACACTGAACGCAGGGCACGTGAAATGTAGTTGGTGCTGTTTTCACCTACTAGAGAGGATTGAGGGAGTGACCTGCTAGCCGATGTGGGAGCCATATGAAGGGACGGGGAATGATATCTGTGACCCCAAAGGTAAGTGTTGCTCCACGAAACAGCAAAACCCGTGTTTTGTACCTGTGGCCCATCTCAGGTGCACAATAGACACTCCCACCCTCCGCTTTTATTATATTTTTATTATATTATTATATTATACTTGGCCCTTACCGTCTCATAGATTTACCCAGAGAAACACAGGTCAGCCCACTGGGAACACCAGCTCCCCAGCTGGCCTGCTCAGCCGTGGAGGGGTCCCCAGCAGATACTGTCAGAGCCGTTGTTATTCCTCCCATGCAGTATCTCTGAGCACAGCACAGAGATATAAAGCCGGCAGGAGCCTCGCAGACAAGAGCCTCGTGATTTGTTGAGAGCCTTCTCCAAGGCTAGTGCTACGTAAAGGGAGCTGCATCTGGTGATAAGCGTCTAGCTCCAAGGCTACTGAAAGCTAAATAAACCAATGTTTATTAGTCGTGCGGCAAGCAGAGCTCTAAGCTGGATGCTGCCCGGTGCCTTTGCAATGTAATTGGGGAGTTCCTGCTCGGATGCCAAATGCTAGAGCTGCCTTTGAGGGCCTGACATTGATTTCAATGGGATGCAATTGCTGGAGCTTGGTTCTCACTGAACAAAATGAAAGACCTTAAGCAAAGTCATGCCTGGTGGTGCGGAGTTTGGTGTAGCAAGAGGAAGGCTGAACACTGCCCCCTGCCTTTTCAGCTCTATGCAATAGGCATTTTTCACTCCCGACCAGACTCCCGTAGCATTCCAGGAAAAATGCCAGAAAGCTCTCAAGAAGGAGCTGGGGGTCAGGGCTGAGCCCTGCTGGTGGTGTGCACAGTGAACTCGAAATACTGGTGGGAGGGAAGAGTACTGGAGGGGGAAAGAGCAGTAACCAGGAAAGCACCAACACTGCACTGGAACAGAGTCATTCAGTACTGGCTTGCTCAGGGAGGTACCAGGAGGCAGTGGATCGTGCCGGCTGTCCTGCAGGAGTCCCGGTGCCATCGCAGCAAAAAACCCACAGCAATCTGTCTGGCTGCCTTGACAACTGGGTGTCAGAGTTCCGCAGTGTGTGAGACCTGATGTAGTGTAAAAATAAACCCAATACTTTAATATAATCCCACTGACATAAACACAATCACGAATTTCATGTGCTGATTCAATCATGAATGTGACATCCATATTTTCCCTCTAATTTAAAGAACATCAGATGATCTTGGTCCAAACTTTAATTTAATATAACCAGGTAAGGAAAGAGCCTTCAGTGTATAAACAAAATTGCTTGTTTGCTTTATCAGAATAGCATAGAATACAAATTAGTTACCAATATTTGTACAGCACTTAGACACTGTCTGAGTGCTTGGTCTCTTGGAGCATCCTCTCAAGAAAAGGGGACAAAAGACACTGTTCTACCATCTGTGTGTTCCCTCCAGCAGCTGTCCCTGTGGGATGGGTACGAAGTACATCTGGCTGGCAGGGGTCGTACTGGAATTACTTCTCTTCCACAACTACCCTACTCCCAAATGTCTAATTGTTACATGAAAGTGCAGGGTGCTGTGTATCTCAGGTACAGTGCTCAGAACCAGTACTCCCAGTGAAGTCATTAGTGGCTGAGAGGATGAGAATCTAAGGTAGTATTGAGTCAGGAACCAGAAAAGCTTAAAATGTATAGTATTGGAGTCATTACTGATCTTCTTCAGTCTGTGCTTTAGCTGGAAAAGTTCCTGTGGCAATAAAAACAGCATCCCTGCAAGACTCGGGCAGAGCCTGAGACTCCAAGCTGACCCACTCTAGTCTCAATTTATTAGGCAGGACCATGCAAGAACAGCTACAGCAGCTCTGTCATTTCAAGGTTAAATGTTTGAAATGATCTAATATATCAAAGAAGGTGCAACATCAGGATATATTGGGCCAATTGGTGTAATTAACCCCCAAAGGAGGACTGAATTCCACCTGTCCAGAATCCCTTAAGTGCTGCCTTTCTCTCCAAAGACCTCCCATTATGCTGCCCCATGTATTGTCAGTGACATTAGACCTATATCTATGGCTTCTCTCCCTGTCACAGTGCCTACACATCACACACTGACATTGTCCTTTCCTCCTGGCTTTCATAAGGAATGACATTTTTGACATTACCCTATGAGCAAGAAGTAAAGCAGCAGCAAAGCAGCAAGATATTGCAGGATGAAAATGCACAGATCCACCTAGTTACTGATCTGAGGGTTTAGCAGGCAGGTGATGTCTCCTGTAGGTTTCTTCTTCTGCTAGAAGGAAATAGGATATGTGGAGGACAGAGTCTTTCAAGGTCCAGGGCACCTGGTGAGAAAGTGACTGAGAGTATTCAGAAACATCCAAAGTTTGTTTCATTCTTTTAGGGCACACTTACACTTTTGGGTATTTGAATTAAACAGCCTCCTGGGGTTTCCTTGCTCATTTTGAGAAACTCCTTTCTCATGTGAACACCCCACTTTGGGCATTTGGGCATGAGGAAGTGTAGAAAATGTGCAGCCTGGGAGAGAAGCCTGGAAAGGCCAGCTATTCTAGGAAGAGGTTTGAAGATGCTGAAAGAGACCGCCTATGGCTCACTGTGGACACTTCCACCTTCCTGTTCTCTTATTCTCCTTTTCCCCCTCCATTTTTCCTGAAAAGAACTTAACGATAATAATCAGCAGTAACACATATAGCAGAAAATGACAGATACCGAGAAACTAATAAAGGAGATGCTCTTCTGAGACTGGTCTGGAGTCCATAACAGTATTGGAAGTCACTGCAGAACCTGACTGCCACATTGCTCCAATCTCTCCGTGTCAGTTTCTCGCTTTATCTTTCCTTGGTGTCAGCACTATATCTATACGGCAGTGTTACATGTAAAGGAACAAACAAAGCATTTAGTGCTGCCCAATTTTCTGAGGTTGTAGCTCAGTTTTGACTCAGTCTTTCCTCAAGCTCCTTCTGGAGAAAGAGCTGAATCATGATTAAATAAGGAGCATGTCAATTGGAAATGCATAAACAGAGTATGAAATGTTTCTCCTGGAATTTTGTTCATTCTTCAGCCATTACCCTCCATGTACGTACAAATAGGTGAAAGGATGGGTACAAATATGTTCCAGGCTAGACGAAGTAAAGTTGTTGGAGACTACAGATGCCAGAGCAAATGATATCTCTGAGGGCTCAGAAAGAAACCTGCTGACATATCCATTCAATATTCATTGAAATGAGCTCAGGGAACTTTGCTCAATTAAAGCCTGGCTGTGGGGGAAGCAGATCCAAGCTGAACTCAGAAGAAGTGGTTTTCTGGACCCGTGAGATGTAGGTCAAAACAGACATAGTTGGCCAAGAGATGCAGTATGTTATAATGACATCTTCCAGAATCAGTGTTTTGGAGCACTCTGGCTTAATGATGCTCATCTCTCATAGTTACACCAGTGATGCAGCGTTAATACCTCTATAGCTAGCTTAGTAGCATAGCTATACCTATAAATGCAGACTCCCATAAACAAAGGGGACTTTTGACCTAGTAGCCAGTGAATAACAATTAGGACAGATTCTGGTCCTAGTGGCAGTAAATCTGGAATTATTCCCCTAAATTCATTGAAACTTCAGTAGATTTACAGTAGCATGGACTGTTTTCACATATTCAGTTGTGGTACTGCAAGCTTACATCGATATAACCATATATCTTGTGTCCATTTCATTTGGAGAGAGGAAACTACAGACAACTTGAGTCAGCACTACTCATCACATCCCCAGACTCCCCATAAAAGCTCCAGAACAGGCATGACTTTACCAGCGAAGGTTAAACAAACCTGCACTGTCACTCTAAACAATGCCTCCCCGCATGGTACTGAGCCATACTGATGCAGTCAATTACAGTAACATCTTACATTTCTGTAGTACCATTCACCCCAAAGGAGCCAGTGAGGGATCCAGTTTAGAGGTTTTGGTGGAATGCTTCAACTCTCCTTTGCTGCATGGGACCTTATTAATTAAAGACATTTTCAAAATCAGCGTTTGCAGCCTTTTTCTGCTTTCCACTGCTGCGGAGCCCTTTCCTGGAGCCTATGCAGCTCAGTCTGAAGCTCTGGGCAGCAACATCACCCACTGACCACCCAGTAAATGCCTCCAGCTGAAGCTGTGAATGAATGTGAAAAGCTGTCAGAGAAAAGCCACACTTTGCAGGTGAAAATCAGAAAAATCTCACTGCTTGTGCTATGCTGTGAGGCATAAGGTGGGTCGTGAATCTCAAAACAACGGATAAATGGCCTGACCTATCGAATACGAAATGGAAAGAAGCATACTCAGAGACTCAGCCTAGGAGAGAATCTGGGTCAGATGGAGGCCAGGCAAAAACTGTGCATTTTCTTCATGTTGCATTCTCAGATTACACTGTGAATATCTAACACGGAGAGGAAAATCTTCCATGTAGGATCCGACTTTCCTCTGCCTCCAATTTTGGTAATGGCTCTCATGGCAATGAAGGCAGAATAACATTTAAGTGAATTTGATAACTAACTCAGGAAATAAGGGAATTAGAGCCATTAGTAAATCTTTTCACCTCAGAACCTAGACAAACAGGATAAAATTGCTATCAGTTGTAATCTAATTGAATTCCATGGATTTACAACCACAGACAAATTTTAGCCAATAAAGAGAAGAATATAAATGTTTTATTCTGACATTTGTGACATCATAAAGTTAATATAGCTGTGCAATGAAGGGAAGATTGTCTGAGCACATTTGTCTAATTTAAGTCTCATTTATAATAGAAAATAATTAAATACATTCCATGAAATTGGAGAAAGCAGAAGAGAGCGCTGAAAAATGTCACTTTGTTTGTGGGACAGAGATGTACTTTGTTGTTTCCTGCTGTTTATCTTTTGCTCTGCAAGCAGGAGTTCCCATTTATGTTCAGCTATCAACTGCCAACCTACAGCCCACTGGAAGATGCATGTCATTTCCAGAAGGATCTTAATAAACACCACCAGTGGAGAGACATTTCACACTTGGCAGTTCATCTGTCAGAGCAAGAGATAACTTCAAATTATTCCCATGACCATTCTGCAAGTATTTGCGGAAGGAGGCTAAAACTGAGAAAATACTTAGGGAAGACACAAGTTAGGGAGAACTCACTGGCTTCATTAGGGGAGAGCACAGTTCACTGAGCTCAGGGGTGACACTCGTCTTACCGTTGATTTGCTACACCAAGTTCATCAGGCCAGTTGAAGAAAATGGAAATAACACCACTTCCTTGCAATGAACAGCACAGTGCTACTAACGGCATCCCACGGCTCTAGGGTGCCACTGCCAAACCTCTCTTAACCATGTCGTGGAGGGCAGAGCATCTGCAGGGGGAGATAGAGCCCAGACAAGTGCTTGCATCTCAGAGAGAAGTTAAGAGGGCATCCCTCAGCCTCCATAGGACCCTGCCTCTATCGCATCATCAGGGTGATAGTTGTCTTCTGTTTCTCTAAGAAGCTCTGGAAGTTGCTGAAGATGCTCCAGCTTAAGAATAAGGCCATGTGGCATACATGAACCAAGTGGGGAAATGTTGTAGCACTCACCCAAGCACTGCCCGTGCCCCTTTGCACCGTGCTCCCACTGCATCGTTTACCTGGCAATGCTCCTCTCTCCCCGTTTTCCCATCTCTCCATCACCATCTTGGATAAAAGGGAGAATAGGATGATAGCAAATTGGGAAAACAGGATACCTGACTCACAAGCAGGCAGCAGAAACTGAGGTTAGTATGGATGTCTTGCAGTCCCTTCCCAGCGGATAGGCAAAAGAACAAGGAAAGGCATGCATACACAGAGTCTCAGGACAGGTGTGTGTATAAGCAGTGTATCAAAGGAAAGGCGTGACTGAGAGGCTCTTTCTCCTGAAGCCATCTGGCAGAAGCTCCTGGCAGCTTTCCCCATTGCATAGCACTCCTTCAGCAGCTTTCCCCACAGCGTGGCACTGCAACCTGCTTGGGTCAGGGACGGCAGGAAGGCAGCTGCCCTCACTTGGGACCCTGTACTGCAGCCCGAGGCGGCTGCTCTGAATTTTCGTTCTGGTGCTGAGGAGTAGAGATGAGAGCAGGGGGAGGAGCAGAGCGCTGGCCCAGCTTGGGTCTTCTCCTGGAGTGAGTTTATTCCTTGCATGTGTTCCTTGCCTTTGGTTTTGTTTGCACATGGAGTCCAGCAGTCCTGAGTGGAGTGTCAGCGTATCTAACAGTTTTGCCCTGGTTTTAGCTAAATTGAATAAGTGAGTCCTCTCTGACAAGGATCTGCCTTTATTCATGAAAGACTTGGTGTTAAGAATGGGAGAAAGGAGTCTACTTTGATGCCCTGCAGCCACATAGTTTTGGTTTGGGAAATAGGGTTGCTAGGATTTTTTTTCACACCTTATTCTTTGCTCACAGCCCTTGCCAGTGTAACTGCTCCAAGCACACCATGCCCGCTCGCCCAGCTTTCTCCTCAGTGCCCCCGCAGCGCTGCAAGCCTGTAGCAGTTCTTACGAAATAGGAGCTCCATAACTCTGGACACGTATACTGGAGGGCTTATTCCTTCTCTGTTTGTGCCCACGGATGTCACTACATCACTATGCTGAAAGTTCACCTCTCCCAGCTACTACCAGCTGGTAACTACCTGGTTATGGGCTGCTGCTGGTGTTGCTGTCAGGGAAGCTGTGGCAATGGTGCTGGCAGTCCAGGGCAGGCAGCTGGGTGACGCACAGGTTTCTCACAGATTTGCACAGTTAAACTTTCTGATTGCATGATGATTCCTCCCTTACCCTCACACAGACACACACGCACATGCACACACATGGAGCAGCAGCAAGACTTCACCCAAAAAAGAAATTAAGGACCTGGTTCATCTCTGGTGAAGGTCTGCCTGTATTTATATAGTGTGACCACTAGGGATCTAGGATGCTAAGACCTATAAAAAGCCAGGCCTATTTCATCTAATGAGAAATGTAGCTCTTCTCACTCCAGCAATGCTTTGACAGCAAGAGTGTTGTGACTTTTTTCCGTTCTAAGAAAATCTGCCCATCAGCTCCACAGCTCATGAAACTTTTTTCTGGGCACTTCTATAAGACCTTCTCCATTCTACCAAGAGTTAATGTGGAATGCATATGAAATATATATTTGGAAGGCTGATGAAGGTATGACAAGGCTGGAGGCTACTGAGCAATATCTGCTCCTGTGAAATGTGAACCTCCTGTATTTTTTGTCCCATAGCGAAACCTATCCCTGAGCCTCACTGACTGGTAGAAAGGCGAAGTGCAAGGTCTTTGAACACGTTAAGGTCAGCAAACTGCAACACATCATGGCTCAAAGGTCAGGGTGGTTTTGCATTCCTTCTTTAAAGCTAGGTGCTAACCATGCTGAAATGCAACATTATTATGCAGCCTGGCAAGATTTCAGTGATTTTATTGAAAGGGCATTTTGTTATGTTTATTAGATTTGTCAAGAAGGCATTTTATGATGTTTATGAGGTAGCATATAAATTTATGAAACTTTAACATTTTCATCAAAAATAGCCTTTACTGAAAATCAAATAATGTGAGCAGTAAAACCTCCCATCAGACAAATCCAGGCAAAATTTTCCATCAAGCAAGGCACGGAACCATCCACAGAACAATCTGTGAAATACCATCACTGAAACCTGGGCCGTAAAGCAGTGGAATACCTGCTGGGTGCATGCAGTGATGCTGCAATGCTCCCAGGTGGGTACAGATGTGGCAATTCTGTCTGATGTCCTTGCCTGACTACAAGTGTGGGAGTTGCAGGGCACCTGCTGGTTTTGTCGCCCTAGCTTTTGCAGTAGGAAGGAAAGAGCCCTGGCTTGTGTTTTGGCAAGTGTACTGCCGTCCATAATAAGCACCTGTCCCTCTGGGCTCCAGAGCACGACTGGCTGTGCAGGAACGAGCCAAAGCCCCTTCTGCAGGTTTTTTTGTTTGTCATTGTTGTTGCTTTTAATTTTCTGCTGTTCACTTCTGTCTTCTTCCCCCCTTTCAAGTAAAAAAACTGCCTTATATTTCTGCTCAGAGAGCTCCCTTCTGCTCCTCACTTTTTTTCCTTTGTTCATACTCCACAATACCATCAAGACGATGTAAAACACTTGACCTCTCCCCTCTTTGTTTCTTAGTTAGGAGGTTAGTCTGGCATTCTGCAATTGATACTCTCCCCCTTCTTGGAGACTATAATGTGGCAGCAAGACAGGCTGAGGAACTGATGAAGTCATTACTGTGTCAGCTGGGACCTCTGCAGCAGCCATGACAACATTTCCAAACTGATGATTTTGGAATTCCATTCCCAAGTCTCTTCCCCAGGCAGGGGAAGGCTTAGCGACAATAAAATGCCTCCCACACTGCTTCCCCTTTGCAAAGGAGCCCTAAAAAGTGGGAAAGGTGGCCGGGATGAGAGGCATTGGGAGGTTAGGCAGGAGAAGTCCATGGAGTAAAGAGCTGGAAGAAGAGTAGGGTGCGGGAGGGAACACAGTCAGCGCTGCCTGTGTGTTGAGGCAGGCTGTCCTTATGCTGGAGGAGTTCGCCCTGGCATGAATCAGGCCCTGAAGGGCAGAGAAGGGAGCTATTTGAAAAGCAGAGATCAGACAAGGGAGATGTGGTCACTTCATATGGCTGAACAGTCCTCTCACAGGTGTAGCATCACTTCACCAATAACCTTCCTGGACCTGCTTTGTCTTGCACTCTTGGTGAGAAGCTGCAGCACTACCTTTGCTTGGTGTTCTCCCGTATTTCACTAGGGGACACATTCAAAGCACAATGCCAAGCAGGGTCCTGCAATAACCTTACTAGACCTAAGCTCTGATGATGCCAAGGGGTACTTAATCTACTTCCATTTCCACACATTTTGTTTTGGGAAATGTACCTTATAAAATGCCATGGGAGCTGAAAGCTGATAGCATCCATCAAATAGCAAAGTGCCTTGTTTATTGTCCAAACTCTCCCTAGCTGAAGTATCAGTAGACTTGGATGCCTCTCTTAAGTATTTATCTATCTGAAAGTGCAGCACTGTCATTAGTTTGATTGGGGTGGAGGCATGTACTGCAGTGATTGGCCTGGGCAGTATGAGAATGCAAAAGGCTGGGAGAATGGGGATGGTAAGTGATGGTGTGCAATTACTATGCAAATTTATGCAAATCACCACCAAAAAAAACTTCCCTGGTTATGGATGCTGCTTTCAGCAAACATAGCATCAAAATGGGAGTTAAAAGCCAAACAGACTGAAGAAACTTCCTAACTTTTGTTGGCCTAAAATAACACCAACTGCAGGGCTTGCAGAACACATTTGTGTGCCTTCCCTCATCCCTCTCTCTATAGCCCCAAGATACATCTTAACATAAAGTCTGCTACCACCATCTTGAGAACCCTCTTACTGCAGTGGTACAGCAAGTTTATGCTGTGTTTAGGGACCATCTTTGTCTGGGTCTGCCCTGGCTTTTTGCACAGGCAAAAGATCCAGGATTTACAGGAATTTTCCACCCTCATAGCCCTGGTTAAGTTAGGACAAGTGTCCTCTTTGCCACCAGCACGGGCTACACCTTGCACACCACCTTATGCACCAAATATCAGACCCAAAGCCTTGGAGAAGAAATAGGTACATGGAACACTGCCAGAGACCTTGCTTACAGCCTTGGGTTTTTTTCCCTCATTTTTTCCAGAGTTTCATTCCTTCATTGTTGCAATGAACTATATTCTAAGTAGATCATTCTCCACTCATTCATTTTAGTATATACTTCTATATCTCTGAGTGACTCCAGGCAAGTCTGAACAGCCTGCTTTTCCTGGGCGTATGATGACCTATGACTTCTGGGTGACCCCTCACGTATGCTGGACAAGGAGGTTGCGAGGCATGGCACAGTATACGAGATTTTAAGAGTATATATTCACAGGCTACTTTTGGCTACACGCACCATTAGCTGAATCCCATTAGCTTGACCCTTGATCCAGTGAGAGCCTACAGGTAAGCAGATGAATCAACCCTGTCATGAAGCAATATCACATGGAACATCAGCAAGAGGCCAGGCAGAAAAGTTCAAAGTATAGATGTGTCCACACAAAACTTAATACGCTGTAGCTCATCCAAAGATTTTCGTATAAGCCATTTTTTAAATGAACCCAGTCTATGAAAAGTGAACATTGACTTGCTGTAGTTCACTGTGTGAATTCAAAGTGTTTCAGGTTTGTAAGAAGAGGGTAGTACAAAAGCACAAATAGAATAAGCTGGCCATGAGGTAGCGTTTGTCATGTGGCTGCGAATAACAGAGGAAAGCATGTGAGCAGCACATACGAGAGTGCCACAAAAGAAAGGAGGATCAGAAGGAATGTTAGAGCTTCTTACTCTTAAGAATTTATTTAACCCACTGACCTCTTGTTTGTTTAATTAAAAATAAAAGATTACTGAAAGGCCTCCATGGTTTTTGGATCATATATTGAGGATACCTTAACTCAGCACTTTGGGCTGGTACCCTTCGGACTGAATGTGGTCTTGGCATAATCCCAGCGCCTTCCACCAAGATGTACCCCATTACCACAGTGCTGATTTTGCCCTCTCTTTTTGAGGCCATATAACTGCGCTCAGCAGTTACGAAAGAAATGTACGAAATAGAAATTAAATAGAAAGAAAGGTATGACTAAAGCTTCATTAATTTTACTCCAGTCTGAATGAACTTGGAAAGCTTTTAGGCAAGGTTTTGAAGTGAGGGAATATTAAACCACCAATTTTTTAAAATATATCAACACTGACCATGATTTAATATTTTCCATATCACTTCAAACATCAGGATTCATAGTCGATCTGACAGGACTTTCAGAGGAGGCTGTCCAAGCACTTCAAGGTCACAAAGGTCTTGGAAACCAGATGTCCTTAATATCTGAATGCTGTTAACAGTTCAGAAGAGTTTCTTGTCCACTGGCAACCTCACTTTGTCTGTGATAACCTGATATTGATTACCTCACCAACGAGAATTTGCTTCAGACATAGAGGTGGCTATTGCCATAACTAGTGAAGACCTGAGATACACCAACATTTGGACCATTGTTTACTGTGGGAACAACTCTACTGCACTGTGCTTTAGGGCCTCTAGAAACAAATCGATACGGGTGGAGAAAAAGAAAGGCTCTGAGGTGGTCGATCAGCCCTCCCCAGTGCAGCTTGCATGCCTCGTGATGGGACAGGAGTGAGTGTGTTGGCTCAGTCCTACTTTCCCCTTTCCGCCCCCTGTGCTGCCCCAGATACTTTCGCATCCTTCCCCCGAGTCTGTTGAATCCTCTGCCTGTATACTGTGAAGCCCTTGATGCTCCTGTAAAATATGCAGAATGAGTAAGTGAGAGACTGGATGGGCTCCTAACTACTCCCTGGGCCAGTTGAGTCCCAGCAGGGCCAATCCAGCTAGCTATTCCCAGTTGCTTAACGGCAGTCCACATATCTTCCTATCTCTAATGCTCTAGATGAGACCTTCACATCCTGAGGCTGTGCCTGGTTAGTATGCCTGCAACACATTTTGTAGCACTCTTGGTGGAAGCTGGGTTTTCCCCCCTGGTTTTGGGTAATGTTTGCACCAGGAATGATCCAAATATCTAACTGGCAGGAATCCTAGACCTTCTGGAGAGTAAATTGCTGAGGGAGGTATTCAATAGATAAGATATACTGCCACGTATATATCAATATTTACAATATTTCTAGGACCAAATCTGAAGTCTCTTACTGAATAATTGGAAGAACTCGCACATATTTTGACAGTGCTAAGAAAGCACTTGGGGCCTCGACTCTGATTTATAATGTGCTTTGGGATTAAAGGTGTCCTTTAAATGTAAGATTATTATTAATAACAATATCATTGCAAGTCCCAAAACAGTGAGCTAGGAACAGATACAGGGTATTCTGCATGTTTGTTAAACCAAACATAACCGCTACAGGAGACCAAGTTGCTCCTGCCTTTTATTAGAATGAAGCAGAGAAGCAATATGAACAAATATGATTAAAAAGACCCTCTGGATTAAATGTACCCCTGATTGCTCTTGCAAGCCAGATATCAAATTCTGTGCTGTTTTCTAGAGGTTGATTTTTACTCTACAGTCTTCATCTGATTTTCCAGTCAGCATTACTTCAAGCTTATTACATTTGTAACAGGATACAAATACAGCACCATTCATTTAATTTTATTTACATTTCAGAGTTATTCAGCTGGAATAAATTGAACACAATTTGATTGAAACTGTCCTGCAGGACTGACTTTAAGCACATTCAACAAGAGTGCTTTATAAATAATGGCAGCATTTAGTACACAAAAGACACTCTCTTGGACTGGAGGATTTGCAGGAGTCATTAGCAGATGAGGGAAAAGCAACATTGCCAAGAACAGAGCTAAGCTGAACGCTTCTGCTCTGGAGCCCACTTTTCACTGCATGCATCTTCAGAAGAGACCTCTGCTGCAGAGCATGACGACCTTCCCCATACAGCTCTGTCTGTGACCTACAGAAAGCAGTGGCTCAAGTAAATTGTTCAAATGAACCTTGATAGAAAAGGAATGAGGGATATCAGTGTTTGTTTTGCAGTGGCCCTTAGAAAGCCTACTCAACGATGGAGAAGCTGTTGTAAAGACAATTTGCAAGAACCAGAAGACCATCCCTATCTTCCAGATGAGGGTATCAAAAAGGCAGTGGATCTATCTGGGCAGAGAGGGCATAGATAGGATGAATGGACTCCTGTTTGTCAGCATGATGGGGAGTGGCCAAACAACCGTCAAGCTCTTCATAGGCAGCATAGTGAAGGAGGGCTTTCAACAGAGGTTTGGAAAGATAATGAGGGTCATCTCACTGCTCTTTACCAAGATTTCTCTCAATAACAGCAAGGAAAAAAGCACAGAAGTATTTCTATAAAAATGTTAACAAGCGAGAAATAGAGACTGACAGAATGATGAGAAGGGAAACGACACTGTCATAGCAAAGGAGAGCTCTTTGGCAGGGTGGGAAGGGCCTTGACAGGAAAGATAAATAGCTTGTGTTTGATGGGGTAAAGAAGAGGAATGTAGTAGAGAGGAGCAAAGAATGTGTAAAATCCTCAAGCTGATGGATTAGGAGGATGATCTTTACAGCAGTATTTTGCAGGGATGTGCACAGACTGAAATTACACTTGGCAAGACCAGAGAGAAGGGTGTTTCAGTAATCAAAATGCAAGACAATTGAATTTTAGCCAGGTTAGATATGACCTTCTGATGCTTTTAAATGGGAAGGCTAGGTTACTACCAGCATCTTTCCTATCTTGCATGGAAGGAAAAGGAAAAGTTTCGAAGCATTTTTTCCTTATGATTATGATTGTTCCATTTTTACCTGAATGTGTTTTGTTCCAACTTCTGACAGCCTGCAGCATCCATGAGACAATCCCATTCACATGTGTGGGAGAAGGACATGCTCTCAAAAGCTGTAGGCTGTGGGGGTCTTTGGTGTCCTACCACCTCTCTAACTGATCTCGTGTAAGCCTTGCAGGAGAGTTTGAAGGTGTCACTGTTAGGACAGATAAGTGAGATTTGTTAGTGCCTATTTGGTGGTGCCTAATAGGTGGGCACTCCATGTCCACCCCCTTATGGAGCTAGCAGAAGAAAAGAGGGATTCTGTTTCAGACCGCTGGGATTTGTGTGATCTGTCACAGCGAGACATCTGATTATGAAAAAATGGAATTGCCGTGCCATACCAAACAAATGGACCACATAGTTTAATAATCCCACTGTGATAGTGCTTGGTGAAACGCTTCAGATTAAGTACAGGGAACATAGCAGAAGACAAGTAGGGAATGACTTTCCAACAGGGGAAGTTTCTTTTTAATCCTTATCAGTTAGCAACTAGCCTAGGCCCTGAAGCAAGAGGGCTTATATCCTTTCATAACAAAAGAAAATATGTGTTCTATTTAGTGAGAACATTCCCAATTACATTATCCATATAAATGTCTAATCCTGTTTTTAAATCCTACTAATCCCTTAGGCTTAATGTTATCTTATGGGAATGAGCTAATTAGGCATTGTATAAAACGTATTTCCTTTTAACAGTTTTATATTTGCTGCCTTTTATTTCCATTGAATGTCCCCTTGTCCTTGTATTCTGGGAGGGTGAATCGGAGCATCTATTTTTTTTTCTTTCTAGCACCAACATTTTCCACATCCCAGTCAGGGGCCTTCTCTCCGATGTACAACTTTCAGTGTTTCCAGACCTTCCCTGTTAGAATACCATATTCACGTCATTTTGCAACTTCTGCCACTTTTATCCGAGAGCCTTATTCAGCTTCCTTACCAAACCAAGAAACAGAGCAGGACAAGAAGATTGTGCTATTGACTTAAACAAGGCCATTACCATGACTGAAGACTTGTTTGCCCCATACTCTAGGTAGATGGACATTTTTTGCATATTTGATCACCCTGTTATGCCTTGAGTGAGAGAATCCACTGCGCTTTCCCTTGCAGCACCCCAGTTCCCTTGCTGAGGCGTTACAGCTCAAGCAAAACCTGCTGAGGTGCCTGAGTGGCCTCCATCACCCCTTCTGGAGGCACGGCCCTGTGCCTGCCAGCGTGGGAACGGGTCCACCACCACCACCTGCTCCTGCAGGTTGCCTCTGCCATTGCTGCATCTCTTCTAGACCTGAGGAGACTCCATGGCAGTGTCAGATCCACCTCTTACACCTCCCTTTCCCCTCCCTTTCCCAAACAGTTAAACAGTGGCCATAGCAGGGATTAGGGAGGCATCCTGCTGCCAATATTTATCAGCTTAAAAGCTGATCACTTATTCCTATATTTTGTTTCCAGACCTTTTGCACGTGTTTGATGGCTCCTCCTCTCACCTTTTACCCACCTTTCCTTTTTAACAGTGTCTCAGTAGGGGGTTTTGATATGTGTTTTCAAATGACCAAATAAAATTTGACAATTTGTTCACATCCTATATAACTCTGCAGTGGTGCTGGAGTCATGATAGTAAAGCTTAGTTCTTGCTAGAATATAAAGAGCCTGTATGGAGCAGAATATAGAAATTGTGAAGGATTTTTATATTCTGGATTCGGTACAGCATTTCTTCTGGCTCTCATCCAAGCTTCTCCACATTGATTTTTTTTCAGAGCTTATACAGGAAGCCAAACAACCTTTCCATTGAACCCAGAAGTAAACTGATCACAAGCCAAAGATGAGTCCTCTCTCTGCAGCTATCTGAAACATTACAGCAGCATTTGTTGAATGTGCCTTTATTTTTCTGGTTTTAATCTGCAGTGTGCTGACAGCCCCAGGAAGATTCTTCTTAATGGACTTTAATAGCAATGCAGCACTAAACTTATATAGCACCTGCCACACCAAGGCATCCCAGTAGACTTCCCAAATAATAGAGTTTAAAGCTTCTGCTTTCACAAGCCAAAGGCAAGGCTCAGGAGAGCAAAATTAAGTTTGGGTTTTAAAATATTGACAAGCTTGACATTATTAATTTCAAGAGGGGAATTCATCACTGCTGGAATAGATTGCAGAGGAGAAACCAGGGGAGGATCAGCAGAGGCAGCATTGATCAACTTACAACCACACACCTGGATGGGAACCTTTCAAACCCCAGGAATGAAAACCATTGTTCAACATGCAACAATTGCATGTTTACAGCTGCTTAACCCACTGCAATTAAAATAAGTCATCCAGAAGAGCAACAGGAAGTCTGAGGTCAGGCTCGCTGTATGTAATTTTGAGCTTTCGTGCAGTACCTTCTATACAACGGTCTCAAAGCATTCTACAACTCTTAACGGGTACGTCTCCCTGGTAGCAAAAGCATTATAGCTATTGCAAACCAAGACGCATAAAGATCAAATGACCTGTGCAAATGAATTCATAGTAGTACTAATATCAGAAACCCAGGAGCTCTGGTTCTCAGATTTCTCATCTACCCCTTAGACAATGAAGCTTTCTGAAACTCCAAGAGGTCAATGTGTCACATGCATGACTTCTCTTTCACTTTGGTCCTAATCCTAGGAATGGTTATATATGTGCTATTAAGGCTACTATAACGTTAATAATTGTAGCCTTTAACTGGTGTAAAGCAGGTGTCATTTCCTTTCATCAATAGGATTTCATGCTTTTAAAGCCAAAGCAGCAGAAGAACCAAACCTTGTGTTTCCTGAGCTGTCCAGTCTTTCAGCAATAAATGAAACAAGCTGGAAACATCTTGCAGGCCGTCTGAAACAAGAATACAAGGAGATGCTGAAATGTTTAGAACATTTGGAAACACAGTTTAACAGATCCTGGTAAGAGATTTTACCTCTTTTCAATGGAATAGGAAAAGTCTTTCTTAGCTATCCGTGCAAGCTGATGAAAGCTGCTTCTGAACTGTGGCAGCAAAGTTCAAGACAGGTCACACTTTCCAATAGGAAATAGAGCACATGCTTTCTGAACATTACAACTAATATATACTTTTTGGTTCCATATCTTTAAAAGTTAAACGCATCTTCAAATGATTACAGCTATCTTCTTATTCTCAAGTTACTTATCACATGTCTAATAAATCTGTGAGCACCAATCAGTGCATCAAACTACAAGTTCCCATTTGAAACTCCTAAAATATTTTTTTTATAATGGCTATAAATGATTTTGATTCAGACAGCATAAGTAACTGCAGCTTATACATATTATGCAGAACTGAGCTTGGAAATAAGGCATTTTTATTTCTCTGCTGTAAGATTGCCCTCCTTGATTTTCGAACCATTCTCAGACATTTTGATGCCAGGCAAAAGGTGACATGTAAAATAAGTTGTTGGAAGGAAAGGGTATGACTGAGCAAAAGGTATGCGCAAAAAAGGAAAAAAGAGCCTTTCTCTGAAAGAGAAAGTTTATGACCAAACTCAAGCAGTGGAAAAAAAATGATCTGGGGATTCAAACTATTCTTATCATCCAATATATGAACTCCACCCTTCCCCAAGGTCCTTCTCTCCTTCTGCCTCCTAAGAAGCCCTTTTACAATCCTTTTTTTGTGTGACTTTTGAAGGTGTGAGGAGGGACATAGCTCTGACTGAGCTCTGTCTGCCTAGAAACCAATTAGTGCCCTGCACCTAATCCACAAATTTGAAGCGTGACTTCTTTTCACCTACGGACAGAGCATCCGACTCTGGAAACAAAAATGCTGAACCAGTGCCCTTGGGCTCTCCTACAGTTGATTGGTATCAGGAGAATCCAGCTGGGTAAATCAGATGATAACAGATATCAAAGGCCCAGTTCTGTCACTTTAAGAAAATATAGGACCACTGTCAGTGCTGTCCAATGAAGAGGATACTTCTTCGGTTTAAACAGAAGCAAAATGTGAAGTATTAGTGCTAGTTCCTTCCAGCATTCAGATGGGGAAATGATGAAGAGATGAGTTATTCTAAATGCCTAAGCACCACAGAGGCACAGCATAAAACATGAGGCACGCTGCATGGCAGAGCTCCCCTTGGCTCATGCCTCAGCCTGCACAAGCCAGTAAACAGGCGGTAAAAAAAGCGGCATGCTATCTTTTCTGTCATCACATCCAAAGCTGAGGCAAACAGTCATCAAGAACAGCTGATGCTGGTACTTGGTAAAGGAGGAAATCAGTCTAGGATGGGTCATGGACACCCAAAAGGATCAGACAGCGGAAGGGACAAAGAAAATTCATAGGTGTTTTATAGGATTGACAGGTCGAATCGGGTGGCCCTTCCTGAGAGATGCTGCCACCCAGGCAGGGGGGTTGGTGGGGGACTGGGAAGCAGCTTTTGTACCTTGCAGCTTGAAGGAGGAGAAAGGATGCTCACAGATTGTCTGGGGAAGAGACGAGCTTTTTGTCAGTTTTTTTCCAGGGTTGGAACAGCATGGGAGGGCAAGAGAGGGGAGAGGGAGTTTAATAAGTGGGTACTTAATCCTGGGTTTTTTAGTGGTTTTATACATGTAGAGGATTTTATGTGTTTCATTCAGGAGCCCAGTACTGCAGGCACTGTCAAAACATAAACCACCAAGGCAGTTCTGCCTTGATAAAGTTACCAGCCAGGAACAGGGAGCACAGAACAGATCAATATATAATGTGGGAGTCATCGGCAAACCACCTGCTTAACCAATGTCTAACAGCCTGTCTCCAGAAATAGACTACATGAGACAAGCATGGGTGTAAGAGACTCTGCAGTAAATAATTATGGATTAAGCTACAGCTAACCACTGATAGTTTGTCTCTCATCCATTTTTGTATTGTCTCACCTATGGCTGCAGTCGTCATGCATTTTACTTCAAACTTTATTTTCATCCTCCTGAAAAAAGCTAGCCATAGACATCTTGCAGGGGTATAAATTAGAGCCTAGGTGTCAGTGTAAGCTGAACCCAAACTGGACACAGCTGAAACCTAGAGAGCAGAGTTTAATTTTAGTAGTCCTTCAATGCCACTGCAGTCTCCTAAGCCTGTACTTTCCAGCCTCTCTATTGCCCCTCCTTTTCCTCCAGCTTACTAGAAGCCACCTGCTTGTTTCTAGCAAAGCTGAAACCCAAAATATCACAACATGCTCCATTCCTTTACCGCTCACCTCTCTTCAACAGCCTGAAAAGGTGCTACCTGAATGGGCTGCTCACTGGGCTGAGTGCTCAGCCCTGGGTGCTGACTGGTGAGAGAAGAGGAAAGAACATGGTCTGGGGATGAAAACAGCATGGGAGGCTGGCAAATTAAAAGCTTGGGCAGATGGATGTCCTGCATCGGGGTAGATTAAATGCAATTAGACCATCTCACTATCAGCTTTACAAGGCGAAGTACCGTGACAGCAAGAGCGGCCACAAGGTTGTCCCACAGCAAGGTGGCTGACAAGGCACACGGTAACGTGTTGACACGAGGTCGAAGAGAAGAGAGAACAGAGTACCTCGGGAGAGACCTTGGCAACAGGAGGAGCAAAAAAGCAGGAACAGACCTTGGGACAGATTGTGTGATTAAGTGGAGCTGGAGATAATTGTATTTTAAAGATCTCCTGGGGAATGGGCTCAGAATAGAAGCAGCAGCAGGGTTGGATCTGTAGCTACATAGATAGCTATCACCACATTTGTTAGCATGGAGAAGGAAATGGAGAACTGTGGTCTGCATGGGTAAATTTCTTTTTAGCAGGTCAGTGCAGTGTTAGACAGATGCGCCAATACTAGTGGTGTAACATTGTCCCACACAGGCTGTTACAAGTCCCAGGGCTATACTAAATGAAACTGTTGACAGGAATACTAGTCTCCAGAGGTTATTTGTTCACAGCCTGCTGTTTGGGAATAATGAAGGAAGGTGGAGAAGAGATAATTTTTTAACCACCTTCTGGTATCTCAGTTCAGCACCACCTGGATGTTCACCCCAGTTATTCCTTATTCCTGACTAGATGCTTCCCATTTTTTTACAGAGGAGAGACTTGCTGCAAGCTGTGATATTCATAAGCAGGATAAATGTCCAACAGCTGCCAGCTAGCTCTCCCCATTCATTCACATGATGATCAGTCAAAAGGTGCTGAAATCTCCCCTCTGAATAAGTAGATGGTTTTCTATCAAAAGCCCAAGTTATCCACTCTCTTGTTTAGGGGTCTACAGGAAAATGTCATCCTTGCAGGGTTTCCCTGGGCTGGAGAAGCAGTAGAACAGCAGAGGAAATGGGCCCTACATCTGATTGCCTTAACATTTCAGGTTACTATCCTTGCCCTTTTTTCTTAAATTTGTTGAATGAAACCATTTGAAACCATGACAATAGCATACGTGTGGCTGCTGCTGGTAACCAGGCTACTAATATCTTTCAAACAGGCTAAGCAATTAAATAAAGGCATGCCTAGTAAGCAGAAATACTATCTTGTGGTCATGCTATGCTGTAAGGCTTAATATAGGATTTTCTTTCTTTCTCTGGACAAAAAATAATATGTCCTTTCATTGTTTTGATAGGACTTGCCACCTCAGCATGGCTAAGGCAGCCGTTCTGACCTTTCAGCAAGAGATTTGTGACACAGGAAGATGCACAAGAACTCAGAGGGAGCAAGGTGCAAGGAAAGTCCAGTGGCTTTGTACACGTGCCTGAGTAGCAGGAGAGAGAGAGGGACAGGGAGAGGGAAGACAGGAGCAGGGGGACTGGGGACAGGGAGGTATACAGTACGCAGGGTGTGAAGAGAGGGAACAGGATGAACAGCAGCAGCAGAAGCTTAAATAGCTCATAGTTTAAACAGTCATCAAGTAAAAACCCCAGCTACAGCGCTTGTGACATTACCACCTTCCACTGTAGCAACCAAGCAACATCCACATCCTGTGAAGCACCTAAGAGTGGGTAATGCTGATGGTGAATTCCCCTCACACAAGCAAAAGTCCCTACTTACTGCCCTGTCACCCTCTGTCACCACAGGAGACCAGGCGTCGTGCAAGCCCAGCAAAACACCACTTGGTGTCACAGGTCCTTTCACACCAGGTGCACTCTTCTGCTTCATTCTTGGCGATGCATACTGCTTACGGGCAGCTGTGAAGATTTTCAGTATCACATTTGTTATTTTAAAACTTTGTTATGCCTACATAAATTGGTTAGATTGGACAGTAGATCTGTACATATATGTGGGAGAAAGAAGCAAAAATAAGGAAGTTGTATCTGAAGCTTGTAATGAAACATCACTCTTTTGTGAGTGTATAAATAAGGCTCATGTCTTCCTCTGCCCTTGACAGCTCTGTACGCAGCATCACATCCCCCCATCACAGCATCGCAGAGGCCACCCTGTGATGTCAATTGTGAGAACACAGGTCAGCCCTTTGTCACTTTGTCCCAGCCACAGCGCAGATGAGTGCCTTTGCCGGCTGCCCATGCATGACTGCAAACTAGTAAGGCTTTGAACCCCTTGCAGGAGAACTCTCCTGATCTTCTCACAGATGTTGCGCAGATGCACTGTGCTGCAGTAAATATGAGCTGCATCCAGTGGGCTTTGCAGGCAGCGTGGCCATGCCTTCAGTGCACCAGATGTGTGCACTAGCGCCAGCTTAGCACATATAAACTGCCTGCTCCCAGGTGCTTTGATTTCGGCATTTAACATCTTGAACCAAAGCAGTGCAGTCTGGTTTTCTTCAAAAAGGGATACTCAGTTTGCAGTATATGCAGTGCAGAGTCCCTTGCCTGCTTGCTGTAGCCCTTTTTCCTGGGGCAGCCAAGGGCCTGGTGAAAGACCCTGGGTGTGAGAGCAGCTGTGTCCCTCTCTGCAATAAATCAGCATGGCCAGAAAGTGCTGGGGTAGAAGCGGGAGGGTCACAGTGTGTGGCCTTCTCTCAGGGCTCAAAGTAGGGAGGTGATGTGCCCATCCCAGAAATGCAGGGAGCCACCACTGAGAATGAGTAATGGCTATCAACACCTTCTCCCAATTGTGCTGTCTGGAGGACTTGTGTCACCTCCTGATCACCCGTGTGAATGACCTCACATTAAGGAGACCCTCCTACTAATTGCAGGTAACAACAGTACTTCACCAATAAGCACAGTCAGTTCACACCTCAGAGCTGTTGTCTATAAATTGCCTTCGAAAGCTGGTAGAAATTCCTCGATAGGGTTTTTCAAGCTTTTCTTTGAAACCAGGAAAGCAGAAAGCTTTCTTCCCTGGAGAACTGATTAGCAATAAGCCTACACTGACATGGTCTTAATCCAGCCTTGACTATGAATAACAGAATAGGAAACCAAAGCAGTTTGTCCCAGATCCCATTTTGAAGTGTTAAAGACAAACTGTAATATCACTTCAGAAATAGATGCTATTACAGACACAGCCACTGTGCCAGCTTTTCCCTTAGCCTCCTTAAAACTCTCATGTCCCTGTTAAGCACTGCTGGGGGATGTAGTAAAGGAATGAGTAAACTCAGCAGGCAACACAAGTGACAGTCCCAGCAACACCAGCCAGCTTCAGGAGGCTAATTGCGACAGTAAGGGCTCGAGGATCCCTGCTCAGAAGTCTCTCAGTTTTTGTATTGCTTCCCAAGAGCTCACTGATACCTTCCCTTTTCCTATTCTCCTGTTATTCTTTTCTCCATTGCTATGGTTTCTGCCTGTGGTATTTCACTGAAATATTTTCAGCTTGTTAACCATTGACCTGTCCCCATGTTCCACCTTCTCCCGTCTCCTCCTGACAGCAGCCTTCAAGATGTACCCTGTAACCTGTCCCTCTGTTGAAAAGTTGCCTGTGAAATGTAATAATCCTCCTGAAACCCATTTGTAAACCCAAATAGTGATTCATCCTGTCTCCCCTACATGGGATAGGGGTGGTTAGACATGCATGATCACCCAGTGTTTCATTCCTGTGCCAGCACTCAACTCCAAATCTGAGTGTGGGTATTCGCACTGGTCTTCTGGCCAGACTCTTACTCTGCTCACATTCTCATTTGTCCTACAAGTCCACACATTTGTAGGCCATACAGGCCAGACTCTCTGCTGAAGTCAAAGATGGGTTTGGGAAGCTGGAGGAGTGAGAGCACCTTCAGAAAGTGAAGTTAAGAAGCTGCAATGAGTCTGTTTCCATCTTCCCTCCTCGCTCTTGGATCTTTCCATCCCGCACCTGTACACAAACACTTGCAGCCACCTTCCCTCCCACCTGCTCATAAGAAGTCCTCCCTCTCGCAGGAGCTGACTGCGACTCCGGGATCATCTGTGTACTTGGGGTGTGTGTTATATGCTATGCAATCTGGGATGGAGAGTCCCAAAGACCTTGAGACAAGGCTTGCCATGCCTGCTGCTGCGGGAAGGAAAAGGAGGGCTACTGCTTGTGCTACGGGGAGACATCAGCCCCCCCAGCAGCAGCCCCATGCCGTACAGTCCATCCCTCTTTCTGCACCAGTGGTAGCATCAACAGAGCTGTGCAGGAAGAAAATAAGGACCATCGGCTGGAGCCTCACGGCTGCTCACACTGTGGTCATGCAGCTCAGGCGCTGCAGCTTCTCTCATCCAGTCTGCTCTCCGCTTTCTCTCTCGTCTGCAACTACAATGTTGTTGTGCAACTCAATTTCTTTCTCTTGCAACTGAGCCAATGTCTCTCCCCACAGCTGGTATCTTGTCAGAAGCTTTTCCCTAACCACTGCTTCACTTCCAGATTCCTGGTCCTAACTCCCCTGGAAACCGTTCTTTCACAGCTTGCTGCTCTGGTTTCTTATCTGCTACTTTGCTCTCTAGGTTCTCCTCAAGTTTCCTGCCTGACTCTGAAACAAAAATGGAGTATCCTGGCTTCAGTGGTAGCCTGTTAAAGTGAAATGCTTTGCAGCTTGACAGAGGGAGATACAGAGATCCCCTGCTGTGTTTCCAAGGAAAATTCAAAACTTCAGCATTCTCTTTACTCACCTTCAAAGAGCACCATCTCCTCACCCTCTGGCATGTACCCCAGATCCTCCAAACTGGAGTTGCAGCTCTTCCCTCGGGGTGAAAGACTCCTTCAGATCTCAGCATTTCCAGCCCGGAGAGAGGAGAGCAGAGCACGCTGTGGCAGGTGTGTTACTGCAGGAGGCGGGACGGGACTCTCCAGCAGCCCCTCACCAACTCACCTCCTCTTCCTCCCTCTTCAGCCTCTGTCCAAGGCCGGTGGCTGCTGCCCTGGCCTGGGGAGGACCAAGCTGCTCAGGGCCACTACCTCCTCCAACCTTTCCTGCTTGTATTCTGCCATCACCTTGATGCAACAGGCAGAGTGGGAAACATTGGGGGTCTCTGGCAAGATGGAGGGGTGGCTCCCTGCCCAAGCACAGATTTAACGGGGTGGGGCAGCAGGTCTGAGCACCACCGCAAGCACTGGTCAGCCCAGCAGATGCTCCTGCGTGGCATGACACTTGTGATTGATTGACTGCACAGCAATCCCTGCCTACCAGCCTGCAAGTCCAGCCGGAGTCTGCCCGGCCATTTCTAGCCAAGAGCTGGGGAAATGTTTCTCAGAGGAGTTGATCTGAAAGGCGAGGGGACCGAGCACAAATGTGGCAGCTCAGTCATACGGCATAAAGGAAAGCCATCAGTGTGCACACAGCAGGGGAAACTGTGCCATGGGTACAACTGTTAACACTTTAAACTTGTTTTATAACAGCGTCAGACAAATTTGAAACAGCTGCTCTGTATGCTCTTCATTTCCAGCGGCAATGTCTTTTTTTTTTTTTTACTTGCTGTAAAAAGAAATTGGTGCTGCTGCTGTTTACAAAATTACCCAAGCTGCACTTACGACTTCTAACTTCTGATCTTGCTGTCATCACATGGATACCATAAGATCAGGGTTTTCTCGGCTGATGTTGGTGCCACAGCCCTGAAAAAGCTAAATGTTGGATACATTATGGAGGGGAGCAGGCAAGGGCAGCAAGGGAGAACTGAAGGCTCCCATTTCACATTCTCTTAAGATCTTTTGTCATTGAACTACTGAACACTTTCTCATGCCGCTGAGCAATTAAGCCTCCCTGACACTGGCGCATTTATGAGGGAATTACCGCTCATCTCAGCCATGCTCAGAAACTCCAGGTCAGAAGTCAGAGAACTGATAAACCTATTGAGGTGCCTGGAAATACATGCAGCTGCCAAGTCCCTGGTCTGGCATCTTCAGAGCAGTGGAGGAAAGAGCAGAAATAGCTTATATTCAAACAGATTGCCAGGGGCAGGCACCTTCCAGTCTAATGAAGGCTGGACTGTTTTATATTTATACAAGATGAGGGTTTTATTATGCTTGTTTATCTGTGCAGCAATAGAACCCAGAAGACCTAGGTGCAGACAAGGTCCCTTTGCATTACACATTACGAAAATGCTGAAGACAAGCCAGGTAGAGAAAACAGAGGAAATATTTAAATATTACTGATCTTTTATCTTTCCATTTAACCATGTTCTTTTGACCTAGGCTCCTTTTTTAAATGGAAGGACACGTATAGTGCTGTATTTATTTTTAACTCTTTAATTTATAAACCAAGTAGTTGCATGAAAGATGATCTGGAATGCCACTGTTAAATGAACCTGGACCCTGGGGCAGAGGCGACAGGTCTTGGGCGTTGCTAAAGGAGCACCCAAGGCACGAGCTCTGGAAGAGGGCACAGACTCTGCATCGGTTGCTATATTGGGAGTCGAGCGATGTGAATGCTATTACTAGATCTGCAGGTGCCTTCTTGTGTGACCCTGGGCAGCTCGTTTCACTTTCAAAGGCTGCTTTCCTCCTGGCAAAATTGCTGTAACTGCTTACCTTTTTAAAAAAAAAAGTGCTTGGAGATCATTTGCTAAAAAAAGCTTTCAAAGGCTAAGAATGGTCTTTGCTGAGTCTGCTATCCATCATCAGGAAATGCCTAGCACAACGTGATCATCGTTACATGTTAATAATTTTCATGGTTTATAATAATAATAAAAGTCTCGGCTTATATAAAACATCTGCAGGTTTATTTTTCTGTGAGTGATTTCAGTATTAGTCACTGTCACATCTGTGTGGGGTCACTACCCACTTTTGTTTTCTAGGCATCCTCTCCCCTTTTATTAAATCATGCCTAATGTTTTGATTTTTTTTTTCATTTTAAATATTCTATCTGGCAATTTTAGACTAGCCTAGAATGTTTGTTTAATTGCACTCCACTTTTGCACTTGTGCTTTTCTCAAAGTGCCCTGGATTACATAAGGGGCAGGAAGGGGAAGTAATACATATGTGGAATAAATAAAAGTATTATTAATAATAATTGCCTCTGGGTTAGTCATATGCATGCAAATTGCAACTGTCTGTGTTAAGAGTTTTCTCTTTCACCTTGGACCCTCCATCCAGCCATTAATTGCAAAGAAATGGCACTCTCTTAGCCACAGTAATAACAACAGCACTTCCTCATCTCTAAAAATGCCATCCAATACAGATTCATTTACCAGACTGCCCATGAGATTATTATAGTTTCCATTTCAGAAAACGAAACTGAGGCACAGAGAGACTTAATATAACCAGGAGAAGAATGTCAAAGTCCTGACTCCAAATTCTGTGCTGTAACTATTTAAACTTGTCCTTTAGTGCTTAAACGTATGTTTTATGTTTTAAAAAGACATAAAGACACAGCTATGAAAACCTTCTAATCTACATGACTCCTAAGTTATAATTCATGGCTGGTTAAATTTTTTTTTTTTTGCTTTGTCAACACAACCAATGTTGAGAGCCAAGATGAACTCAGCTTGCCTTCTTTAATCTGGAGACTTCCTTCAAGCAGCAAAGAAAACTGGAGTCGGATTCATTGAGGCCCAAGCCAGAGGCTAAGGTGCGGGCATTTCTCTCTTCAGACTGCTTGCACTGACACCTAACTTAAACTAAATGAATAAGCAAATCTTGAGGCATTCAGCTGAATCACACCCTGCTATGCCAGGTGCATACAAAAACCCAGATATGCTTTTCAAATGTAGAAAATGAGATGAGCTATGCATCGAAGAGCAGGCATTTGAAAGCCTGGCAGCCTTGGTCCTGATTCAGTCAGTCTTGGGCAGGGTTCAGTCACCTTTTCCGAGGTCACATCTGTGTTGCTGACTTGCTGCAGGTTAATCTCTTCATGGCTTGTAGCCTATGCCCCAGGCTCTAGCGAATCATTGTAACTGTTCCCCTTATTGTTAGCTATGACTATAGCTCAGGCATGTCCTCTCCACTGCCCTTTCCCACGTGCCCATTTTATTTTTTAGCCTCAATGCAGGGTTTAACAAGAATGATCTTCCAAGAGAAAAGATTTCACTAAGAATATCTGCCTACTGGAGAGGAATAAAAAGTGGTGATTATTTCAATCAGTTCAAGAGTCTCTCTAACAGATTGGCACCACATGAGTCACTTTTATCATTTTATGGTAATTTAGATCTGGAGATGAGAAGGAAGATGTACAATACGTGTGACATTCTCCACCTGCTCCACTTTACAGTTGTGCACGTGTACCTCAATCGGGCAATCGTGTTTATACTAAAATAAACAACCCCCAAATGTTCTGATTATATACAGGTACACCCTTTTCTAGTATACCTGAAAAAAAGGGAACACTTGAGAAACAATGGTATTTAACTGTGCCTTCAAATCTGGTGGAGTTTTGCCTCCTGATCCTGTGAGGTCTGTTACCTCATCTAATCCTGCAACGGGACCCTGCTGAGAATGAGCCAGAAGCGTGTCAGTGAGAGGTAAAAATCAGACTTCACCATGAGAACATTTTCCATATATGTCCTAAGCGTTTCTGCCCTTAGAGACATCTTTTTTACACCTTTTACTAAACTTTATGTGTCCTGCTGGCAAATACCTTCCATTTTTGTTTATAATTTTAAACATGAATGTATGGTTATGATCTCTCCCCAAATGCAATCGTTCCCTGGCCAAACTGTAAACATTAGATTTTTTTAAGTATTTCAGTGTCTGCAGGCTGTATTTTGGTTGCTCTTCTCTGCATTCTCCCTGATTTGTCTGCAAAAAGATGCCCAGAGAAGAGCTGCAGGGCCACTAGAGTCCCATTAGAAGGATTACCACCTTCCCCATCTATTGCATGCATTCGGATACGCAGCACTAAAATTACATCAGCTGTTTCTGTTGTCATATAGTTGAACTGTTGCTCGCTAGTCCTCTTCCGGCATTACTGGTTTTCAAGTTACTTTCCTATCACTAAGTAGGTTTCCCCCCACCTAATGCACATTTACAATGCGTATGTACTTCCCAAGGTTGAAACATACTTTGCTGTATCCGGACCATATGATGACTTTCTGTGTATGAATATTCCCAGCCCTATCCAACTAATCTGCTGCATATCCCTGCCTATGCTTCCTAAGTGCTGTTTATCCATTTGTCTCTGGATGCTTGTACATTAGTTGAGAAAGCATCCAAGGCTCAGACAATTTGGATGAGAAAAAGCTAGAGAAAATGTCAGTTAGCACTGAAACTCCTCAGGGAGCCAGAAGCCTGGCTCACCAGGAAATCTGTTGGAGGAAAAGCCCACACGCTGAATAGAGGTTGCGATGCCCTGCTCATGACTGCGTTCATTTTAGATCAGCTGAACCAGTTTTCTCCCTGCCAGCCTCCGAAGAAGCATCACAGACCCGTACTTCCCCTTGCTGTCACGTTGCACCACAGAAACACACTTTCTGGTGTTTGCAAATGGATGGATATGATTAGAAGAAACATGACACAAATCAAAACATTAAAGGGTTTAGAAAAGCAGGTACAGATTAAGATTAACACTACATTTTCAAGAAACAACGGTGAATGAATACATAGGATATAACAGAAATCAGTAATTTGTGTTGTTTAAACAAAGTAGGAAACACCACAATTATACAAAACCAGTGTTGCAAAAGTCATATTTAAAAAAAAAAGACCAAATATATTATTATAAACATATGGCATGACAGCATCAAAGCACACATGCTCCCTCTGCTCTGTCCCATAGTGTTCAACTGTACCATAATCACAAAGTTTTTTCCCCCCACAGATTATTCCTCCTTAGGACATTAGTAGTACGCAGAGTTAGAGTTGTTTAGGTGTCTTCATCATCATCATGCTTAGTATGTGTTTGCTTCGTGTAATGACATTATCCCTAAACTCATGTTTTTCTTGTGTTTAACTTCGGAGTGAATTACCACACCACTGTAGGGTTTTTAAAAATCTGAATTGCTAGGAAAACTAGAATTTTGACATTATCCCAACAAAACTTTACAAAATCAAGAAAAGTTTATTTGAAATAACATGAAGAGTACCGAACGGAGACAATGCTTCTCTATGACATTTGTAATACTTGAAAGTTAACTCAACATGAGCTCACTTTAGTAGCAAATAAGGACATACAAACTAACTACCAAATCATCTTTAAAAAGCCAGTGTGTACTCCTTATCTGAGGGGGAATTTACAGCCTCCAGCAGTAGTACAGGTAGCCAGCATATAAGAGACAATTTTAATTTTCAGTTGACTTACTGGCTTAAAGGGCTGAGTTAATGAGGCCAGGGCCATTTTGTTCAAGCACTCACTTCTCTTGGTGCACTCAGCAGTGCTGCCTCAGCAGCTAGGCTCCTCAGAAAAGATGTGCCAAGAGGAAGCTCTCATGCTTCGGTGCACAGGGTGGTATGCAGCCACAGACACTTTAAAGAGGGCTGGCAGTTGGACCAGTTAACGTGCCAATGAAAACTCTCAACACATGTCCCATCTCCATTGTACCACGGCGGTCTTACACCCAATAATGTTATTGCACTCAAAGTCGCTGCTGAGGAAGAGCAGTGACTGGTTGAGCTACTGAAGCATTCACGGCCCACTTGATGCATCAACGGGGAGTCAGGTCACTCCAGATTCAACGGTTAGATAAAACAACTGTTACTAGCAAACGGTCACAAACTAGTCTCTTCAAAAGAAGCCTGTTTACATGATTTCAATGAAGTTCCAACTTCTTATTAAAAAGTTTTAAGCATGTGTGTATATGTATTCCGTTACTACTTTTTTCTCTGTCATGAATTAATTTGATATAAAATTCTTTAAGAAGGTTAATGTTCAAGTCAAAAGGTCATTGGCAGAATTCATTAGTTGTTCACAAAGGCCTACATACTCTGGATTTTGTTAAGGATGTTTATTATTTTCAATGTTAAATAACCTTGGTTTTAAGTGCAAAGCAGAAATCAAAGTATAAGATGGGTAACAGCACCTCAGCAATATATCAAAATTCAACCTTCATTATTGCCACACCAGTATTTTTCCACATAGCATTTTTCACTCAGATCAAAAAGCAATTTCTAGCAGGGGGTCAGCCGCATTTCCACTTCACAGACAAAACCAAGGTACAGCGAGTGCAAGGCCCTAACTTGCTCAAGGCCATTTGCTAAACCCGTACCCAAAGTACAATCCCCATTACTCATCCCTCGAGTCCAGATGATGGAAATTCCCCTCTCCTTTCCTGTCCGTCGAGGGGAGGCAGCCGGTAATCACCTCTGCACCGTGTCCGCTGTACGCCTCCCTGCTTGCCATACCTTACCTCTTGCCGGTCCCTTTCTCTGGGGCCAAAAGACGAGGGCCAAGGCGACCCCCTTCTCCGGGCTTCAGCCAGCCCTCAGCTTAGTGTCCTCAGGCAGTGAGTGTTGTTTACCACAGGCAAAGAAATCCCCAGGTCCTTTAGGCACCTAACCCATTTTATTTCCTACTGAGGGAAACCGAGGACGAACACCTACAGAATAAGCACGAAAAAGAAGACGGAGCTTCGCCCTCTGGGCCCTCCCCGGCCTCCAGGCCTCCCTCCCAGCTCGCAGCGGACAGGCCTGGCAGGGAAGCAAATGGAGCCCACGGGGAACAAGGCCCGGTCGTCGCCCCCCCCCCTCCCCCGCCCGGGGTCCCTCAGAGGCGGCCACCCGCCAGGGAGAGACCCCGAACGCGCACAGGCCGCCCACCTCCCGACACACTGGGCCGGCAGCGAGCAGCCCCGCCTCGGCGAGGCAGCTTCCCGGCCGAGAGCCGGGGCCCCGGCCCAGAGGGTGGGCAGAGGGTGGGCAGGGGGTGGGGGCCCGCCCGGCCCCCCTGGCCCCAGGCAGCGCGGGGGAGGCCCCCGGGGACCCTCTCGCCACCGACCAACTTCCGCGTCGAAGGCCCTCCGCGCATGCGCGGCCAGCGCCGGCACCCCCCCCCCCCCCCGGTCTCCCCTGGCTGTACCACTATGTGCCTAACGTGTGGGGAGAGTCAAAAGAGGGCGGCGGCTCCAGGTAGCTCTGCAGGCCTCAGCCCCCCACAAGCCTCCTCGCAGAGGAGTTCGTTCCCTTCTGGAGTCTATAGGTGCCTTCCGAACTCGCTTCTTTCCTAGTTCCCGTCCCCCTTCTAACCCAACTCCCCCCGGGGATAGGCTATGGTATACGCCACTCCCAGCTGATCCGGTGGCTTGGCGAAACCATCCCGCTCAGGACAGGGGGAGGCAAGGCGCCGGAGGGGGACACACACACACGCATTGTTGAGTCAGGCGCCGAGCGGCGGGGGAGGGCGGGCGCGCCCCGCTGCGACAGCGGGGTCGTCACAGGAACCGGCGGGCGGGAGGGGCCGCCGCAGAGAGCTCCGCGCCGCGACCCCGGTCCCCTGCCGGCCCGGCCGGTAGGGCGCGGCCGCCCCCCTCCCGCGCCCTCCCCTCCACCGCCTCCCCAGTGGTCGCGCCCGGCTCCAGCTGACCGGCCTGGAATCCCGGCTGGGAGCCCCGCGCCCCCCCCGCCGCTGCCGCCGCCCCGCGCACCGGCCCCGCCATGGGAGACGCCGGCAGCGAGCGCAGCAAGGCGCCCAGCCTGCCACCGCGCTGCCCCTGCGGCTTCTGGGGGTAAGCAGGGCCCGCGGGCGAGGAGGGGGCTGGGCTGGAGCCCGCCCGGCCTGGCCCGGCGCGGGGAGGGGGGGCGGGCGGCGAGGCGAAGGGCGAGGCGGCGGGGGGCCGCGGCCGGGCGGGGGCAGGGCCCGGGCCGGGCCTGGCGGGCAGGCCGGCCGGGGCGCCGGGCCAGGTTGTAACCCTGGGCTCGGGCCTGTCACAGGGGCCGAGCCCCGCAGCTCGCCCCGGGGCGGGGGTGGCCGCCGGCCCCTGTCGGGCGGGCCGCAGGGGGTGCCCGCGGGGGGAGAGGGGTGTCCCCCTGCCTCCCGGCGTGTGGTGCCGCGGGCCCGGGGGGCCCGGGCGGGGGCGGCGGCGGCTCCTGGCTTGGAGGCAGCGGGCGACCCCGGGGGGGAGGTGGCTGCGTTGCCCCCGGGCGCGGGGGGGGCCCGGCCTGGCCGCGGGCGGTGTCCCCGCGGCCTCCCCCGCCGCTCGGGCACCTCGGCGGCGGCCTGCCCGGCAGCTGGGCGGGGGGAGGCCTCCTCGCCTCCCCGGACGCTCAGGTTTGCTGGAGCGGCTGCCTCTCCTTTGGGGCTGCCGGCTGCGCCCCGGGGCCTGCCTTTAGCTCCTCATAGGCGCAGACGAGTGGTGCGGGCCCCTGGCTGCCCGGCTGGGTGTCCTGGAGCGCGGTGCCTGACACAGCCCTGCCCCGCGCCCGGGAACCGGGAGCTCTCGCTGCTCTTTACACAGGGCAGCCCAGTAATGAGGAAAAAGGCTAAGGACAAAAATATACTTCTTTCTCCACCTTATGAAGGCAGGGAGGTTCATAATAGATAAGGCCCTTGTTAGCTGTTGGCTGATCCCCTTTTAGAAGGAAGGAAGTAGGGTCATTCCTGTTTGCCAAAGGTGAAAAAAAAGTAAGCCTCTTCCTGGCTAAACTCTCGCCTCTCGGGTCATGTCTGCTGAATGTTTCCATTATTGATTTTTTTTTTTTTTTTTTTTTTTTTAAATCAGATGTATCATGGCAGATGGTATACTGGCAGATACACGTGATCATAAAGCGCCTTTAATGTATATCACAGAAACGTTAGTCCCTAATGTTCTTATTTATGGAAAGTTCAAAGAATATGTGACTACACAGGCTTTTGAGGGCCCACCTGAGATTTACACTTGTCTGTGACTGTACCTTCTTGGGATTTATGTCATACAATTTAAGGTACTCTGGGGGAGTGGAAGCAGAGAGGAAAGAGATGCAATAAGAGTGATTTAGTGATGTCACTGTACATTTGGTTGGTTTATTGGAGTGGCAGGATTTTAAATGAAATCCTATTTTTGAGTTGTGACAGAAGCCTGAACTGCAACAAATGCCATGGCTCTGCTGGGAGTGATCTTGCAAGACAGATTATAAATATACAGTAAATTATTTGTTTATTTTTGTTTTGTTAGGCTCCCATATTTAGGCCTGATGCTTTCTGTAATGTAGTGGAAAGTAAGTTGCTGCTATCTCTAATGTAGTGTACTGACTTCTATAACATGATGTGAAAGGAGGGTTGCAGAAAGTTGGAAGTGAACTTTTTTTATTGGGCTGAACTTCTTGGCTAGTTCAGTGTGTTGCCATAATGAGAAGAAAATCTGGTGCTTTGTGTTTAAGGATCTGCTTAATGGTAAGAGGAGGCTCTCAAGAAAATCTGTTGCCTTAAAGCTGCTGCTACTTCTTTTTTTAATGTATGTTTCCCTTGCACAAGAAGCTATCCAAATGGCATTTTTTTGCCTTCCCCCCCCCCCCCCCCAGTGTCATCCATGCAGTAGTGTTTCTTGTAAGATATTTTCAAAAGACAACATTGTGGAAAAAAGCTCACTTTCTCCACCAATACAGAGAAGAAATTAACCTGTTTTTCAGTTTCTTTAAGTGCCTGCCAGGTACATTTCAATACACAGTGGCAAACTACATATCTATTTTTTCTACTTAAAAAAAAAACAAACAAACAAAACCCAACAAAACCCAAAACTCTGCTGTGAGCTTCCAGAGTTTGATGGTTTGTTGTACTTCTCAATCCTGAAGAAACTTAGGTGTCTTCTTGTCCTTATTTACCTAGGCCTTGCTAGTGCTTGAAAAGGTTGGCTGGTAAACCTGTGTAGACATGCCCTTCTAGAGAAGTTGCGTTGGCAAGAGTACTTAAGGGGTCACAGTTTTACAACAGCTTTCTGAAGAAAGTAAATCATGATAACAAAAAGACTTATATGCATCTGAAGTTGGAATTCTGCTGCTCAAGATGTCATCTAGGGTTATTACCAGCAGCATGTCTTAAGGCAGAGTTTTATCCGTGACTTTGATGTCACTTTTATATGTCTGTCAAGTCACATTTTGGAATAACAGGGCCATATTTGCACTTTATCTGCAGGATATTCAAGGCTATGAAAAGTTCTGAAACTTGTAATTTATTATAGTAGTTTCCATGAAATTTATAAATAAAGTAACATAGAGGAATAGTGTTGCTTTGCATTTTCTGGTCCCCATCAGTCCAGTGGTTGAGAATCCTTTCATGGTTGTTCTTGAGTGAGCCTGAACCATGTAGGCAGCAGAACAATTCAGTATCAGTGGGTCAAACGATAGGGTCTAGAATTTGCCAAGTATAAAAGATGGTGTGGGTTTTTTTTTTTTTTTTTTTTTTTAATTGATTTTATGTAATGCTTAGCCAGGACTGTTTGCAGTAAGATGCACACTTTCTGCAGTAATCCACAAGACAGGAAACAGGAAAATTCTTAAAGAAGCATTAAAATTGAAGTAAGCTCTGAGTCTCTGGGCTGAAATTCACCTATTGGTGAACAATGAAAGAAGTGGCTCCTGAGGTGCATGTTCACAGTGATGGCATGCAAAGAGATTACAGGAGAAGACTAGTATTTACTATTGCATTAAAGGTGGAGGGGTTGTTCTTTTAAAATGCTTCTTTTTATATTAGAAATTCAGATCCTGTAGGTTTCAAGACTCTCTAGTGACTGGAAAACTGCTAAACTCTTGATGTTTCAAGATCTAAGAGACTGAAAAATGAACAGCTGAAAGAAAGGACTTGAGTGAGACTGTTCAGAACTTCTGAAACATCTGCTTAAGGTCAATGGCTAACGTTTGCTTACCTTTTGTTGAAGATCACAGAATCCATCCTTAAATCTTCTGCAGACTTGCCCTTCTTTTTAGAATGTCCAGTCTGTCATTTCTGCTCAAGTAAAATTCAAATGAAGCACTGAGATGATCTTTGTATTTTACAAAATAATTTTAGTTGCCCACATAATCTCAATTGTGAAACCTCATCTGTAGTCATGTTATTTATGAAAAATTCACACAACTTATTGCTTGGAAATTTTTTGCTCCCCTTTCTTCCTATTTTTATATCTTAAACTTCAGTTAGTTGCAACTATCTTGCTTTTTATTGGAATAGTCAAAGGTTGGAAAGGGTGCAGTATGCAAGTTGTTATTTTAGGTTACTTCATCTAGAGTTTATGCTGTGCTTAACGTCTCATTCTTGTGATCAGGAAAAATTCTTCCTTCTCTTCCTGATTAACAGACCATGTAATGTTGTTTTTTTCTTACATTAGTGGATTTCAGAAGCCTGTTTCACTTTATGGCATATATAAAATCTTCAACTATAAGTTAATAAATACATAAAAATATTACTATATGTATGTATGCCAGTTAAGCCATTTTGCTTATTAGAGATGAGGCATGATCCTTTAGTGAACTACATGTTGGCGGTTCCCCATTGGCTTTTAAAGGACTCCACAAAGGTTTCACTTGTGTGTAGCTTGTCAAAGGGCTGGGGCTTTTACTATTAAACGGTTATATGCATAGATCAGACTTGTAAGCTAAAATACTCCTTGGCTGGTAGAAGCATATACTGTGAAGAAGTATGTCAGAGAGGGTAATACCTTTACAATTCTATTTGTACTGAAGTGTCTGCTGCTTATTTTTCTTATGGACCAGACTGATACCATGCCATTACATTCAATGCCTTAGAACCAGAGAGAAGGAAGTATGTTAATGGATGTAAAACAAATGAAATCCATTCTTGAAATGGTGGCAGCCAGCAGGAAGTTGATTGAAAACACAGTATGATTAGTTTCATCTCATCTTATTTCTGGCAACTATAAGGTACTGTAGTCAGCTAAAACTGATGGCAGTATTGTTTGAGAACATGCCAGCAGGGGTTTTGCAGGATGTTACCATTTGTTCTGCCTTTCTCTGACACTGCATGCATCATATGTGTGATGAGACATTGTGCCACAAGCATTCTGTGCAGGCCCAATCCAGAGTTTATTTCTGAGTCTGGATTTTCCAGTCACTTACGTATCATCGGGTCCCTGCCATGCCAATCTGGCTTTTTTCTCAATTTTGTTTACTAAAATTAAACATTTGATTGAATGGTGAATCATTTAACATAAGCATGATTAGTTTGTGACTGTATATCACCAAAGAAGCTTTTAGCTTCTAAACAAATTATGACTATGTATGTATATATATGTGCCATTAGGAAGCCTCTTCTCTGGCTAGTCTTTTCCTTCCTTTTTTTTGGTGGTTACAGCTGCTCATTCCGTATGCACTCTCAGTGACTGTGCTTTTAATAAATACTTTCTAATCTCATAGGTTGCGTAGGTCATCGTGAATGCATAATGCCTTCATAAACCTCATTTTGCTTTAACCACTGTTGAAACCTTGCATAGCTGTTCCTAAATGAGGCTTGAGTAAACTGTTGAAATACGTACCTTTCCCTCTGAGAATCAGTTTTCACTGGGCTTGTGCCATGCGGTTCCTTAGCCAGGCTTTCACTTACTGGAGCTTTGGATCAGATACTAGAATAAGCAATGAATTTGTCAGTTTATGCAAGACAACGTATGCACTACCAAATAGGTTATCGTTCATTAGACCTCAGTATTAACTGATGTCTTTGAGTGAATAGTGAGCAGTGATGGTCAAATAAGGTGCTTTGGGATAGCTGTGTGTGGGTAGTGCTGTGTGAGGGGCAGGGTTTCTCTGCAGTTATTGATGATCAGAAATGTCAGTTCTTCCTTCTAAAGCGATAAATTGATTTAAATCAATAAATTAATGACAGATATGTTTTAGGAAGGCTAATTCTTACTACTTTGTACAAGACCTAAACAATCTTTTTGTGAGTAAGATAAAAGCTTGTTTGCTTTTATTTATTGCAAATGTTTATAGGCCATTTATCACAGGAAACTGTAGTTGGTTGGAATCAAGTAATTAATTTGCCTGCTGTGGTCCTTATACTGTGCTTTGGTCTTAGGTTAAGACTAAAAATACTTGAATATTGTATTTTTTTGTTATGCATGAACTTATTTAATACCCTGTCAAGTCCTTGGGTAAAAGAACTTAAACAGTTTGTAGTTAAAGCCATCATTAACTGCTGTAACACATCTACCGGTGTATTATACAAATAAAAGCAGCGAATTATTTAACTGACAGAAACGGAGAGTCTGATGAGGAATTGATTTATTTACAAGTTTTCCTAGGAAGTGCTACAGAGGATGATAACAGGCATTGGAGAGACACTGAAATTCTTTGCTTGCATCTTAATTTTAGAAGATATTGGGAATTATGAGACATAGAGAAGCTTCTGTCTGAGGAGAGAGTGGTGGTGGGGGGATGGGGGAATTGAATGTTCCCTGCTTCAATAAGAATATGCAGAATAAAGAATGATAAATTGTGAGGTTCTTGTGATTTCCCTCAGTCATAATACAACTAGAATAGCATCGCAACTAAAGTCAAAAGATAGAAATTTTTTTCACTTTTTTATACAGTGAACAATTGCCTCTTGCAACCACAGTTGCAAGGTACCACGTTTTGGTTCAGGGCTACGTTTTCTGTTTGCTGCAGAAGCTTACCTTTAGGAGTAGAGGTTATTGGCACTCGAAGTAAAAGCAGATGAACTGGATTTAATACTTTAACTGTAATAAGCTCTTTTCTAGGAATGTGAAAACAATGCTTTCTTTTGCAGTACTTAATAGAATAGACAAAACAGAAAGGAGATTTTGTTATTTAATGAAAAACAGCTGTTCTGGATCAGACCAAAGATGCATCCAGCCCTGTTTCTGATTTGAGTGATAAGTGATGCCGAGGGAATAAGCATAAGGACAGAGCAAGTATGCAGTGATGCTAATCTTGGTATACCTCCTTTGCTTCTGGCAGTGTGACATAAGGTTGTCCTCTGTTTTATAGATTTATGGCTTAGTAGGTCTTACCTATTTTTTTATGAATTTGCGTAATGACTTGGTGAATCCATATATACTCTTGACCCTCACAACATCCTGCAGCAAGTAGTTCCATGATTTAACCATTCTCTTTATGAAAAAAAAAAAAAAAAGTAATTGATTTTGTTTCCTTTAATCTTGCTATGTGATAATTCTAAGGAGTGCATAAATTCAAACAGCTGGTGTATGAGGGTGTTTCATTTAAGAAGATCCAAAAATAGGCCTGCTTGATTAAAAATGTCTGTTTGCTTCTTCAGTGAAGCCAGAATTTGAGAAAACAAACACTTGCTTAAACCGTGAATTTATTCAAAATCTTTGTATAAAATGTTTTAGAAATATTTTCTAATTGTAGATGGTTGCATTGCTAATTATAGACAGATGTATCCAGCACCTTTTAATCTAACTGTAACTTCCTCATCAGTCAGGATGAAATTCAGTGTCATAGCTGCTGCTCCTACAAGTGGAATGAACAAGAAAGTAGTAGATCGTGTGCTGCTTTTTGAAGCTTGGAGGAGTTAAAAGTTACTGTGTCTAGGTCATCTGCCAGGTTTCTTTCTGTCTTCCTGTCAGTCAGTACCTTCTTCATGTCTTTTGTAAACTGTGATTAGTTGAAGGTATTGTGATTTGGGCAGTGCTAATGATTATTCCACAGTTAGTGCTACAAGATATCTGTCTTAATGCTAATTAGTAAAATGTTCAACTGTTGTATGGTAGCATGGATATGTTGTGTTTTGTATATTGCTTCATTTTACTGAACGTGCTTTGGATTCTCAAAAGTTTCTAATGGTAAGTCCAGTCTGTTAGAGGGCTATAATTTAGGTATCAATTTTAAGAAAATAACTGCTGTTGGTTTTAATTGCATAAATTTTAACCACTTCAACATCAAACTTCCACAAAAGTGGTAATGTTGTTGCTTCATGTTGGGCTTGGAGAGCTGTTGAAGTCTCGAATTGATGGAAGCATCATGACCCAGTATTTCCTTTAAAGTGTTTAAATCAGTGATGCAAAGCATTGACTTAAGAGAATGATCCTTGATGGATGTATTCATTGGAGATGTTTGGTTTTGACTTGAATATTTTCACTAATGTGCTATGCCAATTATTATTGGATTTAAAAATTATTTTAAATTAGGAGTTTGTGCATATGAATGGATACAGGCTTCTTTAGAGGCACTTGGTAGAAATGATGAATGCGATATATTTTCTCAGCAAAATATTGCCTATATTCTTTGAAGTTCAAAATGTCACTGTGCTCCTGTATCTCCTCAAATATGCAATCTTGACTGACTAACTTTGTATCTTAAAGTGGTATCACAAATGTCTTGTGAAAGTTTTCAGACAGTATTTGATCTTGATTATGCTGAAACCCTTACTTGGATCTCAGAGATAAACTTCATATTCAGTTTAGGTGGGTAAATGACATTGATCTGTTCTTCCTATTTTTCTGTCCTCTTTTGCTCAAATCCTTCCTGTGTATTCAGTATAGGCAGGGCTCACTAGCATGGAGTCCCTTCTTTGGTTTTGGACGAAAACTTAAATTGAAAATCAGGCAATAGCAGCAACATGAATTGACTTCTCTAGACATCAAATTTGTGAAGGAACTTCACAAATCACTCAGAGTAGTTGCAGATATTAGAAAGGCATCTTCTCAGGACACTGAGAAGGCCACATAAGATACTGTTGAGGACACTATATACAGCGAACGCAAAATGATTCTGCAAAACACTTTCTGAAAATGAAACATTTGTGTGGATGACCACGATCAGTGGTTTCAGATCGTAGACATGACGTTAACATACAGTAGAAGTGGGTTGGTATTTTTAGGTTCTGCCAAAATGCCCATCCATTATCTTCTAAATTAAGATTTTGATGTAATGCTGGTTGGTTTGTTTGTTTGTTTTATAGTAGGGATGGATCTTGTATTTGAATTGATGAGAATTTTATGCTTAAGGAGTGTGGGGTTTAAACTTAATTTTTATTTTTTTTAAAACACGTTTTTTGAGATCTTGTAACTCAGAAGTCAAACAGTGTATTGTAAGACATAGCTCCATTCACTCTAAGTTATTCTTTACCTGAACTCAGGAAAATGTATTAATTGAAGGGTTGTAGTATTCCATGAGTTGGAGAAGACAGACGTTTGCAGTTGTGTGTTCAATTTCTCTGTTAATAGCATCTGAGTAGTAGCATTGTGGTAAGTGCAGTACTTGCCTGTACAGAGAAGTTGTATTAGGAAATTGTTGATGGATTTTTACATTTAATCTGTTCTCTGGGGTCTTCCCTGCAGCAGGGACTGCTGCCCTACGTTATTTATGAAAGAATTGTAGATATCCTGTTCGCTTCCTGCTGTTTAATCTGGCCACCATATGCATGCTCTGAACTTGAACAATGTAGGTCAATGGGAGGAAGATAAATTTCAGTTTCTAAATGTTGTAGCATTTTTATTAGTGGTTTAAGGGAATTTGTTTTTAAAATGACTTTCATTGGCATTATGTCCTTTAATAAATATACTTTGCCTAGTGCTGGATTTCCAATATTTATTTGGTGTAAATTAAAGAAAGTAACTGGAAGTAATGAAAAATTTTGAATGGAGATAAAAATTGGTTTTCCTAAAGTAATTTTAATAAGCAGTCAGACAAACTGAGAGAAAGAGAGATTGATGATTACTCTCTTTAGTTTCTGTTCTTTAGTCTGCGTAGTATCTGATGCTGGGTGAGTTGTTCAGTTTGAGGGTCTGTTAACTTCTGCTTGTGTGAATGTAGATGTCCTATTTAATTCTTAAGCACCTAAGGAAGGGGGAGAAGAGGGGACCGCAATGCTAGATTGGAAGCAGAGTTTAAAAAAAAAAAAAAAGGCAAGCTGGTTCCATGATAACCTCCTAATTGCGCGCTTAGAAAAGCAGAATCCAAAGTCATGTCCTCGTTGACTTAATTGCTAAAACAGAACTGGCCTTCACAATATGACTGTTACTGAGATCAGCCCTGTCGCCATAACAGTAGCATTTTCATCTCTAATTATATGTTGTTAGAGGTGTCTCAGAGGAAGTTGCATATATAAAGTTGGGAAAATGCTGTCATTTAGCAAGAGTCCCTCAGTATTGGAAATTGTATCGTCGTTCTAACTGTTGATTAGATGCTATTTTGGTCCAAGATACTGTCAATATTAAGGACTCTAGCTTTTTGACAAATCAATTACTTGTCTTTGAAACCTTTCTTTAACAAATATCCAGTATTGCTCAATGAGATGCATCTTTAGCTGGAGAAAGGTAAATCTTAGGTCAGGTATTGCTGGCACCAGTTTGTAAGAGGAGGCATTCGTGTCAGATGCAGTAATGCTTGTTCATTGTTTAATGTCCCAGTGTTACTTTTGTTTTTTTAGTAATCTCCTTCAGTGAACTAATGGACAATAATGGTTTCTAAAATCGTCTGTGTGTTAACAAATGTTTGCTTATTCACACAGATAGGTTTCAAGTGTTCCCCTGAATTGTTAACATGTTAATCAATTTAAAATTAATAATTTCTATTTTTAGAATCAACTTTTGACTGTGTACTTCTGTACAGTGAAGTACAGGGTGAATGAAAGCATTTTTAACATTGCATGTTTCCATAATAAAGGTTCTCTCCAATTTTATTTTGCCAGCATGTTAGTGTAATTATTCAGTTTTTAATAGGGAAAAAAATTGATATGAAAAGCATCTTGATTTGATTTTAAAAGATAGATACTCAAAATTTTAGAAGATTTAAAATACAGTAGTTCTTTGAAGCAGCTGAAATCTTAGGGGTTTTTTATTTTTACACAGATGTGTGGATGAACAGTCAGCTGTGCTTTAGCTGATACAGGGCTTTTAGGATTAATCTATATATACTCATAACTTTTCTAGGTGTTAACTCATTTTTGAGCTTTCAAAAGAAAGCTATTAATAGTATTTGAACATTTCAAATATCTTGGCATTGGGGCTTTGTGATTAATACTTTATTGCAAAGTAATTTAAATTAAACTTGTCTTGGAAATAATAATTAACTTAAGATGGAGCAAATTGACTCCTCATTTGATTTGAGGAGGCGGGCTAACTCTGCTGCTTGTAACTTCTGGTGTTGTCAAATATATGGAGTGTTTGTGATACTTCTAATATGCTTATTTCAGAGTACATTTCTTTTCCAGAGTTAGTTAATGTTAGAAATGAAGTGTTGAATGTCACTATATATTCTACTCTCTTTTATCTGTAGTTTGTTAGCAATTGGCTTTATTTTGGACACTGGGCACATTCCTCTTTTAACTTTCTGCCTGGGTACCACGATTCCAAATATAGATATTGTTCTTCTAATGCTGACTTTTTTTTTTTTTGGATACATCTTACATTTATTATAAGAGTTTAGCGACTATAAACCCATAAAGATAAGGATAGTAGAATGTTCCTTTTTTAAATAAAAGTCCCCTTCTTGGCATTTAAGGATTGGAAAGGATTTATTATTACTTCTGCCACTGATGCACTGTGTGACCGTTGGTCCGTGCTTTTCCCTTTGCATGCTTTCCGTCATTAGTGAATCATATATCACTCTTCATTTAATTCCACAGTGCTTTAGGAGCCTTGAATGAAAGACTTGGTAGCAAGGAGTATTTACGGCTTCTCCAGCTCTGTCCTTCAGAGAGAGGTGTTGTTTTAAATCCGATCATGCCCTAGGACAATATTGACCCATTGACATGTTGTTTCCAAGGATGTTGCTGTAGAAGGAAGTGTTTGTGGTGGGTGGAGGAAGTCTCTTTCAATCAGAAGAGTTGCTATGCAATTAGAAGAGCAAGAACCGCCTGCATTACACATCTGGAAGTCTCAGGTGGTTTTGCAGCACTCTCTTGATGAAGATAGGACCCCATTATTATCCATTATTCTGTGATGCAGTCTCTCCTTTGACTATTAATGTTCTCGTGTGACTAATTCAGGAAAGACCAGAAATCTTTCTGGTGAATAATTAACACTTCCTGTCCTGGTGAAGTGGCTTGTAAAGACAGATTCAAAAGGTAAAAGAAAAAACACGGTCATGTATATCGTTACGTAGTAAACTAAACTGATGTGTTACATCATTCTTTCAAAATAAACTACAATACTGGAAATTCCATCACTTACCGGCATAACGAGAGCTCTGGCATTACAGGTTAGGATTCAGCTGCCTGACCTGACATGTCTTCTGAAGTGCATCTGAAATCCAGATTACTGAAGTTACTGGTTGCTTTTGAAACTCCTGTAATTGGAAACTCAAATTAAACAGAACTAGATCAGGGCTTTGAGAAACTTAAGTGTATATCTTTCAGAGGTTGCTATAATTTTCAGGTTTTTTTTTTCCTTTTTTTTTTTCTTTTTTTCTTTTTTTTTTTTTCTTTTCTTCAGATCAGGTTCCCAGCACATTGCCAGATGCCGTTCAGACGGAAAGTGATTTAGCTGCTTTCTTATTAGCATTCTTTGTCCTTATTATTTCAGTTTGCTGATTTAGTAGTGGGTTTCTGACTTCCGTTAGCAACATGTTTGTTGCAAACTTTAATACAGAAGTGCTTTTAAGTAGTCTTTATGTTGTGCTTGGAAGTGTTGAAATTGTGTGTGGATTTTTATTTTTCTATGTATATATACACGCAGACACGTAAGTTTAATTTCTTTGCAACTTTTGATACAGAATTATAAAAACTGAAATGGCTTCTTCTGAAGCACTCATGTCGAGGGATTGTGTAGCCAATGACTTACTGTAGCATAGAAGAATGCTCGTATGTGTTTATCAATTTTCAGGATGAAAACAGCTGTAAAAGAAATGTTTTCTGTTTGAACACAACTTTGACTATTCTAATAGTATTTTTCCTGGTATAAATGTCATAAAAATGAAATTAGAGATGATCTTGATTTTTTTTTTTTTTTAAATTATTTTCGAGGACTACTGAAGGCCATTCAACCAATAAATACTTCAGTCAATTTATGGTCCAAATGGATTTATACTCTTTCTAAGGTTATGTAGTAAGATTGTGACACAAACGGGAGCTCCAAAGACTTGTATTCTTCGGGTGTCTTGTGAAGGCAGTTAGAGAAGTGGGTAAGGGAAACGGTGTAGATTACCCTCATCTTGGCATTTATTATTAGCTGGTTAATCAACAGTGCTTTCTTTTGCTTAGCTTTCTTGCCCCTCATCATCTATACAGGACAAATTCTGAAGTTAGATGTTACGTTTTTAGTAGCACAACTGAGTACCTAGTTTGGAAAAAGTAGACCAGCTTTTGGAGAGAGGCTTTTCTTCAGTATATGGGGAAGCTAGTCTACTTTTTCTAATTAGATATTACCTCTATTCCCAAAATCAGTCTTGCCTATATCCTTAGGTCATCATGGCTGAAACAAAACTACTACTAGGACGTGAAAGATGAGCGTCTTTCTGTACAGGTGGTCTGAGTTAATGTTTCTGTATGTTTGTTTTCAGCTGTTTACTTGTGGATATTGTTCAGAAACCACTGTTTCTCCTAAAATCACGTAGCACGATACACAGCAAACACTGAATGTGGTATTATCCTTACCACAAAAGATATAAGCTGCTAGTTCAATTTGTACCATCTAAGATAGCTACAGATGTGTTTAATTCACTTTGATTCTAGTTGAATTAGTCGAGTGTAAACATTTTCTTTGAAAGGGTATAGATAGCATTTTACGTTGCCATAACAGAACAAAAACATCTATATAAAGTGGCTTGAGAAAAATGATGCTTAGAGAGCTAAAAATCAAAAAATTTCATCTGTCAGTCTACTGTTTGCAGGGGGTAGAGTGTTAAGTAAAAGCATTGGGAAGTAAGGGGGCAAGGAAACAGCGTACGTGAAGTTCATAGTTTCCATAGTTGCTACTGATTAGTTTCATAGTTGGAGACACCTTTTTTTTTATTTTTTTTTTTTAATTCTTTTACCTGCCACTTCATTTCCCAGACTGCTGTGGTGCTTTGGTGAAAGTGGAGAGTGAGAGAAGATTGTGTGGTCTCCTTTCAGAAGGGGCCTTCCATGAGTAAAGGATGCAGCTGAAGGAGGTGCAGAGGCGTATGATTAAAAGCTTAAAGTCAAGCAGAATCATGGAAACGTTAATTTTTCTTTCTTTTATTTTTCTTGGAGAAGAGATGACTGAAGAGTTATGGGTTGATACTGCTGCTTTCTTAATTTTTAAAATTCTCTAACTCCTGCTTCTATTTAGGATTCAACATTATTTTGACATAATTAATGAAGCAGTAGCGTTGCATTTTTTAGCTGCAGCCTGTCACAGTGGTTAGGTAGTTAAAATGTGCTTGTTCTCCTCGTGTACTGAGAAGGCTACATAGCTTGGATGAGAGTTCAGGATGAGGTAATGTTACGGTGCTCGTTTTTATTACCTACTGTTAATGATCACTGTGTGCTTGGTTACCGTGCCTTTGCTTAAGCTTACCTTCAGAAATGCATAAAAAGCTGATCCAACGAAGGAGCCTTTGCTGTTTGCTCTGCATGCACGTGAATGAAATGTTTAACTTGGCCCTGATTTCCCACTGTCTGAATTAGATGAAATAAGTGTACTGATTGTGATTTATCCCTTCAGTCTCAATTAGTAGAGGAAAATAAGAAGTTGAGGCTTGTTCCCACATTTTCTCCATGCTATTTCAAAACAGGAAGATGAGGAGGATACATAATGGTTTCTGTGAGTGCTGTGATACCCTTGTTTTTGTTCATGTAAGTAAATCTAGGCTGTCTACTTTAAACACTTACAAAATAGTAAAAGCTACCTTGTGAAAATGACAACTGTGAAGATTACAGTTTGCGTTTGCATTAATCTGGATCACCAAAGATGGAAAAGCCAAAATACCAGTCTGTGTAAAGGTTTCCTTCTGTCGCAGGATGAAGGATGTGGGATAAAGGATTGTTTTTTCACTAGATGTTTAAAACCCTTGAACTTTAAAGCAAAACGTGCATGCTGAATTCTTTCTACCCGGGTAATTGAAAAGCAATTGCCTGAGACCTGGGAAGTATGCTGTGTGAAATAGGAGAAAGGCACAACGCATTAAGTAGGGGGTCTCATCCCCACCTTACATCTGGCCCCCTTTCTGGAAAGTGCTGTTCTCTGCTCTGTCATCTGCTGAACGGCACCTGCAGCAGCCCATTTTTCATGACTAGGTGACTAGTACTAACTTAGTGGAGAGAAGTGAGCTACCTGTACAGCTGGTCCACACTGCCCTCTGCAGTAGTTGCAGTCTTACTTAGGGGTCTTTCACCTGAACAGCGGTGGAATAAGAGCTCCTGACAGTGAGCTTTCAAGGCACAACATGAGAAAGGCTACCACAAACGTCTACACTCGGGAATTAATTTAGACAAACTTTTAAGGAGGTGGGAAGGGGGACGGTAAAGCACGTTCACATTTTGATTATTCCTTTAGTTTCCTTCTTACCTTTTCTTCTGAGTCCTTACAAGTAGAAAAGAAAAACTAGGTATTTTTATTTTTGTCAGAGAATGAAACTTAACAATTTTGGATGACCTTGTTCTCTCTGTCTTCCAGCCATTAGATTGTAGCTCTGCAGTACTTGCACAGAGGCTTTAGTTATAAATTTATAAGGAAAATGTCAAGTGGCTAGGCACAAAATTTGATCTGTCTTGTTAATTATGTAGATACTGCAAACTTTTCCATGTATTGCTTAGAACTCTTACTCTTTAGAAAAAAACCTCACTGCTTAAGTGCAATTGTATTATGACAAAGCAAGGTACACATAGAATGGTAAATACCAATACTCTCCACAATTTTACTTTAGATGTTGAGGGAGTAGGTAGCATATTGGAGGGTAATGTTTAAGATGTTTGAGAGATCCTGATAATTTATTTACTTAAAACAGGCTGCTAATGGACTTTATGTAGTTCAGAAGAGTAAGCTAGAGCTTGTCTTGAATTAATTGTATGAATTAACAGAACTTGCATGTTTAAAATGCAAAAGTGGACTGATGTCGATCAAGCTAGTTAAATTTGGGAGCTTAGCTTTGTGGGTCACTGATTAACTCAACAGATTGGTTATGTCAAAGTTGTTTCCAAACAAGACTTATTGCTGTTGATAGCACGTTTGATTATTAAGCTAAACACTTAACTAACCCCCCTGTGATTTAGCATGCATAGTGTTTACTTAGTTGCATTTCTCATTACTTAGATGCTGAGAGGAGATGAGATTAGCAGGTTTTATTTATGTTTTGGCAAATGATTGTGTAACACTTTCTTGTACTGCTGCGCTACTAGGATTATAAAATTAATAGGAAATGTGTTGGTTTTTTTTTTTTTTAAAGCCTTCTACTTGTTTATTTGAGCTTTACATGATTTGTTATTATTTGTAAGTGCTAGCCATGTACACCCTGCTTTGCAGAGCTGCCACAGAGAGACTGAAGCATAAGATAAATACATTTTTCATTTCAACTTCGATTTTACTAAACCTAAATTTGGAACAGCAATCATGTGAAAATATTTGTTTGTACTTTAGAGACACAAAGAGCCCCGAAACTGGAAAAATAATTTATCAAGTTGACATTATGCAAAATTGTCAACTGTTAATAAATCAGAATGTTCTGCACTAGAATACTTCAAAATCCTAAAATGGAATTGCTTCCCAAAGTAATTGGGTAAAAGAGGAGAAGTGTGATGCAACATAGACCAGGAAATACCTGAGGTTAGCAGAGATAAAAATGAGTTCAGCTACAAAAGTATAGTTATAAAGTTGGGGAAAATGCATAGGAGATTGAAAACAAAGTTATTTGTTGTCTTACTGCAAACATAAAGGGAGATCTATGAATGGAAGGTGTGTATGGGGAATGCTGAATGCTCTCCATTGGGTATGTCACTTGCTGCTTACAGGAGCGAAATTTGAATGGTGACTGGGTGAGAGCAGAGTGCTCGTACACCGTACAGCCCGTGGGTAGTCATTTGAACTAAATTCCAGAGGAAGCGCAGAACAGCTTTTTGTTGCAGTGGATGGGTACTATCAAACGGCAGCTTTGGGGGACAAACAGTAAGAAAGGACTCAGACTTTATTTTACCTCTTATGTCATTGACAGGAGTGAGGATGATACTGGAATGCATAAGGCTGAAAGAAATTTGTGAGAAAAATAGCTAAAACTTGTTTCTACACCTTGAAGCATGAAAATGAAAAAAAATTAAGTTACATTGATAGAGATCATGAATCAATGGACATTTTCAGCCTAGAGAGTATTACACTCTCAGCTTGCTGGGCTTTTCTCCCTGAGATTGTGTAGCCTTTTTGTACGCTTTCAAATATTGAAAAGCTTAAGAATGAAATAAACCCACCTGAATTCTGATCAGGTAACTTAGCGTCTAATTTTTTTTTTTTTTCCCTTGTGAAAGTTGAGTTTTGATTTATTTACTGGGAGGGCCTAGTTAGAGAAGCCCTGAAAGTAACATGATCGGGTTAAAACCAAAAAGAACTCTTTATCTTTCATGGGTAACAAGGTAAACATAGTTCTTGTAACCGTGTGTCCTTCACTGAAAGTCCAAATATAATAAATGATTTCAAAGCATCTAAGTGACTTGTGTGTCAAATCCCATTGACGCTCAGGAGCCTTTGAAAATGTTACGTTACTATCGATACTTGTGTAATGTCATCAGCCAGTGACTGCAGGCTTGTAGGACTGAATCCAAAGCCAAAAATGTGGCGAATATCTTAGTGGGGTGATTTAGTTTAGTAGCCGAGTCAGCATTTGATAGGCTTGTGCATGACTTCACTTAAGTGCGTTTAAAATGTAGTTGTGTAGTCCTTTTCTCTTATAAAACATGTATAAGTTTAACATTGCAGCAGTTTTTAACAACTTTGAAATGAGTTACATGTTGGAATAAATAATATAGTTTTACGTTCTAATGTTTTCCCCAGTTGGCAGGGTAACAGAGCAAAAACTGTTCTGTATTTAATCCACAGTTCACATTCAGTCTTATAGTAAAATTTGAGAACATTCAAATGAAGGAATGCCATAAAACAGGATAACTAACCATAGCTCTGTCCATAGTTTGCACATGTGAAAATGAGTCATAAATACTTGGTGACTTATTAGTATTTTAAATATCAATATGAAATGTTTTTCTACGGCTGTGGACAGAAATGTAATTATTTTCATCATAGATGTACAATAATTATTTCATTTCATAAGGCAGTATTTTTTGGACTTCTTACTGGTTACTCTTTTCTGTGTTTAATTACTGGCAGAAATCATCTTGTGTATTTAAAATAAAATACATATTTTCCCCATTAGTAAGATGCATCAGTCCACAGTAATTTATTAAATTTTCTGCCCACAAACTGTTTTAGGAGAAATATGTTCTCAGCATTATGTTCACATTCTATTTATGACTATTTCTTTGACAGACTCTGTAGCAGTATACCTAATTCTTGTGTCATTTGACCTATTTCCAAACAGTTTTGAGTTGGAAATTACTTCAGGTATTTATCATGCTTCAAAAAGATATAGTCATTTTTCTCTATAAAAGTTGCAGATTTGTTGCATGAGTATGTTTAGAGCCTGCAAAATGGTCTCCAAGTTTGAGGGACAAATTTGGAAATCCTAAATTTAGTAGGTCTGCTCTCCTGTTGCATTTTAACTCCTGTGCAAGTTTCACTGCAGCCTCATTGTGCAATATGTTTAAGTATCTCATGGAAACTTTCTCCTATCCTTAACCCCTTTCCTTGTGCCTTAGACTGTGTCCTGTAACAGCATGTGGGCAGCCCTGGTAGCAATAGGATTTTTTCTGAATAGGGCAATCAAGTAAATTGCTTGAGGTAGGGAACAAGACAGGATTACTGAACACATTGACTAGTGTAGGGGTAACAATTTAGATGATGGTAATGGAAAAAAAGGTATTTAAAATACAACTTAGGTTCAGGTATCCTGAATCAGCAGGTTCTCAAATTCACATACTTTCCTGTTAAATTCAGAGGAGAGGTGGCAGGGCAAAGAAGGAAGTGCGATAGCTGTTTTTAGTATGGGTGGTTAACATTCGATCCTATCAACTTAAAAGTAGTTTGGAATATTCGTACTTTTACCACAAGTCTTTGCCATAATAAACAGTTGATACATGCACCCAAAAAAAGCCCCTTTAGTTTCAGTGAGATGCCTGCACTGCGCTGAGTACGAAATAGTCCCTTAGTCCAGCCAAGCTGTAAGCTCTATCATTTCAGGGTGTGATGTTTGGTACAGTACATTTTCAAAAGCCTCAGTAATTTGGAAGATGAGTCAGTAATGAAGAAAATGCATTATTCCATCCACACAAATTCTGTTTTCGTATTTACATGCAATATCGATAGAATGTAAAGCTTTCATACAAAATAGCTTTTATAGAGAAGGTTGATATTTTTAGAGGTGTTCTGCTTTCCCCTAACCAACCTTTGAATTATTTGAGACACTTCTATAAAATCATACAGCTTCTTTTTGTATTATATACTATAAATGCTAGAAATACAGCTACAATCACTGACCTTTGGCTGTATAATGGTAAGATAAAAATTTTCAAAACCTGTGGGCCTGATATATAAAGGGCATTGCTTCGTACATCAAGGAAACTTCACTTAAGAGTGAAGACCAGAGCATTCATGTGGTTAGGCCAATTCATAGGTCCTTTTTTCTTTTTTTTTTTTTTTTTTTTAATTAAACCATGAAATACTTTTTTGTTCCAACTAGAAGTGATGACTCAAAATAAGATGCTCACCTTTAAGGAACAAAAAGCAGTACAAGGAAGGACAGATATGACAGTCTGTCCCATTGGCAGCTGAGAGGAAAGGCAGTTCGTTCAAAACCTCTTCATTTTTTCCTTTGGACCATTCTGTCACTATTATTGAGGAGGCTTCTGGACCTTTTTGTGTGCTCTGGGATGAAATGTTCATGGTGTATTAGAGAAACAAACCCTGCCTGCATTGTGTGACCAGTTTTAGTACAGGTGTTATAAAGGATAAATGAAAGCTATTGCAGTGTAGCTACGGTTCTCTTGCTCAGTAGCAAAAATATGAAAATGAATATAACCTTTGTTGCCCTGAAACTGCTAACAGCAATGGTTGTATTGCTGTAGCTGGTGGGTAAACTATGATAGGTGAATTAGTTAAATGCAAGCTAGAATTGTATTTGTGTCTTGAAGCTTTAGGAAAGTGTTGGTCACTGATTTGCAACTAGTAAGAAAATATGGTTTTAATAGCAAAAGTAGTGTGAAATTGTTGGGGAGATGGGAGAATTTGGGTTTTTTCCCTGTGTTTTTGTTTTTCCCCAGAAAGTGTGTTGTAACAGGAAGAACTTGTTTTATGATGTTAAGGCATTTGATTTCAAACTAATGTGAGGATTTGAGGAACCATGTGGTTCTAAAGTATGTTTAGAAAGTTGTCCAGAGACAATGACTATTAAGCAATATATCTTTATATTATTTTATACTCTTACATTGGTAAAACCAAGAGCTGACTGCATGAGCTTGACTGTTGCAGTGTGTTGTCTCTTGTACCATTTCTAGTCAGTTTAGGGTTTCCAGAGAGCGTGTTACACAAGCCAAAAATTGATGATACTAGCAGTATCCTTATATTCTATATATATGTATATATATAACTTATATTGAAGCCATGGGCCTTAGTACTTTCTTATTAACTCAAATATTTAATCTGTATAGTTGACTTTAGCAAAGAAGCTGTGTTATCTTTTTTTAAACTTTAGGATATAGGGAAACAAAATTTGGTCACTTGTGTGATGCATAGAAAATTAAAAGCTTTATCAGTGTTTAGCAATTCAGATAATTCTAATTCTCAGATGACCCACAAATTAAATTTTGAGGAAAATGTAATCCTGAAGTCTGAAGCTTCAGGCAGTTGAAAAGTCTGAGGTCTTCACTTACGTTTTTAAAAAGGCACTGCTAAAAGAAAGTGTCTCTCTTGCTTTTTTTTCTCTTGTTGTTTTAACCTTTACAGAGACACTTAAAGGCTTTGAAATTTGTTTTATCAATAGAGCTGTTGGGACTGTCAAACCACTTCTTTGCTTCTGTTGAGTTTAATAAAGTCACAAGAGCAGAAGTGGGAGCTTTTGCAAACCTTTACTGAGGGAGCAGGAAGCGAGTTGAAATACACGGTATTGTTCACTTCAGCATTGCTCAAGCGTTTTGTGAATGCCTCTCTTATTCTATTTAAATAGATTAAATATTCATGTTTGGTTTCCTGGATTTTTTTTTTTTTTTTTGTGATGATACCTCCCAATGTGTCCATTCTCCCACCTTCTGATTTGCTAGTTCTTATGCTGAAAAGAGAAGCAGGAAAAAATAGCCCAGAACTCTTGTAGTGTAAAAAGGAGGCAAACAAATAAATTTTTGTGTAGATTACTCTTATTTACTGGAGAAATTTTCTGGGTTATTTTGCATACGTGATACTGAATCCTGTAATAAGATAAGTTATAAGATTTATCCTGTTTCTCTTAATATAGTATTCAGCGTTTCCCCTTCTATGAATAATGTACAAGACTACCACATCAATAAATGTATTTGGTTGCTATGTACTACTGATAGGCTCTTAATAGTACAGTCCAATTTTTGTGAGTGATATTTGTTTCCTATAGATTTATTTGCAGACATTGCAAGCTGGATTGTCATATGGTAGTCCCCACTGCAGATGGCATTCACTGCAGCCTTGCAATACAAGTGTAAGCAGGCTGTGATTTAACTTGGATTTTGTAGAGCTGAGAGGTGATCTTCTAAACTTGGTGTAACTCCTAATGTGACTCATCCATTGGTACTGAAGTGTGGTAACCTGTTTCTGTAATACATTTCCCATATGCAGTAAATTCTCATTAGTGTTTCTAGTAGTTCAGCTGATTCAGTGTTTACAACAACAGGAACCCTTGTGTGCTGATAGTTTGAGGTATAAAATGTTTCACAGATGTTGGAGTACCTGGAGAATTATAAATGTTCAGTGCAAACTGGCAGAGACCCACAGAGTGCAGATTTTGTAACACAGCAGAAAGGCAGCATGCTAATTTCTGTCCTGTGCGGCTACTTTTCTGTGATGCCTCATCATTTTATATCACCTGTTAGGTGGTTATACCTATGGTATATTTGAAAGCATATAGGATCATCAGAGTTTCTTATTGAATAAACAGTCAATTTAATTTTCTGACTTCGGCTATGTGTGAAGGCTAAGGAGAAGTGAGCACCACCTAATATTAGATGAGCAGTCTCTCCCTGACTTCCTTTGCCATTTTTGTATTGCCACGTCTGATATTTTTTTTTTTTTTAAGAGTTCTGCAGGCTTTTTCAGCCAAGAGCTAAACTGAGATTTGGAGTCCAGGCCACTTTCTCTGAGAAGGTCAATTAGACACTGGAACAATGTGCCAGTTCTTCATAAGATGTGCTCAAGAAAAGACAGGTGGAATATTTACTATTAAGTAACCACCTGTATTAGTGGAGAACACTGTGGGACACAGCTGGTCTTTCTTAGAAACTCTTTCAGTTTAACCCATACCTAGCTCATACTAGAAACTTCGCTCAGGAAAATAAGTGATTTTAAGAATGCTTAAGAATTATTTTTAAAAGATATTTTTAAAGTTGGCTACAGTTGCATACGTAACACCTGCATTATTTCTTTTGCTCTCAATCACCTTAATACCTTTAAGAAAATAAAGATTTGATTAGAAAATATTGTTGTTGTAGATCTGACTGCCTTTTCAGCTGATAACCACATAAATAAGCAATAGGGTTTGATGCTCATGCCTCTGGTTCTAATTTAACAAATTCAGGGGGTCTCCAGGTTCAATAGATGGTAGCTGGAAGTATGATTGTGGGTAAGTGATTTGAATACGTTTGTAGTAGATTGGGAGCAGTACTGATTGACAGCATAAGGAATTATGTACAGTGTTTTGTTCCTTCTCAGGGATAATAGTAGCAGCATAGAAACTTTTACAGTGACAAGTGTGAGTTAAATTTATTTTCAAATAATGAGCCTTTTAGGCCTATGAGATAAGTGCATGCTAAAATGTCAGATCTTCAGTCTTGTAGCTTTTAATGTCCACACTTTATAACTTTGATTTCCTATGCTCTGTTTAGAAGATAACACCTAAAACTTGAATGCAGAAGCGTGTATCCTGGTGTTAGTCATGACCTGACACATGCTTTAGTTTGTATGATCTCCTGTGTTAGTAAATAATTTGAAAGCTATGCAATCTGGCATGGTAGCAGACTGAGTATTTGTGTGATCACTTATTTTTCAGTCCCTTATACTTCAGCTGGTAGAATGGAGTTTGCCTTGCATCAATTTACATCTTCCACCTAGGCAGGCAGCTTATATAGATGAGGGTACTCTTTTGAACAGTTTCATGTGTCAGAGGAGTTACATTTTATGTTTAATAAGGGAGTCAAGTTTAGACTGAGAACAAAATCCTTCCAATAGTTGCAATGACGGTGTTAAAAGCAAAATCAGAGTGTTTACCTGTAATCGTCTGTGTTTAATTTTGGCTTTTAAGATTTTTTTTTTTATTTATTTTTCCCCCCCCTTAGTGTCATTTATTTTAGTAATTGTCCAAAACTGGTGGACTGGGTTAGAATATGTTTGCTAATGTTTTTCTTCTGTATCCAGTTCAGTATTTTGCCTTCTTTATCTTGTTCTCTGATAATGACAAGGTTTGAGAGGGTGGGAGTAATGAGTGTAGACAGAGAACTTTCCTGATTTTATTTATTTATTTATTTATTTATTTATTTATTTATTTATTTATTTTTTATTTTTTTTAATTACAATGCAAAAGACAGGCTGTATGGGGAAAGGTATCTGTGGATCTGTTCTTTTCCCCTGATCCTTTCTGCTCTTCCCTGGGTACAGATGCTCATACTGGAATGTAAGGGATTAGTTTTCAGGCATACTACAGTTGAACATGCGGAAGAGAGAACAGTTCTTGATCACAGTCGGAAGCAAAGCAGTTGAGGCCTCTGACAAGGTCCCCAGCACTTTCGATATTTTAACTAAGAATGTTTTATTGGGATAGCTAGATATATTAACTACCCAATCTTGAATGTTTGGGAATGAATTGCTGTTGTTTCCTTTTGGAATTTTGAGAAATATATTATTTTATATGTATTTTTAAGAGGTACAAAGAGATGAGGATGGAAAAAATAAGATAAACTCAGAATAATCTAGCGTAAAAATGCCAGTGCAGCTCCATAAGGAACAAATCCTTGTCTGTTAGGTCCAATTCGGCACTGGTACTGTTTGTCTGGGTTAGTTTTTGTGTATCATGCTCGTTCTGTTTCAGTGCCTATGGAAGATACCTTATGCTGTTGACTTCTTGTTCAATGCAGGGACTGTGGTAGTGACCATACAGCTGCGAAAGAAGGGAAAGATTTTTTTTGCCTATATAAAAGAAAAAAGGAAAAGCATCTGTATAAACAACACTTACATATTGTGACTCAAAATACTTTTGTTTAATTGTATCCTTTTGTTTTGATTGTTTCATTATTTACATAGAAAGTTAAATATGCATACATACATGTAGTCAACTTTCCCATTACAGAAAGTTATTCTTTTATCAGGTGTTTACTTCTAAGACTTTCAGTTTTCTTTGTGGAAGAAATTCATAAACATAGACTTGTAATATGCCATTTTTATTCAGTGAGTCAGGTGCATGTTATCTTGGATTAACATGTGATAAAAGAAGATGCTAAAGACCAGAATACTGTCCACTAAAAGAATGCATAGGATGCTCTTCATCCTGTTTTTGAGGCAGCTTTACTAATACTTAGCTGTTCTGTATTTGAACTAAACTGTATTGTTACAATTACAGAAAGATAAGTAGCTAGACCTATGGGCTAACTGTAGTTAACAATAAGATTGAAGATAATAACTTAGTATTTGCTGTTAGATCAGAGATGGGCAGCTTTTAAATCTGTATTTTGCAAGTAACTTCCCCCCGCCCCCAGAACTGGCGTGGAGCATTTAAGGTGATTTTTCTTCCTGAAAAAACTCAAGTAGTACTACTTCTATTGTATTTGCTTTCGGAGTTCAGGCATTTGCATGCAGAATGCTTAAAAAAGCAAGACATTGACACCATGGAGCATTACATTATTTTGAAGGTGTTTCTTATTTTACGCCACATAAATTCTGGACGCTATGGCTGAAGTGATTTGGGCTCAGGATGTTTATTACGGTGATGCTATACTTTAATGTGTAGTTGTGTAGCCCAGTTAAAAGTATTTGAAGCATTTTTCTATTCAAACTAAAATTGAGAAGAGTTTTGAAATAATGTATCTGGATAAAGTGCAAAGTTGAGGCAGCTGTTCCTCCTGGGCACATGAGTCATAGGATTTGAGGGAAGCAGCACATTTACTTGCAGTCCAGTTGCTGAACTCTACCACATCATTGAGTCATTAACTTTCCAGCATCCTTTACTCAGAAAGAAAATAGAGTTGACCAGTGTGCCCCAAGTCAAGCTCAGGTCTCAGAAATCACATTGAGAATGTACGGGGCAGTTGAGGCTTTCAGACGTTAAAAATATCCTTTGTATGCTTAATGCTTCAATCATGGCTTAAAAAAAAACCCAACCAAAAAAACCCAAACCGCTAAAGAAAAATATCCTTTAGGTATCATGAAGAATATGATGAGTGTATGGGTCACAAGTGATAGGGGAGGCAGAGATTTTTCTCAGGGGTAGCAGGAAGAGAAATGAGCATAATGATGTACTGCATGCTCCCTTGCGTAAAGGGTTCAAAGCTTACATGGTTTGCAGTGTTCCCTCTGCTGCTTGGTCTTTCAAGCACTTCCATTTCATTCTGGATTTCTTGACTTAACTGTGCAGATTTTTGCTTCCTCCCAATTTGGCGTTTGTCTTTTAACGGGATGATTTGGGATGGGTTATAGAGCACACGTCGTTCGTAACAAGTGGAGTGTCTGAGGGCTGAAGGTAGTTTTCATGGCCAGCATCCACTGTGTCTTAGAAGCTCCTTAGAAAGCAACTTTACACCGAACACTTATCTGAAAAGAAGATGCTGCTTTAATATAAACTAGCAATGGAGCTGTAGGTAACAACTTATAAGTCATCTTTCAGTGAACTAATGATGCTTAGTGTATGGCTTCTTTTGTATTTCATTACTTGTGTTTGTCCTAGATGCACATTTATGGAAAAAAAAAATCCCACCTTTTTCTAGGTTGAGATTAATATCTTGCTTTGTATAAGTCTTTCTCTGTGTCATTATCAGCCTAACTCTTGCTTATAGTGTTTGGGTTTTTTTGAGGGCTTGTTTGCTTTTTTTAAGCGGTGTTGCCAAACATTTATGTTTGTATTGGTTTGTTCCTTGAACTCTTTGTTGTTGTAAATTTTACCTGATTTATTTAGGTTTTTTTCAGACACTTCAGAAGTTGAATGTTTAACACAAATATCTTGAGGGAATTGTTTATAAGCAGTTTTATGCTGGTTAGAAATGCTACATTCCTTGGAATTACGCTGAACTCTGGCTTTGTGGTAGAAAAACCAGAAGTTACATGTGAGAGGAGATCTCAAGTTTAAATATCCGAAGTGTTCTTCTGAGTCAAAACTCTGTGTAAGATGTTAGTGCAAATGTTATTTTTTAACATTGCTGCAGTAGAGCAAGCAAGTGGCACTCTGTTTCTTTACTCTGGGGTGATTTTTGAGGCTGGTCGTCTCTGCTCATTACCTGAGAGATGCAAAATCTGGTACAGCCTTCTACCTGAGAGCTGTTAGGAAGTTGACGAAAATTTCTGGGTGACTAAGGTAAGCATTCAAACCTGCTTGTGCTACCAGCAGGATACTTGATCGTTGAAATAAAACTGACAGAATTCTGCCAGAAAGGACCTTAGTGCTTTTTGCACTGATTATGATGAGTTAACTGTTCTTTATTTCACTTCTAAAAGTGACTTTTTTTTGTATTTTTTTCTATTTCTCTCTCTCTCTCTTTTTCTTTTTTTTTTTCCCCATTGTACCAGTAGGGCTGAAGTGCTTTCTGCTGGTATAGGAGGATCTGCTTTTAGGGATGTTTGTTTAAGTAGTTAACTGGCAGATTGCTCCTAGCGTAGACATATCCTTGATACGATTCATTTCAAGTTCCTGAAGGAAGAGCTGAAGTACTCTTATTCTCTAGAACAGTATTACGAGATGTGGCTACAGTTTCCCACCTGGGAACTGAAAATGACTGTGTGTAGTCAGGTGTAGAGGCAGCACTGACTGAAGAGCCCTGTTGCTTCCCAGCTGTACAGTTGGGTACAAGGCTGGCTGGGATGGAAGAAAGTGAATTTCCTGCAGTGAACCTCCAGCTAGCCTTTTGAAGACTTTACTGAAACCTGTTTTAAATCGGGAGGAGGAAAAATGCCTGCTAACTTACACGCCGGTAGCTTCTTTTAGACATGTGTGTTTATGAACAGTGTAATAAGATAGGATTGCAGGCACCTTGTCAAAATTCTTCAACTGCTTTTCAAGAAGTGCTACAATTCTACTGTAGCATGCAATTCCAGATGGGTTTGATAAGCAAGGAGTGCAAAGAACTGTAAAACTGAGATTGTTGCTCATTCACAAAAATACACCGTTATATTGCTGCTTTTTGGGGTGGCTTAGGGAGGTCTAGACAAGTGAGGTATCCTGCTGGATAACCTGCTCATTACTGAATAGGACGTAGCTCATTACTGAATAGGATGTAGCTCCTTACCAGTCCTGAAACACTGATGCTTTCTTGCTTTCTCCAAGGAATACTCTTTCTTCTTCTTTCTGGCTGCTTTATTTCTGAACCTGGGTTTCTGTGCTTTAACTTATAGAAATGAATATTCAAAATAATTCTTGGGGTTCTGACTCCTCCTGTCACATCTTTTGCATGTAGTGCACCTTCAAGTGCTTTCTTTCTCTGTAGCTGGGATGGTCAACACTTTAAACTTCTTTTTGCTTGTGTAATGGTTGACTTCTTAGACATTAAAAATAGATCTCTACAATAAAGGAGTTTATTTTATAATTTTGATATTTTGCTAGCTTTTGAGAGAACACTTATGGCACAGTACTTAAACCAGACTTTGTGTTTTGTTAATACTATGCAACAACATTTTTTAACCGGTTTACATAAGTTGTCCTTGTAAATGTTATTTAACAACAGGCAAGGTCTTTGAAATACTTTGCAAGGCTTTTTTTTTTTTGTGTGTGTGTGTGATTCAAAGGTTCTAACCATTCCAGGCCATTATAATGCCAGGCATTTTAAAGTATTTTTTTGCCAGAGAAAAATAACTTTGATTAAACAAAAAAAATGCTTCTCTATGCTTTTGTATAGAGAAGAGACAAACTGGGCTTAAACTGGGCAAGAATTAAAAGTTTTCCTATTTTCTAAGCTAAATGTAGTTGTTCAGGTCAGGAAGTATTGCAATAGGTTTCCCGGGGAGGTTTGATATATAATTAGCCATGCCTTTAAGTCAGGGGACAAAATAGATACTTTCTTGAGGTTTCTTCCAGCTTCTTTTTTCTAAGAATGTTTTACTATTTAGTATCTATTACTGACTGACCCTGTGGTAAAAGGAATAACACAAATGGAATAGGCTTTTGCATGCTGCTTATCAGCGAAGCATTGGAGTGTCTGATCTGAAGAAAAAGTTAAAGTTGATATGATTTCATATTGTAAGTCTGAAGCAGATGATTGTGTTGTCGTATGGCAATGTTCGTTATTACCTGCAACGCACATAAATAGTAATGTCCTTGAGGAATTGGTGGAAGGTGGGTAGATCAGAACTTTCAAATTTTATTCCTACTTTTCTATTGAAGGCCTCTTGGACTCTGTTAATACTTAGTATTTCAACCTTTTTACTGTCCTTTAAATGGTAGGCTACACATCTTTGTGAAAAAGATTTTGAAGACTTGCAGAGGAGTATTTGGTATAGGATTTTGCTGCTGAGATTTTTTTTTTTAAGAAAGTGTAGACACATGTATTTATGGGAATATGAAGCATTGAGCTTTGACTGGAGGGTAACAACTTTGTAAGCTCAGCTAAAAACCCAATTGAATCTGATCTAAGTTCTTAGAACCTGTCTTGCCTAGTTTAGATGCATCAGGTTCTTTGCAGTTTATTGTATGAATTGTTGGTGAAGGCTTTAAATTGAAACTCTATCAGTGCTTTTGTGTCAGAGCCCAGGATACGTTTTGTAAGAGTGAGGAGCTACTTTGGTGCTGTGTATTTTCCCCTCTTACTCTTGTGTATTTGTGCTCTTCTCTGGCCTTATTGTCAACAAAGCACTTCAGTGTATTTGTATATTTAAAACATAAAAAGTGCTTCAGTGTTAAGAGTTTTAAAAGAATGCTTTAGTATAGCCATTGAAAAAAAAATAATAAATCAGGATACAGCTACTTCATTGGGATGCATCAGCATATCTTTTGAGTGTGGAAAGCTGCCAGAAGGGCATTGCACTAGTACACTGTACTGTGCATAATGTTTACCCTCCATTTAATTTCAAATTGAGGTCAGAATGATGAGGTCCTTATGAACGTGTGACTCGCTAACTGACGGATCATTTTCAGCAGCTTACCAAAAATCTTGAAATGATAAGCAACACTTAAATTGTTCGTGGTGAAAATAAGGAGTCCAAAACCAGAATACTCATATAATATTTTTCCAAGCAAAAAACCCTGTAGTAGTAGTAGTAATAAAATCTTATTGATAACACTTTTCTAATTGAACTAGAATTCTTATCACTGAGCGTATGGGTATAGAACAGCGGATGAAGTAGAGGTCATTGAGTGCATTTGTGGGATATTTAATTTCAGATTTTATTTCACTTTAAATATCTGTTTCTGAGTGTATGTGAATGTTTCTGGTTGCCAAGTTCTCTGTAGGTCCACCTGCATTTGACATGCTCCACTTCTGCTCTTTTATTTGAAAATAATTTGGCATACATCATTCTTGAAGAATAACTGAGCTGCCTCAGTCTAGAAATATGAATAATTGTTTAAACTGTTCAAAAAACCTTGCCTGTATCCCATTAGCAAGATCATAAATTAAGGAAGAACTATAAATATCAAATGTGCGGCGTATATGAAATCAATGAGGTGACTTCTGATTTAGAAAAGTAAAATGGCTTTCTTCAGAAGCTAGCGGACAGGATATATAGAACTTTCAAAGGACGATTGCGGGTCTTATTAACACAATCTAATTAACCTCCTTCCTCTACAAGGTGAAGTGTTATATGCTCTAAGCGAATGTTGAAAAGTGTAAGGGAAACACAGAACTGGATCAATTTTCTTTTAATGATAAATAATCCTTCTAGTCTGGTTGGATGAAAGTAAACATATGTGGGCTATGGTTTTGCTTTTGCCGTGTGCCAGGATTCAGCTCAGAGTGAATTCTTCAGCAGAGTTATAAACCTTTGAAAATTGCTTTATAATGGAAATGGTGACAGGCCATTAACTACAGTAGTATAAAAATGCATTGATTTAACATATGTATACTTGTCCTAAGTTGCCAAATACATGAAACGGTATGTGTTGAATGTATAGGGAGGAGGCTTCTTTGTAGTTTTAACTAATTAATGACATGGTTCATACTAGGTTAACATTTCTCAAACATACGGCCCCTGAGAGTATTGGACAGGTATCATTCAGGGGCTAAGATATTTGTACTGTAGTGACACTGCGATCCCACTCTAATTGCTATACTGGAAGGAGACCAAGAAATATTTAACATGATGTGTTTAATCACCAACACAATTGTAGTGCCACTGAAGCAGATATGTTTTCCTACTACCAAGTCATAGGAACTTCTGAACCATGAAGAATCATTACTAGATATGCTGGAAAACCTTGTTCCCAATAAAAATGCAGAATCTAGGATTTTGCAGTCATATTTAATTAGCATCTGTGACTTAAATATCTTCAAAATTAAATACCTATGGCATGCATGCTGTATGAAAGCATTTTTTTCTCCAAATTCCTTTTTCTTCCATCCTCAAAAGACAACTGAACAAAAATTATTTTCAAGAATGACTATTATTCTGATGTTGTTTTTCAAGCATTGAGAACATACACCTATGCTAGAATCATTACTTATTTTTACTCTAGTGCAGCTGCATGATTCTTGCTATTGGTGAGCATTTGCATTAATAATGCTGGTTCACTATTACCTTAAAAAGTGTAGGAGACCTAACATAGACGAAACTGAGCATTTTGTATTGTCCTTTGCCACTTGTGTGGATTTAAGGTAGTATTAGTTTTTAGCATTTCTGGGTTTTTTTTTGTCTGTCTTTTGTTTTCTTTCCTCTTAAAGATGGGAATGAGGAAGGTAGGAAGTGCCTGACAATCTGCTGGAAAATGTAGGCAAAACCTTCAGTATCTATTAGGTATGCCTATATAAATTTCTTGGCAGAAAGTTGTTCTCATTAGGGAGGCTGAGATGAGCCGAATTTCTGTATACTTCTTTAACTCTTTTCGAATGTGCAAGATTTCCACATGTAACTTGTTCTTGAACCTTCAGATTGAGATTTGTCTTTTTTAGATTCTGGCTATTCTGATCAACTACTGTACCTCTAACAGTCTTGTCTTTGAGATTTATGGCTAGAGTATCAACTTCATTCTCTAGAAGTGGTTTCGTACTGATAAAATCGTTTCCTGGGAGAGGGGGAAGGAAAAAGCAAACTTCCAGTGACGACAGACTAGAACGCGCATTGATTTGAATGGTACCTTGCAATGGTATACTGCCAAATGGCAAGAAAGAAAAGGAAAAATTAGTAGAATAGGGCATAAATTTGAGTAAATAATTTCCATTGCTTTTAGCAGAGTAGATAAGGTCACACCTTCAGAAGAATGTACTGGAAGTAATGTATGGAAGTGGAATCAGGGAAGCCAGCAGAGGGGCTGAACAAGAATCTTAGTGCTTTAGTTACATATCAGTGCACGGGATTTGAAGTATGGTACTTTTGATACTGAGTGCCTCTCACTGTCTCTCACTTTGCATTATTCGTCCTTAAGTGGAGATGCAGATGTTGATCTCACTGAAGTTAAGAATTTATAGTGGTCTGCATGTGCATCTATCTGAAGGCTCAAATAGTTTCTTTTGCTATGGAGGTTTGTAGGCACAACAGTGCAAGTAAGAGATGATGGTTTGAATAGACTCAATTGTGTTTTTTATTTTTATCCTTACATGTGATTTATTCTTTGCTTAAAGTATAAATATGTTATAACTTCCAGGATTTCCCATTTCTGTAAATTTCTTCCTCTTTCAAAGTCACTATCTCATTGTTACTACTTTCATGGCTGTGTTGTTAAGGGAGTGGTTTTTTTCTTTGGCAGTGGAAGCACTTTTAATACCTACACTTGTTTCAGACCAGGTCCTGGGGAGTTGTTGCATGCAGTCACTTGTAGCCTCTGGGGTTTTCCAGCTGGCTTGAAGTATCCTCTGCCTTTAACTTGCTCTGCCATTTGACCTTCCGAGCTTGCTTCACCTTGTGGTTTCCAATCTACATAATAATTTTGTGTCACCCTTTAGTTAAATGATTTCTTTTTGACAGATGGAAGTACTTTCAAGTAGGGTTTAACTTTATATTCTGCCTCAGAGATAATACCATTCTGTTTGACTTGATTTATCCATAAATATGGATGTCTTTCTGAATACCAGCTTAAGTTACATACAAGTGGAGATTGTAAATTACCAGTATAAAACTGGCTTTCTAGGGATATTGTGCATATAAAATGTATACTGTAGTAATTCTGGATTAGGTACTGTTAAGCATGAAGCTGACTTCTATGAGGGAAATCTGGGAATTACCTTGATATGTCTGGTTAAAAACTGTGGTGATTTGATAACTGATTCACAAGCGTGTCGAATATCCCCGACCTAACTGCAACAGAAGGGTGTAGAAATGTTGGGTGTCAGCCTAAAGACTTGCAGTCTAAAACATGCAATTCTTGTTGCCAGGACTGACTTTGAATTTTAGCTTCACTGTGCCTTAGTCACCTTTACTGTCATGATTTTACTGTATGTTCCCAGAAATCTGAAATGTGTTGCTTTCCCTAAAAGTCACCTGCTCTAAATAGACTTGGCCGCTGTGACCGTATCTTTCCTATGAAGTGGAAGGAAAGGAGGCTGTGTCATGACCAGGACTGTTTGATGCTTTAGAGCTTTGAGTGTTTCAAATAGAATTACCTCAAGAAATAACAGATATTACAGATGTACGATATATTTGAAAAGGCTATCAGGAGCAAGGAGATTTTTTTATTTTGGTGTTCCTGGCTGGCAGTATGAGTTTCTGGTGAATGCTGGAGTCACTGGGAAGTATTTACTGTAAAACAGCGATGTGGTTAACAAGATTTACTTCATTGAGAAAACAGCAATATGCAGGTTTGCTCAGTTTTAAGTCTGGTGAGAGAGCCCTTGCCTTCTGCACAGAGGAAATCCTAGCAATGAGAGGAGGGATTTGCAGTGTAAAAAAGAGCTGTCAAACATATATTTTAGTTGACATGACTCTCGGATAATACCTAGTAAGTTTGACATACATAAACTGCTTAATGCATTTTCTTTGTAAAGCTTTTGCTTTAATCAAATGCTGCACTTTCAAAAAGGGGCTGATTGTTGATCAACACTGTTACTCTGTCTCTAATAAAAAAATGCTGTTTTCTTAGTTCTGGTTTAATGTTGATGGATCTGTAGTGACACAAGTCACTGTGTAAAAGAAACTAAAAGACAGAAAAAACCCACTCCAAGTTTAGATTCTCATCTTGCGTAGCAGCCTCAGACTGACTTGGATGCTTTAAAAAAGCATGTAAAAGGATCAGAGAGAAAGTGATCCTTGAAACTCTTAACAGTGAACTGAAGTTATTCAGCTCACAAGGTCACTTGTCCAATAGCACTGTCCTTTTCAGAAAATCTGGGGTTTTTTGTGTTAGAGTAAATGGCAGCTTTTTTCTTTTTTCACATAGCTGTATGTTTTGTGTGTGTGTGTGTTTTCCATTGTTGGTGTGCTGATAAGTAAATATTATATGAGGCTTTGGATTGATATTTAACAGCTGAGATGGTTGATTATAGCACTGAAAACATTTGTCATTGCCCGTTCCAATGTCATCAATATGAACCATCTGAACTCTGCCTTTCTTTTTCTTTGCTGCCCCTGGGGTTTAATGGCTTTGCAGAGAAGCTCCTGCCTGGCATATTGAGCTGCTCCAGAAGGTCTAACCCATAAGCAGTGAGTACTGAACTGCAGCACACTAATGCTGTAGGTGTTGACTCACCATGCTGTTTTTAATTGCAGTTCTTTTGAAGGTAGATAATCTGTGCAGACTGTCAACGTAGATATTGAATCTTTGGATATATACCAATTTGATGATGTATTTGTATGGCTACAAATGCTGTTCTGCTTTTCTTTTCCTGGGAATTAACTTTTCTCCTGTGCACATACTGTTTGCATTTAAAACTAGCTTTCATGTGTCTGTGGCTCTTGCTATAGCTGGCAAACGCTTATGTCTCATATCTGCAGTGAACTGTGTTCTTCTAGAATTCTTGAGCCTGATGTAAGCCAGCTTTCAAATGTGCATGAACTGAAAAGCATCTGTAATGTTTTGATGTGACTAATACTAAGATATGATTGACCAAGTCTGGATTTACTTTGTTACTGGAAAGTCATTCAAAATATCCATTTGCAAAGTCTGGGGGGAAAAAAAAATTCTGTATTTCTGATAGGTGAGTTTATTTGTGATATAATTGCTTTGAAAAAATTGCCAAAATTTTTGTCTTGAGATAATAAGCAGTTTTGATTTTTATAATTTGTATATTGTAAGATGCAGATCTCATCTCAAAATTCCATCCATGTTTGGCTGGAAATAGAAAACAACTGTTTTGGTAGTCTCAGTTGTTTTTGTGTATGCATATTTCTAAAGATAACGATGCAATTAATTTGGCTAAATGATATGTTCCAGCTAGAGGCTGCCCTGAGGAGGCAAAAACGTCTTGTGGGCATGGACAGTTTTGGTACAACCTCGCCTGTCAATATGTACCTTCAGACCTGCTCAGGACGGTGTTAATGCTGATACGTAACGGCGGAGCTGATTCAGGAACGCTGAACAAATCAATTATTGGGCAGTGTGCACAGAAACTGGGTTGCTCTTGCCTAAAGACTTTTCAGCATGTAGAGAGCTTTCGAGAATATTGTCCAGCTCGCTTTGTGAAGAGATGTTGTGATGTTAGAAGAGAACTTTTTGTAAACTGGGAGAAACTTGTTCTCCCGTAGTATGCTGCTTTGGGTAGTTTCGTGGTAGCCCTGGAGAGGTCTGTAGCCTTAATTTTTTTTTTTTTTTCTTGTGGGCCTACTGACTTTCTTTATGAGGGTGAACACTTGTGGCATAATTGCACAAATACTTTGGAGACATCTGGGAGGCTTAAGATATTGCTGTGATTCTCCAGCTGTTCTTCTCTCAGCTGAAGGTTACTGCCCTCAAAGTTGAGCCACACTAATGGATCATATGAACTATCCTGGTCCATGTCAGTGCAAAGTCAGCCAGGTTATTTTAAATTACTGCTGGATGCAGCTGAGGGTAGTAATGAACAGCTTGAGGTAATAACTTCTTAAGCCATTCTAGCTGGACTTCCAAGAGCACATCTGTCTGTGTCCTTATAAGTGCAATACTTTAATCTCTCTATTGCTGTACTGTATTCAGGATTTGTCAGGACTGCAAAGCTGTTGCCAAGGGGAGTCTAATATTCAAGTGGAATGTATTGGCTCTTCCTGTCTATCGTTATTATCATATTGCAATAGAAAGATCCGAATGATGAGTGTGTAACATATACATTGAATGGTAAAGTAAGCTTATTTTCAAATATGAGATAAATGTGTGGAAGTCATGTTTGGAAGCTCTTTAAATTGGAAAGAGATTGCCATATGAAGTCTCTTCCCCTTGTCCCTAGTTCAGCCACTTCTAGCCACTTATCTTTGATTCCTAGCCATTTAAGGTCTTACCCTCTCTGTACCCTTGCTTCATTCCCCAAAAAACTTCCCTGTATTGATTAGAATTATAATGAATTTTTTAGCTCTATTTTTTTTATTTTTGCCCCAGGTCCAGCAAGACTATGAATCTCTGTTCCAAATGCTTTGCTGGTAAGTGCAGTAAAAGGTTTTGTGTTTTTGTTAGATTATCGAAACCACATTGTTGGCATCTCCTTCAGGATTTGTGCATGGGTTTTTCTTCCTTCAGTGTGTATATGTAATCAGATTTTCCTCACTTTGGTGCTTCATTTATTTGCTAATCAAGAACCTCTTGTGTAAATGTACCAATCAAACCTTGTTCTTGAAGTTTATGGAATGCTGGAACACCCTTGAACTACAGAGCTCTGCTGTCAGCACGGCTCCTATACGGATGATGTGGCTTTCAAAATGCATGTCTGAATTGTAATTTGGAATTTTGTAGGATTTATATTGTAATAACCTCTGAAATATGGTATGGATAAAAAATGAAAAGTTGGTATAGAAAACCTCTTGCTCCATTTCTTTTTAACTTGCAGCCCTTGAACATTAAATCATCAGTAGCTCATCAGTAGGCTAATTCTAATTGCTACGTATTATTTTCTTATTGCAAGGTCATTTCTACTGTCTAAAATGTTAGGAATTGCTATTGACCTTTTCCTGTTAGCATTTTCTAGCTTTGCCTTTCTGAATTTTTTTTGGTGGTATTTAGTATTGTAAACTTATTTTTAATTGTATTAAAAGTGCTGTCATAGTTCATGATTTTTAATTTCTCTTGGGGGAACAGATAGAATATTAAAAAGTTCAGATTTTTTTTCTTTTAAACTTTCAGTCATTGGCTTGTCTATGAAACATTACTTTAATACTGAGCTTGCACAATTTTTTTTTAAGGTCATTGGTTTCCAAGGCAAAATCATAGAATCTTTGAAAAGTAAGGCAAAATGTACCAAAAAAAAAAAAAAAAAAAAAAAAAGGAATTTTAAAGTTTTTTTTTTTCTGAGTTTTTTTTTACAAAAAATAAATTTTGACTTGTAGATTTCAGATCTTGGGTTCAGTATCACTTCACTAAACAAACACATGGGAAATAAAGATTGTCAAAGGCTGTTTAGCAAAATGATGTTATCTATTTCTTTGGCAGTTTTCCAAAGCCATGGATCACTGGAAAGGGTATACTGAAGAAAGTGCAAGTCCTTTCTTGTACTCTTTCTCAACTGACCGCTGTCAGAAACAAGCTACTAGGTCTTTGATTTGACTCATACAACTGTTACGTTCATATTAGCACTGTAAACAACTTCAGTTTGCGTACCTCAGAAATGTGTATTTGCTGATTCTGAGTTATCAAAATGGCCCATCCCTCACATCCTGGGTTTGACAGAGTACCCAAGACTTCACAGCCAGCAGGCCAGGCATTAAGCAAAGCATCTTTTCTTTTGGTTTTACTGTGGTTTTTGTTTTGTTTGTTTGTTTTTAACAAGAAGGAAAATTCTTGGCTTCTATTCTGTAATTCTCCTGAAAAGCCATTACCTTTGGTCAAGTTCATTTTTCTGTTGTAAAAATACAAGATGATATCTAAACATTTGTGTTATTTGGGGGGGGGGGGGGGGGGAGGGAAGCTTACAGTTTAAAATTTTCAAGACTTTCTTTACAGCCTGTTTATTTTAATGAAATAAGACTTGAAAAGTTTGAGTAACTTAAAAAGCTACTGCTAGTTGGAACAAAACCAAATATTGTGGGAAAAGGCAAATTTACTCTATCTTTTTAGATTTTTAACTATGATTCCTTCAACAAGTAGCGTTGAAATAAGCAGTCCTGTTTGAGTAGTAACTCAAAAACTCTCAATGTCATCAGTCCCACATAAGTCTCTTTTCTTTTTTCTTTTTTTTTTCTTTTTTTTATGTTACTGAAATATTTTTAGCATTTTTTTTTATACTGGGTTTCCATCCACAGTCATGAAATAAAAATGTATACTCTTGTTTCTGTAAATTTAACCACCACAAATAGCAAGATTTTAGGCAAGTAAGCTGTTGAAAGATGTTTTTCACCATTCCAAGCACTCCAAAGATACGATATGAAAAAAATTCCTGTTATTTCTCTTCTAATATGGCAAGTTGTTCATTCAAATGTATTGAAGCAGATTTATATGCAAGGGAAAGTTGGGAATTATTATTTCTCTTGACCGCCATTTCCTTTCTCTTTCATTTTAGAAAAAAGAAATCCACACAACGAAAAAGGTTAGTAACTTTGTTAAATGTTGTTTTTTTTTTTTTTTTTTTTCCAGAGGGAATCCAGTCTTCCTATTTTTTTTTTTTTAAGTAATGTCAGACACAGAGCAGCAAAGCCCCTTGCATTTGTGTAAGCATTATCTTTTTATATAAATCAGGGGAGAAGGGCAACAAGTCAGCAAAAGATGAAGACACTGTTGGGTTTACGTTGCAATATGAATTATTACGTGGAACCTTCCTATCTTTACTGTTTTTTCAGACCTTCTAAACTATGTACAAGTTTGTAAATACATTATCATGAGCCCTTCTTTGCTTCTTCCCTTCCTCTCCTCCCCATCTCCGGTCATAGTTTGATGTCTGTGATGGTTAAATAGCACAGAAATGCAGCAAAGGGCAGTGGTTGGGGACTATCAATTTGCCTTATTGTTTGACAAAATACTTGTGATTTCTAAATTTATTATCAAGATAAATTCACTGAATTTGTCCCCAGATTAAACAAACAGCAAAAGCAACAAGATTATGTAGCAAGGAGAGTGGAATTCCTTGTTTTGACTATCTTTGTACATTTTTTTTTTATATTAAACACGGGAATACTTTTCACAGGTTATTATAGAGATTAGGTTGTTCAGCTGTCTATGACAAGAGTGAGCTGGATACTGCACAGATATATGCAGCCCTTTGCCTAGAAGAGCCCAGTGTGTTGACCTAGATCGAGGAGGTTCACTAAGCTCTTCTGTACAACCACAAACCTGCTGTTCATTTGCCACAGACTAGTTCTTGACTTGCACATAAAGGTAGATAAATACTGGAGAGGAGCTTGGAGTTAGCTATCCTCTTCAGCCCTCTTTGCCTCCTCTTCACCCCATCTGCATGTTCCAAGAAGGAATACCTGACTTGTTTTATTTAAGCCCCGTAGAAGCAGCAGACTCTGAAATGTTCAAGAGCCTCTCTGAAATAATTTCAAGTTAATTGTACTTCTGCAAAGTACTTTACAACATTCTGTCTCCAATTCAGTGCTGACCACGTGCTATCAATGCCTCAAAGTCTCCAGATACAGTACAAGTGTAATCCTACGTATTAAATTGCTTCAAATAAATTTGCTCTTCAGATGGTTAAGGCATAGTTGCTTCAGACTGCTTGCACATCCAGAATACAAATGCAATAAAGTGTGGTGTTTTTTTAATCAGAATATAGGCTGGTAAGTGAAAAAATGCAAATTATGTCCAGAGTATCTCCCTTAGTGACACCGCATCTTTTACTAATACTGCAGCCTCTCTTCTTTCAATATGGTAAAATGCGAAATCTGAATGATTAAAATACAGGACAGTGATGAGTGAAATTTTTCAAAAGTACTCTTTAATCTGTCTTTGCTCCCATTAGGTTTATGGAAGTTTTAATATCAACTTTAGATAGGGACATTATTTGAGTACTTTTGAAAAGCCACTTCTACAAAGTAGGCTCTTTAAGGTAGGAATTCTACAAATATTCAGGAAAACAACACCTGGTACCTCAAGAACTCAATTTTAATTGGAACCTCTGGGAACAGTCACAGAACAAACTATTACAGAGTAAGAACAAATATTTAAACAGAGAAAACTGTAAAACTAGACTTTCTACTTAAATGACCCAAAAAATGCAGTCTGCCTTTAATCCATTTGATGGTGAGTCTAGAAAGTTTAATTTGTATTAAGGTGCAATCAGCATTGGAAAGAGGGGTGCAGGAAGTGGATTTCAGCTTGTTCAGTAGTATGTGGAGCTGAAGGTAAGTGCAGCACTGGATGGTTTGGTGGAACGATGCACTTGGAAAACTGGAAGATGATGAAATGATTAGAATATTCATGGATTTGTGAATCAATTTCATAGCCCTTCTGTCTGAAGGTGTAATTGAAACTTCTAGAGGTGGGTGTCCATCTCTTTTCTTAATCCATCTATGCAATGTTTATATTCGTGTTCTCTGACGCGCTAGATCAGCATCACTGAATTTGAGAAAACACTTCAACCATATAACCCAAGAATTCTGAGTTTTAAGCGCCTCGACTCTTAGTTCAGCTTTATTTTTAGTTTGAAATCAAACACTTTTTTTTTTACGTACTGATATCTTGATGAGTAAAAATTATAAATTTTTAATCTCAATCTATCAAGTAGGAAATCAGTATTGCTGGAACCACATAGGTATTGTCAATACATATGCTTGGCTCTATGCCAGATTATGAAATTTTGTAACTTCAATAGTATCTTTTATTCTCCTGAATTTGAAAGCTCTGATAAGGGGAAAAAAAAATATAAATAGACACTAATATCTTCTGTATATCATCTGAATTCTAGAAGTATCAGATTATTCGCTATTCTATTTCCTGAACTCACTCAGATATCTGACTATAGAGTTATTTCATGGGTTTGTGCATCTTAAGACTTCTGCTTTGTTGAGCAGACCTTTATTTTGTCATGCCTAAGTCACACACAGTTTTCGGAGCTTACAAAATTGGGGGTTTTATGTGACTCAGAGTCACTTGAATACCACAATTTCCTCTTCTCTCAGTCTTTGTAAATCCTGGGAGCTATTTAGCATGCTGCCTTGTCTGGCAGTAATAACACCTACTGTAAGCATGAGCTGGCAAAAGTCAGCGTTCCTGCCTAAATAGATTTTGCTCTTAATCAATTGCTAACTTGATCCTCCGTCAAGCTTTCAGCTTGCTTACTGGAAACCTTTTCAACAGTTGCCTCTTGCATGTTGTTAGTTCAAATTTTGTTATCTTTTCTATATCCTGTTGTATGATAAATGATAAATTATGCTTTATTCAGCCCTTCTCTTCATAGAGTTTTCATTCCTAAATGAATGATTAAAAGCCTGTTATGTTTGTATTTTCCATATCCTTGTAATTTCTGATGTGAATCCACATGCTTTAGTACTTTGCTGGAAAAGCAGCAAGCATTTTCAGAAGTTTGAAAACAGCACTAAGTACTAGTTTTCTTCATCTGTACACAAAATGTTTCTTTTTCAGTATGGTATTCCCTTTGTTGGCTCCTAATGGAAACTGGTGCCTCAATTTGTTGCTTCATTAGGCTAGAATTTGTTGCTGTATTCGTGTCTGTCTTTGTATTTTGAAGTACATGGACTGCTTGCTACGGTGCTCGCCGGCTGGCGCTTGAGAGTAGTCAAGTTTCATCTTCAACTTTTATTACACAGTCGGGCTGGAAGCTAAATAATTCTTTGGAAAATTGTATAGCTGGTTATAGTGGCAACAAAGATATTTCTACTTTCTAGAGCACCTACTAATAAAGAATGATAATGTTCCATGTATAATGACAGATACTGTTTGGCATACATTTAATTTCTTTTACTCTACGCCCAAAGAATTTTTAAAAGGGGAAGGCTGGTAGGGAAAAGATGTCTTAGCATAATTAGTAAACTTGAAAAGGTGAGATGTATACTAAGCTTGAGAAAGGCAATCACCATGAAATGGAATTAAGAAAAAAAAAAAAAAAATGGATAAATTACTTTAGTTGGGCTTCAGTTATTTATAAGCTTGATCTGCACTGCTGACCCCAAAGATTTTTTACTTTGTTAGTGTGCTTTATTCTGCAGTTTTTAAAACTGTAAAGATCTGAGTAATAGCTCTGTTTGGGTTGTTAGAACACTGCAATATTGTGTGGAAGGATTGGGAAAGGATTTATATATTTTAGTTTACTCCTTTTCCCCTAACTTGTCTTAAAGTTTTGCAGGGGAAATACGAATTAATAGAAAAAAAAGTTTATTCAGGTATAGTTGTATTATCTAAGCTTAGGATTAATTGTTTTACTTCTGTCAAAAATAGTACCATCAACCAAATTATCCAGCATATTTATGCTACATGTTCCTAGTACTCAGTATATCCAGGAGAATTGGAAATATGGGAGAGAAGGATACCTGAAGCTTTCTAGGCTTGCTGGAGTTTTAAGAGTTAACTAGAGATCACATTTTGAGTGAAGTTAGTACAATGTTACTTGAGAGGTCCACTTTTTTTCTGTCTGTACTATCATGGCATGGAAGCTGTGGAGTACAGGGCTTCTATGTTGCTTTGTGGCAGTTCTGATATAATTTTGCTATGTGTTATATAGAAAGGTGTTAAAGACGCTGTATCTGCCTGGGACCTGGTTGTGTGAAGGCCTTGCGTGCCCAGCCGTGCAACGGAGGTTGTCAATAGGGCCAATGGCTCAGCTGCTGGTTTCATTTGCTCAATTATTTTCTCCTTTGTCCTCCTCCTTCATCTTCCCCCATATAGAATAGTGGGAAGGGGTAAGCACTGACGGAGGACAGACCCATGAAGTGTTTCTGTACAATCATTAGTGGAAGAAAGAGAATTTCTTTCACAGCGGGCACTCAAATGTTGTGTATTGAGGTAGGACAGGTTTTTTCTCTTTCTCTTTTCTTCTTTCTGGCTACTACTAACTGCAAGTTAGCAGGGCTTTTTCCAGTCACATTCGAAAGTATCTTTTCACCAACACGGTCTAGGAAAACAGAATGCCTTTAATTAAGAACTTTAGCATTTTACAGTCAATCAATCCTATCAGCAAACTACTCTGTAGGACATTAGTGGCTGTTTCGTTGGATTGCATCTTGCTAAATTCACAGTCTAGTAGTCTGGGGCTCATTTGTTAAAAATATAACCTCTTCTCAGTACTGGCTACCTGAAAAGACAGCCAAATAGTCTTAATTTAATTTTTTCCTCTGTCTTGACAAGACAGCACTGATATTCTCCATGTGTTTTCTTTTTCTTATCTCATGGGATTGCCAGTCCCATTGTACAGATTGATCTACAAGCAAAGAAAAGAGCTCAGCCCTTTTTTTATCTGACTTGCATTATTTTTAGTTTTTCATAGCTCTGTTTTCTAGTATGTTTTCTTCCTTATGGTAAAGCCCAGTTTCTTTCTGTTTTGTTAATATCGCATTCACCTTCTAACTCGTAACCTTTCCAAATGACTCGTTGAAACACCAGCTGTAATTTAGTCTCTTGTGTATAGGTTCTCTGACGATGTAAAAAAAAATGTTTAGAAATATGACTTAATTGCCATGATGTTTGCACATTGCCAGCATGAAAGCAGTGTTACCTATTTAGAATGTGCAACCCACAGGTTTAATTTATTAAACTTTCTTGTAACTTCATTCTCCTATAAATGCGTGCATAAGATAGGAGAGGGAATGTTTTTCTTTTTTTCCCATTTAGCAATTTGGTTGAGTTATAGAAAAGTCTGTGCTCTGTTTTGTGTATTTGCTTGTTTGGAAAGCTTCTGTAGTTTATAGAGACACTAGTGATTTGTTCCATAGCCTCCCTGTGGAGTTTGTTCCATATTACAATCTAATTCCATGTCCGTGTTGTGCACTCCTGAGCTGTTAATTTGTACATTTCGATGCAGTTTGTTTCATCGTGTTTTTGTAATCCAAACTGAATGTAATGAGCTATGTGCTTTGGGGACCCAGCCTTGCCTTGCCAATTAGAACAAGTGGTTACTGAGAGAGAGCATGTTTTAAATAAAACATGGCACCTCTGCATGGGACCAGCAGCCTTCGGGGAATAAAAGAGGATATTTAACTCTTTCCCTCTGAGAGGAGAGGTCAGTATCAGTGAGCACATTTTAGAAACATTCAGCCCATTCCTTTGAGAAGTATGATGCAGATTCATGTTTCATCTTGCAAATAAAATTTAGTTTGTCATTGGAGACGTGTTATGCAGTACTGCATGCAGAGTATTTAGGCATGCACGAGGATAGCTGTCAAGTTGACTGCATGTTTTCTAGGATTCTAATCGCTAATGCCACATGAAAATGGTACAGGACTAGCAGCTAACCTTTCTCTTTCCCCTTGTACTGCTACCCAAGAGGCTGAGGTAGGACGGGAAGAGTGCCACGTGATAAAAGATCTAGTTTCAAAACGTATTTTACAAGAGAAGGAATCTAGAAATAACACTTACTAAATAAGAGTACTAAGGTTATGTGCTAGGTGACCATGAGGACGGGCTCATTGCTATTCTACCATTTCGACGTAACTGGGAAAGGGTACCTTTATGACCATCAATATTTGTGATTGTTGCAGAAATTACCCAGCATTCTTCTGGTCTTGACACGAACTAAACTTCCTGGTAAATTCAAGCAAGACACAACAATGCTTTTACAAGTTAACTCTACTTTGCAATTCTTTCTTGCATTCCAGCCCCAACATCTCCTTTCCTCTCTCTTCACTCTAACTTGCATGTTCTACATTCTTGTGCATCTTCAAAGGGAAGAAGTTACTGTCCACCAACAACCGTCAGCTAAGGAGACTGAGAAAGAATTTAGGTGAACAGTCATGGTGATTGACTCAGACAACATTTCAACAGTTCTTGCATACACAAGCAAGGCAAGACCAAGAAAAACCTCCTTTGTGAAAACCTTTTAGCTCAGCAGCTGGATGTAAGGGAACTATAGTTGTTTGCTAAGGTGATTTAAGCTGTTAGGTAAGCAGGTGTACAGGACAAATGTGATCTGGATAATAGAACAAAAAGTAACTGAGGGCTTTTCAATTGTCTATCCATTTTATATGAAAGGAATGTGATCTAGCAGCTAGACAGCTAGGTAGGAACTTGAGACCCAATTTCCTTTTCACAGTCAATGAGTGTTTCTTTGTGATACTGGACAAGTCACTTTTTTTTTTGTCTTCCACTTCTGTTTCTCATTAGTTACGGAGAGATAATAATATTTCCCTGTTTCAGTGGAATGTTTGTGAAGATAAAATACATAGATAATGTTCAGTAAAGTAACAGTGGTCATCTAAGGAGCTGAGATAAATCTAGAGCCCTATCTTGGGAAACAAAAGGTCATTTTGAGGAACAATATCTGTATTTTCCTCTTCCAAATCAGCTTGAAGTAAGCATGCCATTAGCACATATTAAATTAAAATGCAAATTGGCTGTCTTCAAAGTCAGTCAAGGCCCTCAGGCTGAGTAAATTGCCCAAACTCTGGGACAGAGGCTTGATCCTTTGGTTGTGTGTAATGTAGATTCACCCCCCACCCTCACCTCCCAACTCTAGCATAGTGTTAATGAAGAGTGCAGGAAATCAGATTAACAACTTAGTGTCAGATCTTATGGAGGAGGAAGGCAATTTTCTTTCACAAAATCTGTAATTAAGTTGATTTTGTCTGTTTATGCTTTCACACCCATATACTCACAAGCCCCAAGATGCATGTCCAAGTAGTCTGGCCAACATCACCTGTGTGCGACACGGAGAACAAGGAGTTGTAGCTATTGAGCTCTCACTATGACTCATTTTGGACTTGCCTTTTATACCCTTGAGGAACGGATGCTGTGAGGGACCTTTTGCTTCTTTATTTTGTCTTAGCCCTTATAAGTCTTAGGCAAAATTCTGGAATTTCAGTTCTTTTCTTTCCTATATGTGGTTATTCTAGTGTTGCAGTTCTGTTCTTCATCTTCTTGACACTTTATCTTTAGCTTGGTTTGTTTCTCTTCTTAATTTGAATGAAATCACATTGCACTGTTGCAATTAATGCATACCGTTTCTTTTAACCTTTTTAATGCTGTTTCTTGTGGAGCCTGCAAACATTCCAGTCATTCTTTATTCATACCGGTCTACATGTATCTATTACAAATCTTGTATGTTCTCACAAAGTTAGTCACCAGAGGGCAAACTGCTCATGCAGATGTAGTCAATACAACTATAACTTTGCTTTTTTAAAAAAACAAAACAAAACATTGTCTGTGAATGAGTTTACATGTAGTAGTAATTAGCTGGAAAGTGAAAAGTATAATTGCTATCTTCAGAGCTATAGAAATTCGTATTTTACATTGAATGAGAGGGAATTTTAAAAAGCTAACATTGAAACTGTTGGACTAATTTGCAAACTTTGGGGAAAAAATATTCCGCTTTAGATAAAATTTTTTCTTGTGATCACATCAAAATACCACCTGATTGTTGGTCAGGGAGAATAATGGTAAGTTAAAATAGTTTCCAGCAGGAATCTGGCTTTAACCTTAGTTGTGAGTAGATGAATCTGCATAATGGTGCGGGGCAGGGGAGAATCTTATGCTGGAGATCTCTAAGCCTGCAGGACTGTAGGTAAGGCCTTTCTTGAAAAGATATCCAAAATAACTGCATCTCTGGTAACTGAATGTGTAAGATTTTGTTCCTTTCCTTTGCAGAAAGCATAGACTGTTGACTGAATCTGGCACTGAAGATTTAGGAAATGATAAGACAGGTTATGGTGCCATAATAATTAATCCAATCTGTGTGCATGCATAATAGCTGCCTTTTAATTATGCTAAAAGGATCAAAGAGTACAAGAAAGCATAAGATTACTGGCCTAATCTCCTGGTTTAAATCACAGGTCGTTAAATATCATCTAGGTAAGCTCTGTTTGCTGAAAATGTCTCCTTTAAACAGATACCCTGTCCTGATGTGAAGACACTGGGGGTTCTGCATGCACCCTGGGTGCTAGTATTTCTAATGAATAACATCCCTCACTATTAAGTAAGAAATAAGGTACAAATTTTTAATTGCAACACTCTAGGGATGTTTCCACAGAATTGTACTCTCATTCATTGCACTGTATAGGAAGCAATGTAAGACATTCTGTCATGCCCGGATCTTCTTACTACAGCATTTGCACATTGACCTGAATGAAGTATAATTATTTTCTTTATAGAATTTCTTTTGAGAACTAATTAGCCCCCTAGTGCTTCAAGAAAATAAGTAATTTACCATCTTGACATTTATGTGAGTCGAGGTAGTGATATTCTTGTTCACTGTACATAGATAAGAATCTAAAGCACAAATGTCAAACATCCACAGATATTGGATATCAACTTTGAGAAGCCTTGGGACAGTAGCTCTTTCTTAATCTCCCTCCTCCAAAGCATATAATTTTATGATGCTTTAAACATTGAAAGTACGGATCTCCCTACCTTTATGGAACTGCAAGGGTATTGCTGCTTCTGCTAGCGGGGACCTAAGAATACCTATTTGAACATCCTGAAAATAAATATGAGTAGGAGGAACTTACAAAAGTCACGTAGGAATTTTGTGGCAGAGACAGTGGGTAGAATTTAGTTCTCTCTGATTTCTCTTCAGAATTTTCCTGGGGCTTAAAATGAAGTCAAGAGTGTAGCAGAAAGGAGCTTTGCTTTCTATAAAATTCTGATTGCATGTTTTGAACTTCTTTCATTCTATCCAGTAAGCAAGTTAAGGATCCTCTAAAAGAGAAGTTCTGTGATTGATTGCATGCATTATAAAAATAATTTAAAATTAAATAAAGAGGTCAGATCACAACTGTACAAAAATGATTAGTTCAGACACTTCCCGATTTCAGACTGCTTGACTTTTGAAGCTTGGTGTAGGATTTGGCCATCCCGCAATGCCATCCCCCATCCTTCTGGTACAAATAAATTGAGTTATGTGGAACTGTGACTGTTACTGGGCCAAAGCACTTGGAAACCATGAGTCAGGAGTGTTGATTCTGAGCCGTTGGGCTGCAATCAGGTCACAAGTTGGACCCGAATGTTCTGTCTCACTTGTGATCAGAAGTGCTGAAGCTGAACGAGCAGTCTAGTAGGTAGTCTTCTATGGAGACCACCTTCCAAGATTGCTCTTTTCTGTTGCAGCGAGAAAAGAGCAAAGTAGCTCTAGTAATGGTCTTCGGAGCATAATGCAAGATTTTTCTCTCTCTCTCTGCATTAAGATTTGTCATCGGACAAATTTGGAGGGAGACTCTGGTTTGTATATTTTTAACTACTAATGTTACCTGCAGCATAGCTGTTTCTTACTTGAATAAGTGAACACATAAATTTCATGTTGAACAAGGTTAATGAACTTAGTGTATAAGGGGGAAACCTCGGAGCTTTCTAAACTTTGTTTTGTATTTATGTAAATTTATATACATTAGCAGTTCAGCAACATTGGTAGCATTTTTATTTGATCTCAGTTCCTAAATAGCAGGAGGTGTTATATATTTTGGGATTGGGGCATTTCTGCCCAGCTCTGTGGGAAAGGTCCCATATAAATGGAGAGCAAGTTACAAACAGCCAATAGATGTCTTGGGGGGTTGTAAGCATTAGAAATGACCAAAAGTAAACCTGTGCATCTCAAATACTTTAGGATTGCTCAAAGTGGACTTGGTATTCACTTGCTTCCAGTTAAATTCTCTTTATCTGAGGTGGAAGTTGTTTGCAGTGAGCTAAATCAGCAATAAAAGACACATTTCTTTATTGGTAATTGTATAAGTTACAGGCTTTGCTCTCTTAACCAAAGATGGTCTTTTTTTGCCTTCTGTCTGTTTTTTTTTCACTTTAGAGCAGGGGAAAAACCCCCCAACACTTTAGATGGTGTTTGTGGAGGTAAATACCAGAGTCTGGCTCATTTCTAAGCTGAAAATGAAATTTATTGTGCTATCTACCATTATGCTTTAGCGATGCTTAGTATAGTGTTACTGCTGTTAATAGACAAGCTTTTGTTCACCTCTGTTGACATGTCCTGCCCCGCAATATGCGAAGAAATAGAAAGCTGATCCTAGTATAGGTGAATGCAGTCTTTCACTATGACATTTTCTGTGCCTCAGCAAAGTCTGTGCATCACTTCAAGTCCTCAGTGGAACTGCCATCTGCTGAAGAGCTTTGAGCAGCAATTTAAAAGCTAGATTTTGACAATGTGTCTTTTTTTTTTTTTTTTTAATGAGACTCACTAGTATCTAGAGAAAACTGTGATAGATATAAATAATCCTAGAAATGCAGAAGCCTATAATGGGTGTTGACATCTACCCAGTTGACAAAGGTAAGTTAATGTTTAGAAATACCTCCATTATTAGCCTTTATTCTGCACCATTTCTGTTATTGTCTGTAATTATTATTTTAAAAGAGTTAAATTATTGTATAACTGGAAACCTTTAACTGTAAGGGTTTAATTTAAGATAGACATAGCAGTCACTTGTTTTGATAATCAGCACATGAAAATCATAGCTGATGCATGACTGCTGCTGGTCAGAAGTAACTGGATGGGTTCCAATATAACTTTTTTTTTTTAATTGGGATCTTGAATCTATGAACAACTGAACTGAAAAAAGTATGTCTCTGAGTCCAAAATCAAGATGGCTGGCAATATTCTCCAAATCAATGTATCTGTAGCTGTGGACAGTAATAGGTCTCCAGTGCCTTTCAGTCCATCTTTTTTGTGTGTGTGTGTTTGGTTTTTTGTTTGTTTGTTTGTTTGTTTGTTTGTTTTCTTTTTTTTTCTTTCTTTGAAAGAGTTTTGGTGTGCTTCAGTTGGGAGAAAATATATAGGAATATTCATCAAACCGGTTTAGAAATGCAGAGTGCTGGAAGCTTTTGTAACAGAACCTGTTTTTCTCAGTGGTAACCAAAAGAGCTTTTTTGATGTAAAGGTCAGATTTCATGTATTTGTTGCCACTTGAACTCTTTTTGACAGAATGAAAGCTATTTTGCTCTTGATTTATAAGATATTTACTGTGAGTTAGTACTGCATAAACATCTGACGTTGTGAGCAGCTCTGTGTTTTGCTGACCATGCTCTAGTAAGTGGGGAAGGGAATTTTAAGATATTTATTGGGGCCTTTTCTGTAAGTACTGTAGCAAAGTACAGAATGTCCATTTACAGGAGAAGTAATTGTTTTGTTTTTAACTTGAAATAGTTTTCTCTTCCACAAAACAAGCTGCAGTAAGTAACTCCCTGTAGAGAGAGAATGAAGAGTTGTGACTCTTTCCATACACACACCTGAGTCTGAGAAATTCAATTGTGCCTTAACCTACAGGGAAGGAAAACTTAGAGCTTGCTCACTTTTGACTTCTGAAGATGTTGTCAGTGGTACTTGAGAAGAGTGTATCTCCTTTTAGGAGACTTCAGAAAATAATCAAAGTACTAAACCTTGTCTGCTATTATGGCAGCTTGTTCTATAGTTAGGCTTACCAAGGTATTCAAATGAGAGTCTAGCCGCTTTAAAAACAGAAGCTAAGCAGGTAATCTTATTGGTGTGATGACACATAATTTATATAAATTCAAGTTGAAGATAATTTCTGTGAAGAACAAGAACAGTTTCTAACCCTTTCTGCACTTTAGTAAAATTGATCAGAATCTGTTTAATGGATTTTATAAGGGTTTAGTTAAGAAAACCTTTGAAACCATTCTAGAGGTTTCAAAATTTGAAACAGATTTTTAACATATTTACCCATATAAATGCGTTTGAGGGTAGCATTTCAAGGCTTGTGTTATCAGGCGGAAGTCTTGCATCTTGTTTAGACTATGCTTGAGTAATGCCAGATTAAGTGCTCTTGTCTACATAGGTTTTTAAATATTCTTCTTCAGCGCGTAGAAAAATACTGACGTTCTTTACCAATTTCTCTTTCCTAAGGTGTTGTTCCATGACAGTCAGGAATGAAGTAAAGATCTCTTAATCTGGACCATACTTTCTGTGTGTCTACATATTTAGTGGGGAGATAAGCTAAAATGTTGGTCTGTGTTTATATAAACATATACACATGTACATACACATTCTGTATTTTTATAAGTATGTATGTTCTCTCTAGATATGTGCTCTATATTTTATGTAAATGCTCTGAAGCGGCTTTTTACTCTGAATCGTGTGTTAAATATTTCCCGTTATGAAGTTACTTGACTTTTAAGAATTTTATGTTCACTTGTCCCATTCCTAATCAAAATAATCCTTCAAAATAATACTTGGGAAATTGAAGGACCTCAGTGATGTGCCAAACCCTGTGTATGTTCTTTCAAATCAACTAACTTTTACCTGCTAGATGCTACAGAGGAACAGATGAGGCCTAAAGTTCTAGAAGTCACTGGCTAAGCACTTGTATGGAAATACTAACTACCTCTTGTTACAGTAACCTCTTCTGGAAGTGCAGAGAAAATGTTTTATTAATTGTAGTTTCTTTTAATTATTTTAATGATTAACATGAAATTGTGAAACAGTAAGAATGAAAATTAGCTTCCTGGCCTCTTTGCTTTAATCTGTAAACAGGGGTGTTAGGAAGGACTATCATGCAGAATGGGACAGTCTGAAGCAGTCATTTTTACTAACAGAGGTAGTACCTCTAAATAAATGCGAAGCATGTCTTAAACTTTAAAAAAACCTCAAAATACCAAAGCATTTGGGGTAACTTCTTATTTAACCAAGTAATCAATTTTAAATTCCTGTATTTGTGAACTTCCTATTAAATTCCAGTTTGCATTCAGATGTGTTCCTAAACTGTGAATAGACAAATAAGCTAGTAAACAAGAAATGTCCAACTGTTTTGGACAAATACTAAGCTTTATTATTTTGTAAACGTGTGTGGATATCTCTTAGGTTTTTTTAGCTAACTAAAAGAAGTGCTAAATTTCATGTAAAACCATCTTTTATTGCAAGTTGGTATGTTTAAATGTGAACAGTGACTAAGAATCAATCTTCAAACTCTGATCACCAATTCATAAAATGTTTTTGTTTAAATCAGTCTTTTGTGAAACAGGATTAGAATAACATTTACTAGATTTAAAATCTGACAATTCTTTCTAGAGCTGCCAGGTTAGAACCAATTTCTTCGATTTCCATTCCTAATGAAATTCTAAGGAATTCAGGACCTGAAAATTGAAGAAAAGTATGAACTAATGTGAGATTGTATTACTGAGAAGGTGAAGAAATCCCAGGTTTTGTTCTGCATTCTCCACCAAGTCTGAGGGCTGAGTAGCTGTAGAACCTGTGTGAGCATCTAACTGCAAGGGTTGAGATGTTTGCTGGTTTCGACCCAACCTTCCTTTTTGCTTAGCCGAGAGGAATTCAGTGTGCTTTGGCTTTGAGACTCTCAGTGGAAAGCCTTTGGCACGCGGCTTAGCATATGTCTGGGTCACCTTCTGCCCTCTTTAGTTCCCCATTCTCTGAAAGGGTAAGGGTTAGGTGAGGGGAGAAGTTACAGTGACATGGCATTTACTGTGTCCAAGACCTTGACTTTTTTTTTTTTTTTTTTTTTGTGCCTTGTATTAGAAAACTCTTCTTCCCTTCTGTATTGTGCCTTATACTGCATACGGCAAAAGGCTGTACACTAGTAAGGACGTGAGCACCTTTACAAAACACTAATTCATGTGTAACCAGGTTAATGAAGGGAAGGTTCCCGAGTTTTGACTGTACTGCAGCTTCCAGATGGAGGGTGGTTGAGTGAAACTAGTAGCAAATTACTGTCATGGGTTTTTTGGCCTGTGCTGTTCTGGCTCTCTAGTTACAGCTTTCTTTGCCTTTCTATGGTATTCTTTCATACCTTTCTGTGGTATTTAGTATCGTTTATTTCTTTATAGAGGCTTAATATGGAGTTGAATTTTGTGGTTAACTAAAACTCATTTTCTGCCCTTTGCTGAAGGGAAAAGCAAGTAGGAGGCTTCCTGCCTCTTTTCCCAGTTTTACTGCTGATTAGGGAAACTGAGACTGTAAAAGCTGGCTTTTTTTCTGCTGTATAAGTTTGTGCAGCAAGGTATTAACAATCTTTCAGTTGTGCCCTGGTCTATTAGCAGGAATATACAGTGGTATAAGAATGAATTTGTTGAAAATTTTATGCCTCCATGGCCTATTCTAGAAAGTTATCCTGCTGCAGTGTTATTAAGTCATTTTTCATCTCCTCTTAAATTAATGTTGACGTTCTATTACTGGATTTGTTCTTGTCCTCAGATTGGAACATAAAGGAAAAAATCTTATTGCTGGAATATTAAAATTAATTATTTGATAACAGTACCTTGCTCGAGGTAGAATTCTAGGAAGACTATAATGTAAGATCAATCTCTGCTTTAGATTTGCTTTCATGTATGAAAAAATGCTTTTGGAGCATTCAGGGCATCAGGAGAACGCAGGAGGTAAGGATGAGTTGAAATCACAGTGAGAAAGGTCAGAAGAAGAGATACCCGTGTCCGTCCATGCCGGTGTTGCAAGGGACAGTAACTCTTCCGAGTTCTGCCTTTAGTGAGCATTCTAATGCCTTTTCAATAACTGCCTTGTGACACTGTTTGCTATTTGGTGATGTGAATTTCATGTGATGTACAGAGAGGTGGGAAAGCTGTTTGAAATTAAATGTCAGTCCTGGTGGTTGGGTATTTTTGTTTGCTTTGAAAAGAGCCTTTTTGCAAAACCGGGTGCAGGTTTGGAGCTGGCATTTTACAAATGTTTTCACTATAGATTTTCACTCTGATTCAACTTGGGTCAACCCTAACTAGAAGTTATTGATAAGGAATTTCTGTTTGCCTGTGGAAGACAAATTGGCTTTATAATCCAGTTTCTATTTAATACCTCTATCAAAATTTCAGAATACTCCAGATGAAGCATTTGCTCTTAACTTTAGGAAAGAGGTAGATCCATAGAGATAGAGCTAGAGTGCTCAGCATAACCAGTAGGAGGTGGGGGTTGGGGAAGTGGGAATAAATTCTTTGTTTTGCTTTTAAGATAATTTCACCACCCTACTTGGAGACTTACAGTCCTTCAGACAAAGCTTAGGCATAAAGGTAGGTGACCTGGTATTTGACAGAAGTGGTGGAGTACAGACTTCTGCCAAAAAGGATGACATGTGCAAGGAAAACACTCGACACTTTCAGAAAAAAAAAGGTGAATGGCAAATAATTCACTAATTAACAGCCCTAGACAGAAGCACTCAATTTTCTGAGATAGTTTTTAAATTGATCGTTTCAGAACCTGCTATATTCATTAGGCAAATGATGATTTGCTTTTACTGTTTTGTATTTGTTTTCTTTTTCTCCTGGTGGGATGGCCAGCAACATGTGATAGCTGAGGAAGAAGAAAATTATCTTCAGTTTGTTCTATGGGACAATTGTGTCTTTCCAGGAGTTTTTCTAGTGCGTTGTCTTCTACTTGCTCTCTTGCTGAGTGGCAGCAGAATCACAGAAGGCATATATTTTTAATGCATTTGGTTAATGTCTTCAAATTATGTTCATCTGGCTCAGATATAAAAATAAAACCCATATAAAGTAAATTTCAGTAGTTTTATGCCTAAAACATTTTAAATGGCTGCGAACTGCTGGTTAAACTGGAGTCATGTACTGGCTGGAGAGGTAGGTTCAGATATGAAGGTTAGGGTTAGAGTTAGCTTCTTTCTTCTGACCCGAGTTGCTGAAATTTAGATGACGAAAGGGATAGTTGGAAACTTTTCTGCCAAAAGTCTGAATTGTGTGTCTCATCTGGTGGGACTGACTCTTGCTGTAATGACATTTATGAAGAAGAAAGCTTTGGTTTGTTGGAAGCCATAAACTAGTGAAATAAATCCAGTTTGATCACCTAGTCCATCTGTGGATGATACAGGATTTCTGATCTACTTTTGCTATGTGATGTGGGCTACAGAAATTGCTTTGAGGACAAAAGGAAAATAAGTTAATGGAATTGCTTCATGTTTACAAAGAAGAAAGGAAAATTGCTCATTTCCCTGATGTCTACCAAATGAGATACCAAGAGGAATTGAAATACATATACTTAAAATCTGAATCTTGCTTTACAAAAAATAGCTTTTTTTTTTCTTCTATTTTCATGTCAAACACCATGATATTTTTGCACTTGAGCTAGGTTTGGTCCTAGAGGCTTTTAGAGAGTTTGTAAGATAAAAATATTAGGTTTGTGCATATGTTAGCTTACCAAAAAAAAGTACGAGACACGAGTGTGAGCTTTCTAGGGTTAAAATAAGTGAGGGTAACACAGATTTTTTTTAATTTTTTTTTAATTTTTTTAATGTTCCTCCTTCCAAAGAATCTGAGGCGTACGTTACTTTGGAGCTGCCTTTTTTTCAAGTATTCATATAGCGCTGTCAGTCTAACTTAGCTTTTTCTAGCTTGTTCTCATAGGCTACAGCTTCTGCCTTAGGCAGAGTGTACTCATGATTGGTCCCAACTCAGAGTGGATTTTTTTTTTTTTTTTTTAAGATTTGTATGAAAGTTCAAATTATTCAATTTGATCTACAGAAATGCACAGAAGAAAATGGGGATCTGTTTCAACAGAAACAAACTTCATTAAATGAGGGAAGGAGTTTGGGATCCCTGTGTTCCAGATGGCAATGGTTTGCGCTGCCACCCACCAGGTCTACACATGTTTACTGGGAACAGCACCCTTATACTGGACAGTTCTTTGCTGTGTCCCTGTCCCCCCACGTTGTTTTGTTTCCTGGGCTGATTCAGAAGATGAGCGATAGATACGCATCCGTTAGTGTGGTAGCACCTTACAGAATGCAGTACAAGAAGGTTAAAGGAAAGCATCTGTATCTCTGATAGCTTTCTGAGCAGCAGTTTTAATCCCTAGGGTGTGATACATTGCCTGTCTTGTATGATCAGTGGTAAGTGTTTCTTACAAACCAGGCGTTCCATGGCAACCTCTTTAAATTCTTGAAATCAAATCCACAGTGTTCAAGAATTGTAAAACCAATATTATGATGCTTCTCTAAGAAGCAGATGTGCATTAAAATGTTAAGCTGCATGCTCCTAGTGTTTTTCACTCAGAGAAAATAAGTGAAACGTTAACAATTTTTATTCTTTGTTAATGTGGTAAGTCATTTGTGATAATGCTTCTCCCTTCCGCCTGTCGTCGTCTTCCGTGTAGGTATAAATGGTAAATGTGAGCTGCATTTTTGAAGGAGTTTTCTGCATCTGTGCTGTCTGGTGTTTAAATTGATTGGGCCTTTTCTTTTAACTCTTATAATGAGATTTCAAAACTGTTTTAGTTTCTGATCAAGGCTTTCAGATATGTTCATGCCTGAAATGTACTGGGCTACGGGTAGAGTAAATATTTTTTCTATATGTATGCTTATTACTTTTCCAAAGGAACTGAAATTTTAATCTTAACTCTAACCTGGTCATATTGTGTGTGTGTGATATTGGACTCTTCCATGATTAAAAATTCAGGGTAAGGTTAAGTTACTAGGTACTGATAGACAAATTGTGAAAGGTGTAGTAGCTAACTGGAAGAGAATCTGCAGAGAAACTATGCTCACTTTTGAAAATTTTTAATATTTAATTTTTCTTCTTGTTCAGTAGCTTGTATCTGGCTCCCCAGTACAGTTGGGGGAATCACAGCTCTAGCTTCTCTTTGCCATTAGCCAGTAAAGTGGATATGCAGAGCTCCATCCATAGGGCAGAAGAGATGAGAAAATTGTGTAAAATAAAGAGAAAAGTTTGAAAATTCGTATTGAATCGTAGGATTCAGGCTAAACATCTTAACAAAAATCTGAGTTGCTGTTTATTTACAGTATGCCAGTATGTCATGCCACTCCTGTCAAATTTCTTGCAAGCACTAAACAATAGTGCTGCGCTCACTTATGTAGGGTTGGCAGCTGGGTTGGAAAATCACACTACTCTTTTGAAACCCATCAAAGCTATTCAGTAATTAGTAAATTTAAAAATAATTGAGTCTGCATGAGTTGGTGGTACCATGTGATACCGCTGGTGATGAAAAGTTATTAGCAAGCCTGAAAAAATTCTTTACTCCCTAGTGCTCTAGTAGTCACCTTAATAAATCTTCTAGATGATCTTCAGTAAAAACAACAATAAAAACTGGATGCTAATTTCAATTTCGTTTTACAATGACAATAGAGTTTATGGAATTTTGTTGTGTGGCTTTTCTACTATTTAGGCAATTGGCTTTGTAATTTCCATGTGCTTCAGTCAAAAATAGAGCTGTGTACTGTACAAAAAAAGTGATGATTCACAGCCTGAGCTCAAGTGTGACAGCTAGGAGATTGGCAGTGTGCTGGGGAGGCAGAGGAGGTAAGGAGGAACATGCAGACAGGGTTCTTGCAGTGGGAAGAGTCCTGTACTTCTTGAAATTCTTTGTTCCATGTCAGTGGCAAAAACTTCCAAATTCTGAATGTTGCATTTTGAGTTGAATTTTTGAAGTTTTTTAATCTTTTTTTTTTTTTTTTTAAATATTAGTATATTTAAATAACTAATGAATCAAAGCTACATTTGCATCTTTAGTGGAAAACATTCGTATAAGAAATTTTTGCCTAGCTCTTGTCTGCTCTGGAAGTATGAACTGCAGTAACTGAAATATGTTTACTTTTGGGGTTCAGAGGCACAGAGTAGATTTCCTTAGCATTGAAAGGGGGAGAGGGAACAGATGCTTGAGCAGAGCTCAGTCTGTGGAGTCACCTTGCTTACAGACTGTTCTTTTCATTGGCATAGTTCAATGACCACTATCTCTTAAATTGTGATCCTGAACAAGTAGCCTGGAGAAGGGAAATACTTAACTGAATAGACTGTGTGGAAAAAGGAGATTTTTTTTTTTTTTTTTTTTTTTTTTTTTTTTGATCGGGTGAGTTCTGTTTCCTTCTCTCAAGGTGGAGAGCTCTTGTGGGCTTTTCAGGGGAGCTTGCTGCATGGTGCGGGAGAGCAAGGTGAGTCTCGATCACAAACGTATGCTTGGTTTGGAATGCCACCTTACAAAGAACTGCCTCTATAAATGGAGAGAGCATTTTCTCTCTTCCTGTTTAACTTCTTCTGTCATGCAGAGGAACAATTTATGAAAAATATGAGTGCAGGTTAAAGCAAGGCACAGCACTCTGAAGATTCTGTAATGGATGCAGGATTTTTACTCATGAGGCAAAACTTGGAATGTTGTGAGCAAAAGAAGTCAGCTGATGCTCCTGAAGTATATAGGCATGTACACATCAGATTTTTTTTTTCTTTTTCTTGATCAGATGGCCCCATATGTAGCATATTTTGGATTCATTAAAGTAAGCTGCTTTAAAAAGAAATGTTCCTTTACTTGCTTTCCGAACAGTAGGTCCTTTAGTAAAATGTTCAAATTTTCTTGCATTCGCTGAAGCAAGGAATTCACAGAGAAATGAAAGTGCGGGATTCGGTATAGGTGGCATTGGGGAAGGGTGCTCTGCCTGAGGCTGTAAAAGCCATGCTTGTCCTGTGAACCCGTGTAGGTTGTAGTAGCTTCTGAAAACACTGAAGGCAGCAAACCATTGAAACTGTTGCCCTTTTTCTCTTCTTAGGGCATAATGTATTGTTTCTTAACTCTGAGAGCAGCTTCTTTCCAAAGACTGTTCATTTGGCATGATTTAATAAAATAGATTTCTTTCTGGTTTTCAAATGGTATTAGACTGTTGTGGCTGACTTAGGAGAGATAAGGAAGAGCGTGTGCATGTGTGCACACACATTTATTTATGTTTGTTTCCCTCACAATTATATGGAGACATTTCTCAGACCCTTCCTTCCCCCCCCCCCCCCCCCCCCCCCCCCCCCGTTTTGGCTATGTTTCCATAGAAATACGTGACAATTATCCCAATTTCAGTAGAAAGAGGAAATATTCCTCATTTCAAGTTTCATTCCTTGACTGAAGATACTCTCCATTCTAGGAGTAAGTACTGGAACATTTTCTTCTTGTTACCTATCGTTGTGATTTGCAGTAATGAGAACGTTTTATCAGTAAAATACCTTTTCATCTGCTTTCTAAGTTATTTCTAACAACATACATGAAACACTTGACAGAATAACAGAATGTGTTTATAGTTCAACTCTTACTGGAATTCTGGATCGACTTTTGCAAAAGGACATTCTCTACTTTATGCATATTCTGTGCCACACGTAAATACATTTTTTATTTTTTTTTTCCCCTGTCAAAAGGGTTATCAAACATGTTTGTATGTCATGCAGCTGTTTAAAAAGGGAGGGGAAAATGTGTTGAGCATGGCCTGAAATGTGTCCTCTACTACTTAAACAGTTCTAAGTAGAAAATCTCTCTTGCTGCTAGTGAAATAAGGATTGATCAGCTACTTTGGATATGACAGTTAATGAATGGGAGAATGAGAGGTGAAAACAGAAGAGGAAAGGTGACAACATCATAATGCTGGAGACATTTGTAAAACAATATTAGGTCTATTGATGCACTGTTCTTTGTCAGGGCCATAGTGGAAGCTATTGACTCTTGCACAGCTTCCATTAACCAGATTTTTCTCAATTTAGGAAGCTTCTTAGTAGAAATTTAATTTGCTAACCTGACACGGACCTTTCTCTTTGCCTCTCTTGGATCGGTGTAAGGAAATTAATTTGTATCAAATGGCTTACTCAGAGTTTTAGTTCAAGTTCTTGGAAATAAATCCTATTTCAGTTGCCTTAGGCAAATCAAACTAAGAATGTCTGCAGTGAGTTCTGTTTGGTGCTGTCTCTAGCATGTGTTTATTCTGCTGTGTGTGAATGTATGTCCTAGCTGCTAACAGGTTTTCTCTTCTGGAAGGTACAACTCAGATGGAGAATGTAGAAAATGTACCTTATGGAATTGTTTAGTGAAACAGTGAAGAGAAGAAAAAAAAACAATTCCTATTTGCATAAGAACCTCAACATATAATATTAAGTTACTTTCATTCTCCACCATGAAAATCTGTTATCTGCAGACATAAATAGGCATAGTTCAAAGCAGTTTTCCCATTGATGATGATATTAAAACTACATTTTTTTTGAGCAGCAGATTAAAAGATAAAATTACACTACTGTTATAGCATTTAAATCTATTTCATAGTACTTAAATATTCTCATATACACAGTATCCATTTGTTTTTTTGCATCCTCCTTTTACTCTGCTGTGAATTTCTCATTTAAATCATCTATCATTTTTTTCTTCAGTTCATATGGGGCACTTGTCTCTGCTATACTGATTGCACAATACAAAAATTTTAACAGATAAGAATTGCTAAAAGAAGCTAAGAATTACTAAAACTGTACGGTTATAAAGTGTTGTTCCAAAAGTGAAATTTTCATTAGCTGAAAGATGAGAATAGTGGTGGAGAAGATGGCATCAGTCATTGTCGCCACAGGTGCAATAAATCCCAAAGCAAGACAGTAGCTCCAAAGAGTAGTAATGGAGTTGAGTCTCACTCTTAACTGTGCTAAACAAAATTAATGTGTGGTTAATATTAAGTATATCTATAAAATATTTTCTATGTGAAGAGAAGAAAACAAATGGTTTTGCCCATTTTGAAGACCAGAGATTCTTATGCATACATTTGCTTTAATTTATCAGTTGCCATGCCCTAGTATTGAATGTAGAATATGAGATAGAATAGCTTTTGTCATGAAGTGTAAACATGCAAATAATCTGCTTTGGTGAAAACCTTCAAATCTTACACTTATACTCCATATACTTTTAGTGCTTGTCAGTGTTACAAGACAAAAATGAGAGTTCGTTTCCAGTGTAATGGATGTGAAACAAAAAAAAATACGTAAAATTCTGTTTTAACAGGAGAGTGTTTGTAAGCAAAAGGGGAAGAAGTTAAAATTCACAAGAGAAATTAAACAATATTACATGGTGTCTTTGAGAAAAATCCAGAGTCATTCTTTAAAATGAACTCTCTGTCAGTACTGAAGTATGTAGATTTTTTTTTTTTTGTACTGTCATCTTTTATTATGGAATTTTGTAAGAATTACGAATGTTCTTGCCTGAAGTGCTTAAAGTGTGTTTAAATATCTAGAGAATAAAGCTTCCCAGCCATTGGCAGCCCTTCATGTTAATGTTCTACACAGCAAGAGCACAGGTGCTCTCTTATTTCTCTGTGGCACTGCATGATCTTCTAGAGGATATTGTGTTCCAGCATAGCTACTTGTCTGCCTCAAACACAGTGTTTTCATAGTATCCTGGGCTGCTAATTGTGTTGGCTCAAATGTGGTATTTTCTAATGAATTTACCGCCTTGGTATTGGTTTTTGTTTCATATATAGTTCTCCTTATTGTAATGTCTGGAATTAATTAAGCGATGTGATTAACATCTGTTATGGGTGGTTTGTTCTTTCTTTTCCCAAGGTAAATCCTGTAGGGCTGCTTTCAAATACACTATTTTATTCTCTGCCCTATATTTATGTTAGTGAAAGCCAGATCACCAAAGTATACCTTGCCTTTAGAGAAGATACTGATAATATTTGCAGTGGTTTGAGTTTCTGTAGGAATTCATTACACAGACTTGAATTGACTGTGGGGAAGAGTCTGTGCTATGCAGGTGAACTTCACCCTTGCTTTAGGCAATTCGTGGTGTGTCGGTTCACTGCATGGTTCTCTTCAGATGCCTTCTAGTACCATGTTGGCAGATAACTGGGTTTCACAAAGATAAGATTTGAGATCCCACCTGAATTTCCTCTCTGAGAAGCCAGTATAGAGGTGTAGACAGGTTTCACGTGCTGCTCACAGTATGATGACGACTGCTATATTCAGCACGAGCTGTAGTTCCCTGAGGGTTTGGGCTATAAGCATTGCTGTAGAGCATCCAGGGTACGACAAAGCTGAATGTCATTGAGGCCAGATCATCACCATCAGATGGGATGCAGCTTCCCCTAACGCAGCCATTTCTTAGAGATCATATTTACTTGTAGGTGTTGGTATATAGATCATTGCCTCCTGTAAGCTGACAATAAGAGATCATCCATGATTTTCATGGATGCTGTTGATTCGATGTTCTACATGCTGTCCAAGTCTTTTGTTTGTTTCTATTCTCAAACAGTAGCATCAGGAATACAGTCTTAGTACTGCCAGATAACTCTTTCAGCAATTAATGAGAACTGCTTTACACAGGGCAGGATTCTCCGTCATTGGTCAGACTGCTGCGTATTTCACAGAATCACAGAAGGGCTGAGGTTGGAAGGGACCTCTGGAGGTTGTCTGATCCAACCCTGCTGCTCAAGCGGGGCCACCTAGAGCCGGTTGTCCAGGACCATGTCCAGATGGCATTTGAACATCTCCAAGGATGGAGACTTTGCAACCTGCCTGGGTAACTTGTGTCAGTGCACAGTCACTGTCGCAGCATGGAAGCGTTTCCTGATATTCAGATGGAGCCGCCTGTGTTTCAGTTTTTGCCCATTGCCTGTATTTGAAGGAATGTGGTTGTCAGGGAAGGAGCAGGATGAGCAAGTGGTCTAAGTAAGTATGCTTGCTATTCCAAAATAAATATTTGTGAAGCAGGAGGAAAAGTATAGTTGGATTTTTAATCGTTCAGGTTGTTTCAAGAAATATTTATTGCTTCCTTAGGCTGTTGTGTGTTGAAGCCATTATGTGGAAAGAACAGTATTTTCAAAGTTCTGTTTGCTTTGACACGGTCACGTATCTAAATGCATAATGGTATACCAACCAAATATATCCCTGAATCTTCTTTCTATGCTGCATAGCAGTATTCCTCTTCACCTAACTTTCTGTGTTTTAGAGCTCAGTCAAGCAAAAGTGTAGCTCCTGGTTGATGACAAGTTTGTTGTTTCTTGAGAGTTCGGGTGTTAAAGGCCACATGATAGGAAGCACAGGAGAATTTGTCTTCATACCTCCCAAAATACAGTCATTTAAAGCAGGAGTAGTTTTACTTGAGCTTTTAATATAACGAACAGCTTTTCATTCTCTATACTATTTACAGGGATCTGAATACATTAAATCAAATAATTAGGCTAGCTGTAATGATGGATTTCAGAAGTCATCTTAATTTACATACAATTATTGTGATATACATAGTTAATAAGTTGTAGCTTACCATAAGGCAAGCAATTACTTTGGAAAAAATCAGTATTTGATCAAGTTCTCGGTATTTTAATTTTTCCAGGCAGAGGATTAAAAAGTGGCCCGGTATTGTGTATTGTCATTTCCAGGAGCTATTGTTCATAAGAAGAGGCAGAAGTTGTCATATAATTTGCATACCTCAGGCACAGATAGCAACAGTGTAAAACAGTACTTCAGCCTTTTTCTCTCCTCCTTGTGCTGACCAGTATTTTTCAATTCCTGGGTTCACATTACTGTTTTATAGTACCTTAATCTGTCACTGTGCTTTTTTCTAGTACCCATTAACTCCATGGTGTTTGTCATAAAGAAACAATAAGGTGGATAACTGACACTCTCCAGCTCACCTACTAAAGATGTAACTGTAAAATTTGACACTAGAAGAACAGCTAATATCATTTTAGCTTTGTATTTGAATGGCTTTGAGCAGGAATGTATCATGCCCTAGAGAAAGGTCAAGTTAATCCTCTGCATTGTGGGTACTAAGTAATTTATATAGTGTTTCCAGTAGAAAAGCAGTTTAATGGACCTGCAGGTAATGTTTAATAACTGAGAATGTAAGTTAAATTGGCCATCTGTTACATGGCTCTGCACTTGTTGCAACGGCGTGTGAGATGGTGGAGAAATTTCACACTCCTTTTGTTTCAGATTGTTCTAATTGTTTCTTTTTCATGCAAAGCATGAAAACGCTCTTGCAATTAAGAGAATGCCCTCTCTAAATTACAAGTAAACCCAGGGATTTAATCAAACTAATTTCCAAAGTACATTCACTCCCCTTCAGTGATATGCCTTGAAGGGACGGTATGTAACTTCAAAACGGACTTGAAACCAGACTTCATTGCAAATGATGCCTCTGAGGTGCCTACTGAGTTCCCTCTCTCTCATTTCTTGACTGATTTGCATGGGGTAGCAGATTACAGTTTGTCCTGGATTGTTTTACTTTGGCTAGTTGCATGATAACTTGCATATAATCCTGGCAATTTGCCTTTAAATGTAATTTTTGGTCCTGTGTTTGAAGTCACGGTGCTAACTAGAGATTCTCAGGAAGAAAGCAACAGGAAATGGAATTCAGAAGAATTTTGTCCATATACAAAATATGGCGGAGAAGGTGTTAATTTCGGAGACTCTAAATAATTAGGAAGTGGTCCCATCCCTTGGTAACTCTTGTCTTCCTCGATGGACAGCAGAAAGGTTGCACCATATGCTAACGGAATAAATAGCACTTCCTCGTTGTGAGAAGCTGTAGCATCTCAATGTCAGCTAATTTGAAAAATGTCCAGAATGAAGTCATGCATAAATGAGAGCCCTCTTGAGAAGGTGATTGCTAACTGTAATACAAGCACACTTTTTAAAAATCAAAGTTACTTCAGGGATCAACATGTTAGTTGAAAAGTGCCCTCAAGCTGCCATGTATTGGAGGGGAAATCAATGTTTTAGCTACAAAGTCTCTTTGGAAGTGTTACAATCAAGATAGTGTTTGTTTTTTCAGTGTACCTAGAATTAAATGGAAACCTGTCCATATATATATATATATATGCTGTGAGCACAGTTTATCTTATCCAGTGTTGAACCTGAGCTGTTAATGGTTCAAATGCATGCAAGTGAACTATATAAGGGATTGGTATGTACAGAAGCTAGACTTGGCATATATGTGAATTGAATTGTCAGTAGTGTTTCTTTTTTTTAAACTATCTACATGGTTTTAAGTGCTTTGTAACTGAGAAAATAATGCTTTATTAGGAACTAAGCATGCATTTTCCGTTTTTCTATAACAAGGAATTAGGAGGGGGAAAACCAACAAAAAAAACAAAGCTCATGTTCTTGGTTGAAGTATTAAATAATTCTTAGGAACTGTTTTAACCCAGTGTTAAGTTCATCAGATAATGAGTGAACTGGCTGTATGATACAGAAAACTGCTCCCAAATCAATTAAATGTCATCAGTATTTGGTTCAGACACTGAAATTTCAAGAAGGAAATATTTTTAAACCATGTTCCTGGTTTTGGGTGAGCAAAATAAAGGTACCCTTCATTTACGGATGTCAATTACTACATGTGTTTATATAAACATAATTTTATTGCCATTGCCCCTTCCCTGACCCCCACCACAACAGCCTATCCACATGATGAGTGGCCAAAGTTGTAATCTTTTGCTACCTTGATAGGGGGCTTTAAAAACATGAAATTCTGGCTACTGTGCATTACGTCCTGGAAGGTACTTCAAGCAGTGCAGGGTAGCTGTGCCACTAAATAACCACTGATCATGGGTGGTGTGAAGTGTTAGCCTTGTCTCTTTCTAATGGAAAGCTGACATGGCGTTGGCCATTTTCCAGAGAAGCTGATGATTGTATTAGTCGTAATAAAATCACCTTCTTCCTGAAGGAGGAATAGTAAGCGTTTCTGCTGGTTCAAAGTATGTGCCAAGTTCTGCAAATACTACATTTCTTAAGCTGGCTTCTGATGGGGTATTTGTTCAGTTACCTATTTTGTCTTCTGACTGAGCAGAATTACAGCACAAAAGCATCTTGACTTAAAATATTTAAAGAACAGGAATACTTATCAAGAAGTTCAGATAACATCTATCAATCCTTTATTTTGAATTCTTTTTTTGCGGAAAGTCATAGGAACAAATTCTGAGGTGTGTCTGCATTTTTTTTTTTTTTTTTTTTTTTTTTGCCCTTATAGAAGACATTTAAGTGCTCCAAGGACTACCTTTTAGGTTTCTGTAAGAATGAAGCATTGCTTATACTGCTTGATTTACTAGAGCAAAGATTATCAGTGCCTTAAGGTAAATTGCTATTGATTTGTTTCACACTTGTTATCAGAAGTTTCCTTTACTGTACATTAACTTCATGCTAACAGAAATGAGTGGGAAAGTAGCTGCATCTGTGCCTTCCAAAACAATGAACAACTGTCATTGGTATGACAATTTTTACTGTTTATTTGAATGTCTTTTATGGGGAAAATATTTGCCAGTGTCCAGGGTGCAAATGACAGAGGCAGTGTCCTATATAATCTCTCTTGCACACACCAGTAATTGTTAGTTATAGGTGATATTTCACAATCCATCTCTGTGGAGTGGTATCCTTTCCAAAACACAGCCATATATCTGTTGCAAACAGTATTTAATCTCCCAGCTCACCAAATGCAACTCAAATACACGGCAATTTATAATAACAGATGAAATTATATAACATTTTTAAATCTCTGTTTTACATCTGTTGGTTTTGCAGCAACCTGCCAAAGCAGATTTCTGTGCTTTGGGACCTCTGTTGTGGTCCTGTAAACTCATAATTCCATTCAGGAAACCCCAACTTTCTCATCTGTCACCATGCTTCCTACTACTAATGTGATAAATATTTGGATGGTTATCAAAAAGCTTGTAAGCCACACTACTTTCCTTACTTGGATTTTTAATTTCGCATTATGCTGGTTGCCAATGCATTTCACCACCTATGAATAATAACAAATGCTAAAATTCCTATCACTGCTAAAGAACATGTATCCTGTATACTTTCTACCCCACAGTTTTCTCCCAGAAAACGTAGTTTATAACTTGAGTGACAGCCAGCACTGGACTTGGTTCTAGTATGCTAATTAATATGCATATGGTCAAGAGATTATCCTGCTGTTTTCACTACTAACTGCTAATTCTCTTGCTTCTCATGTGTCTTCTCATGGCTTTTCCTTGCTCTTGGACAGTGGAGTTGTTTTTTGAGAGCAGGAATGACTTTCCAGTTAAGGAGCTGAGACGTGTATCTTGGGTTCTGCTGTAATCTACGCAGTGTTACATCTCTTAATTCCCACCAGTCTGCCATAATGGTTTAAAAATGCTTTTTGTTGACCATATCTGTTAGACTTTGCATTGATAGCCGGCACATACAGTTTGATTCTTTCCGTTCTGACTTGCATCATGTAAGATAGTCGGGATTGTGTGTTGAGCTCAGCTAAAGAAATAGTTGTAATAACAGAAGTACTGCACCATGGCCAGCGAGAACATGCTTGGGTATCCCAGGTTGTTCTTCAGACCATTAAATGAGGACTGCAGCTGTGGTTTATAACTCAGGTGGACATGTTAAAAACAGAGGGAGGTCATTCTCACTGTTCTGGATATAAGGAAAATAAAAAACAAATGCTTACTATAGCACTCCTAAATCTAAAGAAATATGTTTTATCCAGATTCAGAATAGTTCAGTAATTGCAACTTTATTTTTAGAACAGTGGGTAACACTTTCTAAAGCAACCAAAGCAATAGGGTACTTTTTGAGAAATATAACCCAAGTCATTAGGCTTGTACACGAAATAGTTCTGAAGTTCCACTTACACAAGTTTGTGCATATTAGTTTTCAATACGATAAGTTAGATAGAGGGCAAATAGTAGACGCTTCTATTGTGGGTTTTGTGGACAAGCAAATAGGAGTAATGGAAAAATAAGCTGGTTTTCCTGCTTGGGATTCACTTAGGCTGTCTTTCCATTATAGAGCTGCTTCAGCTGGTATTTGAAGTTGGTTATTAGTGTGCTCAGCCAGCCATGTATTCAGTGCTTTTAAAATACAGTCTGAAAGCTTGATCTGTTTAGTTCCACTATATCAGCGTTCCTGTTTTTGAAAATACTGAACTGCCTCTCTTCACTTTGTGCATACAGGGATTCAAGATAAATTCTGAAATGTATATTTATTCTTAAAGATTTTTCTGTTGTCTCTTGACAATGCAGAAGCAGTAGGAGGAAAACAAAATTCCATGTCTTTATAGCTATCACCTAACCTGAAGGGAAGAACAGAAAATCACATAACCTCTCGGAAGCTGTGGAGCTCACTGCTCAGATTTCTCCTAATGTTGTCCTTTGAGTTGGACAGATGATGGGATACAGGTTTCTCAGCAGACAGCAAAGTGACACTATGATGTGTTGAACTTTTTTTATCTCAAAGATAAAACCATCCCCTAGAGACATAATGTTATGTTCAGGTTACTACTTTTTCTTTAAGTCACTTTTAGAAGGCCTATACTGTCTACTGATTTAATAGCTGCTTTTATCTAGTATGTTTCTACTCTGAACTTAATTTTTCTGATTTTGTTTTAATTTTGCACATCATCTTGTATGTCATGTAGAATTAGACAAATGGTGGTATGGAGTGCTTTGTTAGACTTTATGTATTTCATTGCTCTTTCCCATTTTTACCTGCTGAACAGTAACTGTGCCTCAAAGAAGTGCTTAAGCTATCGAGTTGTCCAGTTTGCGCTTTAGATTTGTCAGCCTTTTTTTTTTTTTTTTATTTTGTCAAGTTTCTCTATATTTGGACTAATCTTGCTTCCACTCTCAGCAGCTGGTTCCAGGCTTGGTGTTGGGAAGTTTCATCTGAAGCTGTACGTGATTAAGCTTTCTATGTTTAGATGATTGAAGTCAAGCTAGCTCAAATTTAACTCAAAATTTAAGTTACACTTTATAGAGTTCCACCAGCAATATGAACTGGTATAGGTAAATCAAATTAGAAAGCCTGACTTGCTGTTTCCCTCTGCTGGTATGGCTGTTTTGGCCACACAGCAGACTGAGCTGGGGGAAAAATAACCCATCAAAATGCAAACACCTGGATGAGTTCTGTATTGCAGTATATTTTACCACCTCACAAATAGCTTTGAGACCACAAGGGAGAGGGCAATTACACATGGGTCAGAATGGATGGGTAGTGGAAATTAATAAGCTAATTACAAACTAAGGATATATTGTCAAATTGTCTGAAAGTCAATTTAGGAATAACTAGAGATGTCTTGAATCTGTCATCTCTGCATCCTAGAAAAACGGAATCAATGCTAATGACATGTTCTAACATGTTTTGGACAGGGCAATGCTTAGAGGTGCCTTCCAACCACAGTAATACAGTAGTGAAGGCCAGAAGGTAAAAATAAATTTATGAATTCCCTTCATTATTGCTGAGAGAAATTCAGGAATATCATAGAAATTACTGCACTGAGTTGGATTGCATTCAGAACTCTGTCTGGAGTGGGAGGTGTCCAGGACTTTTACTAAGAAAAGGAGCAAAAATCTAGAGCACAAAATGCACAACCGTCTAATAAGTGATAGCAAAGGGAGACTTACTTTTGACCCTTGTTGGCAACCAATTTCCCTCTGGAGCAGGAAGGTTTCATTTATAATTTATTTATTCTTTTAGATAAAAGTATTGACAGTGTTACCTCTTCTAAATCTTTCTAAAACACTGGCTCCCGTGATACCTCTGGCAAAGACATTCATGGTTACAACAAAAGGAATTTTGTCCTTTAGCTAAAAAATGGAAGAAGGGATATTTGTGGAAGACGTGTGGCTGATTTTAGAATGTTTGTTACAAGTACTTAACTGTGTCAGAGAAACAGTAATACTTGCTTATGGTTTGTAGAGTTACTTCTAAATGAAAAGTACATTGATAGTCTTATTTGAGACTGTCATACCAAAGGATAAAGAAAGGTATTCTGACGTTTTGCTATCAGAAAGTTGATTGAGCTGCATGGGGCGGGGGGAATGTGAAGGGTGTTGACATACTATCTCCAAGTTATAGCACTGTTCCTGGACATTAAAATATGTATGCCTCTATAGGAATAGGGTTTAAATTAAGAAGACTTTCCCATAAAGCTACTGAAGTAAAGATAACTAAGTTACTGGATTTTGCAAACAGCTTCAAACACTCAGAACATTACTGCTTTGAAAATTGTGGCAGTGCTTACTCTACGGGTATAGGAAACTAAAGCCAGGGTTTCAAGTATGTTTCTTCTGCGATTACTGCGATACAGCTTCAAGGACTCCCTGTTGTTTGTTCCCTCCTCAGTGTTGCCCCCCCAGTTCTGTTGTGTAGCTGGACTGGGAACTACGTGATGCTGACCAGAGTCAAAAAAATTTGACAACAAAAATGTGCTTGTTCTGGTGTGTGAGGCTCTTTTGGGATGAGAGGAGGTAGTGTATTTTTTCCAAATTCTGATGAATTTTCTGGTGTGGTTCATCACACCGCAGTACCGGCACAGCTGAAGGCACAGTGCAGGAGGGTTGTCTGAGGAACACGCAGGGAAAGCAGCTTAAAATGCCACAGCTGTTAGAAGAAATGTTTTCTGAACAGTGGCGTGTTTCCCTCTTCAAGATGAGACTTTTAAATAATGCAATCATCTTGTTTTGGACACGTTTTAGTTGGAAAGTGCTTAAAGTGCTTAAAGTATTTTTGCATTGGAAAAAATTTCAGGCTTTTGGCTCATATAGATAATTGGGCGGGATAGGTTTAGGTTTGTTTTTTTTTTTTTTCCCCAGTTTGAGGAATAAAATCATCCTTAACTAGAGATTAGATGAACTGTATTTGAAAAAATTACTTTTAAAAAGTGAAGGGAGATTTATTTTTGCTAAGGGTAAAACTTTTTTTTATTATTGAAGCATATGAAACTTTTTTCTTAAAGTTATGTTAGAAGGGAGGATGGCAAGGCTTACCATTAGCTACATAATTCTAAAACTTCAGGGAATGCTGGCTATTTATATCATTATAATATTTGGAGGTTTATAGACTTTTTTCCTAGCTCTTGGTATACAGATAGTTCAGAGAAGGTCTGGAGGAAGAGAGCTAGTAGTGGATTTACAGGTCACTTCAGTATTGCGTCTTCTGTCTTGGGAAGTGTCAGATCCTAGAAAACAGACAGCCTGACATTTTCCTCATTTTAATTATTGCAGAGGATTCATGGACTTGAAATTTCATTACTCTGCAATAAGCAGCATGCTCTCAGTGCCGCAGAAAGTTGCTTAAAAACACTAATTAACAGGATGATTACCCTTTATACTAGATCATAAACCAGTGTAGTTTGGTCTTTTATCTTAGTCACCACAAAGACGGAATCCCACAGAAATGTTACAGAAGACTTTGAGCTTGTGATTTCATTACAGTATTTGAAGTACACTGTAATATCCCAAATATACTTTCTGCAGTCTTGCCCCTGCATGTTCTCTTTTGTTTACATCGTACCTTGTATGGTAGAACAGCAGCCCTGCCCTGTTTGGGCTGCTGGTTATTAGTGCAGCATGAATAGATAAAGAATTGGTTTTTTCTTATTTAAGCATGTAGTACAGGTTTTTGGTTTGTGTTGGTTTTTTTTTAATCACTGTAGGTAGGTCTTTCTCTTTATTTCCCAATGCTGGTAGTTGGCATAAGTCAATATACTGGTTTGCTTTTCTGTCAGTAATTACAATAGTTCTGACAGTGGTTGAGGTTTGAGTTTTGAAACGGTCATAATGTGGGAGAGAGACTATCATTTCTATTACAGCCACGTTCTGAAGTGTCTGAAGAATACATGATATGGTGGCAGTGTTATTAACATGATAATTTCCTTTTAACTCAAGCAAGTCTGTGACATGCTCTATCCAGGGAGCTTACAGGTCTGTACAAAAGCATTTGCTTTGCAAAGCAGAGGCGACGGTTGGTGCACTGAAGCAACAAGGCTAAATAAAATGACTTGTGAAATTAAAGACTGCCATCTTCTAGAAGAAATGCATCTTCTTGTTTTCCCTTTCCCAGCCTTAACACAGTCTTATATTGTCCAGATTGCTGTGGGTCTCTTTGTTAAATGAGCTTTGTATCTCTCAGTTAATTTTCTGCCAGTATCACTTTAGGCTGATGACTGTGGGTGTTTGTGTATCCATTAAGCACACTGCCAGGACATGTCCACCACTTGCCACCTCTCCCATTAAATGGCTGTCAGCAGGTTTACAGAGCTGCCTTCTTTCTTTGTATTAATTGCTGCAACTCACTAGTTGCAGTTAAAGGAACCTATAAAGAGAAGATGCAGAGTTTGCCTTGAAATTTCTCAAGGTAAATAGAAATGCCATGAACAGTTAAGTCAGATTTCATGTATAGTCATATCAATATGATTAGCAGGAAAGAAGTGTCACTTTCTAAATTTTCTTTTTTCAACTAACCTTTCTCCTTGAGCTCCCACCCCCATAAGGAAAATACTGCAAATCTAAACAAGTGCATGTCAGCAGATTCTTGGATGAGACTGTCTCATTGAAGTTGTATATAATCCCATGCTGAGATTTACAATTGGTTCTGAAATGAAAATCTGGCAGAATTAGATCAAACATTACCCTAGCTGAGATAAGCAGTGTGGGGAAGATTAATGATTTGTCCATGAAAGTCGGTATATAGTAGGGTTATTGGTGTAAGGCTTTCCAAGAGACATACTAAAATGGAGAAGGAGTGCTAGGTCAATTTGATGGGCTGCAGCTAGTTCGCTGCATATTAATATCATGTATTTTTGTAGAGTAGGAAATTCTGATTCTAGTTCTTAAGACAAAGAAGCTTTTTTTGGATGGAAATTTCTCTCTGCTACTTGAAGCAGCAAAAGCAATAATAACGAAGTAGTAAAGCAGTAATTTTGTATATCTAGGCTTTTCTTAAACATTCAGTTTGAAAATCTACTGGTTAACATGCATAGAAGGCCAACATAAGACATGAGAAAACTTAAGTGTATTGACTGGAGTGAAGTTGAATCTGAAGATTTGGTATCTCTGAGAAATTTATGCAAGGCTTTACTATTCTTAGGCTTAATGCGCTGTGACTTCAGACTTGGTTCATTTTCATTTGAGTTAGCTTTCCTGAGCGTCCTTCATAGGTGAATTCTGAGAGCAAATCATTGGGCTTATGAGCTTGCAAGCTAATTTGACAAGGCCGGTATACAGGAGAAGTGGAAAGAGACTCAGCTGAGGCAATTTTTGCAACGTCAGCCAAAAAGTCAGTGTTGGAGAGCAGAATAACTCCGAAGTGCTTTGATACAAATATGTATCCTATACAGTGGACGATGCAGTCTTCTACAAATGACTGTAATAAAAATTATTCTGTTCATTCTTCTATACATTCAGCTTTCTCTGTCTTCTCACACTCTGCAGGACCATGAATTTTTCACCTAGTAGTGTTCTCTTCAGAATCTGTGTTCTTTATACTCCTTGCTGATTTCATTGAATTGGTCTTTTGAGGGCTGTTCAGTGTTGCTTTTCAAGCAGCCAGCTAAGGGTAGTATTGAATGATCAGATACTTACCTCTTCTGCCAAACCTGCTGTGAGGGTAAGCTTTCTACTTCCACTGGTCACAGCATATTGGTGAAATAAGCAATTTTTAAAGATGATTAAGATCTTCAATACCTTCTCTCTTAGTCTTTTGTGCGTTCTCTGTTTTGTCCCTGTGCAGTATTTCTCTCCACTCAATATCTCTATGCTGCATACAAATACAGATATATAAACCTAATCCTCGTGTAGGAATAAAATCAGCTTTGTCATCAGGCATGTTCTAGTCTTAATAGTTTCTAGGCCTCTTGGAGATGCCAGTATAAAACCATGTTCATCATCTGACTTAAATATTTTGAGTTCCTTTCTGCTCTTTAGTAATCATTGCATTGTTGCTCCTACAGAGTTTTGATGAAAATTTGCACAATTCCTTACCTTACTGTGTTGTAAGATGCATTTAATTCCTAGGGTCATCATCACTTTCACAGAGAAAAACAAAACCACCCCCCTACCTTTTAAACATATAGTTGCTCTTAAAATCTGGTGTCTACTTTTGCCTTCTGCTCTCGCTCCCATCTATTCCCCCCATTCTAGTGGGACTTGCTCTCTTAACAGAAAATAAATACTGTCTCTTGGGTTTTCTGTAGTTTTTCCTAATTATTCTTGGCGCTTTTACCCATTAAACATGGCTGGTGATTTGTTTCTAGCCTCTGAGGAAGCTCATAGTTTAATGGGTGAAACATGATAGGTAATGAAGAAAAATACTTTGCTGCATGCACCGGTTTTGAGAAATGAATCTTATGAGTGTTACGTACTCAGATTTTGATAGTAGCAAAAAAAGTCCACTCAAGTTTCTAAATTTTATTGGACATGCTTAAAAATTCTGTTGTGCTCTACTCCCATATAATTTATAAAAACAAACAAACAAAACAACAACAACTTTAAAAAATGCTAATGTTCAACTTTCCCATTTTCTGCTTTAAATTTTCCTGTAAACTGATATTGCATAAACTTTTTCATGGTTTATGTTACCTGTCAAAATCTTTGGGGTGCCTACTACTCCATCTTGTCCAGGATTAGTTAGCATTAAATCAGCTCTAAGGCACATTTGTATGACATTTTATTTTATATTTATTTTATATTCTTTACCATGTGTTACTATATATTTTGAGCATGAAAAAGTATGATATTTTCATGCTGGCAATTCCCTTGTCCTTTTGCCTGGGGTAAAATCATGTGCAGGCAATGTAAGTGGTTTTTGTTTGAAAGGTTTAGGAGAAGGGATGGGACTGTGCAGGTGAAAGGGTATATATGTATATTACATGTTAGAAGGGATAAAAACCATACTTTGCCTATGTAGCGGAATGAAGTGAGCTGGTAGTGGTTCATTGTTCCTGAGGGAGCTCATTGCAGATTTCAGTGAACGATTTCCCTCCTCCATTTCAGCTATCTGATTTTTATTATAAAAAAGTATTCCTTTACTCCAGAGATCTATCAGCCATTATGTCAGTGCTGTCTCTCTTGAAATGCCTTTAAAGCAGGGCATTTTGAATATGATCGCAACAGTTTTAGAAGCTGTATGAAGAAGAAAGATTAGTTTAATCCCACAACACCCTCTGGTTTTTGAGCAGATGTGCCTATATGTATCCACAACTCTGATTCAGTGTATGCATAGAAAACGTACACACAATCAAAACCAGGACTGTTTTCCACTGAGATGGGAAAAAGTCTTCTAGCCAGTAGAAAATGACAGCCATAATAACTGTTGTTTCCCATTGATGAAGTCCCCTAGAGGTGAAAGCAGAGCTCTTTAAAAGGCAATCAAATTGTCCATTAGGACATTTTCAAAAGTGACGTTTAGATTTCTTTACATTAAAGATGGTAGGATGCACAGGTTTGTAGTCATTTAGGGTCTCTAATTTTTTTTTTTTAATGTAGAGATATATAGATAGATATATAGATAGGTGCACTCACTAATTAGGGCATTATCTGGGGACCTAATTCTATAAAATTGATGTTAGACTCAGTACAATAGAAGAAAGAAATGCAGGTAGGAAAAGAAAAGGATACAAAGCTGTGGGATTAGTTTGGAATTTCCCACAAATGCCTTTACTACCCCGAAGAAAATTATTTAATTTTTCTACTTAAGTCTCATTTGTAAAATTGTGTATTGTGAGGAATCGGTGCCATTTAAATATCTGAGATAGAAATTCAGGTCTGAGTACCATGTAAACAAAAATAAAGTGCTTCTTGCGCTAAACAGTATACCATCTCAACAAGCAGGAAAAAATAGTTTTAATATTTTCCTGTATTCCAAACCTGTACTCCTGCCCCTGTACACTGAAGGTTGATATATATCCAGCTATGTGGAGATTGCATCATATATTCAGAATGTCATTGGGGCTTGAGGAAAATTTTGGGTTCTGGAAGCTTTAAGCAAGAGGGGTTAAGACTTTCTAACGTGTATAAATAGCAAACCATCAAATTACAAATAAGTTAATCAAAGATCTTTGAGACTCTAGCACTGGGAAGCAAGATACTTCACAAGTACAAGGACTTGTTCCATAGTCGAAAGCTACTAATTCAAGTTAAACCTGTCTTTGTTTAGGTGCTTGTAACTGAAATCTGATGAATGTTTAACTGATGTCTGACACAGATCCTTGTATTTACTGATTGTAACTTGGCAATTGATGGTCAGACCTTAAAGGAAAGTATTGACTGCAAGTGTCAGACATAGTCAGTAATTGGTTGGTTCTGAGGATTTTATCAGTGTAATCACAATACTTGGGTGTTTTCCTAATTGCTTTTCTTCCCCTTTCCTCCTTTTTCATCAGACCATAACTCACCCAGTGCTGTGAATATGTTATGGCTATATTAAATGTAGATGTCAGATGTTCTGAATAGTCAAGTTGCTCTCAAATGCCAAAAAGCTGCAAGTGAACAGCGTAAGTCACGAAACAATGAGTCGTAACCAAGAAGTTACTTTGTTCTTTTGAGTCTGGTGCAATAAAGAGGAAAAAAAATAAAATTCACTTTGGAGACATGTTTTTCCTCAACAACTTAGTGTCATTGCAGAGTTCTTTGCCACACAGTATCTCCTAAAGCATGGTTTTTGTATACAGAAACACTTTGAATGCATATTTTTTTATCCTTATAATTAAGTATATAAAATATCAACAAACGCATAAAAGATTAAAATCCCAGTGGAATCCTATAGCTAAATCAATTTACGCAATATTGGGTCAAGCTACAGAAAATCAAAACAAAGTTTTGAAAAAAACCTGTTTTTCACAGTTGACTGCCTTTGTAGGTGTAAAACATTAATATTTATACAAAAGACTGCTCTTCTCAGTGGAGACTATACAACCAGTATGGACACCGGAGGGGAAAGGTTCTTAATCAGTAAAAGTAAGGTGTCATGAAGTCAGCAAAAACAATTCAAGTAGTAGAAGCTTCTGAAGCTGAATGTAAGTTGCTGCTCTTTTGCACTTCTTCATTGCTCTGGCTTCTTTTCACTGCTGTGGAAAAATTCAAGTTTTGCATTTGGTTATGGACTTGGATTTTAAAAAGGGCAGAGTAGCATCTCTTGTAATTCTAGCTCATGTATTTACTAAGAATATGGTTTGACGGTATAGTGTGTATCACAGACTCTGAGAATAACTGCCTGTCATGGTACTGGATTAAAATAACTTGATGGGATTTGGGTTTCAGGGTTTTTGTTGTTGTAGTGTTGTTGTGGGTTTTTTTGTCTTTCTACAACATGTTGATTAGAAGAAGCAATGTTATACTGGCTAGAGAGCCCACTAATTGTTACCTTCTTGCTCAGTAAAGCCCTAATTAGGGTGAATGAGCATGGAAAATAGCTACTGAAATACAGTAGATAAGGGTAATACTGTGCCACAAGAGAAAAGCTTTCTTCATTGTGACCAAATTCTGGCATATTTAAAATATTAAGAGGATTAAATAGTTCTGCTCTCACACACCATTTACATTTGCAAACGAGGACTATGGTAGAGTTTGGATGAGGAGACATGTCCCAGCCTGCTCAAAATCTCTGCAGACAACAGAGAAGAGAATGGACCTGCGGGATTTCCTCACAAAAATTTTGCTTGCCAAATCATTTTTAGGATAGCAGCAGATATGCATAAACTTCATTAAATTTAAGAGAGATTTATTGATGCATTTTGCTTTAAAGTGAACTAACCAAAGCAAATGGCTTTTTTGGGTCATTTAGTGAGTGCTTGGTGTATATATATATACTTCTCTAATAATTTTGAATCTTAATTAACCTAGGACTATTTAGTGTTTTCTTAAAGATGACAAATGATTATTTTTTAAATAAAAGCAGTATGTAAATTGCATGCTGTTATTGCAATGTCTCATTGTGAGGCCCATTCTGATTTTTATTTTCCGATAAAAGTACTTTCAGGTGCATGATACCTCAGGAGCATCTTTTCTCTCTTGGTATATCTAATTACTCTCTGTTCTCTCTGCTCTCATATTTAGTTGTTGAATGGCATTATAAATAAATGTAATATTTAGGTCTCACAGTTTTAGCTGGAAAAATTACTTGAAGTTGCTATCATATGGCTGCTTTCCATTTGCATCTACAGATTTCTAACAGATGAATAATTGAACTATGGAGTAATCTGGTGTTTTTTGTTTTTTTTTTTTTTAAAGAAACAGCATAAGGTATTGGTACATAGTCTGGACATTTTCAAGAAATAGTGACTGTTCTTAAGTGGATACATATATATTCTGATGTTCTTTATTTTTCTGATGTGACTTCTAGTTCTTTAGCTTAGATAGTATTTCCAAAAATCTCTCTGTTTGCAGCCGCATACAGAAGAGATGTTGTCTTATGCCTAAACAAGGCATGCAACCTCTGTTTAAAAATTTCAGAAATGCCCAGTTGTGGACTTCCTACTTCTGACTCCTTCTGGAAAACTGAGCAGGTGTCGGTCCTGAGCACAAGAGCTTGGAGGAACTTCTAGGCATCAGTGATAGGTCCGTGACATAACCTGCTATAGACTATTCTTCTCTTCTTATGAAAAATGGCAATGTAAAAATAACTTGTAACTTTGTCAGTAAGACAAAAATCTGCAAAGTAGTTGCTTGGAAGTTTCGGATCAGTTTCATTCGAACTTCAGTTAGTCATTTTGTATTAACGTAGGGAGCTGTGCTTCCAACTTCTATTTTTAAAAGCAGATGTTTTGAAGACATTTTAGTACTAATCAGGCATCCAGGTGGAAAGCTACAGCTTTCTGTTCTTCACCGCATGAGGTTTGATGAAAGCTGTTCAGTCTGCTGTCATTGAACAGGTAATGAAGATAATAGAAACTCCACTTTCTCAGCATCCGAATAGCGGGCTAAGATTTGTTTCCTTAAAGGAGCTATGAAAATCAGTTGAGAGTAGCAGATAGCTCTTTACCTTTACTGAACTTCCAGATCTTCCTAAACATGATACTGTCAGCATGCTCTGCTTTTGACAAGATTCAGGTGCATTGGGACTGCTTTGCATTTGCCTAGTGTTAGTATGTTTTGCTAACACAGCATGTTTAGAATAAAGTCGCTCTTACTCGCTTCTAGCCTTGTTTTTTTTCCCTTGTGCTTGAAAGCAGAAGTAACAGAATGACTAACGGAAAAGAAAGTAGAATTATGCTCAAGTGAGAAGACAACACAAATATGACCAACAATATTCTTAACTGCCTTTTGTAGAATATCTTTAAGGTATCATTTACTTGGGGATATTATCAAAAAGGACAAAAAAAAAAGTTGCAGGAAGCATCCATCAATGTAAGATCTGATACTGGCTCCCTAAAAATAAGTGATGAAAAGAAGACATCTATCCTTAAGATAAAATACCTTTTACAGCACTGAAAGAAGTCTGGCATGCAGGTAATGCAGAAAATCATAAATGTGAGGCTTGAATCTAGAAGCTGCTGACACCTCATTCATGGGCACGTGCAGCTGCCACTCTCCACTAACCAATGCCTGCCTCAGTCTTTAGCACAGATTAAACAGAAAGCTTGAGAATCTGGCATTGCAATGAATTTGACAGACAAGCCTGTTCCTAACAGTCCGTGCAGGACTGCTGCACGGCAGTGACTGTAGTGCTTTTTAAAAAATCATTACTTTTCTGCTACTTAATTTTGATGGGAAAACTAATCTGAAAATTCTTAAGAGTAGTGCCATGTCCTCAACATGAAGGACTGCTACAGATTTTCAGACTGATGCAGTTATTCTCATGGCATTGCAAATCAATATCATTTTCTTGTAAAGCAAGTTTGATGGGAAATACAGAGTGTGTAAATCATCTTTAAATTGACCAGAGAACATAAGTTTCATGTTTCTAAAACTACTTTTTTGAGGGAGTGTGGAGAAGGGAAGAGATTTCAGTTTTGATGAGCAAGAATAAGAGAAAGAAGCTCTAGAACCAGAAAGTGGTAATTTTGCCGTACATCATCATGAACTACTTCAGGGTCCTCTGGAAAAGGAGAGCAAAAGTCAGGAACTGAAAAGCTCTTGATGTCAGCCGTGGCATTACTTTATTTGAATTTACGCTAGTCACTTTGCTGTTTGCAAAATAACAGGCTATTTAGATATTGTGTAATGTTTATAAAGATGTTATGAGTGCTGTTTCTTTTCAGAAAGACTGGGTGAGCTCTTTTTCAGAAATAATTTTAAAAAACAGGTTTTGTTTGTCTAGAAGGGTCAGTATGATTAAGCAAGATATAAATGGCAAACCTTACAATTTGCAAGCAAAATGGCTAATATCAGAACATTCATATTAATTGATTTGTGGCTTCGAGTTCTTCACACAGTATACTCCTAACTATATTCTTTCTTTGCCAATTTCTGTTCTTCTTTCCTCAGCTCCATTCTCTTTACAGTGTTGCTTGCTCTCTTCAAACTGTTTCCTGTGCACAAATGAACAATTCCTAAATAATTCATGAAATTGAATAACACAATGTCTGTACAGAGCCAGCCAAAGCTATGACTAGCCAGCACCCTGTCATCAGTAGTGGCCAAGAGTGCCAGACGAAGAAAACAGGGCAAACTGTTCTCAAAACTTCTAAAAATACTCACCAAAAACCCTTCCTAAAACTGAAATGAATGTAGGCTTCCTGACTTTGTCATGCATCTCCAGCATGAAATCGGGCAAGTGGCTTAATTTTCTTCATACACAGCTTTTCCATATCTCTAAAGGCAGTTGGATACCCTTACAAAATGGTCAGGAAAATGTAGCTAACAGCACTGAAAATGTATTTGCAAATACTGAAAAGATCACTCAACAATAAACACAAACTTTACCTTCAGACATATAGCGTGGGATATTTTTCAGTCTAAATGATGTACGGTTCAATATAAAGCAGCTTGAAATAATCCAGTGGAACATGCTACAGAAGCTTGGATTTCATCTCTCACCTCTGCCACCATGGTCTCTTTTGGCACACTGATTTATTTGTCTTTGTTTTTCAAAAATTCTTTTAAATGTGCAAATTTAAATCTACTATTTCAAGCAGCATCACAACCAGAACTCGGTTTGGTGGTAATTTAATAAAGCAGAATTTGATTTGGGACAGACTAGGCAAAGCAGAAGTAGCACAGCTGTTAGTATAAATGTCTGCAAAATATAAAAATGAGTGGTTCTAAAATTAAATATGAGGTATTGAAATCTTGTAATTGAAAGTTGAGCTTCTGTAATCACACTGTTTATCCCAGACGCAGCTGACACGTTCTAATATAGCCTGGGGAACTTGGAAATGAAGGAGTAAGCAGGAAGCCAGACCAGTGTTGCAGTCAAGATTGAATTATGTTCTGAACTGGGAACTGGAGGAGATTGTAGATTGAAGTCCCAGAGTGTGTTGCAGAGGTCACAAATTAATTAGCAAGGGAGTATGCTGATGGAATTGAATACATGGGTTTTCATATCAGAGTGTTTGTCGTGCTAATGTGTTCTTAGTTTTTGCTGAATTTGGCAGGAAGAAAATAGGGCATAACCAGGAACACTCTTGGGTCTTTGTGAAATCAAGTGCAGGAGATTTGCAGGAGACTTGCCTTTGTGAAGCAAGATTTAAGATTTAAATTTTGAGTTCCTGTGGAATAACAGTGCAGTTAGCATGGAAGTCTACAAATTAATTTCTTAGTTTAAGACTTGGAGAAAACATGCATCAACTTGGAATTTAGTTCTAAGAAAAAAACCTCAAACATTAGGCTGTGGATTGATGTAATCACCTGAAATACCTTCATTTTACTCATGTTGTCAGTTGAGCTGCCACTATTATTTTCCGGGAATCTTAATGTATTAATGTTTACAGAAACCTTGGACAAGTAAGAGAAAATGTTCCTTAAAGGTGACTTTTAGAATATCTAGTGCAGCCCATTTTTTATTTAAATAAACGCACAAAACTTTTGTGTGTGTGTGTGTAAGTAACATTTCTAGAGATAATCCAAGCCCATAGTATGAATAAAAGTAATGGTTCTAGTGTTCCTTTCCCATACAGAAAAAAAAAAATTCCTTTTTCTTCCCTTTTGGCCTGCAATAAATATATTTCTTTTGTTGAAGTTTATTTTATATATAGTCATAAAAATGTATCTGGTGTCACACCTGTCACTACAGTCCTACTATATGATTGTGAGAATAAAATCCATCCTTCAGAAGAACAATTTCTGAAGTTGTTTGCCTCAGAGATCTTTTAATATACAGACAATTAGGCAATATTAAAATGTTGCCTTACAGCATTTTAGATGAGGAAGAACAGTGGAAAGTCAGCCACAGGGTAATTTACCTGTTAGATTTGCTGTTGCTGTTTCCAAGCAACACCCATTTAATAGGGAAAACTTTACTCCCCTGTTTTTTTTATTGGATATATTTCTGCTTCTCCAGCAAGATCAGATTTAACATTGGAGAGTCTCCTGATAAAAGCTACCATCTAGAGTTCATATATTGAAGAACTTGCAAACTTTAATTAGAAATAGCCAATGCAATGGATGACAGGTTTCTTCTCCTGAAGACTGGAGTTGGTGTGCTCTGTATTTGAAGTGATAAACACAAGAAAACCCAATGCTCTCTTTTTCATCTGTATTTCCATTTGCTGTTGTTTCGAGTATTGCAGGTTCAGCTCTGTAGGGTAGGAAGCATATAACTCTCCTTTTTCAGACACAAGGGGGTTGTGTTTATTCCTTACGTGTGCAGAATAGGTAGAATCATTGCAAAGCAAGATGGCTGGGTTGTGAGATATTTTTTTTTCCTCATGCATAACTGCATTGCCCACTGTAGTCAACAGAGGCAAGTGAGTATTTCAAGAGAGTGATTTAGGCACTTTATATTGCAGTAGTTTTTCTCCTCATGTCACTCTGAATCTTTTTCCAGAGGTATCTGTCCACTCGTGCTTGTGCACAAAATAGATGCCCGCGGTTAGACATTGTTGGCACTACTCCTTTGTCTTTTAGGAAACTGTTACTATCGGTTATTCCCACAAATTTATACAGCAGAATTCACCAAAGATGAAATGCCATCAGTCATGCTTCTGCAACTCTCTCTCTTTTTCTCCTATTTAATTTATATATCTTTCAAGTTTGATGATTTGCTGAACCGATTTCATGCAAGATAGCAAGGTGATGCCATTTCCTTTTTTTTTTTTTTTTTTCTTCTCCCCCCCCCCCCCCCCTTTTGTCCCCTCTCCTCACTGAAGAAAGCAGGAGCAGTTTTGGTTTTGGAAAAAAAATCTGTAATGGTCCCCAGTCATATGGAAGATGAGCATTTCTAATATCTTTGTGTTATGGCTCGGGAAGAGAGGATAAAGGGCAGGGGTTTTGTTGATTGTTCGGGATGGAAATGACGGATTAGTTACCAAGTTGCTTCTGTTAAATAGAAAATCAAATTTCCATAGCAGTAATTAGTCTAAAGTGGATATACATAACAAGGGACTCTTCAAAGTGTCTTCACAGAAAGAAGAAAGCTTGTTCCCTACTGATAATGATTAAATAGAATTGAAATCAATGTGCAGGGATGAAGTTTTTTGAAAATGCGATATAATAGAACACCTCCCTCTGGTGGTAGGCATTACATAGTTTAATCTGCTGAATCACACACTGAACTGGAGACTTCATGGTGGGGGATGCTGCTTAGGCTGCTCCTGACGAAAAATTAGAACTTTTTTAATACAGAATTGAATTGCATATGGGGTTTGCTGCCACTCTAGTTCTTTGAGTATGATGGGGGAGGGTTGGGCTGCTTGACCCAGTTTATTCTGAGTTTGTCGGTTAATTAAATTTTTCTGCTACCCTCCCCTCTTGCTGCTGGAATCTGTTGCATTTTGCCATTTTTGCTGGGCTATAAGATAGGCTCTATGGATGTTTGTGCTTTAAGCAGGTGATTGGAACAGCATGCGCGATACAGCTAATATCTTCTAGCAATCATTTGGCTCTTTCTGAAAATGTATTCATCCTTCAGTTTATTCATATTTAGTTGTTTGATCTGAATTTTATGTGCCAGTCCTCAGTTAGTTTCCAAAGTAATGCCTGTAATTACTTGTACTCGAAACACAATTAGCTACCCTAACTGGAGGAGAAAGGTTGTTGTTAACATAAACAGTTTGTAGTTTATTAATGCCAAAAAGCAGATAATTTCTAAGATTTTCTATATAAACTTTTCAGGGATGGGTTCAATCTACCAATCTATAGAATGCAAGCCCCTGAAGAGGCTAAGTAATACAATTATTATTTCTAGCTTTGTTTAGGGATAACAAAAAAATGCTTGAAAGAATGCTTTCAAATGCTTCTTGAAAGCATAGTTTAGTTCCTTGCTTTTCATGGCCATTGCACTTCAGAAAGTGTAACAAACTAGCTGAATGTGCGAGAATAACATTTTTCATCCTTGTTTTCCTTTCTGTTTAGTAAGCATTTTAGGATGATTTTTTCTGTTGTTCTTTCAGAGCATAACAGAAACTGCTCTTCTTCTCCCCTCAGGTTGAACACTCAAAATAGTTTTTGCTTTTTTTTGTATGTCATTAACAGAAGAACCTGTGAAACCTTGTAAATCTTCTCTAAGGCTCTAGATGAAAAGCGAAACAGCTGGGACCTTCCCGTCAGTAGGAATCCTGATTCCATGGCCATGACACTGTTAAACTCATAGAAACAAAACTTGGAAGATGGAGGACTGGCCACAGAATCTGTTTTCATGTACAGGTTCCCAACATTATCAGCATTCAATTAATGTATTCTTCAAGGTCAGCACATTGCTGCCTTGATTTAGAGGTTTATTCTTTGCTAGCGAAGACTCCCATTTAAGGGATTCCAGATCTGTTACGCCCAATAACAACCATTTGCAATGCAGAGCTCTGGAAACAGCACTGTCGAAAGGCTAATTTTCTCATCTCCAGTAACTTGCAAGTGGTAGCACAAGAAGTCAGATCATATCAAATCACACATCATGGATATGAGAAGCAAAAGGATCATTTTCTTCTCGTGCCTTTTTTGTTTATTGCGCTTTCTTTTTATTTCCACAGTAAGACAAGAGTATGTGCTTTAGCCAGTTTCAGCAGTGATCCTCCAGCACTGGCAGGCAGAAGGATCACTTCATCATCACAAGAGATGCTTTAAGTTCATATGTATTTGCTATATAAAAATAAGTGAATTGAGGAGAAGTGTATTTATCTGTCTTTTCCACTGGGGGGACAGGAATGCATCATTCTGAGGAGAGTAGTTTTTCCATTCTTTTTCCTTTTTTTACGCTTCCTTTAATGTAAAGAAACCAGAGAAGCATCTAAATATTGAAATAGTCAGCATTTGTAAGAAAAACCATTTAAAAAAATCTATAAGCTTTAGATATAAACTCGCTAGATGACTTATTTTTGCAGCCATTTTATACTGATTTCAGATTTTGATATGTGCTCCAGCTATTTCCTTTGGGATTAATTGGCTAATAGTGAAAATGTGTGTTGTCATTGACTTGAATTCAACATTTCTACTATCTTCTTCTAGAAGACAATTTTAATAAGTAGGAATAAAATAAAAATGTTTTTATTAACTCAAAACTTCAGCAAGTTTTTGTTGCTCAGAGGGGCCTAAGCAATGTTTATTTTATGGAGGGAGTTCTTTGATGTCTGTGCATATTCATATTTTTGTTCCTAAAAGACTGGGAAAGAAATATATATATTTCAAGTTTGCTTGAAAATAAGCAAGGGGTGCTTAAGTTGGGGTTGGGTTTCCGAGCCTTAGTGTTGCATAGTCAGAATTCACTGTAACGAAGTGTTTTGCAGAAACCATATCTAGTGAGAGTTTGCTGTGTTTGACCTTTTGGATTCATAAATCTAGACCAACTTGCCTTTCCTTGGTCCTTGAACTTGTGCAGTTTTTTGTCGGCAGGTTGAGCGCTGCTCTCGTCCATTTCTGTATGATTACTGGATAGGATGGAGGGGATGGCAAGTGGGAGACTACAGCTACACCTTTAAGCCCCTGGACTCCTTTGGGAAGTTCGTAAAACGTGGAGCTTGAAGCTAAGGCACAAAGGTGTCAGATGAGTTTCCAGTGAGCTTTCTCACTTGCGTGATTAAAACATAACCTGGCTTTTTTCATGTTATTGTAGATCATTGCAGTCACAAATTGCTCAGATAAACTCCAACCATTGCAGAGTTTTTGCCCCCACAACTGAGGACTGTCAGACTTGGAGTTTCCTCTCCACACTTTTCTCTAGCTACTGCATATGAAAGGCAGGTATTTATTACAACAAGAAGCATCAGATTCCAGTAAGGTTGAGAAGAGTGAGAAGAAGCTCGCCCCTTATACTTCACCTTGCCATTCATTGCTTTTGTTGTAAAACCTAAATGGTAGTAAAATACTAAATCTTCCTCACAGACGCACATTTCAAGGGGTTGGGTTGGCTGTGGGGAAGTGAGGCCAAGAAATGAGAGTGCCTGCTCTCCCTGCTCTTCCAGAGCGGTCTCTGGCTCTGCCTCTGGGCTGTTCAAAGGAGACTGGGGAAAAGTGTCTGATAAGTGAGTAATTCTGAGGGATGTTTTGAGAGTTTCAGTAATGGTGGTTATTAAGGTGCCTTAACTGGAGTTGAGGGAGAGGGAACTGATGAGGGGTTTGTAGGTTAGTACTAGAAAGGTTTAATTTACTGTAGAGGCCTTTTACCCCTTGTGAAAATCCTGACTATTTAGAGTATAGTCAAGTATTTGGGAATGCTTGAACTATAAATGTGACTATTATTGACAGAAAATGAGGCGAATGTTCACTTTAATTGGAACCACATAAATTAGACTGGAAGAATTAATTAAAAAATAATAGACATGCGTTTTGAAATTGGAGGGTTCTCTCTAGGTATTGGAAAGGGCATGATAAGGTGACTTAAAAGATAGCTCCAGTACAAGAAAAGCTAATTGAAACATTTCTTTTATTAAAACAATATTAGTTCCTACGTGCCTGGTGAATGAAGTGTCCAGAATAAATATGAACAGTAATTAAATTATGTTTCTATCAGTTAACAGTCCCATTTTCAAGATCTCTCATTTATTACAAAAGCACCTTGAGAAGTTCACTTCATTAGTTTACTCTGTATGCCTTGCTGCTGTTTCAAAGTGTTTAGTTTATGGGTTTATGGATCAGATTCTTCTAATCAAAATGAATGTCTCTCCCTCTTTAGGAGCATAGATTTTGATGTATCATCACTGTGAATTTAATTCGAAATGGGACATTATGAAACTAAACAAATTAGTAAGCAAAGGGATACTAGTACTAAATTCTAGAGATAAAGATACAGAAGTTTAGGGGAGTGATAGAACTGCATTTTTTGTGGGTTGTGTGCTGCTCTTAGTCAATTCTAAACCTACACTTTTGAGTATTTTCTAGAATTTTGTCTTGTCTCTTTTTAAATGCTCGTGTTACACATTTTCCAGGTCTTCTTTGAGAATAAATTCTGTAGATCACAGCTGCTTAGATGTTTTCCCCAGGTACTTTTTTTTAAACTCTCCTATATTTAATTCTGTTATATCTCCACTGTTGCATTACCCTCAGATCATGTTAAATGATTGTTCTCCTTAGTGCCAAATGGATCCTTCAAATGGCTGCAGTCAGTTAGATTTACAGACTAATCCCATAACCTCATACCAGTTTACTTTTCCTGGCTGTTGGGTACCAGAGTTTCTTTTCTTGTTTCTTGCTGGAGTTGGTCGAATTATTGCCATTGCCGTCTTTTACAGCGGCAGCATGTAAGAGTCCATGGCAAGCTGCCCACTCGGTTGGTGTTTTACTAGTAGTGCATTTTGGTAGATGTCCTTCCTAATGAATTCCCACTCTACATGTCATTGAAAAATAAAATATTTCTTGCAGTCACGATCAAGGACTGGTCGCCTTGTTTTCCACAGTTTGTTTAAAGTTCATGCTTTCCCCTTGGGTTGGATTATTACCAATATCCTTTGATACGGATTCAAGAATCCATACGGTCCCAATTAGTTGGGTAAAAAATTGTCTTAATTTCCTATTCCACTGTCAGATGCAGGTGCTATATAGGTAGCCCCTCATTGGTTTTAGGTTTGCAATGTAATCGTACCTTTATATAGTACTTTCTCACCATACGTGCTCTGTAATGAATTAAATTATGAATGCTAATTGTGGACCTGAGGGATTCTGTAACAGGAAGTTTAAAGTGGATTGTTAAAAACAGTAGTTTACTCTTCATAGCTTCAGTACTTCGGATCCTGTGTTGACATGCAATAATATTTATTCTTCTTTATGTTGGTGAGTTTTATGGAATAATGAAATTTTAGTTGAAATAATGAAAGCGTGCTACTTTAGGTAACGCTAGGAAATGTGACACAAGTGTTTTTAAAATGTTATTTTCAGGCGTTTTCAGTGACCTTGTTCCTGGTCAGTACTGAAATAGCTACAGTAGGAAAATTGTTATTTTCAGGCAGAGCAAGGAGTGTTTGTTCTGTGGGGAAGCTGCTCTCAGAGGATACTTTTGTAGATGATAATGTCGTCAGACTTCCGGGGGCAGGGGGAGGAACAACAACAAAAAAACCCAAACCCCCCAAAATTGATGATGATAAACATCCCAGTAATTTTACAAATATGGCAGTCTTATTCTATAACTTGATCCTAGTTCCTGAATGATAAATACGTCATTGCAGCCATGTTCTCACTGTCTGTTTACCACCCTCGCAAATCCGTCTTTTTCATTTTTTTAATGTTTATTTTGCCCTTTTTCTAGTATTTTTTCTGCTTATTTGAAAAGAAAATGAAATGTATATGAAAAGCTCAGTATATGCAACATGCAAATCACAGTATTATTTGAAACTATTATTAATAATGTGCTGCCATTTAAAAAAGTATAGCAATCATGAAGGATAACATAAGCATAAAGAACTTCTTCATGAAGAAAAACTGAAAAAAATGAAAAAGTTGTATTTATGAATAAAAACCCTAAGAGCTGAATGGCTTTTTTTGTACCACGTGCGCTCACAATTCTAAATAAAGTTCAGTTGTATAGAAAATCATCTTTCTAATATTTTTGCTTGTTTGTTAATTCTCCTGTACTTTGTGCTTAACTGTGAAAGTGATGAGCTCTGCTGACAGAGAGACAAGAATGTACTGCAATAGTTATTTCATACTCTCCCATCTAATTTTCAATTCATCCACCTATTGTTGCTATTATTATTGTGGATGTATTAAGAAATATCTTTTTATGTATATGTTATATATTGTTTATAATTATAATTTTGTACAGTACTTATCTCGGATTTCGTTTTACGACTTTGGTTGTCGTCTTCTAATACAAATGTTTGGGCGGATTCTACAGTGCATTCCCCTGAGGGCAGGATATCTGTGATTATTCTGCAAGTGGGCTCATGCGTCTTTCTGTCTGTGTGTTATTTACAAAGAAAAAACAAAATCTTCTCTTCCCAAGTGGAGTTTTATTGCCAGTCCATTATTGGAGCTTTAGTTTAGATTCAGATATCTATTTAAAGGAAAGGTTTTATCCATACACTAATTTATTATACAAAATGTAGTTATGTATGAATGACACTTGAAATGCCTTCAGTAACCTATCAACCAGAAAAGTCCAGTGAAGAGTTCTCAATAAATAAGTAAATAAAATCTTTAGGACTTGCACTACTATTACATGGTCATATATGAACAGTTTCTCCAGGCATGTGAAGAAAAAAAATAAAATGATGCAATAACTAAAAGTAAACATTTCACTGTCTCAATGCCATAATATTTGTGTTACTTCCCATAGAGTACTTTCAAAATGCAGTTTCTTTTAAGCGTGGAACTGTTTTCTGATTAGACTAGAGTCAGCTAAAAGTCTATTGTGTACATTGGGATACTGTGGACTAGTAGACATTTGATGTGACGCACATTAATTTATGCTCTGTAAAAGAACAAGATGCTCTGGTAATAAAAAATGTGCAGATGGCACACTTAATGCAGTGTAAGAAGCAAACACTCTCCAAATAACTTTTTTGCTAGTTCACGCTGCTAAGTTATGGGAGCTGTAGGATTGACAAATAAAGAAGTGGTGTAATATTGCCTATCAACCAAAATAATTACTTTAAAGACTCTAATTTTCTCCTCTTAGCATGCTGTTTACTCTGACGCTTCTTGCAACATCCATAATTTATTTGAATGAACCCATTTCTTATTAATGAAAACATCTGTTATAGGCCAGAGAATAGGAAATGTTTGTAACCTTGACCCTTAAAATAAGCCAAAAGGAGAGCTTAAGTTTGATACCCTTTGGGAGTTTCATAAATTTTAGGATTTCTTATACCATAGCATGAATGCAAATGAGAAAACACTCTGGCTTAGTATTAAGACATTTCAGGTAATATTTTGACACGCCTGTCTTTTTCAGAATAAAATGACATGCTGATACTGCTCATATTTGCCTTTACCTCAAGTTTCAACTGGTTGTAATCACAGAAGTTACTTCTCAGAAGCTGAAGGGTTGTTCCCTGCTTAGTTACAGACCCCTTACAGTTAATCAAAAGTTGCGGACTCAGTATTTCCTTAGGTATTTTGTTGGATATTGATGGCTAAAGTAAACTAAATACTGGAATTGGGACTGTCTGATTTTTTGTGTCACAGAATGGGGAGTATTTTAGGTGACGGAAGAGGCTGAGTGCTCTAAATATTTGTTAGTTTGATCTTGAGGTAATGGGTGAAATGAACATATCTGGGAGACGGGCTCTTTCTGGTTGCTCACCCTAACTGGGTAATAGTAACTGGACAAACGTACAAGGGAGTTTGTCCTGTGCGGAAGACGTGATTTCGTGTGACACCTCTGGTTTTATGGGTTAGAATCGGAAGATGTAAAGGTCGTGGCTTTCATTATCAGTGTTATCTTATGAATACAAATGGACAAAAGATTGTCTTGCAAAAGAACTTGTCTTCTGAAGTCTGGAAACAAATCTGGCTTCTTGCCTTTCTTTTAGTCTAAACTATTTGAATTCATTATATATATAGAATATGAAAATTTTGTATCATGTCTGTATATGCACAGTCATTGTTTTGTTTACAAAGAAATCCTAAGTAGCAAAACAAAAATAACACTCTTACTATTAACATCCAGTGCATGAGAGCCCCACCTGAGATTTTCGGCTCCTGCTCAGCTAGTTGAGATGCTGGGTGCAACCCTTAAACTCAACAAAGCAAAAGGATTTTGGAGCTAGAAGCCTGGCAGTGTTGCTGCTTACTACTAGCAGCTTCTCTACCATGCAGCAATAGTTTCTTGGATGTATTTCGTGCATTTTATTGATAGATCTTTCCTTCTGGTATTGCCCCGTGCAGGAAATGGCTAATTTTCACACGTTATTTTGGTGCTGTCTCCACCTTGTAACTAACATCAGGGTATCGTGCACTTTAAAAAAAAAAAAAAAAAACAAACAACCACCAAAAATAAACCCCAAACCTGAAGGCAGTGGAGAAAAGGAGACAATGTTGAGAAGAAAAAATAAACATATTTTCTGACAAATGGGGAAAGTTTGTTTCCATTAAACCTGTGTACGACTTGAAGTTTCTGTAAAATGTTACAAAGTAGCATTTCATTAAGCAGGAAAGGGGAACGTGGATTTGATGGATTTTTGGTTGGTCCTTGTGCATTTTGGCACGGATTTTGCTAGCATAGTGAAAGTCTCAGTAAAAATGAAGGAAAAAAATCAGTTTAAATGAAAGTGGTTTGCATGTATCTCTAGTTATATAGAAACTTCTGGAAATTATGATTAATGTCTTGCCAACTCTTGTTCTGTTTTTTTCCTTTTGAGACTATTAGGAGAGGTCATTGTTCTGTCAACAGAATTACATTCTGATTTGAATCAGAATAAAGCCTCCCCTTCAAAACTTGCCAGGGTCTTGCCTGTATTGTGTGTGTGTATTTTTGTTTTGTTTTATTTGTTAAGCAGTAAAGGCTTAACTGGATTTATTCAGACACAGCTCTCCTGTAATTGTTGCCAGCTTTTATTGTGCTTGGGGGGAGATCAAGGTGATCTGCAAGTTATTTGTGTTAACGAGAGTCCTGGTTAACAGAAGCCATATGCCGTCCACCAATACACAGAAGAAACATAGTACAGCTCATCCAGTATGTCATTAGATATGTATTTGTGCCAGGTAAATGATGCACCGCAAATCATAAAGCAATATTTCCGAAACCTGTTGATAATTTAGGTCAAATGTATTATATAAATGATGTTACTGAATAGGTCCTGTATTGCTTGTTGACACCACATTATGAAGGCAACTGCTAATAATTTGCTGTAGCGTGGGTAAGCCGTACAACATCAGTTACAGTTAGTTATGTCTCGGGCACTTGAGATCAGTCTCAACACTTTCCTCAAATACTCTTGTCCTCAGTGAAAAAGTGGTTAAAAAGGGGGGATGGGAGATGTTCTCAGGTTCCATGCAGCTGAGCAGGCTAAGACTTTTTTGAAAGTTAATTGATTTGCAGTCTGAGTAAAAATCGGTTCTGAACACGAGGTTCTGGATTCATGAAGGCCAAGAGCATTTAACTGCCATGGTGGATTTTGCTGCTCTGTGACAGCTCTGAACTGTTTCTTTAGTGAGCTTGTTGGGAAATGCTGACCATTTTTTGACGGCCTTCTATGCTCTCTTTGAAGTTGGAGAATTTATCAATAGGTTGCAAAAGTGAATGGTTTTTCAGGAAAGAAAAAAACACCACCTTGGTCAATGTGCTCTTAAACTTGTGGCTTTGGGAGACACAGTGTAGCACTAGTACTTACCAAACTATCATTAAAGGACTGTCAGGACTTTTATTATATAGGCTATTTTGTGTAGATGTTTTATGTTTCTCTGTAAATGCCTTTTGTGGATGGCACTGAGCTGGTGCAGCCTAAGTATTTGCAGCTATCTAGCAGAAAAAAAAAAAAAAAACCACTAGCTGAGAATTTTTGACTTGCTGAATTTTAATGTATTTCATAGTATCTGTTGCTGTTCTGTATCTATTGCTCTACACTTTCTTTTTTTAATGCATTTTATAGATTGCTCACGATGTATAATATTGAGCGCAACCATTATTTTTGCTCTGCTCCTTCAAGATGGATTTGCTCCCACTTCTGATACATGCATACAACACAGCTTTACTTCTGTGCACTGCCTTGGGTGCCACCTCACGTAAAACACTTACAGTCTTCGTAGCCACCCTATATTTGCAGGCAACGTGTGAGATTTTCATGTATTTTCTGTACTGGTTGTTTATAGACTGGTGGTTCCCAAAACTTCTCCGGCTGCGAGCTCCCCTTCTGACAGGGCTGTGGCCTCAGTAGAGGCGTGAAGAGTTGGGTATCTCCTGGGGTGGTGGCTGCAGTTGTAACTGCTGCAGCTGTCCGATTGGGGCTGGTGCAGGATCCTGAGTGCTTGAAGCTTTCTTGATTGCACAAACACAGTAATAATATTGAGGAGCCCAAGTGGGGTGAAACTTCGTTGATAACTAGTGGGGCCTGACATCTTCCTGGGCCCAGTAACGGACCCCTGACAAAGGGCACCCCACCGCTTTCTCAGAGCGGTGTTGTGGAGGTGGATGACTTCCTGTCTGCTGCCTCCTTCCTCCTCCTCCCTGGCTTTGAGCTTGCTCCTCTCCAAGCTGGACTTCTGGCTGACTCTTCCACAGCAGAAGTTATAGCTTAATTTCTCTGGCAAATCACTTAAATCAGCACTGAGGGACTGTTTGACTGTAGTGCTTCCCAGTCCCAGTGAGTCATGTTGGTGACCCCTGTTTCTAATACGTCATCATCTGCAAATATTTATGGACTGCTCTGTTTTCCTCTCTGTCATGACATAGTAGTGAGCAACCGTTATTGATTTATGTATGTGTTTGCATAATGAATAAATCCTGCCTTTGTATGTCATTTTTAAAAAAAAGTTACGTTTAGGAATACCAAGAGGTGGTGCGCTTCATCTTCAACTATCTCTTTACAAGGAGGAGGTGCCTTTGCATTGTGCGAGTGACTGGATGTTAAGCAAACCAAAATGCAGGTGGCTGGGGGGGGGTGTTCCCCGGGGGCATCCAGCGGCAGAGCTGTGCCAGGCTGACATCCAGTAGTGTAGCTGGTAAGAACTGAGGCTAATGCTGCAGTGAATCAGGTGTCAGGACTGTGGGTTTGGGAAAGCCCCCGAGGAAGGATTTGCACTTAAAAAAGAGGGTATTTCCCCTCAAACCTGAATCTGGTTTGGAGGCAAGGTAAGCCTGAGGTTGGTATCCATCAAAGATCTAGAGTTTGGACTACGGGGGCAGTTTAGAGACTTAGCGTGACTTGGCGCTTGCTGACCAAAAAGAAAACACAAGGAAAACTTTGAAGCCAAATAATTTGTCCATAGCTTTAATGTATTGCAGTGATTTACTTCCCATGTCTAACTCTGTGGCCATAGATCAATGAGCAACTTTTAATACCAATGTTGGAGTAAGTGAAGGAAGGAGGAAAAAAACCTGCACACACACTCCCCCCTCGCCCCCAACCCCCATCAAACAAGTGGTGCAAATCCCTCACCAGCTCCTCCACGCTAACCTGAAACCACAGCTGTCTACGCTAGCTTCACCAAAACAGTTACAGGAGGGATTTTATAAAACAGCAGTGGCAAGTATCGTTTTTAGAGAAGTGTAACACTTCCTTATACTTGTATTACATGCCTTAGTTCTTCCCTCATTGGATGTTTGCTCCTTTATGCTTTTATATGTGCTTTGTGTGACTATTTTTAAAATGATGCTATGTGCTGTATACTGACCTACACAGTGGTAAGCTTTGGATGCTCTCGAAACATGTGGAAGCTGTGGAAACAAGAATGTTGTGTAGTTCTGAAATTGTTTGTCGTTCTTCAACAACAAATAACTTTTAAGATACTTTTGAATCTGAAATAAAAACTTGAAGGCTACTCTAACTTTCTGTTGCTCGAGATACACAAATGATCAGAATGATGATACCTCTGGCAGCGTTTTGGGATTATTTTTGTTACGCTCAGGTTTTTTGCTTAACATCGGATGATGAGATTGAGCAAGTGGGCTGATGTATGAAATCTTGGTTTTGATAGATTTCCAGAAGAAGCAGCCAGACGATGACTCTACTCCCAGCACAAGCAACAGCCAGTCAGATTTGTTCTCTGGAGAAACGAACAGTGACAACAGCAATACCTCTCTAACCACGCAGGCCGCTAACTCCAACCAGCAACTTTTGACAGAACTGAATGTAACTTCACCGAGCAAAGAGGAATGTAAGTGCCCAAGTCTTAAGTGACAGCAAAGGAGGCATAAACGTTTTGGTTTGTTCTCAGGCTTACGTTTTACTCGCTCCCTTTGGAAGTAAATGATTGGCTTTTGGGGCAAAGGGAAAGGTTAGAAGTTATTCAGAAAATAGACATTGATGGCTTTAACAGAAGAATGAGCTAAAAGGGGTCACAGGAGTTTCTAACTAACTTTACAGCTGTTTGAACTGCAGTATACAATTTAATTATAATTTTGAGGCACTCTCATTTTGAGAAACTTTCTCGCATTGCTGGTAAATTAATATATATATTCTAGGATAAACACCAATGTCCTGTAAATTTTTATTTTAAAACCTTTTGGTTTTTAATAATTGCAGTTGCATGTAGCACTGACTGTAATGCATGTTTGTCTAGACTGCTGCTAGGTTACTTGCATAAAACTTAAGTTTCATGTGGTACTCATCTCTTCTTTCATGACCCATCTTCCTTCTTTGTTGAACTCGGTAAGGCAAAAATTCTCCCTGCAGGTAAGCTAAAATGTTAAATCTCAGCAAACACAGTAAGATAAAGTTGTCTTTTAAGTTATTCTAAACCTCTCTATATATTCTGTGTCTAATATATGGAGTTGTAAAATCTTCATTCTACAACTTAAGCTCAACTATGTCATTTGTAGTTTCATTTTCCTCCAACTGTAGCTTTATTTTGGAAGATGCTTTATGGAGGGAATCCTTCAGCTAAGTTTGCTTGTGCCTCTTGGCTGGTAAATAGACGTACACATTGGAAGAAAAACACGCCCATTTTTTAGTAGGGAATCTGCTAGAGCTGCTCTGATTCTTGAACATTGAGGCAACTGCTGGAAATAACAATGCTGGCAAAGCACTAGGACTAAAAAGCCTTTGATACGCTACACTCATTTTCAGTTGTGTTAACTGTTTGCATAGGATGGTCTTGCTGAGTTGCTGAAGTATGTATTCTGTTTACAGGTATGTAGATTTTGCATATATATTCTTTTTACTTCTGCAGACTGGTTGTGGACAAAGCATAAAGTGTCATTTGGGGAATGTGGTAGTTTGTTAGACTAACTAAAATAAAATTTTTAAATTGAATTATTGTTTTCTATCTGTATGTGAGAATATGGTCAGAAATACAGCAGGGTTCAAATGTGAACATTCTGATACCAGTTCTTGTAATAAGAGTAAACTTGCCGTGTAACTCTTGTCTCTCCTTCGCATACACAGTTGCTGCTGACCACCCATCATCTCTTCCTTCTGTCCAGCGCTTCTTCAGGGAAAACCTGTAGTCTGCTGTAAAAACAAGGCCTTAAAACAACCTTCCTAGAGAATTCAGCACAACATTATGCTTCAGCAACACATTTGGGCCTTCACAGGGCAGGGGGCTTCAGCACCTCTGCTGGCTTATTAGCCAGGATGTACTATTTGGTGTTACAGGCTGCTGCTCCAGTGCTTACTGGGTCAGGTTTTCTGAAGATTTGTTCAGTTAGGAATTAAATTGTGTTACAACAAAGTGTTTCTGTGGTGGCTGAGAAGGACTTGGGGGTAAGTGGGAAGGTGATTACAGGGATGGGAAGGAAATTAAATAGTGTCCTTCATCCTGAATTGCTGTAAGCTTGTGAACATGCACTGAAGGTGATGGATATTAGGCAGCACAGCCTGCAGAGCATTTGAAAATATTACCTATAAAAAAAATTCTTTATGACTTCCTGCTGGGATGATTTTAAGTGAAATACAGTGGAGAGATTTATTTACAGCTTGAGCTCTCTCTGTCTTCTCTCATCCCCACTCTCTCTTTAATGAAGCTTAATATCATTTATCAGAAATAATTATACACAGACGGAGCTTTTCTGATGGGTAATGGCCTCAGCGTGGAAGATTCTTTCCCATAACGAAGAATGCCCAAACTTTAAATGTCTGTTTGATTTTTAATTTGAGGGTGTCTTTTTTCTGTGCATTATTTATTTATTTTGCAGTGAGTTCTATACAGCATGCGCTGCTCTCAATACAGTTGTGTTCTTCAAAGATTGATATTTTGCAGTGCTGTGTGATGAAGTACAGCTATGTGCTGTTCGGAATAGAACTGTGGTAATTCACCAGAAATCAATGTATGGGGTCATTATGATAGTCCCTATCAAAGCGTGGAAAGATTGGAGTACTTGAGGAGGATTCTCGTGGTGCATTCCACTCCCCTCTCTTCCCTTTCAAGGTTTTGAGAAGAGTCTCACATCAAGGTATTTGCCATAGTACTGGAGTCCACAGGGTAAACAGATTGGGCAGGATTGCAGCAAGTCGTTCAGGCAATTAACAAATTCCATTCACGCTATGACAACTGAAGACAACCACAGAAATCTCATGTGGTATGATTCATATTCTGTGTCAGAGGAAGTAAGGGGTGGTTTTGTACTTGTTTTTAAGCAGCCGTTTCCGTTTTTAACACAGAATGAATGATATAGGAGAAAAGTTCCTCGGACTGGATTTTGCAGGAGTTCTGTTTGACAATATGCAAGTATTTCTGCCTTTTTTGTTACTGTTTTGATTGTCTGAGAGTTGCATTTGCGTTCCTGAGTGTCTCATATACACAACCAGGTTGTAGTGACTTTCCATCTCCTGCCACCCTCAGTTCTGACCAGTCACCTACCCCAGTGGCTGCGTTGCTGATTAACGTCTCTCCCCCCGGCAGATGAAAGGTAGCTCTCAGTCTTACAGTTACAGTCAACAAAAACGTGTTAAAGATTTATGCCCAGAGACAGTGACGCAAGCTTCAGGACTTTGTTTTCCTCTTTCACGTGTGTTTTGTTTTTATGAAGTATTGCTTATCACCAATTTCAAAAAAATGCTGTTGCAATTGGGGGGGGGGGGGGGGGGGGGGAGAATATTCTAAGAATATCTTCCCCCCCCCTTGAGTTGCGTTTTTCTATCCAGAACCTTCAGGTCTCATCAGTTGCAGTAAGTTTTATTAAACAAGCCTTTGCAGATAACAAGTATATTGGTATAGCTTTACTAAGTCTAGATTTGTATGGATTTTAATGATCTGTTTCTTCACAGATGGTTAAATCAGTATAACTTTTGTTCTGCTGCTGATTTATGTGCAGATAAGTTTCTCTGTTCAACTTCTTGTATACTTTTCATCTGTTCTCATTTTTCCCTTCTATCTCCTCCCTTCGTTTAGGGGGTCCTAATGGTAGTTATTTCAGTGTCAGTCACCATACAAGCCGCTTGCTCTGTCAAAGATTTCTTTTTCTAATTGGGTGGGCAGGGTTTTTGTTTATTTTTAACAGACAGGAAAAAAGGGATTTGACAATGGCCCTCGCTTCTCTCTCTCCTTACCTGCAGCCACCAGCACTCTTTAAAAATTTAGCTTATTAAGGAAGGTTCTTTGTATTTCGGCAAAGAAAAGGTCACACTGCACAGGGAATAATTTTGCTTAGTTTCAGGCCTTCATTGCTTTCTTTGGGGCTGTCACATTATTTTTCTGTCTTTATATGAGTAGAGCTAAAGCTGACGCTGTGCAGGTTTAAAACTAACTGTGGTGGTATGTGACAGGAGAAATGTCAACGTGAATAACTCCGACTGGCAGCTGGATCAGATTTGATATTTCAGTAGTTCCTAGCTTCAGTTGACATGATTTTATTTTAATTATGTGCTTAAATCTTCCTGGCCTCCTTGAATTAGCAAGAACCACAATTGAAAAAGGACAAAAGGAATAGCTGATGTTTCTAGAACAGTTAGATGCTCTACATTTCTACGTTGAAGACTTTATAAGAAGATACACAAAGATCTGAGATCTTGCTGTAAATGTCAAAAAATACACTGGAGATTTCAGCCCAGCAAGAAGGTGATGATCATTGACCACACCTTACCTCTGTGTGTGCTGAATTTGAGATGCCTAAATAGGAATGTTCAGGACTGAATGTCTGTGAATTTTGGCTAGTTATTTTATACCCTCCAGAATTTGAACAGTTGCATGTCAAGCTAAGTTTTGGAAACATCATTAGTTTATCTCAAACACTTAAATTTGCAAGACAAGTTTGAAGAATGCTTTAAAACTGTATTTTATTAAGCATTTTTTATTAAGCATGTGCTACGAGCACTGAAGTACCCCCGATTAGGAAGGATTAGGAAGTTATTTTGGTGAAGTTACTTTATGTACATCAAGTGTACTACATCTGAGACAGAGATGCACCAGGCTTCTGTAAAAGATATCTGGCAGAAAGGTGAGAGATTGTTTTTTATACTGCACCTATTGGATGTTTATACTCTGAATTTCATGGCTTGTTGAAGCATGACTCTGTAAAAAGCCACAAAGACTATAGTACTAGAAAAGTAATGATATTTTTTCTGTCTTTGGAATAAAAAAAAAAAATCTTATGTCAGGTTTTTCAACATAACCTTATGAAAAATGGATAAACATGTGCATCCTTTCTTTTCTTTCTCATTTTTATGTTGAATGGCCTTCTCTCTGACACTGTGCAAGGGGTTTCTACCAATTTATAACGACTTCACAGTTTTTGCATTTTGCCTGGGTTTGTAAGCAGGCTCGGAGATGACAGCTTTCCTATGTATGCTCTGAAAATACTTCATGTTTTGAATTATTATTGTGATATCCTTAATTGTGTTTTGGGCCTTTTAAGTAAGGACAGTGATTTTTAAAATGGCAATTGCTCTTGGATGCTATCCATTGTATACTTTTCTAAATGCCCTGGCTTTGAGGATTCAATCGTTCATTGCAGTAGGAGTCAGTTTTGTGTGGCCTGTCTTTTTTTTTCTCCTAATTATGGCTATGGGGAACTCTGTTTTCTGGCTTATCTCTGACTGAAAGTTATGTGCAAACCCACTTCTATAAAGTATTGAATGTATAAACAGACCAAGCTAGCTCCTTGTTTTTGTCTCGCTTGTCACAAATGGCTGTAGAAAGTCATTTGCTTTGTTGCTAACGTGATGTATTCTGATACTGATTTGTATGTTTTTATCTGATCCAAAAGAATGCAGTAACTGTTAAAATTATGCTGAGCTACAAAACTAGCCTACCTGACCCACATGATTTAATATTGCAATTAAACTTGTACCCAAACATAACTGAGAAAGCTGCAGCTAGGTGATGGTGGTGATGAATAATTCTAATTTTCCTTATCAACTCACAAGATTGTCATGTGTTCTTTTTTCTTGTACTCAATTTTGTGTGTCTTGTATCAGAGAAAGAGGAGACACACCTCTAGTATCAAAAACCAGCCAGGTGCATATTCTGTATTACAGTCATCTTTGGATTTCTATGCCACAGAATAAGAACTAGCTATTTTCTTAGGCTTTTTCTTTTATTAAGTTACATATTAGTCAAAGGTGTTTTACATCTTAAGGGTTTTTTTTTTTTTTTTTAGCCTTGTTTTCGTTAGATGCTGTATACAAATAGCCTTTTGGTACTGTTTTTAATGTTAAAGTTAACAGTAATTCAGTTTTTCATTTGGATTATCATTAAACCTGGATTTTCTTCAATATTTACCACAAAATACATATTTTTTTAGTATCAATGCAAACCCTTTTTCTCTAGAAATTTGCAAGAATGCTTTCAAATATAAAACCAGATTGAGTTGTGGGCTATTTGAGTTGTCTTTTGAAATGCCACTAGTATTATGTGCCAGTGCAGAAACATATAGGCAGTTAGGAATTTCAACAAAACAGTGTCGAGCAGAAGTGTCTCCTTCATCTTCATTTCATGGTGTGAGGATCTTTCTGTAAGTTTCAATCTAATCCCTACAGTCCCAGTTTCATTTAAAGAACACTTCTGCCTCTTCTAACATCTTAAGCAAATATCTGGCACATAAATTGATGGAATGAACACTTCTTTGAACATCTGTGGCGTGATAATTTTGAAACGTAATGAAGACCAGCGGAATAATACCACTGTTAATTTTTCCCTCTGTTAATTTTTCGCTCTGATTTATAGTTGATTCACACTGCAGAGTAGACAGTGTATCCTAGGGTCCCATTTATTAAAGTGGAAGGACCCCATGGAACATGAAACAGGAACACAGTCACATAAGAAAAATGTGGGTTAGAGCTGCACAGCTATCAAGGTTACATAAAAATTATTTAGAAAAATGTAATTTAACTGCTGGTTTCAAAAGCACATTTTTACACTTCAACTTACACCTATAAAGTAGGAAAGTATCATGTCTATTTTACAAATGAGGAAACTGAGGAAAAGCAGGTAAGAGAGTGAGATAATAGCAGGGGAAGAAAGTGGAATTGGAATCCTCTCTCCATCTACTTCGTTATAGTTGTTAAATTTAGCAGCCATTCAGCAGCAGCCAAGCAATCCAGGTTTCACTCCTTCTCCAGAAGCTGCATGTAGATAAAAAGCCACGAAAATAAATAATGGCAGATTTATAAAACTAGAATTTAAAAAGTATGTGTTTGTATGTGATATAATCCTTTTATCTGTTTAGTAATGACATAACTTAAATTATCATGCAGCTTACCCATTCTGCAGCAAACAAGCAGTTCTTAAGTGCTGTAAAGTTATTTTGCTTTTTTTCCTTAAAGAGAGTGTATTCTGTCTGTGCAGACTGAATTTAGAGATTTATGTTCCTGTTTGTTTGTGTATTGGTGCTTGTAATCAATGACTGTTTTCAAACTCAATTGTGTAGATTAATTAGATTATGTCTGTACCAATTCAGGAGATGCACAACTAGGTTACTGGTTGGGACAGGTTTCCAAAGGTGGGTTCTTTCCCATATTGCAAGCAGCCATGAAATTCTCCCTGTCCTGGCCACAACACTGCTGTCCAAGGGAACTCAGCTCTTGCTTATTGCCCTCTTCCAGCCTGTTGCATGCAGGGAATTGCTGTGCTTTTTCTGGGAAGGAACCATCACGGTACCGAAAGCTTAAAGCAGCGTTCGGACACGTTTACGTCACTCTGATGAAATGTTACTGAGCTTCAGGCTCCTTCACTTATTTTTTCATGCTTGTTCATTAGCTGGCTTGCAGGTTTTGTTACCTATAATCGTTGCAGTGTATTAGTGTAATCTTAGGCTTTGTACTCTTGTACAAGCTTGGTTTCACTCCATTCTACATCTCTTCTTCTGCTCAGTAAGTGCTTTCAAGTACTGTTGAAATACACCTGACACGTGCACTCTTGGTTCAAACTTAGCACTCCCTCAAAAAGCAAAAAGAGCGGGGGTTACCTTAGTGTTTCACTTTTTCCTGCACAGAAAGTTCTGATGGAGTCACTTCCCTTGACAGAGACTTCAGGAAGGGGAAAGAAGTTACCCTGCCTCAGGGTCTGTCCTTCAGGACAGGTGCTACTTGGCAATTGTCACCCTCTTTCAGGAAGGGAGGTGGCCACCGCAGAAAGACGTTCTAAAGGTCAATTTAAACGTATGCGAATTAGAATGGTCTATAGTAGTAAACAATAACCATATTAACATATATATAGAAATATAAGTAATACATAAAATTTTACTACTTCAGAGAGTTAGCAGAGGAACAGGTTTTGAACATGTTTTTCCAAATTGATATATTTAGAGTACAATTAACAGTTAAGCTACAGAAGGCTAGGGATATCAGAAGCCAAAAACAGCAGCTATAATAACAAGACCTTTTGTTTTAATATATGATAATGTTGCAGTTAAAGGATCTTTTTTTTGTCCTTTATTAATTCTGTGTTTGCTTTTGCAAATTTGGTGATTCTCACAATTATCCTAATTTCTTCAGTAGCTTTTAGCATTTTTGCTTTTTTAATCATCTTCCCTTGGTATTACATCATTGCTGGGCAGTGGCTGCTTTTGTTTGGAAGAGGAGTTGCAAATGCCAGAAACCATACACTGAGAAAAAAATAGGAGCAGAAGCTGTTGTTCAATCTGTTAATTGGACATAGAGTAGAAAGATATCTTTATTCTTCCATTTTAATCTCTTGTTTGTGCTGAGAAAAAATAGCAGTCTACAGTCCTGTGGGTTATGTTAGAAGCTAGACGTGTGTGGCCTTTCACTGTGCACTGAAGTGTTTTATGTACCACAGTTAAATTCCCTTGAAACACTTATTTTTGAGGGGGATGAAGGTGCAGGTATATCCTGAATCATGCTCAGTAATAAGCCCAGCTTTGTGTATAGCCAAGAAGGACTGGTGTTCTACTGTTATCTGACTTCCCTTTTCTTTCATGCAGAATTTTTATCAAAGCTGTGGGAAATCTACTGCCCTGATTCAGATAATACAAAGATGCCCGTATTAGCCGTTAATGTATACCAAAAGAGTCAACATAATGACTTCCACGTAGAATTGCACAGTCAAGCCCATGCTACATAGTATTGAATTATGCATGGCATTTTTAATGGTGGAACAAAAACAGTAGCAGAAGAAAGTGCTGCAAAGGACGTGCAGCCTTTGCTGGTTATTAGGCACTGGTGTGTGTGCCTGCAAATCCCAAGATATTCTTTGTTGAAACTCTGGTGCTGTGCTATACAAATCAAAGCGATATGAAAGTAATACCTAATGAGGGAAGATTAAATAAAAGAAAGACTCTGACACAAGGAAGTGCAGAATACGTACCAACTTATCATACTTTAGAGAGTGAGAAATAAACATCTTCTGTTTAGTTAGAAGCTGAAAGTATCAACTAGTGTAAATATTTACTGTACAATAATTGCAAGGATTAGTCTTATTTGATAGTCCACAGTGATGATGCCTGTCAATGTCTATTCAGTGAAAACTGGGAGAATGTAACTAAAATTATTTAAAGAAAAGCTGCTGCATCTTCAGAGGCAGCTGCAGCCTAAAATCAGTTCATTGAAATTCCATACCCTGTTGTGTATGTTTGATATATTCCACATCCTATTGTATATATATTGTTTACCCAAATTCTTTATTGAAACCAAATACTGCATACTTGGCCTTGGAAAGTTGAGACTGACTTAACAGACCTGCTGTGTAATTTTTTGAATATCCAAAAGTTTAAACGGAGAATTTGGTAAGGGTTCTGTTGCAGTATTGATTTTTCTTACCAAATGCACTAAACCCTAGACTAGGTATTTTTTTGAGCCTTTTACAATAGCGTTGCTAACATAGATCAAGTTGATATTTGCATTTTTTTATATTCTAGCCTAGAAAAAGATATGCTGTAAAAAATGATTTGAGCTTACTTGACCATTTCTGGTTGTTGCAAAGCAGTTGTTGCTTGCCAATGCAACAATTTCAATTTCATTGAAATGAAATGAAATGCACCGAAATAATTTCTTCAAACCTTTCCCTCCCAGTTGCAGAAGTTCCTTTTCTTTTTTTGTAGTGTTACAATGCTATGAGTTTTACAGGGTAGACAAAGTTACCCGAGACCTGACACTTAACTGAAAAATAGAAATGAAAGAAAAACTTGAAGGGGAAGCATCTTGGAGAGAAGCAAAAAGAAAGAGTTTACTATCAGGCCAGACTTGAAAATATTTGAAAAGATAAAAACATTGCCAAAGCCATAGTGCTGCTTTCCAGATATGCAAAGACTGAAAAATGATAAAGGGAAAAAGTATTTTTCAGGGCGTGAAGACTTATGTTAAAGGTTACCCCGCCATACTAAGCTCTGCTGTGTTGCCAGCATAGTACTATTATACCACCAACAGTCCAGTGCAAACTTGATTACTGGTATTTTGATAGGCAAACTCTACTAGATCTAACTTAATTTCAGGCTCTCTAGCATCATCCAATTTATAACATCCAATTATGAAAGCTATGATGTGTTGTTACCACTGGTAATGCCACTGTCAATTTGTCTTGGCTTCACTATATGGGATTTATTTTTATTTATTCATTTATTTTTACTGCAAGTTGCTGAGTGCACTCAACTGGTTGCTATTTTAACAAGATCTCTGGAGAACTCTTCAACGATGATGCATGTAAAGAAAAAAGCCAGCAAGCACTTTACTACCAAGCAGATACCAGATGAGTGGGCAAGAGTCCAGAGTTCAGCAAAAAAACCTTAACCATGGAAAGAGTTCGTTAGCACATGCTTGTGCCACCCTTTGAAAATATAATGAGAACAAGATAAGAGGCAAAGTTGTTATCTCGCTGCAGTCAGTGACAAGTTTCTGTTGACATCAGGGAAGCGATCACTTCGTCCCTTGCGTTACATGTGGGTTAGTTAGATACATTTCTAGCTTTGTTCCAACATAAACGGTACCTTTGTCAACACTGGAAAAATTACAATTACAGTGTGTGTTTTCCTAAAACTGCCTCTTCAAATATTTATAAAGTATAACATAACCTGTCTTTTTTGTCCCAACTTCTCATCTATTTTTTCAGTGCAAGACATACTCAGATTTGACTGGGAAAGAAACACTGAGAATATTAGACTACTTGCATATGTGCTTTCCAAAGACAAGTGCTCCTCAGCCTTTTATATTCCTAACTATAATCTTGATGTGGTTGTAAATGTTAAATATAGGTGGTATTTTGAGACATATGATCTTCTCTGTTTCTAGGTGGGCCATGCACAGGTACAGCTCATGCCTCATTAACCACACCAACCAAAAGATCTTGCGACTCAGGTATGTGTTCTGTGGGGGTCAAGGAATTACATTTTGCGTGATAGAGAGCTTTATGGTTATAGTTTAATAGTCAAGGGTAGTAACCATATCTGGCGAATGCCAAATGAAAATAAATATTGTTGCTTTGCTGTCAGAAATGTGGATATAAAAGGATTTGTGTGGCAGATAGTTCATCTCAGAGTCCTGTTAAACATAATTCCATAAATACGCTGTTTTCAGTTAATCTTTGTAAACATATGGGAGTAACCAGTTTAAGTCTAATGATTGTGATAGTGTTCTGGAAATCCCACCTTTAACTGCAAACTATTGAGTAGAAAACTGTTTGGAGTATATTGACTTTACTTTCCCTAATCGAAGATGCAGTATAGACAGCTGGTGTTTGCATTGAGACTAAATTTTACCTGCTTTGGGTCCTTTCGATGACTTTATTTCTACATGGGGGATAGAGATAGATAATCCCTCACAGAGCTGTGTTAGTAGTGACCTGTTAGGTCATTGCCAGGCTGAAGTTGCTGCTTCTGCAGCAGATCTGTCACGAAGAATCGTGTGAGCACTCAGGCAGGCAGGCAGCCAAGTTACCCCCATTGGCTCCGATCTTTTTCAGACTTTGGTTTTGCATGGATTACGGAGAGCTCATATGATCCTTTCCACCAGCACCGCTGTGGGAAGCCATAACCTCCTGTGGCGTGGCAGGCCTCTAGGTAGTGGTAATGTTCTAGCAGTCTCTGTTTCCAAAATAATTTTTGCCTGTATTTGCATTTATGTACCAATTGAGCTGTACTGAGTGTGCAGAAAGGAAGGGTATTCCTGTTTGATTAAGGGCTCTTATTCTTTCAGGAGTTCAAGGTACATTTCCTCTGAAGTCATTCTTTCAAAAAGCGTTTCAAGTTACTGTATGTTTAGCTGAAGGGTGGTTATTCCACATCTGCCTGTTGTTAGCTTGCAGCAAATATGTGATGATGCAAATGGGCTTGGTCTGCAGCGAAGGAGGGTTACAGAGGTGCAGGTGCAGACCTCTCAAGTAATGCTTGGTAATCTGTGACCATGCCGTGAGTATTGCTGGCCAAAGAACTCTCTAAGTTAGGCACTGGAAGACACTGGATCCAGCTTCTCCAGAACAGGAAGACTGTGGATTGTCTTTGCTACGTAGCCATGGAGGTGTACTTAAACAAGGTGGAATGTTTGCCACTGTATCCCTTGCAAACTAATCTGCTCTGCTCATGGTATTACTAAATTATATTTTCTTTATATGTTAGCTGTTGTAATGTTTAACTCTGGTTTTCATTGCAGGGTAATTTAAAAGCTTTCTACGATGCTATAGATACTGAAAACTGAGTGTACTATATGAATGTTTAAAAAAAAATGTGCTTGTGATTAGCAAAAAGGCAAGTAAGTCCGCTATTTGGAGTGTCAAATGGCAACAGTAAAAGCTCCTTAGAATAAAGCAGATGAAGTTACTAGACATGTTGAAAAATATCCATTAAATGGTTAGCTAACTTTGCTCAGTAGTTCTCTTATTTTCGGTTTATGCTAATGTTTGGTCCCTACATGCTTGTGTGTTAATCATTTGGTGTGTTTAGCAAGAAAATAAGGAGATCTTTTTAATTTGATGCCACAAGTTTCATCTTCAGTCAACTAAACCTAATGATTTTATATTACCTCATTTTCCCCCAATGTTTTTTACATTATTTGCTCAGTGATCTGCATATTTTGTTTGTAGTCCCTTACACTAATAAACCGGTTATCAGGAGCTACAGTTTTCTTCTCCAAGCTTGAATTTTCAGCAAACTTCCATTTTTAAACTATATTACCATGTTTTCAAACTCTGCATTTGGGAATCCAGATAAATCTGGGAATTGACAAGAAAACATTGGCTACAAAATATTACCCAGAAATGGTGTGACATCTTCAGGCATAAGCAGCAGGCTATGTAGGTGAATATTTCACACTACATTCACTTCAGCTTAGTGTCCCTTCCTAGGAAGCTATTTAAGTGATACAAGTGGTATTTGTCAATACTACACGTTGTGTATAAGCCTCTTTTCTGTAAGTTATCTACATTTCTTCTGCTTGGAAGAGCTTTGAAGGAAGAATGTTTTGGTGGAATTCATCTGTGTAATTTTTTTCTCCCTTCAAGCATAGTTTTTCCCTAAAGTCTGCCATATATCAGTATTTGAGACAGAAAATTAGAAATTTGACCTAGTTATCATGTATGCAGGTTCCCATCAGGAGGATATTAAGGAAGACATAAACCTTTCATATTTTATTAGCATTAAGGTAACCATTGAAGAAAGATCAAAACAATAAATCTGCCCAGACACAGGTAAAGTTCTCTCTCTCTCTCTCTCTCTCTCTCTCTCAAAAAAGAGTTTTTACCTCACGCGCTTGTCAGCTTGCATGCTGGAGGAGATGTTCAGCTAAAAAATTGTATTATGACACCAAATAGCAGGTTTTTTCCTCCTCCTGTTCACCAGAATCATTGCTGTGGTACAAAGTATTTCTATTCCAAAGTGTGCCCATAGGACAAGGATTATAATGAAAAGAATGGATAAAGCCTTGCAATCATTAGTTTGGATGATGCCTCAAAGGTTTTTGAGAGCCAGTGGTCTGAAGATTTTGTAGGAAACAAGATGGGACTGCGTGGCCTGGTGTATAGCTGCTTATGTATTTTGATTTGTTTCTTAATGGTTAGGTAATGTTATGATTGATGGCAGATATTTTGAGGCTTACTCTAGTCAGTAGGGCATCCAGATCCCATTTATATTGGGTGCCCGTGTCGTGAAAGCGCAGCACTAAGTGGCACATTACTCTTCTTTTTCTGCTGTACAAGTTAGAGATGATTTAATACACAATTCTAAAGAGACAGATTTTAAAACACTTTCATGCAGCTTAAAGAAACCTGGAAAAATTCAGTGGAACTGTGTGAGCGCGCTCAGTTACTTTTTAATTGTGCGGTAGAGAGGGTAGTAGAAACAGGCAGATAAAATACAGTAATGGTACAATCAATTCATGTTATATCCATAAAGTTGGTGAGTTTTGATGTACTTCATTTCTCAGTAGCAGTTCATGAGAAACGTGCATCTTTAATATTCTGTATAGTTAGTTATATGGGCAGATAGCTCACATTTTTTGAGGATATCTGCCCTAGATGGGTGTGGTGGTATTTATATTGTGTGAGATTACAGTGTCTGTCTCATTGCTCTATGCTTTTTCTAGTTTAAAATTTGAGTCTAGAAGATGCAAATAATTCTTCCACTGCCTGAGCAAAGCAGTTAAGCAGGTGTATGGTCCTTTTTGAAGTTTCGCATTTATTGATGTTCTTATACTAAGTCGTGTGCTTGGTGGTAGCAGTGCCAGAAATCGAAACACTTTGAGGCTGAACCTATGCAATTGAGAGGACAGCCTTTTAGGAGTTATAGAAAGGGCAGGTTGTGGAAATAGAAGCACACAAATTTTCAGCCAGAGCCAAACGCAAGAAACCATTACTTTCTTATGATCATTTTTTATCAATCTTTCATGTGTTGAGTAAGGACAAAAAGACCTGGTATACCACTAATTAGAGTATTTTTTTTTACTTGCTCTGAAGTGCTAAGCTCCTGAGAAAAAAATATACAAAAGATAATTGAAGGGGGCTTACAACATTAAAACAACTTTGAGGTATGTTTTTCATTGGTGTTCCAAGGGACTTTTAAGGTGTTCTTTAGTATTTGACTTCTGGAGGGCATTGTGTTAGAAATCCAACCTTCTTGGAGCTCTCTCACCGACAAGAAAGTGATGATAGAACAGCCTTCCAGCAGCATGATAAATCACCCAGCCCTGGCAATAATAGTGCCCATTAGGGATGCTCTTTCCCCCCCACACACTCAGTTTGCAGCTGTACTAATAGAACAGCGCATCAGGCAAGGCTGTAAATAAAAGTTATAACCTAATAGGTGGGCGCTGAAGTGGAACGGACAGGAGCTGAGGCATGGAGGCCTTATTACTGCTCATCAGCAATTATAAACAGGATAAAGTGGCTGGGACTTGCACTGATGCAGCAAGAGCTAATAGAGGCTGGGAGATGACACCGTACCGTGATCAGATGATGTATGTTGATGGGTTTTTACTGTCTCATCTTACTGGCTGTTTCTGTGATGTGTGGTATTCTCTGTTCTGTGCTTCCATATCTATCTGGATGGACAGATTGGTTTCCTCTCCTGCTCAAAGGAGCTTGAGCACATATACTTAAGCTTGCCTTTTTGCACATACGCTTTGCTTTAGTTGCCAGGCCTGGTTATCTAAGAGCCTTCGCAAAGTGTTATGATTATTGTAGAATAAAATCCTCCTAATGGTAAGGATCATCATAGTCCTATCTGTAAACAAACTTAAGGACTTGCTGCAATTGTAGGGCTTATTTTCACTCTAACGTTGTTCAACTTTTAATGAACGAGGGTGATTTTGTAAAGCAGTGGATATGGTCACCTGAACGGTCTTTTACAGTAGGTGCATCCCACGTGTTTTAGACTAAATGTGTTACAACCAATGTGGCTGGAGAATCCAAAGAGATGGGCTTGGGGTCAATATAACAAAAAGTGCGTTAGAAGTCAGATATAGCTGTGGTGATCCTTGCCTCCGAGTTACAAAACCTTCAGCTGTTCCTGGGAAGGTTTTTAAGAGCTTGTTAGCACACAGTAATTGGTAATATTCACAAAAAAGTCTTTCTTGATCTTTTATCTGTCACAGCAAGTCTAGCGCATTTGTGTGCTAGACATCTAAATCATCTCTTTGCTAAATGTTAGTGAAAAAAATTGCCTTGAAATTTAGCCTGTACTTGCTTTAATCTAAAGGGAAGTTTTGCAAGAATCTTCATAGTTCATACATTAATCACTCATGCTGTTTACTTCTGAAGAGAATTTTCTTCTGAGTAGTGGAAAAAAATACGACATTCAGAAATGAAAAGGAGTGCAGCAGCATGACAGCATGTGAAACCAGTGACTCCTATCCTTGTCTATTCAGTACAGCCAGGATAAAATAAATAGATTATTTTTCGATCATCTTATGATATTAGGAGAGGAATACATATATCTGCCTGTGTTAAAGTACACTAAACTGAGATGAATGGAAACTCATCCTTTTCATAGTCGGGATTTCTTTGAAATTGACTTCCCTGCTTACTGCTTCCCAGGTGTTCCTTTCCTTTGCATTGTTCATAAAGTAGGAAGGTAGATAGTTGAAGTGGCCAAAGGGACAAAAAATGTAATGTGACTGTGGAAGCCCTATTTCACGTTCTGTATGGATGAATTAGAAATACCTGCAGGCAGTGTTTTGAAGATGTTTATAAAATGTGCTAGTAATTCCTATTTAGGAATACCTCCTTTTTCTAATCAATCTGTTGAAGCCATTCATGAAAGGATTTCTGTCCTTAAGAAATAAAATTACTGTTATGGAAAAGGATAAGTAGATGAATATGATAATTTATATGCTTATTAATGTTTCTCATTTTATAGCATTGTATTCCCCCAAATTGTACTAACTCAGATTAATTCTCTTAAGAGCGTGTAAGGCAGTCACATGTGATCTCCATGTTACTAATGCATCCTTTCTAAAGACAACAGCAAGACCTCAGAGACAGAGGACCGCTGCTTTGCCATGGTCTGGTACGTCAGGGTATCTTTGTAGTTAGCTGCTGCGCGCAGAAAGCGGGATTTGGTGTATGCTAGTGCGAGTGGCAGAAATGTGTACCAATTTCAGTAGATTTTGGTTATACAGGGGTGCATAGGTTATAAGAAACAAAGTTTTCCTCCCTTGTGAGGAGGAAAAAAAAAAACAACAGTACAATAGAATTTAAAAATAATCATCAAAATATATATGTGGATGGGGAATAAGGGTCTCCCGGGCTGTGTAACCTCCCAGCAGGTGCTGAGACACACACCTCTCTGTATCCTCAATACTCCCAGCTTTCTGAGACCAGTACCACGTTGTCAGTTCATTCAGAGTCTGTTTTCAAGTCCAGCATCCTAATAGATCCAGGTACTTAAAACTGTTACTCCTACTACCTTTATTTATCCTCTTAAATCACCCAAATTCATCTATTTTATCCTTCATGCTGTTTGGATATGCCCTTGAACTTTCCTTTTTCGTTCTTACTTTACCAAATAACCTGTTTAAGACTTTTTTTTGATTACTTGTAAGTCCATTCCTCAGCTTTCACTTGTCTTTATCTCTTTTTGCTGCTCTTGATTCAAATTTTTCATCTGTTTTCATTTCCATATCCTGAATCCCATTATGAAAAACACCGCATTCAAAGTAGAACAACTTTGAGGAAAATGTGCTTAAGTCAAGAGGACAGGATGATCTCTTGAGAGGAGTTCACATTGAATTGTAAGCCAGTAGGAAAATTATTTCGAATGTCAAATTAAAGGTAGTGCCAGATGATAGGAGAATAGTAAACACTGCCTCTGCATTAGCTGTGTTAGGAAGAGTATAGCCGGCAGATCAAGGGAAGAGATTTTTTCCCTCTAGTTGGCACTGGCACAGGTACCCACAGAGGCTGCAACATCTTAGTCCTTGAAAATTTTTGAACGTGGCCTGGACCAGGCCCTGAGCAACCTGATCCAGCTGTGATGTTTACCCTGCATCAAGCAGGAGGCTGGACTAGGTGACCCCCAGAAATCCCTTCCAACCTAATTTTTTCAATGACACTAACAGCAAACAAATATGATCTGAGTGATGACAGGTATTTAGTCTAACCTCAGTCGCATTCATAGCGCTTAGTGAGAGCCGAGGCAGGAAGGCTCTAGAAGTACAGGCGAGCGTTTAGTGCCTCAAGCATTGCAGAGAAGAGCCAGGAGAGAGACTCTTGGAAAGGTCGGAGAGTTGGGATGGTCAATGCAAAGCAAGGAGCTGGGAGAACGGTCCTTGCAGCAGGGTTCTCAGTGGCCATGAGCAGGATAAGCGAAGTGCGCCTCGGTAAATAAGATCCGCTCCTGTCCTGAAAAAATGTGCGTTGCTGCCCTTATCTCTTTCTCACCACTTTTTCTCTATGGTCTGATAGGTGGTTTTCAGTCTGGTTGGTGAAATTCTTGCCGAATGTAAAATTGTATGGTTTTTAAGATCATTATCTTTTAAAATTCAGATATGACCACATCTTTGTATTAAAGTCTTAGGGAATTATGACAAAGGTTTTGTCCTCAAATTCTTTGAAACAGAAGAGTAAATATTCTTTATGTATATTTTGTTTAAAATGAAACAACTTTACCTTGACTATTTTTTTAGTGGTTTCATGCCACGTTTAGTTTTTAGAACTATCAGGATCTCTTTGATCAGTTAACTGACCTTTGACAGTAGGTACATAGTTATTATTAGAGAATATACATCTGTTAAGCTTACTTGACATTATGCTCCCTCCAGCTCTGAATTCCTTGTTTCATTACCAGCATCCACCCACAGACTGCTCAAAAGCCGTTCCCAAATAACAAAATTGCAGCTCCTAACTTTAAATAAACTGCATCTCCATTAATTTCAAGGGTAAAGAAATCAGGGTTACATGTCTTGCATTTCCTAGCTACAAAACCCTTCCTAAAACTTAATAAAAATATATATTGGGAAAGTATTGGGGGAGCTTAGGGTCTGCTTTAATTTCGATTGGGCTTGCCCAATAGCAAGACAATACGGAGAAAGGCGCAAAGAATAGCTGAGATCATTAACTACTTCAAAATCTATGAGGAACTCTGCTCCTGTCAGCCTGAAGAATTGAATTGATTTTACCTCAGTGTATTGCAGTCAGCACCTTAATCTGATCTGTACAGATCAGACAGCTTTCTTGCGGGTATGCTTTACCAAATGAGACACAGCTTTTTATCATTTTAAATTTGTTATTTTATTGCACTGGAGGTTGTATTAACAAGGTCAGCATTAAATAACTGTCCTGAATTATATTTTAAAACATATAACCACTTATATTTGCCTTTTTTTTTTTTTTTTTTTTTTTACTATCTTAAATTAAAACACATGTAACATGCATGGAGCTAATCCATGAACCTGTTACTGCTGTACTTTTTGATGTGAGGGCAGTGCCCCAAATGTTTCATCTGACTCTTGGTGAAGGCCTCTGTTCTGACTAATGATTTCAGTGAGCATCAGACAGCTGTTAAGTACAAGTTTTCACTATTTTCCATTTAGATATTAATTTTCATAAGGACCTTAAACATATATGGAAGTAATTTTAGAGCCTCTTGAAAGTATGCTTAAGTCTGTTGAGCACACACGGGGGAAAGTGTATCTTCGTGAGGGGTTTATAAATATTTGTATCTTCACTGAATTGTCACACAAACAAGTTACCTCTTTTTCCTATTCCTGTTCCAAATTATCTTCCATAACACAAACTTCAGGGAATAACTAATGAGACCAACATCTTGGGGCAGAAGAGGGTTGAAAAAGAGCTGGATGTAAGGTAGGAGGCAGTGCCTGTACAGTTCCATCCTCTTGAGTTTCACTGATCTGTTCTGCCTCTCCCTTTGTGTAGACCTGGTCTTCGGTTCAGGTTAGCGTAGATGCTTCCCAAATATCTCCTTTCAAAACAGTAAGAGCTGCCCAGTAAACCAGCCTGACCTCTGATGTATCGTAGAGAGCAATCAAGTGTAGAGAAATTGTTTTCTATGCCAGAGCTGGTTGTTTTTCCCCCAAAAAAGTTGCTAGAAAAAGTAACACAATCAAAATATAAACTGATTTTTAAGCTTTATTTAAAATAACTGAATCAAAACCAAGTGGCTTTTGAAGATAGATTAGCCGTACATTTCAGAACCTACTCTTAATGCATTCAGTAACATTTTTATCAAAATACAAGAGCTCTTAGGTTTTTTCCTTAACATTAATCAGTTACAGTCCTCGGAATTATAGTCTCTCATTGCAAGATTCTGTTGCTAATGGCATCACTGAGGCTCTGCAGTTAGTGACAAATAAGTTTTTTGAAAGGTAGATATTGAGAATATATATTTTTTTCAGTGCTAGCAGGCGAGAGTTCTTTACAATTCCTCTTCTGAATCTGTGTCTTAGCCTTGGAAAACCCTCATTACACCAATGGGGGGAAGGGTATACCAAGAAAAACTCAGTGTATGAATGAAAAATAACAGAGCAAGTAGTTTCTATATAGAACTGGTTTTAGGCTATTAGTTTGAAGAATTACCTTCCTGAATACTGTATACCATCTGATGGATGAGGACATAGCTGGAGTATACTACTAGGGTTTTGAAGCAGAGCAGCAACGCTTATTTATGCACTCTTGAGCTGACTAGCAAATATGCAATATTTATAGCATTATCTATTCTTGTTAATCCAATATTAGAGAATTTCACAAAGCATAAGAGGGCTCTCAATAAAGTCAGCAAAACCAAAACTGATATTGCTGAATGCTTTCGAATTTCCCATTTTATCGGAATCAGTGTAAGCTTATTTGTATGTGTTTGTACATGCATATTCATATATGTAAATATGTGTATTTGAATACTAGTAAGTAGTCTTCAGGTGCTGTGGAATGGCCAGGATGTTCATGATTTGCCTTCATAACTTTTTCATCAGGTATATTCCTGTGTTACAGCTTTTTTTTTTCTTCCTCCTTGTGTTTCTGTTCTTCCACTTAACTACCTGTATTTGTGCATTATTCCTTCACTTAAGAATCCTGTTCTGAGTATTCAGCCCACTGATGATATCATTTGTTCTCCAACTTTAACTGTCACCAGAATCTGCCTTTGTCCCTCTCCCAACCCTAACCCTGTGCTGCTAAAATACATAATTTAATAATGAGAAAATAAGTTCAAGCTGACACCTGTAAAATATTTTTTTGAAAACTAGTGAGTTTAGCATTGTGGCCTTTTTTTCTCTTCTGGTCTTTTCAAGGTTCGTTCTTTATAATGGTCTGAATATATGAAGGGCTTGAGATGCTGTTTGTCAGCTATTAAAAAAAAAACAAACCAACAACCCAAACCAGCTTCCCTTAACATCCTTAGAACGGTATCAAGCTTCTACGCTGCATAAATTGCCCCCGGTAATCAAGACAATGGCAGTTCCGTCTCGTGCCTGCCCACGCTGGCAGTGGCTGTCTATGTATGATTTTGCTGTCAGCAGCTGTTTTTAAACACGTTCTTCAGCTGTTTACCCTTGTAGCAAGAGATGGGCAGCGAGCACCAGGCTGAGTGCTCAGCAGGGCTGTCCAGCCTGCTCGCTCTCCACAAACTCATCCGTTGTCGTGGGCTCCGGAGGTGTACAGACTTGGCCCCTTGGTGTAATTCAGGAAAGGAACCCCCTTTGCCTACTCCTCTAAATAAACAAGGTCCGTCTTTCAGTCAGCAGCAACAGGGGTGGCCGTTGCCTGAGGAAATGTTTCAACTAATTGAAATGCCCGAAGTTAATCCATCAAAGGAACTGTACAGTACAGGTGCCTGAATACATTTAAATGTGTACTTCTTTGAATCAATTGGGTGTATAATAAAAATGAGAAAGAAATGAACATTTCCATTAACTAAAGACGTGCTGACATCAGAGAGTGCAGGGGGGAGCAATGCAAGAATTTAACTATAAAACAGATGTAGTACAGGAACCTAAATATGATATGAAAACTAATTAGCTTTTCACTTAATTTAGCAATTATGAAATTTATTGACAAAAAAGGATAATGGGCATCTTCACGCTTTTTCTAATCATAGCTTAGTTAAAATGCATGCAGTAGCCTATGTAGCTCGCTATTTGTCATACAATTTTCAATGTGCATTTATCATAGAATCATGGAATAGTTTGGGCTGGAAGGGCCCTTTAAAGGTCACCCAGTCCAACCCCCCTGCACTGAGCAGGGGCATCTACAACCAGATCAGGTTGCTCAGAGCCCCGTCCAGCCTCACCTTGAATGTTTCCAGGGATGGGGCATCTACCTCCTCTCTGGGCAACCCGTTCCAGTGTTTCACCACCCTCATTGTAAAAAAATTTCTTCCTTATAGCTAGTCTGAATCTACCCTCTTTTAGTTTAAAACCATTCCCCCTTGTCCTGCCCTGCTAAACAGGCCCTGCTAAAAAAATTTTAATGCGAAAAATATTTTCATTCATCTGGGTTGCTGGCACTAGATTAGTCTCTTCCATTTCATTAGAGATGGTAGTTAATAGCCTCATTAAGTTACACTGCAGTACAGTATACTTCCTTTTTGATGGATGATAGTACCAACAACACAGGTTCAGAGCAAAACAAAACTGTGAGAGATAGGAAGGAATTAGTGTATAATAATCCCCCCCATGAATCTCAGGATTACAGAACGGCTGAGGGTGGCACAGGCCCCGGGAGGCTGCCTGGTCCGCCCCCCTTGTCAGAGCAGGGTCACCTAGAGCAGGCTGGGGGCCGTGTCCGGGCGGGTTTTGAGCACCTCCGAGGATGGAGCCTCCACAGCCCCCCTGGGCAACCTGTGCCAGCGTCGGGTCTCCCCTACAGTAAAAAAGTGTTTTCTTACACATAAGTGGAATGTTACTAAAATTATATGGTTATGCTCCCACATTTTTCTCTTTTCCTGAAGTTGTATGCCAGCAGTAATACATGCATTAATACTCATTCACACATATATGTAAAATTTTAACTAGAGTATGTTAAGTTTTGAAGCTTGGTGATAAGAAACACAAATTAGGTTGATGCCTGTAAACCACTGGGGAGGGGGGCAGTTGCCTGGTTTCCTAAGCAAATAAGGCCCCCATAGTTTGTCCTGCAATAACTTCTGAATCTCTTGGATTATTTTAATCAAATTTCACAAAGGTATCAAGGTCTTGAACACACCAATCCCACGTGCAGGTTTTGTGAAAACTGGCAGCTTAGTACTTGGAGGGGGTAGGCACGTGACACGACACAAATCCGTGTCCCTGTTGAAGTACCCGTTAGCTGTGGCTGACCTCCCCTCCGCATCAGGCCAGGTTGCTTTCTGGGGGTGACGGGTGGCCAGGGACCCACCTTGCCTTGCCTGTGTTTCAGGTTGTTGGGATTCAAGTCAGCTGGAGCACAAGGCTGCGTTGGCTGCGGTAGCTCAGCCACAGCCCCACGCTGTTACGCAGGGTATTTGCTTAAGCGTGACGCTGTACTTGGGCGCTGTAAGACATGCTGTCAGTTAGCCACGTACACAAGTTTTGTGCCGCTCTGGAGCGTTCATCTTTGTGTTTTACAACTGCCTGTTCTCACTATGCTAGCAAAGCGCTTGGTGCTGCACGAGTTTGATTCTCTTCTTTCTTTGCAACACGTGTCATGCGTGCCAGCTCATTTTGGGGAAATTACGCCATGCTGTTGTTGAGCTCAAAAATAATGCTTGCACTCAAAGCAATATAAATGCTAAATTTTTTTTCACTGTTTTTTAGTGTTCATTAAATAAAAAAACCCAAACATTTTAAGTCACTGTCTGTAACGGAAGCGGTTTTCTTAATCTCTATTGCAAAGGGGGACGGAGAGTTTTGCTGGCAGAGTTTGAAGCACATCAGTAGCGTTTCACATTTGAAACGGCTTCCAGCAGCTCTTTCCATTACGTGTCTCAAACAGCTAAGCTAAAAGTTGTTGGGGGTTTTTTGCTGTTGTTTGGCTCGTTGTTTTTACTCATTAGGGCTGGAAACAACTACTGTTGAATGCTTTTGGTAATTGACGTAGAAACAATAACTTCTGTAATGCAGCTTCTGGGGGTTATTTATAGTCTCCAGAGTGATTTCAGAGGGAGCCTCCTGAGGCAAAGAAGGGGCTGACAGGACTTGAGTCCCGCGGGGACCGTTCCTATACAGTCTCTCCACTCCACATTGTTTAGGGACGAGTTTTAGTGCAATTGCTTTTAAACACTATGCAGGGGGGGAAATAAATCAGTGACTGGTGATATTAAGGGCACTGTGATGATACTAGAAAACAGATTGTGTGGTTAAATGTTACTGAAGGGTTTATTTAAGAATTTTTGAGACATCTGTCTGTAGTGTTTTAAGAAAAATTGAGGTGAATTCACAAAATAAATGAGTTTCTTATGAGCATGAGTGCTTCCAAGAGATGCACGCTTTAAGTTTCTGACGCAGCTTTGAGATGCAGCCTTGATTGCGTGAGGGGACGAGATGTTCATCTGGATGTAAATATCCGCGTTTCAAAACAACCGTTTCCACAGCATTATACAGCAACAGGGAGGAACTGAGGTGGTCACAGCTGTCAAACTTGGCTCATAAAATGTTAATCTTGAATTTCCGTCTCTTCATTAATAGTCAACAAGCAAATGGGTTTTGGAACAACTGTGTTAATTTTAGGTTCATTTGAAGTAGTGGAGATGATTTTAAATGATGATTCTGGTAAATGTGGTAGGAAAGATTTGTAAAGAGGGACTTTCCTCTAGATGAAATTGCTAATGCATAGTCAACATGCCAGGGAATTAAGTAATCCCTCATCTAAAAATGGAATAATGAAGGGAAAAAAAAAAAACCCTAGAAACTGGCAAGAAGATATTGCGCAAACTTTAGTAAATGCCTATTATGTAGTTATTGGCTGTGACTGTTTCTTTGTGGACAGAGGTTTTAGCAGCTCAAGCTCCTTTTAAAATAGTTTCAGAGGAGATGGCAGTGATGTTTGCGGGTTCATTAATTATTGCTCTTACTGGTGTTTGCACAGGCAGCTGAGATCACAAATGTCAGTCTGTCACTGTGATGGGTTCTTTAGGAAAAGAAAAAAATCCTGACTGAGCGCCTCAAAAGCTGTCATCAAACCAGAGATTACAGAGATTCATCTCATTCTTGAAGCAAGCGGCAGCAGAGGAGGCCACCTCTTTCTCTTGCTGCTCTCCCGTCTCTTCCTTCCTTCCTCCTTCCCTGTTACATTTTCTCAGCCCACGTCTCTGCTGGGCTTAGAGCTCCCCACCCTCTCCCCAAAATGCCATGAAAGAGCCATCACGGTGGTTAGTGAAGCCATGTGCATGCAGCCTGCAAACTCCTCCATGGGAGGAGAGTAAGAGAGTGGGATTCAGCTCTGACAGTCGTAACACCATTTATTTGGAAAATTTGAGGGGAGAACATGAGTAATGAAGATGAGAACAGTGACAGTAAGGAACAAACATGAGTTTCTGTCCAAGGCGTAACAGAATTTTTAAGAACGCCACTCTGCGCGTTGTTTCCAGATAAGCCACCAGTTTCAGTCTTGCTCAACTGAATTACTTTGTTCTCTTATTTCAAATCGGAGTTTGATAGAGTCATCACAATTAGAAGAATTTCCCATCATCAGGTATAGATTAGAAGAATCCTTATTTCTCTGAATCCTTATCTCCTCTGAATTAAAGTTGAAATGGGAGAGTGGCAATGGCAGTTACTCTGCTGAGCAATTGCTTTGTGAAATTTTGGGGATGTCTCATCTCTATCGTTTTTCTTCGTTTTTACAGAAAAGTTTTATGATTTTTGACATTTGCAGGTAAAAGGAAAGCATTCTTTTCTTTCTTTCTTTCTTTCTTTCTTTTTTTGTCTCAGACTGGGTATTTGTTGGTTTAGGTGTAATGCTGAAATGCAACTTGAGTGTGGAAAGTGTTTCTTAAAAGCAAAGCAAGAAGTAATTCTTGTTGCATGAACCATCCTTCCAAGGAAAGCCCCTGTCAGTCACCGGCTGAATGAATCCTCTTCTCTGTAGCCATTTTTGACTGTTTAATAGTTCACACTGAGGATTTACTCTTGAGTCCAGTTGCAGCACTTCATCCTGTTCCTCGGGTTTTTTTTCTGCAATCCGGGTAGTAAAGCTATGCATGACAATTTCCTTTCGCTATCAGATCTCTGAAGTTTAATGTTGCAAGATTCCAGGTGCTGGAAGATTTATTTTGTGTCCTGTATTGCTTGTGTTAGTATCGTGGAAGGCAACGTGATCGGGAAGAAATGCATGCAGGACTGAATCTAAAAGTTCTGATTTCTAAGCTGTGCTTTCTCCTTGCTCTTTGTACTTGCCCGTGAGAAGATGTACGCACGTGTTCTCTTGGTCTGTTCTGTAATGAGCATTAGCTTGTGCTCGCGTCTTCAAGGCGCTGTGCAGTCAGTGATCAGATAGCTGGTACTCTCCCTGAGAGTCAGGCTAAGTTTACCTCAGTGTTAACACTGTTTAATTTATGGCAAAAAGATGCATTTTAAAAAATGAGATACATAAATTTTCATTTCTATCATATTAACCAACTTGTGTTAATATTCAATTAGTCATTACCAATTAACAGGAAATGTATAATTAAATATTTTAATTATAGGACTACTAGCCTGACATGGAGTAGCTGTTTTTCTCATTAAGGCACATGGCTTCATTAACTGATTAGACACTGCTTGACTCATGCACACGAATCCCTTATTTGGACTTTATTGTAAGCAGACCACCATGGTTTACATTGGCTTAATTCGGAATGCCAAATTCATTTCTGAGAAGTACCAGAATGGCTTATGGTTCCTGAAGCAAAGATGGGTGGGAGGCAGCTATTTCAAAATAGCAGTTTATCTGTTTCTCTGAGTAATGAATAAACTACAAATCCTGTATTTCCCCATCTTTGGCAACAAGATGGGCTGGAACAGATTGCGACTGGACCCTGAATCAGCCAGGTTACAGTACGCAAGCTGCCCGTTGAAGGTTGCACGCTACTACGTTCAAGGCCAGGCTGCTTTTCTAGGTACTAGGCATTTGAAAACAAGCGTTTGTGTGATAGGACTGTTGCCTTGGAGTCTGAGGGATCTCTGCAGTCTGTTCAGAGGATCTTTCTCTTGGATCATCTTCTGCAGAGATTTAATTTAAGACAGGACTAGTTGTTCCATAACTGTATTAATTCATTATGCGCTACTTACTTTTCCTTGTCAAGGCTCCTGCACAGCCAGGCATGCAGAGGTGGAGTACATTACGTACTGAATGTTGGTTTAGGCCCAATAGATGTATTTTGTAAGGTGTAAGTTGTAATCATGACATTGATCAAAAAGAAGGCTGTATTGAGGCACACATCAGATAAAATTATTGCACCCTAATAAAAACTTATCACCTGTATACTGTGCAGAAAGCAGCTCACTTGTATTAAATGTGAGATGCGGGGACTTTGTACTTATTGAAAAGCCAGGCGCATTTTCAGCATATCTTAAGAGCAGTATGACAGAAATAAAGTAGACCCAAGTGAGCCAAGTTCTATATTCGTAATGGCTGTAATATTGAGTCCAACAACTGGAAAAACACTGTGAGACAAGGTCTGAAACACAGGTAAGAAAAGTGGGTTAGTGTATACTGCGTGTGAGGAACCAGGGAAAGTTAATAGAGCATACCCTGGAGGGAGAGGCTGGCTAGACTGACTTCATTAGATATTTGGTCAAGGAAAGGCATGACATTGATAAGCAGTGGATCCGACAAGATCACTGAAATAACAAGGATATGGACAATGTTTTAGCCATGGCAGTTATCTTTTCATGGCTAATCCGGGACAGCTAACACAAAGTAGACATGTTTTCCATAACCATGCAATGGAAACTTAAAGGTAAAAACATGTTCAATAGGCTACGTCCTGCCAAAAAGATATTTGTTGAATTAATGTCCTTTCAAAATGAATTTAACTGAATTAATGCCTTTTTTTTTTTTTTCCCTTGATCACCATCTTGCACTAGAACGCTGACTGATTGCAGTAATGGCTTTCAGCAGTTACTCTCCTTGCCACACTACTACAAACAATTTAATTTTTAGTACAGTTTGGATGAAATTTATTTGCAGCTTCTGTTAAAAAGACATAGAGAACTGATTCCGCTATGCACACATTTGGGAAGGGAAAATGTCTTTTCTAGCCTGTCCTGACTCAGATTGCAGAGTGGCAGATCTACTGAAATCCACTGCCTGTAAAAATAAGTCAGTTATGTGCTTTTCATGTGCCACTCTAGAGCCCTGGTCAACATACCCTCCATTGTAAAAGAAAAGGAAGGGGGGGGGCGGGGGGGGGGCACTACACTACCTGAAGTAGCATTTTCCTGAAATTTAACCACTTAGGGTTTTCCCACACACTATTTTCTTATAGGCTGAAATTTATAAAGTTATTAATGCAAATACGATTCTGACTAATTCTTTAAAAATAGCTGAGCACTTTGAATTTATAGCATGCCTGTACAGGTTGGGCTTATTTTGTTTGGGTTTGTACTGTTGGTGTATATTCATTTACATTTAAATTGTTGTCCATGTGGAAAGAGAGGGAAGCACAGTATTGTGCTTTCATGTACCGCCTTCAGTCGTAAGAGATACAGTTTACATGCTGTGCCTTAAAAATCTCCCTCCTGCCCAGGGAGGACATAGGTCGAACCCGTGTTCAGCTGTTTTTCAGCAGCAGCCCACTTCAGTCAGTTTGTGCAGGGAGGACGAAGGAGGTGCAGAGGAGAAACTAAATGAGATGACAGATGAAGCCGGCAGTTGTTTAGGGTGGTGTGTACGCTACGTGTATCTGTCGTGACCCAGCCATGGCTGGGAGGAAGCTAATCGGTTCATTTTCTATTCAGTACTACCAGCAGGAGGGGTTCTTATAGGGAACAAAGATAATTTGTCCTTTACTTGATGCTCATTTTGATTGGTAAGAAAATGTGTATATGCGATAGAATGGGAAGTATCACGCTGCTTGGTGGTGACCCCAGCTGAAAGCAATATACCTTCAATCTTCCCAAAGGGATGCCTCAGCAAGGAAGTTCTAATATTTTTCCTAAAATATTTATTGTGAATACAACAGATTCACAGTCGGAGAGTGAGGCTTCTCCTGTGAAACGGCCACGGCTACTGGATGACAGTAATGACAGGCCTGAAGAAACCAGTCGATCCAAACAGAAGAGTAGACGCCGATGCTTCCAGTGCCAAACAAAACTGGAGCTAGTACAGCAGGAACTGGGATCGTGTCGCTGTGGTGAGTACTGTTTGTCAGTAGCGTCCGGCTTTCTAACACAGCCCTGCTCGGATCTGTATCAGAGGTGGAAATACAGGGAACACTTGCATTTTGTACCTTTCAGAGATACTTTAAACAGAAGCTATAGCTTCCACTGGTAGCAAAAAGTTATAATTAGTTCCTGTCTAATTTCCCGTTTAAAACTTTGGCCTTGATGTACTGCCTTGTCTCAAGAGATCTCAGATGTTAATGAATTTAGCTTCAGAAGTCCCTGTAAGGCGGGAGAGCGTCATACCCACTTGACAGGAGAAGAAACACAAAGCACATCAGTAAATATGCAAAGATGACAAGGTTTTTACAGAGCTTAAAGGAACATAGGTCAGCATCTACATTCTGCTTTTTATAATTACGTTATTATTAAAAAATTAAAACCAAAAAAACCGCTAACTGAAAATGTTTTCATTCTCACAGTTAGCTGTTAGGGGGGAGAAGACTTGCTGTTCACCGTGCACTTAAAATCATCCAACCTAGCGCTTCCGAAGTTGATGGCACTGTTCAGCTAATTGAATTGAGGATGATAATCTCATGCAGACAGCTAATTTGGGGTTTCATATTACATGCAAATAATCTTTCTGAAATAATAATTAATGTGACTAGACTCCAGAGGAGATGCTCTCTCCTTCATGGAACAATTGTGTTCATAACTGGTTTAAATGTGCTCATCAGACCTGGTGATAATGCACATGGTAGTTTTACCTGCTAATTATTTTTTCATATAATCGTGTATTGAAAGCTTATGCTTGTGCTCTCTGACCATGCTTGTATTGATACATTTGGAGAAGTTTGTTTAGTTACTTTATCGTGTCTCAGCAGGGGGATAATTTCCAAAGCATTGGCATAGACGATAGGTGCAATTCACATTGCACTGTGAAATGTAGAACATCCTTGTATTAAAATGTTTTCTGGATAGAAGGCATGTCCTTCTGAGCAGCAGTGGGGAGAGAAAGGATTGGCTAAGCTAGTTACAAAGACCCAGTTAATGAATTCTATATTGAATACCTAATACCAAGTGAAGAGAAGCAATAGAAAGCTGCAAAGATTCCATGTTATCCTTTGTTCTTTTCTTCAGCGTCTGTCTGTCTTCAGCCTTTAGAGGTTACCGTTGTGCTCTTCCGGACATGAGACAGGCTTTGTTTCAGATATTGGAGCATTGACATAGAACTGATATACGTTACCTGTGAAGCCACCAAAGATGAAATCAAAAGCTGTAATGTTGAAATTCTTGTTATGGAAATCATGCGTCTGGATACTGTGAAGTATCAAACTGAAGAAATTCACTATCAATGACACAGTTTGGCACAGCTCTTTCTGCTCAGCATGGTAGAGGCAGGAGTTTCTGCTCTTGGTCTGCTGCTGTCACGTATCAAATGACTGAGGCTGCTCACAGGTTCCTGACTGAAATAGAAGAATCCTCCCTAATATTGGGAGCAAGAGAGTTTTACAAGTTTGGGGAGAATTGGAGAAAAGTTGACTTAGTGATTATGTTATATCATTAATCTTTCCCACATTCTGCAAAATTGAAGCTACGTAAGAGCAATGAAGTTGAAAGCAACTTTTAAAAAGTCCTTCCATTAATTAGTAGTGTTTTTAAAATTATAAAATAAGACCTGCCTTTTTTTTTTTCCATAAACTGGATGACACATACATCTAGTTGGTACCTCTCAAGTTTTCTTGAAGCGGTTCCAGAATTCAACATTGTTGCAATATAAATGTTGTAGGAATTATTCTTTAAATTGTTTTGATTGGATATATACAGCTTTATGGAAATAATTCTGTTAAACTTCATAAAATGTGTTCATAAAACATGAATATGAAACAAAAAATTCTGAGTTCCTCAGAAATAACTGAGGAAATGAAAATTTGCATTCCTACATTACATACTGCATCCTATATAGTTTAAAGGATGTATAATAAACATTTATATTTCAACATTTAATGAGAGAAGTGAGAGGCAGGAGTCTATTTCCATGTTTACAACATGGCTGAAAAGACTGGAGATCTTTGGTTTATCTGTGCAGCTGTAATGTTTCGTTAATACTCTATTCAGTACATGTGTTATCTATAATGAAATGCTCTCATGATGTGAAAGCAGGCATACCCTGCACTACTTACTTTTAATAGTAATATTAATAAGAAGCAAACAAAACCCTATCACTGACCAACACAGGTCACCTCAGCTTCGCATCACCAAAACTGCTTTACCAATACTTATCAGCATGTAGCTTTTGTCATTTTTAAAGAAGCTGCCTTAAGAAACCATTCTCACAGACTTTGCCCTACTATCTGTAAAAATTAGGTTGCTTTAGGTCATGAATGACAAGCCAGATCAAAAAGCCTGGGGAAGGGTTGATGGGAAATGGGACAGAATAAATACGTTGAAATTCTCGTTCACTTAAAATGTTTTCTAAATCTACGTGTGATCAGATTATCCTTTTAGTCATAATGTGAAGCACAGGTAATGATGAGTGTTTAACTGGAAATGTTAGAAATATAATCAAGTGGTGTAAAAGAAGCATGTATATTTTTCAAAAGTAATGGTCAAGGTAGAACATTGTTTGATCTGGACTTTGGACCACTGCTATTAAATTCTTGGCATCTTAATCCTTAACTGAAGCAATGGGAAAAAAACATGGAAAAAACCTCAACTTTAAACATTAAAAGACATTCCAATAGAATCAACAAAAAGGCAGACACAGTCTTTAGAAGGACAAATGTGTGTGTTTGCTTGGTTGTAAGGAAAAAGGATTAACCACATAAATATTATGTTGTTCCAAAGCTGTGTCTGAAACACTGTTGTTAAAATCCCAATTAACTCTTTAAGACTCCACAGAACAGCAATTTTATTGTTTGCTGTTACCCATCATCTTGTCTTAGTGTTAAAAGTACTGGAAGTCATCTCCTCTTTTGCTGATGTGTCCTCATGACTCTTCCAGTGAGATTTTTAGTGAGACACAATAGCAAGAAAAACCTATACATACTGGACAATGTTTTACTATACCTGCAGATGTTAATCCAGTGTAACTGGGACTTGTCCAGTGGGGTACAACCTTTTTAAAAGGAGTCAGAGTGAGTGGGCTGCTTCTTTACACCAGATTCAGAGATCTTTGGCAAACTGCTGTATTGGCTCTACTATCTCCTGTAAGACCTGTCCTGAGAGAGGTGATGCTGCTGAGCTCGTTCCCTTGACACTACATGGAATTTTAGACAGATTTGACAGTGCTGCAGGGCTTTGCCATGAAGAAAAACAGTTCACTACTAAGAAGGGAGTTCCGGTAAGGGTTCTTCAAATTCAAACACAACATTTTTCAGCTGTAGAAAGATTTGTTTATTTTCATACACACTTACATGCATACTCTCACATTTTTTTTTCATTCTGCTTCCACTCTGTGCAAGTTATTAACTGCTGACAAGAAATTCACATCTCATAAATAACGCTTAAGAGCCATTGCTATGTAAGTTGAATGTGTTATGAATTGTGATGGGCCTTTTTGTAGTGTTCTGTGCCTGGAGCAGGAAGAACAGAGGATGTCATTTTCATTAATTTCTAATGAGGTGCCAATTAAAGGCAAGGAAGGAACTCAGAAGGGAAGAGTCACAGAGCTCCCCTGAATCCTGTACCCTGGGGCTGTCAAACAAGCGTGCTGCCAAGCCTCCTCTGAAAGTTCCAGTAAATTACAAACTCATCCAGAGCACACACAGACAAATTCGGCTTCCCTTTGATCTTCAAAAGAGCAATTTGTAAGACGAGTTCTGAGCCTTTTCACATGGCGAACTGGGAGAAGTGATAGGAATTGTTAATTGCTGATGCACTCTGCAAGCTTCAGTGAGAAAGAGAAATTTTAAAATGAATTCTCATTTTGTGCCTCTCTGACTGGATAACCTTTAAATCAACACTACTAGAATAAAACCAGCTTCCTGTGAAACGTTTTTAGATGACAGTTACACTAGGCATGTTTTCCAGCCAGCAGTGTGCTCCAGTTTTGGGTGGACCTTTAGTGTCTTACGATGGATAATGACGGTATTGAAATAATGTATTCATTTAATATCAGATTTAGTAGGCAGTTATATCATCAAGGAATTACAGGAATCATATTCTTCAAGTTACATTCTATTACAGCATTTCTGCTGGAAGTGTAAGCAGTCCAAAATCAATCGCCTATGATCCTTGATCTGAAAATTAAGTTGTCAGTTCAGTGATGTGATAAGCAGGTGTTACCACAGACTTGCTTTAAAACTAGGGGCAGCAAATTTGTGAGTTAAAGTAGCTATATAACACAGAGTTCTGGAAATGTATTTTAGAAGAAGACAGGTCGATTATTTGCAAATTACACTATAAATTTATGGGCCTTGTCTTAATTACTTGACTAGATGTATATCACTACTAAATAAAGTTGTGTACGCTTGTAAAAGATACTGAGCTGTAAAATTCTAAGCCATAGAAATTATTTGCACAGAAAGCATAGCTTAGTTTTATGGCAGAGGTTCAGTATTTTACAGCAAAAAGTAGTTCTGATATCAATCACTTGTGTAAAGCCAACACACAGAAATCTGTAGCGGTCTTTAATATTGTTGGAATTGCGCAAGTTGGACGAGGATATTCTAGATGATCAGTAAAGGAATTCCACGTCTGTCATGTTAGATCCAGTCCTAGTCAGCAATTAAAGAAAAAAACAGTACCATGTGCCAGCTCTTCAGCAGCTTTGGTGTAGAATGGTTTGCTCTTTGTAGGCCACACCCTCACGGACACAGCTGTAGCTCAGGCTCCACCGAACCAGAACTCTTGGCAATCAATGGGGTGGCCAAGATAACGGGCCCTGGAAAGGAAGCCTAGCTTTAGCTTCCGGTAGAAGTGCCTTAGAGAGATGGTGCTGATTTGTTTGTGTGCTTCTCAGGTAGGAATCTCACGTTTTTTGTGTTCTTTGGCCAGAGTAGATGCTTAATAGGATGGGAAGATGTTGAAACCTTCCAGTTTGATTGGACTGTATCAAAAAATAACTGCTCAGTTGTGGTGCAATCTGATCAAACAGTTGTTAGCAGCATTTCTTGCCTGTGTGGACAGAAAATATTTTCTTGGAGTTTTACTGGCCTAGGTTGTGTTGTAACAAGTTATAATTTCCCAGGATGCAGGCAGACTGGAACGGTTATGTAGTCATCGCCACTCTTGATGGAGACCCTGCAGTAACTACTAACCTCAGGCATGAGTGAAAGCAAAGCGTGTTGTTTTGCAATTTTTATTTGAGATGTTGGCAAGTATTGATGATTGTCTGTTTCTTCATTTGAAGGGATGCACATTCACAAGTGGCCTCTACAGTGGGAAGACTCTGAGTCGGGAAAGGAGAGTCTAACTTTGCCAGTTAGCCGGAGCGCTGCCTCGCTGTGCTGAGTGTGTGGAATAGCACACTACCAGAGTTGCTGGAGCACACCACAGGCTGCACCTTCATAAGGGCATAACTTTCCTTCCTAATGAGTTAGGAACTTTGTGTGGATATAACTTTATGCACATAGATCACTGTCCGCTGCTCATTGTGACTGAGATCTAACTACTAAAGCATGTCTCTAGAAAGAGGACCCAGATTTTAGTCTTTGCAGTATACAGTGTGCTGGGCTCATTGGAGATGGTGCTGAATGTGGCTTCAATGTAAACTGGATAAAGGCCATGTTAAATTTTTATTAGAAGTTGCTGAAATGCCTCATCAAGATGTGATCAAGTGGGTAAGATTGCCTTGATAAAATGGCATCTAGTTCTAACAAGTTTAATAGCAAGCTGCTTGCTATAGCTTAGCAACACAGAAAATCAACATGTCTGAATAGTTAATAACTCAATTTGTACCCGACTACTTTGTGGCTTATTTCTTGTGAGGTTAATGCATAAAAACACTTAAGATTTGGCATTCTTTGCCTAGATTAGAGGAGGGGACAGGAAGAATGGAAAAAAAAGAGAAGAGACCATAGTAGTACAAGATGTACATGTTGCATAGTACAGTCAGCTCAGATGACAAATCCATTCATACGGGAAAATGAAAGAAAGATAAAGGAGAAGCTGAACTGTGAAAGAGTATAAAATAGGGAGGTAAAGCAACAAACTAATTATTTGAGTAATCTTAAGATTGCTTGCCTAGAGGGGAAAAAACATGTAAATGAATGTTTAACTACCTTGATTGAAAACAAACAGAAAAAATAGGGGCAATGGGACAGGCAATTATAAATGCCTATTAGGTAGATGAAAGGAATTATTGACAGAAACACAGGTACTCTGGTTGATTATTAAAATAAGAGAAAAAACCATATTTAAGACAGCTCATCAAAAAAGGTATGTCCAAAAAATGCATGTGAAGTCTTCAGATTAATTTCTATACAGGTATTAGTGCACCACATTCCTTTGTACGTGAACAGTGATCACGAGGGAAGTTACTCATGGGAACAAAATTACAAATTTGAGAAGTCATTTGAAAAAAGTAGCTCAAAGGAAAGCTGACCTTAAGGTGATGAGGGAATAAACCCATGGGGAACACATTTATCTTGCACTAGAACAATGTTAAAAACAAACTGGCATTATATCTCTCACAAAATATCCTACATCCTAAACCATCACCTGACTTAAGTCTGGTGTGTTCTAAAGATAATTTTGTGCTTGTCAAATTATAAAGATAGATATAGATATATAAAAAAAAATATTAGCAATGGAAAGGACTTTAAAACATTAATGAGTAAATGCAGATTAAGGGAGATCCAACCACCATGAGAAAGCAGTATAAACAAGTTGTAAAAATCTAATTTTGGCAGGGACAGGAACAAAATTTTTTTAAAATATTTGGCAAACATACCTTCTAAACTATTTCAGAAACTCATATTATGTATATATACGCATGTGTATGTATATAGACACAAACACATAAGCATAGTTAATAAGTATAAAAAAGAGAGTTCTGGTATGTTACTGTGCTTTTTTTTTCCACAGCCCTGTTTTTAATTTAGTTCCGTATAAATTTGTAATAACCTGGTGGAGTTCTTTTCTTGGGATTATTTAAAAGTGTCTGTTGCTTTACTTCTGTTTTGGTCTGCCACTAAGCAGTGGGGTAAGAGAAAGAAAAGAACAGGCTCATATCAAGCACTGAGCATTTCTGTTAGCCATCAGAAACAAAATGTGTCCACACGGAAGAGACTGCACCTTTTTTACAGATACAGCTTGTGGCAGCAAGTCTCACTGTGATTCAGTAACAAAACAGGTGGAAGAAAAACAGCTGCAGATTCTTAACTTGTATAACAGAGCTGCTCGTTCATAAACACAGGAGATGAGGCACTTGTTTGGATTGTGCCAGAATAAATTTGGAATGATTTGATTTACTCAGTTAATTTAGAAATTATCTTCAAAAGGACAGGAAGAAAGAAACAAACTTGAATGGATAAGCAAAAAAAAAAAAAAAAGCTCTCACAACTTTTTCATCTTTGTACCAAGTAGTCCACCATGTATTGAAACTAATGTTTCTCTTAAAACTTGGTAAAATATTAAATCATGGTTCCATTTCCATGGAACCTTTTTCTGTGGAGAAGAATTTCGAATGGCACTGGTAAATTCACTTTCTAGATGGATAAGGTTTATCTGGTATAAACCAAAATGGCTTCAGGACATGATTATATATTGGTATAACAGATGTCCTTCCATTGATTAAAATTAAATATGCACACTGCTTCTGGAGATTATAAGTCAACCAGTTCAGTAAGAAGTATTAATGGAAAAATAGATCTTATTAGTAACTGGTTACATACTATAATTCTGGCAAGTCTTCCTGCCAAGCCTTAAGATGTACCATATTCAGATGTCTTCTGCTGACTGTTCTCCTAAGATAGTTGCTCCCAGCATAGTACTTTTGCCTCAGCCATTCCAGTAATGCCTGGTATGTTAGCTTATGTTGCTGCAAGTATTTAAAAAAACCCCAAACAAACAAACAAACAAACTATTGAGGTTTGAATTCAAACTCAAAGGGGTTTTTTGTTTTGTTTTATTTTACAAAGATGTTATCGCAAGACTGTAATTTAATTGATAGGGAATAGGAGCTGTTAACTAATGTTGGTCTCTGAGTAATATGTATTCGGAAAATACTAGAAATTAAACAGTTAAAATCAGTTGACTAATTGCTGTATCATGGGTTCCAAGGATAGGACCCTAAAAAACTCTTTAGTGTCTAGGCTTTAGAAAATCTGTCCACAGCTTTAAAAGTGTAAATGGAGTTCATGGTCTGCTTATAATTAGGAATCATGAAATACGGTCTGAAAAGGCTCTAGTATATTCCCCAGCTTGTTCAACTAATGTGGGTTTCTTACAGCGTGTACTGATTTTGATTTCTTCCACCGTGCTACCTAAAGTCCTGCAACAGGCGACTCCCTTGATTTAGTAACGTATACTGAACCTTTTAGTTACCTTCCTATACTCCCAATCGATACATGTAATTGAAATGGGTCAGTGAGTCTCTTAAGTCCTCGAGTTCTCCTTAAATAAAAGAAGTTAGCATGTTCCTTTTAAAAACAACAAAAAAAAGAGGTTTTATTTTGACACTACTGGTGTGGTAAGTCCTTCAGTATATAACCTTCAGGTGGTTTTTGCAGGGACACTACAGTATGAGGACAAAAATAAGCATTTTGTTGGTGTGCCACATTAGGTCTCTTCTTCCATACATACCTGCACTGTGGTTACAGAAGAAAGAAGCATACACATAAAGTAAAAGAAGATTCAGTATAAGTCTGCATAAGTATAAGTCCTGTATGCACAAGAGACACATGGCCTAGTGAACTTGAACATAAAAATCTAGCTGAGACTATCTTATTTCTAATTCTGTCTCTTTCAGTACCTTTAGGGAAGTAATTTGCTCAGTCTTTGAGTCATTTTTTTCTTATCAGAAAAATGAAGATAATAGCCACCTACCTGCCAGATGTTAAAGGAAACATTTTTGAAGGTTAAAGTGCTCTACCTTTTCTAATCAAAATTCTTTCTTTACAGTGTTCTTAATTTATCCAGAGTCTCACAGGCACACGTTAGGACTGTGCAGTTAGAAAGCTTCTGCTGGTCGGCAGGAGGCTGCTGCAGCCTGTTCTCAAAAGGAAAGATGCTGCCTAGAAAGCGCCCCCCTGAGAGTGAATCAAACATATTTGTCCATATGTTAACAAATAGCTATGCACATAAGTACTGATTTTACTAATGCACTTGATATTTGAAGTAAACATGGAAGGCCCCAAAATATGCTACAATTATCTGACAAATCCTGAAGCAACATTACCAGCTAGTTCAACTGACCATGAATTAAGGCTTAGGTAGGGAGGAATGATGCCCAGTGAATTTTCTTGGTGAAAGTCTAAATTCTTCATAGGAAGAAGGGGGGGGGGGGGGGGGGAATCACACCAGTTGCTGCATCAGAACTGGGAGGAGAAAAAGGATATTGAAAGGAATTGTCAAAATTTGCCTTGAAAAAGTCAGGATTCTTTCCAGGAACTAGAGGGTTTTCCCCCCCCTACAAACTAAATAAATAAAATATTACCTAAAGGAAAATGCCACTTGTGGCCTTAAATTCCATATCGAAGGTGTAAGAAAGCATTGAAGCTAGGTACTGGGACTTGAGACTACCTGGTTCTCTGCTAGAGTTCTCTACTAGGTTGCTGTGGGCCTTTTAAGGAAATAGCATAAAGATCAGTGTGCATCAGTTTTCACAACAGTTAAAAGAATAATATTAGTCTGTGTCAGGGGCTTTTGATATTAAGTATTTCTGGTCTTGGAGGAAAGTTTCAGGAGCTGAAAAACTGTATTTATGGATATTCTAATCACTAAGATATAGTATTTTTCTTCAGTAGGTTTTGAAAAGTAATACATTTATTTAACTGTATCTTTATATGTATTGAAATGAAAATGTTTACCTACAGAGGTGTTCATAGCTGTTAAACGTTCCCCAGTTGCTGAAAGTTGCTCAAATCTGTGGATAAGTGGTGTACAGGGGGTCCTGCCATATTCTGAACAAGCAGGAGCAGCAGATGTTGTGTAAGTCTTTGCACCCGAAAAAAAGGGGGAAGGGTCGAAGTGTACATCACTTTAAGCGTTCGTTTTCCTTTATGGTGTAAGTAGAGCTTCTGAATGGAGCTCTGTTTCCCTTGGGTTAGAAGAATTATTCTTGACATAGATAGCAAGAGGCTCCAGGAATAGAAGACTTGCATGGAGCAGAATGTGTAATCTAAGAGACCCTGGACATAAGGTGTAAATAGGGGATAAAGACATAAAATAAATTTCACTTAGGTTTAAAAGAAATAGAGCTGCTTCTCTCCAGTGATTTGGCCAGCAAGTCTAGCTGTTGTCAGACTGTGGATCAATATGGTGCAACCTCTAGAAAGCTATTTAAACCCAAGGCATAAATAATATAATTCAGGAAATACACTGAAAGTCAAACCTGGAATCATATTCAGCATGTGATGATTTGAAGTCAAAATACATGAAGGATCCAGGAGGATAGTTAGAATTAATACAACAGGTACAGTATGTTAGTATAGATCCTTTCATTATTCATTCCAGTTCTTTATTAGTAGCCTTATCTTTCCTGCATTTTCATTGGGCTAAACAAAATGATACACATACATTATTGAATCACTCTGTATTGCTTGCTATTTTAATTAAATTGCTGGGTACACTTTGGCTTTTAATTAAATCCTCGGCTTCTGGGAGAAGTGTATTAGCTCAGGTGGGCCTGGTGTAGAGAGAATTCTAGAAGTATTAACACTCATCTAGCTCTTTTGAAAATCAAACACCACACCAAGGCCCTGCATTGATGCTAGGATAGCTCTGTCACCCACCTGCCCTTTCTCAGGAGACTCTTTTTTTTTTTTTTTTTTTTTTTTTTTTTTTAAAGATTACATGCTACTTTCAAATTTAAATAAATACTTCCTTATATGCTGGTATGGCCTATGGAAAAATCTTATTTTATAAGAGTACTACCATTTGCAGTAGTGTTACCGATTATTATGGTTTACTTCTACTTTATTAGGTGTCTACTGTTAGACACTAGGATGCCTTTTTGGCATAATTCTGCTTTTTTACTGCATGTCGTGTTCTTTTGATTCATTCTCCCACATCCTACAGGATATGACCTTGTGAAACTAGGAATGATATGGAAGATGCAGTGTTGTTTCAGTGTGTTCTTGGCCCTGCAAACATGGCTGTGAATGTTCCTTTTACAAGTGTAGCAGCGGTATTAATTCCTCCTGAATATATCATTGCAGATTACATGATTATTCAAAAAAGCAAACGCTATTCACCTACTGAAAGTCTAAACTTCTAATTTTGAACCTAGCTTTTCCTCTCCCTCCAGACATACATTGTTGTTCGCTGCCTGGCACCACTGTTGATGCTGCAAGTTGTTGGGAGCAAAATGGTTCCTTTGAAAATTCTCTTGTTAAATTAAGCTTTAACTGTTTTGCCTTTGTGCTTCCACAACTGCACAAGCCTTTTGGAGAAAAATGTTTCTTTCAGTTATATTAAGAAAGTATGTGACAAATTAAAATGCTAATTTCTGTGAAGTTGCATCTATCACCATAGATGAACTGGGATCATACCCCAGTTCTACAGACGATTCACAACAGCGGTAACCTGCCAGTTGCGCTAGCTGGTAAGTCAACTTGTGGGGTCACAGCTACTGCTTGTGCCTGACTGCCGTTGACTGCAACTTAGACAGAAAAGTTGAGGACAGTGTATAAGGTTGGAAGGGGAGCCTACAGATGAAATGTGTAGGTCAGTTACTTCTGAGGTATAAAGCAGTTTAGAAATGAGTATCGCATGTTGTATCCGTGGGAGTAATCATCAACCAAAGTTGCTCTGTTAGACTGTCTCTGATTGATAGATGTTGGCCTTAACTCATGAATTCATAGTGGGGTGAAGAAGTTGTGATGTAAAAGTAGTTACTCTAACGTGCATGTGTTCTGTAGAGCAAGGAAAATATTTGGTCCAAACCAAAAGATTTAACCACTGTCATTTTGTGGTACATAGCGGGACTGAGATATCCTGACTGAGCCCTGCTGTATTTAGTAAGACCTGAACCCACAGCAGTTTACTATTACAAAGCAGGTATGCTGTATTTATCACTTTGATTCATCGAGGATTCTTTGAAATTCAGAAATAATTTCCTGAAAACCTCAGTTCTGTTCCTGAAGATGCTCCCTGCTTCTGTGGAGTTGGTATCCGCTAGAGCAAAAGCAGGACTTGAATCTAGAAGAGTGCCATATCTTAATTTTTCCCACTCCAAATACACTGTCTTCAAAGCAACAGGAAGAAACTGTTTCTTTTGAGTTCTTCTTCTTAGTTCCTAAGTCAAGGAATAGAACAGTGTCTTACGTAGAACGTCCTTAAGAATTGCTGATTCAAAAAACCCCTATGAAATCAGCATGTGCTCTGTCCTCAAGTGATATAAATTCTTTGTTCAAAATTTGTGTCACATTTAATGTAGGAAAAAATAGTTTGGCAGCTTTCTGTGCAAGTAGTAAGATAGACAGGAAGGTGAATTTGAAATTAGTGCAAATTGGGATAAAAGGTAGTTGGTTTGCAGAATCTCCACAGTGCAAAACTGCATCTCTTGCGTGCTCCCTAAGGCAGCTTCCCAGGCTTACGATCGTCAAGAAAATAGACAGAAGATGCTTTGAAACACAGGTTTTACGTGACTAAACTTGGAAATACAAGGTCTTTGCCTTTCAGTCTGAAGAATTCTTGCAGAATCTTTAACCATACCTGTCCAGCGGCTGTTACAGGATTAAGATGACGTCATCTTTCTTTTGTATACAATTTCTTCCACTCATTTCCTGGGCAGTTTTTTTCACAAATATCTTTTTTGTCTCTAATGCATGCTTATACCTATTGCTTTGCCCTCTTTGTGGTAGACAGCAAAATAGAGCAAGAAAGTTGGGGGGGGGGGGGGGGGGGGGAAGTCTTTGTTCCCTTTTCTTCTCCCGAGCATAAACCCAGTAGTAGATATACAAAATGAATCTGCAGCATCTCGCAAGCATCCTGACTCTCAGACATAACATTTTATGTAGCATCACAGATGTCACGGAGCTGTGTGCTTCTAGCGTGAAACCTGAGAGTATGACTGACTTAAGAGCAGGATGGACATCCAGTCCTGGGCACAGACTGGCAGATTAAAAGAAACATTCTAAGGTGTCTTATACCACCTCTTTTCTTTTCCTCTTTTTGATTCAGTTATTGATCATTTTGGTAGTCATGAGTAAGTATAGACGATAAATACATAAAGAAAATATTGAAAGGCAAGTTGCAGTGACCATAGCAAATGGCTAGAAAAATAAGTTAATAAGGTAAGTTATGTACACTTCTTCCTACTGTGTGTTTCCTGAATCTTTTGCAGCTGTGGTGTTTGTGAGGGAACGTGGAACTGAAATGCCTTGAGAGGGCAATTTTTAAGATACTGTGCCTTAATATTTAGAGACTTCTAATTTTGAGCACTTAAGAGGTTAACATTCCCCATCCGCTTTTCTTGGGAGTGGAAATGACAGAAAGGACTGCCTCAAGCTATGTTTTGTGGAGTTTTAATAAATACATCTGTTTGGTTAAAAAACTTCGCCATAATGTGGCTTACCCCCCTTTCCCCTTGGGAAGGAACGACAAGATTCCTAGCCAAGTTATTCTGCTTAGCACTTAATCAAAGTCCATGACATCTTGCAAAGCTGGGAAAGGGAAAGAGGAGAGTAGTTTAGGTCGCTTATTTCCAAAAGCTTGTTGTTTAGCTTGTTGGGATTTGGTTTGGTTTTACAGAAAATGTCAGTAAAACTGGATATTCCTTGAGTCGTGTAATGAAATCTGACAATGCCAATCCAGAGCACTCCTCACAGACGAGAGAGAAGAGATAATTAGAGTATATGCAAGAATGGAGCTGTCTAGAAGGAGAATAACACAAGGTATCAGCAGACTAGACTATTTTGATACTGTAAAATAGGAGCGCATACAAGCTGCGCTGCAAGTTTTGCTAGGCTGGACTATAGGACACTTTTACTTTCTTCTATTGCTGGATGTTCTTTTTGAACAATCTCCAAAATATTAGGGGAACAAGCTAGATTATACTGAAATCCAGAGAGCGAGTGTTTTCTGAAGGTACTCGATGCACAAGCCTTTAGGATCTTGGCTTTGTATTTTGGTAGCTATTTGTTCTACTCCTACATTCATTTCTTGCCTATTCCATGTCTTGGGGAAATATTTCCCTCCCACACTTTTTTAAAATAGCTTTATTGTTTGTATCATTTACAATACATTTAAGTCATCTTTCCAGTTGGAAGGGATGGGGGAGATGCATGAATGTTGTTTTAGGGATTACTAGACTCTTTTGGGAATGATGTCCAATTACACTGAACAGTGCTGCAGCAGCATGTGTCACTGCATGAGCTAATCTTCTCTGCTGGTTAATCTGCCTGGTTTTGCTGTGTTATAAGATACCCTGTAGATACGTTCGCCTTTTAAAGATCTGTTAAAACCTGTTCTTGCACAGAATTCTGCATATGTAGACTCACACATAATTTGTTAGACAGTACACCTTTGGTAGAGAATTTTTGCAGCACCTTCATCTCTTAAGGTTACAAGGTATTTTTAAGTTCTGTTTGAACCTCTTGTTGATTAGAATTTCAAGTTAGCAAGAAAGGTAAAATTTCTTGTGAAGCACGTGAATAAGCCAAAGCATACAGCACAGACTTCTGCTTAGGAATAAGTCTATGCCATTATTAAGACTACTATTTTTGAATAGGCTTTATATGGGCGATCTATACAAACAGAAGTTGTTTATTAAATAAAATTTGGAACTGACTGCAAATTCTGGCAGTTTTGAACTTCTGCCTTTTGACTTCGGAATGAAAATGATAAACAGCAGTACTAGTGGGCAGGTAAGATGGTTTTAAAGTGTCAGAAGCTCTGAATTTGTATGGTAATTGTGGCAGTATGCAACTACTTTTTAGGTAATATGCATCAAGATGTTTCAAATAAGGACACTTCTAAATGTTTTTAAGCCACTTCCTAAATGTGTAAGCTGTATAAATATTTAATAAGCTTGTTTGGCACTTTCAGCATTTCTCAAAACATGCTCACAAACAAAACAAACAAATCTGTCTTCCTTTAGCAGCTCTCTGAATGTCTCAGCAATGAGATGAGGACCAGAATCTTGGGGTGGGAGGAAAAGGAGCTTCCTTTCTATCACGATGCTACTCGTGTAACAGGAATCATTATATTTATTGTATATCTTGTGTAACGGTGCGATGTTCTCCAGCAGTTTGTTAGAAGAGTCTGGGACTACTCCATGCCTGGCCAAGGATGTCCACTAGAGTAGTCCCACCAGTGTGCTGTGCTTCTCCATCGGTGGTTTGCAGTAACCCAATTACTGGGCATTTGTGCTGTGTTCCAGACAGTCTGACCACTTTCCGTTGTGTTAACAAAGCGAAAAAAGAAATTTAACAAAATCAGGGACCCTCCAAAATTGTAATTTGACTTTTGTGTTGTGGATTATTATGGCATTTAGTTGAATTGTTTTTGATGCTTCAGGTATCATGTTGTTGGTATTTTAGCAGCTTAGTGTTTTTCAAATTTGAAAACAAAGTTAAGAATTAAATGTAGGTTTTAGTTGAAATATTTGCTTATTGTCATTCCATACTCCCATCAAGGCAGTACTCTTGAATATAACAATGAGGAAAATGCCGTCATTTTTCATCATCACCCGCACAGAGCAAACTGTAGGTATGTGGTATTCTCTGGTCTTGAATATGGAAGATTATTTTGTTTTCTGTCCTCTCCGATTGCCTTTTCCCAGCAGATTCCTCAGGAATGATGAAAGCAGCTTCACAGTTGCTTGTGTACTATCTTAGACTTCCTTTGAATGATGTTTTTTTGCATGTCCTATGCAAAAGACTCATCTGTATGGATACAAGTAAGGCAGAGATGGTACACTGCTTTATGGCTTTAGCCATTTATGCTCTGGTGATGAAATGGAAGTGAATTTTTGATGATATATTGTGAAGTAGTTGCTGAGGTGCTTAGAGGAGCTCAAATGTTTTGAGGCACTACATAATGTTTTTCCAAGATGTTTGCATTGGAGGCCTGAGGAGTAGGTGATTCATAGTTTACTTCTAACATCAGAAAACAACAATTGCAATGCTGTGAGATGTATTATTACATTTACTAGACTGGAATCTTCTGTGCTCGGAGTGGAAGTCTGGCATATTTTTGGTTGATGACTAGAGTAAACTAACTTTAGTTGGCAGATAGATGCCCTTCTCCAATGCTCTTTCCCCTAGCAGAAAGTTGTTTACTTTGTCTTTTAGTTATAGTGTGCTAAAAGAAGCATTTCTGCAGTAAAATCCTTTAGGGAAGACAACCTGTATTTGATACCTTCCCATAATGAACTTAACAGTAAATACACTGCAAGAATTCATTAATCTAACTTGCTTTATAACCATAAAAGCAGAGTTCTCAGGAGAAAAGGTTTCACCTCTAAATCTGGATTGGTTTTCAGGATCAAAACAGAAGTACATACATTGGCCTTCTGCCCCAGTGCACATAAGTTAAGAATGAAACTGTTGTAAAAACTGATGGTCTTGGTACGACATCAGGCATTTGTGCACATGCAGACCACAGTATGTCCACTCTGATTTCCAGACCAGTGAAGAAGCAAGGAGTGAATATAGCAGTAATAACTTAAGTGATTATATCCACTCTGAACTAATGAACAAATGTTCAGAACTACTGTTACTCAACTAGCTACTATATAACAGTATTCAAGTTCTTTAAATTTTAAATAAAACCCACAAAATTACAAGTTGCAATCTTTAAAGTGACTTAGGTGTTTGGAGCAATGGGACTAAAGATCTGACGTCTCTTTTGGAAATGAGACTTCCAGAAGATCCCCATTGCTGATTCAACAAGAATAAACCCCCTCCATAAGAACAGCCAATACATGCAAAACTACCTTCAGTAACGTTCAAAGTGTGCTTGGGTATTCTTTCATTAGGTACTATCAGTTCTAATTAGCAGTACATATTTAAATAGATATATGAATAACAGGTTTAGATCATTTAGTTGCTGAAATTAGAAATCCGTTTCCCATAGACTGGAAAAATGAAAATCATCTTTGTGGATAGTTATTGAAATTCTGTTCAAGAATGCATAAGGAAATACTTCACAAACAAAAAATAAATAATATGTTTCACCTGGAATAAAAATAGCATACAGTACAGCTTTTCCTACATGAAAACAACTAAAAAGAACTAAAAGGTGTTCAAAAAAGAAATAACCATATGGCAAAGCACAGAATGGATTGTATTGGAGGGGTGGCAATGTAGAAAGGAACATCATTAAGTGACACTGGTCTACAAAAGGTAGGAGGCTTTGTAGAAGGTGAGGAGATGGGGCAATTGAAAGGTCACATTCAGAAGTGATAAATCATGTTGTATATGTATGTTCTTATTAGATTTATAAATTGTGAAAAGGGTCTTGCTGAAACTGTGTAGAAGATTGTATACACGTTCAAGATCTTTCTTAGATAACATTAAATAGCATTTCTACATATGCTTGTTAACCACGTGGAGAGGATCTGTAAAACCATCAGGATTTAAAACCATTTTTTACCTACAAGGGACTAAAAGGACTTCAGCCCAATCCATATCTGCAGGGTTTCTTGCATCTGCTTCTTACACATCCATTGCAGACAAGATGACAAACTTGATTTTTGAGCTCATCTAGTCAGGTATTTATGTATTCTAGTGCCTGCAGTGGACGTTGGTTCAGTAATTTGAAGTCTTATTTCAAGAAATAAGGGAAGCCTTCAGTCCATGCTTTCTGTAAGAGAGAATTGAGTGAAATGCCTGTTCAGTATTGAAACTGTAAGTCCAAGGATGTTTTCATTTTAACAATCAGACCTTGAATTTTTGGCACCTCAAGAAAGATATTTGTCACACTTGAGTGTGGTATGACCCAGATTGAGATTGAAGTGGAGGCAATGATCACAAGGGGCAAGATATATATCAATTCAATCTGCATCTTTCCATCCATATTTCTGAATCAAATATACCAATACAGAAATCTTGTCTTTTTTGTTTTGTTCCTAGAACTGGGTTTCAAAGCCAGCCACAGAGAATACATGTGTCTTTTCATAGCTGGTCCTATTGAAACAAAAAGCAAAGATAAATCAGTTTTTCTTCACTTTTTTTTTTTTTTAAATAATTCCATGTGTGATACTTTTTCCCTTTCTGTTTTCTTAACAATCACACTAACATAAAGGTAGCCTGTTGTTCTCTCCTACAATTGATGTTTTATAGTCCAGGAGCTTGAAATACTTTACACACATTTTTGTATGTATATATGTATGCACAAATACACACTCTATCAATCATTCACTCATTTTTATCCTTTTTCATCTCTCAAATATCATCATTTTGTAGTTTTAATATCTTTTGAGCATTCAAGGAGCAACAGTAAATGTAAAGCATTCAGTGAGAGGCAGAGAAAAATATTGCAGCATAGGCGATACCGTACTTCGTTTCACGTACAGTGGACTACATGAACCCTGTAACTGTGCGACTCTTTTCCCTACTATATCATCTTAATACTACTTATCACTATGTAATACTCATTTTAGAGGTAGGAAATTTGAGGCAATTTCTTTACTGTTTTAAAGTGTTAGGGCCAAATAAGAAAAAAGCTGTTTTTTCTTTGTAGACTAGAAAGAGGTGGCTACTAAAGATGCCCTCCTCACCTGTAGGAAAAAGTATTGCCATGTGTTTCTGAATCACACACTCCCTGGAAAACTGAATAACATTGACTAGTTTTAGACAAAGAGACAAACGACACCAAGCTGAGTGGTGCGGTTGACATGCCTGAGGAGTGAGATGCCATCCAGAGGGACCCGGACAAGCTCAAGAAGTGGGCCCATGTGAACTTCGTGAGGTTCAACAAGGCCAAGTGCAAGGTCCTGCACATGGGTCAGGGCAACCCTTGGTATCAATACAGGCTGGAGGATGGAGGGATTGAGAGAAGGACTTGCGGGTACTGGTGGATCGAAAGCTGGACATGAGCTGGCAATGTGCGCTCACAGCCCAGAAGGCCAGCCATATCCTGGGCTGCATCAAAAGAAGCGTGGCCGGCAGGTCGAGGGAGGTGATTCTGCCCCTCTACTCCACTCTGGTGAGACCCCACCTGGAGTGCTGAGTTCAGCTCTGAGGCCCCCAACATAAGAAGGACATGGACCTGTTGGAGCGAGTCCAGAAGAGGGTCGCAAAAAAATGATCAGAGGGATAGAACACTTCTCCTATGAGGAAAGGCTGAGAGAGTTGGGGTTGTTCAGCCTGGAGAAGAGAAGGCTGCGGGGAGACCTTATAGCAACCTTCCAGTACTTAAAGGGGGCTTATAAGAAAGATGGGGACAAACTTTTTAGCAGGGCCTGTTGTGATAGGACAAGGGGGAATGGTTTTAAACTAAAAGAGGGTAGATTCAGACTAGATATAAGGAAGACATTTTTTACAATGAGGGTAGTGAAACACTGGAATACGTTGCCCAGAGAGGTGGTTGATGCCCCATCCCTGGAAACATTCAAGATCAGGTTGGATGGGGCTCTGAGCAACTTGATCTAGTTGAAGATGATGTCCCTGCTCATTGCAGGGGGGTTGGACTGGATGACCTTTAAAGGTCCCTTCCAACCCAAACCACTCTATGATTCTATGAAAGCCTCTGCCTTCAGTGTAATAACCTACATCTTTTCAGCTACAGAACAAGATGATGTGGCATGACATGTCCCTATGTCAAATGCCTGTTCACCCCCCATGCTTAGTGTTAGAACAGTTCATGAAGAGAAGCTTCTGAAAACTGGAATAGTAGTGGAGCAGTGAACTCTCCTGCAGTTGCTGCCAACCTGGGGTGCTGGCAGTAAGGAGGAAGCAAGGTGCTCAGCTTTAACAGTTCTGACTTGAATGCCTGCTTGGGAGCTAAATCTGAAGTACCATAGGCATGAATTTCAGAAATTACAATCAACTCCACATAAAGTAGAAAAGATTTCAGTGAAAGTGATCATCTTTATTTTTTAAAAACATTAGTTTTGTTACTACCTGGGCATACCTAGTTTAGATGATTTTGTGGGCTTCCTCGATAAAAAAAAAAAAACCCAAACCTAATATGACTTTAGCTTTGCTACTGTGTTGATAAATACTCAAGAAAATGCAGTAAATAATTCTTTATTAATTCCCTGTAAGGAAGAGAACTAAAAAACTTAAAGCTGGCATTAATTTTTGAGAACTTAATAATCCCCCAGTAGGTGATTCTTCACTTCTGATTCAGGTAAGATTCTGCCACTTTAACCAAGTCCCTAACTGTATTTTTTTTTTTTTTCTCCCTTTCCATGGTAGGTTATGTGTTCTGTATGTTACATCGCCTGCCTGAACAACATGACTGCACATTTGACCACATGGGACGTGGGCGTGAGGAAGCCATTATGAAAATGGTGAAACTGGATCGGAAAGTAGGGAGATCTTGCCAACGCATTGGCGAAGGATGTTCCTGAGTGCAAGACTGCAACCAAATGCTGTTCTCTTAGTTCACTAATGTTAGCCTTATTTAGGACAAAGTCAGCCAGACACCTTGTACTAGGCAAGTTTCAGACTACAGCCAATCAGTTTCCTTTCTTTAGCCAACCGTCCTGGTACTGTAGTTTAGGGGTTGATGGTGGTTGAAATTGATTTCTGGCTGGTTACTAAGGTGCCTGCTAGCCACCGTATAAAAATAAAACATGAAGAAATATTATTTTTGAGCATGGCTAGTGGATTTAAACAAAACAAGAAAAATCCAAAGGCTTCTGTTATTGCTGGAGTCACTCTAAAAGCCTTACGCTGGAAACATTCCAGCTGCAGAGTTAAAACAAATAGTTGTATAGAACCTGGTGTAAAAGTTTGCTATGCACATGGCTTTCGGACAAACTGTTTAATGTGCAGCCTTTCACCTCTTCACTGCTAGTGAATCCTGAGGAGGTGAAATACTACTAAGAGCAGCAACTGCAGCTGCTTGAGCCCAGAAGACCTGACTGGTCACTCGTGCCTTCATCGCGTGTGGCTTTTGAGTTAGGCAGTGTCACCAGCATCAGGGATTCTGTTGGGGTAGGAACATCTTTCTGGTTCTTCCCAGGAAGCCAAAAAGAAAGGGGGGACAGAGATTCTTATGAAAAATTTTTATATCTATCTTACTATAAAGAACCTATCAGGGTTTGTTTTTTTTTTTTTCTTTCTTTCTTTCTTCTCAGTTAAATTATGATCTCACTTTAGAGCCAACTCCATCCCAGAGCAGTAAATGGTGCATACTTTCCACATGGCATCCACAGAGATTCTATGAGTTGTGTGAACCAATTCCACATACCTTGAGCAGTGCAGCCATTCCCACCGGCCGAAACCTGATTGGCTCTTGTTTGCCTTTTGCTAAGTGCAGGTATCTGATAATTGATCAAATAAGGCTAATTCACAGCACAGTAGCCATGGCTGGATTCTACAGACTGACTTTCTGTAGCTAGACTTATATATTGGGGAAAAAAAGGACATTTTGTAGCAAACGGAATTCAGTAACAGTATTGGGGAACAACCGGTAAAAACACCCTTTATCAGATTGAGTTTGTGTTCCTCACTTCCAGAGTGTCAATGAGATAATCAAATGGGCTATATCGGCCCTCTTTCTATGCAGCTGAACGCTCTCATGAAAATCTCTGCCCACATCTATTGCAAAGCAAGTATAGCAAGTGAATGTGAAAAGCATTACATGGAGTAGAATGTTTTGGATCTGTTTAGACCTATGGTTCTGTATTATGGTATGTCACGCTGAGCTGAGCTGAATTGCACCAGTCTTGTCAGTTTGGAAACAGAAAAGCAAACATAATTATCAATCGGCATGTCTCCTGCTGCACATGGGGTTTATGCAGGTAAAATAAATAGGATTTGTACCGATGTGGCTCAGCTTAATCCTGTGTGAATTTAGCTTCTCAGTCTATTAGTAAGGTATTAACAATCAGGCAAATTTATAAGAAAACCTGAGGGAGGGAAAGATTTTTGCCTCCAAATACTGGGCAGATAGATACAAAACATCAGAGGGGTGAAGTAATGTGTCATTTTGAAAAACCCCAGCGTTTTGGGAGTAAGCTTGTGTGAGTCATCCTCCGTTCTACTTGTTACAGGTAACTAACTCCTTATAGGCCAAGTTATATTTTTACTTTGGTAGCCAGCTAGGAGCATTTAACAAGGAGACAACTAATTTAAAAAAAAAAAAAAAAGAAGAATATATATATGTCTCTCCACACACACACTCAGCATCTGACTGTATTAGCGTTAATTAACCATGAAGCAAATCAGAAGTGTCCCATCATTATAAAATGCAAGCTATCCAAAAGGCAAGCTGTTTGGTTTTTTTTTTTTTAGTATTGTTATTACACTAGAATATGAAACCAGCAGCAAAATCTTCTGTCATGTGCTGCATTTTCAGGAAATGGCCCTGGTGAGAGGGACTGTCCATGGATATTATTTACATTTGCTGTGAGGAGTTTAAAAAAACCATGGATTTTGGTGGCTGCTGTGATACGCACTTTCTTTTCCTACAAAATTCTATCATAGCATTTGATGGGCATTCTGATTGATACACAAGACTTTTCTGCATTAATACTGAAGATGCTATTTTGTTCTCCTTAATATTCTCTTTAATCTCGTTACAAGTGCACAGATGGTTTCAAGGTGGCTCTTGAGAGAACACTACTTAAAGTTCATGTGAATTATGGACAATGTTCACTTTAAACAAAAAAGTTGGGGAGGGGGGTTGTTCCTTTGCAGTATCTGTTCTGTGAAGTTTGTTAAACGTAAAGAAAGCTTAAGTTCTTGTATCTTAAAAGAAGATCTTATTTAACCCTTTTGTGTTCTAGATTTACTTACTCATGTAGCCTAGAGCTCAGTTTTAGTTTAACATTGTGAAAATATTAAAAGAATCTTGTAACTTTATTCTTTTTCCTCCTGCTAAAAAAAAATTAAACCAATCAGATTAAAGTTTGAATTCCTTTCTGCCTATTCCAACAGATCTTGCTATTTTGCACCATTTCTGCTGCAAGCTCACGTAAGAAATATGAATGGGGAAAATAAATACCAACGGTTAGGCCAGTAACTTCAAGCTGACTTTACAATTGGTGGAAGGTGGACAGTATTTTCTGCCAGTTTGGAAGGGGAGGATAATATTTCTGCTGGGTTCAAGTTTAGTGATTTATTTTGTAAGCAAATCTGGCTAAAACTGATATAGCCTGAGTATTGGTCAATTTAATTTTGAGGTTAGATACAGTGATCCAATGAACAACTTGTTCATACTCTTAAGTGCATACTGTGCACTATATCATTGGCATCCAAGTTTTAAAATGTCTTAAATGTTCTTTCATGGATTTTGACAGTTTCTGCGCCTAGAGTAGCTGTATTTCAAATCATAATGGGCTGGATTCATAATAGATAAGTAGAGGAATAACTATTGTTTCTTAATCATTTAGATGCTAGAAACACAAGGCTAATTAAAAAACAATGGTCTGTATTGGAGGGAGAGAGAATGTCAAGGAGATTATTTAAAAAGAGTTTTGAAAATTGTTTGGAATTGAAATTGTGCCTGATTCATGGGACACGTACACCCATTTTTTTCCTCAAATTAGTATGGTACTTTCAATTATAAAAATGCATGATTCTTGAACAAGATGGCTGTGTTATATAGTAAAGGTAAGTTACATAAAACAGCTCTGCCTTTTCATCAAGTTTCAAACCTAGAGCTGGGTGCAAGCCAAGGCTTCAAGGAAAAATAAGAATTGCCCATGAAGGTTGCTATGCCAGAGCCTGTCCGTAATTGCACTGGTTTCTGTTTTGAAGCAGTTTAGTGTCTTGAATGAGAAGCAATGTAACTGTAAAATGAGGTACTTGAGAATACGAACCACTCTTCAGTAGTGCACAGGCAACACCCTGAAAAGAGTCCTGGTGCAATTATAGCAGTCCAAAAGTAATATTAACTGCTTTTATCTACTCCATGGAAGGTGATAAGCACATTCAAAACTTGAATTTTGCATGACTTTCTTCTTTTGAACAAATTGCAATCCCCTGGCCTCTTGAACACAATGTCCTGTTTATATTTAACTTTGTACTCGTTGTGGTGTTCAGTTCATTCTACAATCATAGCATTTTCTGTGACTATGCTACAATTTGGTATAAATCTCTAAGGGATAAAAGCACTTTTTTTAATCTTAAAATGACTATTTCAGTACAAAGACTCACCAGGGAAGAAAACTGATACTAATGGTGTCATAAAAATATAGGTTTTATAATAGATTCCAAGAAATGCATCAGTGGAATAACTGACAGCACCTATGCTCACAGTTGACGTGTACACAGTTAAGTGCCCAGACAAATGAATTAACATTCTCTTTGTGGTAGTGTAGTTACTGAAATTGTCAGTCATCAGTGGAACAGCAAAGAGAAGGTCTAATCGAAGTAATCCCTTAATGTCACAATGAGATTGGAGCCAATTCACGCTGGAAATAATTTTGTATGCTCCTGGGAACTTTTATACCTAGAAAACAAATGGCAACATTTAAGACAACACTACTTAAAATGAACTGTATTTATTGGCACCAGATGTTTATTTCATCACTCAAATACCTGATTAGAATTCTGCACACAGACCAAAAACAATACAAGCACTAGTAAGCTGTGGCTCAACACAAAAGCTGATGTGTCAGGTGTAACCAGTTCATAATCTTATACTTAGCTGAGACTGTGTCTGTACATACTTTGCTACACAAAGGACCACACTGGAAAAACAGTGCATGAGATTAAACTGTTCAAAAGTATTCACAGTGCACATTTTACATAGTGAACTTTTGTGATAGTGAGCTTTATCTCACTAACAGCAGCTTTTCCAGGAGAACAAACTTTAATGCTGCTGGAAAGAGCCACTCTTAAATAACAGTTCTCAAAGACATCAATGAGAAGGACATATTTTTCTTTCTCTTCCTACTCTTCATTCATTTTTTCCTTTTTGTTGAGGCAGTCAGCATGTGTGACTGGGCATTTGAAAGTAGTTCTGCTTGAATGTTGCTCTTTTGGGCTTTTCAGTACTCACCACAGGAAAAGAAAAAAGCATTAACTTTGTTCTTCTTGCAAGCCCCTGCACGTTAGTTCAAGCAGATTAAAATATGGACGTTTGTCTATAAAAGTGATAACCTCCTTGTGTATTTTACTACCATGATAGCTATTATTTCTTCAATTAACTGAAACTTAATGCAGACATGATTTACTTGTTCTGGATGTTAGGTGATGGGGTTTTTGAACTTCAATTCTGTGATATTGTTCATATACACCTTCCCATAAACTCTGCATGCCTCATCTTCTAACCTGAGGTTGAGTCAGGAGGAAAGAAGGCATGAAAGCAGGAGGCAGAGGATGCAAATTGACAAGTGCTTAGGGATCACATCCACCTTCCTCTTCAAGTCAGCTCAGATCATAAAATAGTAAAGAGGCAAATAATGACTTGCCAAACAGCACCACCTTTCTTGACTTGGTACTACAGAAGACTGTTTTGCTTTATCTTTGTGAATATACCTGTGTAGAGTTTGTCTGAGTCAATTCTGCAACATATGTTATATGCAAAGAAATGAAACAGGACTGTCAGAAAACATTTTTGACTGATTATTTAGTAATAACTACATATTTTGCTACAGGACCTTCCTATTTTGCAATATGCTGCTATTTTCTTTGGAAGAAAAACAAGCAGAACTTTATAAGACTAACTGTATACAATTTCAAATTCAATACATGCATCTGAAGCATTAGGAAAAGATTACTGAAATTATAAATAGTTTTTAAAGATGATGACTGCATCCTCTAACAAAATGGTTTTGTTCTTCAGATAGTAGCAAGTGTCGATGGCAATGGTTTAACCATAAGCAGAATGTTCCTTTCTGCTAGGTTTGTGCAAAGCTAATAACATGCAATAGGATGCTGTGAGTTAATCACTTGTAGCACAGTGACTGTGTAAGTACTGAGAATAAAATTATAGAGACCTACTCTTGTCTGTCGGCTCTCCCTTCACACCACAGGACAGAAGATGGCACCTACTCTTTCCTCAGTCCTTAGTCCCTTCCATTCTTTTCTGAGTCGCAGAAGACGCTTCCCTTCCCTCTACCACGCGTGCTCAGGGAGGATGGGAAACCCCATTCTAATTAAGAGTTCTAAACACTTCAGGGTTTATTAAAAAAAGTTGACATCTCTGAAAGCAAAGTGGTGAAGTCATCCGCTGTATCAGAGATGCAACACCAGAAGGAGCTCTCTTTAGAGTTCTCAAAACACTTGAAAATGGTGAGGTTTTTTTTTGCTCCTCTGAAATTGTTCAGGGTCTCTCTGAAGCAAAGTAGCAATCCTTAAAAGAAAAAAAAGGCATGGCATTGTATCATCTTCTGAAAGGAAGGCCTGCATGATCAGCACTTCTGCATTAAGCTAGCTATGAAAGATTCATTGTTACCTCCTGAAATGCTTAGTCTCATCTCGCTCCTTTTCAAAGGAGCAAATAAATGCAAGACTGAGGAGCAAGAAGAGAATCTGAGCCCTCTGCTAGATAAGCTAAATTCAGAGTTCATTCTTCATTCTAGCAACAGTTTGCCTTCTGTTTTTCTTCCTCCTTCTTCTTCTGCAGTGTTTAAAGGATACTACATTTGCTTTAGATTCCTGAAAGCTTTAGCCAGACCAGTTTCTGGAGATGTCTTTTAACAAAACACATTTGGCAGCAGCACGAGGAAAATGATGACCTCCAAGAATAAGTTAAAATTTACGTTCGCCACTGTTGGCTAGCACAACTGTTCTTGTCTACACTAGAGTTTTAAAATGATGGCTAGCTAAAAATGTTTCATCCGTATCAGCTTTGCATGAATCCTGCTCCTTTGGGTAGTCTGTCATGTGCACAGCAGCCAGAGGCATTACATTTATTCCATCTGCGACTTTCCCCTTCAGTACCCGCCATGTTTATATAGATTAAAATACTAATCGGGTAAGCAGCAGTTAGTTACAAATTATATAGCTATCTTCAAGTCACACTGTACGCCCCTTGTTTTCTCTGTTTTTGACTGTTTGGTCTCAAGTCTTGTCAAAAAATAATAGTTCCAAATGGATCTTTCCATACACGGACACGTACACACACACAAATCTCCTGGGACATCAAATGGCTGAAGCAGAATTATGCTTCTGGGCTAAAAACAGCTTTCACTTTCTGCACACCCACATACATATAATCAATCTTTGTCTGGCTTGTCTTCTGGGGACATGTAGCATGTCCCAATATCTCAATTTGCCTATTTAATAGTAGCTGTAGTTTAAGCATTATCAACTACTATAGACTTAGTCCTGGAAGCATCATTATGCTTATTTGCAATTCCATTAAAAACACTCCCCCGTAACAGCTGAGAAGTTTGAGTGAGTGAACACTAACAGTTGGGTTACGGGTATTTTTCAATAGTGCTATTCCTCACGCTATTCCTCCTCTCATGCTATTCCTAGGGGCACAGAACTCTGTGAAGGGTGTGTGTGTGCGTGTGTAGGATCAGCTAGGTGCTGCTGACCATAGTCCAACTGCTACCTTAATAGCAATACTTTGCCTCTGTTTGAGGCAGCAACTCCTGCTAATTTAGTGGGAGCAGGGAAATACGTGCTATGCGAAACATCATCTGATACCTCTGTCAGCCTCTGTTCAAGCCCCCACGCAGGCCTTCATTGCTCTACTCCTCGACTTCTCTGTTTGCTGTAATTTTCATAGGCTTTCTCCATCATCCCTATTGCAAATTCTCCCTCATCAACTACAGTGTCCCCCCCAACTGTCATGTTCAAAGACAGAGTCTATGTGAAGACAACACAGCGGTAGAGATGATCATGTCTAAAGGTATTGGCAGTAGCTGTTTCCATCTGTAATGAAAATGTTATTTTTAAGTGTTAAATGACTGCTGCTATTTAGTACATGAAATTCCTAGAGCTGTGTTAGTACACTGTAGCAAGTAACATTAAGGCTGAGGTATACTTCCGATTTAAACCCCTTCTTCATTGCTCTTAACTTTCTTTGTGGACTTTCTCAATACAAGGAACCTTAGGGCTAGCTTGACACTACAGCCACTAGAGATAGGCAAGCAGTGTTTAATAGTACCTCTACAGGTACCAAATCCCCATCCAGACTAAGAATAAAAAATTGTGTCTTTGTTCTGCCTTTAATTCTTTCTTTCTTTCTATTGTTAACCCAGTGTTGTTATTCTGTGGATAAAATATAAAGCTATCGCTCATTTGCCAAGTAACGCTAAATGTTCATCAATCACACGGATTGATTCAAAATTATTAGCATGTGGTTGATACTATGAGTTGGTTTGGTTTCTTTACATCAAGCTTCATGAAGATAATTCTCAACTGTCACAGCTACTGAAACAGGCAGATTTGATTGACATAGAGACCATGGGTCAAGTAGACCTGAGTCAAACTTCTCACGTACATCAGAACCAGTTCCTTGCCTTTGCTGTTCTCAGTCTGGATAATAAAGGTAAAGCCAATTACGCTGCCCCAGCTGCATACACGTGCAAGTTGTCCACTGGCTCGGCAGCTGCAATGCTGCTCTGCACTGTTACCCCAAGCCCTGAAAGATCTCAGGATTCACAGAACCTATCATCCATGAGTCCATGAAGGCAATCAAGTTGTATATTGTACCTGCTCTTTCTAACCCCGTTTGTTGTGTGAAACAATAAAATCGTTTATAAAGAGATATCATGTATTAAACAAGACAGTGCTGATCTGTGATTGAATTGTGCTTTCTGGGGTGGCTTTCTTTTATCAGCCTTTGGCCAATAGCAGAAAGGTAGGGAAGGAAATTCAGCAGCCTATGGAACTTACTTAAATCGCTTCACAGGAACTGAAACAAGTGTTAGGCCCTATGCAATTTGCATATATCCAGCAAGCCAGAAAGATTAATGCAGTCTTTAACCATTTGTTTCACACCAGCCCTGATTCAGTCACTTAACATCAACACGGATCAGTTTTCCCTACCCAACAGTCAGCACCTTTCTAGAGTAAAGGCAAGGAGGATCAATTATTTTGAGAGCAGTCTGAAAATAAAACATATCAGGCAGAGCTAAATATCTACTGTAAGGATTACACAGTTTTGTGTAAAATGTACCAAAATAGAATTCTAATACTGAAATGTGTTTCAAATACAACATTACATTTCTGATTTCTCAGAAAGCACCATGGGAGCTGAAAGTGGGGCATTAACAGCAGAAAAAACAAAAGGCAATAGGCTTCCCGCACCGTATCATTCTTCACGGTAAGACAGTCTGACCCTTGCTGTTCTTACTGTTTATGGATTTCTTGGTGTAATTTTCTGTTTGAGAGAGCTTAACTGTGAACTACAGTTTGTGGATACTGTGTAATTCCATTACTAGATAACTGCTACTCCAAAGCATATGAGAAGAATGAAAGCATTAAGTCTTAGAATAGCTAATTTTTATCCTTTATTTTAGAGCATATGGCTAAGGGGTTGATCCCCTAAATAAATAAAAACAGAGAAATCTAAAGTAGTAAATTCTTCCAAGGAACCTGTGTAAACTCTTCCTGCACAGAATTCATCAGCATGATAATTCGGAGCTGCCAGGTAAATAGTCTTCAGTTTAAAAAACCCCAGTGATGAAATGACTTGCTCACTTCAGCCAGAGGCACATTCTTCATGCCATGCTTCTATTGCATACAAATTACTCAATCTGCTGCCCATGACTACTGGGGCCCTATCTGTGCCAGCATAACCAGACAAATAAAAGTACAAGCATTGCACACCAACTCTTACAGTCAATGAAGGCAGCTGAACTTCAAAGGTTTGCAACAGATAAAGGGTTTACATGATGCTGTTCAAACCAGTCTTTTGTATTACTTCTCTGGTGGTATGCAGGTCTTACGGAGAAAGTGTAACAACTTCTTTTGTATTGGTGAGGCACTGAGCAAACTAAGACTTAGTCAAACACCAAAGAAGGGGAGGAGGAATCTTTCCTTCTCAAGGATATGGAACCTGGTCGCATTCCTCGAGTTGCAACAGGCCTAGGACGCTCACAAGATATAGTCTCACGCACACAGGCATTATTTGATCAGAGATGACAGACTATGCAACCTTCACCTGCATCCACTTCAGCAATTTGTTCATGTCATTTGGCAAGGACAGAGAAGTAACACTGGGCTCTAAAGTACCCACTTACCCGAATTTATTTGAATGTGGTAGCCACCCCAATACAGAGTTACCATCCAAACCCACCCACATACAAGAATCAAGCTCTATTTGTGTATTTGTCCATACTGGCTATGCCAAACCAGTAAAAGAAATGTCATCCCCAGTGTGATGGACACAGAAGTTCCTCATCACTCCGAAGCCACAGGCAGTATCAAGAAGCTCAGAGTCACTGGGCCAGGCTGAGCCCCGTGCGCCAACCTCTCTACAGAGAAGAGAATACAAAACCCTGCTACTGTGGAGAGAAGTCACTGTGAGATTTCCTGTGCCTTCTTTGGTAGACAGACAGGAGAAAAGGATAGGGATGTGTAAGACACTGACAGTACAGTGTTTGTGCAGCCCTGGAGCTAATGAGGCATCTCCTGTATTAGTTTCATGCTCTGCCCCTATACCATTTGACCACGATCTGCCTGTACTCCACAGATCCTCTCCTCCAGCAGTAGGAAAGGGCTTAAGACCTCCTCTGCAATAACATCCACCTGCTTTCTCTCCTCAGACAAGTGGCAGATCAACACTGTGGCAAATGATAGATCAAAAGCTCTAGAAGAGAAAGGAAAAGAGTAGAACTCCCCATGCCACACTGGACTGCTGAAGTCCATGATGAAACCTTCCCTCTCTCCATCCCCCAGGTCTTGTTCCAGGTCCCGAAGAACTGGCAAGCAAAGATCAGTGAAGGGACACATGCTCCACACAAGCTTCCTTCCTACATCCCACCAACTCTTGTCCAAAGTTCCAGTAGTGGCTTGGTCTTGGGGGGTTTGGTGGAGGGGGATGCAAGACTTGGGTGGAAAGTCCACCTGGCATGCAACAAGGGCCATTGCTTGGCTGTTTTTTAGGATTAGCACTAACCAGCCTCTCTTGGTAGCCAGAGCAGAATCTTGTGAGCAGAATCTAGCAGTTCATTTAATGAACTGACAGTACCCATTTTATCATCTTGGGCAGAGCTTCCTGCAGAAGCTAGTTTTAGTTACTGACCCAACCTGCGGGTGCAACAAGACCAAACTGTTCCTCAGGAACAGAAACAGTAGATCTCTCTGCCACAGTTTCATTCTCTCTTTGCTCAAGATGAGCCCTGCATCAGTGACTGCACAATGCCAAGATATGACATATCTGGCTCCATGCTGAACTAATGCTTTGTGACTTTCACAAGAACGAAAAACAAATAGACATGGGAGATTACTGAAAGGACAGGTCACTAGCCAGGGTGACTGGGCTCTACACTAGACTGATTTCTTCTTACAAGCCATTTAAGTTTCCTAAGGTTAACTGGAGTGCTATTCTTCTCTTTCTCGCACTAAGAGGGTGATTTTGTTTGCGATGTTGCAAATGTGGCTGTTTCCTCCCAGAGGTATTTGCCCTTTGGGAAAGGGTTCAAAGCATGCAATCATAATTGTAAAGCACTGAAAAACTTGTAAAAAAGCATTACATACAGACTATTAGGAGGCAGTCTGTCAGTATTAATTTCAGAAGAGCATAAATAACCTTTTCTACCAGAAAAAATAACTGCCTGTGTATAAGAGAAAGGGCCACACGCTTATTTATTTTACTGAGTATAAATAAAGCCAATATGCGGCTCCTGAAGGAGAACGTGAACAAAGTAAACCCAGAAGATGAAGGTCAGGGTTTAAAGGACTTTCATGTAAGTTTTAGCAGCCTTGAAAGTAGAAATTCTCCCCCATCTCACATGTCTACCTCTTCCATAGATCAGGTCTTTGGTAGCACTCCAATTTCACATCTATATTTATCTAATGATCAATGGACAAAATTTATTGAACTGCAGCATTTAACAGCTGAGAAGTAAGAGATGTATCAAATAACTACATAGACTTCTGGTATCTGGCTGAAATGAAACTTGTTCCTAGATAAACTAGCAGCTCCTTCAGTTTGACCATTAGGATTCCTTCTCCTTCCACTGGTATTTAAAAAAAAAAAAACCTCTCTGGGAATGCTGCAGCACCAGAGAAATTGCACAAAGCTTCTGTAAATTTCCAGGCTAACAGTGAAAACTTGAAAAAAAACCCCAACAAATACTAAGTGCCATGAAAATGAGTTTGCTACCATCTCTTTAGGCAGCGAAGATTGCAGACAATGTCACTCTTCAAAAAAAGTTTTAGCTTGATATTGCTAATAACAATTCTGTAGACAGAAATTAAATGCATAGAATTATGCAACTGTGTTACAATGCTTCAGTATAAGTCATTCTACTTAAATGCTGTGGGAAGTAAAGCGAGCAAAAGAAGAAACACTTCTTTATAGCAACAAGAGGATGTTATGCCAGGAGGGAAGCAACCATCCTAAGGGCACAATGAACAAGTGCATAGGTGCGGTTGTACTGACCATCCTTCCACTCCACGCAGATGCACAAGTGGTTCTGTACTTCACTGGAGCACTGCTCAGTGTGTATTGCTTGGCTTGCAAAGGCATTGATCAAGCTAGCTCGCAAACCTGGCCAACAGTGTTAGGGCTGTACTTGTCTACAATAAGGCTGGCTGAATCCTTGCTACCAATCTAAACCTGTGGGTCTTGGACAAGTCCGATGCCGAGATCTCCTGACTGCAAATTTGCTAGCCATACAGTGCTCAGCACCTCAGTATCAACACACTACCACCATGCAACATGGACAGCAGCAGCAACACTGACCAGAATTCAGTAAAAACTTGCATTATTTCTTATATTTGGCAGAATTGCCATTTTGGCAGCTAAACTGTGCCCAACCTTGCCCTACTGAGCCTCACGGCCCACTCTCTGGTCTCAGTACAGCCGATGCTTTGGCATAAAGACCATCTCCTGTGGGAAACTGGGCAAGGTCTCTTCTGCTCTAAGATCACCAGGCCACACTAGCCTGCAGCTGCTGAGCTCTGTCATCATCTTTGCTTTTAAAGCACTCTGGACAACCATGATGCTGCACAAAACACACCCATTTATTTAGCCAAATGACATTAGCTCTGCCTATTACACTGATGCAGCCAAACTGACATTTTTATTGATCCAGGTAGCCTGTTCTATGTCCCCTCTTCATTATTTTCCATTTGTCCAATTAACATAAAAGGGGAGAAGAAAAAATAGGCTGTGACAGGACCTTGAATCAGCTAGAGTATTCATGTGGAACTACTCCCCACCTTTTCTTTCAAATGAGCACTTCAAAGTACACCAAGAAGCTCCCAATCTCTAAACTAGAATATGTTCTATTTTATTAGGCTCTAAAATAAGCCCTCTCTTCAAATAGATAAAAAACTGAGATGTGCTTGGTAAGGCAGTCAATAAAAGAGTTTCAAAGCAAATCCTCCCTTCCTCATCACTCTGTCTTTGTGGAAAGAGGGATTCTGTGTCTTCTGCTGGAGTCTCCCTACCCATGTCACTGCTCTTCTTTCCCTTTAAAAGGTTTTCCTAACTGAGAAGAATGGCTATTTTTTTTTGAGAGAAGGTGCAAATACTTCCACAGTATTTCACCTGAGTGCAGCAGCTACAACAAGATAAACGGGCAGCTCTTCCTCACTGCTACTCTGCTACAAGACACGGGACTTGAAACAAACTGAACAAACCAAGCAGCTATACCCTTTGCTGCATAAGCCATCCATCTGGTACCGTTTGCATATACTAAAAAACAAAAACCAAGAACTGTCCTAGCACAGCTCAACTGATGTGCCCAAAATCTTCATTACTACAGTACACCCAAGATAATGAACTTCCTGCAGCCAAACATGAACAGAAGACCTGGGAACAATGAGCTAGCTAAATTTAATTCAGAGAGTTAAACCTTGATTTTTGTTGTCAGATTTGATGCACAACTTAAAAATAAGCCACGAAGAGCTGCAAAGACAATATTCTTCTTCCCTTTACAAAGAAGAAACTAAACAGAAGGCAAGCTGCCAATAAGGTAGCATTTGGTTTAATCACATAAATAACATCTTCCATAACCTCCATTTCTTGATGTCAACAAATGACAGTAATAGAGAAACTGAGATAACAGCAGGTCTCCATGAGCCCAGAGGTAGCACTGGGTCTCAAGTGATGGACAGTTGAGCACTGTGTGCCAGATGGCCTTAAAACCTGTGCAGTGGCTCGGCTCATTCTGAATGGCTTCTCTTTATGGTAGAATGTAAATGGTACGTGTTTACTAAGCTGTGTGGGAAGCAGAGGGAGATGGTTTGTGTAACAGCTCTATTTCTTTGTTTTGTTTTTAAATGAGATGTGTGAACCTGTAATCAAAACGTTTTTAAAAAGCTCTCCCTTTTTACAGCTTCCTTTCCCAGCTGCCAGCATGTTTTATATCTACAAGCTTTGAGAATTTTCATGATTGTTTGATGTAATAGTTTCAACAGCAATTGTAGGTTGTTTGATGTTTCTACATATATCCAGTTAGTTAGCATGGGGATGGCTTTGGTGCCTAATTTGTTCCATTTCTGTTTTCTCCAATATATTTCCACTGAGATCAGAATACCAGAAACAGAGTGAAACTGCACAAGCCAATCAATGTCAGATGCTGAACCCAGCAGATGAAACTGTGAGGCGTGCCTTTTGAATAGCAAAAATAGATTGTTTTTGTTAATTACAGTTATGCAGCATCCCTCTATCTCTCATCTCCCCACCATCCCAGTAGGACATCTGAGATGGTGTATTTTGTCTAGGCTCTCTTCTCTTATTTGGAATCATTTCACTGACTTTGTAAAACAGGCACCAACTACCCAGAAGGCTTCCCATTCAAAGGCAAGATAGGTTACAACGGTTCATCTTGGGCCCCCACCCTGTGTCTCTCAAACAATTCTGTCATTCCAGATGCAGGTGAGAAATTAGTGTAATTAGTACATATTTCTCAGTGGTAGCTGAACTGTCCTACCTTGTATATGCCATTTTTCCTCCTTGTTCCAAGTGCATAGCAGCATCTTACCTTCAACAGTGTAAAGGGAAGATCAAGTCAATTAGCAGCGAGAGGAAAAAAAAGCAGTTCCTCTTGTATGTAAGAAGGGAACAGCAAGTACTGCACAGATTAGGTGGCTCATTACATTCTTTTTCATCTTAGATTTTAAAAGGCAGCAAAAATGCTGAAATATCATCGGAAGTATTTGCTATGAGTCTCTACAGTTATACCAAAGTCTAAAGGCAACAAAGAAGTATTAGAAATGCCATTCGAAGCCTAGGTGCCCAGCAATTCCAGATCAGAGAACGGAAATGCTTCACGTGGCATTTAGAATGTCACAAGCATCAGAGATACGCCCTTTGGAGATGATACAAGGCATCAGTACATCTCATTATCCTTTACACTAGAAAAACCCAAATGTTCACTCCACTACTGAAGTTTTACTGCTAGACCTAGCCTCACTTGCAAAGGGCCCAACCACAAAGAATTTGTTCTTACAGAAAGAAAACCTCTAATACGAAGAGCACTTTCCTTCTGCTGAGTTTCCTACATTGAAGTAAAACAAAGCCCAACCCTTTTCACACAGAAAAATCATCAAATGCATGGATTAAACACAGATTAATCACTATCCCTCTGAGCACGCTGGCAACACTACACATTTCTTTGGCATGAAAAAACCCAATCATGTTCAAATGAGATTGCTGTCTCCATCCAGAATAGAACCACAAGTGATTGAGTTACGATGGTGTACAGCAAATTACAGCTTGTTCATTCAGCATCAGTAGCCAAGGCCAGGTATGACCTTAATCAAATGCAAAGTAAAACCACTTCCACCTGGTTAAAGCTAAAATCTTGTACTATGTTATCATTTATCACGAGCGCTTCAGTAACACTTCACATGCATTCTCCTCCTCTTGCAAACACAGTCCTTCACACACAGTACCTCAAACATTTGTTATCATATGAACGTAGATTTAGGGAGGCAGCACTGAAGTTGTTTACATGGAAATTTGAACAGGCCATGCAGAATAAGACTCTCAGCGCCTTGGGAACTTTTCAACTGCAGCATAAACCAGATGCAATTTTCATGTCATGCATGAATGATGGCACTTCCAGAAGGACAACATCCCCTGTTATCACACTGAAGTGTTGTCTGCCCTTGAAGAGGGAGGAATGCCAGCTCCTCCATCAAAAAACAACACTCCCTGCAGCACAAGATTTTCCCTTAGCATTCTCCCACCTAAGAACTGACCAAGCTTGAACCTGAATTACCTCACAGAAGTTATCAGAATCACAGCCTGTGGCAGTCTGCCAGTATGCCAAGTAAAATACTACTCTGATCTGTGCATTCAGAGTGTCTTTTTTCCAGCCTTGGCTGATTGCCTTTGAGCTGGATCCTCAGCTCCAGTGACATCTTCAAACAGACCAACAGCTGCAAGGTATTGCACTGATTACTACAACAGACTAGCACTAAAATGCTTGTGAAATCTCACTGAGAATGAGACACAGATATTAGAACTCAACAGGGAGACGTGAACTGGAATGGACAAATAAGACATGCAAAAGGAATACGGCATTCACTGATATTAAAGGGCAGCCACCCACAGTGTCACCCCTCTTTTCCTTCACCTGCGCGAGTCCCAGCCAGATCCAATAGCTTTCTGTAAGGTCACTAGGCAGGATGAGAACAAACCAACAGCCAGTGTTTCTAAGTCAGCCTGACTTGTTACATTCAAGGCACAGCATCATGTTTATAGTGTGTCCATTATCCTTGGGTTAGAAGACACTTCCCTAGATCACAAAGTCTCTGGGATTCTAGATTAAAGCCAAAGATAACATGGCAGAACACAAGGAACACAGACTTCACAAGAGGAATTTCTTAAGCACAGCCATTTTATATGATACATGCAGAGAATCACAGACCAGGATTCACAAACCCCAGCTCTCCAACACAGCAGCCACCTAAGCCCACTGACAACGCTAAGGAAGAGCACGAAGAGCTGGACCTGCACAAAGATTTCAGCAGGTAGATGTCCTGCCCAACTCACCGGCTGCAGCCACTGAGGCAGGCCTCAGCAGCAACGATCGCCAGCAGTAATGGTGTGGAATGGCAAAGGGGCCCACACTAACAAACTTGAGCTAACAAGCTGTACCCAGCACCGTGGGACTGTGGGTGGCACAAAGGAAGCCTAAGGTACTGTGGGAATCCTGAGTGGTGTGGAAGATGGGAGAAGCAGTGTGACACTTACCTAAGAAACACCTGGGATCCAACAGTCTGGTTGGCAGAAGCAGTGTGAGGGCTCTGAGGCTTTTCTTTTGTTTTAACACAGGTGCTTATAGTCCACAGAGCGTTGTACTTTCAGTGTTACAGGTTTCCGCACATCTGTACTCTTACATCAGGGATGACCTGGGCCTGTCTACACTGCTGCAAGGAGCTAGACAGTAGAGGCAATCTACTCAAAAAGCAGACTGCTGTCTAGACTTGGGCAACGAACCAAATTCTGCTTCAGCTTTACCAAGAACAGTCAGGTGACCGGAAAACAAATGAGAAAAACAGAGGTGAGGTCACAGGATGAAACTAGAGAAGAAGAGGTCTAGTCCAACAGAAGCTGCATACAGGAATCAGAAACACTCTCCTCTTCCAGGTGTTTTCTGTACTCAACAGCTGGGAGCAATCGAAGGTGCAATCTCTGCCCTTTATAAGAGCTAGGCATGAGCATGTGCATCTCAGAAGTGGCAGAACAGACCTCAGGGTAAACTGAACAGCTCTGCTGTAGATGCTCCTCAGACTCTGCATCTTCAGAGACCCAATCTGGAAAGTATAATCCCAGTTAGCTCTGCAGTAGAGGAGCTGTAAAATGAGAGACATTCCACTTACTTATCAGCTTAGCAAGTAAAGAATTCATGCAGAGTATGGACAGCTCAGATGCACCTCACCCCCTCTGTCTGTAGGGATCAGAGACGTATGGCAATTCCTTAACTGTCAGTGTATGGGGTGCTCTGAGCTAAGCACTCTGCCTACTGTCCCAGGTGTTAACTGCCACTGGGCTAGGAGGAAATCCCAGAAGCAAGTTCTTCCTTGCCCTAAAAGCAGTGCCCCACTTACTAGACCACCCAAAGAATGCAAGGGTAAGCCCGAGTGACACGCCAGAAGAATCACTGCACAGCCTAAACATGCCAGGCATGGCTTCCTAAAATTGCTTCTGCAGTTGTTGAATCATCAGGAGGGCTCTCTGCACACCTGCTGCAGTTTAATTGGTTTGACCACAGGTGATCAGGCCATATACAATATTTTACTTGTGGTACCATCTTAGTACTTCCCTTTTTCTGCTGAAAATTCCTCACTACGCACGTCTGGAAACAGGAACACAAAATTGAGATCACCACAGGGTGCAGGTACAGTGAGCTCTGTCATAACACCCACTATCCACATTCAGTTTGTTGACAGCTCTGTTAGGGCAAGGGGCCACTCTGTTTTCCTCAGCCCACTGGTTCCATTTGCATTACTACCACACATAAAGCAATGGTCTTCACTCCTTCACAGTTCAGTTACCTCCACTCTACAAATTTTTCTCCTAATATTGAGGCAAACTTAATCACTCATCAAGCCAAGTGTGCCTCAGACATACCCTTCCTGTGCTGCCCTTTAAACGTGGAAGCAGTCACACAGTAAAAATCCAAAGAGCCACTGAAAAAATTCTTCAGGTCTCATCTTCACCGCACTGCCCGCAGGATACATGACAATGGCTGGACAGACCATGCTTTTCCAACACTGGTCACTTCCCAAGTTGCAATTTTTTTTTTTCCCCTTCTACTGTTTTCTGGTGTTCCTCTGGCCTCTTGTATCCCCCTCCTATTTTTCTATAATTGTTCAAAGGTCTTTGGGACAGGGCTTAACTTTTCACTATATACACAGTAGAGTCTTGAGTCTGATTGGAGCTCTTAGATGCAACGATACAAATTAATAACAATAGCTGCAGAACAGTGGTAACACTCTCCAGTTGTCATGGGCATGCTGGAAAGATTACTTGATGTTTATAAAGCTCTTTGAGACTCCTGGATGAAAGTCAAGCTAGTGATGCAGAGGATTTATTATTCTATTCAGCACTTCAGTATCCAAGGCTAGCATCTATTCTAGTTGAAAAAGATTTTTACTGCATTGTAAAATGGAAACAAAATGAAATATATACAGTGCATGGTGCTTATGTATAAGGCACAGGCAGCACAGAAACAGAATTTCATTATTGAAATGGATGTAGCTGAAGCTGTTACACACAGTAGGTAAAAGACCAGATTCAGTGACCTCTTATTCTATTTAATCAAAACTGTTAGTATATGGTTTTCCAAAGGCCAAAGAAAATTTGTTTGGGTTTTTTTTTTTCTTTATCAGGTATTTCATCAGTTTGTAATAAACCTTTGTAGTTGCTTATGATGTGAATCTCAAGCAGACTTGACCAGCAATGAAATGAAAATAAAGTGGATGTATGTTTAACAAACAAAACCACAGTTCTTCTGTAATACACTGTGCATTTAACCACCAGATTGTAACCATTCAAAAAGGCTGCACTCCCTCTTCCCCATCACAAGCTTCTGCTCATTTTGCAGCATCCCCCACTGTTCTATTTAGATGTAGGTCCCCAGTAAGTTCCCCCCTGCCCGCCTCCAGTTCTGCACTTGCTGAGCACAGAGGGTAGACGATGTTGTTTTAATGGTGCTAGTTATACTATATGTGGTCTTGCTGTTTCTAGGAATAGACATGCTCAGACATCAATTAACATCTAATTGCGGGAATTAATCTTGTTCCTCTGCCTCAGATGCCACAGAGATCAAACCAAGCCCATTTGCAGCTCTATTTTTAATTTAGTGGAATTACAGTTTTTCCATCCAGTGAAAAATAATTAAGTGACATGCTGTCCAGAGAATATACAGTTCAGGGATCAGGATGTTTATGAAGAAATGAAACAAGCAGGAAGAGATCATAACTCTTTGTGCCAAAGGAAAAGCAAAGCATCTTTGTTACTGCAAGTCTTTCCCCTCTTCTTCACACTTTCTCAGCAGTATTTTCTTCACACCTTCCTGCTTGAGTAATCCTCACAGAGTCAGTGAGGACTATGAGAGTGGCTCGCAAAGGAGCTGAATTTACCACCCTAGCAGATAATCCCTAATTCTCAGGGTTGGCCTGTGCATAGGGGCAAAAAAAGCATGGAAAAAAGATAAAACGAGGAAGTGGAGGGAAAGGATTTAAAAACAACAACAGTCAAGCAAAATGTTTTTGCAGCACTCCCTTAAAGCAATCACCCATCTTCTTTATTACCTGCTGAAGAGAAAAATTGCAAGCCATGGACAAGGCTTTGTACTGCATTTTGCAAGTCTTTGTACTGAATGAAGCCAAGCAGCTTTGAGCAGACAGCTCCCCATCTTAAGATACTGCCCCAGTTTCCTATGTACATGAGCAAGGAAGACTTGAGCTTGGCTTGTGAAGTTAGGGTGGAAACAGGCTGGATTATTCAGCAAGAAAAAAGAGAATCCTATATAATAAGAGTGAACCTGCAACAGATACCAATCAGAAAGCTATTTGTGCCTGACCCTCTAAAAGGGCTGTGTGAGAGAACTCAGTCATGAGACTACACTCTGGGATTGGGTCGCAATACATTCTTATATTAAACCTAAAGCAGCTGAAGCAAGCATTATGTCCACTTACAACGCAGACTAGTGACCTGTATTTCTGACTGTATGGAAAGGGACTTTGATGGCTCCTCCAGTTTTCAGAAAGAACTGAACCACTCCTTCCTCATTCCTAGGTTAAATTGGCAAAGTCCTAGGTTAAATTCCAAGGTCAATTGGCATGACACGTAGCTTCACTGATTTTTACTGCTTGTGTCAGTCCAGTTATTCTCTTGACTCCTCAGCACTGGTGGCTAGATCAGAGTTGATCTCACCTAAGGCCATCACCCCTTTGCTTCCTTTTCCTGTCATTTGCCAAATACAGCATGCCTAGTAATGAATACCACTGAACCCTCCTTTTACTTCCTCCTGCTAAAGGAGGATGTGGAGCATTCCCACTTCAATGCCTTCGTAACAGCTTAAACTCCCTCCCAAAATGCAGCTTAAGGAAAAGGTGCATGTGTAAAGCTTTCTGGCACCTTTACTGTAGGTCACTCCCTGTGTGAGGAGCCCATTTGGAGTGGATGAACATCAGCCAGCCGTGCACCCATAGAAATTTCAGAATTTACCAAGAAATAAAAAGGGTGGTGAAGGAGCACCGCCATTCCATCTGCTCTCATAGGCTTTCAAATCCCACTGTCTTACTTTGAAGAAAAAAAAAAAAAAAAAAAAAAGGAATAGTTCTCAGAGCTTTGGCAGCCAGACCCATCTTTCCCACATTGCATCATAGTCCTAAATGTGACAAGTGTTGGTGGAGATTTGCCACGTCACACCTGATTCAAGAAACTTCTGGTTCCTGTAGAAGGGGAAGATGCTCAAAAACGAGACTCATTTTGGTAAGACTTTCCTAGGAACAGGTCAAATTTACATGCATGAAAGGCAGAGACAGGCTGTTTGTAGCAATCTGCAGTAAGAAGACAAGAAAACCAAACCCATTTATTCAATGCACATCATTAGTTACTTAATTTACATTCCTACCAAGCAGCAATAAACATCCTTCTGCTGCTTCCCATTCCCCTCCCCCCAGCCTTGCCATTAGGAGCACAGCTGGAGGCAAGGAAGGAGTGGGAGAGGAGGGAAACAGAGAACCTAATTCCATAAACCAATTCCTACATAATTCTGCCAATACATGTCAACCTTGGCTTATAACCTCTGTGCCCCCTGCAGTCCTTACTCATTGCTGACAGTAGAGCTCCAAACTACTAACACCACATCTCAAGAACAATTTGACTTGCTTGCCACTTCTTCTACTACCTTATTCCTGGAGTTTTCCTCTGTCCCTCCTAATTGCATCCCCCCAATTCACTCCTCACCAACAATCCATACTATTACGATCCAGTACTTTTCTGAAGCAAGAGAAAGTAATGTGATCAGTGAAAGAGCTGAAACAAACCATTCCATGCTGTTTCATCCTATCCTGCAGCAAACATATTTTCTTTAGGAGGCTGACATTGCCATAAAACAAGAACATAAAAAAAAATGAACCCTTCCCAGCACAAAAGTCTTAATTCTCTGTCCAGGTGAAACCCCCACAAAACATATAAAGCAAGGATCATTCTAACTGGATGGTAATTACCACATTTGCAAATTACACAGAATTTTCTGGTGAGAAAAAGCACTCAATATCACCTTGGAAATACATCCTACGGTACGGAAGAAAAAAAAGAATACAGAATTAAAACTCTCGGATAAAGAAAGTAACCTTAATGAAAACCCTAAGCACAGAAACAGTACTTTAAAAAGTAAGCCATGCTCAAACAAAAACATCCTCACATTCAGAGATCTCCTTTCTTTCTTTCTTTCTTTCTTCACAGACCTCAAAGGCACAGACAGTGACACCCTGATCCAGGAGCAATCAGCTTACTTCTTCAGAGTAACAGATACACACCTGAACTCAATAGTAACAACCAGTTACAGTTAAAGTGGTGCAGACATGAGAAAAGAATTCAAATTGCTAAACACAACAGTATTTTGGGGAACATGCAACAGGCATGGAAGTAATGTCAAAGCACACCAGCATTTTACAGGGTATTTATAAATAACAGCCAAGATTTTACTGAGTAAGAGAAAAGGGTGTTCAGATGAAAGACTGCAGTATCCCATTTCTGACTTAAGTTGCAAAGCAAACCAAAATGTGACTTACATTCCTACCTCAGTTTCCCATTTATGTAATAATGATACTAATATTCAGACACCTTTTAAAATATTTTACTATCTTTGTTTGACAAATGCAACATTAAGTTTATTCATGCTAGTCACTTCTATCATACTCATTAGCTCTACTTGAAGACATCACAGCTTTATTAGACACCAAAACTGCTTCATAAATTTCAATTACCTAGTACAAATCATTACTACTATTATTTTATTAACTCTTGTGTAATTGCCTGTTGTGCATACAATTACAAAGTTAATATATGCAAATCCCACTTTAGAAGTTTTTTCTGTACCTTTTATCTGCATGCTTAGCACATGTGTGTGCTTAAATAATTTTTTTCATTAGCTTTAAAATCTCCTTCCTGAAATTTTCACTGTTCTTACACATACTGGTGTGATTTAGACATTGAAACATGATTTTTTGTGATATTTCTTACTTCCAAAGCAGCCATTTGTGTCACTGGAAAGAAAAAATCATCTTACCATTTAGATGTATGCAGAAATATTTATATTTATAGGAAATCTTGAAAAAGAGGATCACATCATTATTTCTCTGATTTTTAGAGAGGAAAACAAAGACAGCCACCTAGTTGGGTCTTAGACATAATTAAAGTATCAAGATCCCTAATTACTAATCAACAGCTTTCACTCAGCTGTTGCCTATTGATGGCAATGGTCTGATTTTATATAACACCTGAGGACTTAAAACATGCACCTGAGAGAAGGTGGCATTCAGTTTTGAGTATTACTCCAACGACCATTATTAGTTGGTAAAATAATCATGTGTTCCCTGAGGCAGGGATCAGAACTCTGGACTTCCAGGTGATTGAAGTACTTCATATGGGAGCCAAATTTCCTTTTCCCATGTATTATTTTGTGCTTTGATGACACAGCTTCAGTAACACAGGTAGCAACTACTCTGCTTCTCTCCCAGTAAGCTACATGCTTAGAGTATTCCTGAGAGTGGAGAGAGATGTGACTTTGAAAGTCGTGAGGTTGCAAAGAAAACAATCTCTCACTTTCTGCACGGTTTCTCTGACAAGGTGTTATATACCAAGGTGACACCTCCATCTCTTCTCCTACAATGAGGATACATTAAGGCAAAAATAAAAGCTCTCCTCTTTTTGTACTCCAGACGATATCCCAAGTGTTTCCAAATTAAACACTTGAACTCTAGAGAGAGACAGGATGGATGATTAGCCCTTCCACTCAGAATTTCCTACTGGTTAGCTCTGTCCTGCGTTCAAAACGCTGTTCTGGAAGTCATTTTGATATACCTAGCTTTTCCTGTACCTCATTCAAGGAGCACAAGTGGGATTGGATACAGGTTTCAGATTCAACTCCAGGGACAGGTGATTAAAAAATAAAGCATTCTGGCATTTAAAGCACCATACTTTGTTGTGCTTAATTGTTTTTGGTATCTAGCTCTTAGAAACTGATGTAATGAATCTGTACTTACTTGCCTTCCTCAAAATTAACAAGCATCTGAAGGTAAACACAGCGAGTTGTTTAAAAAAAAAAAAAAAGTGGGGGGAAAAAAGGGTACAAGACTAAACTGATGGAAAGCAGAAAACATCTATAATCTTAGAATAAAAGAAGAGATTTCAGGTAAGACTATAGCAGTTTTACCTATGCAAAGGTGAGCAGGTCCTGTACAGACCCATACTCTTCCCTGGAGCATGGCACAAAAAGTGAATACCACCTCAGGAGCCATGATACGTGGCAGTCCCCAAGAATTAGATGGGAAATTATGAAACCATGATTGGAAAAGCAAGGAAAACAACAGATAAAAACTGAATGAATCATGGGGCATCTCTTGTAAATAAACATAACGACGATGGAATTACTGTCAAATCAAATTATACAAATTACAGATTGTAAGCTGTAGCTCCAAAGCAGCCTGATTGATTACTCAAAATGAAACGAGAAGCAGGGTGAGAACACCTCCAGCATATTAAGCAGCCCCTCACCCGGCAGCTGCGGTTCCAGCAGCATGGCCAGGCCTAGGGGCGAGCTGGGGACGAACCACCCCGGCAGCAATTTCATTTACAGCGTGACATTAACAGCCTACACGTTACTTAGAGGTCTTGTTTCTCCCCGGTGCGGTGCAGCCTTTGGGTAAGGGTGTGATACCCGGTTGGGAAAGCACTGACGGGGACGGCGCGTTAGGCAAGGGGGAGAGGCCACGGCAGTGAAAGCGAGCGATTGCGGTACGCCTGCCCGCCGCTGCCGTGGTGGAGCTGCTTAGGCTAAAAAAAGGAAAGTCGCCCATTTAACCAACAGAGTTAAAACAAGGCAAAAAGAAGCCCCGACACTGGCACCTCCTCCTCCTTCTCCTCAACCCGGCGGCCCCGCCTTACCTCAGCCGCGGGGCCGGCGGTCTCCGGCTCCCTCTGCCGGGGCCGCACCAGCGGCAGCGCCGCTGAAGTCGCCGCCATCCCCGGCTCCGCATCTGCGGCCCCCCGGGTGGGCACCCCCCGCGTGGGCACCCGCCGGCAGCGGGCCGCCCCTCCGCCCGGCTCCGTCAGGCGCCCTTGGGGCGACCGTTAAACGGCCGTTGGAGCTGCCTCGAGCAGCGGCCGCGAGCCTGTGGTTGGCGGGAGGAGGCTGCCGGGCAAGGCCCTGGGGGTCCGGGGGAGCCCCTCGGCGGGGACGGCGGCCTCGGGGCGTCTGCCGGGGGCGGTGGAAGCCAGCGGGCTGCGGGCCCTGGAGCCGTAGGCGGAGAGGAAGGCCAGTGGTGAATTTGGAAAAGCAGGGGCAGCGGGGCGGGACCCCTCCTTTGGAGCCCAGACGAGGGAGCGCTGCTCCGGGCGGGGCCGGGGAGGGGGCCGGGGCCCGGCCTGAGGGAGGGTCAGCGTGTCGGGAGCGGGGCGGCTCCGGGCAGCACCCCTGCGGTGACAGCGGCTCCCCGGGAGCTTCTGGGCAAGGCCCCAGCGCTGCTGGGAAGCAGCGGGAAGTGCTGCAGGTCGGGCGATGGCCCCGCCAGGGAATTCCCTTCGGCCTGCCCCGCCGTCGCCTTGCGAAGGTCTTCTGCGAGGTGCTGCTGTGTTAGGTCTTTCGCGGTGATATCTGATCAGAGTAAGATACCGCTCCCTGGGACAGATAAACCACCTTTCTTGTAAAAAGTAATCTCATTTCAAATTTGAATGGTCTCCTTCAATAGAATAAGTTGTTTTTATCATTTATTCTGTCTGTACAAAACACGCCAGATTTCTTGCTAGTGATAAAGCTATAGCAAAGGACAATGTTTAACAAAGATATCAAAGGGTTTCTCACAAAGCGATGCTCAATGTACACTTCACATTATTAATACCAAGGAAAGAAATAGATGGCCGTTGTAGATCATCCATCTCCAGAGGGAAAAGGACTTTCCACAGCAGGTTTTTATGTAAAATTTCATCCGGTGCCCAAAAAGCCCCAATTGGTTCTTTCAGCTGTATTTCACTGAGTATCATAGAACAAAATAGTAAACCCTTAAATACATGATTGGCATTAAGGTCACAATGTCAGCCTTAATACGTCACTGTTACCCATCTGGCTGGGTGTGTGGAGATCAGCCAGCATTAAATAGTTTGTAGGTTGCTTTCCCTTCACTCTTTGCTTGCCCAGCAGTTTGGCAGCATTTGCTTGGGATACTCTGCAACAAATTATGTGAAAGAAGCAAAAGCAAATATTGCCTCAGCTGCCTTAACAGCGTGAAGCTCATACTGTAGCTCAGCTAAATCTTCCTTTGAGGTCTTGGCCAGACAAACTGTTATTTAACTCACCTGCTTTTATTTTTTAATAAAATTGTCTTTAAAATGTATGAGGTGCATCGGAGGGGACAAGGTGTACAAGGACAGAAAGTGCACTGTCAGCCAAATAAGCAGCTAAATGCAATAAATAAGTAACAAGAGGAAGCAGAAGGCCCTGAAAGACGGGACCATAAAGATGTGGGAATGCCCAAGAGAGCAGTCTCGTAGAAGAGCAAACACTACAGCTTTGCTCTTAGAGAGCCACCCGGCACAGAGGACGTGTAAGAGAAAGCTACCAGTGCTTGGGGCAGATGCAGTAAGACTCCAAACGCAAGCACAGGCACTCCCAGGGCTAGAAATATTAATGCTTTACATGGAAGTCGTCAGACAGATGCTAATTGCAGGTCGCAAGGGAAAGGAGAATGAGTTCCTTACTGAGCTAATGATGAGCTCCATGTGACTGTCCTAGGGGGATTAGACAGTCTGCCATTTCAGTTCACTGAAAATCTTATGGCATTGCTCAGTCATGACTGAAGCCAATTTAGGCAAATCTGGAGATGTCCCCTCTTCTTCCTTTCCCTTCCCCAAGATGAGAAGGGCAACACTCACGTTTCCCTAATGCCATGTGTCCAGCAAGTCAGAGACGCTATGTGATGCCTCTAAACCTTTACAGAATGGGCAGTAAGTAACGTGCCCGGGCTGCTTGCTTGTTCATAAGAAGAATCAAAGTGAAGATGAGGACGAGGGGAGGGATATGACTGTGACCTGCCCCAACTGATACATACAGAAGTACACGGGGAAAAATCCCAACAGCCATCTGTTGGAAAGTGACACCGTCATGAAACTGTTAAATCTGAGTTGATGTCATTCTTCCCAAGTGTTTCATTGATTTGTTACATTGCCAAAACCATTATTAACTGCCCAGATCACTGTGTGCCCTTGGCTTCGCATTTCTCCATTTAAATAGATGGAGACTGGGGGAGATATTTTGAAATAGAGGAGCTGTAAATTTAAGTACTATTTGATTTTCAGAGGTGCTGAGATTTCTTAACTGCCGGTGAAATGCATTGGAGGGGCATTTGCTCAGCACTGCTGAAAATTAGGGTGAGTTTGCTCAGGTAGTGCATCAATATGAAAAGAAAAGCCTAGTTTATGCAGCCAGGTTGAAGATTTTGGCCATGATTTCTATCAAGCTTCAGTCTAAGGCCAAGTGCAAGATCCATGTGGCACATGGAAAAAAATCCTCATTTTGTTCTTCACCAATGTTAAAAGCAGCAATTTTGACTCAGCTTTTCTTTCTCAGTACCACATGGTGCTCTGGAGAGTAATGGGCCTGCTCTGGTATGTTAATACTTAGGTGCTCATTAATAGTTTTCCCCTTTGGGGCAGGGGGGCAGGAGGTTTGATAGCTGAAATTTCTGACCCTGGCTGTGGAAAGCCCTTTTCTCTGTTCCTTAAGAACAGGAAAACCTATAACAAGATTAGTTTTACCATGAAAACGCAAAAGGGCCTGTGGTACATTAATTTTTCATATGGAAAAGATAGAAACAGGTTGCAAGTTTAAATAATTTACTTAGAAGAGGTAACATCCTCTCTTTTATCTCAAACTCATCCATTTTTCAAATACAGATGTTTCTGAGGAACAGACCACTGCTGGCCTCTGAACAGTTTGTAGTGGGTGTGGTTTTACCAGCTCAGTGGAAGCCCCGGGTGATAAGCCAGCCCCTAGTGCCAGCTCATCCCACCAGAGCAGGATCAGGTGAAGAGCAGGGTGAGGGAGAAGAAAGGCCCTATCCGTCAAGACTTCTGTAGTAAAATGCACAGGTGAAAGCCAATAAACTATCCCTTAAAGCAGCCTAGATCCTTATGGTGATACCCTTATGAATTTATTCTCGAACCATCTAGAATTGATATTATTCTTGGACTCACATCTATAAGGATTTCTGGGATGCTCTTTCACACTGTAGTTATTAGGTGAATAGCAAGCTTTGCTGTGCTTTAGTCATCCTGCTTTCTGGGGTTAAGCTCTATATAAGGAAGAGGAACACCTCCCAAAACTTTTCTGGCTATATAGTGCAGTGTTGTTGAATCTGATAATTATGATTAATACTGTGCAGAGGGTTACGAATGCAACAGTGCTAAATAGAGAACAAGAACAGAAAGTGTTTGAAATGCACCAAAAACATTCAAAATATTCACAATAGCAGAAAAATGAGTCTGTCTTTCAGATGGAAAGTTCCATCTTTCAGAAATCTCCATCCAAATATCAATGTTGGAAGCCTTTCTTTACCAAGAATTCACTCTAGTTAGAGACTGAATCAGAAAACAAAATCTCCTGCTGCTTTCAACACCTTTCCCAACAAGAAAGAGAATTATGAGCATAACAGTAAAGTGTATTTTCTAAGGCATTGCTCTCACACTAGGAAAAGCAGCTTTGGAAACACCACCACCTTGAGCCTCCCACCACGTCGGGAATGGCATTAGTGAAGAACCTGGCAGAAGAGGAGCGACTTAATCTCGGCTGACTGGTACTGGGGTGTAACCACTCATAAAGATCTTTCTACCATGCAAGGTCTACTAATAAGGAATTAGATCAGTGTCCCTCATCTCTCATGACAGAGTAGCCTTTTTAAAGGAAAAGTGTAGAAAAATAATTGTTTTCAAAATTCCACATTACAAAACCATCTGACAGATGGCAGCTGACAGGGAATGTGGCTGTTTTAACCTAACTTACACATCTGAGGAGCAAAAAGCATTCTGCACTTGGGATGGATAGTTAAATCAAGCTTATACTATTTGCTAATGATTAGCTTGTGAGAGCTGATTATATTAGATACTAGCTATTTTCCAACAGTTATATGACCTCATGGAACAAGCCCGTACCAATCTGATTTTAGATTGCAAACATTACAGTGCCAAACAGTGATGGCTGTGAGTACAGTCCCTCTGCTAAAATTTTTTCACATAAAATACTCAGTTCTCTGGGTGCGAGATCCACTTATAGAAACTGTTATCTGCTCAGAAACAAAATTCAGACTCAGTGGGTAAACAATTTGTTGCGGATAGCTTGGGTAGATCAACAGTGGCAGGCTGGGCATACTGTCGTTGTTCTCCTGTGTACCCACAAAACACACTTGTAAGGGTACATGCTGCAGATCAACATAAAGGACAAGCAGAACATCAAGCATTTTCTTTATGGAAAAAGTGAACGTGATGCTTTTGTCAGCTGCTTCCAGTAGATGACATGAAACTGTGGGCAGGAAATAGGAAGCTCTAATAGAACAAAGCTTTTCTAAAGGGCAAGTCAAGCAAGCGCTCTCTAAAATTTCCAAAAGAACAAGCACACGTTTTGCAGGCAAATCTGCTGTCCGGCTGGATCTGTTTACCACCTGCCTTATCTCAGAGGCACAGCTGAAATAATAACAGGGATTTTGATGCTGGCGAGTTGCTTAAATATGGCTCATTAAAACCCAGGGTGACTGGGTATGGTGAAGTATTTGCTATAAGACACAGTAATATCAGTATCAGGGACTGACATGTAAGAACGCCCTTGTTGCTGGCCCTAAGCTGGCCCTAAGCTGGCCAACAATGAGGGCTGTCTGCTCGAGGGAGGTGGGATATGACTTGGTTTCACTCTGAGGAAGGGGCTTGAGGAGGATATGGGAAAAAGGGGACTATGTATAAATCCGAGAAGCTGCAGATGGACAACCTAGTCTACGTCTATATCAGTGTCACTGTCACGTTAGATGGTGGCCAAGATAGGATTTACTCTTCTAGAGCTTTTACAAGGAGCTGAAGCTTCCAGGCAGGCTGGAGAGAGAACTGCTGTGGGGCTGGGTACGACATGGTGCTTTTCTTATTAAAGAAATGTGATTAGCCTATTGCTTACTGTACTTCCTAACCTTGGTGATTTGAAACCTGTTTCATGCTGACCATGCCTGTCTATGATCCCACCGCGCAGGACCTTGCTGTGAAGGCAGTTGGCTACCCAGGAGGGATGATTAGCGACTCCCCCCGCCATCACCCTCACCCAGAAAAGGAAAACAACTGCTTTATCTGACCTCTGCAGAAAACCTAAAGCCTCCAGCAGCCTGAAAGATGAAGTAGATACTGATCAGTAGGAATCTTGCCACTGGTATCTCTGGTCCACTCCTGCCAGCCCTCAGAGCACACTTGGCTTTTTCACCCTCCAAGGCAGACTCATGCTTTTCTGTCAGCTCCTGAATCATCTTTTTGTTGTCACAAACATAACAGAGTAAATGGGTATGCACTGAAGCTGAGGCATTTTAACCAGGACTTTTCTATTAACATTCATTCTGAATCCTTATCCACAAAGGTGAAATGTTGGGCTTATATTGTTTATTGCTTCACGTTAAGTAAAACAATTGATTCTTCATGGAAGAAAAGTACTGGCACAGAGGTATCAATCAAAATCCTAGTCTCTAACCCACAACTGTCTTAGCATGTGGGTACCAGAGGAATATGTCAAAAGAATCAATGTGCCTTTAGCCTTCATTATATAGTAATAAAGAAGAATTTCTGATTCTGTATCTGACTTACTTGCTCTTCTCCCTTTTGTCTCTCTGAAGCAGGGCAACAGAACATACACACACCGAGGTACCCAAATCCAGTATTTAAGACAGCAGAAAACTGATTATAATACTATTCTCTGCCAGCTCTCCAGAGATCTTATAACTTCACAATTGCTAATTCAGCCTCAGAAACACCAGTGAGATAGGCTAGAGCCATTATTTTCATTTTTAAATATGAGGAAACCAAGAGAGAGTGAAAGGCTATGACTCATGGAGTATCGCTTCAGGAAGACATCTTAGAAATGTGGACTTGCTGTATCAGAGCAGACTGGTTGATGAAGGCTCTGCCCCCATTCTCACTGAACTTCAGAAGAGTGTACCTGCTTAACTTAATGGTGTTGGTTACACATTTGCAGTTGCCACCACCAGATAAATCAGAAGAAGGTATAAAATCCTGAGACATAAAATCCCATCATTCACAGGGCATACACTAATCACTTTTATAAAGAGCTCTGTCTTCGTCTTGCTTACTTACTGCATGTACCTTATGTTATTACCTGTACAGCAGCCAAGATTTAACAGGCCAGAGAAAGGGACCTTCTTCCTACAGCTTGCTTTATGTCATTTATGGCACCCTCCTGGAAGATAACTGTGAGGGTCCTTTAGATGGAGAAGCTAGAGCTCAGCTGTCCAGGTTTCTAGACAAGTGCTGCAACTGTTTATTTTTAAAAAAATAGAGGCACCATCACAACCACAACATTTTAATGAATTTATGACTGCATTGCTCTGTGCTGAACTCACCGCTGTTTCTATGAGTTAGGTATCTATCCTTGGTGCCTTCTGGATGAGCCCCTACACCTGTTGTGTCTGGTTCCTCTTTCATTGCTCTGGGCATTGTGATTCTAGATATTCTTTAAAGGGTAAAATGAAGTCTTCCAGTGGATTTTTGTGTTCCCAGGATTGGACAGGCATTGGAAAAGGAGGCTGGTTTTGCTTTTGTTTTCTGCAACTGTAATGTTGGACTGAAGTGCCTGAAGTTGGACACCTAAAAGTCTTTTGCACTAGCTTATCCTGAGTCCAAAAGAGGAAAGAAAATTGTACTCTACATTCAAGCTCTGTGAAACCAGAGTAATTAGTCCTTTATTAGAGAAAAAACCCCACACTTTTAACTTCAGCTCCTGAGTTTTTCCAAGACCATCTAGAACTTGAAATCCATACTATTTTGGATTGTTTGCTTTGTCTGAGAGCTACTTGTTTTAACTCATCACCCACTAAAATCTTCTTTGAGTCCTTTCTCTAGGATATATCAAAGGGATGAAAAAAAAATGTAATTCTCAGGGGAGGGATGCTGGTGTTCAATTTTCCTTTACCCATTAGAGAATCAGGATAGCCTATTAATGGTGTTGTAGTGAAAACACAGCTCTCCTTCGCAGTCTTTAGCATAACAAAGGAGCTGATTTTAGTGGTTGGCTACATATTCATTTTAATGGAATTTTCTTTCCTCCCTTATTAGCCAAGAAGAGGAATGTTTCAGATTACTGCTGCCCCCCCAGTGTACCATGTTCTCCAAGAGAGGTGAATGTATCCAGGAGGCAAATGAAACCTGCTTTGGTTGTCTCTAAATGTTTGGGCACCCGGGATTCCCTTCAAGGATTTTTCATTTAGCTGCCTCTCCTTCTGCATATACATTTCAGTTGATCTAAGAAGCTCATCCTACTTTTCTGCTGAGAATACTGATAGTCATGTATCTAATTTACCGTGACACTGTAGAAGACAAGCATTTTCCATGCCCAGCTCAAGACACCCTTGCAATCCATTTTCTTCTCCTGCACCTCCATTTCATAGTCCTCCTATCCTTGCAAGAGCTGTAATTTGCAGAAATTAATGCCATGGACATTACTATACAATGACCTCTCTGTTTTCTGGGATTGGATTATTCACATTGTGGTTTATCTCTAGTATGGCTGCAGAGGTAGTTGGCTCTGATACACTTTATATTATAGCTTAGGTGCAGTGGTGGAGAATATGGACATACCACTTACAGGCATGGAAATCACAGAGCTGTTCTGTGTTGTGTGGAGCCCCAACTATAAACCTTGGCAGATTCAAAACATCTCAGTGCATGCGCCAGGCTGGCAGGACCAGGTGGGCTGTCAGGAATAGTGCGCAGGGACAACTTCCAGAGCCACAAGAAGTCAGGCGGAGTACAGCTGTGCACAGCAGCTCTATGCAAGCTGGATCTGAGCTAACGCCATGCAGAACCACTGCCTCCACACCTGCAGCTCCATGCTTGTGGTTCCAGGGCTTGTTCGTTCAAGCCATGATGTAGCTGCAGACCTAGATCTGGGCTAGCACTGCGCTGGATTAATGAATCCTCTCTCTGGAAGACTGGGGAACCCCAGTGTAACTCTGCAAGAGCCAACCTAGCTCCGATATGGCCAGATAATAAGCTCGACTGAACTCAGATCTGCACTGGACACAGATATTGGGTATATTATGTAGTGCTTTCAGGTGCACTCAGTAGCACTTGTATAGGTTTCTTATCTCACAAGTTTCCCCATTACCTTTGATAATGGAAACTTTACTATAGGATCTCTCTCCTATCTCTTATCCGATAGGATTTATGTATATGGGAAGAAGAATGAATATGGCAGCTGAGATCTGCAAATTTGCCAAACAGTTCAACTGCAGCAGCTCAGCACACGTTTCCATCCTTAGTAGAATGCATTTTGCAGGAGATTCTAAAGATGAAAAGCTGTCCAGATATGACTTTATCAAACACAGCTTCATTCTTGGCTCGTTTGTTGCCTCTGATGCTTTACTTGTTCACGTAGATATAAGAAGACAGATTCAACCTGAAGTAGCACCTGCCTTACATTTCCAAGAGGCATGGGAATGACCAGGCAGAGTGCCAAGACTGAGGATGCTACTGGAGAGGCCACCTGACACAGAGAAAAATGGACTGGTTTCTCTAGCAGGGGTGCTAAATATAGCTTGCAATACATTTGATGTGCTTTGGGCCTTTCAAGTTCAGGAAAAACAACACTTTGGAGGGAAATAACAGTAAATAATTTTTTGAACTAGCTGATTATGACTACTGTTGCTCCACTTCTAACTCTACTCCCAAGTCCTTGGCTGTCCTTTTTGCCCCATTTGTGTGCATTATTTCCTTCAAACTGATTTAATAGAAAGCATATTTGCATGCACATTTTGTTGCACTTCAGTTTCTCCAAAACTAGGCTTCTTTGGGATTTTTGGCTTCCTGTATCTGCTTTTTGCCACAGCTTCGCAGTTTTCTCTTTGTTTTGGCTGAGATATAAAATCTGAGATTCTGAGCAACTTTGCTTATTGAGGTTCAGCTTTTTGAAAGAACCAGAAAATAGCTCAGTTTTCTTCAGGGAAGTTCTATTAGCTGTTTTCCTTTTTAATGCCTCTTCCACCTCTTTCTTAAGGATCTGTACTGCCCTTTTTATTTATTCTAGTTCTCCACATCTCTTTTTTTCCTCCTCCTCAATCCTGCAGAGTTTTCCACTTAGCCATGCTTTGTATGAAAAGCCTTGCACCTTTAAAATGCCTTCTACCTTTAGAAAAGAAAAGTATACCATGGTGCCAGCCATAATATTTGAATACAGCATGGGATTTTGAGTGTTATACTTCAATTTGTCTATCCTCTGCACTGCCTCCTCTTTCTGTATGTCATTCTCCAGTACTAACTTCCTGGGCAAGCCATGAGGAGGACACAGTCATGTTTATTCAGAAGTCCCACTTGAGAGGTGAAGCCAACTTCATGGTTTGCTGAGGCTTATAGGAAGTTTTGAGGTGATTAATAGCTGCTTAATAATTATAGAAGAATGAATAATCTCCCTAGCCAAATCACTGTCCTGCCAGTAGCATCTGACAGGCTGAGAAATCCGTTTGAATGCAAAGTTATGTACCCTTCACCAAAGGGGACATTTCGGGGGTGGATGTTTAAAATGAAAACTATGTTTTGGCAAATAAAATTTACATCAATAAAACATAAGCCTGTAACTTTCGATCTGCAGTCAAATTACAGTCATACAGGATCCTCTATGTGGCTGCTGGGACCAGTCTGGCAGTCAGAAATGCAAGTTTATTTTAACTCTTGAGTCTATCAGATGAAGTATAGCTTTACCACGTTTGAGATTGTATCCTACAGAGAACTTCAACTGTCCTACAGCTATGGCTTATAAATCCCTGACCTGACATTATAGCGAGGGATACTTGTTTGCTATTTCTCTGCTACAACCATTAGAGAGAGCTTTCTCTTGATCCAAGTCTGCAAAATTAATTCCTACAGACCTCAGGCTAGCTGGTGGGTTAGTTAGCCTTTTCTCTTTCTGTCATCAAAAGAAGAGTATAGCATGAATAGAAAGAGGCCATGAACATGGAGAACAGTGCAATTATTTCAAGTTCATATTTTTACAGCTGTTTGTTAATCATGCCAGCAGTTTCCTCCCACTCTGCTTCATGTGCTGAGCCTCCTCATTTCCTTTAATCATGAATTAGTGCACTTGTCAAGCAAAAAGATTCTCACAAAGTCCAAGGCTCTTCTGAATTTAGTGATTGTCAGCCCTGACAGCCTTTCAGCTAAGTTTATTGGGTATGTTTTAGCAACTCCATTCACAGTCAAACAGTTTGTCACCAAGCTGTGATACCATATTGATCCCTCCTGGTTATATTGTAGGATAGCCACTTTTCTGACACCTACTAGTGCTAAAGGGAGACTTGCACCAAATGCATGCCATAAAATGATTGCCCCAAAGAGTAGCAGCAAGAAGCATGAAGGAGGAGACAAAAAATGTGCAGAGCTTAGAATTTATTAATCTAAATGCCCTGTTTCACTTTTTGGTTTCTCCTCCCTCTCTCGGCAGTTTTTTCCCTTAACATAGATGTTCCTTCTCACCTGTGTAAATGGTAAATCTTACGTCCCAGACTGAATTCAGTTGTGCTGTTTAGTGGAAGGACACCAGGCTGAGCATCAGTATAAATACACAGACTTTTGTAAATGTCTTGATTTTTTTCTTTAGTGAAGCCATAAGTCTTGTTTGGTAATCTAAATTCTGCTAAAGGGAAATTTAGACAAAACAGTAATTGAAGCACAGACATACAATGATGAAATACAAAAGACGGCTGTTACAATCTCTTTTGCCTCTAGGTATGAATGAAAAAAAACCCCAGCACCCCAAGTTAAGTTTCTTATGTTGTCGGATAGTTGCAGCAAATCTTCAGTAAAGGCCATCCCAGGATGGAATGTACTGGCTGCTTTCTCTAGATTTAAAACTGCAATGAAAACAGGATACTATATGTTTTCTGCTGAGTGACACCACTGTTCTATGGTTTCCATTTTCATGTACTAGACATTTGGGCAAGTCCCTTTAAATCAATAATCCAGTCTCTGGTATATAAAAATCAACTTCTTTTTCATTTGCTTGCACAGACTGAAGTGCTTTGCCACAGACCTGTCTATTGTTTTGCTACCTTACCTATTATTTTGTGTTTGAAATTAGATTTCAAGTTCCTTGAGACAGGAATCCCATAACATATTTTGCACTGTAGAGGTGTTTAGAATATATTGAGGTGACTTAAAAAACACATAAAAAAGAAGAAAACATAACATGGCAATGATTCTGAATTTCACAGGCCTTCATTAATGCACATCTCTACCAGTTTTTACTTATACAAAGGATTCTAGGTTAGGCTTGGCATTAAAGATTGCAGGTGGATGAACTGCAAGCGAAGACTAAAAGCATAGTGTTTTTCCAATATTTTAGTTATACAGATCTGCTAGTAGGCTGTCACCCATATAAGTAAAGACAAATCTCTCCACCCAGCTACCTGGTCAGAAGAGTGTTTTCACCACAGACATGACTTAAGAACTGAAGTCATTAGCTCAGGAGGCTTTTTATAGTGTTTCTTGAATATTTAAAGACCCCTTTGTCTTGTGAAAATACCATCTCATTGGGAAAGAGGTTGCCTTCAAGCCATACGTGTCCCACTGTTTCTGTCTTTCTCAAGACACCTAATTTTGCCATTGCTGGGACACTGGTATTTCCTTCTGATTTTACACAGGCTTTTATTCCAAGCATTTTCTGTAATTATACATTATAGAAACTAATGTTGATTCAGCCGTAGAGTTTAATGTTACACTCTTAGCTCACAATGCCTATCTAATCTAGCTAGGCAGTGCCCATTCCTATGGTACCTGAGTGCCCAGGCAGAAAATTCCACAACAGTTTTCATTAAGCGTAAATAGAGTAGTAACCAGACAATTGTGCAGTTATGAGATCAAAAGTCTCTCTCAAATGTGCCTAGAATCCACACCAGCTGTGCCACTCTTTTGCTTGCTTTTGCCAGAGTTCCTTGTCTGGGTGACATGGGACAGCAAGAAGCAGAAAGAATTTCTGAGAAATCACTGCACTCTCAGTCTCTGGGCAGTGACAACAGCAGCACACACTGACCTTATCTATCGCTGTTGAACACTCCCCATAAATACAAACAATGCAGGAAAGCAGCTGATATTGCAACTTCTTTGGTAAAACTCCGTGATTTAGTGTGTAATACACTGGCGCTTACTGTGTAGCTTTAATACAGAACTCCAGGATTTACAGCAGTTCACACTGTGCAAGAACATTGCCAAATACTGTGATTTGTGCGAGGCAGAACTGGAAGAGTGGAAACCGTGGGTAAATGTAATACATGGTCTTTGCTTGTTTTAGCTACTTTGTTAGAGCTTTGATACGTATTTGCCAGTTAGCTAAGAGACTTGGGGATCTGGATCAAAGAAAGGTGTCTCGTGTGTGTGCGTGTCTCCATTTTTTCGTACATACGTGTGCATATATTCATACGTCTGTAGCCTTATTTATCTTGAAAAGTGGGTGAAGAGTTAGACAGGCTTATACAGTAGTAGTTGTACAGCCAATATCTATAACCAGTTGATTATTCTCAGAAGAAACTCTGAAGAGTTTTTTTAATTGTTTTTGTTACTCTACTATTCCTATTTTTGTTATCTTAATGCTACTGTATATCTGATGCTTTAGAGGTGTGAAGTACTAATAGAGTGTAGGCAATAACTATAAATACTGCATATGCCACAGACCTTAGAATATACCTTTTCCTGATTTACAGCCTTTGGGTACCCACCATCTGCCTGATTTTGACCAACAGGAAGAGGGAGAAAGGAAGAAAGTGAATTTGGGGGTTGAGGGGCAGAACATGATGGTTTATGTATTTTCTGTTTTGAAACCACATGGAAGATACTCCAAAGGCTGTTAAGGTAATAAATTTCTCACACTAATGTTTGTTACCATTAATTCATCTTTTTTGATGATACGCATACACTGTACCTCTCAAAATCATGGTGACATCTTTCACAGTGTTGCTTTCCAACATCTGATGCCATTGTAATAAGACATTATATGAAACTCCTTTATTACTATGGCCAAGAATAGAAAAATCTAATAGATGTCTGAATGATAACCATACTATGCTGTGCTGCGACACGTCTACTAGGAACTGGGAAAAAGCAGCATCTACTTTGGTTTGTTTTTTTTTTTTTTTTTTTTTTTCTTCAGCTGTGGTCTGAACTGGTTCTTCTTCAGCACTGGAAACCATTGCATAGGAGCAGTGTGTTGCTCCTATCCTGAAAAGCCCCACCTAGTTTGCACGTCTTTGGACTTTGTTTTAGGATTTGTTGTCAGCGTGACTTGCTGGCTTTACTGGCTCCTGTTGCCCTCTGCAAGATGAGCCTTAAGCAGGCCAAGGTACTTGTTCTCTCCCACTGGAATCACTACATCACTAACATGGACATTCCCCCAGTATGATGCTGTGAAAAGGCATGGTCTTCAGGAAAAGACAAGTGAGACAGCAGGACAAGTGCTTTATTATGAGCATTATGTTTTGTTTTGGTTTTTTTTTTCCCTTTTATTAAAAATCTTCTAAGCACCCAGATTTGACTTGCCAGTATCATTAAGAAACTCTCATATTTTGATGTTGCATGGGTGGAACTATGATGCAGTACTACATTACTCTAATAGCTCAGCAAAGATCCTTGAGCATGTAGCATGTTGTAAATTTGCTGTAATGGAAGAATATATTTCTGGTCACTTCAGGGGGAGTGGAGGTCTCCCTACTGTGATTCTCCAAGTTTTGCCATGGAAATCAAGGCATAGTCAGCTGCAGGTATTAGGAAGTCAAATCTGCCTGCTTGCGATAGCTCCCATCTTTGAACACTCCTGTTCAATATATGATGCCTTCTGTTCACTCTTTGGTGTTTCTACAGCTTTCAGTATTCAGATATTCAACTTTAAAAGCCTTCCCCAATTTAACACAGAGCCCCTGATGCATCTCTAACTAGGGAGGATAATTAGATGAACGAGGCACACAACGACGTTCCACTAAGGATAGTCTCTGTGGCAAACCTTTGAAAAGCAAAAGATAAACTCCCACTGGAATACACAAAGAAGCAGTAACCATATGGGGATTGTGATGTTGAATATATCAGAGAAATTACGAAAAATATATCTCAGGATAAGTCAACATATGGCAGGCATCAGCAAAGCCTAGACATTCTCAGCTTGGGCTGTATGTTTCTTACACAGGTCACAGAAAAAATGCTAATGCCAGGAAAAAAATATGAAAGATCAAAGTCTGCACATGACTTAAAAGCATCTCAATATGTGAGCACAGCAAGTAATCCATGGAGCAAAATGAGCAGCGTAATATATTGCAAGCTGACGCCTCTAACACCTGATTGCAGCCACAGGGGTACGGCCACCTCAGTTCCCCCGGCCTGTAGCCTCATCTTCTGACCACCAGTATTTGCATCATGAAGAAAAGAGTAATCAGACCTCATATTGCAGGACAGTCAGTCATCGCATGAAGGGATAATTAGAATTTCTCTGCCCAAATCCTATGCCATGCTGATCACCATGTTTTCTGAAAATGCACTTTAAACAAAGATTAAACTGGTGTTCCCCCATCCCCCATCTCTTAGGAATTGCTTCCTGACTCTTTATTTTTTTCTGTCCAGAACCACTCAACAGGTCACGTATGTTTTAGAGAACGCTTCCCCCTTCAATTGAAGCATCAGACACTAGTCCCTGCCAACAGCAATGAAACAGATTTGACAGAGCAACAGATGGGTGACAACATCGATGCTAGGAATAGTTTCCTCTCTTTCTGGAGGCAGTTCATACATTCACAAACTGGTCAAATTTGTTTTGTAATGCACCAGTCTATCATTCAGTGAAAGTGAGTTAGCAATTTCCAAGGTAATTCCCCTATTTCCCTGCCAACAGCTCTGACAGGAGCCCCTGGGGAAATAACCATTAAGCAAACATCTGTGTACTTCCTATCTGTCAGCATCTCAACAGCTTCAGAAGTGGGGCCTGACATGAAGGACCTGCCAGCTTTACCAGAGCCCAAAGTCTGAGGCAGCCGAGATGAGCAGAAACTCTGACTCAACAGTGATAAAGACCCAGAGATATACTGAACTGCACAAAGTAGCAAATTGCTGTTTTCCTAAATGTATTATGTTCACTTTGATACAATATATGTCAATTTTCAAAAAAAAAAAAAAAAATCTCCCTTGAGAACCTGCTCCAGGATTAGTATTGTCATCTGTCATAGTGTCATCTGTCTGGTGATGATACACCGCATTGTCATCTTGTCAAAATGATTAAGTGAGCTAAAAAGCTAAAATTTTAGCACTTTCATGATAAATACAATGCATAAAGGGTTCTTTTCGTTTGTCAGCATCTGCTATGTTTTAGTCATTTGGCTCTGAAGGAGGAAGGAAAAGAAAAACAGGGCGGGGAGAAAGACAGGTAAGGAAAACCATTAATCTTGAGAAAAATAAGACTGTGATCTGCCCATCAACCTTAAGATTAAAATAATTCAAAAAACAATGGGCAATTTTATTTTCACTTAAGAAAGAAAATGATAAAGCAACTTGCTACTTCACATTCTCTCAAGTAAAATCTACACAACAGCTGTTACCCAATAGTTTCTACAATATTTTCCGGGGAAGAGAATATGTTAGTATCTTCCTTGCCATAAACTGGGCCAGCCAACACTTCCAAACTACATCTGAAATACACATTTGCATAGCACCTAGCAGAGAATATTGTCTTCAGTTAGACCACTAGTGAAATGGCAATCTTATGTCACCCTTAATATTTATTAAAAACAGGGAGGTGTTGTAAGTGACATTTGTGGATGGAGGCTGTACTGTAGTTATCTTGACACAAACTTGTAATCAAGTTGAAAACATTTGATATTTTGGATTTAGATATTACAAAAGCATCTCAACTGAACAAAAGTCAACCATTAAATTTGATGTAGGACTGCTACAGGCCACTGTGGTGCATTCTCTAAGGCATCTTAGATTTACGTACCTACTGCTATGTCTCAGCCCATGGCAGCATGGTTGATTTAGCCTGCCTGCTACTGCAATCATCAGAGAGAATTAGAGATCATATTCAATACACATAAACGAGCTATCTACCAACTTCAGTGTTCAGCCTACTTCCCACTGACTACATAGTGAGCCAGGATTTGGCAGCCTTGGAAAGCAGATGATCTAAACTATTTTGTGGTGTCCTGATCTTGGAAACTGCTACAGACACCAACCTTACTTGTAGGTCAGTTGGCTGATGTGGCCCTGAATATTCATGTTTCATCAGCTCCTTTCTGTCTCATCTTCTTCACACAGGTAAAAAAACCTTGCAACCATTACAAGAACATCTCCTTGACTATGGATCACAACAGCCTAAAGTGAAGTGCCAGGCCCTTTCATGAGCTCCTTCATTTACGTAAGTCTGCCCAAAGGATCATTTTCTGAAGATTAATAATAAGCCTTGTTCCTCTTTCCTTATCCCGCTGAGAGAATATCTGAAATGTGTAATAGTTAAGCTTAGAAATTATTGCATTTAAGTTACTGGGACAGTCATTTCCCTAAACAGCTACCACTGGGAGCTGTTCAGAGTTAATGCTTGGAAAACAAGAAAGAAAATGCCCTGGAGTATTAGTAAACTTGCAGCTTGTGTTTCTGAGATTGCCAGTATTAACAAGGACATGAAGGGAATAACAGCATCCTCTTTGAGCAGATGTTTTGATCACCCTAGTCATGTACTGGAACCCCAAAATGTTGGCCCATCACCCAAACAGATTATGTGCAAGTGTGAGAGAGAGCAGAAGTTCTTAAACACACCATCAGTCAAACCTGAATCTGGCAAATGCCAGAAGATTACAGGATTTCTTGCTGTAAGTCATGGGTACTAGTCTAGTTTGAAACAAAAAGAAAGGTCAGTTTAATGGGGAATTCAGATCTCATAGAATATGCAGGATAATGTGTGTATGCTTATACTATTGCTCCCAATTCCAGAAAAGTGGCAAAACACTGGAGCTTGCTGGCTGTTGTAATCAGGGGCTAATAGTAAACCCCAATTGTGCCAAAACTTTCCCCAGTTAGCTTTTAAGACTTTGAAGTTACCAACCCTATATTCATTTTTCTCTGCCCAAATACTTCTACAGTTCTGCAGTTGGGAATGATGGGAATGACAAGGGGGCTATCTATATTTCCTTCCATTTAAAAAAAAAAAAAAAACAACCTTTTCACCAGTCTAATATGAGAACATGGACAAAGAAAATGTTGGTGATATAATGACATGCTTTATTTCCCTTTCAGTAGATTGAACTTGAGAGTCAGAGAACAGAACCTTCACCGGTAGGAAGCCCTCCACACTGGAGGTAAAACAGCACAAAGAGGGGGAAAGCTGCTGGGAGCAGGACAAGAAAGCAGTACCATTAAACATACGGGAAAGAGTTAAGTGTACATGTCAACTGGAAAGCTGTTGACTGGGGACATTTGTATACCCCTGTTATCTCCCGTGTTTTTGCTGAAAAACACATTTCTTCTAACAGCCTCAACTGCAAAAGCAGTGCTTTTTTATCCTCCTAGTAGGTTTTAACCTAGACAATACTATGACAGCATCAAAATCAAAGGTAATTCCTTTCCTCATTCCAATCACTTCCAAGGGTAGTTATTTCTGTCTGATATTATCATTAATAACCAAAGAAATAAAAATGTAACTGTAATGTAAACTTACATATTGGCAGCAAACTTCTACTGACGCTATACAGCTTAGAACATGGCTAAAAGAGCATCATGACATATTTTTCCATTTATATTAATAAAAACTCATTTACCTGCTTATTAATAGTGAAACTATTAGCTTAAAAACACTTCTATAAAAGAAAGTGTCACCTCCATTATGTGACGCTGCAGTCTGAATGGTGCAAGTAGCAATAAAACTACACTATGTCAGCACCTTAGCAAAAATATCTTTTCACCCAGCAGCTGATAACAGAATGTGATAATGTCATGTCTGAATTAAAACAACAGGGATATTTACGTAGTGGTCTAGCACAGAGCACACAGCATAAAGAACACACCTGTCAGAAATGCATTTATTTGTACCACATTCTCATTCTTCAAAAATACACACCTTACGCGTTCATTTCATTAGACTGTTGAAAGCAAGACCTTTTGAGATCCTTATAGTGGCATCAGTTTAATACATTGCAATGATGGATTAATAGTAAATTGCCTTGTTAAATAGCGTGGACTTGTAGAACTGCACCAGGGAGCCTCAGGTGTGCCCTAAGCAAATTTCTAATACTCTTACCATGCTGCACATTGATATATTCAAGTACATTTGTTTGTGCATTTTCTCTTCATACATGTTGTGCCTAATGAAACCATGAAATCAGGCTGCAAAATGGCTATCTGTCAAAAATAAATACCTCTGAACAGAGCTCAGACTTGGTCTCATGCAGTCTCCAAGGCAAGGGCAATTAGGAGTAGTTGTTGCTAGAATCACTTTTACTTTTATACGGTTTTCAAGCAGCAATCCTGGCATCTGCAACAAAGCTTACTACCTAAGAATACAACCCAACACATTTTCAAAGCTCACAAATTCTCTGAATCAAATTAGGGATCTCTCATTAGCCAAGCATGTGTATGCACACAGCTGATTTGCTTGTAGCCATTTGTGTACCTCAGGTATGCAGAAATATGTGCAAGTACGCACGACCTACAGGCAAACAAGTCTTCATATTAAGCACAGCTGTGTCTCAACCTATGTTGTTGCCCTATGCGTGAGTGCCAGGCAGTAGGTCACACAATTTGAGAATAACTGAGGCACAAGGCAGTAGCTAGACAGGGGAGTGAACGCACTGGAGGGCAGTTAGCTCTCCCGTGTGGATGACCAAACCCCTTGGCTACTCCATAGCTGTGCTTCCTTGGCTGGGGGCAGGCTGGTTACCTGCACACAGCACATGCAGGCCCTGAGCAGTGGCTCCTGTCTTCTAAAAACCACACCACAAGCGGTAGTGAAGGATTATGAATAAAACTGGGGACAGACGAGCAACTCTCAGCTTATGTATGACCTGACAGATCTGAAAAAGTAAAAGCTATTCCACAGTGCACAGAAGCATGGGTCGTCTCTGTTTCTTCCTTGACAAACACACAATGGATGTGTACACTCAGGATGGCTTCTGTAGAGGAAATAATTACCTCACAAATACATTCGGTGCCTTGAAGAAGCCAATGAGCACAAGGATACCAGTGATCTAGTTGGTATATTATATTTAGGTTTCCAAAAAGCTTTTGATAAGGTTCTTCACAGGATCTCACTCTGCCATGGGCTACCATCAGAGACATGATACCAGAGCAGGGAGACTGTATTGCTCACCAGAAGCTCCAAGAAACTGAGCTGTCATAGGATATACAATGTCCTCTCATAAAGAAATAACTGTTCAAATGATAGGAAACCAAATATACCTTTTATATTCTAATAATACCTTCTCTTGTCAATTTGATTTTTATCCCAGAGATGGTGATATTTCAGTGCTAAGCAATACCACTGTCTCCCACATACAGATGCTGTGAATCTTCACATTCAAAAAACACAGGGAGGTGTTTGATCAAACAGAGCTCCAGAAGCGAGCATTTCCACCAACACATTGATAACAACTGGCCCGCATCCTCTCTGCAAGCCAGAAGGGAACCTGTGCAGCAGTCAGACAGCTTGTTGCTGAGGGGAGCAAAGATCTGTGAACATTTCGGTTTCTCCCCAAGTCACGCAGTCTTCAAGAAAAAAGCTTAACAATTTAAACGTCAACCTTCAAATGTAACATCTTAAAAACCAGACAACAGAGAACAGTTCATAAATGGGACTAAAGTTAGCGCTGCATAGATTAGACACATGCAACTTCCCAATGACTCAGCTGCATTAAGGGATATTTTTGTGATGCACCCACTCTTATTAAATAGGATGTGCTTTCTTCTGTACACCTTGGTTCATCTGATGCTTTTGAGACAAAAGTCACACACATTTCCAGCTACAGAAGGTTGGCATATTACCGGGGAGGAAAAGGGAAAGAGAATGGCAAAGCACAGAAATACAGAGACTCAAATAACATCTTATACGATTATTTCTTTTTTGCCTTGAGCTATAAGGCAACAATTGCCTACTTTCCAGAAGATTTAATTTGCTTAGCACAGCCTACGAGGATATTTAAGCAGCGGTTAATAGAGGGTAAATTACAAAATGAGTAAGTAACAAAAACGTCCTGTTTATGCGCATTTTGCTCCGTATCATGAAGATAAAATGATTGTGATTTGATATGTATCTGGTCTTTCTAACTCATAAACAATGTGTCACGGTGTTTTAAGCTTCTACTGCTACTGCTCATTAACAAGCGAGTCCATCACTTAGAATTCGAAACAACTTTGAAATAAACCCCCAGGCTGTAGCATCCAAACTGAGACTGCACTCTGCTACCGCTTGGAAAGGTAGCTGTATTTCCACTTCAGTCTGCACTCTCTTTGTGATCTGTACCTGTTGATGATGATTTTACAGGCCTAAGCACAAAGATAATCTGGACCCTTTGCAGAGCAAGGAGAAAAAAATATTTCTTCTTAGCTTTGCTCTTATCCAACTTTCTTTTTCTCCTCTCTATGCTTTGTAAGTGTATTCTTTCTTCTAGTATGATATATCCAACACTTTCTATGAATTGCATTGTCTTCAACACGATCAAAATTTTGCCTGTGGGCTGCAATGGAGATTGCCAAAGCCCTCAAGAGGCCTCCGATTTGTCAAGATAGAGCAAAAAGCATTTACCTTCTTTTTAACTTGGACACATGGCCTGGGAATGCAGACGGCTTCAGCATGTGCTGTTTCTCATTGACTGGACTGTACAACTTTCTGGCTTACATTCAGCCTGTACTCTATTAAGCAAACACCATTTCAAAACACTTCCTCGCATCAGTATTCCCATGTTGTGTCACAATTCAGTAACTGAGGCGAGTGGCAGCTTATTTTCCAAAATCCACACATCCTTTTTTCAAAACGAACAGCAGGATCTGACACTTAAAAATGCCATTTTTACTCTCAAAATCTAATAATAACTGTCAAAAACTTATTAACTATTATATGGCTAATCAACACACAAATGACATTAGATCTAATTATATTATAGCATTATATGGTTTGCTGTCATACCTCAGCTTGATCTCACAACCTGGTATCGTACTTCCATCTTTTGAATTTGATCTCTCCACTTTCTAGGCAACAAAGGTTATATACACTTATGAAAGGAATAGCACGACACACCTACAACTGCTTAAAAGATTACATGATAGAGGAATGTATCGTTGTTACTGGAGAACAGTCACTGCTTTAGAGCATGAAGTTCTGAAATCCAGGCAAGGTTTACAAAAATCCTGTTCAATATGTGAGGCTGATAAGCCAGGCAGATAAAGGCCTAATATTCGTGAATCAAACTCTCAGTACTCCCACCTTTCATGGTAGTCCAAAGGCGACCAAGCGCTAAATACCTCTGAGAAATGCAGCCTTTTTTGGTTCGTTTGAAAACAGATTCCCAAGTCTCAAGGTATTTGCCTTCTTTTTTGTGAAATAAAGTGAAATACTCATTCATACACTTCTTCCAGAGAGTACGGTGGCACATCCTGGTAACAACCTCCGGCAGCTGTTCTCAGCATTCGTGGTAGCTTCACTGATGCCAACTGGCCTGAAAAGTCACTGCAAAAATCACCAGTGTTTTCTACATTGATATTACAACCGTGTCATTATGAATTAATACATCAATGATGACGATATTAATTTCCTTGCCATGCTGGGAAATTAAATCCAGTTCTGCCAAAACTCTTCTATTCGCACATGCAATATGTAAGCAGCACTAGACAGGCTCTACCATTATTTTAACAAAACTACAGACAAGCAGTTAAACACAAAAGATCACTTTATTTCTCAAATCACACCCCTCTCATTCTTGAAAAGGTGCATTTCTAATTGTCACTATTTTAAATATATTCTATATTTTCCTGTGAAGTTAAATACTTTAAAGAAAAATCCTCAAAGAAATAAATACAAAGCACAACAGTTTCACTTTATGATTTGCTTTGAGCATTGTCTGGTCCTGCATCCACTCTGGTGAGTTTTGCTGCTCTTTGAAACTCTTAAAAAAGAAATCCAAAGCCTTCCTTGCTCTCCAGAACCCTCTGCTTATCAGCTGTTAATACAAACTGTTAATACAATGCTAGAGCATGCACAGAATAGCTTATAGCAGTTTAATAATTCTATAACTTTCATTACAAATACACACGTTGTTACTAAGGATATAATAGTGATGCTTCTTTTTCTAGATGCTCATAGAAAATTCCACGTTACAAAATGCTTGTTTGATGATGTGCACGTCTGCTGGAGAAAAGGAAATCAGTACTAACAAGGTTTGCCAGGTTGTTCAATGGATAACTTACAAAACCAGACAATTCCCAAAGTTATTGATTGGATCACTGCAGCACAATCTGCAACCATCGTTTCACCTGAAACCTAATTAGCCCAAAGGGTTGGCAATGCGTATCCGTTGCGGTATAAAATGTTACCAAGGTCATCAGAACATGCCATGTGGGGTTTATTCTCATATGGTGACCACAGTCCAATGCAATAGCACAGCTCCTGCTAACAGCCAGAAATGGAGGTCTAATGATGCAATTTTTATGATGGTTGTCACAGTAAGAGAGGTGAAAGTAGTCCAGTGCAGGCAATACCATGTTCCTTCAAAAAGCTGACACCAGAAAGTTGAAGTACTTCTCATACCAGAAGTTGCGCTCCTGCAAAGTTTTTCTTGAAAGAGGTATCACTATGAGCCTGAATGGGTGCAGCTGTGAATTCATCCGTTACACATCTCACTTGAGACAGTATTCCTGAAAATGTAATCAGGGTCTGGCAGGCTGATTTCGCTACATATACATGCACTTAAAGAACATTCAAAGACTATAATAAAGTCTGAAAACGCTAGCTGAAACTCGTACCTGTTCACAACCAGGTCTGAGGTAGTTTAGAACCACTCTACGTTTAGGAAATATGAGAAAGAAGGAAAGGGATTTAATGCACAAAACTTTCAACATACAATGATAATTGCTACAGAGAAGGGGAGTGTAACCATATAGTTTTAAACTACTGTCTGTCAAGAAAGAGCAGCACTGACAGGAATGAGTGAAAAAGTTCATTAAAAGCCGAACTTCTATTTAGCCTGGCTCCTCATGTTTAATTTATGATCTTTGAAGGAACAACATTAACATTCACTTCAGAAAGAAAACCAACGATAATAATGAAATTGAGCAAAGCAGAAAGGAAAGAGAATTTTACAAGATATTGGACAAGGTTAATAAACATGGGCACTGAATTGTGAAGTAATGCTATACTTCTCAAAATGTGTCGATGTGCTCAGTGTGATGTTTGAGTCTCCAGACAGCTGAAATACCTTCACACAGGAACGCTGAAAAGTTACGAATTCTTTCAAGGTTCAATTTTGATGATGCAGTTTATTTAGAAAACAACACTTATGTACAACTAACACATTGAGCAATGCACAACTAACAAATTGAGTATGTATCTGGTGCATCATGATGAGAGAGAAATACTTAAAATTTATATTTAAACTTAACTTAGATAAGCCTGCACAAAGCCTGACCTACTACTTAAGTCAACAGAAAAACTGATTTTTCTCTTAAGGGTAACAAAGAGATTGCAAACAGATTATGGAAGTACGAGCTCCAAAAGGGCTAGTATTTCCCATATCCATAGACAGCCAAATTTAAATTTTGCTCACTAGCACTTGACAGCCTACTGGGAGTTGCCTTTAAAGTCTGATGTGAATGAACAAGGACGAGGATATTTTGTTCAGCATATGACAGAGAGATAAAAATAAATAAATTTTAAAAAAATCCTTACTGTATCACAATTTGGAGGAAAGTTCCAGGGAACACCACAGCAACAGTGATACGATGCTAGGTAGGGAGGAAAAGAAAAGGAGTAACAAGCAGATTGGGGAAACATGTAGGAAAAAGTAAGAGCTGTGAGGACTGGAGAGAAACAGAACTAGCTCAGACCGTAAGAATCATATCTTCGTGTTGCTCTTCCCATAAAAACTACTAAAGCCTCGCTCCCTACGTTCTCTTCCTCATTTTTTTTTAAGCACTCGCATTCAGATGAGTGACAGATTCTTTAACAAAATTTCCTAGATTAAAAAAAGGCCATATAGAAACTCATCTTTGCAAACAGTCACTTCAACTTAAGTAACACATACATTTTCTTAGCTATATATGCACAGATGCACACATATAAGTCCATAACAGTCTTTCCCCCAAACTGCTCCTTGCAACTCCAGCTCTTGCTGTAAGTGATATGCTTCTAATTGAATCATGTAAGTCCCATGAACTTTGTATTACTGCATAAAAACATTCACTCCAAGTATTTACCTCTCAAAATGAATAAGTGACATAATTCCTGAAACAGATCCAAGTCATGCGACACCAATGCCCTCATTATTAAAAATGGCATAAACAAATTTACAGAATGACCCAAATGGGATCCTGGCCTGTAGAAAGCAGAAGAAACCTGCCCCCATTCTCCAGCAACGAACCCGCCGTGACTGTTTCAAAAGCTGTTTCTCAGCATGACAAATCTCTAGGAGAAATTCCTGTGAAGAATTCCACTACCTTTTAAGCAGCTGAAAATAACTAGAAAAAACAATAGACAGATATAGAAGATGCCAAAAACCCAATTCTGTGGCCTGACCATGCTTCAAAAGCACAATCTAAAATTTTTATGTAGAGACAAAAACTTCTTAACTTCTATTCTTAAACACATTTATTGGATTCTAGGTATTAACCATAAATTACCTAGTGACTATAGCTCAGGAGTAGAGAGACAACAGATAGGTGATGTAGACCAAAAATGATACAAAGGAAATGAGTGATTTCTAGTACGTGTACAAGTTCCCTGCTTCCTCTACAGAAAGCAGCTGCGATAACTACTATTCACTCAGGTTACATGGCACATCGTTTGAGACACACAAACCCTCATCTGAACAGTAATACTGCCCAACTTACTTGATATTTCAGGAGTCACCTGGTACTTTTTGGACACATAGCATTTGCTGTTAAAGACCATACGGGTCAGTATTGTAAATTCCTCAGACTACTTAATATAGACTGAGGTTGTTGATGTGTATCTGCCAGTTTTCAAGAGTCACTGGATAATTCTGAAAATCATGAGAAACTAGGTTACCTTCATTTAACTGAGGGATGAATATCTGCACAAAGAAAACAGATGTGCCAAGATGAAAAATACAAAACAGACAAGTAAAAGTTCTAATGAGGAAAAGGACTTACATTGCACCAGCAGCGCAGCTCTCCTCCTCTGCGATAGTAGCATTTCACACCTGCCTGCACAGATTTTTTTTTTTCTTTTCAGTTTTGGAGCTTTAAAATCTGTTCTAAATTCAAGCTAAATAATTAGCTACTAGCTCAATTTAACACACGCGCACACACACACACATATATATATGAATATTTAGGTACTCCTAAAACTTGACCTAGGACTTTTATTTCTGTATCCTGAACAAAGCTTTGTGGAGCTTCTATATATATCTGAGTTAACGAGTACAACTGACAACAACAACCATCAGTTCAGAGAGAACTAAGGATTCTAACCTAAATACACCATTAACTGAGAGGTAGGGATGGGAGCTAGGCCTCAAGCATCATCTGGGATCTACAAATTATTATTTCTGAAGCACGGTTTAGTCCTCTGGCAACTGATATCATGACATACAAGCCTAAACGTTTACTCTTAAATACATTAACTCTTACTGGCTCCGATTATTTGCTGACTACTCCAGCCACAACAACAAAATTACCAATCCGTTAACTTGTCCACTTGACAGTATATTAACACCTGTCAAAATATAAGCCAATTAATACTTTCATAGAGAAATGCAAAGTATAGCATGTCTACTTTCTGTGAAATCACGTCTAAGTTCTAATTCCTTATTAAGTTTCTGTGAGTGGGCATCACTGTATAATCAGAACTACTAACACAGAATAATCAGACAAGAATGGCATTAACTTTGTCTTCTAATTTTCGCACTGACTCTAGATGTACAAAACATCGCTGAACAATGAGTAGATGCTTGCATGCATTTAGTTGGACAACTTAATTTACTTAGAGTGGAACAGTTATAGACATCTTTTGCTTCCTTTCACGGAAACCAGCTCTCATCAAGTCAGATACTAAACTGAAAATTCCCTAATTTAATGTTATCATTAGTAAAGATGAAGATGCATTAAATTCATTTGAATCTTTCAGCAATGCAGACAAGCACTGAGCTCTTTCATGAGTTGTCATAATAAACAAGAAAAAATTATTTTCATGGGGAAAAAAGGAAGAAATGGTGCTCCAAAGGAAGGAAATGGCAATGAAGAACAGCTCTTTCTCTAACAAAATTGGTGATTCCTCATGTGTATTGTCTTTCACATTAGACTAGGATTAACTTCTCTCATTGTAATTACATTTAACATGCCATTTGAACTTGTTTTGGAGCTGATTGGCAATGGCTTGAAAACAGAGCTGCACAGTTTCTGCTCACTTCAGGAATTAATTTTCCCAGATAAATCAGTTTTAAGGAGCTGATATCTGACCGTACATTTCTGTGAATAAAAAAAATCTTTTAAATGCACTTGGAATAAGTTAAATAAAGAGACTTTAGAAAGTGCTTTGTTGAGCTCCATATGAGTTGAGCCTAAGTCTGAATTCAGCCTATGGAAGAAAAACTGAGAAAATGAGGCCTGGGGAATTTAAAGATACTAAAGTACTAAATAGAAATAATGGCTCAATAGTGACAATATAGTTAGTTCCATTATGTAGAAATCTAACAACAGGTCTATTTTATAGTTTCTGACAAGAAAGCAACGAATATCTGGTCAGTTCCGCTCTACCCCTGCTGCAAATAAAACATGAGTAAGTGGTAACACAGTTCTGAATAATTATAGTATTTCATCACTCTGGTAAATCCTGATATTAAGCCATAACAGCACAACTGACTTCTACTGAAAGGATAAAAAAAAAAAAAAAAAAAAAAAAAAAAAAAAGAAAAGAAAAAGAAGATTTCAGAATATACAAGAACTACGTCTGAAATTGGGAGTCAATAAATACAGACAATAATTAGAAAGAATGAGAACATTCACACCAAACCACAAAGCAGTTCTGTGTGGTATCTTCCTTTGTCACTCACTAGTAATACGTTGCTGACACAGTGTCTAAGACAGAGACCTATAGTAGGCAATACAGATATTAGGGGTGTTTGTTGGCGGGTAGTGTTAGAAGACCCAGCAGAGTTCAGGTCCCTTAAACATTTCAACATTATTTCTTTGAATAAAAAGGTAAAGGATTCCCACTAGAAAATGTGAAGTTGTGGCAGGGCTTGTCTTAAAAGCCTGGGAGCTCTGTGATCACATCGGACTCACCTCAGCGACAGGTTCTAAGAGTAACTCTAACAGAAGAAAATAAAGACTGTGAGAAAGGCCATGTGTGACTGAGAATCAGTCTAATACTAAAAATTTCTATTCGCCTGTATGAAGGGACAATGCAAAGTTGGTTTTGGTTTTGATTGTTTTTTGGGGGTGGGGAACTGGAAGGTCTATAGGACCGGATAGTTTTTGCTTTGGCAATCTCTCAGATCTGTTCATTCAGATTCTTGGCAGAGAGCAAATGTCATGGGAAATAAATAGACATTTCTGTTCAACAGTGAGTCATAGGACAAGATTAAAAAGATTTGCAGCAGGTCATAGTCTACAAGACTTATTTGTATCATAAAAATTAATTGAGCACATCAAAGATTACAAACTGAAAATCCTGTTCTTTCTCTGAGAGCCTAGACTCAGAACAGCTGGCACAAACTTTTTAAATTTTTTTTTTTTAAACATTCTCTACAATGGTGACTACTAAAGACTAACAGCTAGGAAGTTATGCCCTTTGCTAATCCACAGCTTGAGAAAAGCAAACTTGTTTGATCAAACTGCAAGTACCACCACTGACATGGAAGGACTTACCTACCAAAGACAAGACATGCTCCATGCATCTCAGTAGTTCCAGCATGGATTACAACCAGAATAGAAAAGTTTTCTGGTTTTACTTTTCAAAGGAAAAAAAAAAAAAAAAAAAAAAATCCAACTTTTTGGACCTATACTTAAACAAGAGAGTTGTGTCCCCAGTAGCTGGTCTCAGTTCTTTCATGCTCCAAAGGCTGTTAAGCCATAAGGTAATCAGCACCCCAGACTAGGTGCTGGCCGGCACGAGCAGTATCCTGCCTCAGAACTCCAGACCGTCTGAGGCAGCTGTGGCACATATTATAAGCTATATATAACGCGATGGGCATGCATCTTCACCGACAGACATTCACAAATCAGAAGACAGCAGTGGGAAGGGAGGGGGCTGTATGCAAATGTCAGAACTCAACTGCAGCTTGGCAATGAAAAATACTATAATATTATTGATAAAGCCTAATCAATTTTATTTGAAACAAGAAAAAGGAAGCTTTTCTCCTTTGAAGCTTCTACTGATTCATTGCTACCACTTGTTATATTTCTTCCTGTTTTTAGCACAACCAGTATCCAACAGGGAAATTCTTTCAAATTAAGTAGCGTGATAAATTAACATACTATTTGCTATGTTGATATAACTCATTTTATCACTATGGTTATGCAAAGGGAAACCGTATTTATCCTACACTAGCTTTGTTTTCTTCTGACAAGGCTATTTGTCACCACAGGAAATTCCAAGTTCATAAAACTGGATAGCTGACATTTCCAATATAATATACTTTGTGAGGAATAACAACCCTCCTAATCAATTTTGCCAATTACATCAGTGTTTGTCTTAATATAAAATCACTTTATCCCATACTGAAAGACCAACATGGACCTCTTCCTAAAAGTCACGTAGATCTCGAGAGTAAGAGAAGTAAGAGACTGCATCATCATCAGTGTGGAAACACTTAGAATGAGCAAAGTAGCAGGCAATGTTACCCAGACAGACACAGATGGATAACGAATTCTGTGATTGTAAAGTAAGAGCCAGATCTTTTACCATACAGTGGAAAAGCATCATATTTTATGAAGATTATGAGAAAAGTTGATGCACACACAGCCTTTGAATTTTTAGCTCCAGACTGTAAAGCTTTTTTTTCCGGGAAAAAAATAAGTATCTGCAAATTCTTCTTTTTGTATCCTGAACAACTGCTTGTCAGCAACCAGATGCAGTTCCACTTTTCTAAAGCAAACATTTTTGATGAACTGTTGCAAGTTTTCTTAGAAATACAGGTAAAATTTAAGTAATCGTCTTCGGGAGTGAAAAGTACGTTTTTCTTCAAGACAGATGCTTGACTTAGGAATTTTCTTTTTGAGTGTAAGAAATGACAATTTTGTACTTTGAAAAGTCAACTAAGGTCAAGATTAATATAGCATCCATTAATTAGTTTGTTGATATCATGAAAGCTTTTCTTGTCATCCCACTGATGAATGAGGGAATTTGCACCTCAGCAGGTAAACATGTTTGATACTTCCTTAATCTACTGCACAGCATTTGCTACAGCCAAAAATAAGAGACAAAGTGGAATACAGAGTCAAAACCATTTAGAAAACAGATTACTAGTTACAAAGGAATATGAACGAAGAATAACTTTTAAAAATAACACATAGTCTGGACTGATGTGTTCCATAAACATTTTCTTTGCTAATAGAAGCCTTCAGGGAACAAATACTTATTTCATATGCTTTCCATTCTGCTCGAGTCATTTTAGATTTCCACTGTAGCTCTGCCTTTTATTTCCTTCTGTTCTCCTTCCCTTGGTTAGATTAGAGAGGTAGGGTGTTAATGGGGTACTTGATGAAGATTGAAGACCTATTTTCTCCCCCCTCGGAGACCAGCCTGATTTGAACAAATTGAGGAGAATGAAGCAGTCTCGTCATGCCCTCGGGAAAAGCCTTTTCCATTTCAGCATTTCCAGCTTTCAGACATGGTCCCCTTTGTTCACAGAGAAAAAGAAAGAAAAGGTGCCAGCACAAGAAAGTTCTCAATAATTTCATATAATGTCAGAGGGGCTGCAAAAGCTCCCTTTCAATCTCCTTTACGGTTGGTGAGCATGTGAACGCGAGGTGGATCCAGGAGGGGAATGCAGAGAACTAGTGCTTGCAGCTCGAACAGGGCGAGAAACAAGCTGTTGTCCACCAGTCCCCACCTCTGCTGTTGCCACTTCCTTACTACTCTCATCCTTGTGGGTGCTGGTTTGTGCTGGGCACTCAAAATGCACACAGTGAAACACCTGAAGAGAACAAAAAATGAAGATAAAGCAAAACAATTAAATGCTGGCAAAAGCATGATCAAAGTAAGATGAAGTCTATATGCAAGTATGCAGGCCAGATCAGTGCCAAAGTACTTAGTCAAATTAGAATGTTTCACCGTGAGGTCAAAAACATCTGTCCATGGGCCATAAACATTGTAAAGTGATACAAGTGGAGCAAAAGAAGGACTTCAAATTACACCAACCTTTACATATGGCACTAAAAATCAGAAAGATGGTTCCAAAGCGGATAGAGATATTTGTGAATAATTTTTTTCCTTTGCCAAGTAGCATAAATACCTACTACATGCTATCGGATGACAACAACAATTATATTAATTGTCTTAAATGTATCTTATGATCAAATTACTTCCTCAAAAGACTGAATGTTCATACACACTAGAAATGAAATTTAAATCATTACCAACATGATTCTATTTCAAGATTGCCCTCTGCTGTAATAGCAATGGTAGCTCTACAGACATATCCTGGAGTATGTAGAAAGGCATTCAGAGTTTCCAAGGAGGCTGCTGCTTCATGAGCTGAAATATTCCATTTCAAACAGTGATCATTTTCTTACATTTCAAACAATACCCGGAACCACTGTACAGGTGACTGTATCTTAGAGTAAGAGGACCATCTGTTTAAGCATATTTTTCCAATTTATTTTCTACTTTACTTACTCTTACTTCTATTTCTTCTTGAAGTGCCTGGGAGGAGAAGGGGGAGGAACTCTTTAAAATTGTTACAAAACTTCTTTCCACATGATTTCTCATTGCTACGAATTGCACAGCTTTGCCACATACTAAACAAATATATCTTCTCTTATACTGATTTAAAATTTGCTATTTTCTCATGCACTGTAGTTTTATAGTTAAACCTTGATGAATATTAAAAACTGAATTTTAAAATTATCATTTTAACTTAATTTTGTATGCTTTTATGGCATCTTCTATCATTCTTCTTGCAAGTAAATCATGTCTTTAAAGCTCTTCTCACAAACAAAGGTAATCTCTTACAATCTTAACTGCCCTTTCCCAGGCCCTTTCAAGTTAATGTGGGCAAAATCAAATACCATAAACAAGACATGGGTATATGACATATCAGTACAAGACTACAGAATATTATATTTTCTATCGTTTCGTCAATACAACCAAAAATCCTGTTATTCTTTTTGACCATCCCTGCTCAAGTGCACATTGAGCAGACGTCTGCAATGACATGTCTGCAATAGCCCCGGGCCTTTTCTGAGGAGGTAGCTAGTTAATTCAAATTCTGACAGCATATATGAAATGAATAAAAAAAAATATTCACAGTCACTGGGTTTTTTTATCCCCATTACATTTTCTTGTGCCTCTCAGTGTAAGAATTCTTGCAGTTTTTTATACAGATACACAGCGATGCATGTTTATATTTCTATATATACGCTCATGCTCACATAAAGATGTATGGCTATGCCTTTATATATACACATATGAACAGATTACAAATCTACACCCACACATACACACATGTGCACAAAATGGCTCTTCTCTGCATTTCTTCTGGTGAGTTTTTTTCTAAAGCCAAACTAATTTCTACAGTGGCATGAATTTTCTCCATCTGTTACAGTTCTTGAGAAGCCAATTTTTGCACTAAGCTACACTTCTTGAGAAGCCCCTTTTACACTCATCCCGCTCCCATGTTTTTAAAGTAACAGCTATTGTCATTTTTCCAGCTGCATTTATCAGCATCAGGATTTGCAGAAAAGAACATTATCTCATCAGTGCACCTCTGTAAGATGCTGCTTTCCTTGAAAGGCAGCACAGTCTAATGAATGGGATGGAGGTCTCCAAGTCAGAAGATTCCATATTTCTACTGTATCCCACACGAATAGTGTTTCTCATTTAAAACTTCACCTTACATAGCGATGCATGATTTTTTAAATATAGTATACCACTGAAATTTAGCTAATACTAGGCTATAAAGTCTGAAGTACCAGATTCTTAAATGCTCAAATTCTTAATGCTCAACTCGGCATCTGGCACATTAACAAGCCTGTGAATTTACAACATTATTTTCAGTTACTCTGCCACTTCAACATATAGAGAATACAGCTTGTGAAAGAAGCAGAGGACAGAGAAGTACAGTTGAGCTCATCTGCTTCATCCAATATCGGAATTATGTATTTCAGAAGAGTATTACTAAAACAAACAATCCTGCATGTGTTTCTCTCAAAAAGCGAGATGACAATTCAGCATCAGCCTCTGATCAACGGCAAGTTATACTTCTCATGGATATTTTAAGAAAGGTCTGACACAGAAAGCAGGAAGGCCAAGTACATCCACACTGGTGCAGTAATTTGTAAGATAAAGCTCTCACATTAGCAACTAGGTGTCCTTTCCAGGTCAGTAATACTGAAGAGGAATAACAAGATAAAACTTACACAGTCAAAGTATCAGGTGACCTGTCTGACAAATAAATGATGACAAGGACTAAGGAAAAATAATCCTTTTCTTTATAAAAGTAGGATGTCTGGAAGCTCAAGAAAACAAAAAGTTACACTTCTATCATGTTCTAAGAGACCAAAAAAATACCCAAATGCCAGGTCAAAAAAATCTGTGAACATCATGTCTTTCAAAACTTGGAAAACACGGCAAAGGAAAAGATGAGTTTAGAAGATGAAATCATTCACAAAATGGAGAAACTTTATGGGAGTTTTTGCAATTCCAAAAATCAACTCTTCCCTTTGGAAACTATAGATGGTGCTTCAAAGTTCAAAGGTCTGTGTTGGTAGAACAAATAAGGAGTATTTTTGTACCTATTACAGTAAAACTCCTTGATGAGAATATGCTGCCATTAGCATCTTTTGTTTAAAATGCAAATGGTTTGACATAAAATACAACCAGCTGTGGCCAAATAATTCTGGAAACTGCTTGTGTTCTTTCTGAAGAGACTACCGAGACTACAGACTCCAGAACAAACCAAGACTTTGGTTACACTGTTATTATTTAAATTGGAAGTATGAAAAATATCCTGCTGCCTTCTTTGGAAAATGAAAATTTATGACAAAATGTTACAGACCATCTGGTTTAACATATATAAGAAAATGTAATTTAGTAATATGGGCATGGTGATAATGTTCCTCCTCTACAAGCTTTAGGAGAAATAATTTTTTTCACAAAAAAAAAAAAAAAAAAAAAAAAAATTAGTGCTGGGTACAGAGTTTAAAGACGAGAGGAAAAGCCCTAGAACAGCAGCATGTGTTTACAGTTCCACTGAGCCACTACATGAATAGCTGTAACCTCAATTTGCACATACTGATGATCTTCACTAGTTATGCAGTGCTCCATATAAATAACTACACAGGATATTAAATTCCTTGGAAATAGCAGCCAATTTGAAATTAGAATTATGTTTAAAAACCCACTACTCTTCAGGGCTTAAAGCTACCTTTAAGAATAAAAAGTTGGAGGTAATGTTTTTGTAGGCTGATTTGCTACGTTTATACAATGCACCCCATTCTTTTTTAATAAAGACATGAGAATTTACAGACACTGGCATGAGAGCAGACAAGACTGTCTATATGGATCAGTAATGGAAAAGGCCTTCTTCGTGCATGTACAACAACCCTGGAGGCAGCTTCTGACTGTATTTCTAAGAACTCACTGATTAAGACTGAAATGTACACCGCAAGAGACAGTGCTTAGCAAATAAAAATTTGTATTCCCAGTTCAGTTGGTTGGTCAGCTTCTTTCTGTCTGCTGAGAACTAATGTTGACATCTGGTGGCACATATATTTGCAATAATTGCTCTAAAATTGGACATAAACAATGCTATTTCACAACTCTTCCAATGCTTAAGAGCCAGCAACCCCATATGCTAAATATGATCAGAAATCCTGGCTCCTAGAGTTGACAAACTCTAATTACTACAAATGTAATAGTGCTATCCAAAGTTCATTGTAAAGTGTGAAAGTACAATGTTTTGTGGTGAACTACATGTGTGGGATGTAGACATGCAGCAGCTTTTGGTGCCTCTTATAATCTTGTCATATAAGGTCCTAATCTCACAAAGATTTACATATATTCTTAAATTCACATATTGTCAATTGTTTCACCGAAGTCAACTATAAAATCTGGACTTCATCTGAGACAATACACAACAATTACGAAAGACAGAAGCACAAGCAAACAAAAAGAGGATGATATTGCACTTGGTCAGTTAGGGCAAAATATATTTTTTCTGTATAAAATGAATTGAAAAAAATCTCTTGGTTTGCCCACTATTGGTTAACTGATTTACAAGGTTTGAAAATTAATTATAAGGGAATCTTATGCAAATAAGGTTTTCTTATGAAGAATGAGATTTTTCTTATGTTTTATTCATTACAAAGATAATATAAAGGCAATAAAACCAAGTAATCAGAGATTACACACCTTTCTCTAGTGCACTAAAACGGTATTTTCATCATTCATCAAAATAAGAATTAATTTAAAACCAAACCCAATAGGAATGTTTGATGGCACTGTGGAAAGGCCAAAACCAGAAACACTTTACTGTACTTTGTCTGTAAACCACCCCCAAATATCCCCCAGACTGGCAACAGCCCTTCAGCTCTGTCTGGGAAGACGATAACAAAGTTCACAAACACTCAAATAAGAAAAGCACTCATTCTTATTTTGCTAGATTGCCAGAGCAAAAAGATGAAGCAAGTAAATTTTAGAAGGCATTATCAATTTCATTGCAAGATATGAAAAACTGTACTGTTGTATATTCATGAAGAATATAGGTTTTCTTAAAAGTTCCTTACCTCATTAGCTGTGTTGTGAGTTCCGACTATTCTGATAAAAGATGCAGGCTGTTTATCAAAAGTGATTGTTTGCCAGGATCTACAAAAAAATTGCAGAAAGACATACAAATATTAAACATGGTCACAACAGCTTGCAGTAACATATGCAGAGAATCCATTCAAGTGACAGTATGTACTATTATCACTTAATAGGGCAAATTGAGAAACACTTTTCATCACTTGAATATCCAGCTCTCCTTCTTCATTTTTATTTTTAAGTGCCTTGACCCTGCTTATGCGTTTTCATACATGCCTTATACTACTGTAATTTGTGTGCAGGAATAATACTCATACTATTGCCAAAAGTTAAGAAAATGGTAAAACAAGAAAACCCACAAAAACCTCAATAAAAGTCTAAAATTCTTGACTAATATTGACTGTATTAGATAAACAAAAGATCAGATAAATAAAAGTAATTGCATCCATCTGTTGGCTACCCATGAGAAATCATCAGAGCTTGGTTAAAGAAAATTACAGCTCCAGGGAAAAAAACCCACCCAAAACCTCAAATAAACTCTTCTCACTCTAAGTGGAGCAGTGGAGGCAGAGGAGTCAAGCTTCCCTTGTGTGGGCCAGGGTCCTTCCAGTAACTTACAAATGGCATAAAGCATTCAGGTCGTGAGGATTTCCCCATCCTGACGCAGAGGCAGTGGGGAGAACAGACCCCCCTCCCTCCCCCCCCCCCCCCCCCCCCCCCGAGCTGGAGTGTAACTTTTTGGGCTAGACTGAGAACACCAGAGAGAGATTGGGACCACTATAATCTTCCTTCCTCATTGACACTCTTCTGATCTGGGTGAGGTGCAACACCTCAAGTAGCCCAATACACAGCAGGAAAAGGACACCAATTCCTACCATACCTTTGTGCGTACAGAACACACTGACAGTAAAAGAGAAGAAACAAAAAGAATAATAGATGATAATGATGAAATGATAAAACCAGAGGTTTCAGTCTTCCAGTCTTCCAAATACACTAGATTAGTACTTGAACACATTAGAATTTAAATTATTTTATATCCATAGAACATGAAAGCTAGATACAGAACTTTTTAGCAAAACTAGATGCTACCACAGAAGGCTTCAGAAATAAAATGTAGTTTAGTATAACTTGATTAACTCACTACAGAAGAACAACATTGGATAGTTTTCCTGCATGTGTTCAGAATACCTTCAGAAGTGTTCATGTAAGAAATAAGGGACCAAAGCAAAACTGGAATGAAACACCACTCACCACCAGCAGACTGCCCCAAAGCCTGGCAGTATGAACAGCTTGGTTGCTGACTATTTGTCAGGCACTTGAATTTTCCCTTAGTAGGAAAACCTCTTTGTCACAAACATAGCATGTCTGGGTTTAATTCAGTTGACTATTACTTTTATCACTGCTGTCAGGTTATATTTGCTTAAAGAAGATTATGAGCCTAATCAAGACCTAATTTCAAGTAGTTTACTGGTATTACTGCATGAAGTAATGGATGTAATTAGAGTTACTCATCATAATAGAAAGGTGCGGTCTGTGTCAGGCCTCAGAGGTACAGCAGTTATCTATCTAATGACCTGGTTTATTTATATCCCTTATGTGGCTACGTCCTCCTTATTTTAAAGCTCAGGCTGTTTCTTCAAGCTATAAATAAAATATAAAATGAGAATGGACTATTTTGTTGACTGTGTCAAGATCTGAAAGATTGCTATGATTTAAACATTTTTTATCCCTAAACAGGAGAACAATTCTTGAGTTTCCTTCTCATATTACTCTAGTACAGCCAGTCAGTTAATCTTCATGGTCAAACGTAACTTGTTACCTTGAAGTATAGAGTCCCAAAGATGAGTGGCTGGGACATGATTGCAACGCTATTTCTCATAACAAAGTATCACCGTAGTTTGCATTATGCATATGCTTTCTCATTTATCAAAATCAGATTTTCCTATTTACTGATTTGGAAAATATTCTAAAGCTACTCTAAATAAGAGTTTAAAATCCTGAAGAAGCTATTAAGAACAGCTTCTGCCTTCCTAGCCTCTAAGGTAGAGTTTGTGTTCTGTGACAAGAAAATAGGTTAATTAGACATCATAGAATAGAATATAAATGGGTCTGTATTTATTTATAGTACTTCTGAGCACTGGTCAAATACACACTGCAAGAGTTTAGTGCAGATTTTCCAGAGACGGCAGTAAATGCCGTTGTCTGTTGTATGAAGTGACAACAAGGAAGCTGACGCATCTGTTCAGGAATACAACTGAAGAGCATGACAGATATTAAGAGAGGTTGAGAAAAAGGCCTCTGAAGATCCTTTTGACAACACACTTCTAGATCAGCTCCTCCAGGAAGCTCCTAAGTTCCTCCACTTCCCACTGTATTACAAGTCCTTACTTTCTGCTACAATGTTGTTATTAGGATTGGATTATAATTATCCTTTTAATAATATTAAAACACGATAGAAAATAGTAAAAAAAACTTCTTGCGGATGTGAGACTCGAAGGGAGATAGGGTTTTCAATAAATTTGGTCCTAAGAATATTTAGTGTTTTGGTATGTGTCCATTTTATTCCTTTCCCATTGGAAAGAGAAAGTAAAGATTATAGACAATTTGTAGAAGAGTTATTAAAATTCAAGTTATTAGAATTCAAGAATATTGCCACTAGAGAATTAGTACTTGATGGGATAATGAGAAAATTAGGTGTCTTAGTTTATTTCCTTAGCAAAAAGGAAAAACCAAAGTAGAAAACAACACAAATGGATTTGGAAAAAGCCACTTTTGAAATAAGCAAGGCAAACCTTCTTCCCTAGAGAGTTGCACTGATTTCAACTGTAACAGTACATTTGAGAACATCGATATATATAAAGCAATACCTCTCCAGAACAGATATAATTATGTGGCAAATAGGTAATTTATGTCATGTAACTATACCCATACGGGAAGAGAGATTACTGACAGAACATTATCAAGGCATATCTGCCCTCTTTTTGCATTTTTTGCTGATATAACAAATTCAGTAAGACTTCTATTTATATATCAAGCCATAACAATTGTTCAGTGGTGTTCCTCGATTAAATTGAAGACATCACAGGTAAGCATTAAGTTTCTTTTTAATCATCTTCTTTTACTACTAGTTATCTCTCCTGGTACTATTGCAATAATTTCAGTTTCTCCGTAGAAATTTTATTTTGCAAATTATTTTGGAGTCACGCCATGCGTATGTGCTTATTTTATACTTTCCTCACAAGAGGCACTCTTTCTATCCTCAAAATTGCTTTTGATAGTCTTTACAAAAATTTCCTCTAAACTTTACATATAGCTTTGATACTGATTCATACATCAGTCACTGTATTCCAGGAACAGCAGCATTAAAACATATCAAAAGCACCTCATTTTTGGTCTGGGATTAGATACTTTTGTGTAACAGATGCCATTTCTTCGCCTTTACACCCCACATGCCAAGCAAACAAATCTTTCAAGCTGGTGGCAATACTTTCACCTTCTTTACCTAGGACGCAGTCATAAAGAAGCTATCAGAACTTACTTCTCCCATAAAGTGACATTGTCGTCTTTGGACTTTCTGAATCTCTGTACTCCTTATTAGCGAGCCTATAACAAACTGATTTTTCAGGGTTTAGCTTTTTTAAACATTCAGGAAGTGTTGATCTTTTTTTTTCTGCTTTCACACCTGTCTTGCTGGTTGATTTGTTTTAGATTTGCTGCTCAATCTGCAGCAGTCCTGGTTATCACTTTCACAACAGAAATAATCACTACCTCATGCTAAGGTTTACATCTCTAAGACTAGCAGCCTACTCAGATTTATACCAGGGTCCTCAAGTTGAAATGCAGCACTACAAGTTGTTTGGCTAGCAAAGGCCCCCTGATACCACAGCTCCATTTTCCAAAAGAAATTAGCCTTGATACAATCCTACGGTGTTTTATTTAACACTCTACATCTCACCTCAGCCACCCTACTTCTAACTCTCTCGTTCTGCCCGACTCCCCTAAGGAGATGCAGTAATTGATGATTAGCATTCCAAAGCCATGCTTGCATCCTGTGAGCCTGTCATATTTAATTACATTTTAACTATATTCGTCTTCTATAATAGCCTGAACATAATTTAGGTAATTATCTTTTGCTCTCTTATTCTCTGACTCTGCCTGTCTCACTTAGAGCTCCTTGCAATGAAAATCACTTTCTCTGCTGAAACATATAAACAGACTCTTGGGCCGAGTGCTTTCATCTCTCCAACAGCAGCAGCTGTCACTGAAAACTCAATGGCTTTCTGCATCCCGCAATCTCTTCACCATATTCTATTTAGAGGAAGAAGAAAATCGTCACAACCCCCTCCACTTTCATGTTCCTTCCTGCCTTTTTCTTTATTAGGCTACTGCAAGAAGAATGCAAGAAATACGGATGTCCAGGTAAATTATAACAATAGCTTGCTATTGCTTAAGCTATCTATAGCTCCAAAATAGCAATTCACCTCAAATAATTTAATGGCTTTTCTCAGCATTTGGAATCCTTGCCTAGTTACTTCTATGAAAAGCTGCTATCTTTCTAAAGATTTGTTACATATAATAGGATATAAATAGTGACCCTTCCTCGTTATTTCCTTCTCTTCCAGCAAGAACAAATTAAGAAAGAAGTGGAAGCTTATCTTTTATTAAGGTTTTCTAATGAGCCACTACAGAATACTACCGCACTGTGGGATCACCAGAGCAGCACTGATTACAGCTGAAACCAAGTTCAGGCCAAAGATGTAAGATGGAAGAGAAAGCTGTTACATGTAACTAATATTCATCAAGCTGTAATAACCAGGTTGTATTCATATCATGACTTGCTTTAGGCTAAGCATTTTGCGTGTGCACATTGTGTCTCCTCACTTTCCAAGGTCACGTACAACCTCCATTTTTTGTTCCTCAGGCCAAGAAGAAAAGCAAAGCAGAGTTGGAAGCAAATGTGGAAACAAGCAACATGCCCTGAGAAATGTCAGCCACCAGCAAATAACTTCTATTTTCCTTCTAGCGCTTGTCCACGTATGCCTCGTTCTGTAGTAAGTGACAAAACACTTCTTAGCTTATTTGGATGTGGACTTTTTCAACTGTGACTACATATTTTTTAATGGACTACAGCATTCATTATGATGGAATAGCGAGGAGATATTTGTAAAAGCAGATGACAGGGAAAGGAAAGGAGTTGTGTTGTCTTTCCATGCATCAGTCTGATGACTGTACTGATGTAAACAAGACAGCAAGTAACTAGCATGTGATGCTGCCAAATAAAAATTGCATGCACACATAAGCAAGCCAACTGAGACTCAAGAAGTACCACAGTATGTTCTGCATATGTGTTACACCCCTTGCTTTATTAATGAATACCATACTAACCTCTACTATGGAGTACCTACAAAATAAACACAGAAGCGTGCACTAAAAATGCTCTAACAGTTATTGTTATACAGACATTTTTCTTTATAAAATACCCCAAAGGTCTACAGCTACCTTACAAATTGCCTATAAAAACATGTTTTCCACCATAACAGTACTAAACAATAAAGTGAAGTAATACTCCCTCTCCTGTTAAAGCTGTAATTTAACATACTAACTCAGAGAGTCAGACCCATAAAGCACAGAAGTCAAACTGGGTAGCTGGCTCAGCCATTCCCTTTCCATCCAGCCTCCACAGCCACTGAGGGGGAAGACAAAGCACGCAAAAGAAAATAATGTGAGGAATCAAAGGTCATGTACATTTTGGTTTTTAAATTAAATTCAAATTAAGTGCAGTTCTACCCCTGGTCTACCTCAACTAAAAACTGAGACCTAAAACTGAGTTTCCATCTGTTCTGCTGTCACCATGACAGCACTCTCTCAAAAGGTGGCCCGTCAAACCTGGTACTTCTAAGGAAGCAAGGAAGGTGCAAGCTAGGCGTAACAGCTTTCTCTCTGCAGCTCTCAGAGACAGAGGCAAAACTCACCTAAAAATGCATCTTGGTTATATTTATACTATAGTCCATTGATGAGATAGCAATATACTTTATCCAGTTTAATAAGGAAAAAAACCAAAAAGGACTTGAAGTACTAATGGCAGAGGTAATGAAAATGGTTAAGAGAAATACAATGAGAGTCTAGAATAAATGTGAAAATAATAAATACTAAAAATCACCTGTCACAGTATTTGTTACATAACAGCTTTATATATTGACCAGTAAAAACAGGTATTCCCACCTTCTGGGAAAACTCCCGTCAAAAATTTTTATTGTAAATACACTTCCCATAAGGAACACATAATTCTGAAAGCATCTGAACAAAATTTGTAGTTATTTCGCCCTATGACTGGTCCCTCCTACCAATCCAAACAAAATATCTGTCCTCTATAAGAACATGTTACTAAACTGCTATAAATGTTTCATTGCATATATTTATTGTAGAAACCAAATGTGGGCTTGATAAAGCAGACCTATTAGAATAAAAATGCTGACATAAAATAGATTTAATGAAGTCTATACCAACTTCCTGACACCTTTATAAAGCTTCTAATGTAAAAGACTCCTTATAGTAACCCCTGCTTTCACAGCTTCAGTGCTGACATTTTTGCTGTTTTAGAAAAAATATTGCAGAAAGAAAATGTTAAAATACAGTAAAATTGAGCAATGCTAAACCTGAATGTAGTAATTATTTTTCTAACTAAATGCAGTAACCAATTTTCAAATATATCCACATGCCAATGTAGGCAAGAGTAGCATTTTTGTACTGCATAAACTGCGTACTCATATAAATTAGCTTGCTCGCACATTTTTTCAGTTTCAACAGGTTGTCTGTCTTTATTTCCAGAAATATAGTTTATATTTAAAAATCTTACACAAAATGAGATTATTAACAATTTGCTGGCAACCGTCTGGCAGAACGCCATGAGCCAAATTTCTATGCCGTAGCAAGAACTGTATATGTATTATCTACACATACATCCTTGGGGGATTGCAGTGGTGGCGGACGAAAGCTGTGAACCTGAGTAACTTGACCTATGAGTTCATCTTACATACTTTTGTGTACACTAGAGCACACATGTAGAAGACAAGCTTGCACAATCCTAGAGGTTGAATTGGTTTTGTTGTGCTTACTCATTACCAATAGTTATTGCTCCTGATGGTCATGTAGATAGCAAAGATATGAAAAGCCATCCAAAACAGTAACATACCCAGTAATACAACTAGTGGGATGCTTTTAACTTTGAAGATTTCTCCCCCCCACAACAGATTGTAAGCTATTTTTATTATGTAACTTTTCACACCAGTGGAATAGTTGATTAACAGCAAATATATAAACAATATTTTTAGAGATATGAGACAGAATCATGCTCCCTATTAATCAGTTCCTTTGTAGCATGTAGACCAACACTGTATTTATCGCACTTCTCTCTTACATTCCCTTGGGTGTGATTTCATGGCCCACTCGTAAAAACTTCACATTTACAGCAACCGCCCTTCTATTACTGTCGATAACATCTAATTGACATGTCAAACCCCCAAGGAATGCGGTAAATTGAACCACAGCCTCTAAGAAGAATAAAACAGTAAAAAGTAAATCAGCATGTGCCTCCTCCTAACAGCAATACAAGCATACCGAGGTTTGCTAATGGAAAAGAGGAAAACTGTAACCCTTTCTACTACCACACTGAATTATCTATTAACCTCAAGGTCAGGAAACAAAGCCTTGCGACCTGAGACTGAAACTCGCCTAGAAAAAATATCTGAACTCGTATCCATGGCTGCAGTAATTTTAGACATGAGACTAAAGTGAACTAAGACAGATAAAAATCACAAATACAACTTTTGCTTCTGTTACCGTGTTGAAGAACAGAAAAAAAACATAGCTCCCCTCCCAACAGTTTCTGATGAACTAAATTTTAGTATTTAATTAGTAACTCTGTACCTTAAAAATTTATACACTGAGTTGGGTAAAATTCACAAATATAATTTTAAAAACAGAGAAAACTTGACTCATGATGAAAGAGCACAAAATAAAGTCAGGGAAAACTAGTTTAAGTAGCAACCAAGGTAACAGGAAAAAGGCAAAATGACTATAAATATATAGTTGAAGTGTATGAAATCCATTAAGAAAGAAAAATTGGTTTACAGGGATACAAGAAAAATAACGGAATGAAATTAGGTAATATGATGTTCAGTACTGGTATTGAGAAAAAAATTCTTACTGTGGGAACTCAGTGTGATAGAAAAGCAAAGAGCAGAACAGAAGCACCGTCCCTTCAAGTATATGAAACAAACTGATGGAGCATTATTCTAAAAAAAATACACCACATACCACATGGTGCAAAAATCCCTGAAGGAGGAACCTAAAGATATAATAATTCTTCCATTTTGTGATTCATGGATATAATCTGTCCTGGTAAAAACATTACTGTGAATAAATCAATGGCTTAATACCGCATATATCTCAACGCAGGATATTTGTTACACTAAAGACCATACCTGTTTTGGCCAGCATAAGCAAATGTGTACTTTTCAGAGTTTTAATGAAATTAGATCCTGAATATCAATAATCTTATTAGGGCAAATCTCTAGATTTGATGTGTTAACATCTGACTGGCACCCTGACTATACAAGGAGATGTCAACAGTTGCTATATTTAATGGCTTTGCCTGTAAGAAAGGGCTACAGACAAAATAGTAACTTACCATCTAGTTCATGAACATTTGGCCATCTCCTGTTCATTGGGTTATTAGATGGTCTTACGCAACAATGAATTTCAAAGTAAACAAACATAACCACAAAACAACAGTTCAAGTATTAGGCGTTCCTTTCTTATCTCAGGCAGGTAAATGGGCCAGTTTCACAGGAGACATCTATACTTTGGATAACCTTTTTGTAGTAATATTTATTTATCAAGGTGCTGAGAGTGTGCATGTGTGTGGGTGCCTGCATGCATGTGGGTATGTGCATGCATGCACAGACATTTTCAAAAAGAGAGAGTATTACAACTCGGTGAAGGCAATCCAAGTACTGCCATAGGATCCTTCCACAATATAAAAGCAGTAATCCACACTGTTGAGTCCTTACCCAGAAGCTGCAAATTTGTTCCTGTGCTGATTGGAAAAAAACCTTTGCTTAGCAGGATGCAAGACAGCAGTAGTATTTTCCTCCTAGTAAGAAAATTAGGATTTCTGTTACATTGAGTAGAGTTGGCAATAGCTGGTGAAGACCTCTTAAGATGACAGGCTTTTCCAGAATTGCTTAATGGTGTAGGTCAAACTGGGACATAAATGTTTATGGGGGGGAATATTTCAGTATTCTTAGCCTGTGTGAGCAATCCATCACAGAAGGAGGACGATAGAATTTACAAATATCCGAGAGGGGCAAGATACACTGAAGTAAAGCTGAACAATAGAATAAAGTTAAAAGAGGAATAAACCTACTAAGAGCAAGTTTTCTTACACTATCAAAGAGCTTCTCCACGGCAAACAACAGAAGGTCAAACAGGTCGTATACTTAAGTGAGGCTGACCACTGAAAACAATGTTTGTTTTAAGACAGAGCAACAGCCAAGATTCTGACTACAATTTATTTTATAACACAAAATTAATGTTTACTCATAAAGCAAAATTTAATTCTTGCAAGGCATTACCTATAAGGTTTAAAAGATACAGTGATCATTTCCCATCATCTTCGCATTTAGACTGCATCTCCAAAGTAGGGTTCTGTACTGATGAAAGATGCCATCTTACTGATCATCTTTGATATTAAAAAGTGACAATAGTACAGTCAAGCAAAATATAGCAATGTCATCATGCTATAACTCTCAAGGACTACATGCATTTCTTGCACCTCTACACTATAAGGAACACTTACAGACCCAGTATGTTGCTGCCAAAATGCGCTGCTCAGGTATCCATCTCAGTGCCTCAAAATCCTACATTCTTCAATCTCAGCAAGCATTTCCTTATAATTATCTTTTTTTCAGAATTTTTTTCAGCACCCTTAAATTTTTCAAAAGGCATAAAGGTTTCGCCTTTCACTAAAAAACACAGTGTTTATATAATCTGATTTCCTTTTCAGCCTGGCAGAGATGACAGATCAAGTCAAGAAGAAAGGATACAAAGAGGAGAGGACAAAGTTTTATGGTTAATCTCAGGAATAAGAATATGTAGATCAGCTCTTGGAGCTTCAATATCCAGAGTGTCCCCTACCTAGAACATACACACCATATTTATCAACTTAATATTGGTTCTACAAAACCTAATTCATTATCACTGGTGAAGTACTTTTTTGGTGTGGTGTTTTTGTTTTTTTTTTTTTAATTGAAAACAGGCATGGTACTATGTTCAAGTAAATGCAGACGACAATCAGGTGAAGTTGAGAATAAGGATGTTTTAAAATGGAACACAGGGAACATGTTCTCAGAACCAAGAAGTCTGAATGCTTCTATAATCTGGTCCCTGGGCTCAGGGAAACGCACCTCTGTTTTGAATTTCAGAGTTTGTATAAATCTACCCTAACGACAAGCAATAAAGACAATATTAGAATAAGTAATATTATCTTGGATTCTGGTATATTTTTACCTCTCCCCCCCCAACAAATATTCTGCCCACTAAGCAATGCTGTGTCTCTGGCATATTAAAAAAAAAAAATAAAAAAAAAAACCAGACTGAGAAAGTCAATGGACATTGAAGTGCATTTGAATCTACCCTGCATATATGTGAAATATGCAACAAAAAGCCTATGAAATGGTTCATTTACCATAAAACATCAGATTTACCATAAAACATCAAAGTGCATGTAAAGTAATTGGTAAAATAAAGTAAATTCATATTGTCTTTAAGAAAAAGAAGTTAAACAACAAGAAGTCCTATTGCAAAGCTCTAGAAACCAGGTGCTCAAACAAAATCTCAAGCAAATACGTATGCAAGAAAGTCTTCACGCTGTTGCTCAGTGGACAGCGAGTGAGAAAAGGTGCTGTGTGAGAAGCGAAGGCAATGCTGAGCACTATGCATGGAAATAACGCAAAGGACAAGTCTGATTATCTGACCCATGACTTCACATTGATAACTTCTAAACTAAATGCAGCCAATGAATGCAAATTCGACAAATCAACTGTAACTGTGTGTTGGATTAGTATGTTTTTAAAAGTCACAGGCATTAAAACAGGAGGCAAGAAATCTACAGGAAGGCCATGACTCAGACAGATAAATGACAGCAACAACTTTTCGTGAAAGCACCATGGCACGCAATCATGGTGATTTACACGACTTACAAGGTAGCACAAAATCAGTGACTGGCAGCAACTGCCCTTGCTCATACTCAGCTGGGATAAGTAGTTGCAAAGATAAATATATAGATAAAAGAATGGCTACTGCAGAATATGCAAGAATGAGTGCAGCAGCCAGAAACCAGATAGAGCAAATCCCACCCACTTACGGAAAAGCACCCACTTACGGAAAGCAAATCCCTTCCTGGTCAAACTAAAGATGCTTTATTAATATCAACCCAGGAAGTAAGACAATCAGAAAAAGAATGAATAAATAAATTAAAAAAAAAAAAAAAAAAGGTCTGAACATCAGAAACATGTTTGGGGGTTGATAAAACAATTAAGGCAGCCTCTCTCTCCTTCGGCACTGTCTTCTCACTCTTCAAAGCAGAATGAAAATGCATTTACTGAAAACTCCTCCTGTGCCTAGTATTTACAGTAGAAGCAGTGGTTATCTGTAAAGAGTGAGCACTCGCTTAGACTTAAAACGTAATCTCTTGTAATACGAATAACTTGAAAGTTTGCTATTTTATCACAGAAGCTTTAGAAAGTCATCTGGGAAGAATCACAAAAGGCAAAGCCATCGGGAAGTCTAATTTCTACTGAAACGTCAATGTCATAATAAATAATAATAATTGTAAAATAATTATAATGAGTAATAATAATTCATGAAAGGAAATGAATATTTACTTTGATTTTTATTTTAAAGAGAAGACTATGCAACAGATATTTTACACATACTTAACTACCACTATTGGTTTTTTTTGGGGGGGGGGGGGGGGAGGGGGGGAATTATATTTTCTACATAATACATTATGAAGTACGAATACATACATCTATTTATATCATTAGCTTGACAATTTTTACTGGCCTCCAAAGAGACATTCAAGTCTTCCATAGCATGGGAGAAAAATCCAATACCTAAAAGAAACGGGTACTGATGGCATGGGTGTTATTTGGTATTGCTTATTTTCTCTGAGGCAGAACTGAGCTAACATCCAAACTGACATCAGAGTTACTGTAATGTTTTCTTCACTCTCCTCGCAGCAGCATGCATGAAGAGGAGCTGAGAACGTGCCAGACGCACGGCAAAATGGAGCAAAGCAAAACTTCAATGCATATGGCACATGCAGAGCTGCAGTGAAGTAAGTGTATGGCAAAACATTCAAGAGAGACTGCAGTTTGCAACTCTGTTCAAGGCTTGTTCAAAAGATCCATGCATATTTGTGGCTGAAAAGCAACCACAAGGACCTGAAGGTAGAAGTGGACAAAAGAAAAGACAAATTAACAATTTGAAATCCTTCTTGTGGTCCTGAGTCACCGTTAAGAAACAAATTAAAAGAAGCTAGATCTTTCTTCAATCAAACCAGGCTCAGCTAAAATAAAAGCTAGCAAATGAAACGTTAGATGCAGAGTTTCCACACTTCTGAGAGGCTCCTAACGCTCTGAAATTGAACGAAACTCTGCTTTCTCTCTGTGAAATCTTAATTCTTCGTGCTTAATAGGGCAGGTCTGTGAAGATGGAGCCTCTTTCTTCTTTTGCCTTACTAGAATCTTTCAAAACGTGAGCCTATAAACACAAGGAAAAACACGTCCTTCAATGCCTCTATTGTTCAGGGATTTTAAGCTCAATAATTACACAAAATGACCCTTTATATCTGTCTGACTTGCTCCAGTCGGCATTACTAGCAGCATAACGAACAGATTAATGAGAACCCTCAGTTTATTTTTGTGACGTGAGACTTGAAATTGAGCTTAACAACGTAGCAATTTCCCAGACATCTTGTTTGAATACATTTAATCTTTGTATTGTATGGATGTGGCGACAGTGAGTTTGGCAACTCTGGAGGAGGCATTCATAGAGTTACTATGAAATTTGCTTCATGTAAAATAGGATGAATCATGGTTGAAATATACTGTTTGACAGAAGAGATACAAGAACAGTTTTTCTGTGAAATTAACTTCATGTAAAATAGGATGAAGTGTGGGGAAAATTCCCTGTTTGACATCGCAGGTACAGGAGCGGTTCCTTTTATCCTGTTCCACCCTGCCACTTGGGAGCTCAGGTGTGGGACAGAATTAAGGATTACACAGAAGTTAGGAAAAATGTTATTTTTGTCATTCTAGGTATGACAGAACAGTAGATGCATGCAATACTGATGGGAAGCAACAGAAAAAGCGACGTGAGCATACAAGCAGTTGGAAAGGCAAGAGGGCTGAGAAATGTTCAAGATGTTTTATTATGAGAGAAAACTGTCCTATGAAAGTGGTTAAGGAGAAAAATGATGGATGAAAGTGGATGTGAGGGAATTCTAGAGATGGGATCATAGAGGAACTAGAGGTGGATAGGAGGAAAAAACCTGCTATGTTTTTGGCTAAGTATAAGGAACTACATATACCAGTATGTAACGTGCCACATGCAGTTATGAGGAAAGATATTCACACACTTCAAATATTATCTCTATAGCAAAAGAAATAATCACATCATGATAGAGATTAGCCCAGTTTCACAAAAGTATACCCAGAAAAAAAAAAAGATCCAAAATTGAGTTTGCCACTAATATTGTGTAAAGCACAAGTATTTTCTCACTTGAAGTCCTTAGACAACATGGAAAACACTCTTCTGTACATCTGAAAAGTGGTTTAGAACTGTTAAGTGCATGACCTAGATCTCTCTAGGTGTTCTTTATCTGTGATTTATTATCAAAGGAAACACAGCAGTGCTTGAAAACTGGAAATGCACATAGTACATGATAGGACAGAAATATGAAACACTGAACAAGAGCAGTAAACCTCAAAGTTGAAAATTATTCTTGAAAAATCAATCGGAAGACAGTTAATAAATTTTGTTAATGAATCTTGCATCCATGTCCCAAAGGGCTTTCCATGTGAAAGTACTAATTACATTCATACAAAAACTATAGAAAAAAAAACTGAGGGGAACTGAGCTGAGAATTTAGGATTTGAAATAGCTATTATATAATAAAAAAGATAATAAGCAATAGAAACGTGAAATTAAGTTTGGAAGTTTTTAAACATCGTAACAGCAGTATACTCTGAATAACAAACAATGAGTCTAGCAGGTGGAAAAAATAAAGATATAATGCAATATGTCATAAACCTTCTGAAAATGAAGTCATGCCCTCCACAAGAAAATCATAAAACTGTCCCAAACCAGCCATATAGACAGTTGATACCAACTGCCTTAGAACTGCCCATCAATAACCAATATTCATTGTCTCCCAAATTCTATCAGAGTATTAGACACTTTTTTCCTACTGAGGAATTGAATATGGTATGTCTGCTGCCAATGGATTAGATCCATTTCACAATAACTACTCAAAGAGAACTTTAAAGAACGATACTGAGTTGATAACTGTCATGATAGCCTGTTTCATATTTGTCTTTACAGGGCTTATTTTATCAATCAGAAGTGTCATTAACTCTGAGGTCTGCCTCCTACTGGCCTTTGGTATCTTCTGTTTTTCATTTGACTTTCAGACTCTTTGTCAGCAAATTCTTCTAACAAGTGCAGGTCTCTATTGTTCGACACTAACACGCTCAAGCCCACTTATCATAAATGTTTTAAAAAAATAGAACGGAACACGACTGTTTTTCATTACTGTCATACTGTGTAGAGAAAAACAGCTTATTGTGGAAAAGAAAAAAAAAAATAGCCTCCATAGAGCATTTGAAAATTGACAATTACACAACCAGTTTGCATTAATTGGCTCTCACTTAGGGAAGGTAAGCAAGCTTCCCCTGTGAAGATAACAGACATCCAGTTTTTGTCTTCAGCCTTTTAAAACTGGGACAAGATGAGGTTAGGAGTAGCCTGTCAGTTCCTGGCTTTCAGCATTGAATTATTAATTTACACAAAATACTACATTAAAAATACCATTAAAACAACCCAAAGCAGCATACAGATAGTTTAAAGGGGAAGTTCATGCTTCAGTAGATTGCCAAAACCAGTATGTGCTTTTCAAATGTAATTTAATTTTCTTTCTCATCATTTTGTTTGCCACTTACTGATCATCAAAGGTGTCTAATGAGCTCTGTGTTTGCTACCTTTATGGTTATCCTACCCCATGTGCCAGAGATTCAGCAAAATGATTTGGAGGCCTCCCAGGACACTTGTGAGACAGCACGCTAATGACTTTCACAAAGGACTGTAACTCCACTGGAAGACCAGGCAGACAGAAAGCCAGGCAGCAAACAGCAAAGGAAACAACTCTTATCCACATGTCTTTGAAGACAGGAAAGTGAATAGAGAATATTAATAGCAAAGTAAATTTTCTCATCGCAAGTATTCTGTCTCTTCAAATGTGAGCCCCTGTGAAATTCTCCTGAGTTTTAAATCCATTCACTTTTATTTGCTACTGCAGCAAATCCTACACAGAAAAGCAAGCGAGTTATTTTTCTGGAGTCTACTGCAGTATATTAAACACAGAACTAAAGCCAGAAAGGGTAAACCCGTGACTTCAAGACCTTATCAACCACCTAGACTGCACTCACATCTTGAAAAATTTGTAAGAGAAACAGACATAATTTGGAGTATACTTTTTGGAAAGAATTAATATTTTACCCTCACACAAACACATGTATAATGATACCGTTGCTCTGAGAGGTACTTGTAGTCAAACAGGCAATCATAGTCCGAGGCAACGACATACCTACTTCTCATTTTCTTTAAACAAAGACACGTAAGCCTAAGTGATGACAATTTTTATACCAATGTAGGATTAGTCCTTTTTGGGTTGGGATGTCCAAGTATTCATCAAAAAATTAGGATTTGGCTGAGACAAGAAATAGTTGCAAACTTTGACCACATTAGCAAAAGACTTTTTTCATTTCTTCCAGGTGAGAGAGGGGCGTGGCATTCACAGACATACAGAGAACGAAAAGATGAGGGTACTGTTGCTTCCACCCCATAATGCTGTAATCTGGTTAAGGCAAATTGCCGAACACAGGAATCTTTAACTGTCTGCCTAAACCTGATGGTGAGTCAGACCCAGACACAGCGCACGAGTTTGAGTCTTGCTTTTCCTTGAAGAGTGCCTGAATCACTTGTCTAAAAGGCATTTAGAGGCAGATCTCTCTCTGTTGGAGCTGTGCTGTTGGCATAAAATACCAAGGTATTCGGGGGGGGGGAGGAGGAGGGAAGGGAGGCAGAAAAATCTCTTGCATCCAGCAGGAGTATCTTTACAATTACACTACGATTGTAAACCAGGTAGACTGCACCACCTCTGCCTTACTACAGCATCTGTTAATTTTGGTTAAAATCCAACTCTTCACCTCCTCTGTTTGTTTTTGTTGTTAAAATCACATGAAGTAAAAATAACTTGTTTGTTTTTCTCAGGGCAAAAAGCCCACATGTTGTGAATTTGGTTCAACATGCCTTTTTTTTTTTCTTTTAAATTTTTTTTAAATTTACAGAAATTAAACTAAAAAGTCAGTTCTTCACATTCCTACCAGTGACTAGTTCAATTTTCCCTTTTTCATTAAGATGTCTCCTTCACCATATTGAAATCTTGCCCAAAAATTTTTAAGTGAGGGCCTTCATTCAGAGCATGAGTCACTGAATGACCTCTTCCATGCTACATTAAACTATTTGTGAGCACTAAGAATATGGCTTTTTATGGTCACAGTACCATGTTTCAGTATTTCTCAGTAAAATGAAAGTGGTCCAACTCTGACTGTTTGCAGTGATGATATTCTCTACCAAACAGTTCTAACATTTATAGCATTTGGCATTTATATAGTATTTTATATATTTGTTTTATACGTTTAATATATATATGAACAGACAAATATATAATTTATAAATATATACATATACATATAATATTACATATATTTATTTTTTATAGTATACTTATACTTATTTATAGAGTATTTGGAGTTATCAACCTGCCATTACAATCAAAGTAATTTTTGAGCTGAAGTGACTTGAGCATTTCTGCAAATCCTACTTGAAAAGAAAATTGAACATATTTAAAAGGTTTTCTTTTCTGTGGTGAGGTGACTGTAAAAAAAAGTCCAATTTGCTGATCATAAAGGGCAAGAGAATTAAATTGAATATGGAAAAATGCTGTCGAATGCAAAAAAAATCACCTGAAAATTGAGGGGAGTATGTGGGGGGCCACAAACCTTTCAACTTATCTCAGTTACAGATGATATAGTATTTAATTGTAACTGCAGAGGGTAGAAAACTTTCAAAGAGAAGTAAGATTTTTTCAAGTTGATGTTTTTTCTTTACAATTTTCTAGTCCTTGTTAAATTGAATTGTTCTGGAGTCCACTGAGTTTTTGTAATTGTAAGTTTTAGGACCAGGGGTTTGTATTTGTTTAGAACTGATAGTTGCAGACAGTGCTAGGACACTGTACGTCTGTAGACTTAAAGACTGGCATTTTCCTAGCTGGATGTACGTTTGTCAGAGCAAGAAGTTAGGCAAAATACGACACTCTAATCCACAAGAAAAGAGTTCCTGCAGCCATGGCTTTGAGAACTTCCAGAGCACCTACATTTTGAATCAAGACCTTGAAGTATACCATGAGGAGGCAGCTATCTTTATTTCAGGGATGCACCTATACTTGTCCAAGGTTAAGGCTTTAAAAAAATAACGTGTGGTTCAAACATGGTGAGTAGATACTTGAACTGGGCAGTCATCCAGCAATTCCACCTACACTGTGCACACTGTGCAAAAGAGCAAGTGCTCTTTTGACTGTTATAGAATATTAGTATGAAAATATACAAGGAAAAAGCGCAAAAAGATTCTGATTCTGACTCTCCCTCTCTCTCTCTTTTCTGGTTTCAGCCTTTTAGTGCTCCCACTGCTGGAGACAGACAAAAAGATGAATTTTATCTATTACACTGAGATGCCTTTGAGAATGACTAAATCTCCTTCACTCTTTTTCCAGACCTGCAGGCAGAACCCAGGTTTTCTGCTCATCAATACCCTGCCCTTTACAGACAGTGAAAGGACGCACGAAGTTCTCCTTCATCAACATGTCTAGACCACATTGTAACGCGTGCTTGAATTGCACTATTTGTAAATAAAAACTTTAGAAAATGTGTATCAGCAGTGTTGCTAGAAAGGACTGAATAACTCTCTTGCCCAATGTGACAAACTGAGATACATCTCTGAATTTATAAAATCCATTTTGTTTTGGCTGGCACAAATACAGGATGGGTGGGGGCTGTCCCCATATGAGCTGATGACTTCAATTTTGTCCTGGGAAAGCAAGCATATCTTATGGAAAACTGACTTGGGGAAAAGGAGAGAAATAAGACTTTTATAAGTCTGTGCTTCCCTGGGGATAAGCCAGGAGATCATATCCTATCAACATTCACTGAATGCTGAGCATACCTAGCTTCAGGATATATAACGTACAAATTTGCAGCCTATCTTTTCAGGCCCATGGCAAGTATCTGGGTCATTCTTTACTTGGAATTGGAATTATCAAATAGATTAAGAAGGCTATCAACACTGAATTACTCTTCCATACTAGAAGAATGGGTTTTATCAGCAGACTCAATAATTACAGAAGAGCCAAAGGAGAGTATACATGTGGAGAGTATTCATGCCTGATTTGTCTTGATTTTAGTATACAAATGAAACAGTTTTTCTCTCTTTTTTATCTCTTTTTAAGCAGCATGTTTTGTCATGGAAGGGTCTTGTTCAAAAGCAGAGTGGTCAGTGCATATAGGTGAGGTACTCCGCTTCTGAACAGAGACAAGGTCAAGTTTAGGTAACTGGTTGTTCTGTTATGGTTTGGTCCCTACCCTCGCTCTCCCCACCCCCTTCAAATATCATAGAATACATTTATGTGCTTTGACAGGGGAGAAATGCATTTGATTAAGAAAATCCTCTACCAAGCATGCTCTCTTTTCATCTCCTGCCATGTTTCTCAAGGAGGAGTGATTTGACACCAGGGTCAACCATAAACACGTGAACTCCAGAGAAACATGGTTTAACTTCCAGTGATCACAAAACCAAGGGTATGGTAGGCAGACTGTTTCTGAGAATGAACAATCAAACTGATTGTCTGAAGATCTAGTACTGATGTGGATCCTCAGAACTTGATTCTGGTTTGAAAGCCTAGATATTCAGACACACTAGAAGCTGTTACCTCCTGAAGTTGTATTTACAAGGGTCTAGAGATAGAAAACTACGGGTTATGCAACGATCATTCCTTTCACAGTCAAAAAGTCACCTACGTAAGTACTGAACAAAAGGATAAAACCCCCCAGTTTTCCAGTTCTGACTTTGAGCAAATAAGTGGAAAAAATTAAACTCACTTGCAGGAAATTTTTGTGCGATCAGCCACCATAGTCCACTGCTGCTGATTCGTTGAAACCTCAATGTAGTAGCTGTAGCTCCGATCATCACAGTCCCAAAGTAGCAACCTAAGTATGAAGAAGTTGTTGAATGACAAGTAAAATAAACACTAAACCAAGCTGCTTAAGTTTTCCAGTCCTTTATTTCCTCCTCTTAATCCTTTATAAATTTAGCTGTTTAACCTGGGTTATTTCTCCAGCTGTGAGGAAGAACTTCTACAGATCCACATTTTTCAAAGTGCAATAGCTAAAGATAATGCCATTGATTATCAATGAAAATAGCTGAGACATACATAAAAAGAAAAGGAACTTGTGTCACACTACAGACTTTCCCAGGAACAGAGTTTCAAGCTGTCTCTCTTTAATCGCCTTTCAGAAGAGTGCCCAAGTTTTATAAATTCCTTCCTTCCAGTTGAAAAAGTCTTTCTTGCTTTCAGCTGCTACCTCTGCTGGGAGGAATATAACTGCAAGAATTATTGCTCACTTTTAACATTTGAAAAACCAATACTGCTAGAGGAGGAAAATGACCCAGCCAGTTGCCGCAAGCAGAATCCTTCCTCTTACAGAGAGGGGCTGTCCCAAGCAGAAGCTGGACTGTCTTTGGAATTTGGTTAAGGACACGCGTGTCTGTATCTTTGCCCTAAAAACCAGTGTTATTACCTTATTTTCAAAACAATATAGTTTAGCTCTTTTTTTTTAGGTTCTGGAATCCCAGCATTCAAAGTGGAATCGGGTCTACTGGGTAAGCAGATTTAAAATAAAACTCCCTAGATGCTCTCAACTGAACCCAGCTCTTTAATATCAAACATAATAAAGCTATCAAAAATAGCTTTAAGAAGCTAAAATAAAACACTTTTAACAGAAGCCTTTTAGCACATGTTAATACTGTCTATTTGCAAATTAAAAAATTCAGGACTGACAGTAAAAAATAAATATAGCTGCCTGTGGCATCATGAAAGACTTAAAAAAAAACAAAACCAAAAACAAACAAACAAACAAAAAACAAACAAAAAAACCCAACCACCCCAAAACCCAACAAACCCACACCCCAAAACAAAACCACCCAACTCCAACGCCTCTCCCCCTGCTTCATCAGATCCTCCCCATTCTGCTTTTCTATAGCGTGAAGGTCTCCAAATACTGAAGAGACTGAATGAAGCACATTTTCTGTTAAAAAAAAAAAAAAATAATTAAAAAGTCTATGGATTAAAATCCTGGATTCGGTAACTACTAAACAACAGATCCTGAACTGATTTAACATCTATATTTAAACCAAGTCTTCTAAATGATAAAAAGAAGGAAAAGCAAAAACGTACATAAATTTGTTTTCTTTTAAAAAGGCTATTAAAATGTAGCTAATTATGCTTTTCAGTAGGATCCTTTTCATCATGGGGGCTCAGTGTTGTTTCCTTGATCCGTGTTTTCAAAGCTATGATCAAGAGTTTCAATATCAGAAGCACACTAGTGACTGTAATTTCAACTAACAATACTGTAATTAAAATACAACTGGCTCGGCTTTAGAGCAAAAGGCTAACAGGACATATGTGTTCCTTTTAAGAATGTGTATAATTGCTCTCTCCCAAAACAACCTAGCCCAAGTTAAATAGGTTTCAAAAAGCATATGGCTTAGAATTTTTACAAACCAAACAATAAGTGAATTAAAGTTGGCAGAATCTTTCCCAAAGTGACTTAGCATGAATGCTAAATGTAGATTTTTGTTTCTCTGGGACTTGTGAAAGAAAACTAAAAGTTCTTTCTTCACCTCCCTGTGGTAGCTTTTTTAGGCGAGACTGGGGAGCGAGACTGATGACAGAACCTATTTGGAATTTATTCTGCATGAAATGCCTTTCTGGATAAGCAGTGAAAAACTTTCAGGTGATTACATGAAGATTCACCGGTGCACACGGGGCACAAGGGCCACTTTTTATGTCAGGTACAGTAATCTTTGAAACACATTCCAGGCAAACTACCAGGCTAAACTTTTGTAGAGAACCTGTTTTGCCAAGATGGATATTAAATGACAGGAGGGAGAATATTCCACTTAAGTCAGAACTATACTACCTGGAAATGCATTTGTTTATAGCAAAACTGCCCATGTTCCTAGGACCTTCCACATTAGAATAAAAAGCTAAATTAGTTCCTGTTAGTAAATCTTGCCTTCAGGACTGAGAAGGAAAAGTGGAAGGAAGCTTTATCCAGCTCACTCCCTGCAACTTTAGGAGTTCAAATATATTTCTCATATGCCAGTTCTTTGGGTATGTAAGGTCTAAGCCTGTTAATCATTTAATATAGTACTGTTATTTACATCACATGTTGAAAATGCCTCATTTTATAAAATAAAAGCTTTTAAAACATGAATAAAATTTCATATTACAGGTGTGGGAAACTGATTGTATTGGCTATCCGTTACATCAAAAGACACTGCTGTACTTTTTTTACCAGTATTTCCCTAAATGCCATGTGTTTCCCTATGATTGATTGTTCTGCATTCATACAAGCATTTTGTGCTGTCTCTGCTTGCTTTTTATTCCTAGATTTCTGAAAAAAAGACTGTCACTGTTTAGTTCAGTCTGCTGTATAACTACATGTACTCAAGGTGTTAGCAGAATACCAAACAATAGCAGTCGTGCACCTGACAGGATGATATCCGCTTCCTGAACACTATAAGTCAGTCGTTACCACATACAGTATAAATATTTGATAGTACTATGGTCATAAACCACTTGCATACTTAGAGAAACCCAAAAGACAGAAATTACAACATGAGGTAGAGGCACTTGTTGAAAGATGGAGAAAAAGGGAAGAAAACCCAAAACCATATGGAAAGGGATTTTTTATACAATTGTCTTTGCAATTTTGCCTCCAGTTGTCTATAATCCCGTTTCATTTTCTGCAGATATTTATGTTTCAGTAGTTATCTTGCAGGAAACCAATCTTTCTTCAGGATCCTACAACGGAGACAAAACTCCTGCATATTTGCTATGTGCTTATATGATCATTTATTCTGAGTTACAATTTCACTCTCAAGTCAGGCAAGCACAGAAAATGAGCAGCAAAGAAAGAAAAACTTCATAAGCAGAAGTGGTATGGAAAATTAGAAAGCATAAGAGATGTATATGATGATGGTATAAGCAAACAGAAAACACATCAAAGCTAATTGATAATGTTTGTTAATTTAAGAATTACTCTGAATATGAAAAACAAAACACTTGGCTATCACGTATTCATATTAGTAATGAAATCTTCAAATAGATTAAACAAGTATAAGTGGTTAATCTACTTTTACAAAGATGCAAAATATTTCGATGTATTTTAACATGAAAACCATTATGGTATAGAAGAATTCTGTCTCCATACACCACATACACTATAACAAAACCTGTTCTACCTTTTTGTTTGTTTTTCTTTCTTTCTTTTTTGGAAATTCATACGGGGGAAAAAAAAAAAAAACAACAAAAAAACCAAACAAAACACCAAACTATGAAGTTACCAGCCAGATAAATGCAGGGAGAGTTAGACAGAGAGCTATTGTGATATGGCAGCCTTTTCAGTATTAAAGTTTTAGCCATTTAAAAGTTAATTTATGTTTACTCTGTTAAACACATCAATTGCTGTCATTCTGTTCCTAGTTAAATATAATAGTTTTTTTGTCATTGATAAGGGCCTTTTCAGAGAGGAAAAATAGCAAGGTTATTTTCTTTCCAGACAGGCAACAATGGGGAAAAACTACCTAAAGTAACATTTCCTCTGTTAACTGTTCCAAGTAGGAGTCTTAAATAAAAGAATAAACTTCTTTATAGAAAAGACAATAATTAGTTACAATTATTTTAAAATAAAATCATAGAATCATAGAATATTTGGGGTTGGAAGAGACCTTTAAAGATCATCTAGTCCAAGCCCCATGTCTTCCAGGTCTTTTCTATTAGAAAATACTATTGAGCACAGACTATCATGATATCTGTTTCAGAATTTCTGAGGAAATGTCGATGTTCAAGTCAAGAGCTCCAAACTGATATACAAACACCTGAAGAAGTACTTGATATTAACAAGGATTCAACATGGTCTTCCATAGCATCCCTGTATCCAAGCTGGGATGTTACAGTTTAGATGGGTAGACTACGCCACAGGTAAAAATTAGCTAGGATTGTCTAGTGCAACAGGCAGCGGTTAACAGTTCACCATCCACCCAGAGACTGTTTGCAAGAGGAGTTCCTTCAGAGTCTACTCTGGGACCTATCCTGTTTAATATTTTTATCAGCGACCTGGACAAGGAGATGGAATGAGCCATCATCAAGCTTGCAGATGACGGCAAACTGTGGGATGCAATCAATAGACTCGAGAGTATGGCTGCCATTCCAGGAGGACTGATTGCCAGCCTCTGGGAAGACAAAGGGCATGGGCAAAAAAGAATCTCATGAAATTCAACAAGATCAAAAGCAAACTGCTGTACTTCATTCAGACTAATCCACTGCAGTAGTAAATGCTACAGTCTGACCGGCCGTGCTAAAATGGACATGGGAGTCATATTGAACAGAAGATGCCCTTAGTTGCCTTCATGTCTTCTCAGCAATGAAGGCGAGCAGCATATGGAGCTATAGCAACAGCAAGTGAGGCAGCAGAACAAGGGAAAGAGATTATTCTCCTTTACTTGACACTTGTTAGATCACACCTGGCATACTGCATCCCATTCTGGACCTACATACACCATTGATAGATCTGAGCAAGTCCAGCAGAGGACCATCAAGATGGTCGGGAGGTTGGAGCACACACACTGTGCAAGAGATTGAGGAAATTGGCTTGGTCGAGGAGGAACCTAACAGCACTTTTCAATGCCTGTGAGCAGGTTATGAAAAAGACTGAGCCAGGCTCCTTACTGAGGTGCACAATGGCAAAAACAAAAGACAATGGTCAAAAATTGAAACAGGACGTTCCAGATGGACTAGGGGCATAGGAAAACAGGAACCACATTAAAAAAACAAACAAACAAACAAACAAAAACCACAAAACAAAAAACCAACAACAACACTGTAAGGATAATTAAACATTGGAACAGGCTACCCAGAGAAGTTGTGGAATTTCCTTCCTTGGAGGTTTTCAAGACCTGAGTGCATAAAGCCTACAGTAGGATGGTCTTTCTTCATAGCTGACATTCCTTTGAGGAACAGGCTGGGCTAGATATCTTCCTCAAGTCACTTCCAACCTGAATGGTTCTAAGATTCTAAGACAATAGGATGACTTTTGCAGAGAGTATACATACAAGATATACTCCTGAAACATTAAGCTCTCTATGCATTTTTCATGCATATTTGAGTACCAAGACTTCTGCTTTTTTCATGCTCAGAATTTAGTTGCCATGGTAACATGTTCTGACTTGGAGGCTCTCTCCAGTGGTATTGCGATTTCTATAGACTAAAAGCAGCTACTACCCTTTTTTCAAAGGCTCATGTATTTACTCTCTCTGATACAAATATATTCAATGGCACATTCATGCCTCTGAACTTAAAAGATGCTTACTTTAATTCCTAATTATTCATTTAGAATCCATATCCACAGGTCTAATCACTCAGTTTCTGGGGGTAGAGCAATTCTGCAGTCATGGTGAACAGCCAGCCTTAAGAAAATGCTCTTGGAAATTTTTTCTGTTAGGTGGGAGGGTGAGATCAAGGGAGTTTTCAAGCAAGCAAACAGCAGGAAAACAGGCAATGAATACAGTTCAATCAGTTGTGGAAGACATTCTGTTCAAAAAAAGCTCTTGCTTTCATTAAGATGAAATATTAAGACTTTTTGCTCTAATCTATGTTTATATGTAATTTGATTTCTGTACCAGTCACAGATTTCCTGGTGCTAAATAAAGAGACCATTGTCACCATCTTTAGCATTGCACAGTACAGGACATGTTCTAGACCCTTTCCAAAGCTGTAGCTGCCACATAGTGAAACCTTGCTTCCCCACTCCCAGGGGCATCTTTCCCTTGTCTGCCTCTGATCTGCAACAGACACGGCTGCAACTCAAAACACTTGTTCTTCTAGGCGGAACACGAAAAGGAGATGACATAGTGCTAGCATTTCTGTCTCTAGGCAATGCAGGTAGTCTCCTCTGTCAGAAGATAGCCTAGATGATGTTGTTTATTACTGTTGTTTCTTAAGGCAAGCTATTCATCTTGTTTGTACTAGCAGGAAAGCTGACACTCTGACCCTATATCTGTACAATGCAATACCACATAAATCGCTAAATCCCTATTAAATTATGTAATGTTTGGCGTTTTTTTTAATTTGCTCTACACGCTTGCCTGTTATACAATTATAATTTCAGTCTAGTTCACCTAACACACTATTTAATAATGAGACGTATTAAAAATCTTCTGCTCAAGAATAAACACTAGCATAGTATTTAATATAGGAAAGTCAGGTTTTTGCACTGACTTGAAAAGATGGTATGATTCACTAATTGCAAGACAGCAGAAAATGGTAAGATAGGAAGACAGAGACTAAGAACCGAGAACTATGCATTTTAGTTAATATATTCTTCTCTTACTCCTTCAGGTGGCCAAAGCTTCTGCTGCTACTTAAATTTAAGTTTAAAGTGGCATGAAAATGATGTAATTAAATTTTCAATTACTTCTTTTAAGAAATCTGAGTACTGTGTCTTCCTGGTTTTCTACCCGAGACGCAATACTTAACATTAAAAACACCAAACTCAAAAGCATAAAACATTGAGCGTGGAAAGCTGCCAACTATACTTATTCAACTCATTTCGCTCAGTGAGAACAATGCTGGACTTGCATTATCCATAACATCTATAGCGTGTACACAGACAAAACAGTACTTCTGTTAGGTTAGAGATTTGCCTGGATGTCTGATTTTAAACTTTATCTTCAAAGTTTTATAACCATGAAAACAATGCCACAAGCCAAAACCAAAACGCACAAAACAGAAATTGGCAGTTATAAAAGAGCTTTCAAGTCTCACTTGCTCATCAGTCAGTTTGAGGAGGCAGCTCTAACAGGCGGACAGCACGGAGCTAGTTCCTAGCAATATGTACCTGTGCGTAGTCTCTGTTGCGAGTCAGTACCTCACCTGGGGTTTCAACCTTTGCTCAGTGGCACTCTAACTTCAGAAACCTCTTTTTTTTTTTTCCATTGTCACAAAGAATACAAACTAAGTCCCTGACAACACATTCTAAATTTACAAAGAACAGGAAGCCATTAAGACAAGGTTTTGTGATTTTATGAAACAAAAGAACCATTTACAGTCAGAAAATCTGAAGTCGTCAAGAATATTTTTGTCTTCACCTGCGGACAATCCCACTCTCCAATTGATTTCCAGAGTGTCTACATTAGCCAGAAGTTTGTTCTTCATACATATACAGACATTCACTGCAGAAATTGCAGAACTTCAATCCAGATCTAAACACATTCATCAATCCAACACGTTAAAGCAATATTCAGTTTACTGTACCCTTATTAGACACCCCATGTTCAAGTAAGAACTAGTACTAATTGTATAGTGAAAAGGAAACCTGGCTGACTTGAGATGATTGCTTTCTTCAATAAATGTTTGTTTTCACAATGAGGTGGAATATGAGGAACTGCACCTACTTTGACAACAAGTGAGGCTGCAATTAAATTCCTCTTTTAATATAGTATATACCTTTAATCTTACAATTTGACTATTACTATTATTACGGCTCTGAAATGTAATATTTTCTGGAATTGCACTGCTGTATCTCGACATATAATTCACACATGTCCATTATACTGAAGTAAGAAGCCAAATGACAACTACTGAACTAGTCCCCTAATTACCATCATTTCCAAATGTCATAGATTCTGAAGAAAATAACTGTGCTCAGCAAAAGTTTCACTGTTGACCTTAGTTTAGAGAAAAATAAACCCTCTTACCGTATTGATCCAATCATGTAGGGCTGTGCAAGCTGTACTACAATAGCTCCACTCCCAAGCTGATGGCACGTGTACCCAGAATCCCAATCATAGTTTTTTGTGTCTCCATTCAACAAGGCATTGCGACTGCGACTTACACCCTCAATCACACTGGCACAGTCTGCAATTGTTGCAACATTTTCAGTGGGAACTGTGAATTAAAACACAAAGATGACAGACATACAGTCAGAAAACAGTTCAGATACCAATGGTCTTTATTTCTGGCAAAGAATTGGGAAAAAGAAGAAAAAAAGGATGAAAGTATGATCAACAGAAGGAAATTTAACTCTTATTTAACATGAACTATGAAGCAGAATCAAGTGGTACAGATAATTTTTATAGCATTGACCCTGGAATAGCTTGGTAAATTAACAGATAGATTTCTGTCTTGGTGATATGAAAGCACTCTTTTAACACAACTGGGAAAAAATTCTTGTCCAGTAAAACGTTTGAAATTTTCAAACAGTTTCTTCCTGTTTTCATGATGACACCCCCCCCCCCCCCCCGAAAAAAGAAGAAAAAAAAAAAAAAAAAGGAAAAAAAGGGGGGGGCGGGGAGAAATAAGTAGGAGATAGTTTAAAGCACTGATGTAGACTGTGGGAAGTCAGGACTCAAAGTCTTTGAAACCAGGGCTTGAAGTCTCACAGCTCAGGAGACTCTTCTCAACACATACCTGTTGGTACTTCTGACAGTATCTCTGACTGCGATTAGAAATTGCACCCCAGAATTTAGAAAATGAAAATGCTTTTTAATACTTACAAAATCCTTCAATACAAGTATTGGAGTACAAGAGGGAAGGAGACACCGGTAGGTTTGCCACACAAATGGAACAGCAAGTGCAGAAGTATTTCTCATTCAGTCAAGAGTCATAAAAACAGTATGACTGAATGCCACAAAAAAGAAATTATAACATCCCAACAGCAGAAGAAAAAAATCTACTTAGAACCCATCCTCTTGAAAAAAGGAAGGCCAAAACACAGGATAATGTTTTTCCTCTAGGACATAGTGATGGAATTATACAGAACTCCCCCCCCCCCATTAATTTCATCACAGACCTTTGCTGGATAATTTTTTTTTCTATCCTATATGCAGCCATAAAAAATGCCAGCATGCAGTAGCCTTCTAGGCCAAAGAAAGTCAAAGGTATTACTGAAGAATATCAAATTTGCCTTCTTTCATTCACCTTATATGCAGTTATTTGAATATTACAGGGAAAATGAGCAAATTAGGGAACTAAAAGAATTTTCAAATTAGTAAAAGCATCCCTGGGAGAACTATGACAAGAGGAAAGGAGTTTCAGTTAAAAAAATGTAGGATTACAATTCTAATTGCACAGGCCAGTGCTAACTGCTACCTTGTGCTGCAACATCTGTAATGAACTCTCTCCTCTACAACCCCTCTTGCAATTAGTGTACATATCCAACAATGTGGTCCATGTGTCAGCACCATCCAGCTTCAGTTCTTCCTTCTCCCCGGTACATCTAACACTGAATGCTCTAGCCTGGAAACTGCTGTTATAAACCGAATTAGATAAAGGATAACGCAACCCTTTACTAGTCATTTTTAGAAGCAGGGGAACATTACATACTCGGCAATAAAAAAGTGTAGTAGGGAGTTATTCTTCTTTAGCAAAGGACGTAACTTTAGTGTTGGTTTCTAGAAAACTTTCCAGGGAGAGGAATGCTCTTGTACTTAGTCCTGCTCAATCTGATTTAAATCCAACACCAAGTAGTTTCCCCCTTCCTTTCAAATCAAACAGAATTCATAGTGTAGTTAGAGCTTGACATAATTTCAGTAATTTCATCAAAGATCAAAGCAGCTCCTCTGGGAGCATGCTGTAAGAAGGAGGTGTATTTTCTTGTGCACAGAGTACTTTTCCAGCACTGTTTTACAAATGCTTCAACACTTATTTTTGGAATTACCTATTATTTCCCTTTGTTAACATTTAATCAAGTATGGTATTTTCTTTCTGTTTGTAATTCAGAGGGAATCCCAAGCTTTTTGAACATCACCTTCCAGCAAGATGACAGACGAACATTTTAAAAAAAAAAAAAAAAAAAAAAGGCAAGCTATTTAAGATGCCCTAGTGAGGTCCAGCACTTTTCTAAAAAGCTCAGTTTTTAGCTAACCTCCTCAACTATTCAAACATATATGTCTCTCTCTATTCTCTTTCTCAATCAGAAAATTAATACTAACAAGGGTGAAAAATGATGCCCTCTGAACATGCAAAAATTAAGGTTGCCTGTTGAGCCTTTGTTTTTTTGGGAAAATGTTAAAAGCACCAATTGTTTTACCTAAATGATAATAAAAATTCTTCCAGCACAGGCTGTATTAAAAAAAAAAGCTAATATTTTGTGTGTCAACTCTGATGAAGGACAACTGATCTGTGTGGTAATGCAATTTAAAAGAGAGAGGAAGAAATAAGGTACCAAAAATTATCTGAATGACAATGATCAATTTAACAAAATTTCCAAATCCACAATATCTCACACCAAATATTTTTGAAAATCAGAGAAAGAACAACAACCAACCAAAACAAGAATGGCACAAAAATATTAGAAATACAGAAGACGTACAACCAATGCTATTTGAATTTTCATGAGAAAACAAATGATGTATAGTACAGATGCAAATGTAACATCTTAAGCCCACTGCACACTGCTAACTTAATTACATACTTTTAATAGTTGTCTGTAAAATATGTATGTAAAATACTACAACATCTGAAAATGGCTGAAATATAGCTATGTGGAATTTCAGAGCTAATTATGAGTCTTCAGCACCCAAAAAAAGAAATCATTTTCAACGAAGAGCTAGGATTCCGTGTTTTAAGTGTGCTAGTGGTGTCAGGAGCATGATCTTAAGAAAATCACCAACCAACCAAAACACCATAAAACACACAGGGGAAAAATAAAGTGCAAGCTCGTTGCCAAGTAATAATCCAAGGCAGTGGAAAGGCAACGGTTTCTGAAAAACCTACTGCACTATCAAATGTATGATCATCTCTGCGCATAAAAAAATTACTAAACCCATCATATTGTTATTCTAGAAACCTCTTGATTCCCTATTACTGAAAAGAGATATTCAGAAATTCCCAGATTCTTATGAGGGAGCAGGTGGTAGACAGTAGAAGTACCTCATTGGGAACAATCTGAATAAAGCGAAGACTAACAATGCAAACTAAGAGTTCTGGCATCAAAATAAAATTTGCCTTGGCTTCCTTTTCTTCCCCTCTTCCCTGGCAGAGTAAGGGAACTTGTTTGAGTATCCATTTTATATAGGCATTAAAGCATCTTCTGTATATTACTGCTTTTTGTAGGAAGAGGAAGCTACTGAAATCTAGGTTAAAAAAACAAGGAAAAGATGAAGTGTCAAAATCAGTGCTCATGTTGAGGCTCTATGGCATATTCCAGACACCCTCTGAGCTATGTAAGGCATTAATTGAACACAGTACAGCTCAGTTCATCCAATATTTTACCTGCATGCCCTGTGAGCATCGTCCTGCTCCTTCACACATTTAGATTTCTGCACTAATCTGTGACCTCCTAAGAAGATGTTACCCTGGTTAGTCAAACTCCTTAACAACTGCACAGAAACTGTCTTAGTATGTTTTTAATATAATTCTGTGGTCTTCCCTACAACGGTTAATTAGAAAGTGATTCTGACTAATTGCAGTGTGCAGGAGGTGCCATACTGTTCCTTCTCTCTAGGGGGGGGGTCTGCCACTCCCTATTTTGAATGTTCATTATCATCCTTTATATCCGCTTGGTAAATTTATTAAAAATACCATCTGGTGGGGACTCTGCTCTGTGCTGTATTTTCAAGTCTTCTGGTTCTCTTCCTTTTTCCCATTAGAATTTCTGCTTCAATTTAGGGCACTTGTTTACAAAAACATACAGCCAAAACCAACAGTCTTGTTTCTATTTTTGTTTCTTTTTTTTTAATCCACCAGCTATCCAGCTTTTACAATAACCAATGTTGTAAGAGAAAACAAAAGAGGGGATTACAAATACAGAAATTCTTTGTTTCCACTGTTCACACAGCAGTTTTGCTCTGACAAATCTGATTCGTTTTTATGGAACAAAAAAGATGTGCATTAACAAAGCATACACATTCTGTAAGCAAACAAAAGGAGAAGATGATTGAGGTTACAGGACAGCAGCATCAAAACATTTATTAAAACTTATTTTCTTGTCTCCTGGTCTTATGCTGCAGTACGGAGCGATGAACAGCTTGGCAGTATATTTAATTCTAGTAATAGTGTCTTTATAAAGGATTGTAATTTTCAAGGCATGGCCTAAAGGCCACCTGTATTGGCTATATTTAAAGATAAGACAGATATGTTATTCAACTGTCCTTAGAGAACCCCCAGGAGAAAAATGTACCAGGAGTGTGCGGTAGCCTCAGTCATATGTATTTATCACTCCTTGGGCTTTTTTTTTTCCTTTACTTGATTTTCCATAGGATTTTTTTTCCCCTGTAGCACCCAGAAAAAAATTAACACAGCCATTGTTAACTGGCTTCCATATCTGAGCGTAAAGCACTTCCTTTCATCTCCCACTCTGCACAGGTCGGATTTCGCTTTCTGTCCATCCACTGTAACTTCACTGCAATCAGTTGGCTAATGTGGGGGAAAATAAGTGACAGAAAATCCTCAAATAACTCTTTGCAGCACAGGAAGGAACAGAATGGAGCAGGGTCCTGCACCAGCTCACAAAAACAGCCATTAATGAACCTTAATTCAATTACTAAAGTAAACATACAGAGAGACAGCAGATCTACTAACTAGTCTTATTTTACAGAAAAGCAGTAATTTAAAGCAATATGGACAGTTGAATATATTTATACTGCACTCTAGGCAACAGTCAGTCAAAGGTTCTCAGCCAAAGTGTCATCACTGCAACATGACTGTTCATTTTACTGAATTCTCTTAAGACACTTATAAAACCATCACTTTGTGAAGAAACCATAAACAAGAACTTATACTAGAAGAAATAAATTTTTGTTTTAGTTAACTCAAAGAAGTGATTTTTCTCTCATACTGACAGCTGTTAAATACTCAGCTTTCAATCTCTCTGTTTTTAATGGTAAAATTGCATTCCTTCTCCACCTGAACATCTACTGAACTGACAAAAGTTTCCTCACTAGAAAGTGACAGTCAGAAAAAAAGCTGAGAGCAAAGACACAAAAATAGAATTAGGGATGTCACTATTATTGCAGGGTTTGATTTTATTCTATTAAATAATTAAAAGGACATTGGGCATTTTGCTTTCATTATTTTCCACATGCCAAAAGATTTGTAAAGTCTAATCTTTATTCAGTATATGAATTAGCACTTTTTAGTCACAAAGTCCCGTCTCCCCTTCCACATATTTCTTCTTATTTTCTTGAGCTGAAATTTGCTGATGACATTGCTACATTTCATTTGAATCTTCAATCAAGAAATCAATCAAGAACTCAAGAAATATCAACTTCAAACAAATATCAACAGCATTTCCACCTGTTTCAACGAAAAGCTTTCTGCAAGCCTTATTTAGTTAGAGAAGAAAACCCCACTCATGTCCCGCTGTCAGGTTGGGTTACAATAACTTCAGAGAAGGATGATTTTTCAGTTGATATCTGCTAGAGCTCATGATTTCTGATCCAATAGATTAGAACAAAAGCATTCAAGTCATTAGAACTGGCCATACTTCTAATTGCCAACCACTTGGCTGGCTACAGGGCTCTTTCATTACACATTCTGCCTGAAGAAGGCTGTCAGAAATAGCAGTTGTTTCAGAAGAGCCCTAGGAAGTATGCACCCTTCGTTGCAGCACTGGAAATAGGAAGGAAAAAAAAAAAAAAAAAAAAGTAACTGGAACCATACGAACAGATCTCTGTTGAAGAATGGGTAGCAGTAACTAAACCGAGCATGTGGCTGTCCTTTCCTGTAGAAAGAGGAAAAAAAAAATTCCCTGCAGTATTTAGATCATCTTCAAATTTTCATAGTTTCCTAAGGCTATGCTTGCAGCAGAGCTGACTGACATTGCTGGGTAAACCTGCATGGTGTTGAAAGAAGGCTAACCTTTAAAAACGAGAAGAAACAAAATATGATAGCTTTGTGTGGAGTCAACATTAAACTTGACACAAAAATAGCATCTCTCACTGCTTGGAGAGAAATAGAGCAATCTTTTACAAAGCTGAACCACACACCAGGAAACTGATATGACTGGTTTCTCTCTGTTATACATTTAATTTTTTTTTTTTTAATAACTGCCAGTGAGTAAAAGACAAGTGAATGATTATTTATCCATTTCATTTTTTCCCTTTTAAAACAAGTTCTCCTAAGGCATTGAACGGCACACAAATGAAGGTTCACAATGATTCATAAGTACTGAACAGCATTCCCCAGAGGGTGACCAAGGACATTCCAGTGTTTTATATCCATCGCCTCCTCTTCAGTCATTATTCACTGTTCTCCCTTTCTTGTGCAACGTACAAGTTACAAGATAGTCTGATAGACTGAGACAGGCTACAGATAAACACAACTTCATAGAAAAGCCTTCCACATTGCACTCCCTATGACCTTAACCAGGCTCAAAATAAGGCAGTAGGCTGGTCAAACCCACATGCCTGCATAGTCCTTGACTGCCCCTCAGCACTGAGTAGTGATTAAAGGACTAAGCGAGGTTATCAATTTTTTCCCTTTGAGGCAGAAAAGAGGAATTGCTTTCTATATTTAGGTGGGAAAAAACCCTCAAAACCAAAAGAGGCATTGCATAGAAGCGGCCCCTTACCCGCTGTTGCAGCTTCTTGCCAGCAGGCAGATTAGAAGCTTTTACAAAACATCCCATCACACTGGGTACCGCTTCCACCTCCAAAGGAGTGCATCTCTTGCTTGTAAATATTTTCTTTTGGTTTGGATTTTAGCTTAAATATTAATGACTAAAGACCATTCAAAATTTCAGAAGTGGAAGTTCATTAAAAGCAAACACTACGCTTTTGAGATTTAAAAAATATTTACATCTTTGTTAATGAAACAGTTATGTCAATCTTGTGATTCTAATACGTAGAACTGTTAACTTACGCATTTAGAGATAATATTACACCAAAAAGAAAATTACATCTCAAGCCTAACGTCTGCGTTAGGGAATAATTTCATATGATTGAATTAATTTCTGTCACTTACCTCATTTCACAAGACAACAAAGTGTAAACTAACACTAAAACACCAAACAGTGCTAGAAAGAGCACTTCCAGCTCCTTTTACTTCAAAACTGCTACTCAGCTACCAATGGGTCATGTCAGTACCGCATCCAGGATTGTATAAAGTAACTGTATAAATCATCTTCCATATTAACTTTTAACTGTAATATGTCAAGTTAATAAATTGTCATGAAAACCTTGTACGCAAAAACACAGCAACATAAAATTGCTGTTATCATGAAACAGTGCTTCATTTTTATTATTTGTTTACCAGCCTTCTAATCTTCACTTTACAGTGACAGCCATTACATAGATACTACGCATCAGTAGTAATAAATCTGATAAATTACCCTCTTTGTATACACAGCTTTCTGATCAAGTTGAATAGGTTTCACAAAAATTAAATAAATAATTACTCTTAAATCTCCACATAAGATCTCTAAATAAATACCTCAGTGGCCTTATTACTTTGGAGTGAGATTTCAAATGACAAACTTTGCATATTATCTTCAGTGTTGTTTTGGTAGAAGTAAGGGTCACAAAGTCTTTCTGAAAGAACCATGTGGCCTTCAAGGACTGACCACATTTCATTTTCTTAACAAAACAGGCTATAGAAACAGCAGCTGTGTTTGCTCTAACCTAATTTAATACCATATTTAATGCCATACTGCATAAACAATGAATGCAATAGTATTACCTAATACTGCTTTTCAAGGGTTGAGGATGAAAGCATCTACACTCAGTCAAGCTTAAAAGCAACCTACTCTGATTACTGCACTTTTGTGTATTTTGTGGAGCTTCCCTAACTGCTCTGGGTTCACTTTACCTTATCCAGTCACTGCAGAAATAAAAACAAACATTACAAATCCTCATTAGAGCAGTAAAATAAATCTGTGCCAACGACCCCATTGGCAGTCACACAGATTTTTTACCTAAGTGGAACTGGGACAGTCTGCTTGATCAAGGGAGCCAGATAACATTCTACCTTACACTAACCATCACAGGAATGTAGAACAAAGCACTAAATGGATATAAGGACATTTTGCTGGATCAAAGCTGTTGAGAGTATTTTTGAATAGGTAACGTTGATGGCCATCAATTCTGGTGGAACAGCCTTTGTGCCCCTGTTCCATTTCACAACAGGACTGCCCTCAACTAGTCCCAAAATCTTTCCATTTGTCCCTTTCTCACCATAAAATCTGCACAGTCATGTATCCAACTGTTGCTGCCTCATTTACAATGTGGAAGTTGATCCACATCCCTCTTTCAATTAACTACTCACTCAATTCTTACTCTTTAATTTTCTATTAATTGTATTGACTACCATCCTTTCAATATAAAAAGCTCTACAGGCCTCTCTTTGCTTATTGTAGATCACTTCAAATGAATTACACATACAACAGCTTGATTTACGCACACTGAACGACAGCATAGTTCCACTGATCACCATGAACAACAAAGGATACTTACTATTACATAGTCCAAACCCTACTTACCTGTAAGATTCTGTAACTACCAAAAAAAATTTCATAAACAGATAAATTTTAATAAAGCCATATGAAGTCTCCATCCCCTAGATTATCTTTGAAATTCATGAAATGCTGAAACAGTTCAAATAGTTTGTCTCACCAAAATGCTCACTAAACCACAAAATATCATAGATTATCTGAAAGACAAGTCAATTACGGTACAAATACACTTCCACATACATACATGGATTCCCTACCTTGCCTACTGTTATCACCAAACAATCTTTGAGTTAACACAGAGAAGAAAAAAAAAAAAAAAAAAAAAAAGAACTCAAATAACATATTTGCTTTCCTAAATTAAGTATTTGTTAAATAAGACAGATAATCTTAAATCAAATATATATAGATATATGCTTCACTTATTTGCACACAGTAACTCTGATTTTGTATGAAGTTTTTAAAAGTTCATATCTGGCAGTGCTAAATATGAAATGTAGCTCAAAGGTTTTATCAAACTTGAAATACTTTGTTTCTCCCCTAACTAGCTTACTGAAGGTTGATGTTTTCTTTAAACACTGCTCTTCCTCACTGCTTATTCTATTTTCTTGTCGATAGCAATGGCAATACTACTTGCAAACACCCTAAAACAAAGGGAAAACTTTCTATTTACATTATGGGACAGCTTGTACACTTCGGGGCTATATAACATAAAAATTAGTAAAGTGTGATTTGTTAGGCTACTCATTCTATGCTTCTGAAAAAATGTCATAGAATTACACAGCAAACCTTGTGAGATCAGGTGGAATCATGTGACGCCTTTGCATAATGCATAGGGAACGGGCTGAAAGAGTTTGGTCCCAGTTTTTCACAGCTAAATATTATAGTTTTCTCAGGAAAAAAAATTAAAAGATATGTCTTACTAAAATCTACCCTCTCATTCTTTTTTGAAAACTGTTTTCCATTCGGTCTACTGTAGGTGCACACTTAAAATGTAAATATATGTTTAAAACCAGCATGAACTCTGAGAATTTTGCTGAAATTCTCAATTTCATGCCAGAAGTAACAAACTGTGGGAAATCCCACCTAGACAACTACTAAAAGGTGCACAAAACCCCTCCCAATGAATTTCAGGATCTCACTTGCGTGAGTTTATATGGAAGAAAGCACAGAAATCACCCTGTTTGGACTATTAAAAAAAAAAATCCATATTAAATCTTATTTTGACACAGTTTATCATTCAGTACTGTTGTTCTGTTGGGGATTTCTACCTTAGGTAAAGCAGTACTATGTAGAGCTACTTAAATCAGTATTATATGAGCCGTCCAGAGCTCCAGAGGTAATAGAGCTCCATCAGGGTGGCGTTCTGAGAATAAGGGTAGCCAATATAACGTTCTGCCATGGCTAAGCGTGTCTATGACTCTTTAGGGGAAAATCAACATGAGAGTTTACTTTTCGTAGTTGAAACTAGGCTGTATAAGAGGCCCTAAATGCCCAAATCCATCTTCACTGCAATAAATAGCTCTGGTTACTCCATCCTCATTACAGAATTCAGGCTAACCTAGCGGGAGGCAAGAGCAACCATACTATGACATGCAAAGAAAAATTGGATTAGCAGCACAGAGTGACTCGATTACCAGTGGCTTCGTCAGCAGCGGTGGATTTAATTTGAACTTTAGCATTCCTGCAGCATCACTAATTCATCCACAGAACTGGAATTTCAAAGAAGTTGCAAGGACTAGCCAACTAATTCTATGCTTACAGCATCATTTAACTCAAGTTAAGAGACTTCTGTGTGGAAACAGAAGTAGAGTAAGAGTGCAATGATGGCCAGTGTTAAAAGGCAAGCATTTGCAACAGTTCATGTAAAAGGAAAGCAGTTTTCTCTCTTACCTATCAGACCTTTCTCAAGAGTAAAGGTTTTGTTCGTGAACATGCATTCAAACGCCACAATATGGAAAACTTTGTTCACTGTGTTGTGGGTCCCAACGATTCGAATATACCTATGGGGGGGGGGAAAAAAAAGGTAAGTAGCACAAGTTAAGCATGACGAAATTCTATGGAATAAAACATAAATGATTCAGTTGGACTATATTGTGCAGACCCATAAGAACTGAGTAACTGTTTAAAAAAAATAAGAAAATGAGTAAAAAGAGTATAAACTTCACAGCAAACTTGCATCTACTCAGGATGCTGGCTCCAGTACAATTTAAGGAAAAAAAAAAAAAAATTAAAGAGCTGTGAAATCTATTAAAAGTTTTTCTGGACTAATTTGCCAAGAAAAGCAAAATGAGGGACCTTCTGGTTCAGAAATGGTCTTTTAGTGCAAATGTGTGCTCATGGAGGCTTTACATAATAATAATAAAAAAATCCCTTTACCAACTACTTTTCACCACAATGAAAGATTTCATACAGCCAGGACAAACCCAACAAATCAGTGAGGCTTCTCTACAGAAGCCAAAAATTAATTCCATTTTAATATGACTGTTTCTAATTCTAACACTGGATATACAGGATACCAATGTCTTTGTTGGTGTATCTTTTATTAATAATAAAAAAAAAAAAAAATCTGAACAGTCAAATATTATGAAACAAAGCTACCTCTGGGTTTCACTCCTGGTTGTATAACTTATACTTTTAGACTCTAAGTGAAAATCAAATAGAGCTGCTCTTGAACACTGTAACCTATTCACCTTCTGTATTACCCTGGAGGCTTCACCTTCTATAAACAGCCATTAACCTTGAATCAGTCCAATTCCCACATTTTCTGAAGAGATCCAACAGTTCTTATGATAAATTTTGAAAAATCCTAAATGGAATATTGTACACCATCTCAATAAACGTTGAACAAGCAACACAGAAAACCACCTAAAACAAATACCACTACCCCACAAAATGGGTCATCCACACTGCAGAAGGCTTTGTGTTAAATGAACTCATTTCAACTAAGAATGGATGAATCTTAGGCACTATACACAGGTTTCAGTCCTGAGATTGGTTTTTTTTTTTTGAACAGCAAAAAAACCTCATAGCTATTTACCATATTAATTTTCAACCTCCTCCTATACTTCCAAGACTTGAGTGCCTTATGAAAGAGCTCTTATAAGCAAGCCTCAATGACTGTTATTACTGATATTTGTTTGTCTTTACCATACACAGAAAAAAATCTTCCAGAAAAATAATTTTAAAAAATCCACCTATTATATCCAAATGACTGCAAGAGACAAAGTTACTTGAATATCATGACATCATTAAAATTGCCAAAGATTTTGACCTCTGCTCCTTTTAGCTTATATAATAGTTTTCTTTAAAAAAAAATTTTGATTAAAATTACAAAACTGAAATACAATATGCTCAAAATTTCACTTTAAAATATTTTAATTATCATGACTTGAAACAAAAAAGAATGATATGCTATCCCCTAATTAATATTAACTCACAGATCAATTAATTATCACAGTAGGAAACTTCCTGCAAGTTATTCTATGTAAAAAAAGTAGAAGTTGCAAAACTGGCGAAAATATTTATTTTCCATAAAGAAGGTGAACTTGTCGTTTAAGAGTAAAGCAGAACTTAGCCCTCACTATATAATTGTGACAAGTGCTTGCAAAGAGCATTGCAGGAATCTTGGTTGACACTCAGGGAAAGAGCAGTTCTTTCCCTAGACTTGCCCATGTGAACCAGTCAGTTGCTGCAAGGTGACAGATGAAATGCCACATTTTGGGATTCACATTATGAAGGCAAATCCGTATCAGCCTCAGTTTTTCTTAACATGCCAAGGATAATTTGCAGTGCTTTTCCAAGTGACGCAGAGTCAGGCACAACCATAGCAAAAGCACAGTAGACACACAGGAGCAAGACCTCAAGGTTTCTACTCACAAAGCTGACCTTCTACAAAACTGACACCAAAGATCCACTGAAAAGATTATAATCAAATTATTCAGGGGACTAACAGTTTGCTGCTCCGAGAAAGTTAACCTGAAACTTGAAAGATACTTTCAGTTTTAGGAGGTCTGGTAGACATCTTCATCTAAGGGTATGCCTCCTCCTTGCAGTCACACAGATGCATTTGATCTAGTCTTTTCAGATTATTTTCTTTTTGTCAACTCACAAGCACAGTATGAACCCTAAATACACAGGCAATGACAAGGATCCCACAACAGTAAATGTTCTCCTTCTATCCAGCATCAGAAGCGCAGAATTCGACTAAACACGGGAACAACCTTGGAACATTTATAAGTGCACGCAGAGGCTGGCTTGCCATAGAGACTCCCTCATCTCTCTCAGGCAAGAAAGGTATTGATTGAGTTGTGCTGCTTGGACAAAGCACGCTCTAGGCTAACAAACAGAGCATTGCTCATGGAGATACTCTGACACACTTCAGTTACACTTCCTGCTTTAAAGAGCTCAGAGAATAAACAAAGTAACAATATTAATAGGAACACAAGAAACCGCTTCATAATTAGCTTTAAAAGCTAATTTATTTAGATTTTTTGTGTTATGAAACTGTAACACTAGAGCAAACTTCTTGATTGGTTTTGGCTTTTTTGTTTTGGGCTTTTGGGGGGGGGGGTTGTCTTTTTTTTGTTGGGTTTTTTTAATATATCAAGAGGGTGAAAGACACACAAGACTTGAATAGCTTGCCATGGGAAAAGTATCTTTATCGTACTGCACACTTAGGTTAAATAACATATCACTCACTGGTTAGCAAAGTTCTCTGCCAACAGGTAGAAAGCAACAAAGCTTATTGTTGTATGCTAAATAGCCCTTCAGTTATTTTGAACAATAGGTGACAATGTTTCACATTGCTGGAAAGCTGAAATTTTGTGGCAATGTAAAACAAAATCCCATCCATTAAAATAATCATGTACACATTAATCTTCTAAAGTATATTATTTCAATGTTGTAATGTTATTGCAAGGTAGAATGTAATGATACGACAAAACCCATCCTTTCTCCCCAATGTAATACATCTATTTTATTGTTTCCTCACGTCTCTCAAGGTGAATGATCAGCATGATTTCCTGCCTGAATCTTGCATTCTTCTACTTGGTGGAAATTAAAATAATATAATCTTCAAAATTACTTTAAACACCCTAACTTCTAAAATCACATTCTCAGATTTTGCATAAAAACTGTAGCTTATTATTCTACTTGATGCAAGATACTAAAGCCGCCATAGCCTGAGACTGTAAAGATAATCTTCCTTCAAATAAGGCACAATTTATTAGAAATGCCCAGTACCTCTGCATAAACAAGCTGTATCTGAATTTTGAATATCACCAATGAAGAGCAATATTGAAGGTACACGACCTGATTCAGAAGAGTCAGATGAAGACATTGTAAATACTGAAGTTGCATGCCCTAATGAGAAGAACACTAAAGAACAGGTTGAAAAGAAAGAGCTGGCTCAGAAATATGATAGTGAGGAAAAACTGCAATGTGGACAACTTCAGTATGAGCAATGAAGTCTTATTTCAAAGCATACAGATTTCAGAAATCTAAAATGCCTATTATAGCTCGTGACATGCTTGAAAATTTGTACATTTTCCTAAGCAGTTTTCTGCCAGATGGAAACGCAACTGAGTCATGATTAAAAATAAAAGTACCCTTCAGGCAATCAGACTATGTGTACCATCTCATCATTTTCCTGGAGCGACTTATTAGCTGGAATATAAGAGTACAGGTAACAAAACTAATATGAACAATTTTTCAGCACATGCAACTTGGACAAATGCTTAAAATGCATGGAACGTGTTTTATGTTATCACTGAGTTTTTAAAACATACTGTAGTGGTTTTAGCTGGGATAGAGTTAAATTTCTTCATAGTAGCTAGTATGGGGGTATGTTTTGCATTTGTGCTGAAAGAAGTGTTGATGACACAGGGATGTTTTCATTATTGCTGAGCAGTGCTTGCACAGCTTCAAGGCCTTTCCTGCTTCTCACCCCACCCCACCAGTGAGCAGGCTGGGGGGGCACAAGAAGCTGGGAGGAGACACAGCTGGGACAGCTGACCCCAACTGACCAAAGGGCTATTCCGTACCAGGAAGGGGGGACGTTCAGAGTTACGGCATTTGTCTTCCCAAGTAACCATTACGTGTGATGGAGCCCTGCTTTCCCAGGGATGGCCAAACACTGCCTGCTGATGGGAAGCGGTGAATTCCTTGTTTTGCTCTGCTTGCGCACACAGCTTTTGCTTTACCTATTAAATGGTCTTTATCTCAACCCACAAGTTTTTGCACTTTTACCCTTCCGATTCTCCCTCCTGTCCCGCTGTGGGGGAGTGAGCGAGTGGCTGTGTGGGGCTGAGCTGCCCACCGGGGTTAGCCCACCACACCACGATACTGCTTTTGGCTCTGAATGGCAGTGCAGCAACAGGTAAGGCTCTCCGACTTTGCTAACGGGCCTAAGGTACAGACAACTGAGAATTAAGCACCATAAAAATCTAAGAGCCTTCTGGTTCCCACAAACAAATCTATATCAAGTGGCAAGAGTATCATATCGGGAGATAATTAGGTAACATCGACAGAGATGAGATCAGCGAGCAGGCTCTGTGTACAACTGTCTACAGAAAGCTAGGAAGAAAGCGCTCAGACCAGATGTATCTCTGAAAGCCTATCCTCTCCATCGAGTGTAGGGAGATCCTTCTGTGAACCTGGACTCCAAAGCTGGGACCCTTTTCTGAGGAACTGCTGTGAACACTGGTGCCAAGTACCTCTCTTTATATAATCATCTGTTCTTTAAGGCACTTGCTCAGAAAGAGACTGAAGTTCAACTCCTTTTTTTCATAGGGCTTCAAACCTAAGGAGAGGTCCTTGCCCACAGGGAGCCAGGCTAGACTGTAACACGGCCTGCTCTGCCGCTGTGCTACACATGGCAGACAAGGCGTGAGGCCACTTGGTGAATCAGAGAAAAGTATCCAACAGCTCCTCACTCAGGAACCACAGTTCACGCCCTATACATTGAAAAAGTTAAAGGTTGAACACCCTCCTCCCTCCAAAGGCTCTCGTTGTGAAATGACTATAAGACACCATCATATCAAAAGATGCCCAAGATTGCAGGAGTGAACAATTTCAGTAACCCTGTATCTTTCAGAGTCCAACTTTGGAAGTTTAACTGCCTTAACATTTGCTTTCTATTTACACATTTATACAAAAAATACATCCCGTAATAAAACAAATGAAACATGGTTAACTTAGTATTTTCTTTCTTGCAACTAAGGGAATAAGAAACAAGGAGTTGCGGGATTGGAAGTGCTGGAGTAACTTCTCCACTCTCTGTACCCTCTGTATGCTACAAACAACAAATCAACGCATATGGAAATAAGATAAAACCTATAACTGCATATTGAACATTTGATTTCATCTTGATTCTTTTAGATACTTAAGAATAAGGTCAAACTTCGCATAGTTTTGCAACTACTTTTCACCTGTTCAAGTAGCGAAAACAAATATGTTCACCTCTAAGATGAGTGGTATTCTCCCACCTCCAACACGACATGCTTGCAATTATTGTAGTCCTCTGAATTAGAAAAAACCAGAGGAAACAAGCTAAAGATTGTATTTTTAATAGATTACATTTCCTGAAATAGAATACAGGTATCCTTTATGCTGATTAAATAGACATAAATGCATATAGTAATTATTCTCAATAGCCACACAGAGACATTTTTCTACAAGTGTTCGGCAAGCATGCCATTAATTAAAAAGGACCACTGACCAGACTTACTTGTGTATGCTGAATTACAAGATAATTTAAAAGCTTTGATTACCACAAGGTGGAAGGGGGGAAAAACAGCAGAAAGCCCAAACCCTAAATGAAGAAAAAAAACTTCTGAGCACTTTGTTAGTGGGTGACACAAGCTTGGGCAAACCTGATTAAGCTGAGACATAGGAATGATGAAGAATTAACTGTATAATCAAAATCCTGGTGCCAAACTATGAATTTTAATTATATTGCTCACTGAGGAAGAGACATGGCAGACAAAAACGAGGAGGACAGACACTAGAAAAACTACAGGCAGTTTTTCCAGTGAAATTAGAAATTGTTCACTTTCCTGTCAGGAACAAAGCGGCTTTATACAACGCAAAGTTACCTATAAATCTTTGTGTGATAGGAGAGTAAAAGAACCACAATTCAAGGGCTAGACTAGCTCCTCTGTCAATGGACTTTAGACTCAGCTGATAGACTGGGGGGGAAACAAAAAGAACCCTGAATCATTTTTTAAAAAGAAAACCTTGATCATTTTGGGGGGTTTAAAAGTACTTCCCTGGCAGGTGAACAGGACTGCAGCGTGAGAATTTTGGCCCTTTAGAAGACATTTTATTTTGTTTTCTGGCTCTGTTTGAGAATAACTGATATTGATAGTACTTAAGTGCTGTAGGAGTTTCATCCACATGTCACAGTCATGCTACACTTGGCCCTGAGATTCCCACAGCAGGAATACTGGAAAAATTTGTATTCTTTTTTTTTTTCCCCCACTAACAAGAACATTCTTTTGACTAGAGGGAAACAGCATGTCCCACTGGATCTTGGTAGAATCTTAAACTACTAAAATTTGAAGGAACTACCTGGATTGATTAATTAGGCAGCCACATGACAATGCCCTCATCAATCCCCTATTTTTCCCAGAGCAATTCTTCACCTTTACACAAAACTGTGACTTGGGCAATCTGTTGCAACTACAAGTACTCACATTTCTGAACAACTACATTATGTTTTACTTCTGCTCTTTATATTTGTATAGCTGACACATTTAATTTGGGTAACAGCTGCTGCTGAAGATACCACTGATTCAGCTGTGGATACCCTGGAGGACTACTAATACCAAAGCTCAGCTGCCTGCATCGGAACAGTACTTAGGACATATGTGTCAAAGCATAAAAATATGCATACTCTAGGATCTGTTTTAATCCTTCATTATAATAACACCAGTAAGATACAGACAAACTCTGGAATATATTAAGCTCAGATTGCAATCCCATGAGAATATTGAGACAGAACACTAAGTAAAGAGAGGTAAAGGAAATTAACTGTTATTTTGCACTGATATCTACTCTAAATTACTATCAAAGCAACCCAGAACCGCAACGGCGAACTAAAATAAAGAACTAAATCCAATATGTACAAAACGAGCTCTTAAGAACTTGGCATTTCATTTTCCTTCATGGAGCATTTGGTATGAGACACCAGTGCTAGTCCCACATACTTCCTATCTCCTCTAACTGCTTAGAAACCGCTAATGTTCACATTCTGATCACTGCCACAGAGATGCATGAGATACAGCCCAGCACACAAGGGCATTAGAAGACATTCTGTTTGTCTTTTAGTGGAAAAGGAAACAGTGCTATTCACCGCCACCTAAACTGCATTTATTGACAACTCCATAAAATGTATAATCCTTCATACTCACACAGCTGAATCAACAGACTCATGGCAGGAGGATACAAAAAAGCAAGGAAGAAAAATCTATTGCCAGAATTAAATCATGTGGAAGAAGAGTGGACATAAATACATATATAAAATAAAGAATTAAGCCAGAACAAACAAGGAAAGCATTTCTGTCTTTTGACAGGAGACAAGCTTTCCTGCACTTAGATGAGAAAGTCTAATAGAGTCTATTTTATACCAAAGGAATTCCCTGCTGCAAATATAGAGAACAGTGACAAATCAAATAAAACACTTACACAAGACAATACCGTTGAACTCTAGTAGGAATAGCATACATAACACCTGCAAAGCCTGTACAGTAACAAACATTTTCACTTTCATAATTGATGCAAATACAAGCAACAGTGTAGCAGTTTGAAAACACAACACATTTCTCTTTGTAATCTAAAACGTGTATCCAGATATTTTATGCTGTGGTATTCAAGTGGCTAAAAATACCGATATACAATAATTACACAGGACATGTAATTGTTTGTGTACTATATAGAAGTAGCATATCAACCAAGCAACCAATGTTTCTGAACATATTTAACCAAATTAACACTGATGTGCATGGGAACATAAGTAACATTTGCATGATGTGATAATATATTTTGTATTCTATACGTAAGAATAATGAGCTTTACAAATCATAATTTTTTCATTACTGGTTTCCAATTTTTATTTTATTTTCTTTTCCCTTAAAACAGAAACCCCCAAATTTGAGGTAAACTTGCTTGAATCTCAATCTTCTCATCTCTAGTTCCATTCAATTTCTCAAATCTGAACTTGGCTCTGCAGGTTTTGTTTCAGGTCAGATCCCAACCCAAAATAGTTCTATTTCCCAGAACCTGTCTAGATATGGGCAGGAATCTGTAATTTCACCTGATCTCATCATGGACTTCCACCACACGAATTCAAAACCTGATAGGTGAAGGCAGTAAGATCTTGATGCCATGAAATCTGTATTTAAACCCTATCCCTGATTCAACTTTGCAGCCAAACCCAACTTAAAATCACCTTCATTTATCTTTATCCATCCCCATTGAATACATAAAATGGGACCCTAATAAATTAAATTTTATAGAAAAAAATAATTCTTTTAAATAGAGAAGAAAGCATTATTCCTCAGGAAGTCTGGTTCTAGCGCAAAGTGGACATGGGATTTAGAGAGCGGACATGAGCTTGCTCTGCATACTTCCCAGGCGGTGTGACATGGAGCCAGATTCTTTCCAAAATGCACATAATCTTCAATAGGACTTGTTTTCTTTGAATCACAGTATATCCTGATGTGTTTTCATGGCTTTGGGTCAATTTAGCTTAGGCTTCATTATATAGATACATTGTAGCCTCCACATTTTTAAACATATTGAATAAAACAGAAGAAAATACAGGAAAATTCTGCTCAATGAAATCTAAGAATGTTTTCTATTTTCCCCAGCTTCTCAAGTTCCACCAGCCTGTGAATTTAACATGCAATAATTATTTCTTGCTCCAAGGACACCTTAAGTAAGAGCTGTCTAGATCTAGACTGGAATCAGACTATATACGACATGAAAAAGAAATACTTGAAAAGTATTAGAACAAAGCGATCTAGAAGCAAGTGAGGAGAAAAAAAAAAAAAAAAAAGATATATCAACCTGCATCAGGTAGCTCAAAAAATAAATAATTGTGGTTTCGACCTGTGTTTAAAAAAGGAAGGAATTTAGAAATTCTTCCTATAAAACCATAGTGAAGATATATACTGAAAATTGTATTTAGCTCTGGTATCTCAATATCTGACAGACAGTGGTAAAGAAGGGTGGATTTTTTAAAACAGGACAAAAATAATTTAAGAAAGGTGGCAATTACTGAAAGAACCCTTTTTACATAAGGTTTGTTTGGATGAATCATTACAAGTCAGAAGTACAGCAATTCTAGGTATTTGAGCACATAAGCAGAAGAGACTAAGAGAAGACCTCCAGAGCTCTCAAAAGGGGGCCACAAATGCACATGAAGAATGAAATGTTAAAATAAATAAATTAAAAATAATTCTAAAACAAACAAGCAAACACACACCACCCCTTCCCCCCCAAACAGTATAACATTTTACTTACTGAGAAATATATCAAGGATATATGCAAGGAACCCTACCATTTTTGTTCTGTTAAAATTATACCAGAAAAGTGCTAAGCAATACTTGGGTGGAATCAGCTAAGTACTGGTTACATAAAAATGACTGGATACATCTTTTTCATTAATATTTTTATGACTTGAAAATTTGTACCTATGGATACAACTCCTTGCAGTTGGAGGTAGTTAGAAAATCGATACAAAGTATTGCTGCCTCAATTTGTAATTTGCTGCACAAACAATTTTGGAATGCTGAAATGTGGGGTAATCAATTAAGCTGAGTCTGCCTTATACATTTAAATCATTTATGATAAAGCATTTAGTGTTAATATTTGTGGTTTAGATCTGAGGCAAGGATGGCTTTGCTAATTGGTTCCTTAACTAAAGATACGATCATACAGTTATTAAAACCCTTGTACTATCCAGTGTTTTACAGATTTACAGATGCCATGCCAACAGCAACTATGCCACTTCAAGAAACATCAATTTAATTTCTTCAACAATAGGAGCAATGTATGTAGGAGCAAAAGCCTTAAAAAAAAAAAAAAAAAAAAATCACAAGTAATGCCCTACTTTAGCTAGTGGAATGTCCGTTCTGATTGCTTTGGTATTCCTTTCTAACATAGTCAAAGTGTGCAACACCTGTTCTGTTCCTGACAACACACAACTTAACCAAACTCGTAACTACGATCATTCTTTAGATGCATTTTAGAAATTATTTAGTGAAGACTCAAATTCACATGTATACATATTAGACACTACGAAATAGAAGAGAAGCCTCATTGCAAATTATAAGATGCGTTTTTCAGACTGGTGAAACAAATGTCTGATATGAGACATATCAGTGAAAGTATCAACTAATTATTTCTAAATTCACTAAATTCTGTGTTTTATGAGAAAAATTTGACATGGTATCAATTATTAGTATCACCTGCTACACATATATATGGTTGCTACCTCAGTTAATTAGTGTCTCTAATTCCATTGCTTACACCTTCCAGCATATTCAAGACCTAACTGCTATCTACTGCAGGCCTGAACTGAGCTATAAAATAAAGGACAACAGAAATAATATTTATAGGACTGTTCACCAGACATGGACAGTGCAGCAGATTCAATCTCAAGCTTAATAGGTCTAGTTATTTTTAAATCAAATTGTATTTTACTGGAAATAATAGATAACACAGCGAAAGAAGATCATAAATTTGGATTACAAGTAGGTCTACATTAACCTGCCCAAACACTCCTACACAGCTCAGCAGGAGTGAGATGGTGGAAGAGAAGGGCAGTGACTTCCAATATCTGTATGAAGATAAAATCTCCAGAAACTCAAGTTCCTGTGAGAAGACTTGAATTATGGTCATTTTAAAGACAGAGCATTTAAGACAGACAGCTACTTTAATGTAAGTATTTTTTGGTTTTGCTGCTTCTCTCTTTTTCCACTTTTTTGTGATTTGTTTTAGCTGTAGAGTGGAACCACATTTATCATATACAATTTGCTACATTTCTCTTGCTGATTTAATAAGCAATGAGGAGAACCGTTTGATTAATTCAGAACAGTGCTTCGCAACATTGCACCAGTTCAACTGATTACAATAAATATTAGCTCACTGAAACACTACCAACTGGCTGCAGTGGTACACCGAGTGCCATAGCCCCAAGAAAATTTTATCATTTTGTTAAAATGTAGTTATTGATATCCTACAATATGAAAATAATTTATGTTTGACATGTCTATGAACTATGGCACTAAAACTAGCGAGCAGACCCGCAGAATACAGAAATATATTTACTGAGCTACTGAATTCAGGTCTCTTCAACTGGTTCCTTAACCAAAGAACAATTTGATCTAATAACCAATCATATAGTTCCCTTCATATGGTAAAACATGTGAAAATAATAAACTGTTTTAAATCTTATGTCATAAATCCTAAAATCAATTTGGAGGCAATAGAAGAACAACAGAATAAATGGTAACCAGTAAAATAAAGTAAGACTTTTCTTTTAAATCTTACTTCTTTTGAGTGTAATAGAAAATAAAGTTCTCACCTGTCCAAAATTTGTTCAACACCGAGTAAGCTGCAGATAGGTTCCTTCTAGGTGATACTTATCCATCATAATAAATAAGCACCTGAAAATTAGCCATGAAGTTTCATTCTGTTGAAGCACACTAAGTCTAACAGCTGAAGTGGCTATGCTTTTCATAAAATGCTAAAAAGCATTACATTTCTGGAAATCAGTTTGGTTTTGTGTGCTCTTTGGCTCACATCTTATCTTTAAGCTAATGCTATTCCGCACTGGAATGATTCCAGCTGATGTTGATGATTCCAGCTCAAATGAAAGACGACTGAACATCTTTACCAATACATGCAGTAAAGCCAAGGTGCAATAAATCAAACTTTTGAATGTAATTCTATATTAATCTAACTCCTTCAACCATTCACCAAAAAGCTTCCACTATTTCTGTCAATATATGCAGCTCAAGCCATGTAAGACAAGCTGGTGCCAGAAGTACCTAGAAAAGAGAGCTGAATAAAGGAATTGCCTTTCATTTTGTCTCAAGACATGAAACATATTTCCACTGAAAAACTAAGAAATACTAGGATGTATTTACGTTCAAACATGTTTCACCACAGTTATTGGATTTTCGCAGGAAAACCAAAGAGTTACAGGTTGTCACACATTATCACCTATATCAGTGGTGGAAGAAATATCTCACTGGGGTGAATGCAGCAATTTGTCATTTATACAACACCTTGAGGTCACCACAGCTTAACGTCACAGAACACTAACAACACAATACAGTCAGACTGCGTTGCAGGGAAGGGCATTACCGCTGCGAACACTTCTATGAAGAGAATTTTATGAAAGTAGTTGAGCACTGAGAGAGAGGATCATATTGCATATTTGTATCCGTAACAACAACAAATCTCCCTTGATCTTCCTTTATAATACCTTTCAAATACTTAACAACAGATCCCACACAGCATTGAAAGGACATGAAAAATTCAGTACTTGCCTGTGCACAAATATTTGTAACAGTTGCAGGATGACTACTTCTGCAGTGAAGTAAGTTTTATGGCCATGGGAAAAAAAAAAAAAAAAAACAAACACTAGAGTAATAACTTCCTTCACTATGAACAGAGAATCTTTTACTTGGGAATCAAACAGAGCTTTGTCTGGATACCTATTTAAAGACAGAATGCATTAAGCCACCATCCTTTTAGCTATCTACATATTAAGGAGTGCCAGAGAGACGTTTCATCAACTGTTTCAAAAAAGTAACATAAACTCACTGCATATAAAAACTGTATTCAAAATGCTGGAAGTTGCAAATTGATAGGCTTAGAGCCAAGTTATGACAAAATAAAGGCTCCTTAAATAATTTTAATGATATACCTAGGATCCTCTAATATAATAAACTTATTTCTTCTCCATAAACCTCTCCTTTTTTCAGTCCAGAAGACATATAGTACTCAGAAAGTTGCCTTCTTTTCCCAGCTTAATGCTGTCGCTGAAATATTTCCATTACTCATGAAGGTACTGTATTAGGCCCCTATTCAGGTAAATCTTGATATTTTTTCCTTTACCATTGAATTTGGTACTATGCTAAAGACAAAAACCACTCAAATGTATCTCTAAATAACAATTTTTTCTCTATATAAAAAGAAAATGTGAAGGAGATTTTTTAAGTGCTCTGATCCATCTAAACTCATTACCATAATATCCCTGATACCACCTTACAAACTTGGGTCCCACATCTGTTTTCACCTCAATAGCAGCTGGAAGAATTCTGCCCATACAGCACATCTCTAGCACTGACAAACCAGAGCTCCCAAAACAAAACCACAATGTTCCGTTGATGGGAACTTGTTTTGTTTCACTTCTGTCAGCTTTGGAGTATTGCTGAAATTATTTTAGTATTACTTAGCTAACACTTTAAAACGTGACTCCTCAATGAAGAAATAAACCACTATACTTGAACCAAAAACTCAGAAGTAAAAAAAGAAGGGGGGGTGGGGGGGTGGGGGGTGAAGGAAAAAAAAAAAGTCTTTTCAATAGTCCCTATCCTGCAAAGCAGGTGAGATAGTGAGAATGAAATTAGTGATTTAGGATATTAGCTCTTACAATTTTACAGCTTATCAGAAACCTGAAGTTAACACATTTGTGTTAGGGAAAAAAGTGCTGAGCTGGTGTATTCACATGCTTGTTTCACCATTCCTGCCCTCAGGATATCTGATAGCTGTCCATTGTTATTACCCTGTATCTGGCCTTTGCCAAGTGGCTATGAGCACACACAACTCTCTCATATTTGAAATCCAATTAGATCATCACAACATTACATTGGAACAACTGCCATCGAAAGGCATTAGCTTGCACCATATCTTCTTCAAGAAGATTTTTTCCTCTAAATAATACGACTCTTGCCTCAGAAGTGACAGCAGTGCTCTGTGGTAAAGAGTATCTTTTAAAGGAATCTTACCATGCAGTTATGTGAATCTCAATTCTGTAGACAGAACCTTCATTAGCATATCAATTCAATTTACCTGAATGTGCTCTATTACCTTTTAAACCATCCACTTCACTTTATTAAACTGATAATTTGAACTCAGTACTGCATTATTTTGATATGCAGCTAAAAGAGAAGTTGTTTATGTATTTTATTCTTATATATTAATGTAGTGAAAACATGTTTCAGGAGGCAGCTCTTCATTATACTTCAATGCTTTATTCCTAGCTGTAATTGATGTCAGTTATGACTAGGAAGCTATTATCAGGCTAATACTATCTTTTCCTCCATAATATTATTATTCTCAGTATAATGAAATAAATCTCTGGAAATAGAAGCAGTCAATATTGTTTATTGCTGTATTTTCATTAAGTAGAAATTCACAGGGAATATAGGACTGACTTATTTTCCTCCTTCATGGAGTGGAACCTTTGAACTTCAAAACTAAGGTTCCCCCGTCATACACCCTTCTGGCCTTCCTTACCTATGCCCAAAGTTAAATTTTCACACTTCATTTTCAGATCTCTTACTATACCTCCTCCTCTCAGCTCATGCCCACTTTCCTTCACCTTGGCAGCTCACTTAGGGTTACTGTTTTCCATTTCCCTACTAGGTCACGTATCCTGAAATAGATCATATATTTGAAATATTCAGAATGAATCTTGATATACTTAGAATATAGCCTCCAAATTTTAGTTGAAATCAATAACAAACCTTTGTACTTTTCACCATAAAAAGTTTAAGAACCCTACTGCCTCCATATTTAGCAGGCAATCGTAAAATTGATTTATGTAATGTATGTCCTTTCATGTATACCCTATCCATCTATTTCATATCTGATCGTAGAGCTTTCTTGACTTCCTACAACTCCCAACGGCGCAACTATATCAACCCCAAACTGAAACTGACCATTTTTTTTAATATTACTTTATATTGCCTTTTTTTTTTTTTTTTTTTTTTTTTTTTTTTTTTTTTTTAATATTACTCCAGAGAAGGCCGGTCAGTGTTTCTACCTAAATACACACAGCTGACTCTCAGTATCTCACTTTCAGATTCTTAACGTCAACTCAGAAAAGGGATGGATAAGCCAAAAGAAGTCAATAGTGCCAAAATGTTAGTGAAATATTGGTTTGTAGAAACCTTTTAAACTGGTTTCAGGGAAAAGAGTCCAGGAACATGCTTACTTAGCAAAAGTGACTGAAGCAATAGGGAAACAAAGTCATGGTAATTTTAATGCCACAGTACCATTGGTTTTACACTCTACATTGTGGATTAAAGCACACACAAGTCTTACAAAGAATCCTCACAATCTGAGTAGCTGAAACTTGCATCCCTACAACTCACCTGCAATTATCATCCATGGCAGCCAGCTTAAATTTAAAATGTGCATGCCTAACTCATGTTAGGATCACATTTTCATTTTGTTATACGCACATACCATAGAAATAAGATTTCTATGTGATCAAACTCCATTTATAATGATCTCTTATACTCATGGATTCTATTATATTTGCTGATTTTCCACAAATAAGTAAGTAAAACAAAAATATTTCAGCTCTAGTAATTTTATATAGCTGGAATACTAAAAATCATTTGTCCAATGTCTGATTCCATTTTCTATATATAATGATCAAGTCCATATATTAAACACTGTGCAAAAACATTACAATTAGATATTATTTAAAGATGCATGTCTGTACATGACAAGCAATTTGGCCAACAGATAACAAAATGCGTAATGCTAAGAGAAGATCAACTAGCATAAGAGAGTTGACATCTACTTTTGTTTCAGGAGAGGTATTTAAGACAAAAAGAAATAACAGAACAACAACAACAAAAAAACCCCCAATCAAACAAACAACCCCAAAGCATGACTATAACTAAGGGAAGAGTAGAAAAAGTAGGAAGAGTGAGAAAAAGAAAAAAAAGAGAAAATGCAGTGAAAATTAATAAACAGGCAGTTCCATATTATTCTATACTTATCTCATTCCAACACTTCTTTTTAAAGGAACTTGCTTTTAAAGTAACATTTAACTTCAAAGCAAAAAGTAACAAAAAAAATCTTTCCCCATACAAATGAGATCTGATTTTACTGAGACACCTCTTAACATACTTAGTTTCAGTCTTTAAAATATTCACCATGTTTTGTGAAGAAAAACAAACAAACAAACAAAAAACAAACAAAAAACCACCAAAAAAACCCCAAAACCTTTCAGCAGAATTGGTTATTCCCCTTAGCACAATGACCTCATGTTTGAGTTCACCTGGCTGGGACCCACCTGTGCCCACTCAGGTCATTATGGAAAGCATAAAGGGGCATTACTACACTTCTTTTGTTTCTCACAATACAAAACTTTGTTACCCTGCACAAGTGCAGCATAATTTTGGAAATATCTCATCAGGTGCGCATTGCCAATGTTAATTTGTAATAATTCAAAGATTATTTTATTATAAATAATACACTAATGCTGTAGAATGTAGTATTCTAAAAGGTAAACTGTGTGCATATGGTTTTAGTTCCACACCTACAGCTTTGGTTTTCCATCTCTGTTTCAAAGCAATAATGTTGCACATACATAAACAGAAAAGGACATTTACAATGAATAAGTAAAATGCAAAAGTATGTTTTATTACACTGCAAATGGAGAGCACTGTAGCTGCACCTGTACTATGACTCTAGCCATGTTTGTTTTGCATTAGTGAAGTCTATGAACATGCCTATTCTACAGCAAAAAATCCAACTTCAAAATGACTCATATTCTCATAAATACTAATGCTAAAGGCCTGAGACACACTTAAATTAGAACTCAAAGTTAAATCTTCATGACTTTTGAAATATTAAACCGTCATCATCAAAAATACATTTTTAGAGGCATTACATAAATTTGATTCTGTGATGTCCCTTTCCAGAAAGAGATATTCCAGACCTGCACTTCAACAAAAGGTTTGGACTATAGAGCAAACGTTATTCAAATAAAAAGCTAAGACTGAAAACCTAGTGAACCCTTTGGCCTGGAAAGAGCAGTCTTGCTTCCGCAAAAAACATGCAGTTTAAACTACTCATCTTTGGGAGTGAGCTCATATGTGGCTAACGTACCCCTTTCCTTTTAAAACAGAAAGATTACTTGAAATATTGTTACTAATTTTCTTCTGTATTTATACACATATTATTGTTAGTGCCATAGGATCACAATTAAGCTCTGCACCAGTAGATCAGGATAAGCAAGCCTGATTTTCCTTGCTGTCAATGGGTTAATACTCTTTGGCTCTTCTTTTTCAAAAACTGTTCAAGACCTGTTTAACATCAGTATTCTCCACCGTATAGAGAATTCACTACATTATTGATAACTAATATAGGCTTATACTCAGTGTCCTTACTCTATAATAAATTCAGTCTGAAAATTAACATTAAACCTGTCCAACGCTGTATGAGCATGTAGTTAGCAAAAAAAAAAAAAAAAACCCACCAAAAACTTTTCTGTATCAGTGGAGATTAGAATGATGATACATCCTAAAAGAGGATACATTCGGGACAGAAGTCATTAGCACTAGCCATCATTAGCGTGCTCCCTACGCAGAAGGCAGAAATGCACCAGTTCTAACAATCACCTTTAAAGTTCCCACACTCGATATTTTGTTTTAAAGTAGAACATTTACTGCATGGTCAACGCATTCAAACATAAAGAGCTTCTACAGCTGTATCTGAAAACTCACTGGTGGAGACTCCTGAAGGGGGAACGATTATGTCAAAAATGTAGCACAGCAAAAGTTTCCACTCCTCCCACGCATTATAGAACACATGATCATATTCACTGGGGTTCCCTAATGAAAATTAAACAGTGTATACATATGTATACACACACACATATGTACATGTATATATATGTACGCCTACAATCACTAAAGAAGTCGGCACAAAGCCACAGTTAACAGCTACAATGGACCTGACATATTAGCTCATGAGCTTCAGATTTCAAAATAAGAAAATTGATTTAACATAACACTCAATTACAAAGTTCCAATAAAATGCTTTAAAGGCTTGAAAGAATAGGATTATGCATCTAATCTCTTCAAGGGCAAGCATAAACTAAAGGATGCTCATGTGATGAAGGTTAAAATGACAATGTACAATTGACAATTACAGGAACTTTATATATATATTCAGGCTCTCTGATGTTTTTGAGGTGGAAAGAGGGGAAGGTTAACTTCCACAGAAATGTGGGTCAATCAAGTAAAAATGAGAATATCAGATACAAAGATAAATCATACTTGGATATTATTGTTTTGATACTATACTTCTAAAATATTTTTTCAAGATTTTTGGTTTGCCTGCGGGGTTTTGGTTGGCTGGTTTGTTTTGGTTTGTTTTTTTGTTTTTGGTTTGTTTTTTTTTTTTAATAGAAATGTCTTGACTCAAAATGGATGAATCTTACAAAACAATGCATTAGCCTCTTTCAAGCAGGAAAGAGGCATAGAAGGGACATCCTGGCATTTAACTTAATATCAATAATATTGCCAGTTAATGTCCACATTCAATGAAATTGTAAGTTAAAATATGGAGCAGGTAACTAACACTTGATGCAAGTTAATTCCAACTTGCCAAATATATTGGGTTTTGACAAGGCCAAAACTCTTCTAGGAAATAAATTCATTCCCTTTTAAGGGCATCCACACAAGGCAACAAAAGATTTGCCAGAATCTTAAAACTTCATCTCATTTAAATCTTAAAATATACGAAAAACTTTCTAAACCTACCATTTGACAAGAACCATGTATTATGATTATTTACTAAGGATTTGGGCTTTTTTTATCCCCCTCAATTGGAATGAGTCTTTTTATGGAGGTACACAGCCTACTAGTTTGATAGTACAGAATACAATAGACAACCAAGAGGGAAGTTTTCAAGTACAAACATGAAATTTCAAAGCAAACTGCCTCCTCCAAATACATACATTACATTGTGCAGAAATCCCCAGTCACAGAAGCAGGACCAATTTAAAGGACAAATGACAACGATCTTGTCATTCCCAATCTAACACAAAAGAGAACATGACAATGATTTAATTCTTTTTAACTATATTGGGTTGGGGGTTTTTTGCCAGCCTTAAAATATCAATGTAGCTCTTATTCAATTCAAAGTCTCGGGCCCTTTCTCTTTTTTCTTTATAATCCTTGCTCTGCTGAATTTAATTGCCTTGGCAATGCCAGAACACTGCCTGATCCTAATAGGTCAGCATTGATCGCTCTAAACCAATTGGTTCCTTCATTACAGAGAAAATGAAGTAGAGAGAAAAGGCAGGTGTGCTCTCGCACAGTCAGCTGGACTTCAGCTTCTCTTGCCCTTCTTCTCCCTCATTAACTAGCAACCAATCGATCAGGAACCTGCTCAGAACCCACAAAAACTATTCATCACTTCTGACATGGAATGGTTTTAACAGGTCACTAAAGTAAAGAATATTTGAGGTATCTATCTTTAGAGCCTTTAGAGCTCATACGGTTTTTAAACCAACGTCCAAGAGAAAGGAAAATTGAAATGTTACACTCCTATGTAGTTCTAGTCTAAACCTCGAATCCAAAATAAAATCTCTGTTAGCTATTTGCCCAAGACAAGAATCTGTGGTGTAGGGTACCTAATTTTAATCGTTCTTTATTGTGAAGAACTTTGATGGATAGAAAGACCACAGCTGGGAGAAAGAGCACAGATGGCCCCACTCCCAGCTTCCAGCTCACTCTCTTCTGTACTTCCATGGTCTTTAGTTGAACAAATTCAAAATGCCAGTGAATGTTCATCCTAAAGCTTTACACATCATTTCTACCTCCACCTTTTTAAATATGTGAACACTGCTTGTATTTCCAACTATTTCACATCGCTTTTTCCTAATAGTCGCTTTCCTATCAAGCTCCACACTTCTCTTGCGCATACAATTGCAACAGAACCCCTTTACCTCATTTGCCAAAAACTATTAACTGTTCAAATTAGTCTTAAAAATAATTCTTCTTGAAAAGTTATCTGTACTGATTAGCTCTTACTCTAGTCAGTTATTCATGTTGTTTCTTCTCTTTCTCCGATTGTAAACTCTGCAGAATATGCCTTGTCGTTATGCTTTGTTCACTGAAACAGGTTTGTAATTTCACATTACTGTCTATCGTACTACTACTGAAAGAACCAGAAAAGAGAAACAGAGAACCAATATGTCACTTTATGGTATGCTGAATGTGAGGGAAAATTTAAGAGGGCAGCAGAACATAGAGGTGTAATCCTTTTATTTGCGCATCAGCATAAGAGCCATTTCTCTCCCAGTTATGTCTATTGTCTCACACATTAAAAGGTTTAGATTATTATTTTGAACAAATCCATGGAAATGCATTGACTGAATCCATAGAACATCATAAGGAAAATCAGGTGTTTCATCTGTGTTCTTTGTAATAGAAACATCATGTGACCAGTGAAACTCATTTCAATTGGGAAAAATTTATCTATTATATCCTGTTCATCCCAGACAACTATAACAATTGTTAATTATACAGTAAAATGGAATTACCAAGGACAAATACATTAACTAATTATTGTGCTAAATGTTTCCTTCTCTATGGTAACATACAGAATCAGCTTGCTTTCTGCTGTTGTTTTCCACCCTTTTTTTTTCCCCCCTTCTCTTTTTAAACCTTTGAAGCAACCGTCCTGCGTATCGTTCAAAGGCCACGATTTCTGAAAAGATGATATTGCTATTCAGGAACACAGTCTCCTGTGAAGCAAATCAATTTACCAATACAGTACACTATATAAAGGACTATCCACATGACCTAAGTCAGCAATTTGGATTCCACCTGAGCTCCAGAGGATGATTCAAGTTCCCCAAGTCTGGCTGGGTTATCCTTTGTCATTGAATCGCACACACATTCATGAGTAGGTATCTAACTTGGACAGAAACTGGATGATTACAGCTGCTGTGACTATTTGGCAACACATAAATAGTCATACAGACATTGAAAGAGAAGTATGAGCATGCTCAGCAACTATTTTAAAGACTGTATGATGAGGGAACTTAACTGATCTTTACCATAAACAGTCAGGAATTATCTTCTAATGGTAAAAATACATTCCAGTAGATTTGTGACAATCCTACTAAAAAAAAATAATTTAAAATTTTAGATACTGCTGCAGAAAAAAATTGCAGGACAATTTCTCCTTTGGCATTTTAAACAGCAGTTAAATCCAAGGTTCCCAAATTCTTTGGACAAGGTGACAGTAGCAATCATCCAAGTTTCTCAGACTTCTGGATACTCTATCATACTTACTAAGAAAAATTATCTTAGGTATCAGAATAAAATAAGCCTGTTTTTCTACTGATATGTGTCACAGACTTAATAGGTTTTGACACATGTAAACTCCAAATTAGGTTTCTCCAAAACTGGGGAATTTATAAAGCTTTTTGCTCTCTCTATCTGACTCTTTTCTGAAGAGAAATCCTATGATGTCTGGTAATATTTAGGCCTTTTTCCAGTGAAGGCATTAACAGAATCTCTTTCCTATATTTGGTGTCTCTCAGTATAGACTTCATTTCTTTATGGAACCAGGTACGTACACTATAAAAGAAATGTGCTTCACCATACTATGCCCCCACAAACAGTAATCAATAAATCATAGTTTATATACCATGGTGCTAGATTATCCTGTGAATCACTTCCAACTCATGATACATGTGCTGACAACCAGAATGCAGAAGAAACATCAGCTTTTAAGAAACAATACTGTACTGACCTTATGGTCATCAGGCTGCTTTTACTCGAACTACCAATTTGAGTCGCACATAATCTAGAAATTAGAGTCCCAAAGTCACAGAAAAAAAGGCTTAAAAGAGAATTTAAGATCTCGTTTAGTCCATCCCTCCTGTCACACTGTCACAAAGAAAGACCAAACCACATTTATTACACTGCAGACAGATAAATATCTAACCCCTTGTTAAAATTCTCCACTTAATGAAGTTTTCACAGCCTTCACAGACAACCTGTATTTAGCCAGTGTGACAGTGTTTCTTAGTGCCAAATCCAACTTTTCGTTTATATAATTTGTGCCTATTACTTCTTGTCTTATGCCTTATGAAGATGAAGAATACATTCGTCTCTTGTTTTGTACAAGTTTTTTACCTTGAGAGGTTTTTCGTGCCTCCCTTCAGACCTCTCTTCTCTAAACCAGTCAGCTGCAAGTTTGTCCATCTCTTCTTCTGGGTCAAACTGTGCTGGTTCTTGGTGCTCCCTTCTAGATTCTTCCCACGCTTCTTGAAGTACGAAATGGTAATTTCCTCAAGGGTCCAGAATTAGCAATTCAGATATGACTGAACTGAATGAATTATGCTGATTCATATTACAAGTTATATTCCTGTTTATACATTCAAATATTATTTTTTGCAACAGCTGATACTGCAGTCCCACGTCCAGCTTGGCATTCACTAAAAAAATCACAGATCCTTCTGGTGCTGAAGTGCTATTCAGCCATTTGCTCCTCACCCTCATTCTTTAAATCACATTTTCCTGCACACGTACAGGTTCTTGCCCTTGTTCTTAAGAAAGTGCGTTCTATTCATTTCAGACTGTCTCTCCAATTTGTCAAGATCCTTATTAACTCTAATTTTGTCCTTTCACATAACTGCATCTCTTCTCACCGTTTCAAGCTATCCTCAAATTTAAGAAAATATGGTGGGGCTTTTTACCATCCAAAGCATAAACTGAGTAGTATGGAACACAAGGAAGACCCCACAAAAATCCCACTTCCTATATCTTTCCATTTTCCATTTCCATATAACTATGATTACAACAGGTGCTGCTCCAGGTTTATGTCCACTTTACTATATTTTCATTTAGACCATGTTCCCCTTGCTTGCATACTGAAATACTATGTTAGTGTCAAAAGCTTTACTAAAGACAAAATACAACATGTACTGACTTATTTCTTATCCATGCCCTGTTTTTCTGCCTCAGAAGGAAACTAAATTGACCATCTGTTTTTGACAAATCCAGTTTAGCTGACAGTAATTTCTTTATCTTCTAGTGCCTACAAACAATTTGGTTCAATTACTTGCTCCAATATTTTTCTAGAAACTGAATTTGTGCTGTATGACACAATTCCTCAGCTCCCTCTTTTTGCTCCTTTTAAAGATGGGAAAAGAACAAATTTGGTTCCCATCACCTATTTTCCATGAGTTCATAAAATCAATAATTTCTTCAAGCTAACAGGTGTAAGTTACAACTACTAGTTCAAAAGCTGTTTTCTGGGGATTAGAAAGCAAGTTATGTATTTATATAAATAAATAAAATGGGAATTAGAATATAAATTATAGGTACCAGCAGAACAACTTTATTTCTGGTTCTACAATTACCAATTGCTAACTGCAACTATTACTGACAAGAAATTGGGGGCTTACATATTGTAAATTTTCAAGGACAATATCTGATAGTTAAAGTTTAGCTTATTAGTCATATTCCAAATTTGCTTAAAATTTTATGAATGACAGAACAAGTACTTCCCCTTCCCTAACATGATTATTGCTCCTTACAGCTTCATGGTGAAATAAATATGGAATTTTGGAATTAACTTTTGCACATTGTGAAATCATGTATAGTATAAAAGCAAACAAATTTCAAAATGGAAGAGGAAAATCATTCCTTACTAAATAATATTCTCGAAGGGGCGCAAATCAAGAACATATACAAAAAGAGAGAAACACAGTGACAATACCCTTTTATCCATTTTTTCTTTTTTTAAAAATCATTTGGAAACAGTTTTAAAGAAAGCCTTTCAATGAGAATATTCAGCTCTAGTGGTAAAAAGTGAATGTAAGCCATACATGCCAATAGCTCTGTTCTCTAATTTGATATGATATGACAGTGACCTTAACAACACACCACTGAGGGCCTTTCAGAGACCTCCACTGGAAGGCAGAGGAGGAAAAAAGACCTTAAGTGAGAGACTGTCATATTCTAATCTAACCTGCCTACAGAAAGAACTTAAGATACTTTTCTTCTCCTCCTCTCTCACCCGTAACTGAAAGATATAGGTCTCCCCACTATTTATACTACGAAAAAAAAACAACAAGAAGAAATCCCACAGCTTTCTGACTTCTTGAGAAGATTCCAATCAAGAGAAAAACCTCTGTAGGCAAGAGCTCATCTTACCAGAAAAGTACAGAAACTACTGTTCAACACGCACCATGATAGAAGTTTTATACCTCTGAAAAACAAGCCCACCTTATTTTTTAATTTAGTGAGTGAAACCACTAAAAATGTGATATCTGATCTGCTGGTATCTGCGAAGTGTCCATAAGGATTATCCATTCTTTTCTACCAAAAACTTTGTCTAAAGTGCCATAGAAAACTGTCTTTCAAAGTCTGTCTCATCATATCATATATGGAGGTTAAAATAAAATAAATAAAAAAATTAAAGAGGGGAACTATTTAAAAAGAAAATAATTTTTTTCTACATGTAAATTGGGTGGTGGAAGGCATAACAAACTGAAAGAAGGCAATTAGCTCTGTCTTGTTCTTCTACTGTACATAAAAAATAATAAGGTTGAAGCAAAATGATGCCGAGTTTGTTTTTATTTATTTGAAACAACTGTTTTATAACATGGCTAAATGGGAAGCAAAGAGGGATAATCTATTGCATGTGTTTGTTTCACACAAATACCTGCATGTTATTTATACTATTGTTTCAAAATTCAGGGACCCAAGGTAAGTGCGTAAATAGAAATTCAGCTGTGTCAGTGACAGCTCCTTATATGCTTTGCAACAAAGACTGAGAGCTGCCTTCCCACTTTAAATAAGTAGTTGCCTGTTTTAAAGTGTTTTTTACACTTCAGTAACACCAGCCTGTGGTCTTGGTAAGAGAACAGCATATTTCATGTCGGCATTCTTAGATTATTTAGATGCAGTAATCTCTGGGTAAAAGAACAAAATTCAGAAACCTGTGAGACAACTTCTTATCCTAGTATCTCTGAAAATTTATACTCTGATTAGAGAGATACATACAATCCCGCTGGGACAGCTGAAGTTACTGCCCCCCAGCCAGAAGCTGCAGGCTCTTCATAGGAAGCCATTTTCCTCTGCATTACAAGAGATGCAGTACACCTCACTGCATCTCAGTAGAGACACCAACCCTCCACCAGTGGAAGCAGTAAATAGGAAAACTTTCAGAGATTTACAAGAGGAGGTAGTTAGATAAGACTGAGATTATTATGTACATATGCTTGTTTAATATGTAAGTGTAAATTAAAAAAAGCTATGTTTGCTCCTTTAGATATATTATATATTTCCTGCCAAGAACAGCCTCACAAATAGCAAGAGGCTAGATAAAATCCAATAATACACCTCAGAAAAAAAGCTGAGTAGTTTAGTAAGTTTAATTTTCAAAATTATTATATCATCCTTTGATGACCGTGATCAGGTAACAGAAGAATGAGCAGTATTCCACAAGAGAGATTAACTACCAGCTCTTCTTTTTAAAGCTCAGTTATTTTACATTCCATTTTCCTCCATGTGATACATAAATCTTAAAAGAAACCAACAAAACATATCATGATTTTAAAATATTATTTCAAAAATTGTCAGCCTGAAAAAAACAGAACGTAAAATTAGATGAAGCTAGAATTGTGGGAAGAAGATTTCTATCTTCTGATATCATGACCTCAAAGATACCTCAAGTTTTCCTCTTGGCACTGAGTGATGGGCCTGCCACAGACACATGGCTTGGATATTATTTTCTTTGAGATATTCCAGCCCTCTTAACGAGGAAGGATGTTAGGTGAGAGACAGTAACAGAATGAGAGTGTGAGTCTTCAAAGATAATAGGAGGAAGAGGAATAGTTTCCTATTCCACTCAAATGAAGTGCATCATCCCAAATTTCAATAAATACTGCATATAAATTAAATTATATACTGATAACTGCATCATACTGAACAAGTATTAAGCTAAGTCTTAAAAAATCTTTAAGCACATTTAAGTTCTTAATTTTTGAATATTAGATCCCTCAAAAGCAGTCATACATTGGAGTTTCTGTCAATGCCCATATATCAAAAAAATAATCAAACACTAAAAAGTTTCTCTTATTACTAAATCATACTACAGCAAACCATGCTTAGATAAAAATCAAGAAATCATACTCTATGATCTAATTATATGGAATACAACCTATGTGTACACATTTTGCTCTCCAACTACTCTTCCAGTAACTTGGCAAACATGGTCAAGAAGGATCAGGAAAACTCCCAGCCACAACTTTAACAAGAACAGAAACAAGTATTTCTAACTAAGGAGCAGAACTTGAATGTAGTGTTCAGAAACAGTGTTTTTCCTTTATTGAAAGACCACTGGTATCCTTGCTACAGGGAAAAGGCATGTTCTTTAAGTAGTTGTATAACTTTTTCAGCATAAAAAAAGATAAGGAAGCAAGAATATCAATATCTTATTACATTCATTCCTATTTTATTTCCTAGGCAATCAGCCCTTACTTGAAAATTTTGCTCGTAGCATCTATTTGCTGTTACTAATTTAAAGGCACCGATTGTATCTCAAGACAAGATTCCAAACGTACATACTGTAATCAGAAGCAGCAGTATATACTGCACTCTGAAGAACACCATAGCGGAAAATGACCAACAGACACTCTGAGGCCTAGCCTAGACACTTGTCATGCTCAAGAACAACTGTTTGCAAAACCTGTCCTAAAACCCAATACTACTACTGGATCAAGAACCACGCTGAATAATGTTACTGCTAAAAGAATGACACAAATTTGACTTTAAACAAAAGAAATGAAGTAATAAGATTAAAAATCTGAAGTAGTATTCAACTCTCAGTAACTTGTGTTCCCCTCTTCCACCGAGCAGATTAGCCATACTACAGATTTAAATACTACTAACCCACTTCTATGTGCAGTGTATTGAGTCAAACACGGTTTGTTCAGCTCAAATGCCCCATCACAGAAATGCTACTATAGTGCTTGCGTATACACACGTCTTCCTGATAGAGTCCCAAATAAAAGTCCCAAACCCAGTTCTGCACTCCAGCGTCTCAGCATTGCAATTCTGGAATTGCGACCAGGAGAAACTGCAGTGTGGGAAGAGCAGTACTTCCACGTGGATTTAACTCAAGTCTGCGAAGACTGTTCAGCCCACATCTAGGCTAACTTCTGCAGGGCTGCTCAACCGTTTCCCACCCAAGTTTATTACATTGGAACAAGCACAACACTGGTAAATGTATTATAAACAAAGCAAAACAGTAAAAGGAAAGTGGCTGCACAGCGGGAGTGGGCATTGCTCTACCTGATCATCTGGAGCGGGAAGGAACAGAGGGCAGAGGCTTCCACGCAGGTCTGCAGAAAGCAAGCTGAGCCTGCACAGGGGCTGACATGGTGCTAATACCCCCCCCCACCTCCAAGCAGCTCTCAAATACACATCTTGGAGACGTCTCCACTGAACCTTGCAGCAAAAGGAGATTAAAAACCAGGCACTGAAGAACATTATCCATGATATTACTGCCCCTCCCATTTTCCTAATTGCACTGTAATTTTAAAGCCAAGGTAACGGTGTATTTGAACTCCCAAAGCAAAAACCAGTGTCTCTCTCTTTCTCTCTACTAATATACTTTACTTCACTGTACGAAATAAAGTCTGCACATTGTTAAACATAACATCTTTCCTTTGCCAACAGGCTCTTCAAACTGTAAAGTTACAGTAACAGTTTTCTAGCTTCAAGGTTTCATCTTCCTTCATTTCAGACAGACTGTTAATGAAGTTTGGTACTAGAATTTCAAAGACTGAAAACAGCCGTATCCCATTGAGGAATTTATAGGATCTATTTTTTATGGCATTATGGAGAAGAACGCTGAAATGAAAGTCAAGACACTGTTCCATAGTTAATTTTCACCCTGGGATCATGCTTTCTTTTGTAGGAAATCTCTTCACTATGAATTCAACTAAGACAGCAACATGTACCTATTTATCTCACTATTCTGCTAATAGTTCATTCTCTATTTTTAATACTTATTATTCTGCTAATAGTTCATTCTCTATTTTTAATATGTACATATACGTTTTTCCGCCAGTAGCTTGCTGTTTCCCTGTGAAATAAAGATGAGCTCTTGCCTTTGATCACAGTTTACCAGTTGACAATCCAGTCAACAGAGTTAAAATGCAAAAGACCGTCTGGACTAATGTCATCAAACTTTGAGACATTCAAAGCACCCTGGACATTACAGAAGGGTCCCGACCACCAAAGCTTCAGTGACCCTGACTTCTTTGCTGACTTTAATTGGGGGGGGGGGGGGGAGAAAAAAAAGACACCAAAAAAGAGCTAACATTACAAAAATTATAGGAATAAAAAATGCTGTGAAAACTCAGCTGTAATTTGTTCTTTTTTCTAGTTCATTGACATTTTTGTTTTATAGATAAACAAGAGATGGCAATCCAACAAACACTTTCAATTTTCAAAAAAGATCTTTTATTTCAAAGTCAGCGTTAGCTCCTTTTCACTTAATATCTCAATCAAAAAATGCAAAATACACCAAGTAAAGCATAGTTGGAAATAAAAAATATTGAACAACAAATTAACACCTGAGAGCCATTTTCAAATAAGCTGCTTGACAAAAAGAAGCTTCAAGAACACTAAATCTGTAGCTTTGACACTTTGTAATTTCAAGTAACATCAACAAATTTCACAAAGTCCACAAAATGAAAACCAGTTATATTTATTTTACCACTCTATTCAGTATATTTCTAAGACTTTCTCTGCTGCTGCTCCCATCGCCCACCATCTTCAAAGGGTGGTAGAAAAGACATCAGCAGCAGATCCAGTATTGTTTTGCTAGTTACAATACTGCCCATTTGTTTCTAACAGACTCTGGTTTTGGTATGATAAGAGACCACGTAACAATTAATGAGTTCAACCTTTGCCTATCTCAAAGATTAATCTATTCTGCTCATTACAATACTATCTTACTGATAATATGGATGCAAGAATAAAATCAGAGCTTACAAAACTCATTCTGCAGCTTCCAGTCAGTACTTCATCTCCACAAATACCATTTCCAATTAGCATGGGGTTTTTTTCTGAGACGGTAGGAAAGAAGCAGGTGGGCAGGCAAATTTTTCCAATCAAACTTGTCATTCAGTATTAAGACGCTTGATATATTTAATGTACTTCCAGATCCAACAAAACATAGTTTCCAAACGTGTTCAATGGCACGTTATTATTCCGACTTTCAATATGGTTATTTTATCTCCAAAAGATAAGGACCCAGAGCAATCGCCTCAAATACATCACTTTCCTTATCATACTGCCCTCGGTTGGGGGTCAATTTTCGTGATGACATAAAAGATGATGCTATAACAGCCTCAGACACTATTGACTTAGCAGGAATGGCAATGACTCAAATACATTGGCCTCTGAGAGAAAGAACATAAAGGTTAAAAATCAAGATGCAAAGAACACACCAGCATCACTACCAGACTCAGAGAAGTAAGACAGCTACAAAGCTTGTGCACTAAGTGTAAATGCCTAACTTTGCAAATCTATTTAAATCAGTTCTATTTTTAGGCTAAAATGGATACCTTCTGGCAAGAGACAGATGCAAAGTCTATTTTCAATTAAATTCTCTATTCACCACATTGTTTCTGAACTAGGAATGTAACATGGAAAAAATATTTTTTATAGAATACATTTGATTCTGAAAGTATCAACGCCAATTAGAAACCCAAAAGAAAACCCCTTAAACCTATCTTTCAGAAAGAAGGCAGGACTTTGTTAAATAGATTTCTCTTTCTGAAGGAACTGGATACTCCAGCAGATATACAATAGTCCGTAATACACAAAAAAATTCCCAAATTCACCACATCACCCATTATTTTATACATATTTAGATTTCTGCTCTCAATGTCAGCTACACAATAAACCAAACTCTTATTATTCAAAGTGTAAAGCTTAAAAATGTGTTAAAATACATCATTATTCACATTGCTAACAAAAATTTCCAATGAAAAATATTTCTATGAAACTGTACAGCAGAAGTTTTCCATTTACAAGGAATTTAGGAAAATTAAAGTTAATCTTCTGAAAGGGAACAGAGTATCCTTTGTTTGCTATCATGTTAGCCTGACCAGCACAATAATGCTTAAGAACAAATCTTTTGTATAGCCATGTCAGTATACAGAAAAATAAAATCAAACCCAAACTACACGTCTGACCAACATGTCTATACCAGGGAAGAACTGCAGAATGGGTGTAACTACACCAGCAAAATATTGTTAGGAAATTCGTATAATATATAGCAGGAAAACAATACTGCCTTTACAAAGGTTTGATGGTGCAATTCATATTGCAAGTGGTTAAAGACCCCAAAAAGCCACTAAAATTTAATTGCAGGGTTAAGCAAGAGCAATCGAAGGCTACTTGATTTCTGCATGACAGAATCATCATGGTGATTTGAGATCCTTAACTAATATATACCACTCTCACACTTACATTGATTCACTCTGCAGTCCTCCTGAGCCATTTCCATGTCTGTGCAGCCTGTGCAGGAGCTTTTTACACCCCTCATAAAGGTTACTTTACTATACTACATCCCACAAAGTATACTGTGTTACAGCATATAAAATCTGTGCCAGAAAGAGAAAATGCTGCTTACAAGATACACACTACAGTAGACTGGTACTGCTGAATTTCTACTAGGAAAAAAAAAAAAAAAAGAGGGGGGAGAAGTGTAGAAATTTGGCTAGATTCCTGAAAGCAAATGTTTTCTTTCCCTCTTACATTTAATAGCTACCTGTCACTTAACTCAAATTCTGATAACTTTCCAGCGGACCTACACTCTCTTTTCCTCTTCTTTTGCAGAAAAATGTTGGCAATAGTGGAACCTCCTATTTCTAATATACTGCTCATATTTGCCTGTCATTCATTATGAGATTTAAATAATGAAGACTACAGGTATTAGCAATGTTATGTCATTTTACTTGCAGTTTCTTCTGGCTCAACAGATGCACAGTGGGCTCTTCCAATATGCCATGTTTTATGAAAGTTAGCTTAAGCCATGACAAATTATCAGTTGATACCTTTATCATGCAAAATGTGTACAGGCTTGGTCTAAAGCTGTGAAAAAGTAACTTCTGCTATCCTTAGTATCACCTCAGTCTGCAAATAAAGGTGAAAAAAAGCGTTAAATCTCTGCATTGTGCATAAAAATCCTGGAAGTCCTGCATCCTTACCTGAAGGATTCCTCTGCATCTTATCCCCACACACCTCCGCACATTCAACTAAAACTCTTCCCTACATTCCACGTTCCAGGGGCTACGTACACCCCAGTTCCCCACTCCCCTGCCCCACTGAGTTACTCATTCACTTTCCTCCATGGAGCCTCAAGTGCTTCCACTTCTTCTCAATGCTCCTCCTCTTCTTAAGACACGTGATCCATGTGCTTCAACTATTTGCTTCTATTCTAAGACAGGTAATGCAGTACTCTCTAAAGGGCAGAGCTCCGAGTTCATCCCCATCTTTTCCCCTACATTTAAGGATGTTTATTCCTCTCTAGAAACAGCAGGAGACTGTGTGTGTGTCTAAATATATATGAACTTAGGCTCTTAGATGTATAAGCTAGATGGTAGGAATGTTCTAGACCATCGCCTAGAGGATAGGGTATTAGCTGTTGTTTTAACTCATGTACAAATTTTCACAGAAAAATCCAAGATGGAAATATGAGTGATTCAAAATCCAGAAAAAACTCCAGTAGCGTAGCCAAAGCTAAGCTAATATTAGTATCGAACTGTGCCGGTATGATTCTCCCACACTTATTTCACTTTTTAAAAGCATTTATAGCTCTTCCCAAAAGCTTCAGCTCAATGAGATCACCTAAAATGTCAGTGGGCAACAACTTGAAATCTAGAGTGAAAAGACATTAAAGTCACATTTAGTTATATGATTCATTGCTGTTGCTTCAATATGCAATGAACAAGGCAGTAAATTGGAAAACATGTCTACAATTTGTTCTGCTAATTTTTTTGGAGAAGCTTTACAACAAGAAGAAAAAAGAATTACTCCTTTTAGTCCTACTGAAACTTACAAAACATTTACAGCAGGGTTTTATTCCTTTTACTAAGTGCCTTGTGGGGTAAAAAGGCAATTGCACATCAGCTGTACTGTTTAGAAACTTGTATGGCATCTGCATAAAATAAAATACCTAACAAAATACCTAAAGTACTAAGAAAATGTTAAAGTTGTAGTTTTAACTTAGTGAAGCCTGAAGTACTTAATTTAAAATCCTCTTAGTAACAGCAACTAATTTCCTTTACATGTACTATTCATTTCATTTTTCAAGGTATTCCATAAAGCTTTGGGGAGTCATAACATTAGACATACACACGCGCACAAAAATCAGTAAATATCACATTCTCAACTATGCTTTAAACATATTTTTAAAAATTGAACAGTCTTTAAAAACCAGTTAAGCCTCTAATGTATTTAATGCTACAAAAAGCAGGATTTTTCCCCTAGCTAGAAGGGATAATTTGATGCTTGCAGTGTGATTTTTGAGCCTGCTAGGTTAGCTAAGTTTATCCCAAGAAGAGGGCCATTCATTTGCCACAATGTGATGTACACTCCCTGGTTCAAAGTAAAATGTAACACAAGTCAGCAAATTCTGTATGCACACAGTTGGAGCTGAGAAATCAGGCTGGTACATTAAAAAAAGTGTAAGACTGACTGCAGGACGCCTGCTCCATTATTGCTGAGGACAAAACTACAGAGTAAAAGATGAACAAGAGTAAAGGAAATAATAGAGGAAAGTCGCATGATTCAGGCATTTGAATGCTGCTCTGTTGAACTGGGCACAGTCCCTTCACAGGCTGCAGAGTTCTGATGTGATGCCCAAAACCTCAAGTAAAAGAGGCTTTTCTCAAGTGCCCATCAAGTAGGGCTCCCCAATATCCGAAGCCTGTGGCTTCACTTTACATTCAGAATTGTAAACCGAGATCAAGAGAAGAACCTGAAATGGCAACTACAGTAAATACAATACTGTTTTATAAAACATAAATTTAAGGAGCACAAATAAGGTTATATATATAATTACCTTGATTTTGGCATTACTAAACATCCAATTACTGGATTTGCAACTCTGCAGAGAAAATTTACACTGAAAATTCACCCAGAAAATTCAATATTAATTTCTGAATTTTAAAGCCAATACGTCTGTCTATCATATGGTATAACACTTTCATCCATACAGGTGACAACAACATACACATTTGTCAGGCAGGCTTGTTAACTAAAGTTAACTAAAAGCAACTAAGACCAGCAGCAGATACTCATTCTCCGCCCCAATCAGCCATACAGGTGAATGGGAACACTCGCAGCAAGTTTCACAGACATTTGCTGGCAACAGAGAAAAGCCAACATTCAAGAATTCTTGGTGCTATTTTAAAATCAACTGGATGAGGGAGACAGAGAGCAAGTCAGTCAGATGCCTCCTGGGTCTACTCCTACCCAACCTTTTCCAAACCAGCACCTTACTTGATTATTAAAGTTCAAGATATCCAAAGGTGCTATTAGTTACAAACAGAAATGTGGCACAATTAGCAGCGCTGGTTTTTATTTCGCTTCTACGTCATTTACTTGTGCTCACACATGCTTCAGATTTGGAAAGGTGAGATTCTTTTTGTTTGATTTTTTTTTTTTTTTTAAATTTCCTTTGCATTGAAAATCCTCCTATATTTTAAATGAATATACATGCTTGGGAGGGTATTAGCAAGATATTTACCATTAAACCAATTAAGAGTAAGATACACGTTATCCATGTTGCTAATTTTAAACTGCAAAATAAAGGTAGAAAAATACCACCACCCTGAAATACAAATATCTGAACTTCATACTTAACATACTGATATTTTAACTCATTATATCCGCCCATTCTGTTATTAGGCCTACGAATTACTAAGAATCAAAATGAAACAGTGAATGATAATAAACAGTAGGACCCATTGTATTAAAAAGTGCACCGTCATCTGAAAACAAGAGATGAAGTCAGCACAGTTGGAAGGTAAAATATTTTAAGACAAGTAAAAAGGAAATACAGTAAATTTGTTCATGCTACCAATATAAGATATAATGATTTCTAGAAACCTTAATAAATACCTTTTAAATAATATTGATGAAAATAGTAATTGCTACTTTCTTAAAAAAGGGCTCTAATGGTAGGCGGAGTAAAGTCCATGAAACTGGCCCAGGGAAACGCCTTTTAGATGTGCACGGGAAGCTTAACTTCTAAAAACCTGTATGCAACACTTCTGTAGTTCTTGCCGATCACTTAATGAAAACGAAGAGAGAAAATTTATGTGAAGTAGAGCTGCCAGGTGTTTGGGGTGGGAGGCCCTTAAATTCAGGGGGTTTGGTGTTTTCCAGGACCACATAAAACACCTTGACAGAGCTTCTCCTAAATAATTCACCTGACTCAGGCATTTCTTTTTCACTTCAATCCTAACATGTACATAATATGACTTTTTTTTTTAATTCCCTCTTTAAGACAGTCCTGGGAAGCAAGATTCCTCCATCCTAACTTTCCTAACTTCCTCCTTTCTCATCCTCTAATTTCCCCTACACAAAGCTGGTTGATATTTAAGTTACTGCAACATTCCCCACCCCACCCCCACTCCCCCTTTTTATTACTGAATACTTTCCTTCAAAGTTTGGGAAACTACATGCCCTCAAACTCCAAGGAACAGAAGAGAAAGGCAGCAATGAAAACATAAATATGCCCATATGCCCATCTCTTCTAGCTTATTTCCAGCAATAACTGCAAAGTCGTCCGACACAAACATGAAATTCAAAATATAAGCTTTTAGTTAAAAGCAGAGAAAACAGTACACTAGACAATGTCCCACAATGACATACATTTCATGTTTCAGTTAAAAACAACACAAACAAACAAAAAAAACAAATAGAAACAAATGCTTCAGCAACTAAGGGTCAATTCATGTTTACCTGACCAACAAAAGAAAAAAGTGAATTTAATAAAGGTACAGTTCCTTGAAAAGGAAATTTCAGCTGTGGCTACTCTTTGATTTTTGGCTACTTCTATAGTAGACACAGTGCAGAAAAAGCAAAACTCAGCATTCTCTCCAAGTGTCTTAGTATTCAACTGTTAAATTTAAGAACGAGCTCCACCTCTCAGCTTGGGGAAAGAAATCCAATTCAAAGACAGAATTAATACAGCAGTCTAATCATCCAACAGAGTTAGAATAAAGTATTTTAGTCCAAAGTACAGTGACAGGGACCAATAATTACAGTGTGGATTCGGTTCTACTGACCACAGACGAGTGTACTGTCAAAATACATTCATTTTCAGAATAGTGTTACAGAAACGTTTCACAGAAAAAGACTTTATTTGAACTTGCTGAAGACCAAATACTCTTTAAACCAACATGTTAGATTCATAGATATTTTCTTTTCCTTACATTCAAATTATCATAATGTGACTATTCGTTATCTCCTAATCAGGTAACTCAACTTTCTACTGCTGACATTCTGAATTAACCTGGTCATTCCCGTCATCAATTCTCATCTACTAGCCTCAAAATAAAATTATTAAAACCAGTTGAGCTGATCTAATGACTTCTCTACCATCTGAAAGGGGAGGTCCCACTCCATTTCCAATTTTATTATTTCAAGCTTCCCATCACTTTTTCTACTTGCTGCCAAGGAGTTCCACCTCTTCCCTTGCAACACTTCTGGTGCTTATCAGACAGTGCTTATTCACTTAATCAACTCATTAGGAAGTAGAAAACTACCCTGTCACGGATCAGTGAGTCGAAGCTGTTCAGGCAGAGGCCAGACGTACATCAGAGCCAGCACAATGGAAAGGGGTGACTATGTTCACCCAAGAATGAGGAAAAAGATCCCTCATCCCTTTCAACCTTCCCAATATGCAGCTAAGGATTGTACTTGCACATACAGCTAACCTATCTTATGAACCAACTAGTCTCCTAAATTGCTTCAAAGTAGTAGGAAACAAACATTTTCTCACTACTGAGAAGAATTACTCTAACAGTGAGCATCTTGGGAGATTAAGTGAAGAGATACTATTCACATCACCAACTTTGAGCACTTCTCACAGCATTGCCTTGAAGCAGGGAATGAGCAGAATTCATGTGGTGAAGCCAGTGTACTGAGGTACCTGAATGATACATGACATACTTGAAATCATTTAAGGCACCTATAGCAAAGTAGGGAACTGTACCCAAGACACTTAACTCCCATGTTAGTACTTCCAAGCAGAATAACCTGGCATGTTCCTAATGATTATGAAGGCAAAGGGTGATCAACTGAGATCTGACAGATGCAACAACATGGCTTTGAGAAGCCAGGCAGCTGTACTTCCAAAATCCCCCTACTCAGGCCACCAGGTCATACTAAGCAGCAGAGCAACTGACTTAGATGGAGCATCACATGCATGTTACATGCTTTCCAATATTTAAGCTACCCTAGCTATTTCTACCCATCCCTATAAAGTTGAACCCAGATAATCATAGCTAATGAAATTTAATAAAATTATTTACAGCTTTGTAAAATCCAAGTAAGCATCAGAATCCTAGACACAAGCATTGTTTCTCAGATATACTTTATCTCCTTTTCCTTTTCTTTAAAAAGAGAAAAAAGTAGGCATTTCCTTCCAAAATTGCTAAAATGTGAGTATAAGAAAAATTGCAACATAAATGTATGTGAAGCAATGAAACACATGCAAAACATGAAAATATATCACTAAAGAGATGTTTAACTAAGAAAATTATTCTTTGCCAAAAATTTAGTAGCAACATTCATTAGTTCTTTCCCCAAGACACAACCATTCTTATTCATGCTATGCCATTTCAGGTCTGATTAAAATATAAAATCTCTTTAGAAAATGTTAAGACTATATTACACCACAATTTACAGCTTATCCGTCAAACTGTAATAACGCTGTATTTCTTATCAACCAACCTCTATGTCATCTATTACTATGTATGGAAACTCACCCTAAAATAGCTTCACAGTTGTCAGAGATGATTGTAAAATTAAGAAAGTCCACGGTTCAGTAAGAAATGCATTCCATACATAATCATAATAGGTTGTACTGAGCTTTATATCATGTACCTGTTTATGGGAAGACATATGGCAACATTCACTCTTACTTTCACTGCTCACTCTGTCTTGAGCTTTTTAAAATATTGTTTCTGTATGTGACAAGAAAAACAGAGGCATGTTGAAGTGCCCTGAGCACCTGGAAAATTGGGTCAGGTGGCTGTACCATCACTGCTGTTCCTCACCTAGATTAAAGATCATTAGTGATGACTCTAAAGGGAGCCTCAGTAAAGGGGAATTTGAAAGAATCCCGATTACCACAACTTTGAAGGTAATTGAAACCGAAATAATAGATCTTATGCAGAGGTTTACACCAATATTTTAAAAATGGCAAACAAAACACAATAACAATGATTAAGGTCAGTTTGATGATCTTGTTGAAGAGGCTAGACAATTGAAAAGGACATATGGTATATAGGCATTTGATCACTGAGGGAAATGCTTAAACAGGGAAGAATAGAGGGAGTTTTGGCTGACATACTGCAGTTTTAAAAACATGTATCAAACTTTCACTTCAGTAAACCAGATAACTAGTTTTCATTTTTATTCATGGGCACACCCAGATGAGGCATCCCAAAGCTACCCAAACTGTAGTGATTAAATATGACATGATTTCCCCCCCAACCCTCCCCAAGAAAATAAGTGATCAATTTTTTTCTGGCTGTACCTTCATTGTCAATAATGAGGTTGGGGAGCATTTTTTTTTTCAACTGCTATAGCTACGGACTCCTGATAACAAAATACTGTACTAGTAAGCGCTCACACAATGTTAAGCTGTTGAAGAAGGTGCAACTGGAGAATTTTTTTCTGGAGAGAAAAAATTTTAGTTATTGCATAGCACTCTCTAGTGGCAAAAGGTGTTCAAGTCAACTAAGTCTTTGGAAGAGTTCTATCTGACTAAAGAATTTATCATTCAAAGTATGATATAATTTTATATGACTTAATATACATCTATGTTTCTTTCTTTGGAGGGAAAAATACAGTCATGTGGCAAAAGTGCTCGGGTTTGTAGTGGTTTTTGTTTGTTTTGTGTTGTGGTTTTTTTTGTCAACTACTTTACAATCTCTCACATGCAACTTTTCTCACAGCAATGTTTCAAATATCATCTCTGTGAAGACTACTGATGCTGAATCTAATAACATTTCAAACTTCCTTTAAATTATGTCTTTTAATTCATATCTTTGTAGGATATTCCACGAACAACAAAACAGCAAGTATTTGCACAACTCTCCATTTACATTCTCTGACTTCAAGCATAGCCCGTAAGTACAAAACACTTTGAACTGGCTGAAAACAGTTTCTACAGTCTGCATGTATACTTCTTCCTGAAGAATATTTTCACGAGGCTCATGACACACTGGTTACAAATGTGGATTTGGATACTCACACATTGTACCTAATGCATATAAAGACAAAGACCGTTTATTTCCATTAACCTGCACAAAAATGACACGAGCTGTAATATTTTATGTTATATTTTTAAAAGTAATTAATTTTATTTTAAGATAAATATTAGTTTTGCACACATTAACACAGATTTACTCATCTGTCACCTGGGAACAAAGACACAAGGTTGGTTTCTGCAAGAAGCGCAGAGGAATTTACTGGTCTTCCAAACAGCTCACTCCCTACCACTTCTTCTAACAGCAAATTTTCAATGGGATCTTTATGCTTACCAATGCAGATTTCCCATTACATTTGTGATACAAGCAAAAAACTTTATATTATTTTTCAAATGCAAGATTGACTCATTTCCATGTTCATTTAATAAATTCATCTGAAACTCAGCTGTGTTGGAAACAGAACAACTCACACCTTATTATGTAATGACTCAGGACATGCTGGTTCCTGAACTCTCATTTCATCCTAGAACTCAAATCTATTTTAGTTTTACTTTGTGGGAACGAGCATCTTCACTGGCACATTAGTAAAATACTAGCTTCGTTCTAGCAATAGAACAAGCGCAGATAAAACTGGCTAGTCCATTTTCATGACAAAACTGTAAATGCTCAGTTAATAACTGTCTATAACAATTCTGAGCCATTATAAGTGAAGTACATCATATTAAAAAAAAAATCATTTAAAATATATTATGAGCATCTGACTTCCAACACACTTTGTTATAAAAGAAACTGCAAAGCAAGATTAAAAACCTGAAGACAGACAAGGATTTTTTTCTCTCTCTTTTTTTTTTTTTTTAAACAAAATGTAAGGATTAGATTAGAAAGGATCAGAATTAGAGTCAGAGTCCAGGAGCTGTAGCAACTTACCACATTCATTAGTTTCTTGTTGTTTAAAGGGCCCATTCTTAGGCATTAACTACCACCTGCAAAATTACACTTTCTAAACAAGATTTTTACACAATACAAAAGTTTGAAAACATTTTAATTATTTAAGTATATTTGGGCCCACTTTCTATCGCATACCCAAACCTCCAAACAGAAAACTAGAGCTCCACTAGTTTGGCCTGGCATAGCCCTAGATAGGTTCATCGGGCTTTCCATCAGCTAGGAGCGAACAGTGTATTGAAACGGCTGACAGCAAGGGCCGAGGAGGCTCTGATCAAAGCAAACACAAGAGCCATAGATACAAAAGCCTCTGGCATGTAAAAAGAACTTATGTATCCAAAAATTGATCTTGCTTCAAAGAAAGCAATCCAAAAGGCTTACATCCAAGGAATCACCTAGTGCCGGACGAATGTACAACTCACTGGAAACCCCTCAGTTGGGTTAGATTTTTTTGCATGCCTAAAACTTACATGTACAAGCTCTGAAGCATTATTGACATCTGATACCTCTCTCCAGCTGATGTTCTGACCCAGAGACTAGCTAGAAAAGTCCTAATAAACCAGAATTTTTTCTTTTTTCTTTTTTTACTTTTTTTTTTTTTTTTTAATTATTTTTCAAGCTTTTTACATTAACTAGGAGTAAGCAACTCCTGTTGGGAATACAGGCTCTCTGAACACCTTTCTGAAGACTCTCGTTGATTTTATTAGGAGTTCCTCTTAGCCTTTTCCAAACTTATTTACTGAAGGTAAAGGTGCATATTTATTGTTTTGAAAAGCTATCCTGGCAGTAAACAGGTATTTCTGGCACATAAGTATGATAGTTTCATAACTTCTTGAAAACAACACAGATACAAAACCAGCCCTAGAGCAAACCAATTTCTAACAGGCATCCAGAATGCCAGAGAACTACCTTGAGTACAGTATCAGGATTTCTTTATAAACTTATTGCTCATGACAGCTTTGGAAGTACAGCTTATTCCTTTAACAAGAGTTGTATTATAAATATTCTGACGGTTTAAAAATTGCAGTATTCTTGGAATCTAATAATAAAAAAAATAAATCTTAATTCCACAATAAGGTAAAGCACTGATCACTGTCAATGTGCAAGTTTAAAACATGAACTCCTTCCCACTAAAGAACTTTTCCTACTATCTAGTCTCTGATAGAACAGTTTGTACCATTTAGTTTTCATTTTTAACAGAGTAACAACTACACGCTGGAGGATCCTACCTCAAAAAAGAGAAAGTGGGCTTTTTAATGCCATAAAAATCCATGTTAATTCTTTTTAAAGCTTTACAGAAAAATATTATTTCAGGCTGTCATACATTTATGCTAAATTAAAATATTTTCTGAAGCATTTTTGATCTTTGAATTAATTTTAAGGAGACATAACAATGAACATGCAGTTGTTTTCAGAAGTCAGAATTTAGAAAAGGAAATTTATCAGTACTTCAGTTGGAATTTCTTATTACATTTTATTTAACGAACAAATTCTAGTTTTTAGGTATATGGCCTTCCAAATAGAAAGAACAATTTTAAGAAGTCTTGTATTATAGAAGCATCTGTTTTAAAATATTATTACATGTGGTATCTAGCTAACTAGACATTCAATATTCCCAGTTTGATCTTAATTGTAAGCAACTTTTTGAATTATATGTTGTATTACACTAGCATACAATGTGAATTTGAAACGATTGTATTTGTAAAGGACCTTTATTTAATCTTCCTGACAGTAGTCTTAAAATCCTTCTATATAGGTTTTGTGTGTCTCTTCATGTATATATAGATACATACATACATGTGTGTGTGCATGTGTGTGTAGGTGCTTTATACTGCCACTGAAAACACTGTGAAATACTAAAGGCATAATCAATTCTACACCTGCTACACATTATATTATTAGAAGACAACACCAGAGAAAAGAGTAAGGGAATCAACCGCTTCTACAAGAAAATCAGTTTTATTGAACTCCTACTTTATGTCGGTAAGAAGGCTTTAAATTAGAATTCAGTACCCTATGTAGGATTAAATACACAAGAGACACAGTTTTGTTTGCTAGTCAAAGTAGGATGTGACTGCGTACATTTCATTTTAAACCTTAAAATTACTGTAAGGATGGAATAGTTTCTCACAGGCATATTGGCTTTTGCTATGAAAATATACTGTACATATATAATAGTTCTTATATGCTTACTGCTCCAAAATAGCATCTTGAACTACTGTGCAGACTAAAAAGTCCAGTTTCTTGCTTCCAAGAGGTGCTCTTACAGTATTTTGACAGGAACAGGAATTTGAAGTGTTAGCACAGTGTCTCAGAACTGGGACTAAACGTAGTATTTTGCTGGCATCTTTCCTTACCATCAAACAAATGGACATTCTGCATATAAACTGTCAGAACAAAAATGACTTGAGATTTCCTGTTACATTCCCATCCCAAAGCTGATCTGCCTCTGCATTGCAAATTTTAGTATAATACTAGAGCCTAAAGAGCAGCAGTTTTTTAATCTGGTATCACCATTTTTATCAACAGGCAAGCAATATAAACCTAACAGTTTTCATCCTCCAGCCCTTGTACTCCTTTCCATGTGAGAATGCAAATGGCCCCAGTTCAACAGAAAACAGAAAAGCGTCCAACACAGAGACAGAAACTCCTTTTTGGGCCCTTAATGAGGTCTCCAGAGCCCAAGGCAAACCAATAACAAATTGTACTTTCCACACATTGGGAAGTGGGGGCTGTGAGGGAGGCGAGGAAGAAAACCCTGGAGCTTGTCATCTGAAATTAATTGAACTTAGCCATGCCAGGAAAACACTAGTAATAAACCCTCCCCATCTAAATTAAGGTTTTACACCACGAAAAAAAATAAAAATTTATGGCAGTAATTTCATCTTGGGTTTTTCAAGAAGAGCTTGCTGTTTTTCTTGCACTCAATAGAAAAATCCCAGAGGAGCAATGCAGGCAGCAATAAGGCAGACTTCTAAAAAGATACCACTTAATTTCTCACTCCTTTCCTTGCACTATTGCTCCTCTTCCACTTTTATTTAACTGAATATTAACTCTATCACTGCAATATGCTACCACAAGGTTTCTCATTCTGTAAAGGTAGTAACTCATGCTTCACCATCCCCCTGAGAGGGTATTAGATCGCTGCAGGTTCATCGCTCTTTCCATCATCCTAAAAGCAGTCCAGAGATGCTAGACAATTTAGGATTAACAAAACGGCATCAAAGATCAAAACAGAAAAGATTTTAAAACATTAAATCTCAACTTGGGCCAGAGGCTAAACTTTTTATATAAGAGTAACTGACACTGCACTTCTTACTCCCTACATGCCACAGAAACAAAGCAATCTTGGATTTGGCAATTGCTGAATGCGTGTTTTGCGTCATTCACTTATGCATCTTATGTCCTATTAAAAATCCAGCAACTAATATTCTTTGCATCTATTTAATATACAGCATCCAAAACCTTCATTCAAGCACTAAAAATAAAACTTGGCAATTTTAGTTTGTTCTGCAAACAACAGCACATTAGCTGATATCTTTTAGCTGTATTTTTCTCAACTGCAAAAGGACAATAACTACAAGCTAAAGGTATTTTTAAGAAGACCTACATTAAAAAAATATTATCCATGGACTCTACAAAACCTAAAGAAATTATCAGTGACATCCTTTATTACTTCACTGTGTCATAACAGAAAACAAAAATATCTATACAGCTCACACATACATCTATCGTGTTATTGAACAGCTTACACAGAGATGCTTTTGGCGTGTCAGAAAAATGACTACCAAAGCTCTCCAAATCAATCATTTAACAAGATGAACATCACGGAAAGAGCTTTCACACTCCTAAAACACTCTGTTCAACCAAACTGAAGCCGTGCCTTTAATGGACCTCATGGCTCCCATCTTAGGTCCACTACCTCCAAGCCATTCCCCCGTTTTGCACAGCAGAGATTGTGCACAAAAGCACAGGAAAAACTCTTCCAGAATTCATTCTTGAGATTTTTCTGCCAACACTATTCATTTTTAAGGTAATCTGAAAATGGAAGAAGACATACTGTCTACACTGTTGAAGTGTTAGACCTGTCCCTGGCACGATTCCAGTCTAGCCCAACTGGCACTCCCTTCTTGGGCACTGCTTCAGTGAGGGTCCACGTGGGCCTGAAGCTATTCCCACCGTGCGCAATGAAGATGGTCAATCTATTCTGGAAGCTGAAAGGAGTTTGATAGGATGGATGTGGCCAAACTGTGATGGTTCATTACAGGACTAAAGAATGGATGTTGGGACTATTTAGTTCATTAATTTTTAGAGGCAGTCGTAGACTACTTGAAAAGGTTTCAGAAGTTTATTACAATAGTTATTAGAAACAAACATACTTTCTAGGCAGAATGATAAATTCTGTAATTTTTTTCAGCATTCCTAAGCATTCTGTAGGCTTGTCTTGCACAGCCATGTTTCTACGTTTTGCACGTGACACTTGCTCCAAATCCTGTCTTCCGTATACAGCTTACTTCGCCCCTTGGCTAATGCCCTCAGTTTAAAAGGCTTTCTTTACTTTAGAACCTTATCCTCCTATTCCCCTCTTCGGTCCAGGCTTTCTAAACCTCTCCAGTCTCTTCTGAGACTCACAAGCTACACAATTCTTAAGATCTTATTTAATCCCCCTGATCAGGCTAATACTCTGTTTTTGAAGAAAGTCTGGAGAAAGCCAGCTGCCTTTATCTAGGATGAAATAACCATTTTGTTATTTCAACTAAGAGCCATAAAATTGGGATCAAGAAAGAAAATAGTGTAGCATTAGTTTCCCTTTAAATACAATAATTATCAGGCTGATTTTCTGATAGTAACTGTAAGAATAAATCAGTGACATTGACAAGAACTATATTATCCTGCATTTATGTATTAATCCAATTATATTTATCCAAAGATACAGAAAAATGCTTTACAAATAATCTTGACTACCTGCCATATATATATCTGCCATTTCAATTACTGAAACAGTTCCAAATCCTATCTAGCACAAATATCACATCATTTTCACATCAACAAAACATCCTTCCTAATTCTCTTGACACCATTTGACCCATTTTACCTTAAGTTAACACAGTACCTACAAGCTGTTTCGTCATGGTTGACCACAGAATTCACCTAGCTGTTCAAATTTTTCTAAGCATCTTTGAACTCAGGACAGCAATATGCTGCCAGAATGACAGCTGCCAATTCCAGGGAGGGATTAAGGACTGTCCTGGGACAAGTACGAGAATTCCTCTTCATTTTTCCCTCCTCCTTCCCCGCAGTATAATCCAGGTCTCAGTTTTACTGAGATAAATTAGCAATGAGCTCTGGTTGTCTTTACCACCTCTGTCTACATGTGACAGCATGTTTAGGCTATTAAGCTATGCAGGGTAAACTAAAAACAAAGGAAAAGCACAAACATGAGATTGCTTTGAACTGTTACTATCTGGCATTAGCTCAGCAGAGAATTAAGAACATCAAAAACACAGAAGAAAAAAGATTGATGTGACAAGATACAGAAGCCCTACAAGAAGCAGCAGAGAGAAGGAAGACAGCAGCTCAGCAAAATGAAGGCTCAGGGAATGACAAGACCAGCACTTTCCCGCTTGACGGATGACTGGCCTGCAGACGGGGGACTGCGCTGAGGGTGAGGAACATATTCATGTTTAATCCAAGAGCGTGTTTTTCCTCAGTTAATTACTGTGCATATGAAACTATTCTTCACTCACAAACTAGGTATGAATCTGCTGTCAAACATCCACAGCCAGCAGAAGATACCGAACAGCAATCCAAAGATTTGATGCCTGCACCATGTAACTCCACCACTGTGGAGAAAGTGGAGGAAAAATGAAAAGTCTCAAGTTTCATGTAGGAGTTCCTGTCTATATCTAACTCAGTGAATTGTTTTTCTTTCAATAAGAGGCTGGCAGTGTTTCCCACACACTCAGCATGGGAGTACCGACTCCCAGTCCAAGTGTAAGAGGTTAAGAGAGAAATACGAGAGTCTCAGCGTCAAAAATCCCCACCTCAGTGCTAACCTTGAGCTCAGGGCAGAGGAGGACCAGCAGGAACCACCCATCAACATGCAATAAGGCCTTCTGAAGGAAGATGAAGTAGTGACAGATAGCATGGCATACGGGAGTTGTGTGTTAGTCACTAGTCCAAGAAACCAGCTGTCCTAACACTTGGTTTTCTGAACCAGAATGAATCACCTACAATTCAGCCCTGGCCTGGAAAGGAATTTAAAGCATTAAATAAGGAATTAATAGTTTTCTAACTATAAAGATCTCCAAAAAGAATGTGAGCATCAAGCCATTGTTAACGTGCAAGTGAACCATTACATTTAACTTGCTCAACAGAAATTACAAAGAGGAAAGCAAAGTCAAAAAGAAAAAATGTCTTTTAGCTTCAGATGATCAAGCACGCCAGAGAGCAGGCACTTGTTCCATTTGTACTTTTGGAAGTTGTCAGAAACTATATTCTAGAAAACAGCCTGCAAAAATTACTCCATTGACCCTGAAGTAAATTATTATTCATTAAAGCTTTAATGTTACATTAATTATAAATGACAATTCTTCTAACACTAAAGTGTGGCCATAATTCTACAAAGAGTAAGATTTTCAACTTTATTTTTAAGACCACCCTCTCCCTGTGCCTCCAAGTATGGCACAGCATATTCTAATTAGATGATGGCAATTCAGTTCACAGAATTTCTTGCATATTTCCCTCCAACATCTTAAAATAAAAAGATCTGCTACTCAAATTGAAAAGCACAAACATATTTCAGAATATCTGGATAAGAATTCCCCATTTTTGTTCTTGATATTGGTGGTTATTCCTTTATTTTAGCTACCCACTGTAACTCCCATATCTATTAACTCTTATGGAGAACTTTGAAAATATTTACCTATAATTATTATGGAAGAAGTCTACTCTAAAGCATCATGTCTGAACACCTGAAACATCATGCACAAGAAATATAAACCACAAAAAAAATTGCTTTCTTCCCCTACACTGATGCTAATTTTCACATATTCCTCTTTTATGACAAATCTTGCATCATTAAGTTGAGACACATTAGTCTATTCCATCTTCATGGAACTTTCGCTCACTCGGTGTAAAAGTATTTCAGCCAACAGAAACCACTGTATTAAATGGGCTGGAGCTTATTAATAACTGAAGAACTGACATGTTTGTACATAACCTTCTTGACCCATAAATCAAGATAACTACAAAGTCAACATGTAAGTTCTCCTTAAAAGACTAGGTGGGTAGGAAAGCTCCATAGTACTGCCAAGTCATTTCTTCTAGCCAACATTTGAAGTAACACCAACCAATTCTGAAAACCAGAAGTTTGCAAGGGAAGCACAGGAGGAAGCAAAACAAAAGACGTTCAGAGGACCCCAGAAAAACACTCTTCTCTCGTTTAAAAAGGCCACTGGAAATAGGAAAAACACTGCAGAGACAACTAAAAAGCTCAGTCCCTTCCTCTCAGCCTGATCTGATGCACCTTGTATAACAGCACTCTCCATTGTTTGTGACTCCTGTGGTGACCTCTGTTTTCTCTTAAGTACTGCAATTACTTCGAGTAATTTCCATGGTAACCGCATACAGTTCCTGATTTTAATACCCAAAACAAATTCTTATCTGAACGATTGAAATAAAATACATAATTTAGCTCCTTATGCAGATATAATTCACTAGAAGCTAAAATGAACAAAGATATTCAAGTCCAGTTATGCCTGAAAAAGAAAAGAACGTAATTTTCCAGTTCTATAGCTGCTTTCAGAATTCTGCCTGAAGGATTACGCTCTGCAGTTACTCAGCTGCAAAATATTACTTCTATTCCATAGATTTTGAATACAAACTATTAAATCTATTAGATCAATAATAATTCCTCCCACCTGCACTTAAGAAAGTGATTTAATTACCATAACATTTTCATACTGCAACACTTCCTTTTTAGGTAATAGAGAAGAGAACAAATATATTCAACTTTTTCAATTGCATCATGGCAGTTGCATACAATGCAAGCCATGAAGCTATATAATAAAGATTAGATTATGAATTTCACCAAAATGGCAATTTAAAATAATGTACCACCAAGCTTACTTTAAAATAAAATGGGATAGCAGATGTTCTCCAGTGCCTAGATGCCTTCTTCGCCCCTGCAATTTTTTTTTTTTTTAAATGTAACCACTAAACAAATTTGGTGTTTTTTTTCTGAACAGCTCAAACAGTGGTCATCCACAGCACAAAACGAGAAAAAGTGTCAAGTAAGTTCAGAGTAAATATTCAGAGAAGATACATTTTAAAATCAGTTAACCTTTAAAGATTTTATAACTGATACACTAGTGAAGTCCTCCAAATGCTGGAGAGGCTGGTCAAGAACAGTACTTCCTCTCACTCTCCCCATCTCCCATAAAAAATGTTTAATTGCCATCATTCCAAAACACACAGAACAATGCATCACTCTGGGACATTTTTATCTGAGGTCCAATAGTTGCCAAAGCTAATAGAGGAAACAGGCCAACCTGGGCAAACACTCAACTTTGCATTTCATGCATTGCTTGAAGCAATTTCCCTTAGCCAATGGATTTGGAGGATTCTTTAACAGTAATTTTTGGAAGAAATGTGCACTAAACAAGCTAATAGTACAGAATAAAATAGTTCAGTCAACTCTCCGGTTGCTAAATGCCTTTTTCGATTATTTTAGACACAAACTAATATTGTGTCAAAAATGCATCTTTTGAGAATTCCAACTTTGAAATTTTTATTTAATTCAACAAGCCTGAACATTTTATTAAAAAGTGTGTCATAACTCAGCAGACTTCTCATACAACAACAAAAAAAAACCCACCCACACACAAAACCCAGATTCTCTGCAAAATTCAAGTCTCTCATCTTAGTCACCTTATTTCTGATAATGACAAACACAAACCAACCACAATACAGACACAAAAGCCAGTAAAATATAGGCTGTCTGTTGCCCCTTGAATACAAATTCTATACTCAACAGCATTTAGAAGACAAATTCCAGAGTCCCATCTTCTCCCCAGTTTACCAAAAACAAACCTAAGTGCTATTCTATCAAATCACTCATGTTTTCTTTTTCACACTTGCCTTACTTAGTGTAGATGTTTGATGTACAGAAATCCTAGGTTATCCAAGCAGACAAAACATTCCGTCACCTCTACCTCCAATCAACATCCTCTCTACTTCATTTGTACCATTTCTTCCCCCTCAAAAGTGTGACACATATCTAATTAAACTCAGTGCACTGTTTCTGAAAATACCTTCCAATAGTACTTTTTCCCCAATATCAATCAAATAGTCATTTCCTGAGCATAGGCCTTACCTGCACCCTGCCCTTGTACTAACATTCCTCCAAAAAAGTATTAGTCTCTTCCATCACATGCATAACTCCAGTTCATAACACGAACACTCCTAACAGGAAACAATTCCCAAAAGAAAAGAGGAATTATTCACATCATTTAGCTGCAGGCATTCAACTCCCTACATTGTGGGAATAGTCACCTGAGGTTCCCCAGCACTATCAGTGAATATAAAAAGGCTCCTCTAAAAGGCATTCAAAACACCACATTTAGGTTCATGCTCTCTGTCAAGTCCTGGAAGAGGTTCTCTGCTCTCTATTAAATATATGTGCAATGTAGCAAGATTAGCCTCCTCCAGCAATTTGTGTTACCTTACATTGGCCTCTAGAATTACGTCGCTGTGAAGTCAGCCAACCTATATTCTTGTCAGATTATTTCTGTGAAACGTTATATGGTTCCATGATAACCAAATTTGACAGTAGTGGTCTCCAAACAATTCTTAAGTACTAGAAAAGTAAACACCAACAGCACATTTTTCTGCAGAGCATCTCACATGTCACATGAAAACTAAAGTGAGCATCTGCACTTCTCCAGCATTCACACCAATGATGAGAAACAGATACGCAAGGAAAGTTGGCTTAAGAACCATCTCCTAAATTTTTCATTGAAGTTGTAGTAACAGAAGAATTCTTAATAATTAAACAGTTATGAAAAACATAAAGGAACTAATTTTTTGTCAAATGAAATACATTGGCATACATTTTGCCATACTATTACTCTGTAAACCAAACTATGGAAGTTAGAATTGAGAAACGCTTATAGCTAAAATGTATAGAAGATGATAATTTTCTAGCTACTTTGCCACGCCCATCAGCAGGACAGAAAGATGCATCTTTTGAATGATCAAGACAGTTTGGTTCTGATTTTCTTTGTATTCATATAGGTGATAGGAAAAGAAGAGTTTTGGTGGCTGTAGATACTTTTCCTGCTAGCTTGCTTATGTATCATTACTACAAACCCCACAAGCTCAACTTGCATATGGCACTGTGAAACTTTCAAGGATCTCTCATTCTCTACGTAATAAGAATGTCAGTCAGTTGCAGAAACAAAATACTCTAAATATGCTGCTGACCCCGAAACTTCTTAGTATATTAATTTCCAGACACCTGTGGGAAAGACCAGTTAGGTGCTAGATGTAATGGTGCCAACACATGCCAGAGGACGGTAAAGAGCCTTCAGTATCTTCCCAGAAATCAGGTGATGCATAGATGATGCAGATGAGGCACAAATAACTACAAACTTTCCATAATATAAAGGATAAAAAGGATTTAAGAAGCCTGAAAAAATAAATTTTCTAACAGTGAACAGCAGCTTCTGTTAAAATGATGAATTACATGCTTTTCTGTGCAAATTACATGAGAGTACGGTGAACCCCTTTTTCTTGACTATAATTCAGTAATCATGAATGTGTCTGACTACTGTTGATGATATGAGGAACATTCTCTTATTACTAATCTGCACTATGTCAATCCGCAGCAAGAGGATAACACACATTTATAGTTTCTAGTTTCACCCAAGAGTGAATTATTTCAATTTCATTCATTTTCACTCCAAAGAAATAATATAGATTTGCCATATTGAAACAATTTGTTTCCCTTTCATTTACACATTTATCTATGAAGGCAAGATGAAATACGACACAGGAAGTCATCTCTCTCTACAGCCGTTATTATGCTTTATAATTTACTACAAACTGGAATCATCAGTAATAATGTCTTCCAGCCCTTCACCCTATTTTGATCTACTGAAGTTTTAAAATCAGTTTTCATCTAAATATATATTAAATCCTTCCCTTAAAAAAGGGAATGAACTACAACCTGAATGGGAAGAGTGTCTATGCATACACATATATACAATGTTCCACCCATCCTTAGTCTTCCTACCTATTAAATCAGAATCAAGAATACTCTTATTAAAAAAAAAAAAAAAACCAAACCAAAACAAACAAAAAACCAAAACCCAAAAATAACCTTCATCTGCCATATAAAACATTAACATCATTGGTTAAACTGCAAAAAAATTGTCTTATGTCAATAAAAGTCTTCATAAATACTCATTTTACACAGAAAATTGTCCTGCTACCTATACTGTAATAAAAAAAGAATAATAATTTTAAAAAGTCAATCTCAGTAGGTCTCAGAAGTGAATTTTATCAGATAAGAAACTTATTAATATGCACTGAAGAACATAACTGCTGTATGGAAACACCCTAAGGCACAATTAAGATTGATTGTATGCCTTAATACTATGTACTCATAACTTACTCCTACTTTTTCCAAATGTCCAAACACGTGACATTTAAACTCTTAATTTTTAGACTCTAAAAAGCTTGTTACAGGAACAGTAATGCATTACTTTATTTAAAAGAGCAATTACTTGAAAAGAAAGTTATTTTTAAACTCCATTATCCAAATTTTGATGGCATAAAAAGAGTGAGGGCACCTGATAAGTTAATGTGAAAATGAACATGTAACGTCAAATCACATGGAAAGTTAGTATAAATTCCACACACACAAATCCTACACATTTGAAAAATCAAGTGTTTCAGAAAAAACTTAAGTTCTTCAAATTCATAAGGGCTTCTCAGGATTTTTCCAATCCAATTTAATTGTAACCACTTAAAAATAAATCTGCAAAACAACCAAATTTCCCCGCTCAACTCTACGTAGGAGGACTTGAAAGAAAATAATTATTATAACTTCAGAACGTTTCACTCATTTTAAAAGACTATAATTCTAGTCATTAACTAAAAAAATAAAAACCCCAAAATCCTGCATGTCTATCCTCCCCTGAAAAACAGATATTGCATAACTTGAGAAACTTCCCGGATAAGTTTAGAGAGTGATTTTTAGAAAGAGCAAGCAAACATAAAAATCACATTCAATTTTAGCTTCTAAAGTATGTTAGAGTATTAATCTTTGTAAACAGTGCATCAACTTCAACCCAACGACGTACTGCCAAATCCTACTTTTTCAAGCTTTAACACATGAATTGAACAAAAATGCAAGTCTCATGCGAGTCACACAGTCAGTGAAAGAATCGGGAAAGCCAAAGAAGTTTTTTTTCATTTGCAAAATACTGTCAGTATCAAGAAAAGAAGAGCCATGAAAGCTATAATCTTGGTCCTAAGCAGCCCAGGAAAGTTCTCGTTAGTGCAGTCACCTGGTCTGCAGATGAAAGTAAGCTTTTTTGGGTAGTCAAATGCCAGAGGGTGGTGGGGAAATAACTGAAGTATTGCACATCACTGTGAGAGGTGCTGAGAAGAAGAGAGTGTTGTTCTGTCACTGTAATAGCTTGGTGTACCCGTATCTCAAGTGCTCGCGTGCAGTTCTGGTCTCCACTCTTCAAGGAGAGCATAGTAAAGTCACAGAAGGCACAGAGAAGATCACCTAAAATCATAAAAGCAACAGAGCAGATTGCAACCAAAGAGGAGACATCTGAGAGGGCTATGCTTGACCTTCACAAAATCACAGTAAGAGTCGAAAAGGTGAATGCAGTGTTGTTATTCACCAAATCCCACAATACTTGAACTAGAAGACACTGAAACTAGTAAAAGAATTGTCTAAACAGTTAAAACTACTTTCCTCATGCAGTGGCTACTGAGCTTTTGGAATTTGCTGCCACAAGAAGCTGTGAAAGCAGTTGGTAACAGCCCAGTCAGAGCAGGACCTTAGATAAATGAATGGACAACAAATCTATGAATGTATACTAATGGGATTGGGAGGAGTATAAAGGAGAACGGAACACAGAGGATGGCTGGGCTCACGGGCTCTCGCTAGCCAGTGCCTCCTGCTCTCAGGGTCAGAGACAGGACACAGGGCAAGGTGCCCGTTGGTCTGACTCAACAGGGCACTTAGTTGTTAATGAGAATGCAGCTTGATTAGCCAACTTTGCAATTTGCCATTAAAAGAGACAGGATAATTGAATTGAACAGAATACAGATTTAGAAATCAATATTTAATACACCTTCCATCACTGCTGTTATTCCCAATACAAACAACAAAGAAAATGGTATGAAGAAAAGTAACGAAGCCACTACTTTACTGATTACTAATGATGTTACTTACAGTATCTAAAATTTCCAGGATCTTTATTACATCTCCAGTGAAGCATGGAAATATTTGTCACAATCTTACAAATGAAAAACAAGCATGAAAGTATAAAGCTGTAAAAATTGCTTTGTGGTAAAAATCAAAACCCAAACGCAGAATCTGGTGTTTTACAAAGATCACTCTTTCTCTCTTTTAGAAGACATTACAAATAATGAAATAACTGCTTCCAGTAGCAGCCTCAAAATGATAAATCACACGTGGTTTTCCTACAATTATTCCTACTGCAAAAAACATCATCTTTTAAAACATCTTTCACTTGCACTGTTTTTTTTTCCAAACATGTTGTAGCTTCTCTGTGTGATCTCTCTGTTCCATTGCTTTCTTTCCTTCACTCGCTCATTTCTGTCAGCTGAAGATGCTTGTGCATGCTTTCACATGTCTTATTTCCTAAAAATTTGATTCTCTATAGCACCTAATTTGTTCATTTTTATTTATGGGTCTTTTCAGCTTGATTTTTCATTTTCAACTGTTTGTGTCCTATCTTCCTCTGCACTAGGGGGTGAAACATTCCTTTTGTGGAACAGAAAACTATTTAAAACCTGCATCAAACGGAATCATCAGCCTCATCCTCTCAATTGAAACTGAGATGAGAAAAAGCAAGTACAGTCCAAGCTCAAAAAGCTTAAGTTCAACACCAGTCCTATGAGCTTCTTTTAAGGAGAAAAAAGACATTGAATAAAGCAGTTTACTTTATGGCTTTCCCATTCATACACTGACTTATACCTGTAAAAAGTGCTACACCGAAGATAACTTGAGATTTGTGAACAAATAATGAAGTTTAACCAGAGACAAATTTGCTTTACTATAAAGTTTTTAACGCCATCCAAATTATTCCACAACTGAGATTGGCCTAGTGTTGGTTGACAAATGGCTTTATAAACTTAGAAACTGAAAAGTGAATCCACATAACTGTATTATTTGGTTTTATGTATACAATTTGAATATTCATAATGTGTAACTATAACTGTGGCACAGTGTTTCAGACACACATCAACAAACCATGCCCATTATCTGCTGAGAAATGGGGAAAAAGAAATGGGCATGATACAAGGGCATCAAACAACTTCAACAGATGGCCATCACTGATCAACAACCTAAAATAAACCAGAATTCTTACAAATTTGGCAAAACAAGATTTGCTTTTGTAAAAGCCTGTCTTTGTAAACATACATGGCAAGTTTTCACAGTTAATTCTAGCTCTTGGAGTGTAATAGAAATCACAGACGAGGATTTAAAGAAAAAGAGTGTTGAAGGTGCCTTGTAAACACAGATTTGTCTTATGCAACATTAACTTTAAAATACAACTTGCTGTAGAATTATTATGAACAATTTGATAATTTAGTGTTTAGGTCTATCTCCATGTATCACTGTCAAGCTGAATAGCTACTGATAATTTTCACCTATGTCAGATCTCTTTTATGAGGTGAAACAGCTTGAAAACAAACGTAGAAACAATTTAGTTTAATAAACTCACAATGAATACATCAAAATTCAGAATACATAGAAATTCAAACCATATTACAAAAAAAATTATGTCAAACATGAGAAATATGTAATCTAGATATCTTAAAAAGTTAATTGTTTCTTCTAAACTATAAACCAAAAAATAAGAAAAGAATACACTACACTCTTATGATTCATATCCAACAAGCTGGATTGGCAGGCACTCTCACATTTCTCAGGTATTTCTATACAGGCCATATTGACCCCTCTACACATGCTTTTTCAAACAAATACTTATTTTCAGAGGATGAGCTGTCTGGCAGGTTGTCAGTGACAGCTTAAATGCACACTAGCTTTTTTGCTTTTCCTCAAAGCTGAGTTGGGCTCTTTAGGTTAGGATAACTGAAATTGCTCTGGCAGAGACAGAGAAGGAATTTGAGAAGAAAAAAACTGCCTTGATAAAGTTCTTGATGAAAAATGTTATTGATCACACCTGTAGAGAAATGAGCTTCTGTATCACTAGGATCACTGAAATTAGAAGTGCAAGCTTAAGGTCAAAAGTATATATAACCTGAAATGAAGAAAGGGATCTTTTAAATCAATAAACACTCCGTCCCAGACGAGGCAACAGCTTTCTTGATCCTGTGTAAATGATCTACATTGTTTGAAAAATCTGAGACTATCACCTTATCTTAGGAAAAGAAAAAAATGCCAGATTGAACACACACTGGAAAAAAAGATGTTTAAACACTGAAAGATAGAAAGATAATCAAGCAGCACCTAGCCACTAAAATGGAGCCTTCAGGAAATCACTTCCTTGTATTTCACAAAGTTAAAAAACAAGGTATTGGAAACAAGCCAAGAAAGATCCCTCAATATGATCACCTTCTACTAGAAAAAGTGATTAGCTCTTCTCCCCACCCCCCCCCCAAAAAAAACTGCATGCCTGCAGTGAAAATTGATTTGTGAAAGCAACATCAGTGAAAATCCTCAAAGGTCTGGAGTGACATTTCAAAATTGGTTTCTTTTAATATGTTTCTGTAATAGAAACCAAGGTAATTTTTACTTATCTCTGGACATTACATTATCACTGTATTACATACAGTATTAGAATTAGGAAAAGATTTTAAGATTTCTGTTATTCACAAATGAAGAAAAGCTAATTTGTATTGTGCAGTAAGGGTTTTTTTTCCTAAACTCTGAAATATCAGCATATCTGCACAGTTAGAAATAAAATATTTACACAATAGTCAACACTTCCCAAAGCATAATACAAATAAAATAACTAATAAACATGTTGCCTGTGCAACCATTTGTATTTCTCAAGTGCGGTAACTAAGGCAAAAATGGTTTCAGTTGCCCAAGTTTAATCATTCCATTTGCAAAAAGTCCTTTTATAAGGATACTAATGACTTAGCGATGAAAAATTTTTCAAATGCTTTTCAGACTGGCCAGAGCTCCCTGCCAGCAACTCTTAGCTTACACACTTCAATTAGGTCAGTGATGTAGCAGAGTTGCATTTTACGTCAAAACAATGTCCCAAAGCATCTTTTGGATGTCTCTGTGCTTTTTCTGAACACCACTGTTCTCCACTGGGGAGAGAGCAGAATTACTTGCTTAAAAAAGCTAGTGCTAAATTAGATCTGCAGACACTGCTCTCTTCTCAGTCTATTTCAAGTACCTGGGACAGTGCTTCAACTGCTTTTTCCTCAAGAATTAACCCCTCACTTGTTTCAACATTTTCTTAAATTGAACTATATTCAGAATGCCTTTTGGCAAATTATTTTCACTAATTTCCACCAAGCACAGGAAAATTGCAAAACTGTTATCTACTACAGATAAGGATGTCAGAGACCTACTGGTAAGGCTGAAAGTGAGACATTGCTGCCTCATCAGTAACTAATTTCAATGAGTGACTCTCCCAAGTGGAAAGAAAAATAAAATGAGTGCACCATCACCTGTATAAAGCACAGGTATCTGAGGATGCCAGACCAAGAAGAGAATTAAAGAAAAAAAATCTTGTCTAGCCTATACTTAAAAATCACATCTCTTCGCATGTTACTACCCGCAAAATAATTGTGTACAACAACCAATATTTCTTAGTTTAGAATTATGTGACTACTGAAACACATTTGTCAATGCTTAGGAGACAGGGTCTACAATTTCATTTGTCTTCACTCAGGCAGAGGATTACAAATGGTGTAACCGTTAGTAGCAAAAACTGTTGAAACACTGAACAAAAAAAACCACCCAATATCATCAATGGTTAATAAAAGGAAAGGCAAGAAATTCTCTCTGTGCTGATAAATACATTTAACACACGAGTACACCTTCTAAAGTAAAAATAATTCTACACCACACTTCCTATAGCAGCCAAGTACTTTAAGGGAAACACGGAGCATTTAGACATATTATACCACTACTAATTCAACTAACCAGTATTAGAAAACCTCAACGTTTTTCAATTTAAAAAACATTAAAAAACAGGAAAAAGAATATGCTTAAATAATTTCCCACATTTACAGGATTATTCTACAGGCATCTACCAGTTCTTCTAATAGAAACATACTTTAGGACCAAAAACTTATGCAGTAATAATTAATTAATATTTCCCTTTGATTAGTCACATTATAATATCTCAAGAAGAAATAAGACAATAAAATAGTAGCAAATGCAGATAAAAACTGACCCCTTTCCCCTTCCATTATCTTTTTCAAATTCTGGTATTACTGACAAAATAGCATTACTTTTCAAACTATAAATTGGTCTGGTTAGGCACATATTGCCCCAATTAAAACTCAGCATCATCCAGTGTCAGATGAAACATGGAAAATGAATTGAAAGTTCCCTTCTGATGTAACGTACTGTCTCTGTACTTGGTCTCTCTATAGCAAAAACAGCAAACCAGAATGATTTTGTAAATCTGGGAAGTTTAGTACACAAGCACAACATACACTAGGGATAACAGTTTCACTAAAGGAGTTTAAACAGAAAGAAATTAAGTCTTTTAAACTTTTATTATAGTGACACCTTGTGGCTACATTTGACTTATTTTGAGACCTCTCAAAATTTTTCATTTTCTTGTAATTGCTTTAAGTTCTTCAAAATTTGTGGCCTAGGACAAAGTAAAAAGATGAAGACGCAAAACAAAAATGAAAGCATGCAAAAAGTGAGAAGGATAAAACAAAAAACAGTGTTGCATGTTCAAAGATCTTTAGAGATTATTAACATTTACTTAATGCATTTGCGCTTTTTTATCCCCAAAAAAGAGCTATGGCTTAGAATCACAACTCTGCTATCTGGATTTGAAAATCTGCCTTTTTTTTTTTAAATGAACTATTGTTGCTTACCCATATTCAAAGTGATATCCACATGGGTTATGAAAAATACCCTACAAGCAGCTCTTTAATGATTTTTATCACTGATTTCTTGAAACACAACACAATTCAACATTGTCAGGACTACGGTCTGAGTAAGTGCTATATAAGAAAGAGCTAACTTTTTAACATAATCAAGAAGATGGTATTAATTTTTTCAGGTTAATGACAGGATAAACAGTTGGCTTAATTAACAGGTACCTCTTAAAAATACTTGGGGATAGGAAAGAAAAATATTTATTTAAAAAAAATAACAAACCGCACAAGGATAACAAACACACAAGCATTCTCTTCTACATTGCCTAACTATTAAAAGAGGAAGCTGGAATAACTATGAACCTGACAGTTGTTCCTAATTCTGACAGGAACCTGCTTACATGACTATTTTCTGTCTCCCTCTAAAGAAAATCTTCAGCTCCACCTGAAAATTGCTATATAAGTGCAAACAATGAAACTAGGATCAAAAGAAATTCTAAAAAACCCAGAACCATATTAAAAAAGAAAAAATTATCCTGTAATCCCACTCTTTTATTTGCTTTTTCTGCATAGATTATGGCTGTTCAATTTTTAAAGGCGGTGGAATAATGTCTTCTAGAAGTATTTAAACCAAAAATTAAAAGTCTTTCTAAAATAATGCCCATAAAAAGCCCAGGTATTATACCTAGCATTTTCTCCTACTAAAACAAAAAGCAAAAAACAAAAAAATCTCAAAATGCAGTAACACCCTCTTACCTGTTATACTAAGCTTTGATGCCTAAGAAATAATCTTCCTTGTACAAATTAGCTAGTATATCTAAAGCAGGGATTACATCCTACAAATCATAAATAAATCACATTCTATGTGTGAGAAAGCATAAACAATCTTCTCATCTCCTTTTCATTATAATTTCAGAGTCTTTGGTCATTGCCCTTTCATTTTCTATCTATTAACCTAGACAAAGGTTATGGCTGGCAAAAGTTATTCTGAACCTATTAAAACAGACTGGAGCATACAAGTAAGTAAAAGGAAGAAGAAAAGAGTGTAAATAATCTTATTACGTTACTTACTCGATTCTGCCTAATCAATTTGGATGGCTTCGTACATGCTTTGCCAAGTACAAATTATCTTTCAGGGGAAGCACAATAATGCCCCTAAGTCTAACACTATTGTGAATATTCCACAACGCTCCATATATAAAAAAAAAAAAAAAAAAAATGGAAGTCATGATAGAGACTATGACACACATAATACAACAAATTACATGTTAAGGAGACTGAACTGGTCTTAATTCATTGTGGTATAAATTACCAACCTGCACACATGCACATAGAAAATAGACTCCGTCCATTTTTATGTCCATGGAAATGTTTGAATAGCTTCTCAAAACTCAGGTTGACACACTAGTTCAGCCCTTGACAGCTCTCACCTTGCATAACTAGTATTTATGTGAAAGGTAAGTCAAAAAAGCAACTAACCTTGCCTAATATTACAGGGCTCATATTCTCTTTATAATCTATGTTTGAACAATTGCTCTAGCATATCAGACACAAACAGGCTGTCCTTCAACAACGTGTACAGAATCTGGCATGTTCTACTCCTTTGCTTTGAAAAAAGGTGTGTAAATAAAAACCTCAGCCAATAACGCTAGTCTCCAATTCTCCATTACTATTCCAGAAGTCATCCTATACAGTGATGCCATAAAGCACTTTCAGGTAAAATCAACTTCTTTTAAATTAGGGGGAAAAAAAAAAAAAGAAAAAAGAAAAAAGAAAAAAAAAGACCACCTATCTCAACTCTATACTGCTAAGAAATTGCACTGTGAAAAGATACTTAGTCCAGCATCTTCCACTGACAATGCATAAAAACCTTTAAAAAAAATTGCTGCATTGTTCCCCAAGTGGTTGCTTGCAAAGAGATTATTATCCACATTACTAAGACAAAAGAGGAATAAATGCTAAAATTAATGGCAAGAAGAAGAGCAAAGCATGATACTTGCAATGCACTCCTCAATACTTTTGTCCATGAACAGGAAAATTTTGGCACTGGGACTTGTCACGCTGACTCAAGAGTACACAGCAGAAGCAGTGTTGAGCAATATGAAAACATAACTAGTTTTGGATGTAAAGAATGTAGAGTAGCCGAGTGCTAATAGATGTGAGTAATTTGCTGAGTTGCATTACAATCTTCCTTTAAAAATGAGGCAGGCATTTACATCTTCAAATGAAATAAATGTTTGGGGTTTTTTTCATTATTTGTTGATAATCTGATAAAAATGTCTTTCTAAACAGAGCACATAAAACACTTAAAACATATCTGCCCTTTGACGAGTATGCATAACTTATCTGTAAAAACACAGTATCAAATATTAAAAGAATTCATTCTGACATGATTTCGTATTAGCTCATATTTTAAATCTGTGCTCACAACACTGAACATCATCTTTTTTGGATGACAAAAAACTGCTACGTATTTTAGGATTTCTGTTTTGTGTATGTTAGTATCCTAGAGATCACTAGTTTAACTCATTTAAGTAAACAAAACTACTTTAAATACATATCACAAAAACCTGAAATTAGAGACAGAAAAAAAATCTAGTCCTCCTTGCTTACTTCTTTCTATACAAAACATTAATTAGAAGCCAGATAAATAAAATTCTCAAATACTAATATGTATCTGTATATAGCCTCCCCCACCCAAAGCCTCTCTTCTGGAGGTCAACTGGTGCAAACCCCTGATTAAAGCAGAGCCAACCTTCAAGTTGGACCTATTTATATTAATACAAATAAATAAATACAAAGTTCTTAAAGTGGAACTCCTCAAAAAATTGTCAGCAATTTTAGGCTTCTAATTACATTTAAAACAACATTTTCTTCTTATTTACAGGAAAAAAATACATAAAAGGAACAGTAAACCATAGTCACCGCACTTTTACTTTTGACTAGCAAATGCACTCTTAATATATAAATATAAAGAGAGATTACAGAACAGCCTTATCTAAACTACCCTGAATTATCATGTTGACTCACAACTGAGAACTCGTATTGCCTTAAGGTTACTGCTCCTTAATAATAAGTACTCATAAACTTATGCTGCTACATGACTTTCTCTTAGCTCTTTCACTTGCTCTTCAAAGTAGCTGCACCTCCAGGGAATTCCCCGCCGCTTTGTGGATATGATAATGAGGAACAGAGATTTATAGAAAAATAACAGGTTTACTGCAGATCATGGAGCAGAACAGGAAAAATGAGAGGCATGAGGACTACGCGATAAGGAAATCTGTGCTGTAGTTACCTGGACAACTGTATACTTGAAATATCTGCTAAAATAAAACTGCAAGGGGGAGGTTTCCAGGTGTGCTTGTGCATGCATTTAAGTAGATAGTATATAGCTATACATACAAAAACACCACATGAAATGAACTTCCTCCTGATAATCTGCTCCTCCAATAGAGGGCAAGTCACTTTCAGAGGATTAAGTGATAATCAGACAGCTAGAATATAAGATGTCCTTTTGTGCCAAAAAATGAGTAAGGTACCACCTAAAACTCTGGAATAACATTCTCCCCTCCACTCTTCCCTCTCTGCACTTTCAGGCAAGGCTACAAAGAGCCTTCACCAAAACAGAACAATGATGCTCTCAAAACATAGCACACAAACACAGAGATGAAGACAGCTGGCGCAGGGGATAGAGAACGACAAACAGATAAACTGATGTTAAAATAGAAAAATCACTTTTGGACAAACTTTCAGGTGAGGCCAAAGAAAGGAAGATGAAGGGAAAGTCCCACCCACCATAACACTCAAGATCTCTTCAAATCTCCTTGCTAACATGATGGAAGCAAAAAAGCTGTGCTTACTAACAATCCATCCACTTTGCACCAAGTTCAGGTCACACACACGCAAAAATATCCCCAGGAAATGTAAAACACCTATAAACTGCACAAGGCATTTCATCATTGCTAGGTGATTTATCACAGACACCTTTAAGCAAAAATTTATCAGGTATGCACACAAACTAGGGGACGGCACCAACCATTTCAGAAAAAGAAAACAGTAAAATCAGAATCATAAAGCTTACAGGGAAAAGGTGAGAATGCATTTGTATCAGGAAAAATAAACTTCAAGTCAATTACATTCAATATGAACTTATTAAAAGGACAGGGAGGCTGAGAAAGAGTTATCTGAGGAGAGACACGTGACCCACCAGACTCTTTCCCCATAGACTACAACTGTTTGCCAGCAATCCCATGTTGCAGAGCAGTAAAGGTCACAGAAAGAGGTCACTCGTTGGGAAAAAGAAAGTACTTCCCCTCCTTGGGGATTCCAGGAGTTGCTGTGCTGATTAAAAAGTTTGTGTCTACAGAACAATTATTACAATACAGGGCATATCCTCTTTGGGTCTATGACCCAAAACCTAATGATGATAACATCTTCGGAATCTACAGACTGTGGCCTTCCTATCAGTGAGCTCAATTCAGTTTTTGGATAAGACGGCTTCAATGTGATCATAAGCTTTTTCCAGAATTCCAAACACCTTCAGTAAAAAGACATCATCACCTTAGTGATGCTTAAACTCTTCTAGCTACTTTGGTTTACACAAAGCATTGCTCAAACCTCCTTAGTCCTAACTCTCCCCTTTCTCTCTTTCACAACTGTTCAAAATGCTCCTTGAATGCAACAGCAGTAAATATATAAAATATACAAAAATACATTTCCAAGTTTTATAGCAAGTATGGAAACACATTTTAAACATTTTGGCAGTCAAGGAATAATGTTTACTACTGAGTGGAAAAAAAACAAATCAGGTGCAAGACGAAAAGTGAGTATGACAAAAAAAAGAAAACAAGAGAAAAGAAAAAAGGGGGGGAGAGAGAAAAAAAGGAAAAAAGGAAAAAAGGAGAAAAAAAGAAAAAAGGAGAAAGAGAGACATAGTTAGAGATGAAAGCACCAGAGTTTTCAAAACAGAATGCCTGCAATTTATCACCTATATTTGTATTAAAAAAGCATCCACCAAGATAGACAAGGGGTTTTTTTAAGATAGCTGATGGAAGTTGTGTATATCGTACATTATCAGAAATACATAATGTAGTAGCAAAATCCAGGAACTTATTCTAGTGTCCACTATTTAATGATAGCCATGCAACATGACATTGATGAACTAACCTGCAGACACGGGCAGGAAAATACAGGTTCTGCCAGGACCGACAGAGATATTTAGAGTGATCGATAACCCGAATCCAGTCTAACTCATCCATGGACACCTCAATGTAGTAGGAATAAGACCTATGGAATGTCAAAAAACACTGGTTAGAATACAAGCAGCCACATCTTAGGTATTGAATTTTACACTTTCTACTGGATTTTCAGCTGTGCTGAAAAGAAGGCTATTTGCTCCTTCCCACAGACCTGTATTTAAGATATATAAAAAGAGATCCTCATTTTCAAACTAGCTTTGAAAAAAAATTCACATGCAGTTATGTTAAGACATGTTTTCAGAATGACTTAAAACATCCTAACACAATCTGCAGTAATTAGATGAGACCACTGTCCCTCAAAAAATGCAATGGAGACTTTCAACTCAGTCATAAAAATAATCATTTATATTCCTTCTGTGTGGAATAAATCTAAAACACCAGTGATACAGTTATTATTTCTATTGCCATATCAACAAAGAAAAATAAAAAACATTTAGCAGATCAAAAATGCAAATTCCAACCCTTCACTTGAACAAAGCAAATTTACTTCATGATCATTTTCTCACTGATGTTGTTCTTCACTTCTGACCCTTTCAGTTGTTTATGATGCATTGTTAAGCCTGCCACTACTTTTTTATACACCCCAAAATTACCTCATCAAAAATAAAAAGTCACCAACACAACCTGTCTCTTCCTCTTGCTTATCAATCATATTTACCTTATAGTTTGCTGTTAGAAGAAAGCAAACCCAAACTAAAACTTAAAAGCCACAGCTATTTCCATATTATACCTACAACAGTGATACTTAGAATGAAGTAGAAACTCCACTTGTGGATCAGCAAATTGTGAAATATATGTTTCAGAATATTTTCTTTCTCTTCATGTACTAATCTGCAACATTCACAGGCATTTCAACAGCACTGTGTTAGCACTTATCCTCCTTTCACACCGATTTCTAAAGGAAAAGTTGCTCTTCCAGAGTCCTACATAGACATTTTTTGTTCAACATTAATGCCTTTGTCAATATTCCCAATTGTTTGCTGAGGACTTAGAGGGGTAGATGTCTAAAGTGGTATTGTTTAAAAATGCTTCGAATGTTAGATAACAATGTTAATACCAAAGGTAATGCAGAGTCTTTAAGATGTCAATTGCATAATCAGCTTTCACATTCACACCAAACGTGTAAGATTCACAACACATATAAATACACTGTGTTTTAGCAACATTATTATTACTAGCCCATGCATATTTGACCAAACTAGGCTCCAGCATTTTAGAGTTTGAGCAGTTTGGATCCAAAAGTTACTGACTGTCTGTCCTCGGTGTGGTGAGAATTTAGGGATTCTCACATAACCATCGCTAGACTAAAGTAGACGTGTAACCAATATACAACATCCTAGTTTTTTGATTTCTGAAGGTACCAAGCAAAGAAAAATTATCTCAAAAATACATTTCCATTACCATACATAACACTATGCCTTTTATTTTTCTTAAGGATAGCATCTTTTTTTCAGAGGTAATCTGGACAACTAGTCTCCTTAGCGCTTTTATATCTAAAAATCATCTATTAATAACACCGCTAAACTACACGTGCAAAACACACCTGTTAGTTTGTATTTCGTTCTGTTAAGGATGTCCATTATCTATATAAAGATATCCAGTAGCCCAGAGCTTCACAGAGACGGTTAAAATGAATGAGTAATTTAAAAAGGTGTTCAACAAGAAGCTACCATGTGCTTGCACAGTTGCTAAAACATCTCTTTTGAAGACATTATTCATGTATCCCATGAGAAAGATGCAGCTCAGTGGCTGGCAATTCTTAGACCAAAAGGGTATATAGGTTGGAAAGGATCTCTAGAAAAAGCGCGGACAATCTTAGAGCAAGTCTTTTAAGGTCTTGGCTGGTAAATTCTGCATACCTCCAAGGACTGGTATCCATAACCTCTCTGGGCAAACTCTTCCCAAGTTCAACTACCCCATTATGAATTCTTTTCCTAATATTTAATAGGAACGTATCTTGTTGCTTGTGTCCACTGCTCTCTGCCCTCTCAGCACACAGCTGTAAAAGGAGTTTGGCCCTGTATTCTCTGTATTCTTCCACTAAATAGGCAAAGCCAGCAATAAGTTCCCCCTTCTAAGCCTTATCCTCTTAAAACAGCAAGTTCTCTCAGCATCTCTTTGTACATCGTGTGCTCAAGCCCTCGTCATCTTGGTGTCCTGCTGAACTCACTCCAGCATGTCAGTATCTTATACTGAGAAGCCTGCAACTGGACAAAGTACTCCAAATGCTTCCTTTTCCATTTATCTTAGACAGCTGAGCTACTGAGGGGGGCAAAAAACCTGACAATTCAGGTACTATACCTGATGAGAAGCAAAAGAAAGTCCGATAGCAAACTTTCCGCAGCAAAACAAAGAAGTCAGGACGACACAGAAACTAGATCCTAAACCACTGTACGCTCAGTACTTTATGAGGACAAAAAACTCTAGAGTAGAGGTCCATCTTGTCTGATATTCTCCCACTAACAACGGTTTGTTCTACAAATTTCAGAGGAAGGGCACAGGACACCAAGCAACAGGTAATTTTTTTAATAAGTTGTCTCAAGGAGACGTTTTTTTTCCCTGAGTTTCAGCAGCTGCCAATTTATGTCTTGCAGATGAGGGGCATTTTACCAGTTACAAGCTCTCTAAAAATTGCTAAAGAACTCCTCATTATTAACACAGAATCATAGAATCATAGAATCGTTAAGGTTGGAAAAGACCCTTAAGATCATCAAGTCCAACCGTTAACCCAGCACTGCCAAGTCCACCACCAAACCATGTCCCTAAGCACCACGTCTACCCGTCTTTTAAATACCTCCAGGGATGGGGACTCAACCACTTCTCTGGGTAGTCTGTTCCAATGCTTGACTACCCTTTCGGTGAAGAAGTTTTTCCTAATATCTAACCTAAACCTCCCCTGGCGCAGCTTGAGGCCGTTTCCTCTCGTCCTATCACTTGTTACTAGGGAGAAGAGACCAACCCCCACCTCGCTACAACCTCCTTTCAGGTAGTTGTAGAGAGCAATAAGGTCTCCCCTCAGCCTCCTCTTCTCCAGGCTAAACAACCCCAGTTCCCTCAGCTGCTCCTCATAAGACTTGTGCTCTAGACTCTTCACCAATATGTCTCTCATACTTTTCAAATTCTATAAAATTGGTTGATAATTGGTTTACAAATTTGGCTGATCTTCTGGGACAAGCAGAATACTATGTATTCTATACTTATAATAATAAGTATATTACTGTATGAAGTAGTTCCTTGCACCTTCAAAGTTTTACTTTTCAATCTTTCCAAAAGGAACAGAGGAGAAGCATAAATTTCAGTTGAACTTAATCAGGAGAACTTACTGGAAACAATTAAATAGCTAAAAATTCATGCAGTTTGTTTTGAATGATTAATAACTGTAATTCATATTTTTAAAATAATTTAATTTTAAAAAATAAAAATCAATAAAACATTAATACACCCTGTTCTAAAATAACACGGCTTAGTTAAGAAAACAAAATGCAACTGTTTTGCAATTCTAAACTGTTAGTCTGGAAGTAATATAAAATTAATCTTTTATCAGAAAAGTAATAATGTGTTAAAAGCGCAAGTAGCTTGTTTTATTGTTTTTAACAGAAAATTGCTTATGAATACCTGCATGAGCTGTCTACTAAATTGTAAAATCTTTGTCATGGCAAGTTATAAAATTTAATATATTCAATGTGTCAGATAGAAAGAACCTTGCAATTTTTCTACTTAAGCAGTTGCTCAATTGTTCAAATACACACAATTTGATCTTTCATGCATTCCATAACAATCTAAAGTAGCTGAGCATGAATTGGCTAAGGCATCCATGATACTTCCATCCATACTTCACCAGTCTCACCATGAAGTGGCTTCTAATAACTACTGTAGTTAATCAGTAATTCACATTCTAAATAAATTTTACTATCTCTGAATTATTGTCAAAGTGTGTTATTTCTTAACAATTTTGATATATTGAAAAAATCTGAACAAACATTCCTTCAGTGTTTGGAATGTAAATATGCAAAAAATATGGTTTCCACAGAAGAACTAGAATATTGTTTTTCAAACTGAAATAAGAGCAGTTGAAAGCTAAGTGGCAAATAGAAAACAAACCAATTTAAGTTACATAAACTTTCATTAGTAATGTAAACTATTTAGTGAAGACACAAAAAATACATTTAAATATTATGAGGTAGTTTAGTATCACAAAATATGGTCTGGTGTGTAAGCAACCAGAACTGCCTTTAAAAAACAGGTTTTTTTCAAATAAAACTTGCCATTGTCATCTCCAACACTGTATCACGCTGTTTCTATAAAATATTTAATAAATATTTTACATTGATATATTATCACCAGTACAAAATGCATTACCTTCCCTTTTTACGTCAACTTGGCACCTACCTACTATCTCTGTCCCACAGGAGTATTCGTATGTGGTTGATTATTGATGGCTGGCCTAGTTTAATTTCAATTCCAGATCGGCAGTCATCATCAATCGGGTGTCGAGAGAAGCCATGATCCAAGTCATAGTTCTGAGTATCCCCATCTAATAAAGCAGATTTCAGCTCCCCTTTTACAACCTGCGCTCCATACTTCATTGTTGCAATATTTTCCCCTGGTACTAAGAAGAAAAAGAAATAATTGCTTAATTTTTTACACTCTCATACTGCAAATCAGATATTCTGAACACCAACTGTATCAGATCAGAACAAACACTTATTGCCATTATCCTTTCTTGGCCACAAACACATGCTTAAGGTAAAACAAAAGCACAGGAAGAGAGGCATTTTAGAAATTTTGCTTCCTCCATTTCGTTTGATGCCCCCTAGGTCTTTTATGGCAATAATAAGTAGTGATAACTTATTAGTATGTAGTATCTAGATTCTCAGTCCCCTTCATGATTTTACAGAATTCTGTTGCACCTTCCTCATTCAATCATCACTTTCCTTCTCGTCTTAAACTTTTGGTCTATTTAGTCTCTTCTTGTGATCAACCTCTCACCATACCTCTAATAATTTTTTCACCCTTTCTTTCCCATTTTTTGTTCTAATTTCAAGTGGGGTTTTTTTGTCTGGAGTGGAAGGAAACTAAAAAATGACATAAAATGTTTGAGATGTGGATGCATCGTGAATTTGCAGAGTGGTATATACAGTGTTATAGCTATACAAGCTATTTTGATAGCTATACAAGCTTCCAGTATTCTGCAAAGCTAAACGAACCTGAGTGAACCGGGAAACTTCTGGCTACTTGGGCTTTGAACCAACACAGTAAAGCAAGTCTGCTCCTGTGAAATGGTGGCACAAAAAAACCTGTTACATCCTAGAAACAGACCTTCCATCAAGATAACTGGGGATAATGGTCCCTAACTCCAACTACAAACAATACACTGATGAACCACCCTGTTAAAAAGACATTTCTATTATTCTTGTTTGAGGAGAGACCCTGTAAAAAATGATCTGAAAGCTAAATGATGAAAAGCTGCCCTTGAACTCTTCAGGCAGCTTGGCAAGAGAAGTATAAATTCTAACAGAATGTTAAGTTTAACATTTAAAGAACAGAATCTGAAGTGGTAAAATATTAACTGTATTGTAGTACTACTACATAAAAACATTAAATGCACAACTATGAAATTGCAAGTGGTTGTCAATGTTTCCACAAAGAGAAAAAGTCCTAAGAGCCTGAACTAGTACTAAAACAACACAGAAATTCAATTCTCTAAAAAGCTGTGATTTTGACAAAGCTAGAAATTTTGAGATTAGGAGCATATTATTATTGAGACATAAATACGCAGAAAAAGAAGCCAGAAAACACCATTCAACTTTTTCAAATTTATCAACTGCACTGTCAACAATGTCTTGCATGATAAGACTCTTACAATATCCTAATATTAAACTCACATGTTTAAATATTAATATCTGTAACTTCTATGAGAGAACAAAGAGGAGATGCAGTTCTGAGAAAGCAGTTATTTTCAGGGCTCATCATGCATGACTGACAGACTACAGTGCAGGCCCTCAAAGAACGTTTAACTTTATTCTTGGCTGTGGGGCAAATACTCTCTTATAAATCACACATTAGATAGCAAACTAACAATATCTTTCTAAAGCTCAGTGTTAGATATTCCTGTTGAATTAACAGAGAGCACAGACAAAAGTCAAACAAAAGGCTTCTCACACTTTTTAGGCTTCCATTAATACAATTTTGGAAGACTTGTTCATACTATTTGGGCAAGCAAGTAAAGAGTAAGAGAAAAATCTAAAGTAGTGCAGAAAAGATGAAAATCTTCATGAAGTAGAAAACAAGTCACCATCAACACAGAACCGTTTAAATGTCCTACATCCCACAGCCAATGCATTTTTATTTTTAATGTTTTTGCAAAAGTTTTTCTATTAAAATAGCACTTCCTCTAGGAAAATACACTCTTATTATAACATTCATGTTTGAGCAATATCTGAGATACAAAGCAAAAAAATACATTGACTAATATTTTTTGAGGAATAGCAATGGCAAGCATAGTACATAACAAGATATTTCATTATGTAAGCCTTTTAAAACACATAATAATAGATAAAAACTCAAAGCACAAATTAACCATATCCTCCAGACAACTATAGTCACTACATGAGAAAAACAAACAAACAAAAAAACCTGATGCTTACTTAACATGCCCCTGTAGTTGAGGTCCATGTCCCGACTCTCGGAACGAATCTTAATGGCATCTAGGATGGCATCAGGTGACAACAATCCAGAAGGTCTTACAACATTTAGTAGTTCTGTTAGACTCATTAGTGGCAAACGCACTGCTTGCATGATTTCAGCATGGTTTTCCTTGGGGTTGTGTTTACACCAATTCATCAAAGCTTGGAAAATGTCCTTCTCAGGAGCTGCAAATGAGTCCCTCAGTACAATACTTAAAAGAGCAGCCTGGAAAAGAAAAATAAAAAAACTGCCACATAAACAGAAATAAAATTATTTCTCCTTTTTAAAGAAAAAATAAATAATTTAAAATAAGGCAAAAATTAATGGGTATTTTAACTTGTAGCTATTAAAAATAATCTCCAAAGGAGTGACTACCTGAAACCGTAGCTTGTTTTAGTTACTTAATGCAAGAATTATAGAATCCATCATGTAAATAATAAGTAATATTACAAACCCACTAGGAGATATATGTCAGGACTGAAATGTGGAGAACTATTCAAATCGATTTCATTCCAGTTACTACTTCAAATTTACTTTGGAATATAAGAAGCGATTTGTGGATTTGGTAGCATAGTTCAAATCATTCCTTTCAACTTAGGCTGGTATAACACTGATGAGAAAAATAAAGCGCAGCTTGGAATCACCTTTTTAAACCATTTCTAACTATTTGGGTTGTTTTTTTCCCCGCCTTTCTCTCTCTCTTGGTACAACAGGTACCAACTTAGAATCAGCACGTAAAAACTTCAGTGGTTCTTACTCATACAGAAAACTCACTGACTGCAAAATAAGAACAAAAATAATCGAACAGCTCTTTGATTCTCACTTAGTTAACAGAATACTTAGGAGTTTGCCTGAAAAGGACAAATCTCTCATATATATGAGGACTGGGTATGCCAAAGACGTCATAAAGTACACGTTTCCTGATGAATGACGTTTGCTAATTTCTTTATTGATAATATGCTCTCAGAGCTCAGATTTAACAAACCACGCATGACAAGAGTAGAGACAAAAAACCCCATTTTTTCCCTACACAACTAGTAAGGTAGTCAGCAGAGCAGTGTCTTGTACTTATTCAAGAAATAGATCCATCACAGCTTTTCCACTAAAAACACTTTAAAAAAAAAATTAAACCATCATTCATTCAAGATGCTCTGCTGCTTCACGTGAACACCACTTGAAAACACTATTACTATTATGTCCAGCTCAAAGACCACTCCAGAGCAAGTGGAAAATTTCAATGGCATAGAACAGCCTGACTTGGGGACAAATATTTATGCATCTAACAACAACAACAAAACCAACACACAAAAAACCAAACCACCCTACAACACCACCATATTATGCAATTTCAGAACATGATGACAATCGGCAATATAAATCACAACAACCTCCAGAACGCTTTAGCTTACACAGCAGAAAACCACTGATCACTGAGACAGCCTATATCAAGAAATTAATAGAATGGAATATCTTCTGCTATCTTCAAATCTTTAGTTTATATCCCCTGGGCAGCGTTCAGAAACCAAATTACATTATTTCAAGAACAGATGAAAAAAGACAAATTAAGATTAGATTGCCTGCTCCCACCTTTTAGCATACTCCATCAGATTTACTACATTTAGCTATATTGACTGATCAAAATTAAATACCTAAAAAATTCAGAACGTATCACCAGAATTTTCAGTTCACCTTGGTTTGAACGTTTCCAACCGTCACAGTTTCACTAGTATAAAATGATACCTGTTAACTAATATATAAACTTGCATTTTGTGCACTTATCATGAAGTTGTATACATATTAAAATTAACATTCCGGGAGAAAAACATGCAAACACAAGATATACCTTAGAAAGTGATAGGAAGCCTTCACTGGAGAGCACCTCTTGGGCATTTCTATCCATGAACATACAGCACATACAAGTTAATTTGGGAAGGGAATAAAGACTGGCAACATCAAATGTCATACAGACATTCTGAATATTAAGTATTGTGCAAAGATACTCAGACGTGGAATCCTCCAGTTCTGGGAACCCATATTTATGTGCTAGGCTTAGGAAGTCTAGAAGAACCTCCTCTTTCTCATCCCGTAGTGTAGCACGACCAGTGTAAATATATTTCAACAGCATGGTAAATGCTTCTGCAGTGGTGTCCTGAAGAGGAATTTCTGCTTCAGGCTGAGATTCTCTCATTCCGCCATATAATAATGCTCTATAAGGAAAACAAAATTTGAGACATTTATTTCCTGATAAAAAACAGGCAAAAAGTAGAAAGAGAAAGGAATAAATGACTATTTATAGCACGGGGAATACAAATGGGATATGGTTTAAGAATCTACAAAAGAAAAACCCTTATACTTGGCATTTAAAGTGCAGCTCTGCTCTGAAAGCAGCTGCACAAGAATAATATTCTAAAGCATCATGGTTTTATCCTACACAATTGCTCCATCTCTACTTTGAACAATAGTTTGCAAAGCAGAAACTGAGATATGATTCTCGTACCTTTCTTTTTTTTTTTTAAAATCATGCTATCAGTGAGAAAGAAAAAAAAGAAAATTTTTCAGAAAGCAAGTGAAACAAATAGTTCACCACCATAACAGCAGTGGCAGATTAGCAAATCATGGGATTCCTGATCCTCTGTTCCTTACTCTAAACCCAGCACATGGCAACTCTGATGAAATCCTGAATCTTGAGAGAAATCAAAGTACTTACATTTATTTTTTAAAAATAATTATTTTTTAAAATACGATAGACACTTTGAACACAATTTGCATTCACATGTTAGTTTAGTTATCCCTCTGACAAAATTAACTGGAAGAAGATTATCAGGAAGTTCTATTAATTACATTTAGAGTGAAAAATGTCCAGCTCTTAAAAGAGCTGGATTAGTATTATTCCTAGTTTTAAAATACATATTCTAACCTGTATCAGCCAGACCCTTTAAATACTCTATTCCAACATGTCAAAATTAAACTTTCTAATTGAGTATATTTCATAGAAGCACACCATCCATTTCAAAACAATTTTACAGCAGAACTTTTCTGCTCTGAAATTCTCTCTCTCTTGAATTTGTGAAACTACCTTCAAAATCCAATTTAATGAAGGTCAAAAGAATAACATCATGACATGGTATTTATCTTTTTATATTTGGACACAATGATTTGATGTGCTGGGAAACATTCACACAGAAAAGGTCACACTCAATGGACAGATGATTACACCCTGAAAAGTTCATAGAGAAACAATGTTTATCTCATCTGCATTAAAATTTCCTGTGAGCCTGACAAAAAGCTATACTTCACCTGAAATAATGGCACCTAGCAGCCAGGATCACTCTGTGCGCTGGAAAACGTTTCTTTTCTACAATAAAGGTAACATCACTATATTCTTCCCCATTCATTAGAGCACCAATATGCTCTGACAGAATGTGAACGTGGTCAATCTCACCCACAGCTGTGTAAGGACGAAGCGGATGGCTGTTACTCATCTTGGAGGGATGGTGATATTGGTAGCCTAAAGCGAAAAAGAAAACAACCAATATTATAAAGGGCACAAATATTAAAATATGGCAAAGATCAAGCTGCAATTACGAAAAAAGCGACTACCGTAAGTTACCATATATTACAAGAAAAATGAAACCAAGAGGTTTCCTGTTAACATTCATTTACAACAGGACTTGAAAAAAGCTTGCGTCAACAATTCTAGCCTTGCTGTTCTGTCAATCCATTTACTTAAAATAAAAAAAGCTTCCAACAAAAGGAACTAAAAATTAAACAATTTTAATTAAAATTACCAGTAGAAACCAGTTTTATCTGAATTAAAATGCACATAAATTATAAAGAAATAAATAATTTGACCAATTAAGCATAGCCTTAGCTCCCAAGTCTCTACTAAAATCAGTGACGAGTAAAAAAAATCAGTGTTTCTCCAGAATTCCGATCAACTTTGAAGAACTGGGAGAAAATAAACAATCAGGATAACTTTTAACAAGTAACAGACAAAGTCTGTCAAAGACCAAAGCTTTACAATGTACAATTCAATTTTCTTACTCTTTGCACTTAGTTTTCTTGATGCCTTCTTGCTCCCTCATATATGTACGAAAATAAACCCCCTAATACCTCTCAGTCATAAAAGTAAGGAGACTGTCCACTAATGTACAATACAGATTAATGCATTAGTGATATCTTCTATGGAATTATTTTGTTACTTCTTAATTCACAAGAGGTTTTAGTTTTGTTGGTTTTGGTTTACTTCAGCAACAGAGGCTTTCTGTAGTCTCAGTGGCAAGAGCATCCACAGGAGAATTTAGGTCTTAAATCACCCTCTACTGTTACATTTCAGTTTATTTATAAATAAAAAGAGGTTGGCTGTTCCAGATAATAACCATTGATATTTTCAGAGACACCTTCTGCGCTCCAATGACTAGCCACTTTTCAAAATGGGCACATACTTAGTGCTGAAGAAAGATGGTATAGCAGAAGAAGCAGGAAAATGATGAAGCTGTACCCTGCACACAGCTAACACATCAATCTTTCAAGTGAAATATTCATGACACGAATGCATTTTTAAGCTGTATTTTAAAAGTATTATGAGAAAATACGCATCTGTTTCCAGTCATTCCCCAAGAAAGAAAAGAAAGCACATGCACATGGGATTAAGTATTATTTGCACCTCCGTAACACCTGGGAACGCTTAACCCAAAATCCAGATACTGTAGAAACATGGTCCCAAAGAACTTTAAAATAAACTAGGAAAAGTGACAGAAGTAGAGAATAAGATTTGAGAAAAATACAGCATACTAAATTGATAATACAGACTACAGCACAAATGGGAACAAAAGCCCAGCTTTCCTCAGGCTGTCTCTGCTACTTGAATTAGAAGCTGTGTGCCCATGTAGCCACTACAGTGCGGAACCAGCAATACTGGCCGCGATACTGGAGGCAGCCTAACCATGGGAACACAGCATCCTGTACAGTCATTCTTATATCCTGACACGAGTGTAAATTAATTTCTATGGTTTTTCATAATAACAGAGTTTCTTCCATTTGTACTAGTTAATTTACAATTAGCTAAGACTACTCTGCACTGAACAGATTTATGCAACATACACTTCCAGTATCACTTACTTTCTAACAAGCAAAATTAATTTAACTCACATCAGTCCAGTTGCATCTATTTAGCAATAATATTTATCACAACATAATTCTTTGAGACTTTATAGACAATAGTAAAATTGAAATGCCCTCAAAATATAAAACCTTTTATTGTACCAAAGGAGCAAACGAAAGGATGTATTTGTTATATCAGCTGCAAATCTCAAGCCCCAATACCCCTTCAAGACTTCTGTACCTTACAAGTCTATAATTGCTGCTGTTGATCTTCATTCACAATAGTGAGGCAACCCAATTACGTGAGAGTTACACGCACATTATCAAGCAACTCTGTACTATCTTTCTTGTGCTAGTTCTGATTTTGATTGATGAGAGAAGTTCATTTATGATACTTCATACATGTACAAGTACAGGCACATTTTGGTTTTAAAATCTATTTTTAATTCCATTTTTTCTACATTCTACTTCTTTGTCTCCTTCATCCACTCTTATCTCTAAAAAATAAGAACAGGTATTGTCTGAATAAAACTGAGAGACTATAAAAGTGGTAAAGATAAGGGAATGCCATCAGCTGCACACTAACTTTGCTTCCAGCAGCTGTGAATGTTGTTATGTGCCAATAGGGTGAAAAGTTCAAGGGAAAATTGTTTCCATTTCAGGTTAAATAAATAAATAAAATCAAAAGCACACTTCCCTCTCAAGGGTACATAAACCTCTCTCTAAACAAGTATCAGTGTACAGACTAGGGCTAAGTCTGAACTGGGGACACTTGCTAATAAGCCGATGATGCCAGTCCTTGTAAACATCAAGACCCTGAAGAACAGCAAGCGATTAAAGTAGAAATTTAGAAATCCCTGTGTGTAAGCTGCAAGACAAATTTGTTTCAATGTTTAATGCTCTCTAAATTGCTCATACAATGTACTGTTCTAAATTGCCAGTTTCAAACAAGAACATGCTGATCATGGGGAATACAGGACTCAAATGATGGCTACAAGCCTCTGCCTGAGGTGTCTTTCAAATGCTTGAATGACACAAAGTGTTGGAAACTGTCAACTTTATGAAAACCATGTACGTGCCTTACATGCTTTCTATGGGTAACACTAGTATATTGAAGAAGCACTCAAACTCATTTATTTGTTTACTACTATGCACTTCCAATGCAAGTTTCATCTGTATTGTGGATTTTCCATATAAAGCAGCCCAGTGAGAGCAATCCCACCTTCAAAATATAGAACCAAATAATGCATGACTTCAGATCTTCCCAGACTGGATTAATTAATGGTACGAATTCAGTCAACCCTTGAAGTGATCTGCACATTTCTTGTTTGAGGAAGTAAAAAGTAATATACTGCTTTAGTTGTGGCAAGTTGCTATGAGCTCACAACTTCCGTGTACAGCTAAACCTATATTTTTTCAGTTGCAACTCAAAGGACTACTTACGATAAAAAAAGATGGATGCTGCCGGGAGCATGGCAAAACCCTTCCTGAAGATCCCTCTGACATCTTCTGTCATCAAACATGTCCCCCCCCCCCCCCCCCTTTCAGAGAATACAGCTGTTTACTCTTCCAGGCAGTCAAAGAACAACATTTAACAAACTTCAGAATAAAAGGGCAAGCCATTTACAGACCTCTTGCTAGCACCATAACCTATTTCCAGGAAGTATTCAGACCTAATTAACCGCTCCAGGAGTCAGCTGCTGCACTTTGCTCATGCCATAGAAATAAACAAAGTAAAACAGTCGTCTTAGCGAGTCTGAGGCGCCAGTAAAACTGAAACAATCTCAAATGGCATCTGTTAAGTCAGAAGGCATACAAATCACTTCTGCCCAAGACCCCACCAGAAGACACGCTTCTTGGTGGCCATCTTCAACAGTGAGCATGTGAAAAACACAGCCTAGTATTTACTACATAAGGCAATCAATATGCAGTATTACACAATGTGTCATGGCTAGAAAAACAACAACAAAACCCCCACAGTTTTCAGCTTGCTGTATTTCTTTTTAGTAAGTAATCTGTAACATATTACGGCATACAAAAATGTGATCTAGAAAATGCAGCAACAACAGCAAAACCCCAATGACATCTTTACTAACCAATTCTCAAACCAGAGCTGTAATAAAGACTGGTACTAAGCCACTTCCCCCCCTCATTTGGGCTATCACTAGAGTCCTCTGAAAAGCAGTACTGTTTCAATGAGATATGCAAGAGTTGTTTTTACACCAGGCACAGAAAAAGGAATTTAAGAAACTGCTCATTAATAATTTGGAATTTCTTTTATATAAAATGAGTGAAAAATGTTTACATAACTGACAACACTACTGAAACTTTAGAATAAATGCAAGTAAACAGACTATTGCTAGAATGAAAAATTTTATGAAGTAAGTCTAGATTATAAACACTGAGCAAATAATTTCATACCCTTGAAACACTTAATTCCTTCATCGTCTGGTTTGCTCCTATCAAGATAATACAGATTTCGTCAGAATTACACAAAGGGAATTTTCTTAACTATAATTCTCTTACACTGCTATTTTTCTCTTGAAATAGGAACTGCTTCTCAGTTGACTGGAAAGGATTTGAGTAGTATTTCAATTTTTTGTAATTCATTACTTCATAAAGTATTTTGCTATGCTTTAAATAATTCCAGCAAAATATTATTTTAATTACAATTCCTATTACCATAGACTCACAGAACATGGTAGGTGTGATGGTAATGCTACTGTACAAACATACCATTGTTTCAAATCGTATGGTTTGGTTTTTTAATGTATATATAAGTCTTTTTATATGAAAATATTTTGTTCTTCTAAGTTCTGGTACAATAAGCTAACATCTAACATAATTTAACGGTTGGACTTCATGATCTTAAAGGTCTTTTCCAACCTAAACGATTCTATGATTCTATCTCAGGAAACGGGAATTTTTAGTAAATATTTCAACATATACAGAGCATAACCCAAGCAAATACTTTGATTCTGTCAGAACCCTCGCTACAGAAGCTCCTTTCTACTTCAAAATAACAATAACAAAGTTGACTATGAGTGAAAATTGTAACAGAAAGGGAAAACAATACATGTTCTAATACAACAACTGTTCAGATTGAAGTTACTTAAGTTTGTGAAGAATTTTACGTTTACTCACGTAAAGCACTAACAAGCATTAACAGTAAAAGAAGCAGTTCTATGGTTTGACACAAATCCACAAAACTAAAGCTGTGTATAATTCCTGGTCATGGTTTCTTTTAGTTTCACAACAGCTGAAAGGATTTACCTATGCAATAATGTTTAAATACAACTATTTGGGGGCTTTTTAATTGTTTTTAATTTTAATCAAGGCTTAGGAAAAAATAGAAGCATTAATATTTAGAATTTAGTTACAAATATCATTAATTTACTCTGTTCCAGCAGTACAAGAAAAAATGCAATTCAGTACTGAAGCACAAGGCAAATAATACTCTGAAGAATAAAATACTTGTTTTCTAATATTTTCTACATTTTTCACCCTTTTACTCCAATAAAATATTTCTAATAATGTGAAAATCTTTGTTCTATACGGTCCTGAGGTTTTCCATAATTACACCCAAAAGAGTAAAGCTACCATCTGCAATCTGAGGCACCAGAGAGATAAAAAGTTTGAAAGGGCCTTGAAATGCTTTCAGGGAAAAAAAATACTGCATTTATATGAATGCCTCCCTAGCTTAAGAAAAGTACTGGGAATAAAACAGCATTTTACTCAAGACAATCCTTAAGCAGAAGGTCTTGTATTTTTCAACACTGTCAATTCACTAATTCTCAAGTGTCCTTAACTTTCCTGATTAAGCATCTTATTAATATAGCTTCATGGTATTTCACAAAAATTCTCTCTCATATGTAAGTCACAATATTATAGGAAGAAAGAAAAAAAATTATCCATGACACTACACAAAACCTACAAATCTGAAATATAGCAAAGCTTTAAATCACATTGAGTTACATATGAACAATCCCACTGATACCTGCTTAGTAACATTGAGAAAAATAAAGAAGCCAAGTAAACCCAAATATTACACCAATGGTACCACTGGAGTTAAACAGTGTTTATGAGACCTCTGTAATGCACACAGTAATTTAAAAATGTAAATTCTGATTTTAATCAAAAACAAACAACAAAACAACAAAATGTTCTTGACACCTTATTAATAACCATATCTGCATGCCTGAGGAACTGACTGGTCCTACTTAGTATCCAATAATAATAATGTAATCCATACAGTATGAATTTATAGACATAGAATATGAAAGATCAAGTAAATGTAATTCACAGAACTTTTAAGTCTCATCTCCAACCCTTCTGTTGTGAAAGGATTAAAAGAAAAGCAGATGTTAACTCTAGTTAACGGTAAATAACGACACCATTCAATGAGAGCATTCTAAACAATTTAGTACGAAAAGCATTTTGACTTAAAGCATATGGAAAGTTATGCACTGCTCATCTGCAAACACATTCCCATTACTTAAGTGCTTGTGCTGGTTTTAGCTGGGATAGAGTTAATTTTCTTCATAGTAGCTAGTATGGGGCTGTGTTTTGCATTTGTGCTGAAAACAGTGTTGATTGATAACACAGGGATGTTTTCATTACTGCTGAGCAGTGCTTACACAGCTTCAAGGCCTTTTCTGCTTCTCACACCCCACCCCACCAGCGAGCAGGCTGGGGGGGCACAAGAAGTTGGGAGGGGACACAGCTGGGACAGCTGACCCCAACTGACCAAAGGGATGTTCCACACTATATGACATCATGCTCAGCATACAAAGCTAGGGGAAGAGAAGGAAGGGGGGATGTTTGGTGTTATGGCATTTGTCTTCCCAAGTAACTGTTACACATGATGGAGCCCTGCTTTCCTGGGGATGGCTGAACACCTGCCTGACGATGGGAAATAGTGAATGAATTCCTTGTTTTGCTTTGCTTGCACGCGTGGCTTTTGCTTTACCTATTAAACTGTCTTTATCTCAGCCCACGAGCTTTCTCACTTTTACTCTTCCGATTCTCTCCCCCATCCCACCAGGGGGGAGCGAGCAAGCGGCTGTGTGGTGCTTAGTTGCCGGCTGGGGTTAAATCACAACAGTGCTGTAGTGCTAACATTTTATGTTCTGCTCAGAGACCTATTCATCTGATAGAAGAGCAGGAATAAGTTTAGCTAGGTACAAAGAACAATATACTAAGCACAGATTATTTATTAACACACATAAAAAATAGGTATTAATGCACTCGATACAACCTGGTTAAAATGGCACACAAATAAACCCTTAAGTTAAAATCTCAAGAAAATACAGTGGTCCACTCACCAGTAAAGCTGTCTGAAGATCTACAGTGGACGTAGCCTGTAGGCAGATGACCAGCTTCCTGAAAATTAGGGTTCTTTGCCATTCTGAACAGACAGATTGGACAGTGAGCTCATAGAAGCGCTATTCAGCAACATCCAGCTGCACAGCAACAACTGTACCATTTCCTGAAACAATGCACGAAATACATACCATCAGAAACTGGGGACGTGTGGCCTATGGCAAAAGTAAGTGAGATGCTATTTCTCAGTTAAAATTTTTGTGGAAATACAGTCTTAAAAAATCCCTCCATTCTATGGGAAAAACTTCCAATAACATTAGAATTTCTTTTTTTAGGCATCATCATTTAATTTTTACCACTCATTTTTTTAACCAGCAAAAAAGATGGTAACATATTGCCATTCATCTGCTCATTATAAGCCACAAAAATTTCATCTTGACATTCTTGCTACAGCGTTAATGTCCCTGAGAACACCGTTTTCCCACATGGGTGTCCTAATTAAACCAGGTCTATACAAACTGTATCACACACGTTTTATTCCCTACACATTCAAAGTTCTCTAAGTGTTCTTGCCTAGCTAAAGGTTTTGGGGCTTTTGTTTGGGTTTTAGTGGTTGGTTTTTTTACAATACTTCAGGCAGTTGCAGATCTTTGTCCTGTGCAAGCCTTTAAATTTACAAACAGGAAAACAAAACAAAACTGTAGGGTGAGGAAATGCAGAAATATAGAGGCTTTATTTGTTTAAATACATAACCAACATAATGAGTCTCTCTCAACAAGTATAAATTATTGTTATTCTTCCCATCATACCTGCCAGCAGGAAAAATAAACTATTTAATTTGCTAAACAGATGATGCCTTGATCTATGAATTCTCTCATAAGAGAAACACTAATCTTCTTCAAAGTATATGTTTAAGGGAGCAAGGGAGGACAAGGAAGAAAAAATATTTTTAGGTAGTCTCATGAACTGGAAAGCAACCACACCTTAATCCAGCAAATTGAAAACACGTATTTGACAAAGAAGATCTTATGGTTTTGGAGAATAACATGTAATATGTAAATATTTGTTCCTACAAGTAATGTATGTTATCAAACAAATTTGTATTATCAAAATGTATTCAAAAGCCATTTATGAAAATTCTTATGGTTTTGTTTGTTTGTTTTTTAGATAAATATGAGTGAACAGACCCCCACAGAACAGTATACTTCAAGTACCTCATTTACAGATTTGTAACAGAAGACACACCAAATACACCTGCATTGTGAGTAGGCTCAAATTAAAATCTTAAAACACAGAAAAAATTAAGTGATCCCAGCACAGGGCTTTGGAAGGGGTCTCTGTGCTGTGCTTTAAAAATAACACGAGCAAAGAGTATTGCTGGGCAAGCAAGATTACAGGCAGACTGCTAGCAATTTAACGAGTTGTATTTTTTTAAAGTCTGATAATATGACAGCTTCTTCTAAATCAAAAGTATCTTCAATGAATCACAGCAGTGCTTAACTTGCAAGAGTAATTAAGTACCAAGATCCTAGAAGAACCTGTGAAAATACCGTGTGTAGTATCGAAGTGTCAAAATCTTGAACTAATATTAAAAAAAAAAAAAAAAAAAAAAAAAAAAAAAAAAAAAAAAAAAAAAAGCCTTAACAGGGTCTTGCAAAGCGCAGGGGCAGGCAAAGGGGCAGGCAGGGGAAGGCAGGTGAAGCAGGCGCCCCACACCCACGGAAGAGAGGGCGGCCGAGCGCCGGCGACCCGCCCAAGGTCGCGCCCGGGGAAGCCAGGGCCGCCGCCTCCCCCGAAGCCGCCTCCCAAGTCCGGAGGCGCCGGGGAGGCGACCCCCGCCCGCTCGGCCGCCCCCCTCCCCCGCAAACAGGCGCTGCAGGTGAAATACCTTCACCGCCTCACGAGCCCGGCTGCTTCCCGCCGGCGGCCCCTCGGCCCGCGCCCGCCCCGCCGCCGCCCGCTCCCGGGACGGCCAGTCCGCGCCCGGGGGGAGCCACCGGCGGCAGCATGTCGGCCCGCCGAGGGGCCGGGGCCCACCGCGCGGGAGGCCTGGGGAGCCGCCGCCCGGTCATCACGAACCCGCTCCGCAGAGGGAAGGGGGGACGGGGACGCGGCCGCCGCGCCCGACCGCAACCCTCCCCTGGGACTCACCGGCCCCGCCGACGACAAGGCCTCCACCCTCTGCCCCGCCGCCGTCGCTACGTCAACCGGCGCGCTGACGTCACTTAGCAACAGCAGCCGTCCTCCTGCGTGCTGACGCAGGCAAGCGCCCGCGGGAACGGTGCAGGAGCGGGTCCCAGTGGCGTCGTGGGCTCCCCTCGGCTCCCGTAGTTCCGTCGGCGCGGCGCCTGGTTTCCTCTTCCGGCGACAGAGCGGAGGCGGCCGGTAGCAGAGCGGCACCCGCGGGGCCGGGCCGCGGGCAGAGCGCTGGGGGCTCAGGGGAGCCGCGAGGCCTGGGGGGGCCGGGCTGCCGCCCGCCCGCCCGCCGCCCCGGGCAGCGAGCAGGGACGGGGCCTGCCGGCCGCTCCCGCGCCGCTGGAGCTTCTCTAGGCAGCGTTAGAACAGCGGCGTCCCTGGTCGGGCTGCGTGGGACCTTCGCGGCCGCGTCCTGCCTGCGGGCGGCAGCCGGCCTGCCAGTAGCTGTCGGAAACTGGGCGCCTGTTCCGGCCGCAGGGACGTTTAAACGCCCAGCCGTTATAAACCAGCAACGGATGTTTCCCCTTCCCCACCGTTCTCATCTGCTGGTACTCGGCTGCCTTCAAAATACACGTTTCCCTTGTTTAAGGGTAAGGGTGCGCTGGGCAGTCTCTCGCCAATCCGTACGTACTCTGCCTTCCTGAGTAACGAGAGCCTCTTCTTGTCTGTAAGGACAACGTGGGCTTGTCTCTACGCGACCAGTAGATTAATTTCCACTGTACTGCATTAAGCTGAACTTAGGGCCTCCAAATGGCAAAGCAGTACATGGCTATTTAATTCCATGCCTTATTTAGCAGAAGTGTTACCTTGGAAGAAGTAAAAATAACTGTCTGTAATCAGTGAGAACATTACATAATTTCAAAAGTTTTTACATCTAAAATCTTTACGCAGGCTAAAAGAATCACTAAATGTTTGTCTTTAGCAGCTTATTCTTGGATTTCATAATTGAGAATACTGGTTTAAATTAGTTCAGTATGGTAAGCAGCCGTAACTTTATTTAAAAAAAAAAAAAAACACCAAACCCACACCTTGCCCACTTCATGATATTGCTGTAACTAGTTTGTAGATGCTAGTGGTTTTTTATTAGTTTCCTCTTTATTACCTCATCATCTACCATGTTGCCTACGCTTTGTCAAGCACATAAAATTAAAATAAACGAGGGTCATTCCAAGATTAGCAAACATGCTTAGAATAACTTCTATTTGAGTACTAAGCAGAGAACCTTTGACATAGCCTGCTCCTCCTCCTGTAGTTATCCACTGAACTACCTATGCACACCCTTCGACTTACTCATCTGATTTATGAACTATCCCGGTTTTAATTACTGGATTCCATACAATTGGGTCAATAGGTTTTCCAGTCACACCTGTACTTTGAAGTGTAGTGAAACAAGTCTGAATGAAACACTCTGTGTTGATAAACTCTGAACCACCAAGTTCCATGCTTGTAACATTCTGAGATTTTCCTTGGCAACACCTTGGTCATAAAGCTTTACAGGATATAACGGTATTGACTGAAATAAAACTTAGTTTAGACAATTTCACTTAGACTACTATTAGTCAACACAATGTTTCTACTCACACAATCTAATGCAAGGTTCTGAATGGTAAGGAACTGCAGTTAGCACTTGTGCTTCAGTTGAGTTTTATTTCATTTTAAGTTCATATTTCAGAACGCCAGCAGCAGAAGGGATGTCTATGAAAAACACAGTTTAGCCATCAAAACCTATGTAAGCTGCATTCAACCGAGTGCTTTGTGTCATTGCTGTAGCTCTCATCCTTCATAGCACTATTCTCATCCTACTAATGTCAGAAGATACCGTCCTAAAGTTACACTACAATAGTCTTCAAATTAGGAGTTCTCTTACTTGCTGCTGTAAGGTATTCTGCAATATTGTGTGCCTTTTTTTAAAGTAGGGTGGGGTTTCATGAGTCAGCTGAGCCTACCTAGCTTTCTGCTAAAAGGAACAGCTTTATTCACTCATTCACGAAACTAAGGAGTCTTGAACTGACTCCTCATTTCTGCTTAATAAACTCGGCATAAAACTAACCCAGCATTCAAGAAAATCTTTGCTACTTTATTAAGCTGAAATAGCGTGCTTGGGGCAGGGGGTGCAATGTCAAAAGCCCCACATTTGGGAGGAAGATGACTGAGATCATGTGGTGACAGCTATTAAGACAGCTCACTTACTCAGGACATCTCACTCCAAACAGTAGTAACTATATTGTCCCTATCAAAATGACTTAACATACAGAAGTATAATCAACCGCACAAGGAACAAGACAGGGAACAGGGTAGGTATTAGTTCTGGAAGTATAGGAGGGCAGAAATAGAGAATGCAACCATGAACCAACAGTGTTTATTGCTGCAGAAAAAAGGCAACTTGGCAAATATTCAAGAAGGGAAAGAATCTATTGTATATGAATGACATTGATAAGGCACCACCTAAAGCACAGTATCTGTAGACACTGTAGAGTCCAGCCAGAAAATATACAAATGAAAATTTAAAATATCAGGGTTGCTTCATATAACAAGTAGAAAACTGAAAAAAAGATTATTTTGAGTTACTATGTCTACCTTCCAATGAATTTATGATTGCTTGCACATCCGTAAAGGGTATTAAGCAGAGCAATAGTTTTCATATTCCTTTTTTCAACACCTAAGGCTCAGATGAAGCATATAATCTATTTTACTCATTTCCAAGGGTAAACAAAATATCTTGCATTAAGTTTTATGAATGATTTTTCATGTGGAGCTCTGTAAAGTTACTGAGTTTATATATGCTACCTTGTTAAGATGAGGCAGACAGAAATAAGGATTTTTCAGATAAGGAGATAGGACAGTAACGCTTAGCATTTAACTCATTAACATCTACATTAGCATAGTAGAAATCAAATGCAATATTTTCTACATTTCTGTTTTAACTTCTAAGTCAGGGAGTTATTGACAGTTATTATTAACTCTGCACATTATCATTAAGTTACTAAAACACCCTGCTAATCAAATCACACAGTTATCTTCTTCACTATTGTACTCCTAATTCATATTCTCTTTTATCACCAGATTTCTTCTCAATAAAGAATCCACGAACCAAAACAAATGGCCTTTCAGTTATCTAGGATTCAACAATTAGCAAAGCAACAGGTCATACTGCTTTAAAATTATTTTGTAGTTTGCACTAATGCTTTATTTGGAAGTGAAGCGCAATGCCATTACACTATTCAATAGTCATGTAACTGAAGACTTAGTAGGAGTTAAGTGCTACTTGAATTGCAGTAAGAGAGGGCAGAGGATTCTTTCCTTGTTGGAAGGAACAACAGGATTTCAAAACCTGACATATCTTACACTGTTCATAACAGGTGGAATAGCTTAAAAATCAAATAATTTGTGTAAAATACATAAATGTCACGTTTTCCTGCTATTTACAGCTATCACTTCAGTAACCATTACTGGTTTTGAGAAGGCAGATCAAAATGTCTATTAGTAGGAAACTCTTGTTTCAGATACTCTTTTTCATTAAATTCCTAATGCAGAACATACAGAGCATTTAAGTTAAATATAGGCCCAGACTTTCATTGAAACAAAAATTATGAGCAAGTTCTTTCCAGTGTTGGAAGAGACAAGAAGGATCACTGTGAGTTAGCAACTATGAGACCTCTTATCTTGGCTGTCAATCAGCAGCCACAAGCTGAAAGACTGAATTCTTTCTGCTGGACTGATTTATTGCCTCCACAAAGTTTCTTGTTCCAGGCAAGACTATTTAAGGCTGCTCCTTAAAGAGTTTTGCTTGGCATAATATAATAAGATTAGGACTTTCATAAACATGCTACTACTCAAGTCAAAGTCAGTCTGACATTTTATTTTCTAGTATACAAGAAAGGGCGTGAAGCTTTCAGGATCTTTTGACTTCATAGAAAAAAAAATATTCTGAAGGGTTTTTTTCCCTCATTGCAAATCATCAGTAGTAACACAGAATTTTTTAGTGTTGTTAGTTTAAATCTAAACAGTGTGAGATATAGTGAATTTCTGGTCACATATCTTTTGAGAGTGTTTATTGAAATATTAACATAATTGATGTTCAAGAGGAGAATCCATGTAAGTGCTCTTCCAAAAGACGGTTGAGTATTCCTAATTGGGAGCAAATTGCAGTGGCATTACAGGACAGCAAAAAGGAATTCATGTATATTGAGGTCCTAGGGGATAGTTTTAAAGGAGAGTCTGAACACAACTGATTGCTCTCCATTAAGCAAGACTTTCACAAACACTGTTACAGATTTTCTCCAGGGGACTGAAAGTGTGCATCTCCTATATAATATACTTCATTAGAACTAAGTGAGAGTCACCATGTGGTTAGGATTCAAAATTTCAATCCAGTAGCCATCAGGATCCTGAACAAATGCAAGTCCTTTCATTTTACCTGTTAGGGAGGAAAAAAAAAAAAAAACAAACAAACAAGATAAAGTTAAGACTCTATGACTAGTTCTTAACATCAAATATGACTACTGTGAAAAGTATTTTTCCTTTTTTAACTTTTGCATGAAAATTAGTTCAAATTTAGACAGCTAATTCTGAAAACATCCAGATTAGTTTTTAATCAGCATTAGATCTTTGTATGCTAAATTGTCAATATTACTCTGAACAAAGCTGTAGTTTGAAGTCACTTTGGAATTCTATCTTTTATTGATTGAGTTTTCTGCATATGTCCCTGTAAGTGTTCATCCTCTAAATCCAGAATATATTCTTGTGCTCCAGGATGTTTTGACCTATTTTGTTGAACTAGCTTTGCCAGTATAAAATCCTGCGCTCCTCTGCCCTGTTCATCTCCCATCATTCCTGCCTCCACACTGAAGTTTTATGTTACTGATTTTGTTTGTTTGTTTTTCCCCCCAGATGTGGTTTACAGTACACATTTGCATCACTTCATAAAACAGAGAAATGCAGGGCAGGAATATTTTAAATTTTACTGTTGGAAAAAATATTCCTCATTAAAACAGGGTCCCCAAAAGTTGCCTTAAACAATAGATTAGGATAGCACAGCTTAAAATGTTATCTTAAAGTGTTAACCACACACTTTTAATTATACTTGCTCTATTTATTAGGCTATTTACTGTAACAGAACCAACCTAATTCTTAATATATTATAGTTACAGAAAATTCTGAGAGAATACTAGATATTTGACTCAGTAATGTAGGGAAAAAAATAGCATTACGTCACTCAGCCTGCTCCACAAACAATGAATGTGAAGTTCAAGACTACTTCCTCCTCCTTGGCATTTGCTGCATCAATTTTATTTCTTAATGTTAAAGAACAGCCTTTGCTCTCACCCCCACCCTTGACTGCTTCAAGAGTTCTTTCCTGTGATTTATTCCATTTACAGTCTAAGCTTCCCTCCCCGCCTAAGAACTTAGAGCTGTGCAGTGATACAGAATCAAAGTCAGGAGCTCTCACTTCAACTCCAACTTCAACTTCACCTTCACCAGGTGTTGAACAAATTAAAAAGGGCTCAGAAACTCTAAAGTGCTAGAAATACTAAGTTCAATTCTTAAATCAAGACATCTGTGTTCAAGTTAAGTTTTCAGCTGCACTTCTTGTATTTGTTTCAGCTGAGAATACAGTGAACAAGGAAAAATATTGACTTGCATTTCTGATCAAGACTTACCATCATCTGGTTTCTTCACAAATTTCACTCCTAGTTCTTCAAACCTCTTACAAGCTTTATAGACATCAGGGACAGCAATTCCAATGTGTCCTGTGCAACAAGGTAAAAAGAGTGAAGTACACTGTAAGTATTGCTGGGTGCTCCAGGAAAAAGTTTCTCAGCATTTCATCTTCTGCAAAAAGTTTACATGCTGTAGTTCACATAAGGTATAACTGTGTACAAGAAAAACATTGCTTCCAGAAAGAAGAGCATTTTGGGCATTAACATTATTCTCCTTCAGAAAGTTGGCTTTTTGATAACGCCTTTTAAAATAGGAGCTTTAGAGTTAAAGTATCTTGTATTGTTTAGATGAGACTATTATCTAGAGTAGGAAAAAATAAGTTTTCAATCAAACTCTTTTATCTCTATTTCCTTTCTCGAAGCATGCCCACATGTCGTGGTTTAACCCCAGCCAGCAACTAAGCACCACACAGCCACTCGCTCACTCCCCCCCCCAGTGGGGTGGGGGAGAGAATTGGAAGGGTGAAAGTGAGAAAACTCATGGGTTGAGATAAGAACAGTTTAATAATTGAAGTAAAATGAAATAGAATGGTAGTAGTAATAATAATAATATAATACAATAATAATATACAAAGCAAGTGATACACTATACAATTGCTCACCACCCACTGACTGATGCCCAGCCCATTCCTGAGCAGTGATCGCTTCCCCCCCAGCCAGCTCGCCCCAGTTATATACTGAGCATGACGCCATACGGTATGGCATAGCCCTGTGGCCAGTCTGGGTCAGCTGTCCTGCCTGTGCCCCCTCCCAGCTTCTTGTGCGCCAGGCAGAGCATGGGAAGCTGAAAAGTCCTTGACTGGTGTAAGCATGACTTAGCAACAACTAAAACATCAGTGTGTTATCAACATTATTCTCATACTAAATCCAAAACACAGCAATATACCAGCTACTAGGAAGAAAATTAACTCTATCCCATCTGAAACCAGGACACCACATAACAGGATTTTGTTGCATTTCCTCAGTTCAACAGTACGAGGAGTTTATCATTAATGCTCTATTTGTAGAGACTAACACTAGCACTATGCACGGCCTGAGCTTACAAATCAATTCAGAAGCTTTAAATGTCAAGTGGCTAGATTGAGTATGAAACTTATTTCATGAGCCAGTGACCTTTCGAGCACTCAAAATATCAAATCGAGCCACACAAATACTATCCTCAGTGCTACAGACAAACAGAATTCTCCTTCTAGCTTAAAATGGGTAACCAGTGGATTATAAAATAGAAATGCAAATGTAAATCAGTCTAAACACCATGATAATTTGATACATGAGCAATTACTGTTCTTCATTCGGTAGTTACTATAAGCATGTGTTTGCTTGCCAAAGGATTAGATTCTTTATAAAAAGTGTAACTGTGGCTCATTACTCTGAAACACATTTGTTTACCTATTTTCACCATCTTTCACAGCATACATGCTGGAAGAAGAGAGATAAAGGTTGAGATGCAAGTTCCTTTCTTTCCTAGTGCTAGTACATTTCCTTCAAAGTAACCTACTAGAAAAGTCTTTTCAGCCATTACAAGTTTAAAATATTTTCTCTACTAGTTCTCATAAAAATAAAGCCTACAGTATATACTTACCCAATAACCTCTGCACAGAATTTATACAGATGTTTTATAAAAAACAGTTGAAACTCCATTTTTCCCCAATACACAAGAGAAAAAATGTAATTACAATAAACCAAAGCTTAAAAACTACAAACACAAAACTAAAGACCTACCAAATCCTCGGGGATCTGAATTGCCATTGTGATAAGACTGATTTTCATCATTTTCAGTGCCCCAGTTGCTGTAAGAAGTAATTGTTACATATTGAAGAAAAGCATTGAAATTAACAAATCCTAAATGTTCAGTTTCCTCAGGAGGATAAGTTGTTTATCCTAAGAAACCAGAGAATTTCAGCTGTGGGCTGCATTCGTTAAACTATCAAGATTTTCCCTAGTCACAGATCCTAGGGATAGTCTCGGGGCTAATCCACTCACGTTCGCAGCCCTTCACTAGCATTCAGGTTCTACAGCTGAATGAGTCAGAGACGCTCCTGTCTCATTCAGATGAGCGAGAAGGTTGCGCTGCATGAGTCAGTTTATCTACCCACCACTGGGGATCAAACAGTGAGGGTAGCAGGTCCTGAAGCCAAGCAAGACAGTAGGGTATTTGGGAGATTCTTTCTGCACAATTACAACGATTAGTGGCATTAACCAAATTGTCCTCTTTACGGGAAGTGTATGTTTTGACTTAATACCTCTTTTGATTAGATTCCACAAGCAATATTTATCCATTATTAGGATGCTCTGGGGATCGAAAGGAAGTTCTAACCACATTGGGTTTTCCTAAATTCTGTGGCTTCCCTACCCAGATGGCATGCATACTCAAAATACAGCAAGCATTATTTCGTGTCTGTGTCCACTGTTCACCTAGCAGTTTGAAAGAGCTCTGGAAAGAGAAATTAAGCTTGCCAAGTATCCAAGATCTCAACTGTACTTTAAAGGTATATGACAGTGAAGATGTTTCCACAGGAATGATTAGATTTTTATTCAATCCAACAGGATTTACACTCATCCACTTCTGTTTAATCACTGTTAGCTAAATGTCATCTCTCATTATATTAATACTTACTGTGTCAGTTCAAGTGTAGCTTTTCTAGAGAAGGTCCAAGCTGTTCTCTCAGTTTTGTCTTTTGGGATATCATTTTTATCTTCATACGCCAGGAAATAGAGCGAGAACTTCATAGTAGGAAAGTCAAATTTTTGAAGCAGTCTAAATGGCAACAATTATTTTGAAATAGTAACTTAAAAGGGTCATCAGGTAGCTTGCAAATAAACCAAGATGCTTCCCCCATGGAAGAATCATTGCTGTGATTTTCTGTCTTTCTAACTGTAATGCACGTCTTAAAATACGTACATTTCGGATTATCACATAGAAACATTCCAGAACAGATTACAAACCTACAAAAATGAGAAGAATCAGATGCTTAAAAGCCAAACTATCAGTAACTGAATAGCAAAGCCAGTACAAAGGCTCAAGTCTTGAGGTTGCCACTCTTGTTACTTGTCCATATTTCCTCAGGAAGATCTTTATGTTTATCCACTTTAAAACATCACCAAGGAATAAAAAGATTTACTTTGAAACTTATTCATTCTGGGGAGCTCACTGGCAGCAGACAAAGTTTAAGAACACAGCAGGATTAAAAAACAAACATACCTTTAGATTGAAATATTGTTACAATTTCCATAGCTAGGTATAATTATATAATCCATTTCAAATGTGACAATCAACTAAAAAAGACTTGAGGTGAGAAAAAGCTGCTTATAAAATTTATCCCTTTACTAGATGCAAGAAGTCACACACTTTCCTGTGAAATATTTGATACATGTCTATTTTTACCTAATTTCCAGAGATGGTGTGGCATACTTCAAACTATTTTTATGTAAGATGTTAACCAGAACAAGTAGGCATGCAAAATAAATCCGATTTCCTTTTTAGCTTACCTAGGTATTTAATTTTTATTTTCTCATACCCGCATCTTCACTAAAGTGGAAGTAGTTTATTTTACTTTATTCTGGACTCATTTCAAGATGTTTAAAAATATGCTAGAATTTTGTTTTAAAATAACTCATTTCAAATGCCAAGAACATGCACAGAGCCTTAGCATAAACACACTAGGCTACTGCAGGGCATCTGCCTCCCAACAGCCTTCTCCAAAAGACTGAGTCTGGACCTTGTCTCCAGCTTCCATTGCCTTGGTCTCTTCTGACCGGAGATGGTCATAACCCACCTCTGAGAACTAGCAGAAAACTTAATTTCAAGATTTATAGCAATGACTCCTGATTATAAGCACTGTCATAAAAGTTACCAGTTAGCTGCAGGCTCAGTGAGGAGGAAGTAAGCAAGTTGTACACTGATAATTAATGACCTATTTAAGAAAGAAAGAAATTTCTAGTCAAGGCCAGTATTAGTTCATTTGCAGCTTAGGCATTAACTGTGCTGTGGGAGTTCTCAGAGTTTGCCAGACTGTCCAACTGGGCATCAGCTGATGGGCCCGCATTGTTCATGTAGTTAGACCAATTAGTATAATTACATCAAAATAACAAAAACTTTTCAGAAAAATAGCAGGAAAAAACAAACTTATTGTGGCATATAACTTCTACTCACGTCATTCCAAGAACCCTTGTATAAAAATCCAGTGACTTCTTAGGATCCTTTACTCTTAACATTGTCTGCTGCAACAAAAAATCCTGGGGGGAAAAAAGGTTTATTATTTATACATCAACGAGAATTTAATTACAGGTATTAACAAAAATGTCAGTTAATAATGAATCGAAAACTAGCAGGTTTAGAAGTAACAAATAGAATACTACATTAAGTGTAAATAAAACCTTTTGTCCTGATCCTACACGTACAGATTTGTGTTAAATAAATATGCCTTTGTAACATAATGTTTAAAATAAATAAACAATACCACCACTGGTATCACTCAATATATATTATCAGTGGTATCAAAAAAAGAGCATCATTATCTTTATTATTCTTCTATGGAGCTGTACTGCACATGAACCACTTTGCAAGCAAGCATACTAGGCACGTGAATATTTGATACTGGGCATCACTGTAGACACCCAATTTAAATAAAGCTAGACTCCTGAAGTCATTACATTTATTATTTCATTGCACAGGTGTTGAATTTCTGTCAAGCTTGATGATATCTTGGCAGCAAAACCGGCCTGCAATTCTGTAAGGGTGTTTTCCTCAAGCCACAGGGTAACCTTATATACCAAGGGCTAATGAACAACTAAGTGGATGAAAAGTGAAAGGCAGGATAGCCTTGACAGATGTATTAAAAAAAAAGTGTAGAACAACTGAAATAAAATTATAAGGTTCTCCTAATAAAAAATAAAAGTGTTTGGGGTGTTTTGGGGGATTTGTTTTGCAACCCTGGCACGCGCTGGCCGAAGAGCCCCCGGAGCACCCGCTGGCTCCCCTCAGTTGCAGCCTGACCGACGCCCAGCGCCCCCGCACGGGCGCCGGCCCGGCCGAGCGCGGCGCGCCAGGCCCGGCCGCGGGGCGGGACGGGGACGGGGCTCACGGCGACCGGCCCAGCGGGTCCGCCCGTCGCCACGGAACGGGAAACGGAGCCGGGCTGGCCCGCGCCGGGACGCTCTCTCCACACAAGGCGGGGCGCCGCACCCCGAGCGTCCGGGCAGCTCCCCGCCGAGCCATCCCCGGCCTCCCCTCTCGCTCCCCCACGCCCGGACCCTTCCCGGCCCCATGCCGCCTCCCATCCCGGCAAAGAGCGGGGCGTGGGGGGCACCGGCTCTGCCGCGGCCCCGGGGCGCCCTCGTCATCCCCACCCACCCCACCTTGGTGCTGGCATCCGGCTCCGAGCAGGCGCCGTAGGCTGCCTCGTCGCTCAGGCCGCTGAGCTCTGCTGGGGCCGCCATCTCGGGAGAGGAGGAGAGGAGGAGGCGGCGGCCGCGGGAGGGCGGTGCCCCGCTCCGCCCCGGCGGACGCCCCTGCAGGCGGGCCGCTGCTTGCCGGGGACGCCGGAGGCGGGCTGCGAAGGTGCTGGGTCCGGTCCGGTGCTGCCCGTTCGTTCCTATAAGCATCAACGGGACTCCCCGACTGCGGAGTTCCTTAGCTGAAGCGTGGAATGACAGCATGGATCCCCCGCGCTGATATGACGACGCGTCCCTCTAGCTGCCGCTCGCAGGCACGGGGCACCATGCAAACGCCTAAAGCAGCCGTCGGTGCCCAGCTCCAACGGAGCGGTGCTTTTTCCGTAAATCCTCCCGACGGGCGGCATCTTAGGGTGGTCTGGAAACCCGGCCTTGCGCCTCCGGGCCCGCTTGCAAACGCCCCGGCGGTGCGCCCGTGTTGGTATGGAGAGGTGCTGGGTTCTGCCCTTGCCTACGGGCGCGGGGAGACTTCCAGCCTGACACCCTCGGGAGTTACGCGGTGACATTTCAGTGTAAATTACGTCAGGTCTGAAAGAGAAGAATAATCTTTCAAACACTCGGCATGAAAGACAGGATTGAATACTCCGGGAAAAAAATACACTTAATAATTGAGAGAAAAGCACTTTTGCAGTGCAGCGCTCTCGCTGCCTTTCCTAACTTCCATAGATACATTTAAAACCAACTCCTGAGAAAGGGAGTTTGCTGCACGCCGCTGCGCAGAGCTCTTCGGTGCCCAGCACGGCCTTTAGGATAGAATTACGGTTCGGCTTCTGGGGGTGAGATTTTGATGCGCCGCAGCGGCCGGTGGCGCAGGGCAAACCTATGACGACTGGCCGTCTCCCTCCGCCGCGCTATATAGCCCCAGCACCGAGGCAGAATGCCTCGCCGCGGAAGAATCCCCTCGCGGCAGGCGTTGAAGCGCTCGCTCTGGCAACCGGCGGCAACGGCCGGCGGCCGTGCGGTTGGTGGGCTGCTGCCCGCTCCCCGGCCCGTGAGGCTCAGCTCCAGCCAGGTCGGTGAGGCTCTTTGCCTGCATCTCTCTGCCAAAGCCGGAGTGCCGGTTAAGGCACCTCAGCTGTTGAGAAGAGAGCCAGAAGTCATTATCCCTCATGCTCTCTGCTTGGGAGTTCTCCACTTTTCCTTCCCTCCTTCACCTTGTCCTCCTACCTACCTTCTGAGATCTGTGCTGGAAAACAGACTCGCTTTTCTTACATGAACAGGTATTGTAGACAAGGTTTAGGGAGAAGAGGAAAGAAAGTTTTAATACAAAAGCACATCAGCTGTTACAATTAGGATAGGTGGACAGCTGGAGTTCATGCTGTTTTTTTGAAAAGCATTAAAATCTCGGCTGAGTCACCAGACATCTTGAATACAGATGTCTGGAGGGTGAGGGAGGATGCCACTGTACAATGTAGCCTTTATTTTTAAAGAAAGCCACGAGAACCCACCTCTCTCATCTTGAGCTTCAGGGAAAGGTATCAACTTTGCTGTCCAGCTTCAAGAGGACCAGTTAAAAGGCATGGAAATTAACATCCAACCTATTCCACCTGAGCGTCGAGGAGGAAAGTACCACTGCTAACCTTACAGATGACCAGCCCAGTCAGATAAACATGAAGGAAAAGAAAGGAATTAACTAATTTAGATTTTAAATTTTCTTTCTTTTTTTTTTTTTTTGGTGGCTTTCCTAAGTTGTTTTTTCTTTGTATTTTTACTTTGAGAAAGAGGCAAACATTTTCTATAGCAGGTGATTGCATGCCAAAGTCCGTAGAACAGTGGCGACTTTGTTAATTGTGGGCAAAAATAAGGAGCTAGTAATGGAGCACCAGGTGTTGCTTTTCATGTCAGCCTTGCTTCTGATTTTCTATTTCCTGAATCAGGCAATAGTGTTTAAATAAGTATGTAACACAGGTTCACTTGTGGCTGGGTGCCCTAAGGCTCTGTAAGAACTACTAGGTAATTCCCGATAGTTATTTTAATTCTTACAGTAATGGTACTCTGAGTAGAATAACACTTTCCATGCTTTTGTTTTTATGTGTTCTCCTGGGTATGACCTTAATGGTGTATCTTAACATTTGTTTTATGAAGTATTTATGCATTATAACATCACCATGAAACTGAACAAGCTATTTTTAGAGGAAAAAATTAGACACAAAGTGAGGACTTTAGGTATAGCACTACTGGTGATGACAGTACCTGAAAACTAATTGCTCAATTCATGTGTAGATTTGAGCACACTCGATAAAACATTTCATTTCCTACATATATTTATGAGTGTTAAGATCTACCAAATGGGATTGATGGTAGCCAGCACACGCAAGTGGATGAGTGTGCCCCATAACAGGAAAACATGGGGAGAGAGGATTTAGATGCTTCTTTGTAGCCCTGAATTATGGGCTTGGGATTCACAAACCAAACCTTTCCTAGGCTTATGTGTTAGTGGAGTAAAAAGGGAAAGAAAATGGAAGGAGCCACCTTTGCATAAGAGCCTACTGCTTAGAAGTCAGCCAGGAATATACTTGGTTTTGGGCCGTTTTAGAAATCTTCATCTAGGACAATTAACCTGCTAGTCCCTGGCCGCAAGGAGACGGACTGAGAAATTCCCTTCCCCTGTTGAAGAATGGTATCCATTCCCTATGAACTGCAGTGTTCCAGGGTTTAGGCACAAAATTAAGAGAAAGCCTGACTGTTTCATTATGCTGAAGATGTCTGATGCTAAATTATTTTTTTTCACTGAAAAAACACTACCCAACACCCTCCATCTTGCATTACTTCTGCAAACACACATGTTAAGAATATTATGCATGGCAGGGCATTTGTATAGAAATCATGTGTAAGTGCTTATGTGAGCAATGCTTTAAGACCTGGTATGGAAGTGTACGCAAGCCTTTTTGTAAGCTCAGTTGCTGAATATGTGTGTATATTTCGCAAGCTGAAGTTTAAACAAATCATTTATATTCTAAACCATTTTTATTTCTCAGTAATGAGATATTCAGTGAAAGTATTAATATTTAAAAAAAAATATATAGAAGGATGTCCACCAAATATAAATGTATGGTAAATTATTTTTTAAAAAATCTGTAATCACCTTCAGCTTGACATTTGTAACCTATCATAAAATGTATATAAATGTCTGTTACCTTAAGAACTTGAAGAGGACAGGAGACTATTAAATTTATATACAGAGGAAGTCAGTTTTGAGATGCTCTGGTTTTCATGTTTTTATTCCCTACCTTGCTTTTCCTTCTGGTTGTCTTGAAAAGGTAGACTTGAAAAATCTGGCTTGTTATAAACACAATTTTTTTTTTTCAGATTTCAGAATGGAAGGGGTACAAAAAAATAATAAAGAAAGTTCAAACACTGGAGAAGATGCTGGGACCAGTCCTGCTGCCACAAATAGTGATGGGCCTAATCTTACTGCAGAGACTTTTGTGCCTGCTCCCATTATACCAGAAGATGCTGTAGCCAGATCTATTCGCCTTAGTCGACAAATAGCAAGCTTTTCCTCTTCCCAAGATTCTTTTTCTGTTGCAAACCGAAGGTTATCTAGATTTTGCCGGAGCACTAGTGGAGTTCTGTCCTTGCAAGAAGTTTTAAAAGAAAAACAGGTTTAGTATTCAACCTTAGATCTCGAAATAGATTTCTGGTTCTTTTCTCAGATTATTATATTCAGTTTATAGTAATTATTTCTTTTTTCTTTTTCTTTCTTTTTTTAATTTCCTTTTTGTTTATAGTCAGTTCTTTTATTAGATTATTGCTAGTAGAAAGTGAGTGAGTCTTTGTTTTCAACGTTTGCAGTATTTTAACATTTTACTTTAAAATAATAGTGGAAGGAAGCAGGAGATATTAACTGAATAATTTACACTGAAGCAAAGCTGTACCCAGCTTAGTTCCTGCAAATATTTACCCACTCCAGATACTTTAGTTTTAAATTGATTTGTGACCTTTTTGTATTGATATAATAAATTAAAATACTGATTGTGAAAAATAAAACCAGTTACTATGGCACACAAATATCTTAAAATCTAGCTGTAGTATATTTAATGTTTGCTTTTCCTTGACGTATCCTCAGAGTTGACTTTATGTTTTATAATAATTCTCAATAATTTGTTCTTCTGTTAGCCTCTGAAAACTTAAAGATTTTTAAAGAGTAGGGCAGTTATGTAGTCTTATAATATAAGACAGTAGATTTCAGCGTTAGTTGCAAGTTAAGTATCAGGTCATTGTTGCAATCACTTTTTTAGTTTGTATTTTTAGTTTGAAAGACATGTTTAATGTTTTAGGCTCGATACAAAGAAGCAAGAGAATATCGAAGAACAAAAGTTGATGCTTCATATAAATACATATTTGAAGTTCTCAGTATCAGGCTAGGTTTAGACTTAACAACTGTGGAAGAAATGATTTTGGATGCCCCTTCGGTGAGTCTGTTCTGTATGTTTGTTGATTTCAGTTTTTAATTAAAATATGTAGCAAATTGCCCTTTTGATATGAAATGTTATCCATCATTTAGATTGTTTCTGCCAGAAAATGTGATTAATAAGGCACAGAACTCATCTAAAATGATACCTGACTAAATCATTCAGCTTAGTTTCCTGACGGATTTGCAGATATTCTCAGGGTTTTTGATTGTGGCTTTTTCATCTTTCTTACCTCAAGAAAAATATAATTACTGCTGTTATTTTGACCCAAGGGATTCTTGTCATCTCCACTAGTTCCAACAAGTTTCATCCATCTCAGGCTGACATTATTATATTCTAAAGATAGACTTTATTTGTTAAGCCAGTCCTCACTAAAATGCCAAAGATTCTGTGAAAATATGTGTAACTTCATAGAAACATTTTGAAAATTAAGTGTTCTTTAGTAATAAGAGGGAAGATTAATCCTGCACCATTTAATTAATGTAATTACATTTGGAAAGACCCATTAAATAATTTCCAGTTTTGAGTGCTTTTGTTTATTTTTGAATGTTTAAAAGATGGGATGAAGTGGGTTTGTAGAGCAAGTAGATGCCAAACCTGTGGGACTTGTGAAAGCTCAGACATTCTTTGTGTCTTTAGTGTTGTGTCTTTCATAGTGTTTCAAAGTGCTTAAACAAACAGGAGCAACCATCTAAACTGTTCTTTTAGTAGAGTATCAAAACTCAGCGTGGCTGTATGTGAAAAGATATGGCCCTTGCCTTCTCTGATTGCCTGACGTTATTTTTATCTGTTAGATATTTGACTCAGCATTCAAAACTCAGCCAGATATTGTCTCCTTTGAGCAAACAAATCAATTGTTAGAACTTCAGCTGTTGGGTTACAATCCAAATTTAGTCCCAATCCAAATTTGTTGTTTATTGCTCATGTACTGATATTTATATATCATAAAATGTACTTAAACAGTCCTGTTTTTCCTTATGCTTACACAACATAGAGGTGCTTTAAGTGTTGTCAATCAACATTTCCTTTTTTTACAGTTGCTAAATGGTATATAGGTTTAGATCATCCAAACTTCATGTAAAACTACTGTTCTACACTGAATTTGATTAATTCAGACACTTGAGAACCTCTGGGTTCTTAAGGCTTTTTTTTTTTTTTTTTCTCTTCTTTTAAAGTTTGGTGGCAGGGGGTTGCTGTCATCAGGACCATCTGAAAACTTTATGGTTGGAAATTTTCCAGTTTTAGTTTATTCATAAACAGCTTAGGCTGCTGGGGCTGCGTCAACATTGTCCTTTAACAAATTGTCAGTTAGTAAATTCCCATGTACGTATCACCTCTTTGACATCCGTGAGTTAAGTTTTAGCTTTTAAAGCGCTAGCCTGTATGTGTATTCATGCAGTGGGCGTTTGTACCACATGGAGTTGAACCAGACGCTATTTGCAGAAGCAGTAGCCACAGGGACAGCTCATGTCTTACCTCTTGTGTAAAATCATACAAGCCCAAAAGTTATTGTTCACCTTTCTCTTCCTCTCAAGTTGGAGTGCTTTTTGCGTAGTAGCGAAAGTAGAAAAGTAGTGAATCTTTCTCTGATTTTTGTCATTGCCCTTTCAGCACCTTACCAATTTTTCTTTTCTTTCACTATTTTTGGGGGGAATTTTTTTGTATTTTTCTCAGTTTTAACCCTGTTATTCACTAGCGCCTATTAACCAAAGTGAAAGTACAACATGCATTTCTAGAGCTGGCTTGCTTTTACTTCTTTTATTCTTGCACAATGTTGTCTTCTCAAAAGAGTGGGTTTAAATTCTGACCACCTGGGTGTCACTCATTTTCCTATCACTGTTCTGATTCAGATTTTATATTTGTTTATTTTGGGGAAAAGTCATGCTTATAAGAAATATACCACATCTAGAGGTGTATGCTTTGTACTTGAACAGGTGACGCATCTCCAGACATACTTGCTAGCTAAATTTCTGAATTTTTTTGATGGGGAGGAAACAGGTCTCACTACCAAGGTTGAGCCCTTCAGTTAGACAGCTTGAATGCCCAGTCACATCCTGTTGAGTTAGTCGTCCTTGCAGATAACTACAGAGACTGTGCAAGAAGCTGGATTTTGACCAGATCAATACCTTCTGATGTCCTCCAAACCTTCTTTCAGTGCTTTTCAGAGGGTTGTTCACTTCCTGCTAAATCATAGAATCATAGAATAACAGGTTGGAAGGGACCTCAAGGATCATCTGGTCCAACCTTTCTAGCACAATCTAGACGAGATGGCCCAGCACCATGTCCAGCTGAGTCTTAAACATGTTCAGCGTAGCAGAGTCAACCACTTCCCTGGGGAGATTATTCCAATGATTGACTATTCGCATTGTGAAATATTTACCTCCCCTGTCCAATCAGAATGTCCCTGGGAGTAACTTGTACCCGTTACCCCTTGTCCTCACCACGTGAATAACATACCCTGGTTTTACCAGGACACACAAATTGCCTAGGGCAGTTTGAAAATTCAGATTTTGGAAACCATAGCTATAATTTCAGGCAAGTTCTTGGGAATGATAATCCATACACCGACAGAGTTTGTTAGAAAGCTTTGCATCCTTATTACCCAAAGCACCTTGTATAACATGACAAAATCAAAATGGTCATCTAGAGACCTGTAGTGTTTTAGGGTGGCCAGCTTATGGACAGGTACAGCAAGCTAATTATGGGGCAAGATGGGCTCCCTCAGATGTGATCTCATTGTCCTTCCAGAGGTCAACAAAATGTTTGTCGTCATGAAAAGGTTTTGGAGCTAATGTGGCCAATTCATGTCTCCAGAATAAAATCCTCACGTGTCATGCTACTCCTGTTTTACAAATGAATCTTTTACATTTAGGGGTAGAGTAGCAATAGCAGGGTATGTCAAGTCATGCAAATCTGCTGTGTCTGTTTCTAAGTCTTTTATGACCAGTTACTTCCAGTTGATACTTTAGACTTACAGATCTCTGTGAGCAACAGAATATCCTCCAGTGTCTCTGCATGACTGGACAAGACCATAAACATTTGATATATAGTTATCAGGAGCTAGGCCACCTGTGTGTGCAGGTTCAGTACTTGAAGGCAGTATTTGAAATATCTACTGTGTTGTTTTGTAACTCCTCACAATATTTGACGATAAACATTACATGCCACCAAAACTTTAAACAGTGGCATGGTCAAATTATTTTTGCATGTCCTAAAGGCACATAAAAATTTAATATTTTGAATAACAAGTATTCACTTTTTGATTTAACAGTTGGAAGCCTTTGATTCTTTTTTTGCCAAGGGAGGAAGTAAAACATTGAAAGTTTTCTATCAAGAAGGAGAAGCACCAGGAATAGGTAAATTTTTAGCAATATTAATACAGGCAGACGTAATATTGCCTTCTATTGTTAATTTTGTTTAATGTTTCCCAGAATAAAATCTGGTTTTACTTGTTCATAATTTTGCAGTCTTTTGCTATAAGGACTGAAAATTCATATTTTTAAATACTTGCTTCAAGTTAAATTGTTTAGAAAAACTTCAGTCAGTTTCAGACATTCTTGGAAGGAAGGCTATAAAAAGATAAGTTCTTCTGAAATCTTAAAGTGGTTGCAACTTTTTCTTACAGGAGTTTTGCCCCCAGTTCATTAGAAAGTACTTTTATAAAACCTGTCTGAATTTGTATTTACTGTAAATATCTGACATATTTTAGTTTTTACATGCTCAGTAGAGAATTAGAATTTAATGTCTAAAATCCCTAATGACTCTCTAAGCACTGAACATGCTGTTCCCTTACCTATTTATATGAAATGATCAAATTGCATAGGCTTATATCCACAGAGGACCTGAGGGTATCTCATATTCTCTATTTTCTCACTTAGGCATGACATCTTGTTTGATAGGGTGAATGCAAATAAACAAAGTACCTCACTCACCAGCAAATTAACCCAGAATGATGGGTCTGAGCAAATTCTCTTTTCAATGCAGTACAATGTGCCAAATTTGCTTTGTAAGACATATGTCGTGTTTGGTGTAGATTTTTAATTTTGTGGTTAATTACAGCCATGGATTCTGCTGGTTTTGCTTCTCTTAACACTCAGAAGAAGAAAATAAATGAGTTCTGAAAATAAATTAGTTCTATGTTGAATTTTATTTCACTATATTTATTTTAAGCATTTTATAATACCCTTACTTTTAAAAATAGTGACACCTATGAAACTCTTTTCAGAATGCGGTCGGACAATTCCAGGAGTTGTAAAAGGAAGTAAAATGATGCAATTTTACGTGGACAATACACCACACAAATTCGCAGGACTATGCTTATTTTTCATTCGTTTTAAGAATGACAGCCCTATAAGTGCAAAAACTATACATGAGGTATTCTCTCATATATTTTAAAAACTAAAACCTTTAGAAATAGCTATTTTTGTTTCATTATTTGTTTCACTATTTTCACATAACTAAAGTTACTGGTAACAGCTTTTTTTGAATGTTAAGCTATATCATACTCTTTGCTCTTCTTTTTGTGTAGGCAATGAATAGCTGTATTACTTCAGCAAATACTCAGGATATCTTGTGAATTCACTGTCTTACAGGACTCTTGTTAAAGAAGTCAGCATTAGATTAATTTCTCATTCTCCTTGCTGTATTTGAAGAGGTTAAAGCCACTAAGTACATTTTAAGAAATCTCTAAACTAGAAGGACTTATTGAGAAGACATTATTGCAAATACGGGGAGAGGGAAAGTTTACTTGTACCTGTCTTATTTATGTATCTTTGAATGCATGAAATACACATTTATCCTATGTAAATTATATAGCATGAGTTTTTCTGCTTTACAAATATATAAGGCAAATTATTAGATAAGTGTGGGCTTCATTCTCATTTATAGCTATGCATCTTAATACTCAGCCAATGCTCAAGGGGACAGTAAATTGACAAGAAACAGTCCTATATATGTATCTTCTAATTAATATGATTTCAAATTCTTCAGACAGAAAATCCATTATTAATTTATATACTTTATATTATATATTAAAAATGTTTCATTCCTTTTGAGAGCTGAGAAGGTGAAGAGGGAAAAGCACTATTAGAAGTAAGATACAAGATCTGTCTTTATCAAGAGTCTCAAAATTGGTCATAAATATTAGTTTTGCATGAAATTCCTTACTGAAGAGATGAGAAAAGGAAATTTATGTTCTATGAAGTTTGTTACATGAAGTATGTTAATATTTGCTGACATGAAGGACATGTAAAATATTGGAATAATAAAAATAGAACTTGTAAAGTTTGGTTTTGGAGAGCAGACAAAATTTCATTTGATCCAAAGTAATATGCATTCAGTCAGATAATTGCTTCTAATATAATTTCAGATACTGACATTCAGAACATTTTTGCTACTTGCATTTTATTACTTAGTACTGAATTGTAGATGGGGACATTTAGAATATTTTTAATTGTTATGTATTGTTTAAAAAATTTCCAAACTTTCTGTATGATGGGGAAATAAGTGAAATTACAAAAATATAACCTGGCAGCCTTTAAAAACTATATTAAATCATTATTGACTTCCCTTTTTTGTTGAAAACAGTATCTTATGGTCACATTTTAAGTATTAGTATTTTGTAAAGATTTTGTCTCCATAAATTAAAGTTTTCATCGGCAAATTAGAGTACCTTTATAAAAAAAATACACTGATTTTATAATACTGTTTCCAGTCTAAGTTACTGCATTACTAACAATCGTTCTGTTACAATGCAGGATATATTCTTTGGTGTTTTGGATGCCACTGAAGGACTCCTACGTGGTGTTAGGAATATGATAGAAAAGATTTTTCTCCCTGCTATCCTTGCAACAAATAATTGGGGTGTTTTAAGTCAGAACAAACAAGATACAAAAGACAAACAGAATTTTGTGGAAACAATTAACAGATACCTATCATTTTTAGAAGGTAAGCATTGCATTTATGAAACAGTCAAAGTAGAGGAATTCTCCTTAAGAATTTCCATTTAAAGGCAGTAGCACATAGGTAAGGAACTTTTCGCATTCTGCAAGGAACAATAAAACGATCAATTACTTGCATAATAAATGCATGGGTAGATTATTTACTTAAGAAAAATTTCTAGTGATATGTTACTTTTAAGGAGGAACACTGGATTTAAAATAAGAATTTTCTGTCTTATGTGAGTGCAGTAAGATGGCTATTATATTGAAACAACACTGATTGCAGACATATATTCCCGAATTTAAATTGCTTACACTGGTAGAAATTAATTTTAGAGTCTTAATTGGTTCTGTATTGTAATTGTTTTTTTTTTTTTTTTTTTTCCCCAGGGGCTACAATAAGCATTGAAGGAACTGTTGAGTTGAAAAAAATAGATTACATTAATTTTTCTAAACTCCAGTCCTTTGAGAAAGTAACTGCAGCAGCTGATAATCCTGACATGGTTCGCCAGCTAGAAGAAGTACTTATGATATGGTATAGACAAATTGAACGGGTAAGCTGTTGTTTTAACACATCAATCCAGTATGAATATGGATAGATATTTATAAATTATGTATGAGACTTGCCTGAAGTCAGTTGAAGGCTTCAGCTGCATCTCATAACCTGAGTAAGACAAGTGCTTCACTTCTATGCACAAGTGAAGTTAAGTAGGTAGTCCTTTTCCCTAGGAACTTACAGTCTAGCAAGAATAAGAGTTTCTGAACAGTTAATACACAAATAATAAGAAGGAGAAGACAGAAGGATGCAGGAGTAATAACACTGGTGAGGATGACATATATATACAGTTAGGTGTACTCTATACATTACCTGTTAAGTTTCTGCTGCCAGTCATGGTATGAGATACTACTCTTAGAAAGATCTTTGACCAGGCCCATTAGTGCATTTTTTTATCCTGTGTAAATCCTACATGGTAAGGTCTCAGTTATCCAAGAAATTAGTGTCTGAGACTTCAGTGATAAAGCACAGAACCCTTTGTGAAAATAGAGAATCTGTGTAGACTGGGACATGCTCTACTTAAAAGGGCATACTATGGTTAGTGTGTTTAGCTCATGAGAATAAAAATGTAAAAGACATGTAAAAAGAGCTGACTGCATGTTTATCAACATACAAATGAGTATATTTATGACTTTATGTCTGATATTTAGTGTTTTTATTAAAATTGTTCTTCAAGTTTTTTACAAGTTAAGTTACATTTGGTGCATTTGAGTCCATAAATTCTAATTAAAGAAAAAAATATGGATTTATGCTGAGATTCACCCAGTTTATGACAGCAGTTGAACATACGTATTAGTTGCCTTAGTTTCATTTTAAGAATACGATTAAGTGCAATTCAGAATAACTGCAAGCTTGTTCCTTTTTAAGTTAGTATCCTCAGAGTGTTTCTTCTGTTCTTCTTTATAATGATTTTTCTATTCTCTATAGTAGACATTTGTTTTGTTTTGTTATTTTTCAAATTGTTTGCAGGTTCTGATTGAGAGTAAGCAGATGAGGAAAGAAGCTGATGATTCAGGTCCACTGACTGAACTAGAGCACTGGAAATGTATGTCTGCTAAATTTAATTTTATTATTGAGCAGATCAAAGGACCAAACTGCAAAGCTGTCATTAATGTTCTGAGTGTTGGACATTCTAAACTACTAAGGGTAATTCTTTTTTTCTTTTTTATGTTGTTTTTTTACTGTAATAGATGCAATGAAACAAAATAAATATTGCAAGTTTTGTCTAAGAGAGATTTCCTGAGGAGAATTAACAGAGGAAAATTTAGGTATGGTGCTGGTGTCCTTAATATATTAAGAGAAAGAACAAGACATTTCTAGAGATACAGACAAAAATTATCATAAATTAAAATAACTTTTATTGAGTGCTTTGACAGTGCCTTTTAAAGATTATTTTACCAATGTTTACTTCTGGCAAATCTGTGTAAGTTAAAGAAATAGTTCACTATGTATGAATTTTTTTACAGTACTCTTTTCCCTCTAGATGTGGCAAGAGTTAGATGCCAGAATCACAGATGCAGCAAATGAATCAAAAGATAATGTGAAATACTTACGCACACTTGAAAAAGTTTGTCAGCCACTTTATAACTATGATCTTGTAAGTATGCCTTTCATCATTCTTTAAGCATAGTTTTGGTATTTACATAGAAAGCCCAGAGCAAAAGAAGTCTTATTTGTATTTATTTAAAAGTAAATTATTCTAGTTTAATTTTCTGTTTTTCTAATTTTTCTGATTTTTTTCTAAACACCTCTCAGGTTAAATGTTAATGCATTAGTTTATTATATATGACATAAAATATAATATTTTAAAATATGTATTTTATCAATAAACAGAAATACATATGATTGCCTAGTAAGTCAGTCCTGCTGCCAATATTATTTTTAAAATGAGCTAAAACAGGTACATATTTTATAATACAAGAATCTCAAAATATGTCTTTCATTGAAAATTCCGTATGTGTCAGTGAATAATCACACACCTGTAACCAAAGTACCAAAATTTCAGTTATATAGAGAATAATGAAACCTAATGAGGTCCTAAATGGGTAAAATAATATTTTGGTATTGAAAACAGTATTAGTTGCTTCTATTTGCAGAAGTACCAGCTAGTCAGAATTTAAATAATTGCTTGTCAACGTACACTATTCAGCTGTAGTTCAAGGTATCAGTTATTAGGTATATTAACTATTAGTTATTATAACAGGTATATGTTTCTAATGATTGTTGCAGACTAGGATGGAAGGAGGAAATAGCATAGGAAAAAATTGCATGTTCTGCTTTGTTTTTCAGTTCTTGTTTTGGTCCTACCTACCTCCAGTCCTCTGTCAGGAAGTGTTTCATTTCTTTTGAATTTCTGGCAGCTTAGGACCCTACTTCAAAGTGTTAACTGAGGGGAAACAAAAAGACTGTGATAATGTATGACATAGAGCTGATACTGCATGGAATAGTAGGAGAGGAGTATGATAAACAGTATTACTAAGCTCTTTATCTTCAGCTCTTCAGAGTATCACTAGAGGGTGCCAGGTACCAGGCCATGATGATGAGCTGCTTCATAGGAGTTATTAAGATAAAAATCTTTTTATCTTAAACAAAGACACACATTTCTGGGTGGAAACCCATTAAAGAGTTCATCATTTTACTAGTACGGGATAGTTAACTATAGTTCTTTGTTTAATCTGGAACAGTTTGGATACATCTGAATTTCCGTTTCATCTCTTGGAACATTGTTCCAGAGATCAAGGTAATTTAGGCAGGATTTTCCATGGTATTCAACTTAAAAATAATGACATCCAAGTTAAATATATCCTGGTTTAAAAACAACTATTTTCAGGATTGAGTTCAATTTAATATCTGATATTGAAAAGTATTTTAAATATTAGTGGATCAGGAATGGAGTACATGCAGATTTAATATGACATTTAGTGTGCAGAAAATATGGCATTTAGTGTATGCCATATTACACATAGTCACATTTGTAGCTAAAGTGGGTTACTATATGAAAATTTAGACTGAGCATTTAACTTGCGGCTTTGAATCAAATAAATCTCTATACAGTCCAGTATTCAGGGTTTTATTTTTTGTCAAGGATTAAAAAAGAAAAGCAGTAGACTCAGAATCTCCTGATTCCATCTGGGGGGGGGGGTGTATGATGATGATGAACAACATGTGGACACTGAGGGTTGTTTACGTACCATATAGCCTTTCTTTCACACTCTTCTGCCAAATGCAAATGTCTGCTATGTCTATCCACAGTATCAGTGTGTTTACTTTGAGTTGGCAGCCCAAAGTTAATTCCAGGAGCTTGGCTTCTCTGTTGAGGGGTGACAGTCAAAATTACTTTTTCTTGATGTTCTGAATTGCAACTCTGATAAGTACCTGGTAATGTTAATGAATTATCATTTTTTCCTTTTTTTCCCCCTCTTTTCTTCCAAAATACTTTGGAATTGATTGAATTACAGGATACTTGTAATACCACAGTTTGATTTTAATGATATGAACAATGATTTCATGAAATGTGTTAAAGATTTAGATGTTTCATGTGATGATTAAACTAGGCACTCATTAATGAAATTAACATTGTGACAATTATTTCATGACTTTTGTGAAATGTCTGAATGTAACATTTAATATAATGATTGTTACCACAATGTAATTGCATAGAGTATATTTAACAGCTGTTCTTGAAGGAAAACAAAAGCATTAATCACAGACAACCACTGTCAACTGCCAGAAGAATACTTCCTTTTGTGCCAAAAAATGCAACCTCTACTTTTTGAATCAATGTTTGATTTTGATCATCAAAATAGCATATTAAAATATTCATATGAATATATTTAATCTGATTTCTTAGAGTAATAAAACTCTTCATCTAAGAGTTTTATTGTTTTTATTAGTTGAGGTTTAAAAATTTGTTGAGCATGATTAGCTTTTTTTTTTTACAAGAAACTTTTTGGTAAAATGCCATGACATTTTGAAGATTGGTTCATGTGATTTAAGGAAAAATGTAATTTACAAGTTGTCAATAGAATAGGAATATAGTTGCTAAGAACAGAAAGTAAAATTTTTCTCAAAATTCTGCTTTAAGGTATCAATGACACATGGAATACCAAACTTGATAAATGCTATACGAATGATTCACAGTGTTTCAAGGTATTACAATACTTCCGAGAGAATGACATCATTGTTTATAAAGGTAAATATATTAAATATAATATTCATTATAAAAATTATGTGATTTTTCAGAAAAAAACTCATTTTGTTTAAATCAGTAGGACATTTGTTAAAAAAATGGTAATTAATAGTGGTTTTCTGCATGGGAAAGGAAGAAGTCTGTTGATCAGGAGAGGATTGAACTTGGATTAGACACTTGTCTTCTGGAAGGAACTTTGTTGTTATTCTTGGTTCAGCAAAATTAATTTTTTTCTTATCTTCTTGATTAATCTCCTGATCTGAATTAATCTGCTCAGTTGTTTCATAAATCACTGAATCCACAAAGATTCTTTTATTATCAGCCTTGAAGACCTAATTAAGCAGATGGCCATCAGTATGACTAGGCTATTCCTCCAAAAGGCATGAAAGACAAAAGGTTCCTGTTTTCAGAAGCAAGTCATACTTGAAAAGTTAATTGAATCTCAGGCCATAAACTTTGCCACCTTAAACAGAAAATTAAGACCAGCTAGGTAATTATACCAGTGTCTTTTGCGGAATTCAGGTATTCACTGCAGGAAAACATGGTTTGTGTAATGGTTTTAGAACAAAAAAACTCCTTCATAACTAAAATACACACCTCCAGTAAGCATATAGGGGAAATTCATAGTAGACCCTCATTACATCACTTTTTATTTTATTTTTTTTTAAGAACACCCCAGGTTTTAGTGTAAAGTTTTGTTACAATTCAATCTGAACTAGGGTACTAAGAAATATGTGCTTTTTTGAGGCTACATTTATCCATGGCTGGGGCTGTTTTCCATACATCAGATGTTAGGTATCAATTATGCAGTAATGTTTATATTGCCTGTTATGTAATTTGTTTTTATATGTTTGTGTATTGACACGTGCTACTGTCTGTTATTTAATGGTCTAAGGGATTGAGCATTTCACTGCAGAGGCTAATAACAAACTGGTTATATGAAGCTGTGCTAAGAAATAGCAAGGAAAAAGTTCTGTTTTAATCCAGTGGCTTAAGGTCCCACTTACTGTTTGCTTCCATTTAGAGATCACCAGAGGTGACACTGGAGGTCCTATCTACAACTTCACCAGTCCTTGTATTACAGTGTGAGGCTGCCTTTGTTGCGGCAGTTTTCAGCCTTTATTCAGTTAGGGATTCTTAAGACCTGCTTACAGTACTCTCATGTGTCAGGAGAACTGTTTTGAATTGTTCACATTATTAAATAGAGAAAAAAAAAAAATCTGCCTGTAGCTGTTCTCTGATATGTGTTTTCTATACCTGCATTCACACCCATGGATTTTTGTGGTTGAGAAGTAGAAGAATGTTTTCTCCTTTTCATAGCCATGGGAGACCAAGGTAAAGGCATACTGCTAGGATAGAAAATTCTTTAATGGCAGTTTTTAAATAAGGATGCACACACTACAAAGTGTAAAGGTGATAACGTAAGTGAAGAACAGTTAGAGTTAAATAACTTCTCTTTGTTCCTGATTTACAGTTGGTGACATTCTGTGCTTATGCATGTGTGTTACTGGACTTATAGTTCTTACAAATACTACCTGGGACTTAAATACACTTCTGGGAGTGTTTTAAGGCTTTTTATAGGGTGTTTGTCATGTATATTACATGTATTATTTAGCCACTATATTCCCACAGGTGAAATTTATACGAACTCAGATAGTACTAATCCACGCCAGTGGGAATTTTGTTAGATTTTGCAAAACAGACAAATTTCCTTATATGCTTGAGATCTACTTGTTTTCGTTTTTCTGTGCTAGGTTACAAATCAAATGGTCACAACATGTAGAGCATATATTACAGATGGTGGCTTGTCTCGTGTCTGGGAGCAGGAGACATCAACAGTCATTGAAAAGATTAAGGTTTGTCTTTTGGTATTGTATTATTTACCTTTCAAACCTATTGATTACCTATTTATATGCACAAGAAAGTCCATATCAATATGTATCAAGTACTTCACACCTCTTTACTGTTTTATTTCATGATGCTTTGAGTGTTTTCCCATTTCTTAGCCCACTGGCATTTGTTGAAATTAGAATGGCCTCATCTTTATCTGGGTGGTCTGTCACTGACCTTGGAATTGGCATCTTCACCATATGTGTGACCAAGGAATTTTGTCATCCTGCATAATCCACATTCGTCCCTCTGGATGGTATCTGATATGGTACCATCTTCCTCTACCATGAGAAGCCTGCTATTTGAATAGACCCCTACTTTGTTACAGTAGCTCCTTCCAATACCAGATTTTCTTGGTACACCATGAAAGTTCAGTGCTAAGAGAGACTTACTCTTCTTGAGCTGTTGGTGACATATTAAGAACAAATTAAGCACATGCAATATGCCATGGCAAAATATGTCCAGCTGTGTGGTTACTGGTTGCCAATACTGACTTCATTTCCACCTTCTCCTTTATCAGACGTCAGCTACTGACTTCCTGTCTTACCCAGAAAGGCATAGAATTTCATAGTCCTTTAAAAATTAGGTCCAGAGGTACAAAAGAAAATGTATTGAATGTATCTCTCCTGACCTGACAGGATGATATGTTTCTAATAATTCATCTATTTCATTGAGGTCATCTTGTGACTGTTCTAAAGCTGATGAGCCGTCATTATTCTATGAGAGAAATATAAGCCCAGTTTCTAATCATGGTGATCAGTCTTCATTCAAGTATTTGTATATTCTTGAAGATCTGAACATTCCTTTCAATGAGGACCTTTTTTCATTTCCTGTAATTCATAGCCAATTGTTATATATACCTATATATTCAGACAGTCTGGTGACTGCCAGTATATTGTGATAAAATCTGCTTTCTGTTATCGAAGAACTGACAGAAGATTTTGTATTCCAATGATTATAGACTTTACTTTTCTTACTAGTCATTATTTGTACATATGATAAGGTCTTAGTATTCTAAGTAAATAATCAACTGAGAAAGATGGATTATTCTTCAAACTCACTATAACTCAGACTTGTCAACAAACATTAATTTGTATAACCAGTTTCCTTTAAGTCCCCTGGGAGTTCCAAACGGACTACCCTATTATGCCAAATTCCATTCTTATCCAGAGGACAGTCTGACCATTCTTAATTAGGCTACTGGCTTTTCTTAATATTCAAATGTCTCCTTTAGAGCAAGAGTCATCACCTGCTCTTCACTGGTCTCTAAACCACCCTTTACTTTAACAAGAACTAAAACTTCAGTTTCTTTTTTTGGTGACTCATTTCCCAGTGTTAAGTTTTCACTGTACCGTGCTACTGTATGTGCACGTGTTGCAAATATTTAAAAAACCAAAAAAAAACCCCAAAAAAACCCGCTGTATGTAAGTCATTACTCCCTGTTGACTGAAACTAGATTCAGTGATAATTAACCACCTTGGAATGACAGTAGGTTTGAGTTCTCCAGTCTCTCACCCATAAGCACAGCATAATGAGTACGGTATTTATTCCTTCACTTTTTAGGACTGCATGTTTCTACTGAAAGAATATCAGAAATGCTTTCATGAAACAAAGCAAGAGATTTTGGAAGCTCTAGGAGAAAAGACATTTGAAGTATCAGAAATGTACATTTTTGGAAAATCTGAAGCTTTTTGTAGGAGATTAGAAAAAGTGAGTATACTGTGTGCTGTTATTATTGATAGAGAAGAAGGGCTCCTCCAAAGAACAGTTTGACACTTGTCAACATACATGCTCTTAACCATCTTGTGAAGGAGTTTGTAACTCTTTATTGAGACAAATTAGGCACTTCCAGAGAGTAAGTCATCCCAATACTCTAGGCAGTTACTTCACAATGTCCTTTTGAATTTGTCAATTTATCACTGTTAATATGGAAAGAAATAACCTAATTGATCTAGACTTAGATCATTCTTTTAGGAGGTTTAAAATTATGTGAAAAATAACACACTTTTGCTTTTTTTAAATGGTGTCCTGAGGCATTAAAAACTCCTATTCTTCAGATGATTCTGCTGCTCGGTGTGGTCTTAACATTTAGCTTGCTAACCCAATGAAAGGATTTTAAACTAGCATTCATAGAGTTTGCGTGGAAAAGATAATAGGTGCTCCTTGGTGCAGAATGAGGTCAGACAAGGGATAAGAGGATAATGGGGCAGTCATCACAGGGTAGGAATTCTGAGAGTCTGATGTTTTTCCTTATCATGCAGTATATATACTAATCTGTATTGTTGGGGGTTTTATTCTGTGAAATCTCTTTGTGTCATCAGTATGCATATGTCACGATTTAACTCTTTTTTCATATGACCCTATTGAATCCAGAAGTCAGATATAAAAAAGAAACACTTTACCGTCAAGAAAAACGAAGATGATTTTACTTTGTATTAGGTTGTGGTGAGAATTAACCATGCTCTGTTGAAGATACTTGACTTAGAAGCTCAGAAGCAACACATTTCTGAATGCAGTAGTTAGAGAGGTGGTTATTGCTTATTTTATTTTACTCAGGTCTTAGTTTATAGAGGAAGTAACCAATAATTAGTTATGAGCATGAATATAATGTTTATATTTCAGATTACAGAGATGATAACTGTAGTACAAACTTTTTGTGCACTGAGTCTCTCTACCATTGAAGGGATAGATATTATGGCAGTAAAATTCAAAAATATCTACCAAACTGTTCAAAAGAAACAATATGACATCCTTGATCCACGAAAAACAGAATTTGATGTGGATTTTGTGAACTTCATGGCAAAAATTGAAGGTTTAGAGGTAAGTAATATTGTTACCTATAACTTACTTGGGGAAGAATCTCATCACTGCTTACTCAGTATCTCCCTGAATGTCAGTGAGACTTTGGACTCTGAATAGGCTACATTGTTCTTCTTCCAAAGAGCATAGAGTTTATGTCTGTCTGGAGGGAGGCTTTTCCATTCTTTCTCCTCCTTCCAAAGGAAGCTGTGAAATATATCATACAGTCCTCACTCAAGATCAGTCACTCTGCAGCCAAAATGACAAAAATTATGAGACCTGAGAGAACGATCTACATGGAGGTGGTTTATTAGCCTGGAGACACGTGATTAGATTTTGGGCAAAACAAAGCTGCAACTGTTTTCAGTACATGATTTGATTCTTTGCTGAAATTGGCTGGCATTTAAGAGATTACTTGACTGACACTACCTATTTAGTGATTATATTAAGCATAGACCGGTGAAGGGTGCTGTTTTGTGCTTTAAGCAGTAACAATTTCAAATGCTACTATGTTAAGAAATTACCAGATATCAAAAGACTATTACGTGACTAGAAAAGCTATACTAAATTATATATTCTTTAGATACAGATACAGACATTTATGCGTACCTGTTTTGGGAGAATTTTGTCTTCACAGCAGGCACTTCAGTTACTTCAAAGGTATTGGCAATTATGTTTTAAAATATTTTAAAGTAACTTCAAATTACTGATTAGCACAATTTAAATAGCACAGCTAATTTTAGAACAAAGGGGCTAATAAAAATTTTTCATTATTGGTGTTCTGAACCATGTAATCATCATAAAAGATGTATTTTAGCTTTCTTATGGGAATCAATATATTCTCCTGTTTCTTAGTGTCATTACAGTTTGTTTCATATATACAAGAGGATACTAAAAGAAAAACCTAAAAAAAATCAACAGCAACAACAACAAAAAAGCCCACCAGGGCAGAACTTTTCAATTTGCTTAGACTTGCTCAAACTTGCTCAAAGCAAAAAAAATTCCCAGATCCAGGAGCACTTCCTAGATTTGTGCTTCTTTCATTTTATGTAATGTTCATTATCCCAAAATTTAAAAAAAAAAAAAAAAAAGTGTTTTAGAAATATCATTTTGGGTACTCATTTTTAATACAGGTTTCAAAATCTGAGAATGCCATGCCTTCAAGAAGAAACAGTACGTACAGTTGGTTGTATTCTTCAACATTATGTAGCAGAACTTGAAGCTACTAAAAAGGTATTTCATCTCTGCAATAAATTTTAATCATCATGTTAAAATAAGAGCAAATATTTTAATATGAATTATTTTTAGTTATTCTGCCTATTTCACTAACTGACTGTCAGTGCTCAATTTATCATACTTCTATTTTCCTGTTGCAGAAAACAGACCTGAGTGTGTAGGCAAATATGATGTTCATGCTTTTGCAGGCAAATGTGTCATCAGAATTTTATTTTTTAAACCAAAATCTTTTCTGTTATTCCATCATCAATTAAAGAAAAGAAGTATATTCTTTACTGGCTGTGTACAACACTTGCATATACCTTTTGGGTTTTTTTATTATATGAGGCCTCTACAGTTAATTTGCATTTATACATGGCTATTATCTAATGCTGTGACAGTATAAAATAGATACAAAATGTAGGTAAATTGTATTTATGTTAATTATAAAGTAATTTTCCATGATTTGTGTAGTGTACCATTACTGTAGCATAAATGAGAATTAACTTGTCACTTGACTTCAAACATTTAGAGAGGAATTCATCTAACCTGACTTTATATGTCTGCAAAATAAAAAGCTGCATCAGAACTAGACATCCATACTCCCTTTCTACTGCAGAAAGAAACGACTATTCTAGAGTCAATTAATCCGATCTATTTTAGGTGTTAACTTGAAGATTTAAATAATTCCCTTGAAATGGCCACTTTTCTTCAATGAGTATAAAGGGAATCTGGACAACCAGACTGATGCAAACATTTTTTTAGAGCTGTTTACATTTTGTCAGATGAATGGCATATGTTTACCTGAGGAACCAAGTATCTGTAAACTCTGCACTTGCTAGAAAGTGATTCCTCCAAACAGTGACTTAAAACTGTAGCCTAGCATAGCTGCTCTGAACCACATTTTACAGTGTCCTTTCCCTATCTACTTGCTGGGTATAACACTTCCTGAACCTGTAATTACTGGCTTAATTTGATGAACATATTTTCAGCAGCACTGCCTGATTAAGGAATCGCTGACCCCACCCTGGCTGCTTTTTCCCAGCCAAAATAATAGATAAGTTTTCTGAGGGAGTTTCATCCATGTCAGTTCCTCTCTTAAGTTCACCATGAAGCTACTTGGGTTTCTTTTGTTGGCCCTGTGCAGGGCACAGCATAGGGGTAAAAAGACATGCCAGTGAGTGAAGCGTAGTGTCTGCTTAAGCAGCACTTAAGTCTGCTTAAGCTGTTTGTGTTATCATAGCATGAGTTTGCATGCCTAAAGTTGGGTGGATACAAATATTCCTCTTTCTTCTGTTCAAGAATGTCACTAATATACTCGCTAGTTCTAGCTATTTATTAGATATTATTGGATTGCTTTTTGTCTTTGCCAAACAAGTTATTTCTAATAAAAAGTTGCTCCCACTGCAATACTGGTTCTAAAGTGCTTCAATAGTTTGTCAATGCAAATTTGGTATGTGATAATTTTAGGCCAAATTTTTCTTGACTATAATTCAGTGAGCAGGGCCCCTTTTTTTTCTCAGCTTGGGCACAGGTAAAAGCGTGGGCTGTGTACCCAGGAGTCTCTACATGCATACTGATGAGAAGTTAGTAGAAAAGAGCATATCATAGAATCAAAATTATCCCAAGTTGGAAGGGACCCACAAGAATCATCGAGTCCAACTCCTGAAATGTTAGCTATTAGTCAGGTGTATATGTCTGAAGAACAATGTTGACATTTCTATTCAGGTAAAACCTCTCAGTTAACAATATAGCTTAGGCCTTTCCTGAAGGCAGTTCCCAAGCAAAGGAGGAAAAGCCCCATCAAGGGTTCTCATAACACTTCCTTACACAGCTTGCTTTCACAGCAGGTGGCTCCAAAGGTACACAGCTGCACCTGTCAGGCTTGGCCTTGAATACTGGCTGCTCAGCTCCTAGGTTTGCAATGCCTTTTGGTGTACTCAAGGTTCTGTCATAAGTAAGCACAGTTAAGAAACAGCATGAGATAATGAAGACAGGAGACATTCCAACAGCAGTGTCAATGTGTGCGTCTCAGAAGAGTAGCAAGTGGGGGAAGCAATACATTTTTCTCTCAGTGAATTGTTGTGTGACTCCATACAGATTTAATCTGTTTGGGAAGAGGAAGAAATTGTGGTACCAGAGGAAAAACAGTTTAACATTTCAACAGATTTTTTAATCCATGTATTTAATGATATTGTTCTTATCGTAGCTTTACCAAATTCAGAAAGATGACCCTCCTCTTGCTCGAAACATGCCACCTGTTGCAGGAAAGATACTGTGGGTGAGACAGCTATTCAGGAGGATAAATGAACCAATTAACTATTTCCATGTAAGTTGATGTGAGGAAAAATTAGGTGTTTTGTGTAACAGTGAACCGTCTTACTTCAGTAGAGTGACCATAATGTTTCTGGCTATGATGATGTCACTTCTCATAAACAGGCAACCTGTTTATTTGTATGTGAATATCTAGTTAAAAAAATATGCTCTGCAGTAACCACAGTTGTAGATCCAAGATGTAGTGTTTCTTTGACTTACCACTGAACTACCACCCCAAGCTGGAAATATGCGCTGAATTGTTAATAAGTCTGTCTTCATATTGCCCAAAGAAATATTTCATCATTCAAGCCAGTGAGGTGTTTCTTCTCTTTGTAATGGAGCAGACCGGGGCTTGTATACAAGACTCATGTCCTGTATTTTAACCGAGTACCCACCTCTTCTGTTCCTCTAGCCCCGTAGGCTTCTCTGTGGAGAATCATGTCTCTTTACCAAGTGACTGCGAGGATGTGCTGGTTTTGGCTGGGACAGAGTTAATTTTCTTCATAGTAGCTAGTATGGGGCTATGTTTTGGATTTGTGCTGGAAACAGTGTTGATAATACAGAGATGTTTTCGTTAACGCTGAGCAGTGCTTACACAGCGTCAAGGCCTTTTCTGCTTCTCACACCTCCCCACCAGCAAGTAGGCTGGGGGTGCACAAGAAGTTGGGAGGTACACAACTGGGACAGCTGACCCCAACTGACCAAAAGGATGTTCCACACCATATAACGTCATGCTCAGCATACAAAGCTGGGGGGAAAGAAGGAGGAGTGGGGGGCTGTTGGAGTGATGGCATTTGTCTTCCCAAGTAGTGGTTATGCATAATGGAGCCCTGCTTTCCTGGAGATGGCTGAACACCTGCCTGACGATGGGAAGGAATGAATTCCTTGCTTTGCTTTGCGGCTTTTGCTTTACCTGTTAAGCTATCTTTATCTCAACCCATGAGTTTTCTCACTTTTACTCTTCTGATTCTCTCCACCATCCCATCACGGCAGAGTGAGTGAGCGGCTGTGTGGTGCTTAGTTGCCGGCTGGGGTTAAACCACGACAGTCCTTTTTGGCGCCCAACGTGGGGCTCGAAGGGTTTGAGATAATGACAGATTTCATTGGAATGTGCTAGATCGAATTTATAGCTGTTACTGCTGTTTTGCTGTTAACTGACAGGCTCCTGTTCTTGCCATGGGTCTTGCTTGCCTTACAGTATATTAGTCTAGTGCTCGTTAGTGGCTTCTTTTTGCTTTTGCTGCTTGCTGTACTGCTTATCATATGACTCTGCTGTGCCTGGGAACATTTTGATAACAGCAATGGCGATGCACCTTGCCTGGCAGATGGCCAGGGCATTGCTGCTCTTTCTGTGCTACTGTACTGGACAGGCTGGAACTCCAGTGTGAACTCCAGTCTAAGGGACTGTGACCTGTGAATGAGTCCATGCAGGAGCAGGACATCCCAAAGCCTCTGTGGCCATGGATGAGTCCATGCCAGAGCAGGTATACCTCGAAGCATCTGTGGCCGTGGTTATGTCTGTGCCACAACAGGTGTACCTCTGAAGGGATTGTGGCCCAAGGATAAGTCCATGCTGGAGAAGGTACACCTCGGAGCATCTGTGGCTCTGCATAAGGTCATGCTGGAGCACTTCAAAGCATGTGGCCATGGATAAGCCCACGACAGAGCAGGTACACCCCTGGAGGGACCGCAGCCATGGGTAGGGCCATGTTGGAGCAGGTATACCCCTGAAGAGACTGTGGCTCATAGATAAGGCTCCACTTGGAGCAGGTACAACCTTAGGGGACTGCAGTCTGTGGATAAATCCAAGCCAGAGCAGGGACAAGGGGAGGAGTTCATTGCAGTGTTAAACCTTATGGTCTGGTCCAAAGAGACCAGGGGTAGAGATTGTAATGGAAATACCTTTAAATTGTTGTGACCTGGGATTTGAGTTGCATGTTATGGGAATTACCGTAGCAGGAACCACCTGAACCAACGGAGGACAAGCCTTAGAAGAAGCAGTGCAAGTGCAGCAGTGACCCAGCCTGAGCTGGCTTTGGTGCCCAATAACTCCACGCAACACACCACCTCTCCTGTCCTGAGTGACCACCATAACAGATGGAGCGCAAAGTCATGGACGAAATGAACTCAGTGGATATTTTGTGGACATTTGTGGACATTTTACAGACATTTTACAGGGATGGTCCATAGACTAGAGGGATGATATCCGTGTATTATATCAAAGGATGGGAACGGCGGTGGTGGTTAATGAGGATGTATTGGATACTGTGGGACCTGAGCATGACATAAATGGTATGGAATAAGGAGTGAAGAATGTGCTGGTTTTGGGTTAAACCATAATGTAGGAGTAGCTTAAGGCATAAATGTGGACTGCCTGACATCCTGAAATTGTCTGTTGTGTAAGTTCTGGTACCACTGAAAAAGCAAGTTTATTATAAGGACCCACACAATAGCAGCACTACTGTAACTGAGAATCTGGTCACCAATTTCACTGTAGGTGATCTCTGAACTAGTCTGGGAACCAGGAATTCCATTACTGAACTTCTCAGTTCTACATTTTCTGTACCACTAAACATACAGCTGAAGGCTGGTACCAGCCACATAAGTTTTGACATTTATGGCCCTTAGGAATTTCTTGGTATTGGACTTCCTTCCTTCATTGGAATAATCAGAATCTTGCTATACTGGGATCTGCTATAGCAATAGCAATAACATTTCTTGAAATGTTTGAGTGATTCTCCTACACAAAGCATCTAGGGTCTCCTGCTGTTAACTTATATGTGAGAGGTTTTCATTTTCCTGTTTCCCTCGGATGGGAGTAATGATCACGTAAATCTGCTCCAAAGAAAACAGGCATATATGTCATTACTAATTAAAAAAGGAGATTTTTTTTTTTTAAATCAATTTTTAATTACTGTTCAATTTTGAGTAGAACTGAGCATCCATTTCACTGGGAATTACAGGTGTTTGTCACAATATAATAAAGTAATTGCTCTTACATGTGTTAAATATTTAGTATTTATTACTTAGAAGTTCTTACTGACTTTATCACCTTATAAATTTGAATCATAAATACTTTATAAAGTTTTTAAGAACTCTGTACATATAATTTATAATATTAACTTATGTAATATATAGTCAATAGTTAAATTGAGAAAAAACCCAAATAGTGTGATTTTCTTTTGATATGGTTTTAATTTGAATGTACTCTGTTTTAATAGAAAAAGTCAAATATCTTGGCAAGTCCAGAAGGTAAAGCAGTTGTTCGATTATACAACAGAATTGCCTGTGTATTGGTGGAATTTGAGGTAGTCTATCATAATGCGTGGATGAAGGAAATTTCACAATTACAATATCGTAAGTAATTAAATATGTAATTTAACTGTTATTGAATGCTAAGTTAACACAAATCAAAGCAGATAATTTTTAAGCCTCATTTACCCTTAAAATGTGCAAATTAATCATGATCCAATAAGCAGGCCCAATAAATACAAATCTTTGTCCCTTACTGACCTTGAAACTTCGTCTTGATGCAGAAGATTGCAGATTTGGTACACTCTTTGACAGATGACTGGAAACAGTAATGAAACAAATTTAAGGCACACAGTTGTTCATTTTTGTGTTCAAGCTCTTTATGTATACCATTTAGTAATTCTTCCTGTTTTCTTTCCACTATAATAATTTATACAATTGTATTATCCCAGTGCCTCTCAGGACAAGTATTACGGTATGCCTAGAAAAAAGTTTGATAATCAAGCTTTATCATTTTAAGATTAAATGAGAGTCGAAGTTTGAAAAAAAAAAAAAATCTGAGAAGATTTTTTCATGTAAATTGTAGACACTCTGTGAGCTTCAAAACTAGGAGTAGATCTATAAGAATAAAATCTTGCCATCACACAGTCAACAGAGTTTTTTGTGTTGCTGTTTGGGCTTTTATTTTGTTTTGGATTTTTGCAATATCACTATGTAAGCATTCATCCTCTGGATTAACAAGTATCAGTAAGATACTGAGCATCTCAGAAGTGTTGTGTTTCCAGGTCCTTAGAAAATGAATTTGATAATTTTCTAACTTGAGCTAAGAAAAAATATGTCACAAATAAGACTGGATCTGATGCTTGTTTAGCTTAAGAAGAGAAAGGTTATATATGGCAGAAGGCTAATACGGTGAAAGTCAGTTGTATGTTTTCTTTAACTGAAAACGTGAAACTATTTCACAAGTAACCATACATATTCAATCACTATACAGTAATATTAGAAATCTGTGTTCCATAATAATTTATATAACAGAAACAATTGTTTGCCTTAGAAACTGATATAAAAATGTCTTTACAGCCTTACAAGCCACAATATTTGCACGTCATCCTAAAACTGGGAAGTTCCTGGTTAATTTTGATCCCCAGATTCCAGAGATTGTCCGAGAGACCAAATGTATGATCAAGTTGGGTCTGGAAGTACCGGAGCAAGCAAAAATTATAGTAAAAATAGAAAATAACCTGAAGTCAAACAAGTTGCGTTTAGAGGTAAACTTAAAAATTATCATGGATGCTGTTTAAAAAATAAAGAAGAACATGTGATTAACCATAGAAATTTTTCTATGATTGAATATAGATTAAAGCTGGGTGTGAGGTAGTTTAAAGTAAATTTGTGAAATGCACAGGTGGACATAGACGATCTCATTTGAAAAACCTCTACTAACTGCTGTGTGGGCTAGTATATACTTACATATAAGCATATATATTTCTCATACCCTGTGCCATGTTAAATATATTCTGGTGATGAAATAATTAGAGCTGTCCACAACACGGTCACTCTCTGAAAATCAGTAAAATGCAGTTTTACAGAGTTTTTGAGAAGCAAATATTGGAATTCTTCAGGCTTGGAAGATATGGCGAGCAACAAAAACATCAAGAATTTTGCAGGTTACCTGCCAGAGAAGTCAGATTTCTGATACTCGTTGTAGTATTTGCTATTGTTGTAGTATTTAGAGAAGTTTGTATCTTAAGGATGAGGCGTACTGTACAAGATTTGTGTGTGCATGTGTGTAAGGTGTAAGACAAGAGGATATTTTATGACTGAGTTTGTATGTGACTTTAATTATCTAAAGCATATGATACTCAGTTTCAAGAACGTATTGCAACTTACAGTCACTAAAGCTCAAGCTGTCTTTAGCTCTAGAGAAAGATGATACTTTGTCTGGCTTCGTGCATAAAACCTAGGAACGTGTTGCATGAAGGCTGCTTTCATTCTTCCTTGTGTAGCATGATGCAGATTCATTACATTCCAGAAATGATGTACATAAGTATGTAATGTTTGTGTAAAATTCTACGCTTGTTTCCAAATGTAGTTGTGTAATACTTTCCATGTTTTTTCTGATTATTTGATTTTTTGCTTCAGTAAAGAAAGCACTTAAAATATTATTCTTGATACTACTCTTTCTAATAATTAACAGGGTCTTCTCCAATGTTATGAAGATTTGTGTCAAGAAACACCAATGATTTTTGTAAATCTAATGGCACCAAAAATGAAAAAGGTTGGTATTGCTAAATGCACTTCAGTATACTTCAGAAGAAATTAGAATAACTTAATAATAGTTTATAATTTTAAAATATTTAGATGGATCTGCATGTTGTGAACTTAATGAATTTTACTAAAACCTTTAAGACCAAAAATTTGCTCTTTGCATCCCTCATACAGTGCTCAAATATTGAGTATAACGGTAGAATAATCTTAGTGCCTATGAGATGTAAACCCAGTAGAACAAAGAATGCGGACTTTGCGGGTCTATTTATCTACACAAATCTCTGGCTTTGACATTGAAGTAATTTGTCACTTATTTCAGTTTTAGAGGATTTTATGGGAAGTTGCGCCTTTCATTTAGCTGAAATACTAAATGTCATGCTTGTCTTTGCTTGATGAGAATTATTAGCCTTGTGAATTGAGTCAGTCTCTTCAGTGATGTAGAAAGGTTATATACTACACTAAAGGTACAGTTTTATTGGAGATGCAGAATGTCTATCCTGCAAGCCATTTTGTTTTTCCAGACACTTGCAAGTGTACGTATGTGGTTGTTCTAAGTAACACTGCCCTTTTTGATTGTAAATAGTAACATTTATTTGTTACTATTTGGGGAAGGTCATGGAGCAGGTCATCTTGAGTGCCATTATGCAGCAAGTGCGGGACAACCGAGGGATCAGGCCCAGCCAGCATGGGTTTATGAAAGGGAGATCCTGTTTCACTAACCTGGTCTCCTTCTATGACAAGGTGACCCGCTTAGTGGATGAGGGGAAGGCTGTGGATGTTGTCTACTTGGACTTTAGCAAGGCCTTTGACACTGCCTCCCACAGCATTCTCCTGGAGAAGCTGGCTGCTCACGGCTTGGATGGGTGCACTCTACGCTGGGTTAAAAACTGGCTGGACGGCCGAGCCCAGAGAGTGGTGGTAAATGGAGTCAAATCCAGTTGGCGGCCGGTCATGAGTGGTGCTCCCCAGGGCTCAGTACTGGGGCCGGTCCTGTTCAACATCTTCATTGATGATCTGGATGAGGGGATCGAGTGCACCCTCAGTAAGTTTGCAGATGACACCAAGTTGGGTGGAAGTGTCGATCTGCTGGGAGGGTAGGAAGGCCCTGCAGAGGGACCTGGACAGGCTGGACCGATGGGCCGGGGCCAACTGCATGAGATTCAACAAGGCTCAGTGCTGAGTCCTGAACTTCAGTCACAACCACCCCATGCAACGCCACAGGCTTGGGAAGGAGTGGCTGGAGAGCTGCCTGGCGGAAAAGGACCTGGGGTTGCGGGTCAATAGCCAGCTGAAAATGAGCCATCAGTGTGCTCAGGTGGCCAAGAAGGCCAATGGCATCCTGGCTTGTATCAGGAATAGTGTGGCCAGCAGGACCAGGGAGGTGATAGTGCCCCTGTACTCGGCACTGGTGAGGCCACACCTTGAGTACTGTGTTCAGTTTTGGGCCCCTCACTACAAGAAGGACATCGAGGTGCTGGAGCGTGTCCAGAGGAGGGCAACGAAGTTGGTGAAGGGTCTAGAGCACAAGTCTTATGGGGAGCGGCTGAGGGAGCTGGGGTTGTTTAGCCTGGGGAAGAGGAGGCTGAGGGGAGACCTTATTGCTCTCTACAGCTACCTGAAAGGAGGCTGTAGCCAGGTGGGGGTCGGTCTCTTCTCCCAATTAACAAGCGATAGGACGAGAGGAAACGGCCTCAAGCTGCGCCAGGGGAGGTTTAGGTTGGATATTAGGAAAAACTTCTTCACTGAGAGGGTGGTCAGGCATTGGAACAGGCTGCCCAGGGAAGTGGTTGAGTCTCCATCCCTGGAGGTATTTAAAGAACGGATAGATATGGTGCTTGAAGACATGGTATAGATGCACTTGGCAGTGATAGGTTGACGGTTGGACTCGATGATCTTAAGGGTCTTTTCCAGCCTTGATGATTCTATGATTCTATGATGAGAAGATTGCAGAGTTTGCATAAGTTTGTGTAACTACATAGTTGGCATGTGCCAAAGTGTGAGAAACAAAACACTTATCCTTGCTCTTAAGAGTTAAATAATAAAAGACAAAGAGATAAAGTGATGGTAGTCTTCACTTCAGTGATACTACTGTAAATATGATTATATCGTAGCAGGAATCATAAACCTCTGTATTTTAGAGGAAACAACTGGCAAAAGAGAAGTATGAGTATCATACAAACAACAGAAGATGAAAATGTTTTTTGAAGAAGGGACAGATGTCTTTGGTGTATAGGAAGAAGAGAGGAAAGCACAAATCAAAAGATGGAATAAGACAGTCTGGCCTATGGCTACATTGGTCCATAATTTGACAGCAACTCATGTAGTGCCTTAAACCGTTTCTAGATTGGCTATGTTGGTTACCAGTAACAGTACCATCCCAGCATTGTGGAGTTTATGTTCCCCAAACCCATATATATTAAGGTGATAGTAGTGGCTATATTTGCAAATAGCTGTGCGTCTGTATGAGCTGAATTCATTGTTTTATCTGTGATATAGACATAGCAAAAAGAAGCATTAGAATGAAGAGAGTGGATGAAGTCCAGGCAGTGACTCGGTAAATGTCAAGATGAAAGAGCAGATATGATAGGTGGCTATTTAAAATTAAATATGAGTGGAATCAGTTCAAAGTTTCTCAGCAATTAAGCAAAATTAAATTTCTGTCACTTCAAACAGGATGAGGATGGCAAAATTTAAAATTGTGGTGGCTGTATACCTGGGAATCAGTGAGAAGTTTTGGAGTGCTAGGCAAAAATTTCAGGGGAGCTCTGTGAGAGAGTTTGGCAAAGTTGGTTTTCCTAGCCTGGTGGTAGTATAAAATTTCCTTTTCCTGAGAGTCCCATCTTCTTCAAAGGTACAGGATCTGCAATGAAGGAAGGACCTTGTTGTAGATCATACAGTGACAGGGAAATGAGCTGATTTCAGCTTCATGCTGAACATCTTGGTGGTGACAAATCCAGATGAAACAGACCATGGAGAACGAAGAATTCAGTAAGGGAAACAGTAGGGAAGAGATTATTTTTAAAATCAGCATTGAGGCTATAAAAAAATTTGGAGAGGATCAGTGTGATTCAAAAACGGACGCATTAAAAATGTTATTAGATAGATACGTGAAGTTGAAAGACAAGTAATTATGCTGTTGAGGGTGGTCAAAATACATGTTAAAGGACAAATTGTAAGATCGATAGTGGACTTGATTTTAGTTTCAGGAATCAGTGGGAACCACTAAAAGACACTATCCAGGAGAACAGGAAGGGGAAGATCTTTGCTGAGCATGTACACTTGACAGTTGTGGACAGAGGCTACAGTATGCACTACCCTCCCCTTCCCCAATATTGCATAAATGTATTTGTTGTTTTCCTTGAAAACTTGTAGCCTTCCTTGCAAAACTTAGACACAATTCTTTATTTCATCAGTGACATTACTGATTCTAATAATAATGGCATTTGTTTTAAATTATGTTTCTTTTTTTTTAATCTATGAAATTATATTTTTATGCTTAGATGGAAGCTGTATTGAGGCAAGGACTTACCATGTTGACTTGGTCATCTGTGACACTGGAAAGTTTCTTTCAAGAAGCTGATCAAGTTCTGTATATATTTAAACAATTTTTGAAAAAGGTATACACTTGATCACTATATAAATGAAATGACAGTTTATAGAAATTATTTCCAGTACATGGCTCTTCATACTGGAAATTAATCTGTACTTATTTTTGTACTACTTGAAATACATAGAAATTTTGTTTACTTATTAAAGTATGTTCTTTTTTTGAAGAATGACATACTCAATGATTCTCTCCCATTAATACCCTCAAATGTTTGATCTTTGCTTCTGTTCTTGCAGTAGAATATACTTCCACTTGGTGTCCTCAGATTCTGTGACTACCAATCTGCTTTTCAGAGTCAACCTCTGCTTCTCTTTGAGTGCTTGTCCATGAGTGCAGTTGCACACAAGATACCTCCATGTAAACATTGTCCAGCAGAGAACTTCTTAGCGTTAACTGTATTCATAGCAGGCATGCTGTGAAACTGTCTCCTCTTTGTGCAGTGCATAAAATAATGAAGGGGACCATGCTTTTCCCTCACAGATCTCTGCATGCTGACTGAGTCTGTGCTTTTTTCCTCTCAGTGTTTGCCACGTAACTTCTGGATTCTTTTGATTCTTGAGGACCTGTATTGGTTCTTTTTTCTTCTCAAGACTTTACCTTGATAGTCAGATCATACTTCTGGCTTGATGGTTGAAGTGTATGACTATGATCTCTTCTACCAATATCATAAATTTTGTCTCCTGTGGTAGGAGATTGTTAGTCACTGGTGGGTATATCCACTTACTTTTCTATATGGCAGAAAAACATAATTATGATCAAGCGCTCTGTTTGCCACTGAAACCAAAGCTGAAAAGAAGATTGACTATGTAAGAAATTAACGGTTCTCTGAGCCTGAGTATATCTGAAATAACCATTTCTTTTGTAGGTAAACTCTATTTTCCTTAAATATGTAGGTTGTGTGACTATATTTAGCCATTGTAAATATCCCCTAAGTCACCATAACTCATGAGGCTTTTCTGTGCTTCCTTTTTTCTCTGCTTCTGTCATCTTGAGGTCTTTTGTGTAGGTGCTCTTACCCCAGTGTTTTTTTTCTGTTGTGACTCACTTTCTTAGAAGATTTTCTACTATGTAAGGTTCTTGCATTTTCACTGGGTAGAGAGATACAATTTTTTAATTTTCCGTAAAACATTGTATACCTGTTAGAAGTCTCTAAAATAGAATATATTATGCTTTAAAGATAAATGTACGGTATTAATATGATTTTCTCTTTTTAGGTTAATGATTTAAGTGAAGTGCGGATTGATTTAATATTAAAAGAAATATCAAATACTCTTTTAATTCTATTACCAGTAGATGGTTCTATCAAAGTAGAGGATATGTTGACCTGCAATGAGGTGCGTGCCACTTTACATCTTCAAACTTGAATTCTTGAGCATGTTAGAAACAATGCCTTAGTGAATTAATATAAAACTAGAAAAGAATTCTTCTCACTGTAGAAATACAGAACTTTTTTTTTTAATTAAAATATTTTGGTTAAAATACTTTATATGAAGATAAATTGGTTCTTAGGTATTTGAGATACTTAAAGCTGTAGTATTTCATAGATAATTTTTATTTATTTAACTGCTTCACAATTAGATGAGATTTTTTTTTTTTGGTATGAAGATGCTTGGACATATGCAGCCTTTTTTTTTTTTTTCTCTCTGTTTTTTCTAAACTGTTTTTTTTAAAGGAGAAGGCAAAAAATACTTTCCAACAAATATATTTGAGAATTTGAAAGTTTTCTTGATCCCAAATGAGGCTAAAAATGTATTTAGTTAGTTAATAGTGCAAGTAAATAAAATTGTTAAGGACAGTTGAAAGAGTATTTGGGTGATTTCAGATTCAGAATATGACCTCCCTTCAATATTCAGGGTTTTCTTCTGGCCCTTAAAAATACCATTGCATTTCAAAAATGGAAATGTAAAAAAAAGCATTAAAATTAAAAATATAGTGATAATATAACAGAAGATCTTTATAATTTGAGTAAAGATTTTGGGTTTGGTTTCTCAGTTTTCTTTTAACAATGTTGCTGTTTCATTGAAATAGTCTCAGTCTGAAGAATGCAATATTCAGGGAAATGTTCTGGCTCTCCATGAAGAGGAACAGTAATAAGATAATCAGTGATACTAAGATAATTCATTGATATTTTTATTTAACAGACTTACACTAAAGAATGTGCTGAGTTATTGAACCACAAAAGCATGCAGATTGAAGATGCTGTTCAAGAACTAATATCTGTATTTGAAAAGAATTATGAAATTAAACACTCTAAGAAAACCTCAGAAAAACATGCATTACCAGGTAATGTTGATTATTTAAATAAAAATTTCTGTGTCTAGTTCTGTAGATTTAGCTAGTACATATCAAAATTGAATTGTTTTAGCTAATTGTCTTCCGACTTCTCCCTCCGTCTACAGTTTCACAGTTTCATGTGTCACAGTTCTGCCTTCATTTACCACTGTTAAACTAAACCATGAGGCTATGAAATACAGACGTAATTCAGTATTGATGGAGTTTCTAGAACTAAACTCTGTCCTTCTGTTTAGATTACCAAAGTATTTGCTATAGAGGAAGAATGTTATGGTTCCATTTCTTTTAGTCATTCATTATAACTTTTTTTTCCCCTTTATAAGTGAAATACAGTGTTCATCTCAGCTATGTCAGTTATTTGGTACTGTCCCTCTCTTTGTGACTTTTCTGCCACAGTAGAATTGTATCTCAAATACCAGTGCTTTACTGGTTGATCAGTTCAAATTAGTACAGTCAATTGACTATCAACTACTAGTGTACGAGGCTCACAGCTGATCGATATGGCTGGTTCCTACTGCTCTGGGGTGTGTTACGAAGATTTTAGGAGGTCCTGTACCATTATAGGAGAAATAGTTTATAGTTGGAGGAAAATATTCTGTTTTAAGGAAAAATGTATTTTGAGGCTTAATCAATAATGGAGCTCCTTTTCTTACAAAGGACTTTTTCCTTCTGAGTTCAGTTTCCTCCAGGTATAGAGGCATGGTCAGGGTCAATACTCCAGGTAGTTCAATATGATGCAACCAGAAAAACCTTATGAAAAGATACTTCTCTGTATTTTGTTAAATTATTTATATTGATTTTTTTTTTCCTTTTCCAGCTGATATATCCATGTCTGCCTACCTATCTTTAATAACATATTTGTAGTGCTTGATGCTTGTTAGGCTGAGGCTTATAGGCTGGGCTCTTAACCAGATTCCTAGTGTGAAAAAAATGGTGTGAAATAAAACCAATTAGCTGATCCAGGTACTACTAAAATAAAAAACAATACTGTTTTGCCTGTAAAGAGTGGGAACAGCATGCTTCAAAGCAGAACACAATGTTCAGTTCACAAAAAATACATGTTTTTTAAATTTACAGTAAAAGAAAAACATATAGTGTTTGGAAATAATGAAGAGGAGAGAGAAAATACTTCTGCAGCTCTTCGTGGTGATAAAAGCAAGGGCAATGATAAAGAAGATGAGTTTAAAAAGGTATTTTGTGACAAGAAGGGAGATTTTTTTCAGACTGATCAGTTTAGTAAACAGTATCTTGAGTTTTGGTAGTTGGATATCCGTGTTAGAGAAAGATATCACATAGAGATATCAAATGTCATGTAAAAATGATGACATAGCTTCCCTGCAAAGTGAGTTTAAGATGAATTTTAGCTTTCAAAAGTATATTCCATGTTATTCCAGTTACCACCTTTATTAAACAAATTCTCGACATGTGAGTGGTAACTGTAAAAGTTTGGAGATAATATTGTGCCTAAGCTGTAACAGAGGCTTTCCTTCTTGGGTGGGCAGAAACATTCATCCTTTCTATTCTCTTCCAACTTCACCAAAAAAAGATCACCTTCCTTTGTACTTTTTCCTTGAAGAATACAATCTCTTCATATTCAGCAGAGAAGGGAAGTGGAAGTAGAGAACAAAGACTCACAAACTTGCAAGTACAGATGCAATAATGTTGCAAGGTTGCATTCTGTTGTTTTGTGCTAGTGATCATTACACGTTGCTGTATGTTTATGTTCTTCTTAATCCAGTACAGTCAGATTTTACTGTATTTGTCTCTTATTTGAAAATGGTACATATGCACCAATATTCTTGTATAATTCATGGTGTTTGTTTTTTAATATGGAGAGCTTTTCTGAAGGAGTGTGAGACTTCAGCCATATCTCAGTATTCTGTCTCTGAATAAGAAAAATTGAGTTTCGTCAGATGCTATATTCTCCTTTTCACGCAGCTTTTACTTATTTCCTTACAAGCTATTTTTCCCCCAACTTCTCCCCTTGTGTTTCTCATGTAGCTTACAGCATAAATTCCTTCAGACAAGAACTAATACATGTGTCTTAAAACCTTTTGAAATAATCTTCGGGTTCCTGTCTGAATGCAATACTAAATAATGTATGTTTTACTTATTACAGAAATGTAAAGAGATGGTTTCCTATTTCAGTCACCAGCTGCTAGACAGCCTCCAGAAAGCCACCCGACTGTCTTTGGATAGTCTTAAAAAAAGAATATTTGTTTCCAAGTAAGTTGCAAACAAAAGATTCCTTCAATAGTATTATCAGAACAAAGTTATTTCTGTTTTAATATAATAATACAAATATACACATGTGTAATGATACTTACACATGCATCATTAGTCAAACAGTTCCAGACCTCTTGGCCCTTTTAGCTCAAGCAAAACCTAGAGAGCATCCACTTTTTGTTGCAGTGATGCTTTGGGCCCACACTTTTCTTTTATGCTTTATTTCTTTATGTTGTAAGTTATAGTCTAAGCACTTTGTTTTGTGCAGAAAATGAAGTTTATTTTTACTGTTGTTTCCCCTCTGCCTGTACCCTTTTGGTTTTATTCCCATCTATTTCCCTTGGGATTGCTTTCAAGATGCTGTTAGTACAATTTGTTGTCCAACACAAATGACTAGAACTTAAACGACCATTCTAGGTCATATATGTCAGCGTGCCCATATGTTCATCTAATTTCAGATTGGGTCATGTATTTATCATTTTGCACTAGGTTGTCATCTTTGAAACTTTTTTCTGTTCTGTTGAATATTTATGTAAAATGTAATGAGGCAACTTTTACTCTTGATAGCTTGTTGCATGAAATGGTCAGTAAAACCTTCTTATGCCCTAATCAAAACACTGGCAGAGTTCCATCATTCTTAAACGGAGAGATTAAAATCCAGAATCAGAAAATATTCTGAATAAAAAATTCTGAAAGCAATGGCTAGATCCAAGGTAACTTTTGTGTGAATGATGAACTCTGGCTGTTACTTTTACCCTTTAAACAAGAAGCTTCTGTAAGTTTGTCAAGTAGTTCATAACTGAATGTGAAAATTCTCCATGAGGGTTTGCCCAAAAAAGCTAGCTCAAGATTATATTTCTAAGATAATTTGAGGGGCTTTCATGGTGAAGTATTTATGACATGTTTCAAAATTATTTTCAGCAAAACTACATTTGGGAGAACAAAGTTTTCTGTTCGTCCAAGCAAATCTGAAGAGGTAGCTTTTCTACAAGCAGAAGTACACCTTGCTATTCCCAATGTAGTAAGTTATGTGGCATATAGCTAAGGTAAAATACACTGTCTTATAGTGATCTCTGCATTTGCTCCAGCGCAGGATGTGTGCACACTTCTACTGAACCAGCATCCATTCCAAAGGAGAACAGTTGCTTAGGCCTTTCAGTGCACTGAGAGCACTGATGAAATGTGCTCACAGTCCCAGCGTTCCTGGTTTCTTAGTGGTACTTGCAGAACCTGGCCTTTTATTGTTCCTGTGTGTTTCAACAATTATACTGCAATCTGTTCATCAGCATTCTTTGGAGAATGATTACAGTTCTCCTTCACGTGTAGCAGTTCCATTGCTGGAATAGATCTTTCATGTTTGTTGTTTATTTTAACTGGTTTGTTCCTTCTGTGATTTAAATCCTTTGTTGAAAAAAATAATGAACATTATCTTTGCTCAGTTTGGCTTTAGTCATCTCAATAGGAAGTAAGATGACCAGAAAGAAAAACACTGAACAAAACCGAGAAGATTCAAAACCAGTAAAAGAACTGTAGATTTTGGTGTGCAGAGAACAAAAAAGCAGCTTGATTGCAAAGAACTAATAAATGCATTTGTTTTCCTTTTGTAGAATAAGATAACTCTGTGTCAGCAATATGTATGGTATTCTATTTTATATATGAGAAGGTAACAATATTATCCCATTGTCTTACAAAGATTAAAAGTTTTGTATTCATGAAAGTATAATGAAAGAAAGGTTCTGTTCTAAGGTGATATTCCTTTGACATTGAACCTGTGTTCATATTGGCATTCTGTTGTACATTCACACTGTGTGTGTACACATGATATATAAGATCTGCCAAAGTGTAGAATTTTTACCTTGTTGATATCTGTATAAGCATAAAGCCCCAAACTCCGCCCACTGCGGAGGGAAGTGCATCTATCTTTCTTTCAAGTCCTCTGGAATGCTTGGCTGATCCAGGGCAGTAATCAAGTAATGCTGGGTAAAATACCACTTTGCTAATGCTAATAGGATTTTGCAAGATCCTTGTTTTTATGCATACAACTGCTCAATATGTGAAATTGATCTATAAAACATCAGAGTCACTTTTAAGCAATTTATGTCCCAGTTCTGAACTGCTCCTGTGGATGATTTCATCATTTCAAAATAATGGCTTGCACATGAAAGCTATAAGATGATGTTCTAAGGACTATATTTGAGGATTGAGTGTATCCCAAGACTGATCTTTCTTCTTAAGTTTAACAAGAAATACTGTTTTTCTATTCTTTCCTGGATCACTCTCAGATAGGTTATTTCTCCTGCTCAGTATTTTGGAGAAACTGATATATGCCTTTACTCCACCTTATCCTACATAGAATTATTTTCAAACAAGGACAGGACAAAGTCACAATTAGAATTATTGCTGCCAATACAGTCCAAAAAGTTTTGGGTTTGGGACTTTATGGCTGTCCGTATACTACTAAATAAAACAGGCTAGAGGCTGTTCTTTGACCTCAAAGTGAGCTGACCTGAAATGGTGTGTATCTACAGTAGTAGATGCTTTTCTTCCTGAATCCAGGAGTCTGCATTTAAACTGTGTGCTAGGAATAGCCCCTGTCATTTTTTATGCACCAAACTGTGTCTGAATTTTTTCTGGCATCATCCCAAACTATGCTAAGGGAGCATACTAGCATTTATACAGTGTAGATGATGGCAGACCAGAGCCTGTGTTTTAACCCTATTCTGTTTGCTAGTTGTTCTTGATTCAGATCAGGAATCCTTGTTTTCCTTTCAGTTCTTTTTATCATATACTCTGGTAGTTGAATATGAGTTCTCTTCCTTTTCTGACTGGGGTATTGGATTGCTCTCAGAATTATGATGCAAAATCCTTGCCAAATATATAAGTTGAGATCTCCAGGGCTACTGCATGGAGTTCCATTAATTTACTAAACGCTGTGCTCTTGCAAAAGTTTTTGAGGTAATGCTTTTTTTTGGGGGGGTTGGGATAAAAAAAAATTCAGTATTTATTCAACAAGGACCTTTGACACTTTGATCCAGGTGATTTTGTTTGCCTGGAGTTACCCACAGCGTGAATATACGTATAGATAAGCACTTAGAAGGAGATCTTATATAGCTGTAAATCTTTAAAATGAGCTGTCTGCACATATTTTTATGACCATCCCTCTTACAACTCACTCTCACAGAATTTAGGATCCAGTGGTTAAGAGCAACAGAGAGGAGGATCTTGGCCTGCAATTTTTAGTGCTTTATGATTCTAGAATGAAGGAAACAAGGCTTGTAATGTATTCCCACACACTAGAAAAAGTCATTATAAAAAAGCTGTTTAAAATGTTGTAGGAATTGTAAAAAACCCAATAAATCTATCTACTTACACACTTGCTTGTCATTTTGCCCACAGTATGGCTGCACAAATAGATAGCAGGTCAGTCCAGTATGTTTCATTTCTTTAGAGGCAGTTCTGAGTCAGACAAAAATCTTAAAGTTACATTTTCCATCTTCTCTTCTGGGGCAAGTTCCACAATTCACTATGAGTGGAGTAAAACTGAGGTCTTAGAAAATGACAATCAATCAATCAATTGCATTTATTTCAACAATATTTCAACTGTTTTAAATAGGTAATGGTTCCTAGTTTAGACGATATACAGCAAGCCATCAATCGCATGTTTCAGTTAATATTGGAAGTAAGTCGTGGAGTTGCTCAGTGGGGACAGAGACATTTGCAAAAATCTAGTTTAAGAGCAGAATCAGGCACACAGCAAGTATCTCCAGCAGGCTTTGGATCACCAGGAAAAATAGCCAAAAAAGGGGAAAGTAAGTATTTTTTTTTTTTTTTACTTCAAATTTTTACTTTAATAAAAACACCATATATAAATATTTATGAATAAGCTCACTTTTCTTCAAAGAGGCCAACTGTGGATTATCTTGATTTGATTTGTTGAGTTTATTTTGATTTAATTACCTGTATTTTTGAGAAATAGCTTTTCAGGCTTACGTGTGCACTAGAACTCTGAGAAACAGTAAGTAAAAAAATCTTGGAATAATTGCTAGATTCTGAATCTCCTATTTTATTTGAGGCGAAGTAAGCTTGTTAATTTATCTTTTTACCTACTTACTATGGAATGTAGCCATAATGATATAGTTGAAACCACAAACAATTATTGTAGACTAGCTCTCACTGGAATATTGAAATAGAACAAGAGCTAGTTTAATAATTAGATCTCAGTAAAGTTTTTAATTGCTGTCTATATTCCTAGAATGGATTATAAAACACTTCAAGTGTTTGTTCATGTGAATATTCAGACTGTAGATAGACCTGCATCCATTTTAGTCAGATACTTTTTTCCTTAATATTTTTTCTAAGCATCTCTCCATATGCTTTGCAAGCATCCACAAAAGCCCAAATATATTTTTACCATCCAGTTCTCTTAGCTGCTTGGCTGAGCCAGTGATCTGCAATACAGTTGTATCTTTGTGGTGATTCCTTTGGAAAGTCTTTAACATCTTGGAAAGTTTTTCTTTTTGATAGTCCAGAGCTGGGACTTTATTCTTCTACTAATGTGCTTTGTATGATTTTAACCTTTTTAATGGGCATCAAGCAGGGTAGCAGGAGACTGTCCTCATCAGACAGTCATAGCCTTTTCCTCTGCTGTGTCAAAATGTAACATGAGCAAGTAACCATTTTCATCACCTTTAAACTACTCAACAGCAACACCTGCAGGTGTATGTTCATGTTTGACCAATGAGATCTGTGGAGTACACTGGCAAGGATGGACCAATGTGAGACTTTGTTTCTAGTGACCAGATCCCTGAAAAGGTCTTCAGACTAAAAGAGAACTTGGAGTTGCATTAAATCCCCCCATGAAACAATGATGTGTGGTGGGAAGAGTGGATTTTTCTTCTCCATTCTCTTAAATCTTCTTCAAAATGCTCAGGCATTGTTATGACAGAAGGGGCTCATTAGATCTCAGGGATATCAGTGTCTATATTGGCCCTCATTGTCTCAGCAATTCATCAAAGATGAAGGAGGGACATGATAAATTTCATTTAATTTCCTTCTATTTGAGCTTGCTTGTAGTTCTTAAAGGAGAACCCCTGGTTCAACATCAACAATGTAACTGGAGCAGCAGCTACCAGTGTCTAAACTGCCTTTGAAAGCATATTTGGAGGCAAGAGGTTTAGGAAAATCTCTAGATTGTCCTTTCTCTTGTTTTTTATTATTTTCTTTTTTCATTTTTTCTTTTTTTTTTCTTCTTCATTCAGTTCTATCCTCTTTCAGACAAGACTCAAAAGCCTATGATATTAGCAGTTTGTAAGACAAGTGCAGCTCCAAAACATGACAAACTTTATTTGTGCGCTCATTAATATGTGACTTGGCAAAGTTTCACATCTATTTTGAAACCACTGAATAGAATAACAAGAAGTTATTTATTTGAAGCATGTTAGAGTTCAAGAAACTTACACTGTTTTGAAGGGTTTATACAATTAAAATCTTTAATTATATGATTTTTTAAAAAAAATAAAATAACACAGAATGTTTATGAGGCCTTGTCATGTTCTAGTTACAATTAAATTACAGTGGAAAAAAATGAAATTTGTGAATTAAGATGACTATTTTCTTTCCATTTGGAAACATTCACTCTAGATTGAATTTGCTGTAGCTGTATAGAGCCCGGCCTGAACTAGCACTTAGTACTTTCATATTAAGCAGTCAGACAGACATTTGAAGAAGGATATTCAGCCTTACTGAACAGCATCATTGCTTAACTTGGCATGCATAGGTTTAGAAGAGAACTCTAACCAGACTTTTAATGGTTTATTCATTTACATATAATTTTATTTTACAGAAGGAGTTGAAGATATTGTGATTGTCAGAAAGCTAAGAAATTTTTACTCAGGGGTTGCAGAACATGAAGATATTTCTAAACTAGTTGTGCTCCTCTCTTCTTCTGTGAATTCTATAAGAGAAGTAGCTAGTGAAGTTCTGCAGGACTTTCAGAAATATAAGGTGCTGTGGACAGAAGATAGAGATGCCAAAATTCAGGTGACTTTAATGATGATTACCTACAGGACAGTTCTTCATTAATCTTATCTTTTGAAATCAAACACTGAGGAAAAAAATCAAGGAAAGAGATGTAGAAAACATATTAACAGCTGAATTCTTATTTTGTCTTTCAGTAGTAATAGTAGCATATTTCCTAAGCAGAAGTAATAGCATGCTACCTAATTATTTGTGTTGGGGTTTGGGTTTTCCTGCTTCTGTGCCATTCTAGATACTGATAAACTGGTCCTTGTTTTAATTTTTGTTTGTGGAACTCTGGATTTTAGGCCACAAGAAACTACCCCAGTCTGACATGAGGTATACCATGACCCATAGAAATTCCTACAGGATTAGTGCTGATAATTGTGCACTTTTCTCTATGGAAAGCATTTATTTTGAGCATAATACATATTTTTATTCACCACCCTTCCTGTAGTTATTTTAAGAGGCGAGTTCTGCATTCTCTATTCCAGTAAGACTCCTGTATTCAATTCTTGGTTGTTTGAACTCTAAGTTGAATCCTCAAGTGTGGTAGAAAAATTTAGTGTCTACTATAGCAAGAAAAAGTTAGTTTCCAGGAACTGGAGGTCTCTGGGACTTCTGCTTCAGAATATTTCACACTGTCCTTCTACAAGAGAGTTTTAATTTAGAGTTTGAATTTAGAGGTTCAGTAGAAGAAAGTTGGATTCTATATCTACTTTATCTAACCTTGGCTTAATTGAGTTTTCTATTCTTTTCTGTTTAATAGACTACATTATATACACATAGATCTGTGAATATCACATCACCTTGTTTTACTACAGGAGCACTGGTATCTTTCGAGTGTCACAATGCAAGTTGTGTGGTTTATGTGGGCTAAAAAACTCCACTTTATATGCAAAGCCGAGAATTTACTATTAGTCTAATTAAAATTTTAAGTCTAATCAAATAAATGTTATTAATTTGATCTAGTTACTACTGAAGAAAAGAATACTGCTACAGACAACGCCTCAATAATAATGCAGTTAAATTTTATACACACATGCCCTAGTTTCTACATTCTTTCTTTAGCATTATGCTAACCCTTCCACTGCCTGTCTGGGTACTGTCGGACAAAAGAACAGAAATGGGAAACAGCTTTCAACATTTGTTACTTGCCCATGCAATGTAGGCATATTGAATACAGCTCTTGTGTAACATTTCTGAAATGCAGCTTTTCAGAATCTCAGAACTTTCCTACACTTGAGTTCTGCTCATGGAACTACTTTGAAAATGTGTTTTATTGTGATTGTTTCACATGTAACTGGGCTAATGGTGTACTCTTTCTGTAAGTGCAGGCATGTATTTTTTGATCTCTGTTTCCTCACCTGTTTTCACAAAACCAGTAGGCACTCAATGTGTCTTGGATATCTGTTTCTCTGTTAAATTTGATTGGAATTTACCAACAAGCTTGAGAGTTACTGACAGAGAAACTGATAAACATGAACACCTCATCACATGCATGTTACTATGTTAGCAAGGCTACAGAAGGCTAAAACCAGGTATAATATTGGTATACATTTTTATTAATTCCTGAAAAACTGTTGCCACTTGTTTTACCAAAAATATGAAAAAGGACATTTGTTGATTGACATTTTAAACTACACACAGGAATTTTTGGCTAGCTGTCCATCTCTGACTGAAATTAAAGAAGAAATACTTCACTATGCTATGCTTGAGCAAGAGATGGAAGATTTAAAACCCATTATTCTTCTTGGTCCAATTGAATTGCATACAGGTATGACATTTTCTTATCTTTGTGTGTACAGTAAGATAATGAATATAATAGTCATGTTATTTGGTTTATTCTCTGAAATAAATGCTTAAAATATGAATAGAAATTACTGAAGAGACCTCCCTGATTGATCAGCTGGCGTTCACTCAGACCCTTCTAAGAAATCTGACTTGAAAAAAACCTCCATTCCCTTTGCCGTCTCCTCTTTGGAGTGGTGAAATTAAATTCTATTGTGGCTATGAAGTTATCATGGAGGCTTGCTAAAGAGTTAATGAATGTGTGTTGACGCTGATTTGATCATCCCTGGCACTCCTCTCTGGCACCAGGTCAGCCAGTGATTATAAAGAGCATCGGAAGCATAAATCACCTTCTTTGGTATTGGTGCAAGACTAGCACATAGCTGCATTAGCTTCTTTTTCACTACTAGTGTTTCAGCAGGAGATATGGCTGCCTAGCCATTCCCATGTTTAACATCCACACCTCTCAGAATATCATGTGTTTTCCTGTCTACCTCTAGTGTCTTTAAAGATAGAGAAGCTGGCATCAAGACCTGATGTTGAAATGTGTTCCCCCACACAGCATGTGTTCCCTCAGTTCTATACAGCATGGTGCCTCAGTACCTGGCCTTCTGTGGCCCTGACAACTTTGGTACTCATTGATCATGTTACTCTGAAGAACAGTCAGGTGTGGAAAAATGTATTCTCTCCAGACAACTGCTTGCTGAAGAATTAAGCCGTTTGTGCTATGACAAAGAAGCAAGGATTTCAATGGCATTTATCCCTCTCACCTTGCAGATTATTATGTAGCTGACATGTCTTCTCTGGACCAGTGCCACTGTTTTTTTTTGTTTTTTGGGTTTTTTGTTTGTTTGTTTGTTTGTTTCCCCCCGCTTTCTGTGACAGATGTTATCATGGTTGCTGTCTAGGGAAAGGTAGTAAATGTATTCCTTTCCAAATACCAGTGTGGCCATGTTTCTAATGAGCAACCCCCATCTTCTGAGAGATTAGTTATCAGATTGAGAAATCATCCCTGTACAATTTGTCTTCCTCATACATCAGAGAAGAGAGAAGCTGCACAATTTGATGCCTAGAGTTCATTTCAGGATCTTGGTGGCATGTTATCCCTAGCTTGCTTTCAGTGAATAAGCAAAATTGTCAAACTGCCAACTGCATATCCTCATCCAGTTCCTGGATGCAACTTCTTATTAATGAAACCACTTTGGAGCCAATTAATTCACTCTGGAAAATTCTTGCAGTCTATTATTCTGTGACCAAGAGTGATAAGAAGCAGTGTATCCAAAAGAATATGGATTTTGTTAATGATCACACTACTCCCTCATCTGTGACCACTGTATCAGAGGGAGCCAAGCCCTCTAGGTTCAAGAACAAGGATATTAAATGTCTTTATGATCTGGGGAAGGAGGTATTTTTCTTGCACTCACTTTAGGTTTGGGAATTGGTTTATTATCATTTACATATTCTAGCTTCTGGACAGGGTACAGTACTTTTCTTGAATTACCCCTGGCCCTCAGGAATCAGATTTTTAATGCCAATATCCACATTATTAAAGAAGAAACCATAGCTGCTGTAAAATTTGTTTTGTGAGCAGAATGGTTATATGCTGTTAGTATCTTTCACCAGAGTACAAAATGTTGCCTATTAAAATCCTAATTTATTTTGATAAGTTAGAGTGCAAATGATTGGCTTTTCTGTCTCTTCAGTGTTGGTTTGTGTTTATATATTAACTGCATATGATATGATGTGACACCTTACAGTATTAGTTGTGAAGTATTCCGAATCCCAATATTGGAATCCCAAGATACCATTTCCTCAATGGGTATAGACCATTTAAATATCACTGATCTTTATACATTTGTTTAATATATAGCAAAAGTATTCTCTGAGAATCTACACTAATAAGTAGGCATTTTTCTTCTTTATTCATCTTCTCTGTGTTCTATTAGATAAGCTTACCAATATGTTTTACAGATATCATAATATACAATAAAGCAACAGAAATACATTTAAGTATAGTTGAAATTGTTTTGAAACTTAAAACTTTAAAATGCAGTAATTGGATGCCTGTCTGCTTTTCCTAATTGCTGTTAAAGAACTATATGTGATGATATGGTTTTTTTTTTTACAGAAAAAAATTAGGATGTAGATTGAATAATTTTTTTTTTTTTTTTTTTTTTTTTTTTTTTTTTTTAAAACAGGACCACTGAAAATAGCTTTAGCAACTGAAGCCAAAGCCTGGAAGATACTCCTCTGTCGTTATTTAAATGAGGAATATAAAAAAAAAATGACAGACATGATGTCATTCATAACTGAATATTTAAAGAAATTGTCTCGACCTCTGTGTGACTTAGATGATGTCAGATTTGCAATGGAAGCTTTATCTATCATACGTGATAATAAAATACAAATGGATATGACTCTGGGACCTATTGAAGTAAGATGACTTTTAATTTTTTATCTTGATTAAAATGATATTATATAATAGGGGTCACAAGATAAACTGAGAACCCAAACAAGTTTACTGTCCTGAAGGATCTAGGCTGAAGATGGGAAACAAAGTAATATTTTTGTTGTTATTTTTATTATAAATTATGAATCAGTATTAGATACTTTGCTAGATACTGTATGAATCCAGAACAGAAAAAAATATTCTCTCTCAAATAAATTATAATATAAATACAATCTAGGAGACAACATGCAGAAATAAGCAGATGAGAGCACAAGAGAAAGGAGCAATACTGTCCCTTTTGCTGTGTGCTTTTCCATTAGCCTTAATTGTTTTCCTAACTTTTCTTGTATCTATAAACAAACATCTTGATCATCTAACCCCTTTAAATATAACCAGAATATATTCATGGAGCCACGCATCATTGTATGCTGTCAGAAACTTGCAGCATTCTTTTAGTTTTCCCTATGAGAAAGAACCTAAATTAAGCTCATTAAGTTTTATATATACTTGGTATTTATTATCACACTCTGAGTCAGCTTAGTAGAACACGTTTTACATTTTCATCCACCTTTTGGAGAAGAAATTGTGTTGCTGTATAGTAACATTTTCTTTCTTGAAGACTGTTTTATTAACATGATACCAGAAAGGACTTTCAGTGGATTGTCATCACTTTGGCTAGTTTTATGTTAAGAAAATTAGTTTTGTCTTAGTAGTTTATGTGGTGGTTTGTAAGCCAGGAATGGTACAGAGACTATTTGAAGGCAAATATAACCAGTTCTGTGATGCAAAAAAGGCAGAGGTTAAACAAGTAAAGGAAGAACCTGAACAATAATTTCAATGTTTAAAGTAATATTCAGATCTACTAAATGTTATTTCTTAGTCTGATTGTCTTCAGGCTGAAGATATGGACATGATAATCATACCCATAGATGTTAAATAAAACAAGCAAGAGGAACCGAGTCCAGCACTGTCTATTTGCTAGGTTTTACATGTGTAGGAAATGATGCAAAATTTGTAAATAAATAAATGAAAGATATTACAAAATTATGACGTACTAACATTGCTTGTTTATTTATACCTGCTTCTCGCACTTTAAGATGAATACTAGGATAAAGGTTCTTTCCCAAACCACTTATATTCTATATAGCTTGCAAACATTTGCTCCCTTTCTATATCAATGTAATGAGTTCCATTAATATCAGCAGGGCTAGTCATGTTAACAAGTCACACTTAGATCTTTTTTTCATGAGCTGTCCTTAAATAATGAAAGAATAGAGAGCTGATAAAATCAAGAAGTGAATATAGAACAATGGCAACTGATCACTAATTTCAATGTTTTGTCTTGTTTTCTTGGTGGATTTAATTAGAACTTTGTTCATGGGGTGATTAGGCATTATATTTCTTACTAGAACGCGATTAAAGGAAAGAGGGCTTGATGTAAAGAAAAGTAGGACACGAAGGGGATTGAGCATAGTCAATGTGGATTTATCAAGGGAAAATCATGCCTGACCAACCTGATAGCCTTCTACAATGACATGACTAGGGAACAAGGGGAGACTAGTGGATATTGTGACGGTACCAAGGCTTTTGACACTGTCTCCTATAATATCCTCATTGACAACCTGATGAAGTGTGAACAGCGAGTTGGATCCAAAACTGTCAAGCTCAAAGGATTGTGATCAGTGGCACAAAATCTGGTTAGTGGCCAAAAAGTAGCAGTGTACCCCAGTGGTCCATACTGGGTCCGGTACTGTGTACCTGGAGGATGGGGCGGAGTGCACCCTCATCAAGTTTCCAGATGACACAAAACTGGGAGGAGTGTCTGATACACCAGATCGTTGTGCTGCCTTTCAGAGGGACCTGGATGGAGATATGGGCTCACAGGAACGTCATGAAGTTCAACAAAGGGAGATGCCAGGTCCTGCTCCAGGAGTTGAATAACCCTAGGCACCACTGCAGGCTGGGTAGAAAGTAGCTTTGTAGAAAAAGAACTGAGTTTCTTGGTGTACATCAAGTTGAACATGAGCCAGCAATGTACCCTTGCAGCAAAGAAGGTTAAGGGTATCCTGGGCTGTATTAGGAGTTGTGTTGCCAGCAGCTTAAGGGAGGTGATCCCCTCTACTCTGGGGTATGAAAATTATCTGGAGTGCTGTGTCCAGTTCTGGGCTTCCCAATGCAAGAGAGACATGGACATACTGGAGTGAGTTCAACAGAAGCTGATTAAGCAATTGGAGAATCTGACATATGAAGAGAGGCTGAGAGAGCTGAGAATATTCTGGAGAAGGAAGGTGCAGGGGGTATTTTATCAATGTGCCTAAGTACCTGATGGGTGCTAGGAAGGAAGAGGGAACCAGACTCTTCTCAGTGGCAGCCAGTAACAGGACAAGAGGCAATGGGCATGAATTGAAATACAGTAAATTCCATTTAAACCAAATAAAAATTTACTCTGAGGGTGCTCAAACACTGGAACAGATTGCCCAGAGGGGTTGTGGACTCTCCATCCTTGAAGATATTCAAAACCTGACTGGACATGGTCCTGGGCAACCCGATTTAGTGACCCTGCTCTGAGCGGCGGGGTTGGACTAGGCAATCTCCAGAGGCCCCTTTCAACCTCAGTGGTTCAGTCTACACCTCTCTCAGAAGGTGAGCAGGAGAGAATTGTAAGTGTAGATATCTGCATGGAATAAACAACTGTGTTTATCAGCCATCACAAACTGCACAGAATACAAGTCGTAGGTCAAAGGAGCATCTAACATAATGCACACTGCTGTTTGTCTTCATCAGCAAATCTTTTGCCTACCTGTTGGGAAACTAAAGAATACGAAAATGATTTCATTTTTAAATAATGCCCTGTGTGTAGGAGGAGGATAATAAAGCAGAAGTTATGCAAACAAATTGCAAATGAGAACAAGCGATAAGAAAGTTCATTCTGTAACAGAGACATATGCAGGCATTTGATAGTTTGGCAAACATATAGTAATAAATATTTTATAGATGATATGGCAAAACATTTAAAAATGTGTAGTTTGTGCATAATTATTCAGAATTAAGAAAAAATCATCAAAATCTACATTCGGGTGGAACTGTAGATCAGTGGAATAAAAATACCATTAAGATGATAAAATTTTGTATATTTTCAATGCTAAATTTATTGTGTTTGTATATTTTTTCTAGTATTTCATCCAAGACATCTTTAAAGAAATATTTTTTGCTGTTGTTCCCTAGTTCTTCATTCATCATCCTTATTTAAAAAAAAAATGAATAAATATTTTATGCCTAAATTACATGAACAGATTTTCTTTAAAATCTTTCTTAGAAATTGGATCTATGTTCCTGCAAATGAACTTAAAAGGTTTTATTTTTTCATCTAGGAAGCCTATGCCATTTTAAATACATTTGACATCGAGGTTACAAAAGAGGAATCGGAAGGGGTTGATACACTCAGATATTCTTTCAATAAATTACAGACCAAAGCTGTAAGTATATAAAACTATGTTATTTTCCATTTGTCTTCATGTGCTTTTTTCTGAGTGTAAATGACAGTGTGGGACCAATTGTCACTCCACTCTCTCTTCTCAATCTTGGCCTCAGTTGCACACTAGTGTCTATACCTTTGATTAGTGTGTTCATTTTCTAATTTTATTTTTATAGAGCTCTTTAATATTTAAATATTGTAGCTTTTAGATATATGCTTAAAGCCTACAAGAAAATGAGAAATTTATTATGTCTCTCTGCTCTTTCTGCTCTCCTTCATTTCCAGTTTGTCATTACAGTTGTGTCATTCATGTCCAATCAGGAAAATTACTACCCTTAGATTACTTGTTTTTAAGAAGTACATGCTCTGCCCGTGCCCTTACCCCTAAGTGGTGATTGCACATTTACCTTTATGGCTTAGGACCCTCAAAAGGTCAATGTTTATTAACAATTTTCTGTGGTGTAGAAGGTTAGATGGAAATATGTAGATATTTTGTCGGAACAATAAAGTTAGATCCTGTCCCACAGATTAATCACTCTGAAAAGGGCTAAAAGAACTCAAGACTATATTTTACATTTGCATTTTATGGTTCTTTTTCTCAAGCTTTTGAACAAAGAATAAGAAAGTTGTTAAAGAGAAGGCTGAGCCATCCATGAGGAAGAGGACCCTAACACTTTGGGTTTTGAGATTTTTTTTTTTTAGGGGGAGGGAAGGAAGGAAGAGAATAGGATCTTTTTTTTTCCCCTTTTCTGTGTCCTTTTGTTCCCCCACCCCCTTGAAATGGAACATGTTCACTTAAAGGTGGAGTGGAGATTTTGTTATGGTTTTTGGTTCTTTCTTTTTTCTCTCCACTTTTTGTATGAAAAATTGAACATATAGCACCATAAAAGGAAAAAAAATCTATTTAGCTTCAAATAATTAATTTTTGTTCAGAATTTTAATACTTTTTATTTATAATTTTGGTTTATATATAACCCAAATATCTGTTCCTGATTTTTAAAGAAATAACTTTGATTTTAATCTTTTGTATGTCAGAACAGAGTTCAAGATGAGTTGGTTCAAGTTCAGCCCAAATTTAAGAGTAATTTGCTAGAATCAGTTGCAGTTTTTCAGGAGGATGTGTCAAACTTTGAAATGTCATATGAAACGGTAAATGAATTTAGTAGTTACCTGTAAGACTTGTACTTAGTTTTTCAATATTTTTGGCTTGCACCAGTTGGGTGGCAGAATTTTATTCTGCTGAACTACTGAGTGTTTGATGCCACGGTTGCTAAGCAGTCATCATTGTAGGTCAAACTTTTCAGTATGAAGAAATAGCAGTGCACACAACTCTCTAAGGAAAGAAAAGAATCCCTGGTGGTACAACTTGCCATGAAATCTTAATTTAGAAATTATAGCACATGTTGTGTCATCTTTGCTTACACATCAGCATTAAAAAAGACAGTCTCAGGCCACTCACTGGGTATTTTTTCATCAAAAGAACAAAATATGAAAAATGAAAGTCTAGTCCTATTCAGTTTAATTAAGCTAAAGAATTTTCAATTTCATAAAAGTTATCTTTTCTTAGATTTACCATTGTAACTGTTGCATTACCAAGATACGTAAGTTGATTGGATTTTGACTACCAAAAAAAATACGCATTTTGTGATGACCTGTAAATATACAGTGGTCTTCAGTCACTTTGAGAATTAATAGTCAATTTTGTTAACTGCTTGTTTGAAAGGAAGGACCTATGGTTCCAAATATTCCACCTCAGGAAGCCAGTAACAGGCTACAGATCTTTCAGGTAAGGAAATAAACTGTTGAGTTTCCAAATAATTAAAATTAGATCTGCTATTGCTTATCAAAACAAGTGTAGAAAAAGACACATTTACAATCTTTGGTAAATGTGTCTTGGTGGATATTCTGTGTGGTATTATGTTATCTATACTTTACTTTCTATCAGGCAATGTTTTCCTTAATGTGGAAGGATTGATTGATTGATGTGTAACCCTGCTTCACTCTTGACGTTTTGTGAGCAGAAATTATCAACTTGAAGTAATAAAAACAGTAGAAGAAGGAGGAGTCAAGTACAACAACTCAATAATGACTGAAGAGAAGCCAAGTTACATATCAGTCACATGAGCCAATCTTTTAATCTTTTAAAGAACACATTTTCCATGAGATAATTGTCTTTCAACTCGATATTTGTTTGTTATGAACCTTAGTTCATGGGTCCATAACTAGTTTTTAATCTATTTTTAATCCTTCTTCTTTTCTCTGCAAGTTATAGTAACCTGAAGATTTTTTTCAACAGGACTTTTGTCAGTGTCTTACATATTGTATAGACTCTGTAAAAAGTAAATTCAAAGTTTGTGATAAGCAGTAAGTAAATTAAAACTTATATTATAAATATATTTTCCTTTTTGTCTGTATGAATCCTAATTTTATCAGGCTAACTTTGATGAGCTGTGGAGAAAGTTTATCACATACTCATCTGGTGAACAGTTGTTTGGATTGCCTGTCACAGACTATGAAGTTTTGCATAAAGTCAGGTAACTGTGGAAATACAACTGTCTTAGGTGTTTATTAAGTATGTCAGAAAGGCTTAGTGTACACCAAAGAGGGAAATATTACAATATGGAAAGTTTCCATTGCCCTAAATTAAAAAAAGAAAAAAAAAAAAAAAGGGGAGAAAAAAAAAAAAGAAGAAAATTTTAGAGGTCTAATGAACTTCCCAATAAAAATAATTGTATTGATTTATTATGGTAACAGAACCATACCAGATTATTTTACTACATGTAAATACTATATAAAGGAGCAGAATACCATGTCCTAGAAATATATATAAATACTTATATATAAAAGTAGATGAGTAAATATAAATATATATATAAATACTTATATATAAGTAGATGAGTAAATATAGTATTATGTATTAAGATATGGTACAAAAAGCGACCAAGGAAAAGGCAAGGAAAGGTCAGTATATCATCATATATGAAAAATGTAACTAGAGCTTTCATGAAAGTCTGAATTTTTTGAGCAGCTGTACAAATGAGAATCAGATTCTAAAGCTTCTGCACCAGCCATTTCTGTGGTTTGATGATGATTCATAGCAGATGAGGATCTGACCATTTCTGGCTGTTTTTAGATCAGCGTTTTAGTTTGGATTCAAAGAGTGCTTCCAAAGTAAATCAGCTAATTGTCGCCACTTGCCATGGTCTGCTTTGCACTGCAGAGCCAGCTCAGGGTACATAAGCTAGGTTCTTCTTGGATGGATGAAAGTTTTAGAGAACTAGACTAAAGCAAAACTTCTCCCAAATATGTTTAGTGTGGATATCAGGACCTTAGTACCAACTATCTGCTCCTTTTTTGTGGATTTTATTCATGAAGTGTTCTTTTCTATATGAAGAAACATAATCTAATTGATCTACCTCATTTTTTGTAGTAATATTACATATAGTATGTATTTAACTACTCTGAGATATCCAAATAGCTGATTGAAATTACTGGTACAATTATTATTTTTTCCCAGGAAGGAGTTAGGCTTGCTTCAGAAATTGTATGGATTATATGATACTGTAATAAACAATATCAATGGTTATAATGAGATACTTTGGACAGATGTAGATATTGAAAAAATTAATGCTCAACTTCTGGATTTTCAAAACAGGTATGTTCATAATACAAATTATAACTGATGTTAATTGCATTAAGATTTAGGTGACTTCAATAAAGCTATTTGATATATTTAAATACAAAACTTCCATGAATAAGGTTTATCAAAAAGTAATAAGATTCTTCAAGGAACAGTGGAATAACACTATACTTTCAGTTAATCAGCCTTTTACCTATAGTTTTGATGATTGAAGGGTATACGATCAGTTGAAGAGTCCATCTCCTTAGCTAAACCAACCAAGAGGTTAGGAGAGCTGAAAGTTTATTTGTAAAAGCTAAGTTCTTCAACTAGGAGGATTAGCCCATTGATTTTAAGTCCTGAATACAAGAATAACATGTCTGAGTTTTTTAGAATATTTTATTTTATTATTTTTGCTTTTATATTTTATTTTTTCATTATTTTATTATTTATTTATTATTTATGGGTTTGTAAAAAAGTTACAAATATTGCAGTAATGCTGAAAGCTTAAAATGGTTTTGACACTGTTGAGAGGATTAGACGGAATTAGTTTGATTCAGAAGTATTTTCTAACCTTTTAACTTTATTTTTAATATTTTCAAAAGTACATATATTATTTTTGGAAAAAATGTAATATAAAAGACTAGGACAAGGATTATTTTACAACAGAATAACTGCATCATTGAGTGCAGTCCCCAGCTTTCCTGCTACCTAACAGAGTCCTGTTATAAGTTTGGCAATCTCCATCCTAAAACAATGCCAGCTTTCTTGGCATTTTTTTTTTGTGCCCCTAGTCCTCCTATTAGAACAATATTCCAGAATCTTTTATTATTAATTTCCAAAATAAAGGCATGACTAATTGATGTATGTACATTCATGCTTGTGCCACTATGTGGTATTTTAGAGTATAGCTATACTACAGTTATAGAGCAGTGCAGACCTATTGAAACAGCTTTAAATCAATCTTAGATAATGTTAAAATCTAATTGCTGAAATAGAGAGCTCCACAAGAGCTAAATTACATTACTCTCTGAAATTGACATTTGTTTGAGGTCGTTCAAATAGAAGTGTATAAAAAGGCAATTACTTTTGTAACTGCGGTGAAGAGAAAAACCTTCAGTATAAATAGTTCTTTCTGTTAAGTAAGAACTGTTAAGTACACACCCCACCTATTTACCCATCATTTCCTTCCATTCTCCATTTTGTCAACATATCTTACCTCTTGGCATTACTTTGACGGTTTTTCAGAGCTTATCACACTGATGGGTTCAGGTAACCAAAAAATAGTAGCATAACCTTCCTAAACTAGGGGGAGAGGATCTGTACTACAGAATATGGAATTTTTTAGTAGAATATTTTTTGTTGTTGTTATTGGCTTCTAGTCCAGGGTGTCTTGATAGTCTAGTAAATATATGTTTTCCTGAAGGTTAACTGATATATCAAATATATCATTATAAGGCATAAAATCGGTAAGTGAAGAATTTCCATAGCTTTGAAATTGCACTTTTGACAGTCAGAGTTGAAGGTTGGGTCTTAGATTTGCACTATTTCTGAATTTCTAAGTGGGAAACATTAGCCAGAGACTAATAACCTTTCAAGGAAATATGTGCCAAAGAGTATTTTTCTTTCCCAAATTTGAGGTTACATATGCTGTTAGAATTTCAGGGATTAAGAGTCTCTCAAAGAAGAAAGATATTGACAGACACCTAATTGGCAGTATCTTGTCTTCGTGTAAAACAGTATCTCCTGGTTCACAAGGCTCAATAAAGATAACTGGGCTCCCAGCTCTGGAACCTGCAGCATGTTGTTCAAAATCTGCCTCTTTGCTGTATCTGATTCCTGTGTCCCAAATCACTGAATCTGACATTAACTCTTTACTACTGAATGAAAAGACTGGCTGCAAACAGAGAAATGTATAAAATACTCAGATGTTTTGCCTGGTTTTCTAAGGAAAAAGGTGATCTGTGATGTCACTGTCTGACCATGTCTGTGCTCCTATTTTTTAGCATCCTTGAATACTTTTTTTTTTTTTTTTTTTTTTTTTGTCTATTCGCTAGTTTAAACTTTCAACAAGGTAGATTTCCCACAAAATAACCTGAAGTGCCTATGAGTTCTATAAAAGTCAAAACTTCACAGTAGTCCAAAACCAGACACAAAATACTTTTTCCCCTCAGGGAAAGGCAGACAGGTATTAAACATTCTGTTTGACAGTGACCAGGGAGATAATCAACATGAACGTACTGGCAACCACAGAACTCCAACATAGCTCTAAACCAAACACAGACTGCTGTATTGTAACCAAGTACAGAAAATACGAAATTATATCAGTGGGAGGTAGGGAGATAAGTGACAAAGGATGCAAAACCAAGGGAAGTATGATCCAGGCTTTTCCTGCTGAAGATATATTTTGTCGTTTACATCAGGACATTCCTGTGGTGGGTCAACTGCTTAATTCTTAGCATGTAGGCTCTGTAAATTTTGGTCAAAGAGGTGAATATTCATTTAACTGTTTTACTGGGGGTTTTCCGCATTAGAAGTATATAATTTTCATTTTCTTAGTGAATAGTTTCAGGAACACTAACCAAAAGTAGAAGAGAAGGTGGTCATATCTTTCTAATTTTCACATCTGTCTCCAAAGTGGTGTGTTAATATGTGCCATGTGTATTACTGGTATTGTAAATTGAAGTAAATATTATATTTGTACAAGGATTACATATGTGACGTTTAACGCTTTTTGCATTGTTTTTGGTTTGCGAGAGTTTGTGATGATAAGCAGCAGATAAGCTATGTTTTAATGCAAACTGCAATATTTCTGTTTATTTGCAAAGAACATATGAGTGGTTAAAACTGTTTAATATTACGATTTGTTAGTAGGGCATTTGCATTAGTTTTTCCTAAAAAGGTAGACTAATTGACACAAATTGGAATTTTACATAGAAAATGTTGGCCTCGATAAAATCTAATTCAAATCTCCTTGGCTGTTTTCAAAATGTTTAAACAATTCCTATTTTGACAAAAGAGACATTTACTACTGTATCAATTTAATACAACTGCAGGTGCCGTAGACTACCTAAAGGAGTGCAACACTGGCAAGCATTTTTAGATCTCAAGAAAAAAATTGATGATTTTAGTGAGTCTTGTCCTTTGTTGGAAATGATGACCGACAAAGCAATGAAGCAGAGACACTGGAATCGTATTGCTGAAACAACAGGACATCAGTTTGATATAGAATCTGATTCCTTTTGCCTTCGAAACATCATGGAAGCACCAATTCTTAAACATAAAGATGATATTGAAGTAGGTACATGCATTTTTTCCTCCTTGTTCATTATATATTGTCAGCAAAAATATGATTACTTATAAAATGATCACCTTTTTTAAAAATATTTTTTACTTTGTTAAAGTACTTGAATCTCAATCAGACCACACTAGTTTAACATAATTTATATTTTATTTAGAAGTTCTTGTCCATATGAACAAAGACAGACGTAGCAGCTGGAATCTTTTGACACTTGTTTCTAGATAATCTCTTCACATTCTTCCTGGCCCTATTTTCTATGATTTTCTAAGCTCTCTTTAAACAGGAAAAAAAACAAACAAAACTTCAAATTATGATTGTCACCTAATTTTTTAACTCTTTAAAGATTTGTAAATAGATCAGAAATTTTAGAGGAAGGCTCCATGCTTATTAATATTTAACATGAATACTTTTCTAGATCTTTATGGCTTCTTCTGAACTATAGAATTTCAAAAGATCCCCCACATAACCTGAAAAAACTTTCAGTGGGGTTTGCAAGTTTTATAGGGTAAATATGCATGCAAAAGCTATTGTTGTATTCATACTTGATTTATATGGAAGCATTCCAAGGTGATCTGCTTAATTTTGAATTATCCTCCAATTTGAATAGAATATTGGACTTGATGACCTTTTCAACTTAAACTATTCTTAGATTCTGTGATTCTGTAAATTGAAATGTGATAAGATTGAGAGTTCATCTGGTGATGAGTCCATATTACTACCCTAAGTCTTGTAGAAATGGTGATTCAGAAATCTTGTTACGCAGTAATAACAAGATGTGAAGCTACAGAAATGGTATGTCCATGCATTTCCAAGTGTGCACTTTTAGGTTATCCATACATGTCATTTGAGTGAGTAAAATTAGTCATGTGATCTCTGCATTTGTGTGACACATTTCTATACTATTTTATAAAATTTCATATAGTGTTTTTAAATATTCTATTACTAGATGTCTAATATCAGGGAAGATTTCTTTTCTGAAGAATGAAGACTCTAAAAAATGGTTCTTTCTTTGCAGGATATATGCATATCTGCTACAAAGGAAAAGGATATAGAAGCCAAACTATCTCAAATAGCTGACATTTGGGGAAGCCAAATTCTGAGCTTTTCATCATTCAAAGGGAGAGGAGAGTTACTGTTAAAGGGAACTGAATCATCAGAAATTATAATGTTGATGGAGGACAGTTTAATGATTCTTGGCTCTTTACTGACCAATAGGTATTTTTAGATTGATTGTGTATGGTATTTTCAGAAACACACTGAGATAAGAACTGTCCTATTATCAGGCTAAAGCAGCGGTGAATTTGAATGGAATATTATTTTTTAATGGAAAAGAATGTTACGATGTCTACCGAAAAACTTCCTCAAGTGGAAGGCTTTAATGTATTAGTAGCAAACTATTGTCTCAATATATTTGAATGTAATCAAGCTGGTAGAAACTTTCCACAAGATTCTTCTTGCTCTAAGTGAATGTGGTGGGTTGACCCTGGCTGGACGCCAGGTGCCCACCAAGCCGCTCTATCACTCCACCCTCCTCAACTGGACAGAGGAGAGAAAATATAATGAAAGCCTTGTGGGTCGAGATAAGGGCAGGGAGAGATCATTCACCAATTACTGTCATGGGCAAAACAGACTCAACTTGGGGAAATTAGTTTAATTTATTACCAATCAAATCACAGTAAGGTAATGAGAAAATAAAAACTAAATCTTAAAACATGTACCTCCTCCCTTCTTCCCGGGCTCAACTTCACTCCCAGTTTTCTCTACCTCCTCCCCCCGAAGCGGTGCAGGTGGACAGGGAATGGGGGTTGTGGTCAGTTCATCACACGTTGTTTCTGCTGCTCCTTCCTCCTCAGGGGAGGACTCCTCACACTCTTCCCCTGCTCCAGCGTAGGGTCCCTTCCATGGGAGACAGTCCTCCACAAACTTCTCCAACGTGAGTCCTTCCCATGGGCTGCAGTTCTACACAAACTGCCCCAGCATGGGTCCCTTCCATGGGGTGCAGTCCTTCAGGAACAGACTGCTCCACCGTGGGTCCCCTGCAGGGTCACAAGTCCTGCCAACAAACCTGATCCAGCGTGGGCTCCTCTCTCCACGGGTCCACAGGTCCTGCCAGGAGCCTGCTCCAGCATGGGCTTCCCACAGGGTTACAGCCTGCTTCGGGCATCCACCTGCTCTGGCGTGGGGTCCTCCACAGGCTGCAGGTGGATATCTGCTCCAGCGTTAACCCCCATGGGCTGCAGGGGGACAGCCTGCCTCACCATGGTCTTCACCATGGGCTTCAGGGGAATCTCTGCTCCAGTGCCTGGAGCACCTCCTCCCCCTCCTTCTTCACTGACCTTGGTGTCTGCAGGGTTGTTCCTCTCATATATTCTCACTCCTCTCTCTGGCTGCAATTGCTGTCGTGTAACTTTGTCCCCTTCTTAAATATGTTATCCCAGAGGTGCTACCACCGTTGCTGATGGGCTCAGCCTTGGCCAGCAGCGGGTCCATCTTGGAGCCGGCTGGCATTGGCTCTGTCGGACATGGGGGAAGCTTCTAGCAGCTTCTCACAGAAGCCACCCCTGTAGCCCTCCCACAACCAAAACCTTGCCACGCAAACCCAATACAGTGAAACAAGTGTTGTTTGTTTGTTTGTTTGTTTTTTCACCGTTGTAAGTATTTATTTTATAATAGCTTTATTTAGAATCAAATAATTTCTACTTCTCATCCTTTTTTAGATACAATACACCATTTAAAAAAGAAATTCAGAGCTGGATTTCTAAACTAAGCGGCTCTACAGACATAATTGAAGAATGGCTGGTTGTGCAGAACCTCTGGATTTATCTTGAAGCTGTTTTTGTAGGGGGAGATATCGCAAAACAGTTACCCCAGGTAAACTTGACAATGCTTGCCTATTACTGTGTATTAAAAGCTATCTGTGTAATAATTTCCAACAGATTATGCTGTGAAAGTACTTACATTTTTGCCATATATAGGAAGCAAAGCGTTTTCAGAATATTGACAAATCATGGATAAGAATAATGCAACGAGCTCATGAAAACCCAAATGTAATTAACTGCTGTGTTGGAGATGAGACTATGGGGCAACTTCTCCCTCATTTACATGAACAGTTGGAAGTATGTCAGAAATCACTTACAGGGTATGAATTCTTTGATTTTTAATGCATTATTATTTTGTAAATAGTTTATATGAAATATTAATAGTATTTCAGTCTTACTTTCACTCTTATGAGCAAAAAATTGAAGAGCTGAAATATTCTAATAAAAATCTTGTTCAATTTTAAAGATACTTAGAGAAGAAAAGACTACTGTTTCCTAGATTCTTTTTTGTTTCTGATCCTGCCCTTCTTGAAATTCTTGGACAAGCAAGTGATTCTCATACAATTCAGGTACAACCTTAGTGATTTTTTTCTGCTTATAACAAAAAAAAAATTAGAGTATGGAAAATCATTTAATATATTAAAATGTAACCATTTTCTTCTTATAAAAATGTAACCATTTTCTTCTTATAAATTTTGCTTGAGAAAAAATTTTGTTTCTTGCTCTTTAGTCTTTAACAAAATATGAAATAGCTATCTGTAATTAAAAAAAATCTTCAGAATTCAGAACACTAGAATGTGGTCCCATTAAGTGGTTTGCTGGTGGTTCCTTTCACAACTAAACTCACAGAAGGAACCCTGTGAGACTTTCCTGCTTTGCATATTGCAAAATTCATCCAGCTAATCTGCATTGTTACTGAAGGTTTATAGTCCAACTAGTCTGGATTGTTACTGAGGGTTGCTTGAGATAAGATTTCACACAATACCTGATCTCTATTCTGCTAGGTCACCTCTGGAAACTGTAAAAACCCAGCAAATGGAGATAAAATTCCACACAGTCATTTCTGTATTTATTACCTACAGATGGCCTGAAATTCATCTGTCGATTCAGATGAACCTTTGCGGGATAACCTTACTTGAGATCTTGAGATTTTTTTCTGTTTGCTAATGTTATATATTTACATTGAATGACTTCTGAATTATCCTTACAGCCACATCTGCCTTCCATATCTGACAATATAAATGAAGTAGAATTTCACCCAAAGGATTATGATCGCATACTGGCAGTTATATCAAGAGAAGGAGAAAAAATTCCAGTAATTCTTTGAATTTCTTCCCTCCCCCCCCCCCCCCCGAAATGTTGTTAATAGATAAATCTTTCTATTACTGAACATATAAGTATATATTAAATTGAATTATTTTTAATTACAAATGAACATTTCAACGATTAGTGTAACAAAACTATAGTATGTCTTCATTAAATAAATTTCTAGTATGTTTATTGAAATTAAATCTGTAGTTGTCTTGAATAGAAATTTAGTAACTATTTGGTAACTAACATTCTTGAACCAGAGTTTGGTAACTATGTGCTATTTTGTACCTCTTACTTTTATTAATTTTTCAGTTGGACACTCCAGTGATTGCAAAAGGACCAGTGGAACTTTGGTTGCAGGATTTATTGCGTGTGCAGCAGATTTCATTGCATGGCATAATTAGGGCAGCATATTACCAAATTAGTGACCCAGGATATCAGTTGCTGAATTTTCTTAATCACTTCCCAGCACAGGTGAGATTAGAGGATGTGGATTTGTGTGTGCACTCTGGGTCGTGTGGTGAGGGAGGTGGGATGTAAAGAGCATACGGGATTGTCTATATGAGGAAGTTTTCATAGAGGGAACAAGGATATGGATCTACTCAGTAGAAGGGAATCCTTAATGACTTCAATTTTGGTACCCTATATATAGCATAATATTTTTCTTATAATTTACTTTAAAATGACTTCTTTCTTCTCTTGGAGAATATAAAGTAGAGCTTATATTTTCTGTGATGGATATTGAACCCCTTTCAGATGCAAATAAAATTTCATGTGCAGATTGATTTCTCTCTCATAATTTAAGACTGCAAGAGCTATGATTATGATTATTTATCTCACCATTTACAAGGTTTACCTCATAGTTCATATGTTTGTCACCATGATAATGCAGTCCTAGTAGAAGCCTGTCTTGAAGGATTCTTGTTTGCCTAGGGACTCCTCCATCTTACTGATAATTCATAAATTTCATTAACAAGTAATGAATTCTTTCCCGTCCTGTACAAATTCTGACTCTGTAATTTGCTAATCAGTACAGTGCTGGGTGTAATTTTTTAATAGAAATTCTGCAAATATTAAAACTGGCCAATATATTGCTAATTTAAAAAAAATCAGTACACTTAAATATTTAATAAAATTATCTTAAAGCCGTATTTATGACATAATTATGTATTATCTCAGCAGTATTAATTTTAAAAAGTGTGCTACTTTGCTTTAAACGGATAAGGACTGTCTGTCTTGTTTGCATCTCAGGCATTTTGAAGTGGCTTTATTACCATCTGCAAAGATCTTCTTTCCCATGTCTTGCTAATCCAAATGTTTTTATGTTCAAAGAATTCTTTGTGTTAGAAGGGGCAAGGTGGGGGGGTGGGACAAAGAAGAAGAAAACAGTCTTTGGCCAAGAAATTCAAAGTACAGAGAAAGAAAACTGTATTATAGGACAGAGAAGAAATTGGGCAAAATACTGACAAAAAATTTGAAACATTTTCTTTCCTTCAGTCTACCTTTGTCGTGTCTCAGAAGCTTCTGTTATAGGTAGCATGAGAAAGTCACATAAAAGATTTTTTTTTTTTTCCTCTGACTAATCAGTCATTCTAAAATAAATTTGTTTTAGATTCTACTGATGACAGTCTAATGACTCTAAAATGGTGTGATATTTCCTGCTACACAATCTCTGTATCCATGAACTTACTACAGATATAGGGAGATAGAAAAGTAGAAAGAGTGGGTGTCATGGTTTAACCCCAGCCAGAAACTAAGCACCACACAGCCGCTCGCTCACTCCCTGCCCCCAGTGGGATGGGGGAGAGAACTGGAAGGGTGAAAGTGAGAAAACTCGTGGGTTGAGATAAGAACAGTTTAATAATTGAATTGAAGTAAAATAAAATAAAATAGAATAGTGGTGGTGGTAGTAGTAGTAGTAATAATAATATGCAATAATAATATACAAAGCAAGTGATACACTATACAATTGCTCACCATCTGCCGACCGATGCCCAGCACATCCCTGAGCAGCGATCAAAGCCCCCTGGCCAACTCTGCCAGGTTATATACTGAGCATGACATCATACCGGTATGGAATAGCCCTTTGGCCAGTCTGGGTCAGCTGTCCTGGCTGTGCCCCATCCCAGCTTCTTGTGCACCTGGCAGAGCATTGGAAGCTAAAAAGTCCTTGACTGGTGTAAGCATGACTTAGCAACAACTACAGCATCAGTGGGTTTTTAACATTATTCTCATCCTAAATCCAAAACACAGCACTATACCAGCTACTAGGAAGAAAATTAACTCTATCCCAGCTGAAACCAGGACAATGGGTTAGTAAAATTTTTAGGTCTTCGTGCTTTGTGAATGTAGAAAGGTGGGAGAAAAAGGTATTGATACAATTCTCGTCTATCCTGTATTGTCATGGGTGTGCCTGATATTGTAAATCACAATCAATCTGAGACTGTAGTTTACACGCAACATCCTATAACTCTCTAGATACATTTGGAAGCAAAATAACTTGTAGTTCAATGTGCTCTAGGCTGTAGTCCAGTCATGACAGCATGTTAGAAAGATAGCAATCCATCCTATGTTCAGTAGAAATGCACAGGTTTTTTTTAAAATGTTCTTTAATTAGCTACGAATTGGCAATGGGCAATTTTCAGAAGAACTTCTCCCCACAATTTAAGACCTGTTTATGTTTGTGATACTAGAGTAGGCTAAGGGATTGTAAGTGAGAATCATCCTTAATTTGTGTGTATCTCGGTATGTGGCAAATTTTCATAAGAGTTTTAAAACGCTTTTTCAGGTGTTTCTAGTACCACAGCAGAGCCAATTAACTCAGGCACAGTATCCTGGTGAGATAGCATCATATTGGATGTAGTGATAATTTGAGACTCTCTACATCACAGTTTATTGTTCCTATTACACCTAAGGCTTCTATAATAAGGCTAGTGTTCAACAAGTGATTCTTTTGTATTTTTTTCACATATTAAATTTGTAGGTTGGATTACTGGGAATTCAAATGTTGTGGACACATGATTCAGAAGAAGCTCTACAGAATGCTAAAGAGGACAGAAAAATCATGCAAGTAACCAATGGGAGATTTCTTGAGATTCTGAATATGTTGATTAGCCAGACCACGCATGATCTTTCCAAGTTTGACAGAGTGAAATTTGAAACGTTTATTACGATTCATGTGCATCAGCGTGATATTTTCGATGATTTGGTAAAGTACAGATTTTGATTTCTGACAATTAAATGCATTTTCTGTCATAATAATTTTTCTTATATGTGGTAGCTACAGTTACACATGTGTATGCATGTGTTTGTGAGACAGAGATGTCCATAATCTCATCACAGTAAAAATAGTACATTTTTGCTTAAACTAGAATAAAATCCATCAGTTCTGTTATCTAAATATTTGCTCCAAGTTTTTACACTTTTCTTAGAATATTTCAATTTTCCACTTCTTCCTACAGAATCGTTTTGATAGACAAAAACCTTTTAGTATGTCCTTTCTTTGAAAAACTGTTGTATTACTCCTACTTGTATAACTAAAAAAGTTGAGTCTGTTAAGGGTGTTGTAGCTGTATCATCACGGACAATTTCCTCATGGCTTCTTGCAGAATCTCAGTAGTTGGCACTAGGCTGCACTATAGCTCCTCCCATTCTAGAGTTACAGCAATGATAGCAACATCTTCCATATCTCCTCGTTTCTTCTTTTTGTCTCTCCTACTCCCACGGAGAACAAGCTACTGGGATTCTCTTTCTGGTTCCTAAGGAGAATACGTAGAAGACAAACGAACAAAAAACCCTACTAAAATCAAAAGATAATGCTAATCCTATACTTGAACTTTTTAGACTGTGCTAAATTGTTTACATTCCCTTTTTCTTTGAGGAATGCCATCCCTCAAACTACATGTCTCACATATTTTTACTGCTGATGACACAAGCTTATTAGATTCTACACAATTTGCCTTCCATGCCTCAGTCAGCTCCTTCCTTCATCATGCCCTTTGTTCCAATGTGTTTGGTGGATTTAGCAGTGTGTTTGCTAGTTTCACTTGGAGGGTGAGCTGCACTACTAAAGCAATTTAAGATTTATTTGATTAATACAGATGTTGTAATGATCAGGTTAAGCGATCAGGACATTTTTTAACATCAGTTTAGCATACATCTGAACATATTATGTGATGCGTATATGTATTTCCATTTATTTACATAGGAACTTTAACTTGAGTAATCACTCATTATTCTCATACAAATAAGCATGTTATCATAGTTATCAAAGACAATAAATGTGGATGCTCAGTTATAACATGTACATTTATTTACTTTCTTTTAAGGTAAAAATGCACATCAAATCACCAACTGATTTTGAATGGTTAAAGCAGTCCAGATTCTACTTTAAAGAGGATTTCGATCAAGTCTTGGTATCCATTACAGATGTTGACTTTGTTTACCAAAATGAATTTCTGGGTTGCACTGATCGTCTGGTTATAACACCTCTTACAGACAGGTTAGAAAACCAATTCTACATAATGAATACTTTTAATATATATAGTGTTTATTTAACATATATCTTCAAAGAGGTACATTCTGAATTAAGTCCTATGTGGGCTAGGTAATTAATGAAAATCTTCTCATACATTTGCTGAAGCATGCTGTTTTAGGAAAGGTGAAATAGTCTCACTATTTTGTACACTTAGTAATTCCTAGAAAAGTTTTATCACTGCCCAGTCTTAAAAAAAGATTTAGTAACAGAGATGAATAATTTTAAGGTTATACAGTAACGTATAGTTTAGCAGTATTTCTATACTGAAGAAAAGATTAGGTCAAATATTTCAAATTTGGTAATAAGGGGTTCTATAAAGATTTTGTGATTACCAATTTCTTTGAAAGTCTAAGACAACCAGACAGTGTCTGTCATCTTATTAGTACTGGGAAACAGTTTAGATTTTTCCATAAGAATGTAGGTGTTGACCAAGTCCCAGCTATATGCACTCACTTGCCATTCTTCTGCAGCCAGGCAAGGAAATGACCATTAATTTTGTTTCAAATGTGGGTTAACAATGAGAACAATTTTTCTTTTTTTCCTCTTGGGAATTTCTTGGCTTCTTTTTTTGTCAAAATTTTTCCTCCATTTATTCCTTTCTTGAGATGTCACTTTTGACCAAATGAGAAAATAGAAGGCCAAAAGATACTTTACTTGCAAAAACATCCCCTCAAGAACCAAAAATAACTTCCAACCTACAGTCATTCACTCTGTTACCTATGTGGAGTATGTGTCTGTACAGCTTTTTGAACACCTTTATTTCTCTAGAAGAGGTAGGACTGCTATTGTGACAATATAGCAAGTTCAGTACATTTCTGCAGTGAACTGTACTGCCCTCAACAATCAAGTATTTTTGATGCAAAATGTTAAATTCTACCCCAAAACGTGCCTTAACCTCAGTAGAACTGTAGGAGTAAAACCTTTGTCACTTTAAAATTTCTTATTGGTTAGAAAACATCAAGGTCCCTGTAGTGCAAGTTTGGCATAATATATTATAGTGAATCAAGCTAAACTGCAGGAACTAGTTAGTTATTAAACTCTGTTCATTTATGGATTAGAACCAGAAATACTTTAGTTAGAAATGCTTGCAGAGTATGTGGAGTTGATTTGACAGTGAAGATACCAGATCATTTGTATAGGAACTTTGTCATTTAATTTGTTTAGCGTTACTCTTCCATACCTTACCATGAATGCAAATTGTAACTAAGACTCATATATAAATAAAACACTAGTCTAAACTTTTTAAGTTTTAAGACTTAAAAAAAAAAAGGGTAAAGCTTAGGGTTTTCTTTCTTGGAATTGTAAAGAATTTTTTACCCATAATTTTGGAACAGACCATATATCCTTACTCTTTCACTCTTGAGGATTTAGGCAAAGGTAACCTGACCTAATGAAATGTATACAGATTAAGATACTGCAGAGTATGTTGAGGTGGCAGAATTCAACAGCGGAATCTGCTCTTTATAGCTACAAAAAGAGTTAATGACAATTAAATTCCTTTATGTGGTGTGCATTAATTTTTTAGCTCATCTAATATTCACAGTTTGTAACAAACTAGATTAACACCAGATAAATTTTTTTGGTTTTATACGTAATGTTTAAATGCTGTATTTTGTGACTTTCACCACTCTGAACTTCCTGCACTCATGGAAATCAATGGAACTGCTTTATGAAGAAGTAATGTTTTAACATAAGAGCTGTAAAATCTATCGCCTAACTCATTGTTATCTTTATATATATACCCATATATATTTCATATGGTTTAATAAATTTGTATGAATTAACATTTATAGGTGCTATATAACTTTAGCGCAGGCTTTGGGAATGAACATGGGAGGAGCTCCAGCAGGACCAGCTGGAACTGGTAAAACAGAAACAACGAAAGACATGGGAAAGGCTCTGGGAAAATATGTAGTAGTCTTTAACTGCTCTGATCAAATGGACTTCAGAGGTTTGGGTAGGATTTTCAAAGGTAAGACTTCATGTAGGATAGAAGAGACCTCCACAGGTCATTTAGCGGGTATAGTTAGAGCAGGTTGCTCAGGACCTTACTCATGTTGGGTTTTGAGTATCTCCAGGGATGGACGTTCCACAACACCTCTGGGCCCCTATTCAAGTGTTTGGCCATCCTCATGGTAACGTTTTTTATACTTCTGTTGACTTGGAATTTCTCACATTGAAACTGGTATCCATTGTCTCCTCTTCTTCTTCCGCTGTACCTCTGAGAAGAAACTGGCTCCAATTTCTCAGTGCCTCCTATTAGCTAGTTATGAACAGCTATAGACTTTCCCCTTAGCTTTCTCTTCAGGCTCAACAAATCATATTCTCTAAGCCTCTCCCTCTGTGTCATGTCCTCCAGCCACTGACCATCATGGCAGCCATCTGCTGGACTCATGCAAGTATATCAATGTCTCTCCTCTATTAGTAAGCCCCCAAACTGGACACAGTACTCCAGCTGCGATGTCACAAGTGCAGAGTAGAGGCAAACAGTGATTTTCCTCAGCCTGCTGGCTACACTCTTGCCCAATATGCAGCTGGCTTCCTTTGCTACAAGGGCATAATTCTGATTCATGCTCAATTAGTTGTTGAGCAGGACACCAGGTCATTTTCTGCAAAACTGCTTTGTGGCCAGTCAGCACCAAGGCTGTACTGCTGCATGGAGTTATTCTGTTCCAGATAAAGGACTTGAACTTCATGAGGTTTCTGTCAGCTCATTTTTCAAAGTTATGCTATTGTATGTATTGAGAAGCAAGGGGTGAAACTATTAATAATTTTTTTTTTTTAGCAAGAAAATAATTGTGACATAAAAGTGCCTAAAGCTGTGGGTTTATAAACGTATTGACCCTTTGAAAGTAGAGCTATTAAAATTTAAAAAAAAAAATCTTTGAGTACATGACAGAATCACTTTAAAGTGATTTAGCCTTAACTGTGTAACAATAGTATACCCTGAATGCATTGGATAAATTTTTCACTTTTAAATAGTTATCTTTCAGTATACATGAAAGAAAACTACTGCCTACTGGTTCTTTAATATACTTTGGAAAAAAATGTTGCTACAAATTTTCTCATAAAAAGTTGCTAAAGGAACAATTCTCTTAGTTGCTACTAAATACATGTTACTTTTCCAAACTGAAATTAGGCAACTGTGAAGTTAATCCTTTATGAAAATGTTATTCTTAGTATAGTGCTTCTAGATTTATCTTTCCATTTAATTTTCATTCTCTGTCTTCACGTCTTTCTTTCATAGAAAAGTTCACACAGATCGTTGTCCACTTTTTGCATATTGTTAATATCCTATACCATTACACGAAAAACTTGTAGTTTAGTGTCGACTTAAAATGGTAATGCTTATGCATAGAGATATATGCTCTAAGATTAATATTGTGTCTTGTGAGATTCCGAGTTTTATTTAAATCCCTAGTTAGTGGAAAAATAATTTCAATTTTTAATTTTAACCTTTATGATTTATAAGAGGCAAGTAAAAAACTAATTTAAAAATATTGTGGAGGCTGGAAGACCCAAATGAAAATAAAAAACTTGAGATTTTTTTGTTGTAACATTTCAGGCTAGTCTTTTCTAGCTCCAAGTCACTTATTTTTATTTTTTCAGATTAACTATACAGCTTTTTTCCAAATAATTGAATTGCCGCTTTACAATAAAAGGCTGCATTCACAGAAAGATCTGGAAGAAAGATCTGTTAAATACCCTAAGAGAATGAAAGATTTTTTTCTGATTTTGATTCACTTTTAAGCATTTTGTAGAAATCAAATAGTATTAATTCAGATTGATATGGAAATAGTCAGGTGGATGGGGGAAGATAGGCCTTGGCCACAGTGCGATAATTAAAACTAATCATCTTATTTAATTATTTGAAGGAAAAGTCATCTAGTTCAGATATCTCAAATATGCATGAAGAACAACAGATAATACATTTTTCTGTCCCTGTTTTAGGTCTTGCACAGTCTGGATCTTGGGGATGTTTTGATGAATTCAACCGAATTGAGTTGCCTGTCTTGTCAGTAGCAGCACAACAAATCTATATTATTTTAACAGCAAGAAAAGAAAGAAAAAAGCAGTTCATTTTCTCTGATGGAGACTGTGTAGATTTAAATCCAGAGTTTGGAATTTTCCTAACAATGGTAAATGTAGTAATAATTCCAGAGAAGAAACAAATTATACCATATACAAGTTAGTTAAATGGCACGGTGAAAAGAACTGATTTTATTAAGTGATGCTGTTGCTATAGAATTAGACTAAACTGCTGGAACACATAAGTAATCTGATTATTCATGAATTGCATGGCTTCATTTTTACTTTAAGATTATTGAAAAAATTCAGAATTATGTCCCTTCATTACTATATTGCAATTCATTATGTAGACTAAGGGTTTGGCCAAACTTCCAGAATTTTCTGTGCTCACTGAGAGGACTGAAACACTAATATGCTTTACTACCTTAGCTTGAAATGCTTTAACAGCATTAGTGAGAAAGATACTGTAGGAAAAAAAAAAAGAGCATTCACTTAAAGCAGGAGATGTAGGAAAGATTTTTCAAAGACATATGTCTTGTCTAATGGGTACTTTACATGGATATATAAAAAGAATTATTGAAGGTGATTTACAGAAGACAAGTATGGTGATTCTGGAATAAATCACTTTCCTTGTACTGTGTTGACAACAGGTCTTTTCAAAATCTGTGCAAAAGATTATCAGATCCTTTCATTTGTTGATACAGGATGTGTCTAAACTGGTAAATACAGTGCTGGATGTCAACTTTTAGCCTTCTGTGGCAAAGGGGCCCATTCTGCTCTGTGCGTCTATCCTGGAGTCAGCACGGGCATTATGACAGACCTGTGCTTCTTATATCATGAAGTTTTTATAGGTGGTATCTGAGATACATTGTTCCTTTTCTTATAATGACTGCTTGTGAAAAAGACTTCCAGTACATATAGATCAAAGTTAGATCCCACAACTGAATGGATAATCTGCACAAAAAAGATATGCAAGGCAGTATGTATAATTTTACACCAGTTACCAACCATTACCCAAGGGAGAAACACAAACTCATGGATTTAGAATATTAACTTTCAGAGTTTGTTGTCTTGTTGCCATAGGGTTTCTGAGGCTTCATGGCACTAATCCCTGTAATCTCATGGGCAGGGAATTTTGTAGTTTATGTTTCCTAATGCCAAGGCACATGGCAATCCAAGATGACTTTATGGGAAATTAAAATCTTCATCTGCATGTTTGAGTGCAGGATAATAACTGAGGAGGTCATAAATATCTTTTGACTGCTTCTAATTTCTTAAACGTCACCTGTTAGATGTCAGAGTTATTCCTCATATTTGCAGCAGGTTTCCAGAAATCTTCTATTAGTCAGACTTTCTTGGTCATTAAAATTTTCTTTCATATATTTTTTTGTTGTAAACCTTTCATTTTCTAATTTTGTTGACTGTGTTATTTTTATTGTGTCATTAAAAATATTCTCTGCCTATTCTTGAGCTGTTATTAAAATCACTTCTGTCACTAAAAGGGAATTACAATTTCTTATATGATTCTTACTTCAGTGGATAGGATTCACTCACAAACTATTAAACATTCAGTGAGATCCTGTACTTAAAGGCTAGCCTTTTAGACACAAGAAATAGAAAAGGGCATCCTAATATTTCTTCACTGTAGACTGCTTGTTATCCTTTTTTTTTTTTTTTTAAATTATTATTTTGGCTCTTGCTAGACACTAGATTTTTAATATGTTACAAACCTACCTCTCCTGCAAAATGGTAATGAAAATTTTATTCTCATTGGGAATACACTCGAAGAAATCAACCAACTAGACTGTATTCCATGAAATTTTCGAATTCTAATTACTGGCTTGTTATGATAAAGAAATTCAGTTATTACTCTGGCAATTATGCACAGGTTATTACGTTCATAGCTATGGTTGAAGTTTTTTCTTCACATTTTAATCATTAGTAGACAAGAGTTCTAACTCTGAACAGATCTAAGTATTCATGTAATAATTTACTTTTATTGAACAATGAAAAGGATGTTATTTTGACTGTTGTAAATAATAATGCAGTATGTTTTCTTATATAGAATCCTGGATATGCTGGACGTCAAGAACTACCAGAAAATCTGAAAATTCAGTTTAGAACTGTTGCAATGATGGTTCCAGATAGACAGGTACAATTACTATTGGAACTGAAAGAAAAAATGTATTTTATTTTGCTTACCTACCTTCAGAAAAACTAATGGAATTTTTAAAAAAACCTGTATTTCAGATAATTATAAGAGTTAAGCTTGCAAGTTATGGATTTATTGATAATGTGATCTTGTCTCAGAAATTCTTTGTTCTTTATAAACTTTGCGAGGAGCAGCTCACTAAGCAGGTAGTGTTATGTATTCCCTTCATCTTTGTCTTCATATTTAAACAATACAACCCCTTAGGTTTTGGTTTGTGCAGAATTGTTTTTGAAGTATCACTTTTATGCTTTTTACGAAATATTGAAGTAGTTTAAATATAATTCAAATAAATATCTCTATTTTTGAATAAATATATGTAATGTATATGCTTATGTAAATATATACATATATAAATTTAGGTAAATATATAAATATATTTATATAAATAAAGATGTATTTTGTATAAATAAGCATATAAATATCTAAAAATATTTTTTTTAATAAATAACCATGTTAATTCATGTATATTTTGTCACATAAACACATTTGTTTAATTGTTAAAGAATGAGAGCTTGAAGTTGCAAATGGATGAACAGCCAGGTAAAAATTAACCTGGTGATGTCATTTTTCTGTAAGAATTATCTAAGGCTATAGAAAGTAGTTGGAAATTGGAAACCGCAGGAGGAATGTCTCAAGTTTGATTTAAGTTGCCCTTCTCCCCATAGCACTGCTTTGATCTGAGGTCTTGGCTTTAAGCTGCCTCAGTTGGAAAGACTGAGTCTGGAATGGAACTGTTATTTTTTTAGAACCCTGCTGTAGAGAGCTACAAAATAATTGCTATATGGCATTATAAATGGTGAAGTCAATTAAATTTAAATTAGGAAAGAAAAAACTCATAAACCCCCACCCCCTTTCCTGAAAAGCCTTATTATCCTTCATTTCTTTTAGCAGAATAATTCCTATACTATACTATACAATATGCAAGTAAGGCTTGATATACTGATGAAATAAAGCTAGAGAACTTGTTACTGATGCATAAGCCTTTTTCCACTCTCTAGGTCCATTATGACTTTGGTCTGAGGAATATTCTTTCAGTACTGAGGACTCTTGGATCTCAAAAGAGGGCCAGGCCAAATGAAAGCGAATTAAGTATTGTTATGAGAGGGCTAAGAGATATGAATCTTTCTAAGCTGGTAAGAATCTAATTTAATATTTTAGTACCATGTATAGGCAAGTCTACTAGATATTTCATGAGGATTTGTAGAAGATTAGAAAAAATCTCAAGCATCTTTTTCTTTAAAAATTGAAATATGATAATCATCATGTTATCAGTAAACAGCAGTGAGAGTTTATTAGACTTGGAACAAGTGCTCAGCATGCGAAGGTTCAAATAAGTTAATAGTGGCTTAGCTGTGGGTATGACATTTTATGTACTGACTTGTGTACAGACTGACTACTGTGCCATAAGTAAACTGAATAATTTGAGTATTCACTGAATTAGACTTTTAAATATTTCTTTCCAGATAGGATGTTCTTTCCAATATGTGCTGCAAGTGTTTTACAAATCAATTTTACAAATAGATTCCAGTGTCTACTCAGTGGGAAATTCCTTTCAATTTTGAATTTTTCTCACATGGCATATCGATGACATTTTCAAAATGCTGTTTTTGTAGTGAGCTGTCCTGTTGGCTGGCTGTGTTTATGAACATAAGCAACTGTATTTAGAAAATATATTCTTACTGTTTATTATTTTAAAATAGAGATTAATTTTAGTTTGAGAACATTCTTTGCATAACTGTGCTTTAAGCACTTAATAACTCTTTTTCTTTCAGATAGATGAAGATGAGCCTTTGTTTCTCAGTCTTATCAATGGTCTCTTTCCGGGATTACAGTTGGACAGTAGTACCTATGCTGAGCTTCAGGCTGCAGTAGCTAATCAGGTTGAAGAGGCAGGGTTGATTAACCATCCACCATGGAATCTTAAGCTTGTTCAGGTAAAACTTTTTTTCCCAAACTATTTTTAACAACCAGGAGTCAGAACACCATGTTAGTAGCTAAACCACTGTCTTGCTCAAGGACCTGTGCTTCTAACATGGGAAAAACTGAAGGTTGTGTGTACACCACACTAAGGAAGACCAATCCAAGGGACTTGTGTTTTTATTTCTTTAAATAATTCAAAAGAAAAAAAAATACCTTAAAGCATGCTATTAACCCAGCCTTTCCCGGATATGGTAGTGCATCTGAATGAAGTTATCTGAATGAAGGAGCAAGGCACCTACATGGGTTTCTGAACATGAGGTTCTTAGACTAGAGTAGAGACAGTAGAGCATAAGAAGGATTGGGAAGCATTTTGAAGGCCAAAGCAGTAAATAAAGAATGAGAAGAAACACAGCCAGGGCACAACTCCTGCTAAGGAGGAGGAGAGAGCTAAAAGACCTTTATAAGAGCAAAGAAAAATGTAAGAGCTATGTATTTCTGACTTAAATATGCTTCTGTAATGAAGAATAGTCTTCATGATGAGTTTGAGCAGACATTGTAGTAAACAAAGGTTTTTCTCACGTAAGTTTTGACAACTTATACACTGGTTGGGTAATCATCCAGCTTACCTGTATTGAGTTGAAAGAGTTAAAGTATCAGCATGTATAGAGCATATATGTCTTAGCATATGCTATGACAAGCTTATGGAAGCCTATAACAAGGTTAAGCATGCAAGTGAATGTGCAGGTAGGTACTATAAAATGAAAGAACGAAAAATAGTGTCAGTAACAAGAATGACACTGTCATACAATGGGAATTGTTTCTCTCAAGGACATGAGTGATTGAAAGATTAAAGCTATAAAGAGACTTAGAGGCTTTCTAGACTACAAAAGATGTGAACAAGGTCAGCTACTGTCAATTTGTATCTGTAATGTTCAAAGCTAGCATCCTTCTGAAATGCATTAGCCACCTGAATACTGTGGAAAGACCCCACCTAAGTGGAATATGTATCCCTCCGTTACCTGCATGCAAGAGTTTTAGTAAAAATGAGTAAGAAAATACACAGAATCTGAATGAGATATTGCTTAGCAAAGAGTTTTTGCAAACAATGTTGTTTAAATAAAACAAGAAGTTGGTTCTTGGCACTTGAGGAATAAAGAAATAGACCCTGTGCGCTGGCAGCTTGCCAGGAGTGTAGTATGTTTGGTTTACCTTGTGTTGCAAGCTCTTTAGACCTGGAGTGTGTTCTGATTGAAAAGCGAAAGAGAGGAAATTGTTAAGGTGTTGCAAGAGATTATTTTGTCTTCAGAAAATTTGTAAGAAATTATGTTTAGTAATTTAATGATCAATTTAATGATCAAACTGTAATTTTGGATTATGATAATTTGTGTTTTGTGCGATAATCTTTAAGACATGTTGTTGATTAATGAATATATAGTTATTTAATACGAAGGAAAAAAGGTGCTTAAATGTCTTTTTTGACCTGTACTCCAACATAGGATTTAAATATCTGGCAGTTGTATTTCTGACATGCAATCATGTTTGAAACGAACTTTGAATTTATTATTAAAGGCAGTTAACTCATGTTCTGATAATCTTTCTTTATGCCAACACACTTCCCTATACACATCCTTCTTTAAAGAGCAAACTTAACAAATTCAGCAGACTAACAACACAAGAGATAAATAGACAATCACTAAACAATTATAAATTGACAAGCTAGAAAGATAACTAGAGCATTGTTGCTCTTCTGTCTTTTTGTTCTACTCTCTTTTGAGAACACACTTTAATTATTGATGATAATGATGTTTTTAAACATTATTGATGATAATGATGTTTTTAAACATTATGAATTTGTTGTTTTCCTGTGTTCTCTGATTCTTTGTTTTTTCTGCATGCAGGCAACAAGGTGAGAATGCGCTTTTTTTTTTTTTTTTTTTTTTAAATACCATGCTTTAAACAGTGATCAGCTTTACTTTGTTGGCTATATTACTCACTGAGAGTGAGCTTGTAGCCTTAATTAGTGAAATTAACTTTTTTTTAAATTCCATTGATTGGTGAAATTGAATTTTGCTTTGTAAAATTTGTCAGCCAGAGAAGAATTATGCTGTCTTCTAATTTTCATATTTTACTTATCCCTACTTTTTGGATAATTGTTAAACACTGTTAGTGGTTAAGACTAATAACCTTTACCATGTCTAATGGCTGAAAACTATATTGCTCTAGAAGCATTTATTTGTAATTTTGCTGATTGCCAAGTTGAGAGTGTAGCTACAACAACTGACACTTAAGAACATTTTACGCTATGGAAATATGTTTGTATCTTCTTGAAATACAGCCTCAGAATAGAGACTTTCTGAAACTACAGGCCTTGAAGTGCTTAAATTAGAAACTATATCATTGGCTTTTACAAAGTAAGTATCTTAAAATAAACTAGATGTAACCCAAGAAGGCACTGTCACCTTTGTGCTTATTACCAGATTTCTGAAAATTTCCAAACTTGTCTAGCTTAAAAAACAAAAGTGCTGTGTGATTTGTTGAATGAGAGCAAAAGATACAATGCATTACAGTATTCTACAAAGTGCAACATTCTGCCTTATGTTATTTCACAGCAACTAAAATATCATGCCTCTGTTATCAAACCAGAGGTATATTTATGGCTCTGCTCAGACTCCACCTAATTTACAGGAGGTTTTGCTCCACATTCTGCAGCCTGGATCTATATTGTCCTTCACACAGCTTCACACTGATGATCAGCAGAATTTTTGCATGGGAGAAAACACTTTTGACCATCGTGCTTGAAGTCACGTTCAGTGATTTATTTACAGCTTAGTATTTCTAGTTGCCAAACTGGTCATAAGATTGCTTGTGCCTTAACAAATTCTATCTTCCTCTGGGAATAAGATGTTTGAAATTGTGAAGTTCATGGTGGATTTGATCTTAGTTTAGATTTGTGGTGCCTGTAGATCTTTCTCTTGGACTGATACAAGCCTTTATTCAGCTTGCAGAGGAAGCAGCTATATATGCTTCTCCTTAAAAGGGTCTGTCGTGCAGGAGGACTACCACTTTTTTGTTCCTTTCAGTTGCTCCAGAAGGAGATACTTGTGTAGGCAGACCCTGCCACTTCCATAGCAAGCCTAAAGATAATATTAAAAGAAAAACAGAAAATTCAATAAAGAACTGTCCTGAACCTAAACCCATTTGCAATCCTGTAGGAAGTACAGTCCCTATGTTTATTTCATATACTCAGGTGTTTTAGCACTGTAGTAATGAGCCATTCTTCTGTTGCATTAATGTTTCGCTACTATTCATTTTTTCCTTTTGAATAATACAGAAAATCCTTTTTAAAATCTGGTAAAATTATCTTCAGTTGCTTTGAAAAGTTTAGGCAAGATTTAGTTCTGTAAACTGTTTTATAGTAAACTTGCTTGGTGCTTAGAAGATTAAGATGTGAAGGTATGTGCTATTCCACAAAACACTAAAAATCAGTAAACGCATGCTGATTTCAATCCTGAGCATATAATTTGTATGTCTAATACATTTATAATCACTGACTATCAAATGCAAGCAAAAATCTTCCAAAAGCATATATTTCTTAAAATATTTTTATTTTTTTAATAGTTGTATGAAACTTCTCTAGTACGTCATGGGTTGATGACACTTGGACCTAGCGGATCTGGAAAAACAATGGTCATAACTATATTAATGAGAGCACTGACAGAGTGTGGCCAACCTCATAGAGAAATGCGTATGAACCCCAAAGCTATTACTGCTCCTCAAATGTTTGGAAAACTAGATGCTGCGACTAATGATTGGACAGATGGAATCTTTTCTACACTGTGGAGGAAAACACTGAAATCTAAAAAGGGTATGTAAATAATTTCTGTGTGGTATCGTAAAAATACCTCTTGAATGATATGCTGAATAGAGCATCTTGAATTTGCAAATGTGGTGAAGTTCCCTCTTGAGACAAACTATAGAGAACATAGATGAGGTTACAGTTCACTTCTCAAGAAAGGGAAACAGTTTAAAAATTTATTATTTCAGTAGTATATCTACATTAAAAAATTCTTCGTTTCCTTGCCACTTCAGTTCTACAGTGTAGATATGCTATCTGGAAGCTGATAAATTGTAATTTAGATTTACTTGTACTAATTGCACTAGCTTTAAAATAATTTTTTCCCATGGTTTTTCATACGTTGATTACCCGTATTTATATTCCAGTATTTTAGGATTGGAATACTGAAATTCCTTTTCACAGTGATTCATTTGTATCTGAAAAAAAACATTTATATTAAAGAAAGAGAATTCTTCTAGGGAACCTTCCTAGAAGGAGGTTCTTTTTAAAAGAAAGTTGAATTTTCTATATTGGAAATGCCTATATTTTCTCTATTGGAAATTTTCTACATTCAAAGCAAAGCCAGAATTTTAAAATTTGATTGCCAAAATTTAGGCATTTTCATCTATATCTATGTTTCAAAATAAAAGAAAAAGAATCAGATTTTCAGAATTGATGAGTGATGATAGTTTTCATTAACTTAAATGGGACCTGTGAATATTCAACACCTTTTGTTTAGTTGCCCAAAGAACCCTTATTTTAGCAACAAATTGCTAAGTTCCCCATTCCCCCTGTGCTGCTTAGGGTGGGGGGAGGGCAGGGGGAGGAAAGAGGAAGAGTTAGATTATGTTGGGAAGGAAGAAGTTGAGTCTGGAGAAAGAAAAGGGGGTGGGGGAAACATGTTTCAGTTTTTTGTCTTTGTTTCTCATCATCCAAGTCTATGTTAATTGGCAATAAATTAGTTTTCCCCAAGTTGTCTGTTTTGCCTGTGACAGTAGTTGGTTAAGTGACCTCTCTGTCTTTACCTCAACCCACAAGCATTTTCACCTTATTTTCTCCCTCTGTCCTGTTGAGGAGGGAGAGTGAGAGAGTAGCGTGGTGACTGTCTGACAGCCAGCCAAGGTAATCTCACCACAGATGTTCAACATTATAAAGATATACTTGTGCCCTCATTTGCTACTAATTGTTTCAAAAATAATTCCTTAACTAAATATGCAGTTTATACATAATGATCTTCTGTGGAGATGGCAGAAATTACAATAAATAAAATACATTTTCATATATTATTTAAGTTCTAGACCATCTTTTGTAAACTTATTTTCTTGCTCTTTCAGCATGGTGATATGAACCATATCTCTTTTGATTATTTTTCCAGGTGAAAATGTGTTTCTGATTTTAGATGGTCCTGTAGATGCAATCTGGATTGAGAATCTAAATTCAGTTTTGGATGATAACAAGACCCTCACTCTAGCAAATGGAGATCGAATTCCTATGTCTCCTACATGTAAACTGTTATTTGAGGTCCACAACATTGAGAATGCCTCTCCAGCAACAGTTTCTCGAATGGGTATGGTCTACATCAGTTCTTCTGCCCTCAGCTGGAGACCAATATTGCAAGTAAGATTATCATTGCTGGCTACTCCTAACTTTACCTTGTTATATATTCTATACAGAAAAATAATGTTGATGTTTTTCAGGCATGGCTGAAAAAACGTTCTTCTCAAGAAGCTGAAGTTTTACAAAGTTTGTATGATAGGATCTTTGAACCAGCATATACATATATGAAACTAAACCTTAATCCAAAAATGGAGCTTCTGGAATGTAACTACATTATGCAGGTAAAACAGATACTGTGTAAGTCTGTATGACTTGACTGACTATCATAAGCATGCAGAAATAGCAAAGAGAACATTTGATAGCAATAAAATTTAATTTGGAAAGATTGTTTCCTAACAAAGAAAACCTCAAATTCAATTCTTGTTTCTTAGGCAATCTAAGAGGAACTGTTAAAGATGTGCAGAAGAAAACTTTATTTCTCTTTATCACTTCATGTGTAGGCTAGTCTTCTATTGACTGGAATTTGCAGGCTTCAGTAAGTTTTCAGAAGCATATATTTAATAAACTAGTGGTCTCATTCCAGTTCTTTTAATACCAAACAAATTGTGGTAAGGAACAGTCTAACCCTACTGGTAGTGTCATCAGAGACAGTGAAGAATAATTCTAATTCTCTTTTTCTCTCCAGATGTAATAGCTGTGATTCTGTCAGTCAGCTCTTCCAAGGTCAATGTAGTAATTTTTGCCTGTCCCTTCCTATCAGTTGGAATTCTACCTTGAGTGGAGTCCAAACTTTATCAGTGATTTATTAATAATAAGATTATGTGTTTGGCAGATTTTGCAAGACTGTCAGTCCTATACTGCATGTCTCCAGCTGATTTGTTTATGAGTCTGTTGTCATCTGGAGATTCTAAGTCTCCAGACTTTCCATTTGTCCATGTAATCTCAGTTTTATATTGATGCATGCATAACAAATTCAGTAATGCCTTTGAATAAGAGGGTAGACAAGATAATATTTTGGATAACACTTCAATTTAATATTAAACTAGTCAATTTGCACCTAATATCTCTTTACTGTTCATTAGGGATTTAGCTTCAGATTTTCATCGGTTTGAAGTATTTTGCTGCTAATTAATAGCCACAGTAAATGCTTCAAAGATTAACTGTGCAGTATCAAATGGAATTAATATGTCTATAGAATTGAAGTCCCTAGGCAGAAACTATATAACTTGTGAATTTATGATGATAAACAAGATGGACATGCTATGCACAAAATTTTTAGAGAGAGATAATATTTTTTCTTTTACATTTGTTATCTGTGAAACCTCTGACTGAATTGATGTTGTCTTCATGGAAGACTTTTCCTGGGACTAGAAGTTTCTATGTTATTTTTGATAAGGGCTTGTTAGGAAGTGTGTGTGTGTCAGTGTTCTACTCGTACTGCTTGTTCAGGGAAATATTTCCCTGATTTAACCTGTATTGAATGTTTCTTCCTGTGAATGAAAATCTCTAGGAAGTTTCTGTCACAGGTGTGACAGAGTAAATAACGCTTAGTGGACCTCCATGCTGAGGTTTATCTAAGAACCAGTGAGACCAGAGCTTTTACCCTACTTCATCATTTCACAGATTCACTTCCTCACTTGCTTGCCCTTAGCACTTAGTCTTGCTTGTCCTTGCACTTAGTCTTGATTTCTCTTCCCAGCAAGGATTTCATTCTTGGTGTGAGAAGGTAGGGCAAAAAGTCGTGTTGGTTTCTGTGCTGTGCAGCTGCTTGCAGCTACCAGGATTGGGCATTACTTGACAAGGTTTCTTGGCATCATCCAGCATTTGTCTATATGCATCTCTGATCTCCAGGATCTTCCCGCATTTCCAGGATCTTTCCATCAACCAGGATCTTCACCTCCTCCTTTCTGGGCCCCTTTTTTTCCAAGGCCACTTCTTTTGGGGACCCTTCTTTTCTGCACCACCTCTCCTTTCCAGAACCTTAAGATCCCAGTTTTGCTGTATATGGTCTATGTGCAGAAGCACTGTACCTTATGAGCCCCCTGATTGGTGGTTCTGTCTTATGTCTCTTTATTAATTGTGGGATTCAGGACATGCCGCTATTGTTTAGGTCAGGTGTTTTCAAAATTTACAACCATCTCAAACCAGTTGCATCTAGCAGATAGCAGACTTGTACTTGTGTTCTAAAGTTCAGTTTTGGATGTTCACCCACACATGCACATGTACCAAATTATCTGCTGTTTGTTAGCATTCACAATTTAAGCTGTTTTTTCATCTACAACAGCTTCATAATGGTTTTATATAAAAAGTGATCTCACCTTTGCTTTCCTCCTTGTAATTTCCACTGACTTTCTAACTGCATATATTCCAGTATTCTTCCTGGATGACTTTTTTTCTGCTGATTTTACTTATATGTTTTTCTTTTGGCTGTTTACTGTCCTCTGGCCCACCTCATTAGGTGGACAAATATAATTTATTTTAGGAGATTCAGCACAGTTTTTGTTTAAGGTCATCCTGCCTTACAATCCTATTGGAAATGTCAATAAATGTGTAGCTAAAGGAGATCTGATTGATATGGTCTGCGTGAAGGAACATGGGTGTTCAACAAAGTTCTTTACCAGGGATTTACGTGGAAGCTAAGCAGTCATAGCAGAAGATAGGAGGTTTATTTCTAGATAAATAACTGATTAGAAGATAGGAAATGTGTGATTGGAGTATCAGTTCTTCGGAAGGACAGAGGTTACCACTGATCCTGAGGTACCTTTGCTGGGACCAATGCTGTTCAAAAGGTTCATAAACAATTTGAAAAGTTTTAGGTGAAGAAGTTTACTGATGATACTAAGTTATTCAGGGTAGTAAGGACAAAACAGCTAACCATGAAGAACTGTAGACAGATTTTATGAGACTGAATAAATAGGTAATAAAATGGCAAATGAAATTCAGTGAAGATAAGCATGAAGGGACTCGCCCAGGGAAAAAACAAACTGTTCAATGCCATGAATAGCAGACCTGTGGAACATCTTGCCAAAGGGTGTTATAGATGATAAAAGTTCATGCAGGTTCAAGACCAGTCTTGATATTTTTAGGGTAGAAAAATCCATAGAGGATTACTAAACCCAGAAAAAGTGTATTTGGTTCAGAAAGCCCCAAGTTGAAGAGAGTACCACCCCCAGTACCACTACAAGCCATGAGAATTTTTTATTGGTTTTTACTTTTCTCTTAAGTGTCCACTTTTGTTCACTATTGCAGATGAGGTGCTGGGCAAACTGAAATTTTTATCTGATTTGTTTAAACCATTTGTGTGTTTTTATGTCAGTTTAATTTTTTGTTTTCTTTCTCCAAAAACTTGCTACAGAATATTGCTAAGACCCAGATCACCATGGGAAATTTTGAACTCAAGCTTGTATTTGAGGGAACAAAAATATTTTGTTCAGATAAACTGGGACACAGCCTGTCCTGGAAATAATTAGATAAATCTATTGTCTTCCAAAGAAAAGAAGTGACATTATCTTAACATTATGAAGTGTAATTAATACCAATGAATAATTTTTTTATACTGGATTTTAAAGTGATCAAAAGTATTCTTACTACTTAGGTTAGAGACATAATTTGAAACAATGTGCTTGACACTGCCTTGTATAGAAAGGGAATATGAGTGATGTTATCTAAGACAAACATCTGGCTTCGTGAGCAACATCACAGAATTGTAGATAGCAAGTTTCTAAATTTCTGGAATCTGGTATCTAGTTCCTTAGGAACAGAGAGAAGCAATCATAAAATAGGATATTTTAATCAATTTTTTTTTAACACAAAGTAGAAGTTAATGTGATAGATGCATTATTGACCATAATTAAGATAAATACATCAGACAGATGCTGAAAATTCTTCCATGGTTAAAGATGGAAAGAAATAGCTAGGCCCCACGCACTTTTGGAGTTCTGAATATTCCGCTAGATATTATAAAATTCTTTAAAAAGCTGTTCTGTTACCCTAGCTCTTAAATGACATTTATTATATAGGCATAATTTAAAAGGGTAGTTGATGGTCAAATTACTTAAGTAATTTTGAAAATTTTATCCAGTTTTATATAGATATCTTGAATCTATTTTCTTGGGTTTGTAGTTCTGAATTTTATATTATTCTTTGGTAACCTGTATTGCCTTTCAAATTGTGATTTAAAGTTTGAATACAATATAAATAATGCGTGTGCATATATGCATAAAAGTAAAAAGTGATTGTTTAATATTTTCTTAATGCATAATATTTTAAAATATTTTCAGTCCATTAATCTTCTGGAGGGCTTGATTCCGTCGAAGGAAGAAGGTGGTTTATCAACTATATTTCATCTGCATAAATTATTCTGCTTTGCAATAATGTGGAGTTTAGGTGCCCTTCTGGAGTTAGACAGTAGAGATAAACTTGAAGCCTTCATTAGAGCTCATGATAACAAATTAGACTTACCAGAAATCTCCCCTGGCACCAGTCAAACGATGTATGAGTTTTATGTCACTGATTATGGTAAGAAAAAGCACTAACATTCTTTTTTATACTGGCATTTTAAAACTAAGTATAGCTTCTTTGAAATTTAAAATTACTCCTTTAGTCCTCATTATACAGTCATATAAGCAGAGATTTTTGATGACAGTAATAGTAGTAACACATATTCTGTATGCAGCGCCTCTGTGGAGATGAGAAGTCACAAACAAGGGATAGAGTGCTCACTGGTAACATTTTCTTATTTCTTCTGTTTTTAATTTCATTCTTACACATTTCTTTTCTATTAACTTAGCCAGCCTACAATTTTTCATTAACTTATGCTTAGGCTGGTTTAGTGTAAATTAATATTAATTTTATATTTAATTTCCTCACAACTAGTATTTTTTGTTAAAAAATATAATCTGATTTTAATTCCACTTAATAATTATTTATCCATGTCTGACAATTAGTAATAAATCTTACAGCTTATAAAACTGTAAGAATAGTGTGATATTTTGAATATTGTGAATATTGATATTTTGAATAGTGTGATATTTTCCACAAGGAATTTATAGTTTAAATAACCAAATTCACAAAGAACTTACTGTTCTTTCAGAATATATTCTCACATGAATACATCTATTTCTCTTGTATCCAAATTCAGGGTTTTTTGTTGCCAGCAATGTTGATTTAGTGTACACATACATAATCTGTATTCTCACGTTCTATAATTTTTCACCAGCAGTGTGAGAATGAGTTTCTAGGTAAACATTCTTTTGGGTTTTTTATTTAGATAGCGATATATAAATTTAAGAATTATGCGTGTATTTAGTGTGATTGGGGACTAATTAGATGTCATGACTAAGTATGTCCTTTGTTAGAAGTGTTTTAGCTAGATTTGAGAAAATTTATCCCTTTTTATACTTTGCAGGACTTCACTCATAACATCTAGGATTGGGTTTGTTTCGTTTTTTTTTTTTTTGTACTAACAAAACGTTGAACACGATCAAATTAATGTGAGATATTCTCCTCTCTTTTTGTCATTTCAGGTGATTGGGAGCACTGGAGTAAAAGAGTTCAGGAATATGTTTACCCAACAGATAATGTCCCAGACTATGCATCTATTCTAGTTCCAAATGTTGACAATACCAGAACTCAGTTTTTGATAAACACAATTGCAAAACAACAGAAAGTAAGTACAGGATTACTTTTTAAAGTATATGCCTACTATATGAAATAAATAGAAACCTACTTATGAAGTAACTGGGAGTAGTAATCATTCTTCATATTCTCTGTCTCTAGTCATTGTTGCCAGGTGCATCATTATTTACATATTGGTCTGTTTTTTTCTTAATATGAATCCTCTGTACTTATTTCTGTGCATGGGCAATATGTTTAAAGTATTCTTTTCATAAAATTATTTCTGTCATAGAAGTTTAACTCCAACAGTCAATCGTTTTTCTTAGAGAAAGACATAAAACCTTGTTCTTAGTCTTTACACCATATTCATTTTTCTGATTTGTGCTTTCTGGAATAGGGAAACAAGGAAAATAAATTTCATAAGGCAGTTCACTAAAAACCTGATATTGCTAGCCTTTACTATTTCTTTCTCTCATTAGGAAAACTGTAGTTAACTAATTTTTTAAACTGCAGTTACTAATCTTTTTGTCTCATTAGTTAACTGTAGTTCCAGCCAGTGCTGGAACCTGTTTTTTCTGTAAAATTCCGGGATTTGGACAGGAAGCCTGTTGACTGATTTTGATGAAACTGTTCCAGAGGCCATAATGTGGCTGTGCCTTTGATGTATCTGATACAAATTATGAAAACATGCAAAATTTATATTTGGAAACAAATAATTAATCTTTGTACATTAATGCCTTGGGAGATATTGATTATATTTCCAGGTACATTCTTTTGGTCATCATTGCAATAGAATAGCAAATGCTGAAATCTTCCAAAAAGAGTCTCTGAAACCTGGTATTTTCCACAATTCAGTGTTTCTGTGGTGTACCATTTATATCTTCCTCTCTTCAGTTGAAAAGTTTCAGTGTGCAATGGGACTTGTCTATGAGCAGAATGTTCCTCTCCATGAAAGCAGCAGGTTGCTTTGTTTTCAAGCATTTTTTATTTGGTAAGGTTTGATTTAATCACATATTGAACTGTGGTAGAGAAATATATTCCCCGCCCTGAGATCACAGCAGCATGAACTTTCTTTCCAGCTACAGCTGAATTACATGCACTAGATGAAACCAAAGTGGTGTTTTACAGGTCTGACTTCACTTGCTGGTTCTGCAAGTTTATTACTATAATCTGTGTTATCATGGTTAATCGATCTTTTGGATGTTCAAAAACAGGGTGAAGAATCAGACTATGTGGTATCACTGTGGCTATCTGTTGGAGAGCGTTATTTTAAAGCAGGAGCAAGTCAGTCAGGAGTACTTTTCAAATCTCCTGCAGGAATCTCCTGCATTATCAGCTTCAGTGGTCACAATCATAACTACATTTTGCAAACTGATTAAATTCCTTTCATGGAGTGGTTATAATATTGAAGTTAATACTATCTGTCAAAAACATAAGTAGGATGACAATCTGAGCTAGAAAAAACCATGGAGGATTCTTATATATCTGAAAAAAGAGCAGGGTTCTTCTCTAGCTCACTTTCATGAGATTAAATGGGAGATTTCTATAAAAGGTTTAAGAGAAAGGAAAGAAGTATTAATCCTTCGGTTCAGCAACTTTCTGATTTAGATTCAGATTTTGCCAAGATAAGAAGGAAACTGGTAAAGACTTTCTTCTTTCTTGACACATTTATTGTTGTTTGGTTTGGTTTTTTTTTTTCCCCCAGGGAAATGACACTTAGTGTACAGATCAACCAGAAAATCAGTTATATAATGTATATTTTAATACACAATATTAAGAGAAAACAGAAGTAAAATACTTGCTATCAAAGTATCAGCTTGAAACAAGAATTTTCTGCACCTTTAAGTTGAATAAGCCATCAGAGAGGAGTAAAAATGCTTTGAAAAATAGCAATAGATATAGTGAGGCATACATTAAGATAGTCTGAGTTGTAAGAGCCAAAAGTGCCACATTAGAAGCATCAAACACTGCTGTTATAAATACTGCAGCGATAAGGAGACAGAATAATTATATTCTCATCAAAAGGGAGTTTGTTTCCCAATAATAAAACAATCAGTAAGGAGAAACAAAGTTTGGGGAAAATTCTAATATTTCCTGACCGTCCTATGAACATCCTTGGCCAAAATCTGCTTTGTCAAAGCTGGATATCCTGACTAAGTAATTTAAAGACCCTGTGCAACAGCAATCATCTTGTTAAAAGTATTCTGAAAAAAATGCATTGGTTTCATATACCTGCATGGATGTTTAGAGGAAGAAGCAAGCATGTCCATGACAGGCAGTCGATGAAATTCAGGACAAAAAGCACAGGTCAAGCTTGGTTCCAATTCTGAAAAACATACTGTTGTCAGAGGACACATGGACTCTTTAAGGATCTAGAAGGCCTTTCTTGCTAAGTCAGTTTATGTCAGCATAATTAGACTGGGGAACCTGGGTAACAGACTTAAAATTCCAACTTACAAGAAGAGAAGGGGTGGATAGGAACCAGTGTTCCTTAGAGGAAGGATGATGTTCTCTTGAGGAAAGTTGAATAACTGCCTGCTTTGAAAACAGGTGATTTTCCTTTGTGGCTGTTAAGCAGTAGTAGTTCTCAGTTCCTTTTGTGAGTGGAATGTAAAACACGTTTCAGAGTTTCAATATTAAATTGCTTCCTCTCCTACCAGTTTCACTGGCCTGTCTAACAGGGGATATGAGCAGTACAATACTCACTGCAAATCAATTTTATGTATCTCCTCACACATTCAGTTTAGAGAAAAAGGTTGGATCGGGTATTTTAGACAATATACGGAAATATAAGAGGAGCTTCAAAAAGGACTATGTTTCCAGAGATGGAAAGCAACAGTCTTTTATCCATCTAATTGTTTCCTACCTTTACTAACATTTACCACAAAGCCATAGGTATTTCTGGGTCAGTTAGGACTTCTGTACACAGTTCAGTATCTGTTACTCTTGTAATTATTGTTACATTATGTCTATACAGAGCTTTAGATTATCTCTTTTAGTAATATGCTTGAGAGGGGATATAGCTAAATCTGATCTATACTGTATCGTTGCTTTAAGGACAGTGCTGGGAAGAAGGAACTAGCCTTCTATTACAAGCATGTGTCACAAAGGATACCTATAGCAAAAGCAAATAGTAGAAATTTTATATTCAAATTAAATGTCAGAGACTACTTTGCATTATAAAGAAAGCCTTCTTAGGGTCATCCACAACAAGAGACTGTTGTGGTGAATGTGTTAGAAAGTGGAGGAAGTTAGGGAACTGGAAGAAAAACCTCTAGTACATTCTCACTTCATCCTTTCTTTTTTGACTCTGTAAATAATTTGTCTTGGAGAACCTGGGTGCGATGAAAAACACATACTGTGTCACTGCATATGGAGACACAGGGAAAAACTACCAGAATAATATATCACTCAAAAGTAGGCACAGAAAGTATCCCTTTCTCTAAAATAGGTCTCTTATGCATATTTAATTATAAATTTTGATACTACCTATGTGATTTAAATATCTGTTACAGGCAGTTTTGCTCACAGGAGAACAGGGTACTGCAAAGACAGTCATGATTAAGGCATATGTGAAGAAATATGACCCAGAAGAACACTTGTCAAAATGCTTAAACTTTTCATCTGCCACAGAACCATTTATGTTTCAGGTAAAATATAGATTTTAAGCAGTTCTTGCATATCATTTCCTTGCTAAGTATTTAAAGTGTACTTAATTCTGATGATGAAAGAAATGATTTAGAAATAAAGTCTAAAGGATCTTTTTCCTCTAAGTCACTTAAACACTTCAGAAAATTCCATTAAAAAAAAAAAATACGCAGATCAAAATAAAATATACTCACTCACATAGAGATACATATATTCATGATTGCTGTGTGCTTTTTCAATATGGAATTCTAAGAATCCATTTTTTGCTGAAGAACTTTCCTTTTCATTTTTTTTAATGAAAATTTCTGTTATACTTCTTTGTTTTTTTCCTGATTCTTTACTTTATGTAATTGGCTTCAATGCTGATAATGAATTAATAATTTCTAAGTTTGAAAGCTTTTTGAAACTTCTCTGGCAGCCAGAGATGTGTTGTAGGACATAGTCCTAAGACCAGGGAATTGCACAGGAATAAGTGTGATGGACGGGAGAATAGGGTTCCTTAATGATGAATCAGAGATGAAACTACTAACAAAAAGAGGAAATTACTGGATAAGCGCTGTAGCAGAAAGCAATAAGTAACACATTTTTTAACAATACATTTTAAATATTGTTGCTTTAGATACAAAACAAGAACTTTCTTTAATTTTTAGAGGACGATAGAGAGTTATGTGGACAAACGCATTGGAAGTACTTATGGACCTCCTGGAGGCAGAAAAATGACTGTTTTTATTGATGATATCAATATGCCATTTATTAATGAATGGGGAGATCAGGTAAACTGTTTTTTAACAAATACGACTTATTCTCAAATTGTTGTGTTTTTTTTTTTTTTTAATGTACATGGGAATCAATGGACTTCCTCAATATTTTAATTAACTGTTAATTATTGGAAATGCTTTCTAATTATGGTATATTGATGAAGAAAAAAAGAGAGAAAATTAGATTCACTGATGAGACGTAGGATAATGGTGTTATATCTTACATTATCTCTACTTTCTCATATTTTTGTAAGACTAAATAAAAAGCATCACTGTACTAAAGTACCATATTATTAAGTTCAAGATTGACATTAACTTGAGAGCACCAGTAAACAAACTTTCTGCAAAACGGAAGTGTGATACCTTGGAGAAAGTAATAAAGGCTGTTTCCAAATTCAAGGGTAACACATTGGCTTGCAAACCGGATTAAGGATTTTTGGCTTTTGACGAGCCTATCTACAGCTTGGGTGCGTAACATTCATATGCCTATACAGACCCAAAATCAGGCAAAAGTGTCTCACAGTTCCTTCCCATAGTAGGTCTGAAGTATTTCCAGCCCAGGATGCTAGGTCTTCTGGAATGTCTATTCTAACATAAAGACCAAGTATGCTTACCATCACTTTTTTTAATTTGCTCAGAGTAAATAACAAATAAGAAACCTGGGGCCTCTGTGTACTTTTGAATGCTCTGGTTCCCTGGCTTCTGTGAGGCTCATAGTTTGTGTTAAGGCTGCTCATAGCATTGAGCTGGTTTGCTAACAGTGGGAGCAGTAGGTCTGGTCATGAGAGTGGGCTTGGGCATGTATTTAAGTGGCAGTATGGATATGAGTTTCTATGTAGACTGATTAGTTCTTTCTCTTCACGTTAGAAAGCTGTTTTTGTCTAAATGGAAGCCAAGCATGTGCTTTTAGTGTGTCTGAAGTGGAACCTGGCCTTCTACATAAATGCTGCCATATATCAGTTCTTTTGTTTGCATCATTTGCTCTCACTTGAGAGAACTTTAATTTTTTTAAAAAATTGAAACTAGCGTTGAATAACCCACAACACTGAGCTGCTTGACCATAGTCTAGAATATAAGTGGTTGCATTTGAGGAAAAGCCCTCACAGGCCCAGGCAGTGTTCAATAATAGGAAGGATTTCCATTATGGAAGGACCTCCACTAGGTCTTCCATTATGGCCCCAAGACATTGCTGAAGTATTTTTAATGGGATGATGGTTTGTGATAGGTGCCCTGCTGCATATCATGTGGCTTTGTTAGGGTATGTGAGCACATAAGGCTTGCTGAATATTGTTGGAGCAGTTGCTATGGGGGAAAACTCTGGTGCCTCCTGATCCATACAGGTGCTGTAGAGTGGAATGTGGAGTGGATAACCTTTTCAGAATAAACAGCTTCCTGTTTCAAAAAAGAATTATTTGTTTTGCTTCAAAGGACGCCAAAGGGAGAACTGAAAAGCATAGTTTGAACATCTGGAGCTGAATGTCCAGCAGCAAAATATGGAACAAACCAATTTTTTTTCCAGTTTATTGCCTTCAACTTTATTTAGTCAAAAGGAATACAAACACATTTTGTTGATATTATATGGTAGTACAACTCTGGAAGAATTCTCCTGCTGTTTAAAATGATGTAAACCAAGATCTCCCATATGACTAAAGAAGATAGTTTAATCTGAGTTTAGATTCAAGTGAAAACCTCTCTCTAGGGATTAGTGGTAGAGTTACAAGAAGAAATTAAATTACCAGGGTATATTTTCTTTTTTTCTTGTTTGAATTTCTAATTTGTACAAGTTACATAACCTTACAGGTAACAAATGAAATCGTTCGTCAGATGATGGAAATGAAAGGAATGTACAGCTTGGATAAACCTGGAGACTTCACTACAATTGTAGATGTACAATTAATAGCAGCAATGATACATCCTGGAGGAGGCCGTAATGATATTCCCCAGCGTTTAAAAAGACAGTTTTGTGTATTCAATTGTACATTGCCATCCAATGCATCCATAGACAAAATTTTTGGTATTTCTTTCTCTTGTTTTAGTATAAATTTTTTTTTCAGAATTGACTTAAAATATATAAAAGTATGTTCTCTTTCTCACTTTCATCATGCAAATTCACAGTACTTCCAGTGACACAACTTAAGCTGTATTACAGCAAAAATAGTGCTGTGGAAGAGAAATTAACCCCTTTAAATGCTTGTCTTTTTAATTTTGGACAAGAAAAATAATTAATAAGGAAATCACAGCATTTCCTGGAAGAATATGAGCACTTCTGTTACTATGTAGGTTACCATTCCACCTCTGCACTGTCTAAAATGTCCTCTGTTGCTAAAGTTCTCAATTCTGTCAACTTTGTCAATACAGTATATTGTTAAAAGCCAGCAGTTACTGCCAGTTGTTTCTACACTGGTTCAGAAAAGCCATGGACAAGAGAGACAAAAGTATTTCATCTGTAATTTAAAAGCGAATTAATGTTTTAAATAAGTACTTATATGTCTTACTCACAACCTACTTTGTTATACCCTACAACTTGAGATTAATTGTGTATTGCATTTTATCTTTTCAGGTATTATTGGCTGTGGATACTTTCATTCATGTAGAAAATTCAACCCTGAAGTATGTGATATGGTGAAAAAATTGGTCCCAGCAGGCAGAATATTGTGGCAGTGGACAAAGGTATAAATTACAGGGAAAGTTTTATCACAGTCAGTCTGAACAGAGTGCCTATTAGTGTAATTTAGGCACATACTCCTTAACATATCTGTAACAAGAAAAAAATGGGAGAAAGATGGGCTAAAAATGTTTTGGAGGTATAATCTGGAAAATATCAGATTTCAGTATACAAGACAGATGAATGGAAATATCAGTCCATTCATTCCTATAGTTTTACTCATGTTACCCGAAGCATTAATCACTACAGTTAAGCAACAGGGAGTGAAATTCTTCATAATTATAGTTTTTAATTTATAAAGCCCAGAGCAACACACGAAATAATTACATAAGATTTGGGGATTTACATTTAGTGCTAGATCCTGCTTCCAAACAAATGAGTATTTTTGATGACTTCTTAGAAAGAGTTTGCCCACGGGATTATGTGTGAAAATTAGTAGTTTTGTTATTTTTATATTTTACATGTGTTATTAATCACAAATTTACAGTTTATGTTATTCTTGATTCCTTCTAATTGTTACTGATTTTGAATATTAACAATATTTTTCTTTAGACAAAGATGTTGCCTACACCATCTAAATTCCACTATATATTCAACCTTCGAGACCTTTCTAGAATTTGGCAAGGAATGTTAACTATAAAGGCAGAAGAATGCAACAGTAGCACTGTCCTTCTAACGCTTTTTAAACATGAATGTACCAGAGTAATTGCTGACAGGTATAACTACTATAGCATTTTATATTTAATAGGTTTAGCCATTTACTTCATTTATGCTCATACATCTATAAAAATTCTTACTATGATAAACCTTATTAGGATGATATGGAAAACTTTGTTTTATTTTACATGCAGTCTGCATTGGGGTATTATCCCAACAAATGTCATGCTATGTACTGATAAATCAGACCAGTAATTGGATGGAGAACTCCAAAATATATGCATATTCTATGTTCTAACCTACTTTTTTTTTGCAATTATCTTTGGCTACACTCAGCCAGTTCCTGTAAAAAAGAGGATTGTACGGTGTCCTAAATTTATACACAAAGAATATTTTAAAATTGCTTTGATCTCATCACAGAAAAAGGCGTCGCATGCCTATGATTAAAAAATGGCCCATCTCCTCTAAATCTCATTTAAAATATTCATAAAACAGATATAGTTATAAGCTGTATATCTTAAAGATCCAGTAATATTATATAGTCATGCAGTCTCTGTTTCCATTCTGCTTTTACATTCCATAGTGGTTAGTATTATAATGTCATCACTAAGAACCTCTAACAATAATGAAGTATATAATGTATATCTAGGCTGTCTCTATACCACAATTATTTAGTATTCTTTTTCTTATTTGAAAACTCAGACCACTGTGTACAGATTTTTCATGTTTGTCCTATTTTCCTCTCAGTTGTATCACTGAAAAGGAAAAGAAGTAAAGATGAAAATTATTTTTTTTCTGTAGTTTGACGTTCACAGTTGGGATTCACTTTTGCTGGGGTCAAGGTGGTTCTTGCCTTTCATATTTACTAGTTATTACTGAGTATCATTCTTGACTGCTTCTCAGATTATCACAGCCACAGATAATCACAGTAGGCAAAGATCCTGATCTGTATCAAAACCATCTTGAACCTATGAACGGAAGCAGATACAGTTGTTTAAACAATGAAATGCAGTCACTAGTATTTGTGTTTGCAGGCTGTGTTTTATTTCAATCTGCATTACTTTCCCTCTCCCCCCCCCCCCCCCCCCGCCGTGTACATCCCCCTCTGTTAATTATGGATTTTGGTGTAAGAGGGATTGAAAATTAAGTCAGGTTGTAGTGACATATACTATCTTCCTTTCAGTATTCCTTATCTCATAGCAGTTTCGTAGGCAGTACTATAATAACGTAAATTATGCTATTCTGCTGCAGGGTGAAAGATGATAAGGGTCACTTAGCCATGGTTATTAGGGAAATCATTCAACCTTTTTCATCCTTTTTCATCTGAAAAACTAAATGGTCTGTCATTGCCTAGTTCTAGGTGAAAGTTGGAAAGTCAAGTTGTTTCTGTTTTATGTTTTATGTGATTGACTATTATACTTTAGAGTATGGAAACATTTAATTTCTGTGAATATTGCCTAATCCATTTCTGTGACTATTGTCTAATATGTATTGCCTGATATGTATTCTTCTTTGAAATGTTACAAGTTTTTTAGTATTTAATTATCTGTTTTTCTCCCTGCATAGCTAGAAATCTTTTTTTTTTTTTTTTTTTTTTTAAATTATACTAATGTATGATTTTTAGATTTATTACTCCTGAAGATACAGCCTGGTTTGATAAAACTATTACTAAAGCAGTTGAGGAATATGTGGATATGGGCTTAACAGAAGTTCTCCAAGCTGAACCATATTTTGTAGATTTTTTACGGGAGATGCCTGAACCAACTGGTGATGAACCAGAAGATTTTGTGTTTGAACAGCCAAAAATTTATGAGGAGGTATTTCATTTTACACCTAAAATACTAGGCACTGAAGTTTTCCTTTAATTATTAAGTATGTTATATTGCTGAACTTATATCATACAGAAAGTTTTGTTGAATACCTACCACGTTTTTTGTGAAGATATATCTAGATTTTTCTGGTTAATATGCAATAAATCATTTTAGTGATGTTAAAGTTAATAATGCCATATAAATGTAGCTTATTCATTCCTATTCGCTTTGCTCCTTTTTTTCCCACCATTAGCAGAAAATTTCTGCTTAAACACAACTACAATCATTACAGTGAATTAACAAAATAATTTCATTATGCGTGGTCAATACATGAACTCAAGTTTGTGTAAAAATGTCAGTGCAGTTTTAAATTCTGAAGGGCCATGCTAGTATTGTTACTGGGTTGTTTTGTTTTGTTTCTTTCTTTCTTTGTTTTTTCAGATTCCAAGCTTTGAATTTCTTTGTGAAAAATTGCAAATGTATCAGAGACAATACAATGAATGTATTAGAGGATCATTTCTTGATTTGGTGTTTTTTAAGGATGCAATGACACATCTTATTAAGGTTTGGGGTTTGTTACTTTTTTGTTAGTTAAACTGTTGCAACAGTGTTCCTGATTTGGGCAAGCTGTGCTTAGAGGGCACATTTTGAAAAGCTACTCTCATCTCCAAATTTGCTTGCCATCTTTGCCTAGTCATTTTCAAGAACTACGAAAGAGCTACAGTTATTTTGCCTGTTTGTATGCTTTGTAATAAGCACCTTATTTTATATATTTGTTTAAGCTTCTGTGTATTCAGAGGCATGAAGATTTTCCTCGATAGGAAAGGTGAGGTCATAAAGAGGCACATTTATATTTTTGTATATAGAATGATTTTTAATCATTAAGAATTCAAAGAAGACTTCACAGGTATCTGTACCTGAAAAGTCACCAAAACAATGTGAGGTATAATCTGATTGGATGAGAGACATGAGAGGAAATGTAAATCAGGGCTGCAGTAGAATCAGTGTGTAGGGTAGAGGAAAGTCTCTGTTTACAATCAGTTGAACCCCTATTCAGAAAGGAAGATATAAGGAAAGAATTCATCTGAAGTCAGAATCCAATTCACAAGGGAAAAATAAAGTGCTACACATGAGATTTGTTTGAAGTGCTGTGCCTCAGGTTTAATAAGTTGTGTTCGCTATCTCAGGAATTACTTAAACTTGATGATCTGTTTACTGAAAGACACATAGAAGGCAGGGTGAAACCAAAACAGGAGGAGATATTTGGTTCTTCTCTAGATGACCTCAAGTGAAGTAAATGATTTGGTTTGCTTTGCATTTAAACAGAATAAAATAATTTTATTTTTAAATACAGTTCCTGTGATGCTAGGTGAATTTCAGAAGACCTTGAAAGTCTCTGATACTTCATTTCCATTGGAAAGTTTTAACCAGAATACCTGGGATATGCCGTTAGGTAGTAAAAAGGACCCCTGCTGTCACTGTGGCGACAATAAATTTAGTCACCCTCATAATTTCACATCTAGACTTCTATTTTAATATGGTTATCTGAATAGGCTCAGAGGGAACTATGCATAAACCCAAAATTTCTTTGAAGGAAAAAATGAATAGAATTTGAAGGCTTGATGTAGATGCTCATCTTTTGCATTTTGTACATAATTTACACGAGGAGCAAAGCAAACTGTAGCATCTTAAAAGTAACAGAGCTCTAACACGTAATAAAACCGAGGAAGATATGATGTAGATAGAGGAGATGTGTAAAAAAGCAATAACATAGTAAATTTCTAATCCAGCTTTTGTATCTGGGAGACTTGTTAAGAAAGCTATCTCAAAGGAAACATTGAAGGTAGATAAAATAGAAGATAACACTAAATGATAGTTTAAATGTGTCCAAGTCTTTCAGACTCTTAAAATTAGGAATGTAATATGTTTATCCTTCTAGCTAAAGTTTTTTTTACTGATATTTTTAAACACACTCAGGATGATGATATCTTCAACATAAAATGGAGCTCAAAATGTCTCCCTTTATGTATTTAAATTGCATGTTTAACTATAACCATCCTATATTTTTACGTGAGCCTTTTTCATTAGCTACACAAAATTCCTAAGGAATGTACAAGTGTTCTTTTGAGAGGAAAAATTTTCTGCAAGTATCCTTTTAATAATCTTTACACTGTGCTCCAGTAAATAAAGTGTAGAGTATAACAGATTTTTAATTTTGCCAATTAACATTTTAATTTAAATTTATTAAGGAACTTTTCTTCCATTTTTTCCTTTATAGATTTCCCGGATAATTCGGACAGCATACGGAAATGCTTTACTTGTTGGAGTTGGTGGTTCTGGAAAACAAAGTCTTTCAAGGTTGGCCTCATTTATTGCTGGCTATAAAATATTTCAGATCACTTTAACCAGGTAAGAAATGCAAGAAATATATAAATTCAGTTCATGCTATTGCTTTCTCTTTATACAGTCATAACATTATATTTTTAAGAGCTTTTTTTTTTTTTTTTTTTTTCCCATTTTGTCACTATTATACAACGTGGAAAACAGTAAATTCTTATCTGGTTTGTACATAACATTGGATTAAGTTTGAGCTGAAAAAGTTGGACCATGTGTTAGCTTTCCTGACCCCCCAAAATATGTATGTTTGCACTATCATATGTAAAACACTATAATCTGAAAATAGCAGTATTCAGAGTTGTTTTGAATTAACAGGTAATATTTCTTATTCCTCCTAGATCCTATAACGTAAGCAATCTGTCAGATGATTTAAAATTGTTGTATAGAACAGCTGGAGTAGAAGGACAAGGCATCACTTTTATTTTCACTGATAATGACATAAAAGAGGAGTCATTTTTGGAATATATTAATAACCTTCTGTCTTCAGGCGAGGTAAGAGTCTCAACATGACAGGCAATGTACTTTAGCAGCAGAAAACTGCAGAATTTGTTCCCACCAGTTTATTTCTATTTATTTTGGTAAGAAATTGTAGGATCAATAATGGTTAACTCTAAAATATCTCAACTTTTAAAACAAGGAGTGCTCTTGGTTTGGAGTTCCTTTATGTCTACTTCAGTGTAAGCCAGGAAAAGATAGGGAGCTGTGATATTTCAGTAGCCTTTTTAAATGAGTATTCACTGGCCAGTCAAGATCTGTACTCTTCCTGAGTTAGATTTACTAGTTTTTAATGGAGTTACATGAAGTCTAAATCAGGGACAAATTTGGTTTTTAATCTGTCTAAACCATATATATGCAGAGAGAGAGAGAGAGATACAGATGTAAACAGACAAATATTTGTAAACTCTATAAAAATTACATCCATGCAATTTATTTTCTTATCAATTTTAATTTTATATAAAGATTTCTAATTTATTTGCTCGGGATGAATTGGATGAAATCACCCAAGGGTTAATACCTGTGATGAAAAAAGAGATGCCTCGGTGTCCTCCTACCTTTGATAATCTTTATGAATATTTTTTAACTCGGGCAAAGAAGAACTTGCATGTTGTCCTCTGCTTTTCTCCAGTAAGTTTTTTCTTCGTATCTGTCTTCCTTACTTCCATTAGCAAACTACTCTATAAGGTGTGACAAGATTATTCAAGCTTTATATTTTTAAGGAGATTTAAAGATGAATAAAAAGATTACTGAAGTCTGGTTATAATTGCTGAGATAATAGAAGTAATAGTACAATTGTCAGAACTCAAAATACTTAAAAACTAAATAATTCCTTACACGTTAGAGTAATTTTTTTTTCCTCCTGGCATATTCTTTCCTAATACAAATCAATGAATATATCTTTGTGAAATTCTTCCTTGTTACCTGAAAACAAGAATTTAATGGAAATTTAAATAAGTTAATTGAGGTTTTAAAATAGTAAGAAACATATTTGTCATGAACTTCTTTCTTCAAATTTCATAAAATATTGAATGTTGGAAGTTTATATATTATAATATACTTATATAGAAGGAAAAGCCGCAGGGTGTTCTAAACAGAAAATTAGAAGGAAAAAAAATAGACTATTTAGTTGTTTATATGAATTAAACATTTTGATCAACCTAATTATGTATCATATCATAAATTAACAGTGTTGCTCTCTTTAGATTGGTGAGAAGTTCCGTGCACGTTCTTTGAAATTTCCTGGTCTCATATCAGGGTGCACCATGGATTGGTTCAGTCGATGGCCCAAGGAAGCTCTTGTAGCTGTAGCCAGTTATTTTCTCTCGGAATTTAAAATAATCTGCTCTGCATCAGTTAAAACACAAGTAGTGGAAACCATGGGTCTCTTTCATGATATAGTTTCAGAAAGCTGTGAGAATTATTTCCAAAGGTAATATTTTACACAAATGCAATAATTAATCCCCAAAGAGTTGCTACTGATAGTATTTTTTTAAGTCATTGTGTTATATGAATCAATAAGTGTCTTTTAAGGCTAATAAAAAAATAACTCTGCTATATCAATATATGCAAAGGCCATGAAAAGTAGTTACTATTATGTTGCAAATTCATTATCTTCATTCCCACTATTCAACAAGCTTTAACATTGCTTATGTTGATAAAAACAATGTAATTGGAAATAAGGGTTTGCATTTTGAAGAAATTTGATTTTGACTGAATTAAAGACTTAATTTATATAATCTTCTGTTTCATTGGAAGTAATCAAATGGCTGTACATACCAAAAATATGTACTAAGTTGATGTCAGCAATATACTATGTTTTAGGTATCGAAGAAGATCTTATGTAACACCTAAATCCTATCTCTCTTTCATCAATGGCTACAAAGAAGTTTATACTGAAAAGTTAGAGAGTATTAATGAACAAGCTGAACGTATGCGAATTGGTAAGCAAAATAGGGATAAATATATATTTCCATATATGGTCTCAAATGATCTGTGTTTTTAATATTTGACCACTTATTCAGTGGTCACTTAAAATCAATTCTGCTGGATCACAGTTCAAAACTGGTAGCATATGAGGACCATTTCCAAGCATTCCAGCTATCACCAGTTCACAATTATTCTCTTACAGAAATGCCTCAAAGAAGCTGCCAGCTTAATCATGCATCTCAGCATCATATTAAACTTTAATATTTCCAATTTAGCATTTGTAATAGAAAGTAGAACCTGAAAATGGCCAGAGAGAGCATCTGATTTACTAGTGTAGAGAGAGACATCTGTAAACACAGTTATTAATTTACTTCTAGACTTGTCTATGGAAATTCTAGATCTGAATGCTTCACAGTTGATTTATTTCAGATTTCTGCTCTAGCTGTTACTTGTGGTAATTTTATAACTAGGGATCTGAAATACAGTAAAGTATGATTGAAATGTTCTTCTAATTTTGGATATCTGTTTGAAATTACCTAATTTTTGGCATTAGATTAGTACTTAATGGGTTCAAAATACATTTCCAGTTTCCTCTCGTTTGCATCTGGACATGCTTTTGTAAATCTACAAAGGCAACTGAATAGCTTAGGAAACTTAGTCTTTATGGGGAAAGATACTATATATAAATCTAACAGATTAGAGAATTCTACATGGTAAGATTTTTCATACAAAGGTAAAAGGATGTAGCATTTAGACAATGATTAACAATGAAACTGGTACACCTCACATGAGGAAAAGAATAGAATAAGAATGTGTAGATATTTATTTTATTCAAAAACTGTTTGCTGAATTAGAGTGGACTTTGGAGGAGTAAGTGACCCTCAATATTTTCACATTATGCAAATTTCCCTGTATGGATCTGTTGCCAGTTCTAGAAATTAGAACTTATCATTAGTCCTGCTTGAGATGAGGATAAAGTCTGAGTGCCTTGAAGATTTCTGAGGGTGGAGGGTTTTTTCTGTATTCTTTCTCCAGTTCTTCTGTTTTCAAAGAAAATTTAAAAGAAGTAATCTAAGTAGCTTCAGCACTGTCAAGAAAATTTCACGTGTAGATTTTCCTAGCCTCTCACATGATATTATCAATAATTCCTTACGTGGTCTTCAAAAGAAAATGACCATGTACATGTAAATCTTCTACTGCAGCATCTTTATATAATTGATGCTCAGAAAATCATCTCTGTCAGTTTACAGGCAATACTAATGCCAGTTAGAAAATATTCTAAATAGTTTCACTTGCATCAAAAAAATGTATTGTAAAACAGCAAAAATACTGGTCATCCCTGACTCCAAACGTGCTCTGCTGTTTACTGCATCCTAAGGAACTTTCTCAAAAAGTTTGTTATGAATTATTTAGCTACTGTCTCACACATCTGTCCTTTAATCCTTAGTCTTTCATCACTTAATGTCAAAAAGATTTAGAAGGTTAAAAAGATTAGCCATGAAAGTAGTTTCTGTTTGTTAGGAGATTATCCTGATATGGGATTTAAATTTTATGTTATTAAACTCAGCTGAGATAATGTCACTCTTTTCATCTCCTTGTTGAAATGTTTTTCCTGTATGTAATGATGTCTGGGCCAATTCAAGATGCTTGTAAAGCAGCAAAATTGTAACAAATACCTCGATCAATATTGGTTTCTAGAAAGTCCCTGGCTTGAGCATGCTGAAAGTATGCTTGCCAGCATATGTATACAATTAATATATTTCAAAAGCTAGAAGTAATCTCTTTTCTGCTTTGTCACTTTGGGTGAAAAATCTTGGAAGACAGATGAAGAAAAGCCTGAGATCCAATGACAATTACAATTATTTCTGAATGCTTAACATCTTGTGTCTTCTCTCAGAATCCATCTCGGGAATCCTTGGTAGAGTACCACATGTGTAGATAATGTCTTTTGATATAGTACAGTGGTTCTACAAGACCTCAGTTTAGCTTTGACAAATTGGGCATGTCATCCATTTGAGCAACTTGTTGCTAGATCTCCTGCTAATTAAAAGTGACAGAAATTACATCCTTGAAGTGCTAAGAGTACTGTGGCTTAGTATCTTAATAAAGATTTTTATAATTTTTCTATGTTCACTACTTTTCTGCAGTCATCATTCAGACAAGTTACAAAATACATTGACAAGAGATAAAGATTACTTTGATTCTTTCTATAGGTTCCAAATATATCCTGACTTTTTAAACTGCTTTAGATAAGTTGTAGCTGATATAAGTAAGGTTCTTACATGGAGTTCTACATATCCCTCTGAAAAATACTATTCCTCTTTCTAATGCCTAAATCAGGTGTTCTTTTATGACTACAAGCACTAAAAACAATTATCTGCTGGCATGCTACTGTTGTAATGTTTCTTGTGATTGGAAGTGTGCAGGGGACTTGAAGAAGCTATAAAGGTTTCTTATTTATAACAGAAATTCTTCAGTTCTTCTTGTTCTGAGTATTCCCATTCTTTGTCCGTCTTTCTTTCTTCTCACTCTAGGATTGTAGCAGGGAAAGCTAATGCAGCAAAGGGTATCACTTTCCCTTTCATAGCTTCTCTTTCAGAACATTTTTTATAGTGAAGTAAACCATTTTGGAAATTGCTGCCAGAGGAGTGGCAGGTGGGGGCAGAATGTTAGTGTGTATGTACCTCTATCCCTCAGAGTATTTTAGGAAGTGGCATGTGTCTGGGAAAAGGAAACATCTAAAACATCTCTCTTGTCTCCCAGTCAATGTCTTCCAGTGAATATACCTTTGAACTTTATTGTTGAGCATGGCAAAATAGCCTGTCTTTTGGCAATAAAGAGCCTGTAGAATAGCAGTAGTCTGATCATGAGGCAGCTGTGTCAGAAGAACAAGGAATGTGCTAGGAGAGAATGCTGTCTGTGTGAAATGCGGTAACAGAAAAGTGGAGAGACATCACAAAGAAACATTGCACATCACAGAGAAAATCGCAATATAACTGCAAGTGTGCTCTGACTCTAGCCTTTAGGGAGAGAGAGAGATAAGGGGAATGCTTCCAGACAAGTTGTAAGATTTTAAGATTCAGCAATGGAGAGGAGAGGCTAGAGAGGCTTCAGCATGCAATGTGGATCTCAGTTATAGCCAAAAATCTGTTCTCAAATCTATGAGCAAGAGACAAGAGAGAAAAAAATGCATGAATGCATGGGAAAGACTGAATATATAACAATTATAGAGGAAGCAAACTCCTCTCTTTCTGGGCAACTATTAGCGTAAGGCTGAATGGCCTCTATGGATGGTTGCTTCAGCACATGTAAGAGCTATGATGGGACTGACCCTAAACCAGGTGAGTGCAGATGCATTTATGTGCTTTTCTGCAGTTTCTGTCACCTGGGACAAGAGAGGGTAAGCTCAATATGCAGGAGCTGGAGATTGTAATCTTGCTGTGACCTTTGGGTCCATATTTGGTGACTTCACTTCTCACTTCTTTCTAGAAAGAACTCCCTATTGGAAGGCAGTTATGGATCCTAATATTTATGTCATTTCCTCATGCAATGATACAAATGCAGTATCAGTCTGATTTTTCTGATTGTCCTGTGACTTTATAACACAATGTATCCCTGACATACCCCTCCCGCCCCGTTGTTTTTTTTTTTCTTAAGTCTATATAATGAGAGTAAGGATATATTTTATTGCAGGTAATATCCCAGCTATACACTTTTCGGTACTGTTTACAGCTATAACAAACTAAAACTAAGAAGTATGGATTTCTCTTTTGAAGAATCAAGCTTGTTTATAATCATTTTGCACCTTGTGAAATTATCCATGAAATGTGAATAGTAAGCACAATTGTGATAGTATGACTGCTTACACCAGCTTTCTCTCCTTTACACAAATTGAAATGAGAACACAAGGTGCAAGGTATTTGGGATCTAGAGCTAGATTGTATTATCTAACTAGGAAAAAAATAGTTTTCATTTTTTTGAATTTTATCTTTTACTTAATAGGTCTGTCTAAGCTGATGGAGGCCAGTGAATCTGTTGCTAAACTCTCTCGGGAGCTGGCCGTTAAGGAGAAGGAACTGGCTTTGGCATCTGTTAAGGCAGATGAGGTAAGTACTTGAGTGTTAAATAGTAAAAGGCAGCGGATATCACCAGGACAGATAGTGGGGTAAAGGGCTATTGCAGAATTTTCTCATAATTTGTACATGCCCAAAAATGTGCATCGTGGTCTAAAATGAGGTTTCACTCCTCTCTCTGTAGCATGTTGATTCAGCATTTGCTTCTGAAAGTGAGGCACTTTAAGACTGCAACAGAAGTTGAGTGCCTTCCTTGGTCTCCTCCCATTTCTTACCCTTTCCTATAAGCATCAGGTTTCATTTTTTATTTCATGTTTTTTTTTTGTGCTTGATTGATGTTTAATAAATTTGGGGTTGTATGTGCGCTTATTTGCAGGTAAGAAGTTAACAGGTGATAACAGGACTTTACTATTTCAAAATTCCTTAGAAAAAAGTTCATCGCAGTTCAGCTTCATATTTTGTCTTTTACATTAACAAGGTGTCCTTGTGTTCATGAGATTGGTGGTCTGGTAGAAATGTAGTTTCCAAAATGACTCTCTGGAAAGGTGTGTTAGGGAATGTATTAATATAGGCATTCTGTTTTCTGAAAGATACCATAATGTTATGATGGTGCATATTTAATATGCACTGGTGAGCAAACTTTTGGCCAGTGATGTCTAAGGGACTGCCTTCATAGGCCTTTTATCTCATAAGAGAGAAAATTATGACAGAAAGGGATGAAACGATACTTCTCACATCTCAGGAGTATGTCAGATATGCTGGTAGACTTTACTTTGTTTAATGTTTATATTTGATATACATTTTGAAATAGCTCTCTGGCAGTCATTCACATAGCCTCTTACCTGTCAACTTTTTCAATAGGGCACTACTTATGAGTCATCAGAAGTAGAAAACATATGGACAAATAATAAAAGAACAGACTTTTATTTAAACTACATGTAATATTGTTCATATTCTGTATATTTCTTTCTTTCCCTTAGTAGTGAGCCCTATAGAAAACAGAATTGGATTTCACAAAAAAAAAAAAAAAAAAAAAAAAAAAAAAGGGATTTGGGGATTTTATCTGTCTTTTTTTTCTCACAGGTATTTGAGAGCATTATTTATATTCTTGTAAATGCATACAGAGTGCTAGCCTTGACCCTATAGCTGATACTGGTCAAAAAACATTCTGGCACTAACTGTACGTCACACATGCACAAGAGAATTAAAAATATATGTACTGAAGAACCAGACACAAATGGATAACTTCATTATCTGAATTCACATGGGACTGTTCTTTGAATAGACTAATTAAAAGTGAGTCTTTTTAGACTAAAGGAGTAAAAGAGATGCTGATCATTGGTGCAAATGGTTTGCCACATCCCATTAGTTTTATTAGCTATACTATTTTTATTTTTAGCTGCAGAATTATAGTGAAAAAAGCAAATACTTATTGTATTGAAAAAGTATAGGTTCAAATAGGATAAACATCCATCATAGGATAAAAAACTGGCTTTAAAAGCCACTGAAAGGTCTTATAACCATTACAAAAATAATTCATTTTTTACTATCCAACTCCTGCTGAGATACTCATATGATATTTCTTTGTGGGGATTCTGTAAATGGTATTAATTTTTATTCCATACTTATATAATGCCGTATATAGTTAGGGTTAGCTTTATATTTTCCTGTATAATAGCCTTTACATATCTGTTTTCTCTTGTGTCTGATAACTTAATCAGTTGTTCCACCATTTTGATTTATACATTTAATGTGTTTATTATCAATTCCAGGTTCTAGCAGAAGTCACAGAAAGTGCTGAAGCTGCAGCTAAAGTAAAAAATGAAGTCCAAGGTGTGAAAGATAAAGCACAGAAAATCGTAGATGAAATTGATTTAGAAAAAGTGAAAGCAGAGAGTAAACTGGAGGCAGCTAAACCAGCATTAGAAGAAGCAGAAGCTGCACTGAATGTGAATAAAATTCTTACATTTTGATTAGTTTAGTACTAATTAGTATTTAATTAGTTTAGTTTGAGTCACCTGTGAAAGAAAGGCTAGAGCCACCAACATGCAATTGTCACTTGGTTTTGACTGGTGTCACCAGCTCTTCACAGTTGGTGATCATGTCTGGTGAATATTTATGGATCTCACATTTTGCTTTGAACACATAGAGATTATTTCATGGTATTTGTTCCGCTTACACCCTAATACTTGATCATTATGAAGGTGTAAATCTTTCAAAAAGTTACAGATGTCTTTAGGATATCTGTTATTCTGAATTCAAGAGAATACTTCTTGTACTAAAAGAATATTTTTTTCTTCATATTTAACTAGTTGTATCTTTCTTTTAAGAGGAATAAAAGGCTGTCTCTTCACCCAAAACCGTTTAATTTGGAGAGAAAGAGGAAACAAAGGGGATTCAGGGTGATCAGAATCAGGGTTAAGAAATTTGGAGGCATTGCTGCAGTACATAATTTCATTATTCTGTTCAGAACAATTAAAAAGTAAAGAACTCTGGAATCAGAAATCAGTGATGTATTACATTTCTTAAGTCTTCTGTTCCAGTTACCAGAATTTATGTGACAAAAAATATTGAGCAGAAAAAGCCAGAAAAGGAGCATTGTTTGCCCTTACACTGACATTTAGATAATGAGATAAATGAAATTTCCAAAAATGGTTACAATATTCACTTTTAAAATGTGTAGACTCATATATTATCCTGTGGTTTCTATAATGTGTCTGTAACTACTCCTTCTAGACAGGCAGTGGCATGTGTGTATTTTGTAGACACAAATTAATATGTTAGTTTTGAAATTTGCAATCATTTATTATTTTTGTATTAATTATTGAACTAAGCAAAGTGTCAGTGATGCTACTAGAAAATGAAGTAAAAAAGTGGTATCTCATACCTATAATAACTTAAAAAACAACAAAAATAACCAAATCCATCTCAGCATAAATGGTGACACTTAACCCTTAGAAATCCAAAATAGTATTTTACCAAGGAAACTGCTTTTAATTAAGTCCTATGCAATTTTACAATATGCTTTTCTTCAGTCACTTAGACTGACAAGTTAAATTAATACTGCTGTCCCATATATTTAAATTTGATTGAGTGATGTCTTTAGCATTAGAAAAATATTCTTGTCTAATATATATTCATTAAAATTATTAAAGTTTCATGAAACTATGAAATTTATTACAGTAAGCCCAGTTACTCCTTTTTTTTTTTTTTGTATGTACTTAGTACAAACTTGCCTCAGAGAAAAGTATGACAAACAAACATTAAAATCAAGATATTGAATGGGAAAATAGAATAATAATATTGATGCAGGATTCTGTTACATTTTTGTTCAAATAGACCATCAAACCAGTGGATATTGCTACTGTTAGAAAACTTGCAAAACCTCCTCACCTAATTATGAGGATCATGGACTGTTGTCTGCTATTATTCCAAAAGCAAGTAGATCCAGTTACCATGGATCCAGAAAAGCCTTGTTGCAAGCCATCATGGGGAGAATCATTAAAAGTAAGTAGAGTTTTCAAACAGTGTTTCTTAAACATCAGAAATAGTGATTTGCATATCAGAGAATTTATGATGCTGTTTGCTCAGGACAGAATTTTGTAAAAACGCAAACATACTGTTTTAAGATAGGCATAGTATATAGATAGAGTTTATTTTGTAGCTAGTAGTAGTTGAATTGCTTAGAGACTTTTGCAGTAGGAGCTTTAGATTTTCCTTGTCCTATTCCTGGCATATGACCTAATGGCAAATAAATAAGTCATATCAATCATGTTAACCATACATGAGAAGGGCATTCTGGAAAACCCCTCTTTCTCTTTGGGAACTTGTAGGTTCACATTTAAACAGTCTTTTCTGATCCTCCCATGCTCCTTGATTGTTTGAAAGATTATTTGACTGACTAAGATAGTAGGTTTTCCCATTCTGCATTTCAATATTCCTGTCCCAAATTCCTTGGTTAGACAGCCATCTCTTCCTTTTGGACTTTGATCTTCTCTCAGGATACTCTTTTATTTCCATGCCTTCTCCTGACATTCTTTAAATTCTGTTCTACCTCTATTCGTGTATTAATTTGCCAATATTATTGCCTCGATTTTTTTGTCATGCAAATGAAGAAAAAATATATATTTTGGATATTAATAGAACTCTTGCTTTTTATTTAAGCTTTTCCAGGAATTAAGAAATCATGAAACCTTTTTATTTTCTGACATAATGAAATGGGATAAGCAGTTGTTCCATGAGTTGCCTTTAACATGTTAAACATTTGTTAGAAAAAAGTTAAAACCAATGATTTCCCTTTACAGAAGAATTTAGATTGCATTTCACAAATGCATAAGCAGATTTTTGGCATTCTTTAGATAAGTCACAAATGTATCTCTGAGGCTTTATCTCGGTTCAGTTCTTTTTATGAAATGCTGCTTCTTAAATGCTTTTTAAATGGCAACACAGGAATGTGAAAGATGGAAAGTACATCAATAACTTTCAAGCTTAGTTACTGGAGTGTAACTGCTTAAATCTTTAAAATAATTGAAGGCATGTGGGAGGAGTTACAACTGAATATCACACTTATAATATTACCTGTATGGATTACCTTTCTTTACAGAAGAATTTTAGGAACTTTTTTTTTAACATACTCACCTATGAACAAGCTTTTGAATGCAAAATGTGTAAATAGCTTATAAATATCCTGTGTTGTTTTTTGCAGCTTATGAGTGGCCCATTCTTGCAGAGTCTACAGCAGTTCCCTAAGGATACAATCAATGAAGAGACTGTAGAATTACTCCAGCCTTACTTTCACATGGAAGACTATACACTGGAGTATGGTAAAAAGGTGTGTGGTAATGTGGCGGGACTTCTCTCTTGGACACAAGCCATGGCAGTATTTTATGGTGTTAACAAAGAAGTCTTACCTCTTAAGGTAATACATCATCTCTTGCTTTCTGTTTGCTTTCCATGTAATTTAATTTCATTTACTTTAATAGTAGTAAGAAAGATTTAAAAAATGTATTTAGATAAATTTATTCAGACATAATTGCCTGTAGACTTCAGTGGCTAAGGATGATAAAAGCAGAAAAAAACATTCTCTTCTTGATTCTAGACAGAACACAGAACAAAAAATTAGCCTAGATTAAATTTATGTGCTCTGGTTTACTATGTTCAGTGAAAGCTGTTTTCAGTATTTGTTTTTATTATGTTATAATTACTTTATAATTGTTTTCAAAATGTTGTACCAGGAGAGGATCTTCATTCCTTCTCTGAAGAGTCCTGCAAACAGAGGTTTGCAGCTATTTTACCTTCTTTGCTTTCACAAGATAATGTAGAGGGAGTGGAGGACTGATATCTTGGCCAAATATTGGCATTCTGAAGAGATTCAGAGCTCGCATCAGTAAAGGAGTTATGTTGCAATAGAGGGAGCCAAACTGAGTAAAACATTTTTAAGTCATTTTTACTTTAGTGTGGGTGTTTTTTTTGATGTTTGTGAACATTTGAATAAAAAATTTTATCAGAGGTAAAGACCATATAGAAACTCAAATATGGTCATTATTGCTTTTTGGATGACAAGTATTTGATCCCTATATGTAGCACAGTTTACCAACAAAAAAAAATGTAAAAGGGAAAGTATCTGAATGGTGATTCCAAATCTTTTCCACATTTTTTTGTCACTGGTAGAAGTATTATTTACAAAAACAACATTAATGCAGACTGATGATTCAAAAAAATTATTTAATGAATTTCCTGTGTTCAGCATAAATATCGGTTTAGGAGCAATGGGAAGATTCACTGTTTTAGGACCATGGTTTTCTAGTGGGTAAAAGCTATATTCTTAGCTGATAAAGGACCAATCTCATGTTGTTGTGATTGTTGATCGCTACAGAATGTACAAATAAAAAGAAATAATAAAACATATAATCAAGCAAGGAGATTGAGTGTTCCTTTAGGCTAATCAGTATGTACAGATCAGAAACCTTACTTCCTTAACCAGCTTCTTTAAATGTAAATTAAAAAAAAAAAAAATAAAGTTAACAATGTGTAGTAGGAACCTTGAGTGCTACATTGTTATTTAACAAAAAAAATCATATCTGCAGTATATATGTGACATCGTTTTCAGATTAAATATTTTAAATATTTATATAAATATTAATATTAAAGTTATTTTGATGTATTATTGTCTCATGATTACCAACTAAGCAGGCTTAAAATAATTCATCAAAGTATATTCAAATCTTGTATGATTATTGTTTTAACATTTCTTCTCTTTGCAGGCTAACTTGGTAAAACAGGAAGGCCACCTGAAAATAGCTAATGCAGAATTAGCAAAAGCTCAGGAGGCATTAGATGAAAAGCAGGCTGAACTGGATAAAGTACAGGCAAAGTTTGATGCAGCAATGAAGGAGAAAATGGTGAGATAAAAGTATTTTAGTATTACGAAAAATGCTTGCATACAATACTGTTATGTAATCAGGAATCAATACAAACAGGCATTTAGGGCCTGCTACCTTGAATGACATGGATGAGGTTCAGGTATAAAAATAAGAGATTTAAATCTATGTTCTCTCATATTTCCTTTTTTCTGTGAATAAGAATATATTAGAAAATAGATGCACTTAGAGTTCTCAAGAATGAGTTTTAATTAAATAAAATAGTTATAATAAATATAAGAGGATGGAAAACATATGTAAAATAACTCTTTTGATTTTTGCATTCTATTATTAAGTGGGACGTTTTTTCAATTTTAGGACTTACTGAATGATGCAGAAACATGCAGAAGAAAGATGCAAGCAGCCTCTGCGCTTATAGATGGACTGAGTGGAGAGAAAGTTAGGTGGACTCAGCAAAGTAAAGAATTTAAATCTCAGATTAACAGGTATCTAATTCATCAGAGAAAAAAAATACATGTAAAAACTGAAAAGCTAGTAAGCAATTTAGTAGCTTTAATAGTTGTGCTTCATTTTCCTCCTGGGAATGTTAATATTTTCTCCCATAAGTGAATACCTGAGTGCTGAGCGCTTGTATTTCAGTTCAGAACAATACCTCTGATTTTGGAATTTATTTCCAAAGGTATTATTTCTAGTGCAGTTATGTGCCTGTATTACAGCTGCCTCTCCTGCCCCCCTAACACTGCACTTTATTCCCGTATTTCCAATAGGCGGGAGGTAGGGATGATCTAAGGCTGACACTAAGAAGGCAAATGGAAGAATTCCTAGCCTAATACTGCATAGGAAAAGAGACATCCCTTTTGATATTAGTTATGGCACATTTGAATAAAAGAAGGAGGCCTAGAGACCAGACAGTAACCCTTATCCCATAGTCTGTGTGTTGAAACACATGTGGGACAGTAGGCCTTATTCTGAGAAACGTGGGAGTCCCCATTATGTTGCTGCAAAAATGACAAGATGTTGAGCAGCCTAGGAGCCAGAGATCCTATCTGTCTAGAAAACAGGAAACCAGCCAAAATGGTTGCTAAAGGTAAAGACCCTGAAAGTTGAGGCTCAGCTTCTGTGGAATACTTCTGTTTCCATAAATTTCCTATGGGGAAATTGGGCATTTCTGGTGAGGTCTGCTCATTCCAAGAGAATTAAGTTTGTACCTTTTGATAAATATGGTATTGCAGACATATTTTTAAGAAATAAATCCATTTCTTGCTTCAGTTATGAAAGAAAGAGTAGTTGTTATCAGGGCTTTATTACTTTGTAGGGGTGAAGATAATGTTTTCATACAATACTACTCTTAAATTTTGCCACAAAAATATTTTGGAAACACAAAGAAACTATTTGTTGTTCTCAAAGAGCAACAGTTGTCTCCTTAAATTGTCCTCAGAACAGAAATCTTATGTTTCAAAAGCTGATTGTCTAAATCAATAGAAATTGTACATCACCTTTTAATTATGATTTTTGTTCCTTTTCTAGACTTGTGGGAGATGTACTGCTCTGCACAGGTTTCCTTTCATACTGTGGACCTTTTAATCAAAACTTCAGGAAGCTTTTGCTTAAAGATTTATGGGAAGCAGAGATGAGAGCCCATAAAATCCCCTTTTCTGAAAACTTGAACCTGATTTCTATGTTGGTAGATCCACCAACAGTAAGTTCTTGGTGCTTGGTGGGTTTCATTTTAATTTCAATTAACATATTCTGTGAGTGTTAGTCAGCATTATCCTTGCTTAGAACAGAACTATAATCCCCAATATTGCTGTGTAGTGTAGTTCTGTGGTTTCCAAATGTTCTTGGCAATTTCTACTAAACATCTGAGTACTGAGCAATGTTTAGATAGATAAACAAATTATATATTATGACAAGTGACATATACAATTAGACAATTGCCAGTAAGAGTGCATTTTCAAGTATCTTATTTTGAGAACCCATTACCACAGCTATAGATCACATATCTACTAAAACAGTGGGTTTGGTTGTTAGCTTTTGGTTCTGTCAATATTATCTGGGTCTGGTTTTCAAAAATAAATTTCACATCAAAGAGAACATTTAAAAAAGAATGCATAAAGTCTTTTCATTCAATGTGAATGTATGAAAAACCAAACAGAGGACAATGCCAGAATCTTCAAGTTTCCTTCAGTAAATATTAAGCCCCATTAAGGTTTTCTCTTAATTGATCCCAATGTTTAATTTGGCTGTCAAGCTGCCTTTTGACTTTCTTACACTTTTAAAATGTATTTTTTATCATTCTATATAGTTAAAAACATCAATAAAAATAAAATCCTGGAAGAATTTTTCCATCCGCATTAACCACTTTCCAGCAGGTTCAGATATGCTTCTGCTTTGGCTTGATGTCCCCATTATTACAATCACAATTGAAGGATAATTCCAGTGAGATTTTATTCCAAACTACTATTTTTTTTTTTTTTTTATTCTTCAGATTAGTGAGTGGAATCTTCAAGGACTGCCTGGAGATGATCTCTCAATTCAGAATGGTATCATTGTCACTAAGGCAGCTAGGTACCCCCTTTTGGTAGACCCACAAACTCAAGGAAAATCATGGATTAAAAAGAAAGAACAGGATAATGAATTACAGGTGAACAGTGTTTTAAAAGAATAACGTATTATATTCCTTCAAACATTATTGCTTTAGGGTGTGTCTGCATTTGAATTAGTGTAACTCTCATACACATATATCTGACATAACTTTAACTTGTACGGAGATTGACAATGACGTAGATGCATCAGCAGGGAACTTGACAAGAGCTTAAATCCCATTCAAGGACTTAGAAAAGATTATATGATAAGTAAATACAGATATGAAATCTAGCAAGAAGTATGAAAGAGAAGGAGGTAGCCTTGTGTTCAAAATTGGTATGTTCCCTATACAGAGGGCAAAGTGGTGAAAGGTATAGCAAAAGAGTATAATATGAAATTATTAAATGGGAGTAAATTGGGCAACTATTAGTAAGATGACAGACAAAGGCAGGATAACGTACAGCTTTAAAAATGTAGGCAAAGTACTTAAACTGATGCAGTCCAGAATTTAGAACCTGAGATGGAATTCATACATGAAGTTACTGCTACAAAAGTAAATTGAGGACAACAGTTGAAACCAAACCCAAGACAAACGTGTCTATCCTAATATTACTGCAATTTTAATAGCTCTTTCATAGCTTAAGCCAATAGGGTTAAATGTCTGCTCATGAAATACAATACAAAGACTTTCATGTGTCACCTGTAGTTTGCATCACAAATGAATTTTTCACAAACAAAGTAGCATGGGAAAAGGAACCTGCATTTTAAAACCCTTAACCTGAATGTTGCAAAATCTCACATGTCCTCCTGAATCTCAATAAATTTTGAGGGTTTTAGGATCTCTAGATTTTGAAGATTTTAAGTCTTGGAGTAAAGTGAATGTGAAGCCTTTGATTATCATTCTATCATTAATAAAGCAAACTGTCAGAACCACAGAAAAGTTGAGGTTGGAAGGGATCTCTGAAGATATTCTAGGCCAGCCTCCCTGCTCAGAGCAGGATCTACTAAAGCAGGTTGCCCAGGACTGTGTTCAGTCGGGTTTTGAATACCTCCAATGATAGAGACTTCACCATCTCTCTGGGCAACCTGTTTTAGTGTTCAACCACCTTCACAATAAGTTTTGTTTTGTTTTGTTTTGTTTTTTCATCCTTGTGTTTAATTGGAATTACCTATATTTCAATCTGTGCCCATTGCATCTAGTCCTGTTACTGTGTGCCACTAGGAGTCTGTCTCCCTCTTTTTCATTCTCACCCACCAGGTATTTATATACATAGGTAAATACCCTTGTGAGCATTCTTGAGGCTAAATAATCTCAGCTCTCTCACCTTTCCTCATATGTCAAGTGCTCCAATCCCTTAATAATCTTAGTGGTCCTTTGCTGGACTCACTTCACTGTCTCTCTTATACTGGGGAGCCCAGAACTAGACAGAGGACTCCAGATATGTGTCTGCAGTACTGAGCAGAGGGGAATGATCGCCTTCCTCAACCTGCTGGTAATGTTTTTTCTAATGCAGCCCAGAACGCTGTTGGCCTTTGCTGCAAAGGCAGATTGCTGGCTCATGCTCAAATTGTTGACCACCAGGACACCAATGTCCTTTTCTGCAAAGCTGTTTTCCAGTAGAATGTCCCTATTTCATACCTGTAGAGAAAATCTTGAAAATAATGTGAGAACTCTGTGAAAGTCAAAATCTAGGAAGCAATACAGAGTTAGTGTTTTATTATTTATTCATATCTTTTAATGATTTCATATATTTTGAATCCCATTTCCTGGTATTTCAAACATCTGAGTTCATAATATTGTAACAGCAATTCATCTGTTAGACTGAATTCAGGTTTCCAGAAAGAATTTCTCAATACTTCAAAGCTAAAATTAGAAAATCTAGTCCTCGAGACATAGAACAGAAAACTAAAAGTTAGGCATCTCTGATTTCAAAAATATATGTAACATCTTCAATTCCCAATAAGCTGTACCAGTTTTACCTGGTACATTATTACTCTCAAAATGAAGTTTTGCAGGTTGCATTACAGCCAATCTTTTAATTCACCTTTTATGGTACTTTTCATTGTATACACAAGAAGTATTTCTGCATAAATTGCTGCATGGTCAACGTTTATTACTTTCTTTAAAATGCAACTAACAAAAACAATGAAAAACTTTCATGGTTAGGTCTGTGGTTTTCATGTAAGACTTTGAAGAGATGTTTTTGTCCTTACATAAATTTGCAATTTACTTTTTGAGGTAACAACTTTGAATGACAAGTATTTCCGTACACACCTAGAAGATAGTCTTTCACTGGGACGATCACTCGTGATTGAAGATATAGGTGAAGAGTTGGATCCAGTCCTTGATAATATATTGGAAAAGAATTTCATTAAATCTGGAACTTCTTTTAAGGTTAGTAATCAAACAAAAGACCTGGAATAAGTAGTTAGCTTTGTGATGAATGATATTTTACCCTTTTATTCCAAACCTCTGCTGAATCAGGTAAGCTTTGTATTCAGTAGGGTAGCGTGAAGAACCAAACTGAACTAATAAAATAGAGCAGACAGAGCCTCAGCTGAGTTCATGAGTTTTAAATTTAACTACTGAAGTTACTACTGAAGATTCCAAACTGGGACCAGTTATGTTTATCCCATTGAATGCTTACAATACTTTCTATTGATTTTCAAGCAATTTCATTTTACACCCTTTAACAGAATTAATAGAATTGAAAAGATCTCTCTTTGTGGGTCTCTCGTGTGGAGTGCTGATTATAGCAACTGCAGAATCTTTAATCTGGAATAGAACTGTTTTCTAATGGAACAAGCCAAAAAGCACAAAGTTTTATTAATAATATTAAGTATATTGCCAACTTTGAAAAACTGAGTCTTTCTGACCTTCATTAGAAAAAGAAATCACTCCCAAATTTTAAAAACAACCCCCCTTGAAACATCCTGAAATAAAATGACTGCACATTCTGTATATTTCCGTATGTATTTTTCTCAAATAATCTTAATTAACTGGCTGGGATATGAGAGGAAAAGGTAGACCAGATTGTTGATGATAATGAAAATAAAATGATTGCTATTTTTTGTGGAGTACTTGTACTTTGAATGTCAGAGCAAACAATATGCTTAAGGGAGTGGTTTGGTCCTACTCCTTCTTAAGCCAGGTATTTGAAGTAATCTTGGAGGGTCATACACAGTGATCAGATTTCTTTGTGCACATGCAGCCTTCAAGTTAGACTGCTGATTTTGTGTATCTTAACTTCTGTGAAAAACTCTGTGGAAAACTCTGAATAACTTTATAGTTCCTTTAGAAAGGTTCTTTAAGATCTGCTTAGTCTTAATAAATATAGAATTAATTTCCAATAATTTATGTTCCATTGTTGGATCAAATAATTTCTTTTTTTCTCTGAACACAAGAGAACAATGATTTCTCCAAAGGTCAGTAGTTTCTACCATCTTCATTTGAGGTGTGATTAGGACAAAACCTGAACCAAATGGTTGTGAAACCATTAATTTGAACCCACAGTGAAAGTAATCTTTCTATTTACCTGGAGGGGAAAGCTACTTTTATAATGTACCCTAACTGCTACCTTTGGTAACCAATTGTTATTTTCATGACAAATTTAAATTGTGAAATAAACTTCTCTCTCTGGTATTTCAAATAATGTAATATTTTTTCTGGTCAATATTATTGAGTCGAATAAAGCTCATTTTCCTCTGCATAATATTATTCTAACTTACTCCACAGGTGAAAGTTGGTGATAAGGAAGTAGATGTTATGAGTTCATTTAGACTCTACATTACTACAAAGCTAGCCAATCCTGCTTTCACACCTGAAATTAATGCAAAAACATCAATTATTGATTTTACTGTTACAATGAAAGGACTTGAGAATCAGTTACTGAGAAGAGTAATTCTTACTGAAAAACAGGTAAACTGACAGTACTCACAAACCATAGTGATGCTTAATTTTTTTTTTTTTAATTTAACTGTTTTTAGTATGTAGGGAAAAAGAAATGTTCAGATGGAAAAAAGACATCAGCCATTTTCTAAAATTTTATTCAGATTCAGTATAGAAATTTTCAAATAACAAAAATACACCTGGAGGATCTTCTATATATGGCTGTCAGTATGACACAAACAATTAAGCACAAGCATTTGGCATTGATAAGATACTTCATAAGATACTGAATAAACACTGCTCAAAAAAAAGGGGGATGCTATAAAACCACATTTTAGATACCTGAAAAAAGTAAAATGCACATTTCATGAACTTGAAAAATCAGCAGCTGAATTTTAAATATGACTCATATTTGCAGTCTGGAAAGTGTCATGCCATTTTCTTATTTTTTTAATAACAGGAACTAGAGGCAGAACGAATTCAGCTCATGGAAGATGTAACTTTTAATAAGAGGAAGATGAAAGAACTGGAAGACAATCTTCTGTACAAACTAAGTGCAACTAGAGGTTCTGTATCAAAGTGTAAAAGAACCAGGATTAAGCAGATAAGGCACATTAAGCTGATTCACATTAGAACCTTTCCTTACAGAAATTGATTTATACATCCAAGATACAATAAGACAACGTAAAATGGTAGAAATTTGAAGTATGGTGATTTACTGGTGTACAAGAAATTTGGTACTACAGCATGCCACTATATACAACCCTAGACACTAAGTATTTTTAACACCTGAACAAGTTTTGTGAAACAAATCAATTTCTTAAGAGCTTTCTGCCCCTCAAATGAGATAAGGTATCTGATCATGGGCAAATCCTTAACCCATTGAAAATGCAAAGTAAAGTGGGCTAGCTTAAATGTTGTGGAAAGTCTTTTGCCTGCACATGATCAATTACTGTCTCTTTGGTAGAAAAAGAAGGTGGTAACTTCCAGAAAATCGATCAGTGAGTACTTGAGATGCATGAATACCGTTGCGTGACCACTGCCTTTAGGACCCTAAGTCTTTTTAACTTTGAGCATACCAATCAACAGACTTCAAAATAATTGAAATACTGTGTATGCTGAAGTACTGTATAATTGAAGTACTATGTATGTTATGAGCATAAGAAAGCTAACTTCTTTAGTACATGCTGCAAAGCTGTTGGTACAGATATATTCATATTGATATAGGTTGAATGCATTTTTTAGCATGTTGATTATAAAAATATTTTTTAGTGTTCATATCCTGTTTGGTCTCCATTTTAAAAGCTTTCTGCAATTCAGTAAATCATTTCCATTTGTTATAAATAATTCCTGTAATTTGGCCTTTCAATTTTCACATATATGAAATGAAAAAATTTTTATTAAAATGTCCTAAACATCCAATATTTTACTTTTTAGGTTCACTAGTAGATGATGAATCCTTGATTGGTGTTCTGCAAACAACTAAGCAAACAGCTGCTGAAGTAGCTGAAAAGTTGTCTGTAGCAGCAGAAACTGAAGTGAAGATTAACACTGCTCAGGAGGAATATCGACCTGCTGCTACACGTGGAAGCATTCTTTATTTTCTTATTACAGAAATGAGCATGGTCAATAATATGTATCAAACTTCACTGGCTCAGTTCTTGAAGTTATTTGATCAATCCATGGCCAAGTAGGAAGACACGGATTTTTCTGCTATTCAGATGTTTCTCTTTCCAATGTATTTGCTGTTATTAACATGCTTTCTTTGTGCTTTGTTTTCATGATTCAGATCTAAGAAGTCTCCTTTACCTCAGAAAAGAATTTCAAATATTATTGAGTATCTTACGTTTGAAACTTACTCATATTCTGTTAGAGGCTTGTATGAAAACCACAAATTCCTCTTTACCCTCCTCCTGACATTAAAAATTGATCTCGAGAGAGGACATGTGAAAAGCAGAGAGTTCCACGCGCTCATAAGAGGTAAGTTTAAAAAATTGTCTTATATGTAGAGCTAATTTCAAGTTTTTAAACTTTTATATGGTTTCAAAGTATGATTTTTTTGGCTGTGTGCTTTCTACCATGCAGTTCTGTGGGAGCTGCCTCTGTCCTTATCCTTGCTGTGGTCCAGTGAAGTTAGATGCAGTTCTCCATCACAGTTGTACCTCTGCCGTTTACCCAGGCTGTGTTCTATCCTGAGATCAAGACGATAGTTCTGCTTCTCTCCATCAATTGGTTTAATAATTGTATATTTTTGTATTATATTTGTATCCTTATTTTTATAAATTAGGTGACTTTTGCTCCTTTGCGTCTCTGCTTTGATGGAGCTGAATAAACCTATCTTCTGAGTTGCCAGAACAACTCCACATAAAGTCCAGGAGGTGCTACAAACACTCTTTTACCAGTTTCAGCTTGAGCGTTCTCTGACTCTTGCCAACCAGCTAATGCTGACTTTTAGAGAACATAACGCGTTTCTGTGGCCCAGCTGGTGAGGTCTGCCTCCTCTGTACTCTGTGAATTTGTGCCTCTGCTGAAAAATGTGATCAGGGTTGCTTATGTGGGGGTCCATATAAAACCTGTTTGAATTTTACAGTGTTCAAATGAATCTTGCAAAGGTCTAATGTCAAAGTAGTGAACCTAGATTTGAAGATCATTATCTGTCTTTAATGAATAAAATAGGTAGGAATCAAGATTAAATTCACTTTCTGTTTTGCTTTCCAGTTTGTTGTAATGGTTTTACCCTTTGAGAATGGTATCCAGCTACCAATTTACCACTGATGTCAGGCAGGGCAACCTTGGAAATGCTTTCAAAATGAACTGTCTGCTTTAAAGCATTAGACAAGGAACCATATTTCTTGGCTTCTCAGCTCATGGATTCTTGTTTTGCCAGAGGAAAATATACCTTGGGCATCTGAAGCAGAAGGTGGTCACTTACCTCTTTTTAAGTGATGAGATTCTGTAATAAAATACAGGAGTACTTTTAGCAATTTTTGTCTAGAACATATGATTGCAGTTTCCTGTCTAGCTTTACCACAGCTGATTTGATATCAAGAAATTCTTCTGGTGTATAAAATGACACTGAGAAATTCTTCTGGTGTTTAAAATGACTACAGAGTAACAATAGATTTTCTGTAATTATTCACATGACATTAAATCAGATTGGGAAGTGGGCAGATGCCTAGCCAAATTGTCCTAGACTCAGGTATCTTCTGCAATGAATGAATTGTTCAATTTTCTTCCTTGGATGAGCAGTTCTTGGTGCAAAATGAATGTCATGTTGCCAAACATCATCGGGCAGCTGAAGAAAGTATTTATTTGAGAAATAAATCTCTCTTCCTCCTCTTCCCATTTCTTTTCCAGGAGAGCTTTCATGGCTTATTATCAGCCATATTATCAGGGGATGTCTCAGTGAAACAAGCATTGCTATTTGAAATGAAAAAGTCTCTAGAACTCATCATTCAGATAATCTCAGGAGATTATCGTCTCTAAATCTTTCCTTCTGCTAAAGTACATATATTGAATTTTATTCTATTTACTGTATTGCATTAAAGCCGAACGCTACACCTTTCCTGAATATTTTAAGGCTATAGCTTGAAGGTAACCTTAAGTCAGCAAAACAGAGAAAGCAGGTCCCCAAATTACAGGAAAATAGCCTCCCATGATGGTGGCATAGAATTTTTATTAAAACTGTAGACAGAAAGAAAATCCAAAAGATATGGGAAAATCTAAGGACTTCATTGACAATTTTGTAGGTATCTTGACACTTAGGTAGGCTGTGTCCTTTACCAGTAGAAAGTGGGGTACTGGCACAAGTGAAGAATATGATCTTCTCTAGCAGAAAATATATTTTGCTAAGAAGCTTCATAAATATTAGAGAGCATGTTACAGAAGAATTGCAAAACATCCTTGGCTTTGTTGACTTAAATAAAAGCCAGAAATATTGCTAAGTATGCTATTTTGTGGACAATTAATGATTGCATCTTAAAATTAAGAAAAGTCTTTTTGGCTAAAGTGATTGTGATTCTCTCACAGAATTCAATAATTTGCAAAAATATTCCTGTTGGCCTATTGTATTAAATTTGCAAAAGATGTGATTCTGGAACAGGGTATAATTTTGTAATAATAATGCTAGTAACAGGTTACAGATCTGTGTAAACACTTTTTGTTATCCTCTCTTTGATTTCCATTATTTCAGTTTGCAGAGCCTAAGAGGAAGTTCTGGGATCCATACATGAATCCCAGGCAGTGATTTCAAACTGAGGTAAAGGGAAGGAGAAAAAGCACAGCAGTAGGAAAACTTTCTAATAAAAGCACATGAAGTAGCTTTACATTTTTGCATGACAAAACTTGGATTGTACATAGGAACTTCACATTCTTGAACAAGTTTGCCCTTTAATTGGCCCTTCAGTAGTTAAGGAAAATATTCAAATCATGTATTAATCGTATCCAATTCTGTTTCTTGATTATATCTAGCTGTATCCATATGTGGAGGAAAGCACTGCACAAATTTTTCTAGATATTGGAACTTTTCACATATGCCTATGAATGGCAAAATGAAAACTAATAAAAGGAAAGACTCTTTCAGGCATTGCATATTTAACTCATTAACATAACAAATTACTAACCATAAGAACTTAGCAGGATTTATCAAAAGATTAGGTATTTATATTAATAGCAAGAATATCAAGTATTACAAAGAGAAACACATTGTTTACACTTTTGTAATTCTCATTCTTCATTGAATAAGTCTGCCTCAAAAAATTAGGGTTTAAAAATTTCCCCAAAAGCAAAAACTTCCCTAAGATCTGTTTACTGCCCAATCATTGAAACTTTTACTTTCTTTTGATGTTAATTGTTCCCATTGGCATACTAATGTCCAGATTCAGCAAGGTGATTCTTGTGTTTCTGCTTAAGGATATTCAGGTAGCTGGGGAAGTATTTAGTCTTTCCAAATCATGTTTATTCTTTTAAAAGAAGCAGAGCTGCTGTTTCCTGAAAATCATCACTGACAATATAAATAGAATTCTTGCATCCTGGAAGCCTGCAGGAAAACATCTCAAAGAATCAAATCTTTCCCTGTAAAGTCTGTAATGCAAGCAGAACAGACTTCAGGAAATTCAGAAAGAATTTATTGCATTATACCATTTGCAGCACCATAAAATCTTTCCTACACTGTGTCAGAACTTTAAAGTAAGTCTTAGTCCTTTAGCTGCATCAAAAATATTCTATATAATGTCTTCCCTATAATTTCTTAAATAACAGAATTTGTATTAAGAAATTAGTATTCTAATCTCCTTTTCACTCCAATAAGTTGGTCTTCTGTTCTTTTCCTTCTTGCTTTTATGATTCATTTTCTCTACATGCCATTCATGCAGAATTTGAGGATGAGATGGGTGAAGAATAAGAAAAAAAGATTTCTGTGTTAAAACCTCTTGATCATCTATGGAATAATTAGACACAGTTTGTAAAAGTATTAATATATTGATTGAAAAGGAACTACATATATGTATGTATGTAGTTTTTCATAAGCATGTATGTATAACTTGGAAGTATTGAAATAATTACAGCTTGTATATATAGGCTATGTACAGACACACATACGTGCTCACATACATATAAGTGCTTAAAAATAATAGTTATTATTCCAAGGTGATTTTTTAGTTTGTTTGTAACAAGTTGGTGAAATTCATTATACCGGTGACCTAAATGAATAAATGATCTTAGCTCTGGAGACCACTGGAATAACACCCTCTAGTTTTCCCAAGAAGTGACATTAATTAATTTGTGGAGGACTGGGGAAGAGGCAGCTACAAGAAGAAAATTGTGATAAAAAGTTAATTATGATAAAAAGTTAAAAGTTAATCTGTTTGAAATTGGATTGCAGTCTTATCCCAGAGCTGTTCCTTTGTATTTTCTCTTCAATTGCATATCAGAGGATGTGAAACGTGTATTATCCACTGGCTATCTGGGCTTATATATGCTATTTAAAATGATTTGTGCTTGTTAGGCTGGTCTAGCCTAATTCCATCAGTCCAGAATTTCTTTCTTCTCTTGTTGTGTTTGGGGCTTTTTTCCAATGATCCCAGGAGATTCCTTTGATAATATGTGTAACATTCTTAGATATTATAACGATGTATTTCATTAGAGAAGAGGTGGAAGTTTGCAGTTGAGAAAATAAGACTTTCTTTTCAGTTTCTTTTCTTTTTAGGAATAGCGGGATAAAATCTAGACTGTCTAAGGGAAGGTCTTCAGAAGAATATTTTTATCTTTCAGATATATATGAAATGATCTTTACTGTATTATCAGCACAGATGAAAAGGAAAAAAGATTATTAAAGAATTTCCCATACTTCAAATATAATCAGTATCATTGTATAAACTTATAACAACAAACTATATGGAGCACAAGATCTAAGATGAGAGGCTGAGAGAACTGGGCTTATCCAGCTTGGAGAACAGAAGGCTTAGGGGAGACCCAATAGTAGCCTTCCAACACCTATGAGAAGGCCATTAAGAAGACAGAGCCTGTCTCTTCACAGTGGTGCACAGTAGGAAGATGAGAGACAACAGAAATAAACTGAAAAAAAAGAGAGGTTCAGAGTGGGTGTAAGGGGAATTTTTTTCATTATGAGGACAGCCAAACATTAGAACACATTGTCTAGAAATGTTGCACAGTCTCCATCGTTGGAGGTTTTCAAGGCCAGACAGAACGAAGACCTGATTTTATCTCATAGCTGACCCTGCTTTGAGCAGGTTGGACTAGAGACCTCCTGAGGTCCCTTCCAGACTAAATTACCCTATGATCTTATGACATAAATGCTAAATACACAAGAGTGCAATTAGTACCCCAGTGAAAATTACATGGCCCGGAAAACATAATTTAAAAAGAAATGTCCAATATATGTTGACCCCTGGAATGTCATGTGTATTTCATCAGAATGTTTTTATCTACAGGAGGTGCAGCACTGGATTTACAGGCTTGCCCACCCAAACCTTTCCGCTGGATTCTTGACATGATGTGGCTAAACTTAGTGGAATTGAGCAAAATTCCACAGTTTGCAGAAATTTTGAATCAGGTGATATCTACTAATTATCTTTTTAATGTTAATGACCAGTTTCCCAATCATAATTGTGCTCCCATATTTTACATTTAGAATGCAAAAGAGATGTAGTTCAGAACAAGGCCAGAGAGAATACAGAACAAAAGCATAGAAATGAACAGTTAGGTAGCATGAATGGGGATATATTTATTTGCTCTACTGGGGTATATTTATTTGCTCTACTTTTTTTTTATCTGCTTTATTGTATTTTGTATTATGGTCTTTGAGGTAGAAAGAGAAGAGAACAGGAGCAAAGAACTAGTAAAAAAGGAAGCCAGTGAAAGAGAGACACAAATAAGGAGAAAGGATAAAAAAGTAGAAGTATCAAAAAGGCTTAGAAAGTTCATCTATGAGTGTCAGGTTTTAAGTTACAATGTTTTATGTCTTGAGTCTGATAGACTTTTACAAATAAATTGTTTCCTGCTTGTTTTTAAAGACCCATTTCCATTCCAAGGCTAACGTGTTATTCAGATATGATGAGCTAGCTGTAAAAATACTGTTTATTTTATTAAAACATACATGAACTTCTATGCACATAAGCTTGTGACATGTTTATAAATTATTTTCTTTACTTTGGTAAATTTATCTTTTTTTAGTGTAGTTAAACCACTCCCTAAGTTTTTCTCTCTCTGTACCTCCTAAGGACTCCTTGTTAATCAGGCTGATAGCCAGGTCACTAAGTTGTTGCTGTTACAGCATTGGTCAGCCAAGTCCATTTTGTGACAGGCCCTGAAGGGTAACAGAGATTTTATCTAAATGGTGTACCTGGAAATGGTCCTGGCTGTTTCCCAACTCTGTATCAAGGCAAAATCTGGATACATACCAGCCAGGTTTTGGTTTCTGGAGGTATCAAAACAGGATATTGAGTTAGGAGAAAGTTGGAGGAATTCTAGTTAGGCCTTCCCTCTGGGTTGTTAGGGTGCCAGAACCCAAAATGCATGCCACTGCACACGTGCTAACGTTATTTAAATTTATCTATGGGGTTATGAGTTATGTAATTTCCTGTTAATTTGTAGATTGTAATGGTTCTGTTATAGGACTTTTCTAGAATTGGTGCAAATAAAATTTTAGACTCCAAAATACTTAGACAACCATGTTACCCCAAAAGGCTCTTTTTTAACTAATCTTTTAGCACTGACTTAAAATTGCCATATATTTGGAAGTTGACAAGTGACAATTAGGTGATTTTAGTAATAGATAGAGATGGAATCTGGGACGGTGCAAACTAAGATATAAATAAAAAATGCAAATATGGAAATAACATCTTTTTAATACTTATTTGAATCCATTAGATGTGCTGTTCTATTTGGCTCATGATATTAAATACAACTGTATCATTATTCATTTAGATACAAACAGAAAATGATTTAAAGTAAGGAAAAAAAAAAAGCTTGAAAATGGTATGCCCAGTTCTCAAGAGGTTGCTTGTGATTTTCTTTTTTTCTTGCCAGTTACAAATGTTTTTCTTCTCTAAAAATTAACTCCTCCAGTCCCAGATGCCTCACTTAATTTAACAAAGACATATTCCTCTTTAAATATTTAGATGATCCTGTTCCTTTTTCCACTGTTACTACTTCCAGCTGTGGTTGAGTGAGAGATGGTAAAAAGAAATATGTAATCAAAGCTTAATGATTTTACTGAGTCAACTAAAGTCCCTTTAGCTCAGTAACCTATCTCTGGCTGTGGCCTAGCTTTGAGAAGCTACCTCCTCTGAATGCTCTCCTAGCATGTGCTCAGGTTGCTGTCAGTTAATGTAGAACTGAGCTATTTGCTTATAAAGCAATTTTTTTTTCTCAGACTTGGATTATAGTTCAGAAGGGGACATTTGGTGTTTATGAATCAATCTGAATGAGTTTCATTATAGGAAATATGTGGTTGGAAGAGGTCCCTGTGTGTTTGTTTCTCACTGCTCTCCCAGTCCATGCTTCATGTAGGTTGTTCTGGAACTACTTCTATTTGAAACCAAGTCAGTCAACTAGACAGAGCTCCTTGGTTTATAATAGGCATATAGAACTGTATTTCAGAACAGATGGTATCAGTGTGCTCCTTGTTCTCTTTCCAGTGATCTGAGAATATTGTGGTAGCTGACTCTTCTCAGTCACTGCATTAAAAGCTCAACTGCATAGCAATTTTCACTATGTTCTGTCCACCAGTATCCCTTGTCCTATTAGGTCATGGGCTCTAAGAGGTGCCTAAAAAACAATCACATTTGTGGTCAGATTTATTCTTTCTCAAGTTAAAAGCTTACTAGAGTCTGTTATTTTTAATTTGTCATTCTTTGGCTGGCTGGACTGTACTGGGACAGATTTTTCCTGTTCCTCTTAGTACTTTCTGATTAGAAGGAATAAATGAATCACAGTATGTTTCTCTCATAGTATAGAATCCTTCTGCTAGTTATTGATTTTTCTTCAGTAGCTGCATGTGTTTGGGAGGGGAATCCGTGGATAACTGATTAGCTGAAGAGCCTGCACATTAATACTAAAATTTCTATTTGTAATATCTTAATAGCAATTCACATGGCATATGTCTTAAATGTTACAGACTTTTAATGTTAATTGTAATATATTCTAATATAATAATAGACTCTCATTAAAATATACATTTACAAAGGATTTTGCTACAGCTGAAATATATGTGCACTAATGTAATAAATTTAGATAGCCCGTAATGAAAAGGGATGGAAAAGCTGGTTTGATACAGATGCTCCCGAGGAAGAAATTATACCTGATGGATATAATGATTCACTTGATACCTTTCGCAAGCTTTTACTCATCAGGTGAGCATCTTCAGAAATTGAGAAATGCATATATATGGTTGCATCACGTCTCAATCTATCAGTATGCTATTATCATAATAGCGTAATTTTTATTAATCTCTGGGTGACATGAAATTATTATTTAATTCACTCACATGAAATACCATAGAATCATAGAATGGCTTGGATTGGAAGGGAGCTTAAAGATCATCTAGTTCCAACCCCCCTGCCATGGGCAGGGACACCTTCCACTAGACCAGGTTGTTCAAAGCCCCATCCAACCTGGCCTTGAACACTTCCAGGGATGGGGCATTCACAGCTTCTCTGGGCAACCTGTTCCAGTGCGTCACCACCCTCATGGTGAAGAATTTCTTCCTTATATCTAATCTAAATCTACCCTCTTTCAGTTTAAAGCCATTACCCCTTGTCCTATCACTACATGCCCTTGTAAAAAGTCCCTCTCCAGCTTTCTTGTAGGCCCCCTTCAGGTACTGGAAGGCTGTTTATAAGGTCTCCCCAGAGCCTTCTCTTCTCCAGGCTGAACAACCCCAACTCTCTCAGCCTGTCTTCATAGGAAAGGTGCTCCAGCCTTCCTCTGGACTCACTCCAACAGGTCCATGTCCTTCTTATGTTGGGGACCCCAGAGCTGGATTCAGCACTCCAGGTGGGGTCTCACGAGAGTGGAGTAGAGGGGCAGAATCACCTCCCTTGACCTGCTGGCCACACTTCTTTTGATGCAGCCCAGGATGTTTGGCTTTTTGGGCTGTGAGTGCACATTGCCGGGTCATGTTAAGCTTCTCATCAACCAGCACCCCCAAGTCCTTCTCCTCAGGGCTGCTCTCAATCCATTCTTTTCCCAGCCTGTATTTGTGCTTGGGATTGCCCCAGCCCATGTGCAGGACCTTGCACTTGGCCTTATTGAACTTCATGAGGTTCACACAGGCCCACATCTCCAGCCTGTTGAGGTCCCTCTGGATGGCAACCCTTCCCCTCCAGCATGTCAACTGCACCACACAGCTTGGTGTCGTTGGCAAACTTGCTGAGGTTGCACTCAATGCCACTGTCTGTGTCACCAACAAAGATGTTAAACAGCGCCAGTGCCAATACTGACCCCTGAGGAACGCCACTTGTCCCTGATCTCCACTTGGACATTGAGCCATTGACCCCAACTCTTTGAGTGTGACCATCCAGCCAATTCCTTATCCATGGAGTGGTCCATCCATCAAATCCATGTCTCTCCAATTTAGAGACAAGGATGTCGTGCGGGACAGTGTCAAATGCTTTGCACAAGTCCAGGTAGATGATGTCACTGCTTTTCCCTTATCCACCAATGCTGTAACCCTGTTGTAGAAGGCTACCAAATTTGTCAGGCATGATTTGCACTTAGTGAAGCCATGTTAGCTATGATTTAATTCACTCACTTTGGATCTATCCTCTGAAGAGTCTAACAATGTTCTTTCTAGAAATAAATTTTTTATAGCTTTGCTTTTATGTCATGACAAATGGAAACTGGGAACCACATTGCAGCCTTCTCCAAAAAAACACTGAAAAAGTAGAATAATTCAGATAGTTTTCATTTTTTTTTTTTCATTTCTTTTAAAATTAACTATTTTAAATAACTTTAAGTAATTAAAAAAAAGAGATTTGTGAAAATGCAAAACAGGTATTCAAAAGCCCAATGATAAGTGTGCTGTAAATGATTTTATTGCATCAGCTAAGATCTCTGTGGTAGGACTTGGGATAGAATGGAGTTCCCCAAAGCAGCATTCAGCTGCCTTATGCATGAGATCATATCTTCCTGTGTTCATTGTATACTTTCAAAGTGCTACAACAAATGAATCAGAGACACTACAAAAAAACAACATTCATTACTAGACCGTGATTTATCTTTGGAGTGGATTCAACCTGTGCAGTAAAAAAGGCCAGAATCTGATGGAAGAAGTACTACATTGTTCTATGGTATACACCCTGAAGGGGGAGGGGGAGCATCTAAGTCCTAAGCCTTTAAATAACAAGCCTATAACAAGCCTATAAATTGAAGCTTTTATCCAAAAGTAGTTGTTTGGGTTTTTTTCCCTTGGGAAAAATAAAGACTCATCCCCAACACAAATGCAATCCAGCGCAAAAGAGTTAAGTCTGTACCCTAAGAGAGTAACAGACCCAATGAAACATCTGCAGAATTTTACTAAAGGGCAAAAACAATCTTATATTTCCCTACTTGAGTCCTCAGATACAAAAGTTTTCTTTAAAATGAAGAATTTCCCAACCTGATGAAGGTACCCAGAACAGAAAATTCCAGTGCAAATAGTTTTCTTAAGGCAAAATTGTAAGCAACTGAAAAGTATTGAACAGTTCTAAGTAGAAGAAAGACTACTAGCACTGTCTATCTGTAAAGACAAACCTACAAACATATATATGAATGTGCGTGTGTATATATATATATATATGCACATATTATGAAGCAAAAATCCCTATTTGGTAAAAACAGAATTTCTAATTTAAGTCTGGTCTTTGGAACAGGAAGAGGCATTGAATTTGTATCTTGGTATATATTCTTATTTCTAGGTCTTGGTGTCCAGACCGAACACTTTCCCAAGCCAGGAAATATATTGCAAATTCCTTGGATGAGAAATATACAGAACCAGTCATTTTGAATTTAGAAAAAACTTGGGAGGAAAGTGACACACGAACACCTCTCATCTGTTTCTTGTCTATGGGATCTGACCCAACTATTCAGATTGATTCCTTGGCTAGGAAGCTTAAATTAGGTATGAAGTAATTATTCCTTGTCATGTGTTAAGATACAGAAGGGTAATGTAAGTAATTTCAGAGATTTTTTTTTTTTCTGAAAAGTATTTCTTAAATTCTGTTGCACTATTGATTGTTCCTGAACCATCATCTCGGAGATAAAATAATATTTTAAAAAAAGATGGTATGGTGAGGATCATTCTGTATGCAGTTGAACAGTAATGTTTCCAATTCTTTTGTTATAAATTGTTATAAATTGTTATAAATTGATTATAAAAATATCATCACCTTCCCAGTGATGATATTTTTTAAATTTCTAACTATAAGACAATATTAATTTTTTTTTTAATTGTTATTCTGGCATGGTGACAATACTGTTTTCTCATTTTAACTCTTAACTGCAGGTAACAAAAATCAGCAATCTGCTTAAAAGATTACTTTGTAGCAAAAAATACCCACAAGATCTGCATTTGTATATTCTGGACTTTATGGTTATATTATATGGAAATTTTGAAAAATTGTGCATACAAACTTAGTTGGAAGTAGATATATATATTCATTATGTTAGTCACATTAAAATGTTCACAAATACAATTTTACAATTATGCATTGTGCTCATTTACGTGGCTTCATTGCCTACACTTCAAGAAAAATCTGGGTTCATATTTCAAATACTGTGGCTTACTTCATTAAAATTTGGCAATAGTCACATTAGTCACAGTCTTTCACTTCTACAAACACTGTAAATATTGTGCATGTATATTTTTATGTTATGTTACAAAGTTTCAGTGTTCAGAAAATTTGTGCATAGTAATATAATATGATGGCGAAGAGATTCTACTTTCATAAGTATTTATTTTTGTATAAAAATGTACTTAGTTGTGCTGTATATATATCACTTTTTTTTTGTACTGAATTTGAATTCTTACTTTTTCTGAAGAATGTAAGTTCATTAATCATATATTGTCAACTATGTTGCAGAATGTACTACCATCTCTATGGGTCAAGGACAAGAAGTTCAGGCACGCAAATTCATACAGATGTCAATGCAACAGGTGGGGAAAAGAACACTGCAATATAAGTTGTCTGCTTAAGCATTCTTTTACACCTCTTTTGCATGCAATCTTTAATATTTTGCATTTTCACCTTACTATCAGGCGTATCTCAGGGTAAAAATGTCTCCTTGAGTGCCTGAGCCTAAAAACATTCCACTGAGCAGCTTTTCAAAGGTAGCACATTACCTTCTTATCACTATGCTGTTATCTAAAGGTAAAAGGACATCGTGTCCTAGCTCTATCCTGCAGGACTTGCAGATCCCACCTCTTTATTGGAATTGTTTTTTTATTTTATTCTTTTTACCTCTGCTATGAGAGCTACCTAGAAGTTGCATAGTTTCTACTAGATAAAATGGCGAGTGCACACATAGCTTAAAGCTGTAGATGCAGAAGGATGTGCTGGCTCGTAATACTGCCTCACATTTTCTTCACATCTGTGCTAGTGAGAGGGCCTCTTGCTCACCGGCAATTGTTTTTGGTTCTTTGTTTCTTTAATTGCCAATCCTTTTGGCTTTGAGTCCCAGGATGTCTAAGAATTTCCAAACAATATTTAAGGACTTTTCCTTTAACTACTGTAGTGTATTTTGTTATGGCAGATGATATTCTCAAACAGTAAAAACATGAGAAGTCTAAGCAGCAGCTCCAGCAAGATGGTAATTGACACCTCAAATACAATATAAAAATTACAGCGTAAAGGTAGCACAATCTGGTCAGCTGGACACTTCAAAGAGTTGTGGACAGTGTTGCAAATGAAGATATACAGCCAGAGTTGCCTGTAAATTCAAAATATCAGGAATTAGTCTTATTCCAGTATTCTGAAGGACTAGAATATGTCTACTAATAGAGAGTAGAAGACTGCAAGAACTGTATTGATAACTGAAACATATTTTTCATCTGACCATAACCAACCGTTAGTCCTTACTATACCAGGAGTACAGCACTGCTTGTAATATTCACCTAAAGAAACCTGAACTGACTTGTGTTGGGTAAAAGCTTTGATTCGTATCGCATTACCTATTTGTTAACCAGTATATGCTTTAATACCTACAGTGGGAGTATTCATAAAAAGTTAAAGATGGATTCGTTATGAGATTTAAAACTTAACTCCTCACAATATATGACATCCATTAGATTCCCTGGGTCTCTGTCCTCACCCGTGAGAATTCTGGAAGGACAAATGGTGAAAATGAGATTGCAACACAGAACACCACCACTGTGCAAGAACAAATGTTCTTTTGAGACTGTTGCAGATTCATTATCAAGATTATTTCGCATTTCCATTTGAACTAAACAGTTCTTTTGTCACTTTATTCTCCAATGTTTCATCACAATGAGATGAGGAAATGCTTCTTTCTTTAGACTTCTGCAAAGTTCTGTCCTCTTAATCTGATAGACTGAAGTGCTTCAGAGCCTTTCCAGGATTTCCTGTCTTTCATGCAGAAAAAAGAAAAGTTCAGGCAGTATCAGTTCAGGGAATTCCAATTGTATTGCCTGCTATCTGTGAGATATCTTCATTTGAGGCAAAAAAAAAATCTCTTGCCAGATGATATTTATTCATAGTACAGTCTGCTTCATTTGTGTTTGTCTATTATGAACAAATATAATACTTGTATATGGACTTTACTGCACACTTGCTAGACATTACTGTATAGTCGAAGGTTCTCTACCTAATGCAGCCTTGGTTATGGAAGTTCTCTATACTGTATCCCAGTAGCCTCTCAAATCCTACCAAATGTTGTGACACCAGTACTGGAATATAGATATATACCGCTTTGGAAAAAGAGAAAAAAGAAATCTATAGCAGATGGCATTTTTTATGATGTGCAAATGCACACATACATCTCATAGAATCATAGAATACCAGGTTGGAAGGGACCTCAAGGATCATCTGGTCCAACCTTTCTAGCACAATCTAGACGAGATGGCCCAGCACCATGTCCAGCTGAGTCTTAAACGTGTTCAGCGTAGCGGAGTCAACCACTTCCCTGGGGAGATTATTCCAATGATTGACTGTTCGCATTGTGAAAAATGTACCTCTCCTGTCCAATCAGAATCTGCCTGGGAGTAACTTGTACCCGTTACCCCTTGTCCTCACCATGTGACTCCTTGTAAAAAGGGAGTCTCCTTTTTTTTCTTCTCTCATACTTCTTTGTGTTCCTATGTCTAGAATGGTCATCATGAACTTCCAGTTCATTGGAATGGTGAAAACTGGGGCATCCCTGCCTTTCTTTGCCCTTAATTAAAACCACAAGGAGGCTCAAAACAGCACTCTGGTAGAGCTACTAGTAACAATTTCTGAACTAAATGCCTTGATGGTGTACACATTTTACAGAGGGAGAGATATGTGAACATCAGATTTTCAAGAACAAAACAGAATTAGTGAATATGAAGACAAATATCTCGGTTTTATTCCTACCTCTGGCCAAGTGTATATAATATGATTAAAACTGCTGTGCTGTGTTACAGGTAGATAATTTAAAAAAACTGAGCCTGATTCATTTGGAAATGTGACAAATTGATTAAAGCTCTTCCTCAAAAAAGTAGTTCCCCATAAAAGAAGGAAAAAACCCCTTCACTTAATCTTTCTTTTTTTTTTTAATATCCATCAGTTCACCATAAATATTTCAATTATATTTTGTCACCAAATGTTATTTATTTCTTTTTAAATGAACTAAAACAAAATAGCCAAAATGAAATTACAAGCTGTAATGAAATCTACACATCACTGTTTAGAACTGATTAAATAATGCTCCATTTTAATATCACGCTTTTGATTCATCAGGCTTCTAAAGTGATGCTATAAAAGCTGATTGAATTTAAATTCATAACCAGAAGTGCAGAGAGATAATAATCAAAATAGAGCTTTCATACAACTTGAGAGCTGAATAAGATTGAAATTAATATGCGTAGGTTGAATTTCATACATATGCATTTATTGCAGATAAACTAATTGCAGCTGAAAAGTTTTAGACTCTTGTCACCACCTCTATACACTTACTTTAGATTATGTTATTAACAAATAAGCTTAAAAAAAGGTGTATTCCTTAGATTTCAGCTGTTACGTTTCCACTCACATTCTTTTGGATCTGATGGCAGATTGCTTGTCACTGGTGTTTTGCTGGGAGAGGACAGGAATTACTTCTTTTTGCCACTAGGTAGCACTGATACTTTACTTAGAATATTGGCTCTGGTTGTGTTATTTTCATTGTGAACAATAGGATGTGGAAATAACTTTCACACTAACTTTTCATATTTGCTTTAACTGTGCCAATACAAAATCAAATGATAATACATATTCAGGAACAGACCAAAAGTCGAAAAACTCAAAAAAAACCACCAACCACCAAACCCATATAATGAAACGTGCAAGACCAAATTTTATTCTAATAGAGACAGTTGGTTTTAGCATTATGAACAACTTGTTCTAAATTTTATATGGTAATAGTCAATATTCTTATTTAGGGAGGCTGGGTGTTACTTCAGAATTGTCATCTTGGACTGGATTTTATGGATGAGCTACTGGAGACACTTCTTACTGCTGAGATACAAGATGAGACGTTTCGAGTTTGGATAACTACTGAACCACATCCTAAATTCCCAATTACGCTGCTACAGGTTTGTTCAAATACTTAATTCTGGTACCTCATGTCATCAAAATTATTCAGATTAAGTGTGTAAATGGAAATCAAATACATGGGGGGGGGGACCCCAAAGCCCAAGAAAAAATGAACTTACCTTACAATGCAAATAACACTTTAAACAGCAAGGTTACTTACCAGTAGTAACTGGAAGTTCTCAAAGGTGCATTATGTATGTGTGAATTCACACTAATTCTGTACACAGAAACACTTGAATCAAAACTATCAGGCTTTACCTGTATCCCTTTTTGCCAAACCAGATGCCTTTGTGAACAGAGTAACGCCCGCAACTGCTCTTAGACTCTTCCAGATTTCCCTATCTGAAATAAAGGATTAGGGGACAGAACACACATGGACAGCACATTCCAAAGAACGTAATTTACCAAGAAGTTACCTGTTTTTCTTTGATAAACTATAAATGGTTGTTCTGTAGATCTCAAGGAGACATTTTTTCATCAGTACCAGGAAAATTGCCTAAACTCTTATGAAGTGTATTTAAGTCCTGCATCTTCAAGAGAATAGTGGGGTATATAAACATACAGTTTGCTAAAAGTGAGAATAGAAAACTGAGAGCGCTGCTAGATGAATCTTCACTTCATTTACCTCAAATATTCACATGTGATTTCCCAGTCTATAGTGTCACGTTTCCTGTTAAAATATTAACATATTCAGGAATTCCAGAAAATGAATAACTGACTCATCTCTTTCTTAGAAGAAAGGAGAGAATAATTTGGGGGTTTTTATACAGAACATTCATCAAAAACTGAACAAGATATCCTTTGAAATGTGGAAAGACTGGTCAGCAAGTGTTCCTATTCAGTCTGATGTTTTAGTGTGTTCATGTGCAGATGGGTCCTTGCAGGAGGCTGGAGCTCATCTCTGAGACATCTTGCCTGGGCTCTGCAGCCCAGAAATAAGTTTGTAAGACTGAAGTTGAAAAGTCATTCCTTAAAAATAATTGACATTCTTTACCACAAATATGGAGATAGTACCACTGCCAGGTGAAGTACATATTCATCAGTGTCTTCCATTAAGTGTGTCTCAGAAGTAGAAACAGTTCAGAGCCATGCTTGCATTCAGCCTGTGGGCAGCCTGGCATTTACTATCCTTTCAACGCATGCTGCCATGTTACCCAAACCAGCCAGACAAGTACTTACTGTTGGAGCAGAAAAATACTTTTTTATTTGGGTTCCTCCAGCATTTGAAAATGTCTCAAGGAATATAGATTCTGGTAAGGCCAGTCTGTGTCTGAACTAATAGATTCAAGTGTGCCCCTGAACAGTAGCCAGCACTGGAATGCAATAGTCTATAGGGGTAAGCAGTTACAACATTCTCTAACTTGAAAACCTGTGCTAACTAGCACTCTTTCAAATAATTTGCAGGCATGGTTTGACAATTAAAATTTTGTAGCAACTATTCCCATTAGGCAGTTTGCATGAAACTAAGGGGCTGTATTCTAAGGGGCTGTGGCAGTTTACTACCATAAATGAGGATTCCATGCCTGCTGACCAGAATGCCCAGGAACATTCTCAGGTGAATCTAATTTACTGCTGCAGACATAACCACAGAGTCCAAAGTAGCCACTGTGGACACAAAGATCTGATCTGAGGCGAGGTGAGATTTCTTTATATTTACTGTGAAGTCCTGGGACCAGAAATACAACAGAGTTCTTGTCATCTACTCTTCTAGCATTCAGTCATCGAATTAGGGATAGAGAACTATATGATGCCTTCTCAAAAGCATGGCAATTGCTTCCAGGTTGTTGATGACAATTCTTAGATCCATGGACAAATGTCAGTGATGGTTCTGACCAACATAAACTGAAGGTCTATATTAAAAATCTTAAAGTAATGTATATTCCAGAGTTTTGTGACCTAATCTAATATGTACTCCTTTTATGCAGTTTATAGTAAAACTACATATCAACTTCGTATCTACAATGCTTCAACTATTTACATTTTATTTGTAATTAATAGTTGTGACATTTTTGATGTTGCTGGTTTTGTTCAGTAAACAAATCCAATTCCTTTTTCTTTTTCACATGACAGATTGCTATAAAGTTCACAAATGAACCTCCCCAGGGTGTACGTGCCAGTTTGAAAAGAACATTTTCTGGAATTAATCAGGATCTGTTAGATGTTAGCAATATGCCTATGTGGAAACCTTTGCTTTACACTGTAGCTTTCCTGCATTCTACTGTTCAGGTATTTCTTATAAAGTTTGCAAATACTGTTATAATATATGGAGTCAGTTTAACAGAGGTTCCTGACAATACACATTCTGATATTTATTGTAGCATCATGTTGCGGGGCTGAAGCTTTAATATCTATAATCTGTATTTCAAGGTTCTTTATTCTCTTAATTGTTTTGTAAATTTTACACAATTTTCATACTATGGGCATTTAGAATGAGGACTTTTCTCATCTAATTTTAGCTGTCCAAAAGTTAGTCATTTGGAAGTAAGGGAAAGGTGTAAGGGAAAAAGCTCTCTCTGTAGTCAATAGAAATAGATAAGCACCTCAAAAAAGAAAATAATCTTATCTGTCTTAGCTGTCTCTCTATAAAAGAGTGAAAAATTTTCTGGATATATGTGTCACTCTTTCTGTCTGCTGATTTTAAAGGCAATCTAGATGCCTACCTTAGAGTAGCTGTCTAATTTCTAGATGGCTAAAATTAAATAAAATTCTATCACTTAGCGTCTTGTTTTTATCTTATTTTTATCTGTGTCAATGTGTTTTCTACATTAATTCCAATGTGAGCACAGTATCTATACTTTGTACTTTAAAGATATGTAAGTTCTGAGATCACAATAAATATGAACATTTTGAGGTCTCTGAATATACCTTCTTTTCAGCAAGGATCTCAAAATAGTTCTAAAATGCTCTTTAAGCCTTAGGTTCTAGTAAGCTGCTCGTGTTTTCAGTGTAGCAAAGATGGTGAAAGAGAAAGAGAATTTCTTGAGGTCCCTATTAAGATACAGTATTCTGTATTATTTTTCTCCTCCTACCTTTTTATAAACAGTGAGGAAGTTATTCTGTGTACTGCCTCAGCACTATACTGTTCTTACGGAACTAAAAGACCTAAGCTTATTCAACCACCACTACTTCTAAAAGACATTACAGCTATTCATCTCTTCAGAAAATTATGGATTGCCAATCAGCAAGCAATATATACATTGCCCTGCCTTTAAACTGACCAATTCCTAATATCCTTTGGTGACAAGATCGCTATGATAAATACAGCTTAAGAAGTAATTCAGAGAATTTGGCAGAAAATCATTATACCTCTCTGCAGAGTATTATTGGTTAATGGTGTCTCATCTGCTTATAAACAATACCTGATTTTGAAAAAATAAAAGTTTTTTTTTTAGGTCTGGTTCTTTTTAAATATTGTAGCTAAGGTACCTAAATGCTACTTAACTAGATGTCAAAGACTGTCGGTCATTGTTGACCTGGTAATTTAAACTCTAATAAATATGTTATTACTTAGTTAATTTTAGAATGTCAGTATTACAATGTTTATTCGTTTAATAAATGTCAGCACTATTCAGCAATTTAATTCTTAACTTCTTGGATTAATTTATTCTATATTCTGAAAAAAATCATTGAGTGATGTAACTGAGGTGGTTAAAATAAAGTTGTGAGAAATCTAATGGTGTTGGATGTTTAAAATGTTTGGGCTGCAGATTATATTCTCTTACTTTTATAGTCAACTATTTTTCTGTTCCTGCAAGTGTTATGATTTTGTTTTCAAATATGTATGCAATAATAACTTTGAATAATATAGTGGTGGCAGCCTTATAATAAAGTTGTGAATTTTGAAAAACTTATATTAAAACAATACAGTGAAATAGTAAGACAAAAGGGGCAACCTAGAAGTCTTTGGATAACAGCATTAATACAGGAGCTTGAAAAATTAAAACTATCATTAGGAGATCGTATATGTAGAAAAAAATGAAAAACTGTAGAACTTAATTACTTAGAATTTAGTGTGCTGAAAATGCAGAGATTTGCTAATTCTTTAAATTAGTTACTTAATATAAAAATCTGATCATCCACACAGAATGAGACATTTCAAACCTATGACAGATACATTGCTTAGTAAAGGTAGCAATAAGTGATTCTGATGCTTTTTCTATAAATATTTATCCCTCATGGTGTAACTTAATAATAAACTTTGTCTTTTACTGATGTGTAGGAGGCACACAGTTTCCTGTTTCCTAGGCTAGCTTTCTTCTCCAGTTCAGTTCTTTACTCCACTATTATTATTATTATTGAACTTTAATAATGAAACAAAATTATATGTTGTTTCATAAACATATTTGGTTTTAATTGTATTCCTAAGGAACGACGCAAATTTGGGCCTTTGGGTTGGAATATTCCCTATGAATTTAACTCAGCAGATTTTACAGCCAGTGTTCAGTTTATACAAAATCACCTAGACGAATGCGACATCAAGAAGGTGAATACTAAAATTTGCATACAGTATACTTAATTGCTTTGTACAGCATCTGTAATTTTTTTTTCTTCATGTTACTATTGATAATAGTTTATTCATTGCTATTCTTTCAGTGCAGCTTCTAATGGTCAAAGTTTCAGATTGCCTGTAAGACAGTCAAGCTGAAATATTTTGTGTGCTATCATCAATATAAAGATATGTAATAGTTAAGAACTTCAGAATTTGATCTTGTTCTTTTCAGTACCATATCTAAAATATTAACAGGTCTATGTAATATCTGTTTTGGAAAGGGTGCTAAAATATTTAGAGTTTGACAGAGCCAATCAAACTTCTCTATGACTGCCATTTGGTCTTCTACTATTTGTCAGGGAATAATGTAATAGAATAGCCGTTCCTTGCAAAGCAGCACTTTGTCAACAGAGAAAGATGAGAAACTGGGGGAAAGGCGGGGGAGAAGAAAGAGGAGAGGCAGTGGCAGCTGAGAGTGATTTCAGGTCACAGAAGAAATAATGAGATATATTTCTAATAGCAGGATCAAACCCAGGTCTACTACAAAATTATAGAGCTGAGATCAGAAAATACATTAGAAATAAAGGGGTGGTTTGTTTTATTTTTTTGCAACAATGATCTTCTCAGCTTACATTTCAGAGCCTTATGAGCTTCAGATGATACCAAAATTACAGGCTGGATACCTTTTTCTTACATGTTATAACTACAGACTTTTATTTACTTTACTTGCATCCAGGGGATATCATGGAACACGGTGCGGTACATGATTGGAGAAGTACAATATGGAGGCCGAGTCACAGATGACTTTGACAAGCGTCTTCTTAATTGCTTTGCAAGGGTGAGAGACCTTGAAAATACAGTTATTTGTCATTTTTATTGGCAGCTGCAATACAGAAATCAGAAGACCTTCATTCTGCTGAATATGCACTTCTTCACCAGTTTATAAGGCTCTTCAGAGTAAAATGAATTTTTCAAAACATCATTCTTTGGCAGTGAGGTTCTTCCCCTTGGTTTCTCTTTAGTGAGGAGCAGAAACTATTAAAAAGACTTAGCTGGAACTCAGAAGACATGGCTTTTAATGATTTACTCATGTATTCAAGTAAAATTAGATGTAGTAGCTAAAACAAGAACCCTAATTCACTGAGAATAAAAATGAGCTAAAAAAAAGTCTGAGTAGCAAAGTAATTGTGTTTTGTTCTGGATTTTTCACAGGTATGGTTTAATGAAAATATGTTTGACAGCACTTTCTGTTTTCACACTGGATATAAAATTCCAGTGTGCAGAACCTTGGAACAGTATTTTGAATACATCCAGTCACTCCCTGCCATGGACAGCCCAAAGGTCTTTGGTCTCCATCCTAATGCTAATATTACGTAAGTAGGTCTCAACATATTGAAAACAAAGACCCTTTCTTTTAGTATTTGGAAACAAATCCCTATGAAATGCTTAAGTGAAATATATTTTTCATAGGAAATCTAGGATTCATGTGAATTTCACTACTGAAGGGGAACACTTGATGTGTATGTACATGATTATGAATGCAGTATCTTCAGCTACATTTTACATGTTCTTTTAAAGCACTCGGAATTCTTATTGCTTACTTATTGTGGTTTTAGAATTTTTTTTTTAAATTTGAAAGCATTATAAAACTGTTATGATAACACATGATACAAGGTTCTATACAGTTCAACTAGAGAAATTTTCTAATGTTTGCCTTCTGTTCCAAGTAGTATTTTTTTGTGCACACTCGTTAAATGATTCTCTGAATTGTCATTTGGTTTACAGCATGCCTTTGGATGTAACTGTGATCTTTTGCTGCCATCAGTCCTGCCATTCCCATTGTTTAAAAGAGGCTTTTCAACCTCACCAAGTACTAACTCCATTTAAAATTTTATCTTTGACTTAATTAACTTTTTCATTCCAAATAATGTGTGTAACAGCTTGGCTTTTATTTCCTTCTAATGTTACATGCCCTGTGAGAGGATATGAATCATCATCATATTTTTTCACTGAAGTTCTTAATAATTCTGCCATGAATTATTGCATTTTCATTATGTCCACATTCATTATTTCTTAACACAGCTTTTGATATTTTTAAAAAAAACAAATGTTATTCAAATGCCCAACTGCTGTGGAAACCTAGTATCTTCTAACACTTTTGGACAAAACAATAATTTCCCACAATTTTCCAGTCTCAAATTTGAGATGCTGATGCCATATCAAAAGCCCAGTATTCTTTGCATGCTGTGAGAACAGTACAATTTTATTGTCAACTCTGCCTAGCACCTACCATTGTAAATATATACTTCTGAAGAAAATAATCTAAGAGTAGATTCTGTTTCAAGTCATTCTCTGATACTTGAAAGACCTCCCGTCCAGAACTGATTAAAGAAGAGCCAAGATTTAACGGAGAACTAAACAAAGTCCTAAAGAGAGACATACTTCACATCCAAAATTAGGCTTGTGGGAGGGCTAATTTATAGGACAAAACTTGAGACTAACAGTGCTGAGGGAGCTTTAGTGAGTAGGAACAGCTCTTTATTTTCTCTCTAGTACTGAGCTTTTCTTCCACTTGGTACATCAGCATATTCCTGCTACTTTAGTCCTTTTTCTGGAGATTTTCCTTTGTAGATATTCCTTTAGCGTTTGGGGAAAACATTCAACGGCTTCATGCTTTTTTCCATGTCTTATCACAGTCTGTTATAGGCAACTATGCACATGTACTGTCTGTCTGAATTTCATCTTTGACATACAGACCAAATGGATTAGCATCCCATACAATCCCATAAAAAGCTGCATTCAAATTCTCCTTAAGATATCCTATTAAGTCATCTCAGAGTATGCAGAAGGCTAACTGCTAGAATTGGAACCCTGAGACAGCCAGGACCTCTCCATGTTACTATTACTGAGCACAAGAAAGACCTTATCTCCCACTGGTTTAGTGGGAGAGTTTTCCAGTTCAGCCAAAAGCTTTATCCACTGGTTCCAACAGTAAGACTTCACTGAATGTTAACACTTTCATCCACTTGGGATTAACACCTGAAGTCATTGTGACTGATTTTAACTTCCTATGTGAACCATAGGCTCTGCAAAGGCAACATAGTTAACAGATACCTGAGTAGGCACGGAATATTCTGACAATCTTCTGTCAAAACCCCTTCTCCAATTGGTTCCGTACTGAAGCCTTAAATCTAACTGAATTTTTGTAAAGTTACTGCAAGCTGTTATTAACCAACCAAAGTCAGAGCAGAATCTCCCATTGTCCCTTGGCGAACGTGAGGTTTTGAATACCCTGTTGCAACAGATATTGCTGTTTTCTACACAAAGCTGAGGTAATGCTTCTGTCAAACTGCATTTGTTCTTAGTCTTAACATCCAGTAGAGTAGATTCGTGATGGCAGAGACTCCAGCCAGCAAACTATGATAGGCTGTTGAATCCAAACTCTGTAAGAAAATACACTTAATAATACTTTTTGGAGCAAATCAAAATCCGTAGAAAATTCCTTCTCTTTTTCTTCTTATGACACAATTTGCTTTGCAATACTGCTTCAGGGAAAACCAACATAAACTGGTATAAAGTTCTTTATCGTACATACTCACTCTTAGGCAAAATAGATGTTGTAAATGAGGTTCATTTAATGTTGCTTTAGCTTCCTTTACAGTTACCCAAGACTTCCTTTCTGTAATAGAGAAAAATAGGTCCTTGTAAAGTGCAATTCCTCTGATCACAAAGCAGACATCTAAAATACATGAGCTGAATCATGCTTCTAGTTTGCTAAGGGCAAACTAGACAAACAGCTGTTATGTAGACATCTACACTTAGATGTCTAAATCTGATCAGGGACACCCTATTGTGTATATCTGATTTCCTTCCCAGGAATGTGGTACTTCCTCTACAAACCTGTGCAGTCTTTTTTTCAGTACTGCTTGCATCTGTACTTCAACAATTTGCAATGTGAAGAAAAGCCAGGTTTTCCAAAGCCCAGAAAAATTTTGTTTTGGAGTGTTTTTTATATTCACTGTGTCCCACTGTTATGTGAATGAAATGTCTTGTGTCTATTTTCTGCTCACGTCCACACTGGAATATTATTTTTAATCATGTACACATTGAGGTGCATCCTTTTGTCTTTCTATTTTTATTTACAATAAAAGTCTTCTTGTTCAAACTACTATTGCTATTCATGTTTGCTTCTTTATATAAGATTCAGATGATCATTTCTTCTCTCCAGAAGATCCTAGCTTGTGTCATTGAAGAAAGGAATATTGTTTACCTTTGATTCTACTCCTTTGAGGTTATTTTTCAAAAACTGTTCTATGCTTTTCCCCAAAGTTTGCATATTGCCTTAATTTTTAAATTGTTTCTATTTTTCTTTTGATTTGGGGAAAAAACATTTATTTTTATAATTCTGTAATATTTTATAATTCAATTGATGTAATAATCATGGGACCTATTCCTTCCACATAGAAAAGTCTGACAGCAGTACTGAAGAACAGTACTTGCAGTGTGAAGAGGAAGGTTCACATGTCTTTTATCACTAGTTGTTAGAACAGCGAGACCCAGAGTAAGGGTTACAACCACCAGTATGCCATCCAAATTAGGAATGAAGCCGTGGGTCCAAGAGAAATTTGATTTTATCCAACTTTTCTGTTCATATGTGGTCTTGAATAAATCTATCATTCTTTAAATGGGGCCATAAAGGGAAAAAAGCTTGAGAGTTTTGCCAGACAAAATCCCCCACCATTCCTACATTCAGAAGAAGAAATTATATCTTCTGAGAAGAAAACTGCCAGTAGGATTTCTTCTGTATTTCTGATTTATAGTCTATAATTGCATTCACAAACAGTTTACGTTGAAATGCTATGTTATCTAGTTTCTGTAGTCTTATGATACTATCTCCAAAGCTTAGATGCTTCAGGACTTGATATGTTCTATCCTGTGGCACAATCCTTGGTTTCATATCTTATATAATTATGTATGAAAAAGTAATAGAAGGAGACGGGTGTCATATGAAGGTCGAAAAGTAAAACTGACATGCAAAATTGTGCTTTGAGTCAGTATAAATTTATGTTCTGAGTCAGACAGGCTGCATGTTCCTCATGTAGTTGATTCCATAAGGTAAAAGTAGGCAATGCCAGCACTGCAGTACCAACACATACACTGTTATGTTTTCTTTCTTACTGCCTCTTGTAGCTCTATGCCACTAGATAGCATTATAACAAAAGTACTCTTGTAATTCTGCTTGTGTTGAATGACTGATGTGGTCTACTATCTTCTACCATGAAATGCCACATGAATTTAATTTACTTTTTTGTATTGACTCAGAACATAAATTTACATTAGCACTGCCCATGCTGCACTATGGAATAGAAGGTTTTAATCTCCAATATTGTAAATCTAGCAGCTTTTATCATTAATTCTGAAATACTTCAAGGCAGAATGAATTTACTATTTAATAAAGGGACAGCTTGCAGAGTCATGCCTCCACCTTTCCTTCTTCTGCATTCCACTTTTAAGAAGTAACTAAATGAGGGAAATATTCTTCCTTGTTACAAAATTTTTGTTGCTTCTTCCCAGCAAATAGCTGTTTAGAAGTACAGGCATATGCCATTTTCTTCCCTTTCCTTAGAATCCTTAGAAATCATATGATAATAGGTTTTTCTGCTACCTCACATTCTCAAGGGTTGAGAAGCAACCTGCAGAACTCTCTCTTCTCCTTAGCCATGAATTAGAAAAACAGCAAATGTATACAGGGGTGTATGGAGGGAAGTTCATATTCTTTACAACCATGGAAAACCACACATTGTTCACTATTAGTGTGGTCAGCTTGGTGCAGAACACAAAGGAAAACAATTTCTTGCGGGAGTTTTGATTTAACCTGGTGACACAGTACAGTTTTTCTCAACTTTAAAGTTGTGTGTACAAAGTATCCTTTTAACTATTAAAAAATCCTATGTAATTTATAACATATTTCTTATCCTCTCAGATACCAAACTAATACAGCAGCTGATGTGCTAGATACTATTACCAACATTCAGCCTAAAGAAAGTGGTGCAGGAGCTGGAGAAACTCGTGAAGCAATTGTTTATCGTTTAGCTGAAGACATGCTAGAAAAACTTCCGCCAGATTACATACCCCATGAGGCAAGCTCATCTTACTTGTTTTCTTATGTTCTCTCTGTTGAGTTTTCATGCAAGACATTCCAAAAAAGAAACCCTGAACTGTAAAGAAAGATGGTATAGTTAGTAGCAGATTCAAGCAAGGAACCAACATCTTTATCACTATCAGTGTGAATCGATAGGAGGCTTTTTTATTTAAAATCAAGACATATAACAATTGATCATGGAGTTATGGCATGGACACTATGCTTGGACTTCCAAAGCTGCATATGAAAACACAGAAAAAAGTCTGTCTTGACTTTTTGTGACAGCAGTCTCCTGGGCCTTCTCGGTGAAGTCCTATTCTAGCAAAATCATGATTGGGTAGTATCAGAAAAAAATAAAAATAAAAACTGAAACAGTTTTAAGGGGATAAATGTTAGTTGAATAATGTGAAGTACAAGTCTACTGTTTACTTTTCTGAACACAAAAAAGTTAAGATGTCATATGACAACAGTATTTCAGCATTTCAGATTTAACTAAATTCCTTCTTCTGTGCTCCTATATTTTAGGTAAAAGCTCGTTTAATTAAAATGGGGCAACTTAACTCTATGAATATTTTTCTTCGGCAAGAAATTGACCGAATGCAAAAGGTGATCTCAATACTCCGCAACAGTTTGAATGATCTTAAATTAGCCATAGAAGGAACTATTATTATGAGTGAGGCAAGTAAAAGCATATTTACTACATATGGAATACTCTATTTTAACTATTACCTTGATTGCTTTAGTTCATATATTATAATTTTGTTCCTTCAGAATTTGAGAGATGCACTTGATAATATGTACGATGCTCGAATTCCTCAAGTATGGAAAAGAATATCTTGGGATTCTTCAACACTTGGCTTCTGGTTTACTGAACTTTTGGAAAGAAATAATCAATTCTCTACTTGGATATATGAAGGAAGACCAAATGTGTTTTGGATGACCGGATTCTTTAATCCACAAGGTAAGGGTACTGAAAGGACTTGAGTAATAATGTATTTAATCATAATTTAATGGGGTTTACTACATCTCTAATTTAATATTACACCTAGAAAAAATGTTTTGATCACTGTCAGAATATGTCATAGAAGCCAAGATGATAAATGGATTCAAAAAAGAGATTAGATAAAGTTGTGGGAAACAGGTCCAATGGTAGCAATAAACATGACTGTCCAAACTTAACCTTCAAGCTGGGAGGTCCTCAAGCTCCAGATTGCCAGAATCTGGAAGAACATAGAAGGGAAAGGAATTATGTGCCATTTTGCTTGTCGTAATATTATTTCACTGAGCATCCACCTAGTGTCAGAGACGGGATGCTTGTACAGATGGTCTTTTAGTCTGACCCATAAAGACAGTTTTTATATTACAAGAAGGAAAACATGTAGTTAACAAATAAAATGCTTTATCTTGGTGACATGTTGCAGCATGACATGATACAGCTTCTAAGGAAAATGCACTTAATGATAATGATACAGCTTTTAAAGAAAATGTACTTTTCCTGTGGTTTCAAACTGTTTAACTCGTTCCAAACTGTAAGTTTTGAGTATGGAAGAGCTTTAATCTAGAGCAATATGTTATTTATATGCTGGACAGTAGCAACAGAAAAAATTTTTTTACAGTAAGAACAATCGCACACTGGAACAACCTCCCCGGGGACATGATAGAGTCCCCATTGCTGGAGGTTTTCAAGATGCAATTGGACAGAGTGCTGGATAATCTCATCTAAGCTCTCTTTCCCATGAAAGGTCGGACCAGGTGATCTTCCAAGGACCTTTCCAACCTGGGCTGTTCTATGATTCTAGGAACATGCAACTATACCAGAATTTATAGCAGTTATCTATCTCTCATAGAGAATCATCAAACTGTAGTTTTCACAGTGTTTCCATTTCACACATTATTTAATGAACAGTTTTTCCAAATTAATCAAAGATATACTGCAAAGTACAAGTAAATGTTACCTTTCATTATCTGTTATAGGTTGATATATTTATCATTTTATAGGAAAGAGGAAGAAAAACAAATTGTAACCACCTTCCTGAGTAACAAAACTTGTTACCTTATTAGATGCACGTTCATAGAATAATCTCATTTAGCCTATACAACTGTCCATACAAAATTCTCATGAGAAACTCCTCCCATGTAACATCTGTGAGGTGGCTTTTCTCATTAGGATTAACCTCTGACATCCTTAAATATTTTATAAGTTATCTTTGCTTTGTGATGCTTCTGTTCTTACTGGCCTTTCTATGACCAGGACTGTAAAAAGTACTAATATCAAAGTATTTTTTGGAGTCGCTCTCAGAAACAGTTGAGGTGCCTGGAGCACATCCAAATTATCATGAATACATGTTCATTTCACGTACTACATTAATTGTATTTACATCACATACAAATATTTTAGCTGTGACAAATAGCTTCTAATGGGCTTTGTCCTAATTAGCATGTTAAACCACTTCTTAAATGTTGAAATGCTGTCTTCTACTGCATGCCCATGTACTTTCATGATTTCCCCACGGCTTGTCAGTATTTCAGTTGGTGGTTTCACCTCCTTGTAGATACTTGACAGCCCACAAAACACTAGTCTTCTTTTCCTTTATGCCCTATCAAGAAGGAACTGATGCCATTTCATCTTTAAGTCTTTACAGTAATCACTTTTAAGTATGCAGTTCTCTATTGTTAACTTTTCTCTCTTCGCCTCAATCTCTTTCTGACAACTCCAAGTAGTTCTTCATCTGGTAGCATTAAATAGCAGCTATTGTTTTTTTTTTTTTGGTGACTGCATCGTCATTTTCTGAGACACTTATACAGAAAGAACCAGGTATTTGCTACAAGTGTTACATTTTTGTAGCTTTTTCCTTTAAAACACATCCAATCCTCTTTGCTGCCCAGTTGTCATCTTGTGCTTACACTATTCAGCCTTTTACCTCTCGAACTTTTTAAATTGCAAACCTCTGTAAAGTCTGTTCAAAACAATACACAAAAAATCACCTAACTCACTGCTTGATTGTGTCATCCTCTACCTTCATTTCTGTCTAGGACTCCCTATTCTTCACTAACAAAACATAAATTTTTCATCCTTCGTAGGCACTGCCTTGTCTAGATTCCCCACACTCATATAGTTCTTTTTATTAGCACATTCAGACACACCTTCTTTGTTTTCCATCAGTGAAATTTATTTTATTTTTCTACTTCTTTCATTTAAAATAAAAATTGCTTTTTTCCTAAGTTGCCGTTACATAAATATCAGCTCACATAATTGATATCTTGTCTGCCTTCAAGTTCCTTCTTGAAATACAAATCTATCATCCATCCTGTAGCTGATTGACTAATGATAATTTGTAAATCAGTATCCTGAGCAAACATTTCTTAACTGAATAATTCAGTATAAAAAAAAGTGTGTTATTTTATGTGCCATTTAAAAATATTTTTCTCAGTGTAATGCATTCTATGCCACTTTTGTAATTTGTTCCTATTTTGGCCCAAAATAGTTTGCTATCATTAGTCAAGGTGCTCATTTTCACTCGAACTCTGAATATCTGTCTATAACACTCAGTGCAGAACCATGCAGATAACCAAGCAAGATTTTTTTTGTCATGTGAGAGGTATACTAAATCTCTGGCTTAATTTCTCAAGGATTCCTGACAGCAATGAGACAAGAAGCAGCTCGAGCACATAAAGGCTGGGCTTTAGATACAGTTACAATACATAACGAAGTGCTAAAGCAAAACAAAGAAGAAATCACAGCACCTCCTTCTGTATGTATGACATGCAAAGATGTTTCAGTATTAATTTTGGTATTTAATTTATATTGTGTACTATGCAGTCATTTTGGATTGCTAGAGGAAAAGTTACTACTGTTTTCACCTGGCTGGTTTTGCTCAACGTAGAAGATAAATAACAATAAGCATGAACATTTTAATTTTTTATTTTGTACTTACAAAAATATTTTATTAAAATAACCATTTCATTGTACCACCTCTTGATTTTTGGAATTTATAGTAAACTTTAGATCAAATTGTGTAGTGTATGGGCTTTACTAAACAACTTTTATTGCCATGCATTTCAGCAGCACTATCTTCCAAAAAAGGATGATGATATAGTTTAAAATGAAATAGTTTGAAAAGATTCAATGTCATTTTTTTTTTCTATAAAACATATATTCCTTTTAACGGTTTAAGCCAGTTACTCATTTTACAAAACAGATGCTTTATTTTCTGTGATGTATCTATCTGCTTACTCTCCACACAGGAAGGAGTATATATCTATGGGCTATACTTGGAAGGTGCAGGCTGGGACAGACGAAATAGCAAACTCATTGAATCTACACCAAAGATTCTTTTTGTCCAGCTGCCTGTGGTGCATATATTTGCTGTGAATACAACCAGTCCTAAGGATCCCAGGCTCTATGTTTGTCCTCTTTACAAGAAGCCCAAGCGGACAGATCTGAACTATATTACAGTGATCTATTTAAGGACAGTAGTGTCTCCAGACCACTGGATATTGAGAGGAGTGGCTCTCCTATGTGACATCAAGTAAACTGTTTTTCGTACCATAACAGAAACGGAATATATGGCATGTGTAACCAATGACATCTGTAATTCTTCTACTGCTTTTTATTTGGTGGCCGTTGGTTGTTATACTAGAACTGTCATTCCAGTCTTGGCTTAATGATTTTTTTCCTCTGCTTCCAGTAAATTCAGTTTGTCTTGGCTATTTGGTGATAGTTTTAAAGTAAAGTTTTCAAAATAAGTTCACTGATTGTAGTCTTTGATGTTTCCATTTTATTACTTTGAAAAGGAATACTTGCTTTAATAATACAATTAATGTAAAATAAAATGTTGTTAAACCTTAAAAGAGAAAAACTCAGCTTTTTCACATTCTTTCTCATATACAGCTTTTAGCTTGTGTTTCAGTGACACATGATGACAGAAGACAATATAGAACATAACAAAATTTAAGTTTTCCTAGATACAAGTTTTAAAATATTCCTGGATTCTGAACAATACATATATTATTTTCTTTGACTCCGCAGGAAACTTTATATTTAAGACAGAAAAGTATATTTCTGTCCATATTTTTTGCTTGGGGTTTCTCAGGGTTCACTTGTTCTTGTTAAACTATACAGATTAAGCTGTATACCTTATATATATATATATATATAAGCTGTATATAAAACTACACCAGGAATGTTTGTGTCTGGAATATCTGACAGAGACCAGTACATTCTCTGTTCAGTTTAGCTGTGTGGGAACATAGCTACGGAAGTAGAACAGTGCCAAGTACTTAATATGGATGTTTTTGTAATTCAACTAGAGAACCAGATTAGCTACAAGTACAATTATTTTCCTGCATCTCATTTTACCTCTAAAATATAAGCTGGAATCCTTGGAGTGGCTATCAGCATTATTCTGTGATGATAAACCTGATGAACATCCATGAATTTTCCAGACATAACTAGTATTAAACTAATTCTATGCATGTAATACTAAACAAGGTATGCAGTCTACACTCTCTCTGTAATAATCTGCATAAAATTTGTTCTTCCTTCAGATACCTTTATTTGGCAACACAGTTTTTCACTTACACCCCATGGCTGGACTATGATCTTCCTTTTGCAGATCAAATGCATCTGCTGTGGCAAAGCGCAGCTACTACTTGATGAAGTCGTGGGGCATCTGATGGGATGGTAAAAGGCTCTTCTTGAGTTAGAATCCTACAGCTCTCTGTTGGAGGTCACCATCCCAGGATATCCTCTTGCAGAAAGGCTGTGGCATATAGGAAATAACAATACATAGGCACAAAATGATGAGCAGAGTAACAAAAAGGAAGATCTCCAAATGCAATTAAGTAAAACGTTTCTTCTCTCTCTCCTCTGTAGACTTAGTTAGATCCAAATACAACAAACCAGCTAAGGTGTTAGGTAAAAATACACAGAAATTGTAAAAGTTAAACATTGTACCATAGAACTATATATGCACAGAGGAAAAAAAAAAAAAAATCTGTGCAACTGCAAGAGATTTTGCTCCAAGTAATCAAAAAATTTATGACAGTACTTGTGGTGGGTTGAACCTGACCAGCAGCTAAGTACCTGCCCAGTTGCTTGCTCACTCCCCCCTGCCCCAGCAGGGTGGGGGAAAGAATTGGAAGAGCAGAAGCTGAAAACACGTGGGTCGAGATGAAGACAGTTTAATAAGTGAAGCAAGGCTGCACAAACAAGCAAAGTAAATTAAGGACTTATTTACCGTTTCCCACTGGCAGGCAGATGTTCTTCCCACTTCCTGGGAAGAAGGGTATCAGCACACATAATGATTACTTGGGAAGACAGATGCAATAAGCACAAATATCCCTCTTCCTTCTCCTTTCCCCAAGCCTTTGGTGCTGAACATGACATCATATGGTATGGAACATCTCTTTGGACAGTCTGGCTCAGCGGTCCTGCCTTTTTCCCCTCCCACATTCTCTCACACTCCCAGTCTACCCTGCAGGGGCAGAGGGGAAAGAAGTTCATATCCAAAAAACAGCACAACAACTATATTGTGTTCATTCCTAAAGATTTTTTCCTGGTCTGGCCTTTCAGCTTAATTACAATGGGGAAACAATGCGTAACCCGTGAATGCCTCCACAGGTGGAAGATGTGCATTGCCACTTTTACAAGTGAAAGTCTATATGGGAAAATACCAGAGAAGGTGCAAATCAATAATGTGCTGAGTTACATAAGTTACACCGAAGAGGATTTTATTCTCCATCCTCTATAATATCAAGAATAGAGATGAATAGTATATTGTTGATCTCAGCTATTTCATATATTGCATCAGATTCTTGAGAGCATCTCTTTCCTCTGTTTGTCAGAGTCCAGTCGCCATTTCCCATCTCCTCTGAGCCTCTCTGGGGGTTTGTTCTGTCCTGTTTCCTCAACACCTTGCATTAGCTCATTACTTCCAGGTTACAATGAATGTTAATTTCCATATAGCTTTCCAGTTAGTTTATGGAAATAATCTATGTTTTGTGACAGCAGCAATCTACTACCTATTTAGAGGGCTCTTTTTTGTCCTTGCATGCTTTAAGAATATTCACAAAGTATTTCTCTGTCCTAGTCATATGTGGGATAGCAAATTCTTACACCTAATTTCATGACAGCCAGCTCTTCAAACATCTAACAAGATGCATTTAATTACTTGAATCACCACAAATTATTCCTCCCAGATGACATAAGCTATAGGAATTCAAGACTTCAAAGACCTTTCACTCCCAGGAATGCTCTATACATCCAGGATATTGTAATAAGCATTCAAATTCCTAAGCTAACTCTAACATAGTTTTTTCAAGTTACTGAACAAGTTACTTTCTGAAACTTTTTATGCTCATTTGCCATTCAAGATACTGCTGTTCAAGTTGTGAGACAGTATTGTAGTTCCTGAATTGACAGACAAGAATGCCATGTCAGCAAAACACAAGTATTTAACAGAGGATCAAAAAAAGACAAGTATTTGAAATATGACATTTAACTAGTCTCTGTGAAAGCAAGAGCCTAACTCATGAAGATCTGTGTTTGAGAACGTAAAGAGGAGCATGTCCAGAAGTAGCTTAGAGGGTGCATCCATAGTCTGTATTATTCCTTCCTCGCTCTGTGGAACTGTCACCCAGAAGGATTTTCCTACCCATTTCCTCTGATTTTCAGAGGTAAGTTCAAGCAGGTGAGACAAGGGAAGGCATGCTCTTTCCCACTGCTTTAGAGTGGACACATTAATTGGGAGTCATTGATCTGCCACTATGTCAAGATGCTCACTTTTCGTAGAAGTATTTTTCTTAGTGATGATTCATGAGAAGCCTGGAGCATGGCTGTATGATGAGCTTTTATATAACAATGGGTAGAGTTAATAAAAACTATGGAAAAGAGCTTGCAAATGTGGGGGGAAGGGATTTGTTTTCTGGTCAGGTTGCTAAACCTCACAAAACCACTGACTGGAATGAGCTTGTTCCAAGAGGGTAACTTTTCAGCTGGAAATGTTCAACTTTGACTTAAAATATTTGTTAATTCCACAGAATAATTTTCTTCATCCACACCCTCTGTTTCTGCCTGTAGATTCTGGTTGGTTGTAACCAAAATTTGTTCAGCAGGGATTCAGAATATCCATTTTCAAGGTAAAATATTTTATGGAAAGACATACAGTTTTCTTGTTCAGTGATCTCATTCACTGTCTATATCTGTTCTTAATATTTAAACAAATTAATTATTTTTGATAGTCTGGAAGAACATTTGGCAGCAGTATGTAAGTATAATTCTGTTGACACAAGTACTGAAAATCAAACGTATAGAACGTGCAAGCTGCAGTTTTAAGTATACTGATGTTTCTGCTGATTTTTTTTTTAATATTCGAGTGTAATTGCACAGCTATGACAAGTCTCTTGATCAGATTTCTTCAGAAGCCTCTGGTGTTATTTATACTCCTAGGGCAGGCATCACACATACTAAACTGGACATTGTAAGGTGTGGTACCTCTATCTGCACCACACAAGCAGGGTATTCCGGAGGCAAGTCTAGTTGGATAAAAGCCAGAAGAGATGCTATTTCCAGTGATTAGTACTGCTGTCAGAGGACAAAAGAAACATGCATAGATTTACTCTCAGAAATTCAGGAAAAAATTCTTTTTTTTTAACTTAGCAACAGTCCACTATAAAGGTCAAATCCAGAAACAGACTTTGGAAATAGAAATACCACATGATTCTTATATAGCAGAGATTAGGATGGGGAAATAAACAACTGCTAACATGTATGACTTCTTTTTATGCCTCTTTATTTCCATTACAATTTCTAATTTGTTAGATATAAATATATGCTCATAAGGTCCTTGGTAATATCTGAACAGTCTCTGACTTACTGCATTGACTAATAAAGGAATGACTCAACTAAGGTATTAGTTAGTTAGATGACTAGTAGTTAACGGATATGCAGGACTGCAAGACCAGACTTATCCAACTTCTGCTATCTTCACATTCCCAAATGTCTAAAAGGATTAGAGGCTGTGTTCTGCCAGTTTTTTGTGGCTTTAACTTAATCCCTATCTTGCTGATAGACCTACCATTTGCCTTATATTTTGTATTCTTCATTATTAATCAATACATTCTTCACAGCATTCAGGTAAGGTTCAATCTTCAGCAAAATTATTTTATCATTTTTCATAAATACTGAGATCTCGCCCCAAATTTATCCTTAATGTCAGTTCCAACATTTACTTCAATTAACATATAGTAATTAGTATTTTTCCCCCTAAGCCTCGTTCAGCTCCAGGGAAGTGTGATTTCACTCTCTGGATATTAGGAAAACATTACCTTTTTATCTTTCTAGGACAAAATGACACATCTGAAGTTAAAACAGGTCCTCTCTGACCCCTTGCCTTTCCCCTCACCCCTGCCCCAACTCCTGGACTTTCCTTGTGGATCTGCAACTGCTAATGTCTTACAGTGTCAACAAGTTGACTCCTCCAATTCACCTTACATTTCATTTTTCCAAAGCAATCTTGGCAGCATGTCTGAACAGATAAACTGTCTGCAGCTTTCTTCATACATTCACTAATCAGTAATTCCTCCTACCAGTGTTTATATTTGATATTCAGATTAGTCAAGTGGTTGTTCAAGAGGTTAGCTAATTAAAACTCCTAATACTAATTTCTCAAAGTTGGCTGGCTAATCACCAAAGAGGGATTTCTGCAAACAGATACTCAAAGGCAGAATGACTATCTGCCTTACAGATACGGTAATTCAGAGAGAGAACTGCGTTAAACAGATAATTGCCCTTCTCCCTTGCAGCTTCAAATGACTTACGAGCAGGCTGCTGTACAGCAATGGAGATGAATGATGGTTAGGGTCACCCTCTATTTTGGGGGGATGTTTATGATGCGAAAAGCTATGGCCTCAAAAGACACTGTGATTAACATTTTGTGATCTCCTTCTCACCAGGCACATGAGGACAAAAAGTAAAATTACTGTAATGTAAATGGCCATGTAAATGTAAATGGCCATGTAAATGGAAATGGAAAGGCTTTAACCTGCATACTTACGATCTAGAGAATTTAATCCAAACAGCACCCTTCTTTCTCTCTTGAGTCATAGCCACGATAGCACATGGGAAACCCGTGAAACAGGTTCCCCATCTCACTCACTCATTCATCCAGGGAATATTTTTTGATCCAAAATGCTAGACTATAAAATATCACCTCTTTCTCAAGAGACACATCCTGTCCCTCTTCAAAGGATATTTTTCTCAAAAACCCATCAGATGCTGCAGACAAGCTACTAAATGCTTGTCTCATTGGGAAGCCTTTTACTGAGGGAATCCAGGTCCTAGCTACTAAGCATCTAGCAGCAGAGTAGACAGAAATCATCTCTCTCTTTGGAAAAGACCAGCATTATGAACATTGCACAAGACATATATCAAACTGTACAAGGCAGTTTTCTGTATCAAGGTTTCCCTTGGTGAGAAGATACTGAATGGAATGATTTCCAAATAATTTCCTCACAGAAAAAAGCTACCACTACAGAACGGGGAAAGAAGAGAGTAATATTTCTGTCAATTTTACTTAATAAAGAATAATTTGACTTTACTCTTTCCTTCCTTTGTTCTGTGATTCATAGCTTCCTACTTCCTTCTTGTGAAAAATGAGGAGAGAAATTGAATGCTTTACTGAGTATTTGTTACCATCATTTCCTTTGTGCTAGCATCTTTTCATTTCATTCATCCTAGCAGCCTTCTATAGTCCAAAATATAATTCTTAACAAAGCATTCTTGAGCAGGGGATTTTTAATGAGGAAATTTGAATTAGGAGTCGGGGACTGTGGTAAGAAATTCAAACTGTAATAAAGTTGTTTCCTATTATATTACATGACTGCAAACAACCTTTACATTTCTATACCTCTAAGATTTTTAAATATAGGAATGTCTGGGTCAGATTCACAAATTACTCAACATGGGGCCATATGAATCCTTCAACAACATTTTATGGAAAAGATTTAAAGCAATTTCTTCTTTATAAGACAGAGAATGTAAGCTTTGTATTGAAATTAAATACCTATCTAAATCATTCTCTCCATACAATCATTACACAGAATAAATTCCATACGGCAGCTAGACCCCAAAAGTAGATACAGCTATTTCAATTCATAATGTAGTTCACACAACTCTAGTTAAAAAAAAAAAAAAAATCTTTGCACTCATTTCTTTGTTTTCATCAAGTAATATATAGCCCAAAGTGTACAAGCCATACTATCTGACAGCTGAAAAATGGAGCTGTCCATTTTGCTCAAGCACTACTTGTTGGTTTTGTATATTTACATACAACCAGGCCCTTACGTCTGGAATTACAAACTAGCAACAACTAGCAATGAACATGTTCATTCACTCTGTGTCTGCATCTACAACACTACACATTATAGAAAACTGGGTGACTTCAACCCCTGCATTCCAGCACTGCGTAGCTACCGTGAGATGTTTCATGTACAGAGCACATTCTCCTACATGTGGGCAGGTAGCTTAACAGAACAATTAGCACTTATGAGCACTAAGCTAAAAATAATGAGATTATTGAGCAACCTGATCTAGTGGAAGGTGTCCCTGCCCCTGGCAGGGGGGGTGGAACTAGATGATCTTTAAGGTCCCTTCCAACCCAAACCATTCTGTGATTCTATGAGGTTTAATGCACAGATGTGTACTATAGTAACCAGAAGAAACTCCCCTGCTTCCTAATGCACATTTAAAAGTTTTGTATATTAATCTGTCATATAACTATTTGCTATAGCCATGTTCTGATATAGACTACCGTAAGATCATTCTGAATATTACCAAGATGCTTAAATTACCCACTCCCCAAAGTCCAGGTTTCATGGAACAATTCAGATTATTTAGTTTTTCCAAAGATATTGAACTATATATAGCTCCAAGACAAGATGATCTCCCTTCTAAACACCAATGTGCTTGTAATCGCAGTTGTAGCTTATGTGTTTGTAACTCTCATTTGCATAATACTGCTCAGAGCTACCTTTTGTTTCAGTTATGTAGGTATCTATACAAATTAAAATTCTACAAACACTATCCACATTCAATGATTCAACACTAAAATTCTTCTACTTCATTAACTAAACATGTATTTCAAATTTCTAAGTGATATATTTGAATAACTTCAGAAGTGCTGGGCCTCAGCTCAGATACTTTAGCTTTTATTGAGCTTGGAAAGACCTTTACTGACTTTACTGACAGTTCCTCTTGGCTTTGTAAAGAAAAAAACAATGAGCCACAGCATATTCACTGCTGCGGCACACTACAGCTACAAAACACAAGAGTAAAGAGCTAACAGCCTTTCAGGCACATGGGCAACTCTCACACAGCCACTGTACAGGGCAGCAACTCCCTCCATTTTTCATATAAATCCCAAGTTTAGGTAAAACACTTCGTTCTCCAAATCTGAGCAACCCTGTACCCTGCAACTTCAAATATACATATACAAGATAGAAAGGAATAAAATTGCACTAAGAGTTTAGATCTATTCACACTGCATCTTTTTCCAAGAATTGTATGTCTCTATCCCATAAACAAACTTCTTATAAAAGACGATGTTTATAAAAGTGAATAGTTACTGGTCCTGGAGAAGCACAAAGTGCGTAACTTGCCCTGAAAACTGATAACATTCTTTAGGATACTGCCTCAGGCAGCTTAGGAAAATGTCTGTTACTCAGAAAATGTCACAGCAGAAACACGTAGTTTCTCCATGAAACAGATTTTTCTCTTTAGAAAGTCTGAGAGACAAAGCATTCAGTCTGATGCAGGACAGGGATGTTACTTCTGCATATATGAGGCTAGTGGTCATAGTTTTCAGGCAGGAGAGTGCCTGGACCCTTGTGAAGGCTTTGTCTCTCACCCATGGGAACCTGCCATGGCAAGCCACCGGTTATGCTGTTTCCACAGAAAATGATTAGCAGGGAAGGTCATTAAAAGAGACACTGAGCTTTTTCAAAATGCAATTTTGCCCTCAAAATACAGTAAATTGCATTCATAATGCTAAATGGTCATAGGAGTACAATAATCCGTGTGTTGCAGTGTAACTGCAAGGTAGCTTCTCCTTAATACATCTGAGAGGTTTGGTCCAGCCTAGAGGTAAAGGAACAAGAGAGAAGTTACGAAGTCCGGCATTTTAATTAGCCTTTGCAACCCTTAAGCTACAGAAAAAGAGGTGTTTGCCTCAACAAACAAAATCCTAAAATTGTACAAAGCTTCCTCAACTCATTGCATTGAAAAACAAACTGAAAGGACCCCAGCTCCTTTCAAATTTGGATAGTGTCATTTTAATGCTTTACTCGGCTATTTTCAAATTGTTCTTTTCTTACATTAACACTGATAAAAGATCAAGTTAAATTTTAGTATTAGTAAAACCATGAATAAATATAATAAAAATCCAGCAGACTCAGGTTTTAGAGACAACTTTCATCAGTATTTCCCTTCCCCCCCCCCAAAAAAATTTGAATTTATTGGACAAACACCTTTCCACCTCTAGGAAAGTGACCTCTGTTTTATTACAGTGATTTAAGTCAACAGGATTTGTTCAGCCTTCTGAAACTTGATGATAGCTTCTTAATGTGTACAATGAAAATGTGGCTGTTTAGAGTTTACTCTGATCCTTTTTTTTTTTTTCCTTGAGAAACATTCATGTAGGTAACAGTAGTGTATGATGTCATCATACCTAAAATGTTACCTTTGATTGTTTCTGGAAAGCAGAATTATTCCAAAGTAATACCTCTGCTTGCAAAGTGGTACGTCACCCTCATAGCCCCGATAAGGCTCTTCAACAGAGACATGAGCCTATTAAGGTCTTGCAAAAGCAGGTGGCCCTCTGCTGCGCACAGGTGCTGGGAGTCATCTTGGGAGCAGCAGTCCTAACTGGAAAAATTAATTAATATGCCTGGTGCAGAAACAATAGAAAGCAGTAGAGATTTGCATGTGATGTACGTGCACCCTGCTAAGGCTGGTGGTGCTATCCAGGTGGAAGAGGTTTCTTTCCCTTTATTTAAAGGTTTCTGTTGCCTGGCCTGAAGGAAGCTGGAGGATATTTTGCTCAGTTGCCTGGTGTTTTTGTTGGTTTATTGAAAGCAGATGTAACACGCATGGTCTTCCGGTGCCAGGAGGTAAGGCCAGCCCATAGCCACTTCCAAATGGGATCAGGTGTTGGGCTTCAAGTAAAACATTCCTGTGAGGTGTAACCAGGCTTGGGCAGGGTCCTCTGTTAGCCTTTCAGGGGAAGCAAACCACATAAAATAGTTAACAGCCAACTGTTAGTCTTGCTAGTCACACTTCTGAGCAGCCTGGTATTGCAGATGCTCTCTGGTTGCTTCCTTCAGGATGTGTGATAACTGCAGGTAACAGAAATGTAGTTTTTTACAGATGTTTCTTGTATCTATGTGTAATTTGTCTTAGCACACACACACAAAAATACAGATTCGGGCGAAATAAGCAGGCTTTTCCCTGCCTCATTGTTTTCATCCCTTTGAGGCAAACATTAGGTATGGGTTTAAATCTTTTAAATCCAGGGGATCACCGATTTCTTTAAAAATCAGAGTCTTTTCATTGTTCCAGGTGACATTGCTGTGGCTGAACATGCTTTTTCAATTAGATCTTTATTCTTCATTCCTTCTCTCTGTTCCCTAAGTCTTCAGCCATGTCTGTAGCAGACATACTTATTCTACAGGAACAGAGTATTTATTTTACTGGGATAGTAAAAAAATGAATCTCAATGAGCAACAAAAAAAGCATCACCTGAGGCAGACATTAGGGGTTTCAACCAGGTTGGGGTGTTTGGGGGTCATCTCTTTTAACAACCCCAAATGTATGTTCTTTCTCTCCTCTTTGGGAGTAATATTTTTTTCCTTCAATCTTTGCTTTCTCTAAGTTTAGAAAAGTTGAAGGAAATATCCTTTCAGCCTTCAGTCAACCAAACCCCCATGGCAAATTCTTTCTGCCTGGAGTTAACTGTTGAGATGTAACTGCTGTTCTGGCAATTCACACACTGAGGAATTTCATGATCTCACAGCATCAATGCTGTGACTAGTTACGTTCACAAAGCATCAGTCTGATGCTGTGTTGTATTTGAAATTAATATACATCATTAATATTTAAGCTATTAACTTCTTTACATTCCAGTAGCATCTAACAGACCATGTGAAGTCTTTTCCCCAGCTCCCTGTTCAATCCTGAGCTTTCCTTCTAAATCTGTTGGGTTCTGCATGCTTTCTTCTTCCAGATGCTGGTGTATAATCTCACCAAATATATGTGATTTATTGAAGGTTTAGTTTTGCTAGTCAGTGCAAAGTGAATACGTAAGGACAATAATATGAATCAAGTACAAAACAAATTCAGAGCGCTCTCTTGCTAGGCAACTAAGTTTTCTAAATCCTCTAAATTTACACATCATACCACTGCTAGGTTTGACCTGTGCCCTGACTTTAACGTAGAAACCAAGCTCTGATCTGACGTGCAGCTCTGCAAATTCATGTTATAAATGGGTAATTGCAGTTACTGTTATTAAAAAACTAATAAAACCAGGACGTCACGAACAGCACGGAGGCCACCAAGATGCCCAACCCTGACAAAGTCAGATTAAAAGAGAAGAAGTTGAGGCAACCTGCGCGCCGCGGAGCGACCCCCGGCGCCCCATCCCCGCCGGGCGGCGCCGGGCCGCACCGCACCTAGGCCGGCCCCGTCCCCGCCTCCGCCGCCGCTACAAAAGCGGCCGCTGGAGCCCCCGCGGCGCCCGCCGCCGCGCTGCCGTCCCCCGCCGCGGAGCCTCCGCGGGGAGCGGGAGCCGGAGCCTCGCCGGGCCCCCGCGCATGGGGGGCCGCCCCGGACATGCCCTCCTCCCCGCCGGCGGCGCCGCTCGGCTTCGCTCTCCTGCTGCTGGCGGCCGCGGGGAGCTCCCTCCCCGTCAGGCGGGTGAGTGCCGCGGCGCTGCCGCCGCCGTCCGCCCAACTTGCGCGGCCGCGCTGAGCGGCGCTGGCGGCTCGGGCGCCTCCCCCTGCCCGGCCCGGCGCCCCGGGGTTACTCCGCTCCCCCCGTCCGCGCTGGGGATGCGGCGGCGGGGGCTGCTCTCCGCCGCCGTTTTCCGCGGAGCGGGAGGCGGCTGCGGGGGAGCTGCGGGAGGCGGCCGCGGCTCCTGGTGCCCGGGTGCGCCTCGAGGACAAGTTGGCAGTTGAAACCGTTACTTTTTGGGTGCCCGCGCCGACGCTCGCCGCGGAAGCAGCGGCCGCCGGGTTGCTGCGCGGCGCCGTTGCGCGCGTGCGGCCGCCGTGCAGCTCCGGCGCCCGTCGCGTGCGCCCCTGCGGGGTGTCCGGGTTTGAGGGGAGGGGGGAAGCGGGGAGGGCGCCCTCGAGGCGACGCTTCCCCCTCAGCCGCAGGACACAGCGCGCTCGTTGGTAACGTCAAACCAGTTCGCTGCCGTGGGAAAACCGGAGCGGGGTCGCGGCGGTGGGTTGTAGGGGGCTGTGCGGGGGAGCGAGCCGCGGGGGGAAACCCCTTCGCTGACACCGAGCCGGGGACGGTGGGCAGGAGCTGCCAGGGTCTGTCAGGGGCGGCTCGCCTCGCCTCGCCTCAGCGCTGCCTCCCCGAAGCGCCGGGCGAACGACGCCAGCGCTGCCTCTGGCCGCGGCCAGGTGAAACAAGCGAGGCCGCGGGGTTTTCTTCTTGTTTCGCGGGACCCGTGGGCGCGGTGGAGCTGCCGGCCCTGCCGAGCTCTGCCGCCGAGCAGCCCGGAGCATCAGGCGCGGCGGAGGCTGCTCAGGCGGGTGCCGGGCTGCGCAGTGCGTGCACGGCGTGAAGGTGGGAAAACGAAGTATAATTTGTTGTGAAGAGCAGCCAGAGGCGATGGGGAAGAGGGAGGGGGTGACGGACAGAGAAGGCTGACTGCAGTTTGGTGGGGCTGGGGACGGAGAGAGACGAGGGCCTGGTGAGAGGGTGGAGGTGACAGGAGGAGGGCTGCTACTGTAGGGAGAGCAAGGGCAGACTCGAAGCTGAGGCTATGGGCTGCAGAGGTGAAGGAAGGGACAGTGAAGCTGACGATGGACCAAGTTTACTGTCTGTGCAGCTTCTTTTCGGTTGCTAAAAGTTTTTGAGGTTACCGATTTATACAGAACAGCACTAAGATGATCTGTTTAGTTCCTAGCAAGGTCTGAGTCTGTAAAGTTGTCTTAGGTATTGGCTTCTGGGTTGTTTTAGTGGTTTTGTTTTTCCTTATTATGGACATCAGGCCCTTAAAGGAGCAACAGGCACAAGGTGCATCAGGGAAAATTCCAGTCAGGAAAATCTCTTCATCATGAAGATGATCAAATACTAAAATGGGGGTCCAAGAGGCTGGGGAGCCTCCATCCATGGAGCTGTTTGTTATTTGACAGGATAAGGCACGGAGCAAACTAATGATGGGGCTGCCAGAGGCAGGGAATGAAAGTGAAGTACCTTTCCTAGCAAAGGGATCTGCTTTAGCTGGATGTGGAACTGCGGGGAGGTGATAAGAAAGAAGCTTCTCTGGTCTCAACACCGTGATCGCCCTTTAACTTCAGTCTTGCAATAAGATGAGTACTTTTGTAGCCTCTTCTGACACTAGAGGGTCTTATCTGACAACTTGTCTAGAGCAGTGATTGCGCTTGTTGTACGCTGAGAAAACATATAAAATACTCTGCTCAATCCTAACTATAGAAAAGCACAGGACTTCTGCTGTCAGGAATCTTTTCTCAGGTTCAGTTCAGAATAGTGTTAAAGGTAATATTTAAAGTAAACTGAAAATAGCACTGCTTAGGCAGTAGTGGATAGTAAAATCAGCTGGATTTCAGTGGATAGATAACAGCTGGATGTCGGTGGATAGATAACAATCAGCTGCAAGGTCTTCTGGTTTAAGTGGGCAAGACAGGTGTGAGAGGAAGGTAGAATGATTTGCTATGGAGTTGGAGAAGAAGTATTTTATTGGTGCTGTGACTACTGTTTTACTTTAACCTTCTCTCTCTTTCCCCTCAACCCCTCAAACAAGTGAGAAAGGGGAAAGAGAGAAGAGAAAGCTGAGACCGTACCTAGAAGGAAGAAAAATTTCAGTCCAGAGTTTTTATTTGAGGTGGTGCTGGTTACTTGCCATCATCTTGAACGCAGGGTGACTGGAAATTGCTTAATAAGTGTCTAGATCCTCTGTACTGCATTGTGAGTAGTAAAATGACCAAAAGCTGGTAGCATATGGCTGCATTGCAGAATCCTATTGCTAAAGACAAGCCTGTGTCCTTTCCCTGCTTGGCCTTGAGCAGCAATGTCCTGCTGCTGACAGAGCTGACACATGGCTGGCTGCTGGTTCTTTCCCATCCAGTTCTCTCTTGGATTTGGATTTCAGATGCCAGTTTTCTATGTAGTACTTACGCTCAAAGATTTGATAAGATAATCTTGAATAAAGTAGTTTAAATGTCAGTGAAAAGCAGACAGGAGCTGTGCCACAGTTCTTACCTGGGGGTTCTGTTCTTCAGACTACCTCAGTGCTTTTGTTCCACAGCCTAAAATGTGAATATTACAGGCTCCTGGGTGGCAGTACACACAGTTGAATTCAGTGGAAAGGTTACAGATCTTTTGCTCTCCTCAGCTTTTATATCTGAAGTGCTCTTGTATGGGAATAGAAAAGTACTCGCATCAATATCAACGTTAATTAGAGCGTATGGGTATTTAGGTATGTGTATGCTATTGGTGTTCTCAATTACTATTGTGTTACTCAGGCTTATTTAGATATAGTTGCTAATCTGTTCTCCAAACCAACAGTCAACATGACTTCTTAGGTTGTGGGTATTAGGGGCGCACATAGTTACTGCTACTTGCTCAGCCTTCTGAAGCCTGCCGCAGCTGCTTCTAGTTCTGCAGCATCTGCTTCTTTGACCATGGGTATGTAGGGTCAGGTATTTGTCTCTGAGAGTGCTAGCTTTGACTCCTGATAAGCCATGATGAAAAGATGCAATGTGAGGGGGTGGTTTCAAATGCCTGATTAGTCTGCTGTACTCTGCCCTTGACAGCACAGAGGTCCCTGTGTGTTTGAATGTCCCAGCACAGGCTTGCAGGACTGTGCCTATTTTGACTTCTTGTCTTCTGTTGCATGCCCTAATGCTGAGAGAACTGAACCTGTCCTGTAGATTTGTGTTCCTTACAAGTCATTAGGGTAGGGAAATGGCTATAGAGCTTGGCTGAAAAACAAATAGAAAAGTGACCTGATAACCAGTGACTCCACGCAGAAGCAAGGGTGGGGGCTTCGACTGCATCTTGATTTAGTTGGGTCTTCACCTGGGCAAAACCCCCTCCATGCTTAGGTTGGCTGGAAGTTCTGCATCATTCTTTTTCTTTCTCCATTTTCTTCTCCCAAAAGCTCACCTGGAGCTGGTTTTCTTGTTGACTGCACTCTGAAAATCAAATCGTGCTAGACAAGTCTCAGCAGCATACTGGCAGTGATACTACAGCAGCATACTACAGCACTCATACTGGCAGTGGTATAGAAAGTAATGGAGAAAAGGATGAAGAGACAAGGTCTGACACTCTGCCACCTTGCTGTAGTTATTACCAAAGGATACTTGGCTGGCTTCTAGGTAATGGGCTCCTTTCCCAGGAATATGGCCAGGTTCTTCAAAACTTGGTATTTGCAGGCCACTTAAATTCATTACTATATTAATATGGTGTAAAACTTTAAATTGTTTAATAGTACAATCATCTGAATTAATACAGATTAAATCAGCATCCAAATGACTAACACCTTTATGTATTCAGAAAATAATGTGGGTTTTGTTGTTTACTTTTTTAGAAACAACTCTAATTTTCTAGAAATTCTATAAAGCTAGTGACAGTGTGTGTGCTATAAAACTAGATGCCCTAATGCAGCAAATCTGATTATACCTTATATAAACGAAGGTACTTAATTACTTGTTATTATATCCCAAACCTAAATGTATTGGGGGGGGGGGAACCCCAAACATTTTGGGCTTAAGGAGCCTAGGATATCAGATCTCCAAGGGCCAAAGGAGAGGACTGTATTTTATGCAGCAGAACAATGACTTGGCCCTTCTCATTGTTTTAAAGCTCTGATGTCTGGTCCAAGCATGTTTAAGGGAGTGAAACGGTTATCAAATCTTTCTCCCTTTCCCCACATTTCTAGTGCCATTACTGCACCCCCCTGCCAAACTAGGCAGCAGTCTGAAAGAGTTTGGACAAAAGTATTTGAGGTAAAGTGTAGGCAGATACAGGTGGGCATGGAAGGGCGTGTTTCATGGCTGTATCAGTAGTGCAGCATGTGTAGCTCTCTTCTGTGAGAAGAAAAACCTCATATTCTCAAAGTGAGGGAGGTGGAGCTTTGCATAACTAAAACTCCTGCCCTCCAAAAGTTGTGGCTCTGTAGCTGCAATAAAGTTCAATGAAACCAGGCCTGATATACAAAGCATAAACAGTTGTGTGCTGACTGTCAAAGACATTTTTAAATGTATTGTATCATATCCTGTTTGTGTTAGCCTGGCAAACTAAATTGAACTTTAATTTGCTGCGTTGATTGATCGCCAGTTACTTGAGAGGACAAACCAGGAGGGGATGTTATCTCTGAAATCACAGGGCCTTCGCTAGTTTACAACTTGGAGCAGTCCTTTGGAAAACTGATTGTTCCCTTCTGCAATGCCGTAGTGAAATGGAAGCTATTATCTGTGTGTTCCGCTTCTTTAATTAAAAGCTTTTGTATTTCTTTCTCTGTGGTAAACTAGTGTATGTACTGCCGCCAAGGCTGTCTGCTCAAGTTTCCTTGGCGCAGTGCATCAGTTCTATTAGTTTGTGTCTTAACAAAAGTAGTTTACACAATAGCAGATATGTGTTTGCTATGGAAAAAAATTGTCTGCTTAGTAGATAAGAGACCTTCCGTTTAAGCCCTACAATGTTGTTTTCTTGGGAGACTGAATTAAAACATCGCGCAGGAACTCCTTTAGTTAAATCAAATCTTCCTAACCTAGCTACTCAAGAAAAGACTGAGTTTAATGCTTGCATCCAATGCTTCCCATCAGAAGAGGGATAGGGTAAACAGTATCTAGGGATCTCTAGCTTGCCACATGGAAGATAGCCCCTTCAAATGTCATAGTTTTATACAAAATGCAGCAAATTTGAACTTACAATCGGGGAATATAGGTTTGCTGCTGGTGGCTGAATACTGTTGTTTGCCTCTTTTTGTTCAGTATTGGAAACTGGTATTTATAAATCGTGACCACACTGGCCTATGGTCTGCTGCGTTCCAGCGATCCTTTGGTGTGAGCGTAGAGGAGCTCATGAAATGCGCGTTGATCTTCACAGGTAGGAGGAGAATCTCCCGGCAAAGTTGCAGCAGCATCATCATCTGTGGTTTGTAAGCATAAGCATGGAATGGAAAGTAGATGCTGGAGGAAGGTAGATGACTCTACTGCCATGCATGTGGACCTGTGCAAAGGGAAACTCCCTGCAGTTTTATCAGGACTTCAGGAAGCCTTTCAGACAGTGTTCCTGAGATACAGTGTGGCAGATATTTGTGGAGGAGAATGTGAGTGCATTTCTGCCAGTTATCTTCCCCTTAATCTTTATGGTCTTCTTAAAGAAACAAGCAACAACTCCTGCCCTCTGAGGTACGTGAATGAATTGATACAGCTTGCTAAGTGCAGATGTGATAGTATAAGAATCTCTCTCCCGAATGCTTACATGAAAATCTTGTGAGCAACCCCCTGCACCAAGTTCAAGTATGGCTTCTTAATAGTCTCATAAATAATGCAGCTATGTATAGAATAGACACTGGCTTAATTTAATTGAATGAACAATTAAAAAATGGTAACTGGATAGAGGAAATTGTAGTTTACACATGTGGAAAAGAATAGTTCCTTCAGCTGGTTGTTTTACTGACTACATCTTGTTGCTGTTTCACTATAATTGATTGATAATGGATTGCTGTCTTAGTCCAGTCTGGTATTGACTGCTATTTTTCTTGCAATTGATTGCATATCATTGTTAGTTCACCCTCTCGCCATCTTTTTCCTGAATTGTTTTATGCTGGCTTTCCCAATCACCGTATTTTTCTGTCTTGTGCTCTTCTGTCCATTGAGCTCATTTGCATTCTCCTATTCTGTTCTTGCCTTGTCTCACTTATGCACGTGCCCTGCCATTCTCCCAGTGCCTTCTGTGATGCCTTCAGCACAATTTTTGAAACTTGCATTCTTGTCTGGATGTGTGGTTTTAGCTGTTGTTTGCTTGTGCCCTTTTCCTTGCTCTGTTGCTACTCCTGTGCACTATGGGAGAAGTTCAGGAAAGTGAACCTGCTTTCTGATTGTGCCTTGAAAGTAGCTAAAGAGTCAAGATCTGTGTGGAAGAACCTTCTGCAAATGTTAGAGGATGAACTCCTTGAGCACATTTGAGAAGCTTGTGGCTCTTTTGGTGTGCTGCCTTCTTCACTACCTCCCGTTTCGTTAAAGGACAAGTGAGCATGAGTTAGCTTGCCATCTACATCTTGTTATACTTGGGGCATATTTTCTGCTCACCCACTCATGCCTCTTACCATTGTTCAGACTGATTTTTTCCCCTGCCCTCTCTGTAAAACTGCACTACTGCTCCCCCCCCCCCCCCCCGAAGGAGTTTCTTGCCAATTAGTTAGACTTATTGTCTTCAGGGCAAACAGGAGGGGTGTGTGTATGGACATATCTGCATGGGACAATCTCTGAAATCTTGCTCTCTTTAAGACTTGCATTTCCGAGTAGGACATTTTGGTAACCCCTCTGACATCTGCAGTTCTGGTGCTGCTCAGCACATCAGTCTGAAAACTGAGCCAGGGAAAAGCTGGAGGGAAAACAGTGCTCTCGTATATATCCCTCTCTAAATGGGAAGAATGGTGGCCACCAAGACTTTTGCTTTGAGTACATCTCTGGTGCTTGGCAGAAGCTTATGGAACAGTCTTCCTACACCAGACCATGTTTTTGTGGCAGCATGAGTACTTCAGGCTGTGACTTGCTCTTACAGGTGGACAAGCCAAACGCAGACAAGAAGCTCAGCTACCAGAAGAGCTGCCTCCTGAGTGCTCTGGCTCTGTTCATAGTGGGTTTTTCTCTGGTGCTCTGAAAGGTGGTCCAACTACTTGTGAGCATGTCTTATGTGTTGAAGCAAGTTGAGGAATGGCAGCTGATGCCATAACCAAGCTTTACCATGCTGTCTGCTGAGCTCTGATTATCAAGGGAGACGTACAAAACTCCTTCCAAAGGAGTGTGTGGATTGCATCTCTTAAAATCAGACTCGGGATATTTCAGGATATGTAACATCAATCTTTTCCTCTGAATTCTGCTAGAACAAACTTCTCTGTGTTTCCTTCCCATAGGAAACAACTGTCTTATTCTTCCATTTGCTAATATTCCTACCCCTGTCTGCTCTATAGATATCAACGCTGCTCATGGTATTGACCAACATCTCCTGGATGCTATATTCATCCTTATGTATTGTTTCATTCTGAAAACTGTAAAATGTTTTTTTGCTCAAAGCATATTCCAGTTGTTTCATTGCAGCTCAACTCTTTGCAACTAAGTTTCAAAGAGTTTGTTTTTAATATGATCAGATTATGAGTCAAATTTTGCTTTTGCTCACCTCTTTTATCAGTTCGGTCTTTCTCGGCACCTGAATAAAGCCCTCATAAAACGAGCGTAATTGAACTGCATGACAATGTGGGGTGTGATTGGGGGAATAAAGGAGGGATGGTAAGTAGATGACTTCTCAACTGCAGCAAGTGTGACTCGGTCCTCTAAGAATCTCTTAGAGCAAATAAATCAGAGGATTACCTTGTTACCTTGATGGGTGTCAAAACCTGCCCCCACCTTCAAAAAAAACCCAACCAAAACCAAAAAACCACCCTAAACCAGAACTGAACTTCCATAGTATTGTAGAACATCCATTTTTTTCTTTGAAGTTTGCTGTCACTGTATAGGGCATTAGGAGGATAGTAGGTGAGAGGGCATGGTATGTCCCTGCAATTGCAGAGATCTCATCACCAAATCTTTTATTTTTTCAAGATGACGTAGTCAGCTTTTAATGGAAAGAAGAAAGGACAAAGAGTCTGTGCTCTGTTAGTTGCTAGATTTGAGGCCACATGTGCACAAAGCATACAAGAAAGTATTTGATGTGCATGTTAGCAGGAGCCTTGGTGGACATGGCTAAAGATTGTATTCTATGCTGCCGTTCATCTCTAAAGCCCCATCTTTAGGGAAGGGGCTGGAGACATTAGACTAGCTTTCTCTTGACTTTTCTCGCATCCTTCTGTTATATTCATCTCTTTCTTAGCTTTTTGTCGAGTGGAAGACAAATGCTAGGGACAGCATGTCATATGTGCTGTCAGCAGCCCAGCAGAGCTCTTTGGTCCCTCCTGTAAAGGAGGCTAACTCAGAACTATTGCAGGTAAAGCAAGCCTTGCTCCCTTTGGAGGGCATTTCTGGTCTAGTTTTCTGCTTCTGCAGGTGCCTGGTAGAAATTCTGAAGTATGGGGTTAATGTAACTACTAAGCTGTGGTGTGAAAAAGTAGTAATTATTGCCTTTCAAACCTTCTGGGAGAGACTGACATGCCTGATATCCGTGGGCTTCTATTGTAGGATTCATTTCCTGACATGCACAGGCTCCTGGCAATGCAGTAGCCTCTTCATAGATTTTCTTCAAGATGGAAATTGATAACTTTGCTCCTCTGACATGTCTAGAGTGCTGTATAGAAGCTGCTGAAGAGTTGCTGTAAGACATTTTGACATACAGAAAGGGCTGGGTGTACAGAAGCATTGATAAGCATCCGGTGTCTTAATTTATGCTGAATTGGAGGGGGAAAAACAGAAAACTTTTAAAAGACTTGGTTTATAAGTTACAGAATGCTCTATTCAAGTTACTACTTTATGAAATTAATTTATTCATCCCGATTTGATCTTTGTGTTGTTCAGACTCGGAGTAAACCCCTTGGGAGCAGGAATAGGGTGGCAGGGCAAGGTGCCTGACTGGCTTGGAAGTCCAGAAGGCTGTTGCCTTTATGGCTGGCTCGACTCCTCTGCAGACTGATCATTGTGCTGAGGAGTTCTGTACACAGAAATCCAAATTCTCTGCCTTTCAGACAGGGTGAGAATCTAGGCAGCAGTGCTTGAATTTTTCACTGTTTCAGCAGGTGAAACTGAGTAGGAAGCGCAAAGTTTGAAGGGAACAACGATATCTAGGAAGGTAACAGCCTGCCTCATATGCCCTAATATCACTAGAGGTGCTACTGCTGTTGTGGAAAGAGCCAGACCCTGTAAAAAAACCCTACACTTTCATGTAAGTCACCTTTAAATGTGTTGTGGATATTGGTACAGCTGTGCATGGGTTACAAATATGAGATACAGCCCTGTATCACTGGATTGGTGATATTCTGTTAGGTCAATCCCCATCTTCCTCCTTCAGTTCCATTCCTCCCAAATAAAAATATTCTGCTGAACAAAGCTAGTTATACAGAATGAATGAAGCTTTTAGGTTTTTTTTATCCCTTGAGATGGGAAAATTTAAAGGTATAGTATTTGATCTGAATTATTTGAAATAGCTATTGGTCTTTGCTTTTGTCAGATGCTGTGGTGTCCTCTAATCTATTGTCCTTTTCATTACCATTTCTTAACGAAGAAAAATTCATCAAGTACCATTTGAAATGCATCACTCTAAGAATAACAAAAAGATCCCATTCCTTTTAAACTCGATGACACTGCAAGCAGAGTTCACTCTGGGGAAAAAAAAGAAAAGAAGTCAGGAAGCTATTATTTGCTGTTTACAGTGACACTGCATAGTTATAAATTGCGCATCAATAAATTAAGATGTATTTGTAGTGGACTTCTTTCAAAAATCCCCAAATCCTTAATATGTATGACTTCTCTAAATGAAATACGAAGCATCACAGAGATGGTACAGGAGACATTCAGGTATAAAGGTGGTCAGAAACATCCTGTTCAAACAGTATTTCAGAAAACTAAGTTCCAACACATTTAGTGTTGTGATAGATGCACTTTAAGCCTAGATCCTCAGCACTTTATTAGTTGAATTTAGCTGAAAGTTGACAGAGGAAACTTTTAAAAAAACCTGCATTCAGTCTCATTCAGCTTAGCTCCCTATGGACTTCCAATGGCAGCTATTGTTAGTTAAAGGATAAACTTGCATTAGAAGATATCTGTAGAATAATTCAGTATGCTCTGAATTTGTTCATTGCCCTTTGGGGATTAAGACACCTGGTGGTAATGAATCAGGCTATTAAAGCTTTCTAGAATAAAAATGATTCTGTTACTAATGAGATGTAAGGATAAAAGACTGTTAGCTTTATGGTTTGAACTCTTAACTTAATGGCCTTGCAATTGTAGAGATGGTTGTAAATCGCAGGAACCAAAGCTGGAGTTTGAAACTATGTTTCTTGATTTCTTGTTTTGATGTCTAAGCTACATTGGTGTCTCAGGGCTGGCATCACAGAATGGCTGAGGTTGGAAGGAACCTCTGGAGGTCATCTGGTCCAACCTCCCTGCTCAAGCAGGGCCACCTAGAGCTGGCCCTGTGGTGGAAGAATTTACTTATTTATGTATTTATTTGTGTGGTAAGATAGCATCCATGCTGATGGGTCATTGCACAGCCAAAGAGCTCTGTATTTCCTAATCTGTTTTCCTACTTCCCTGCTGTTCATGGTAAATGAGTGTTGGGACATCCTCTAATGATTCAAGGAAGCTTTCATCTTGCTTCTTGCTCCTACCTTCTTTCGCACTCTACCACCCTTCATCCTTCTTAATTAACTAGGGAATGAGTTTATATGTGGTATTTCACCATTCAAAACTTTTTTCAAGATGCAATGGTCTAATAAATATTCATACAATAGACTTATAATCACCCGATTGGACTCAAATAGACCTTTACGTGATTGCACCAGCAACGAAACATTATATGAGTAGGGAAATGGGCAAATAATTACATGGATTAATCTCTTCCCCTACATATTAGTTCTAGAGGAAGCCATTACAGTTGTAGACTGTTACTTTTCTGTAAAAGAAGCCTTGAGTTAGTGCAGCTTTCACTACTTCTGCAAGGTTTTGGCAAAAGGGTGTCACAGGCTGTCCAAATGTGAACAGCAGTCTCTTGTTTGGACCTTTATGGTGATCTTCCAGGATGCTCTTTCTTTTCCCAGAAGGAGGATAATAGAGAGGGGTTTTTTGTTGTTGGGTTTTTTTGTGTGGGGTTTTTTTTTTGTTTGTGGGTTTTTTTGTTTGTTTGTTTGTTTGTTTGTTTTTTGTGGGAGGATGGTGGTATATTGTGGGGAAACTCTTTCAAAACCTGTTCAGGATAATGTTTCTTGTTTTCCACAGAAAACTGAAATTTCTGTGTGGGGATGGGTGGGAAATACGTGCTTTCAGCTATAAAAAGTAGCTGGGGTCCTCTTTAGGGACAAGGCTCTGACTTCTGTACACGGGAAAGAAAAGAGGAGAAGATGGGTAACAGACTGTCCACATTGTTGCTGTAGTAGTCATGGTTAGTCTGAGCAATCAAGAGAGATGTGCCATCCAAGACATTAGTTGTTGGTGGCAAGGAGTCTAGCCAAACTGAAACTTGTGGCTCATTCACAAGCTGTTGTTCTTTGTTAGTTTTCTTTTTATGTTGTATAGTGCCTGCACTTGCAAATAAAGGCTTTCTTCTAGGAATAGGGAATGGAATAGTCAGGTGAGAAAAGAAACAGAGATGGCTCAAAATTTATGTTAAATGTGTCTCTGTGGCCCCTGTGCAAGTCTGGTGGAACATCTTGTGGCTGACAGAGGACAAGGAATGCCCAGGTTTGGGCATGGGGGGGGGGGGGGGGGGGTTTCCACTTTTTTCCCTTGACTATCTTGCACAGAAAGATTTAAAGTTGCAAAGTTTTAATACTTCACTCTCTTCATTTTAGGGAGATTGAGTTAGGTGATTAACATTCCTGTAGGCATATGTTTTAATTATTGAATAGGGAAATGGGTTACAGTGTTGTCTTGCATTTTGCATAGAAAGTAGGAGTGGTTGTCACTATTAATAACAAAGTAGGATGACCTCACATGCATGTTGCTATAATCCATACAGTAAGATGACCCCTTCCAAATACCTGTTTTGGGGAAGGAGTGGTAGTGATGAGCTTTCTTCTGTGTGCCCTTAATATACCAAGTCTGTGTGCTTAGATGCTAATACAATAGGTGCCTTGGAAATATCTGTTGTAGCTACAGAAAGCAGTAGAGTATGAATCCCTTTTTATACTGAGTCAGGGTTGAAGGACTGTGTTTTCTGAAAGTGTTCTCGGTTCCTGTATAATTGATTGCAGGGGCAGGAGTGGTTACAGCTGTGTGGTAGACATCTTAATCAATGAGACTATTTGTACTATTAAACAGTATACTCTTTAGAGCCAGGCACTTAGTAACAAACTAAGCTGTCAGTCGGTGCTACGCATACTACTTAGGGAGCTTAACTGCTGTAATATTGAGAGAACAAAGGTAATGTAAACATCCTTTATAGTTCATGAGGTTAACTTTCTACTTGCTCAAGCTTTCAATAATTAGTTTCCTTCATGTCTGTCCCTTGTATTGCCCCTTGCTTGTAGAGTTCTCCTCGGGTTCAGCAACTTGGTTCACAGTCTGACTTTAATCTTTGCTGTGTGCTGTCCCCTGTTGTCTTTGAAAATACTCTCTAGTTTTTCTTCAACAGAAAGACTTACAGTCCTCTTTAATCTTGGCTTTGCCATTCTATCTGAGCTGCTTGGCTTAATGCTTAAATAAAGCTTTAAAGAAAATTCCTATGTTCAAGTAATTTGTGAATATGCCTGTACTTCAGAGCAGGGGAGGGAGAGAGAGCCTGTGTACTGGCTGATGAAGAGAAACTAAATTTCCCATTAGTGTGCTAGAAAGAACTTGCATAAAAATCCTGAATTCCAAATACTTTCTCTTGTCCCCAAATTACATCTGAGATGATGATCTTTGATGCTGCTTTATGGCCTCTGGAGTTTTTTGGTTTGTTTTTAATTTATAGTGGTTCTTATTCTTCCCTCTTTCCCCTATTTTTGTCATGCTGGAAATATTTGGAGCAAAATCAAGCTCTGGAAATAAACAGATTTATTGCACTGTTCAAAGTGTCTGTATCCTGCTCACCGGACAGCTGGGATCAGCACAGAAGAAAAGTGTTTCTTGAAAGGCAGCACACTATGTCGCTGGGAAATGAGAAGATAATTTCATAGCAAACTTGTAGCAACCTTGGAACGCTGTCAAGTATGGGATGACAGGCAGCTGACATGGAAATGCTGAACTTCCAATACCATTGTGAGCTAACTCTTTGTGCTTATTTTGCAATGCTTGTCTTTTATTTAGTTTTATGATCCAAACTGGAAAAGAAACTGTTTGAATAGTTGGGAATGGAAAGTGTCAGCCTGCTTTGGTCTTGACTAAATCACTTTCTCTTTAGCCTTCTTTTCCCTCTCGGCTGTCTTTTCCTCCACCCCGGCGCCTTCTTAAGTTTTTGACCATTTCTGGTCCAAGTACTCTGACAAGAGAAATGTTCTGCGGGTTAGTGTCCTTTCCATTAAAAGTTTTGGTAGAAACAAAGCAGACAAGCTGGCCAGTCTGCTGTGTGTTTGACCCGTTGCCCAAACTGCTCATCTAATGGGCTCCTCCAGGGAGTGCGTCCCAGCTCTGGCCAGAGTTGTCTTCCTGTCCTCCATATAGCGAGTTACTGCCTTTTTTGGTTGTGTTGTTTCTTTCCTTGAATTCCATAAAATGGACGCTTCTGAACAACTCCAGTTAAGACTGAGGATTTGGGGATTTCTTATTTTTTTGCCTTAAACACTTGTTTATATAGCGATCAGCTTAGTGAGATCCTGTACTCAACTGGAGCCTTGCTAAATTGTAGTGATGAGCATTGGTGTTTCTTTTGTTTTTGAAAAGCTGATAAAAAATTTCTTTTTTTTCTTTTTTTTCTTTTTTTTTTTTAAACACTAGCTAAATGAGTCTTTGTTTTGGAGATAGGAAGTACAAAGGATGAAACTTTAATGAATTCATGACTTACACAACAGTTTCCAATTATTAAAATGAGCAAAGGATGTTGAGAGAGGTTTGCATGCACAAAAACTTATTCACAGGATCTGAATATATCTTGGTTGCCATAAAGGAGGGAAGATGCGCCTTACAGTGACCTGAATAGAAGCTGTTCCTGCAGGTTGTTGGAGCACAAGGTTTTTCATGTACCTGCCATTTCTAGCCTGATTTTGGCTATGGGCTTTAAGAATATAATCAAAGCTGACCTTTCTTTCCTGTCCATTCTACTTGGTACTTTTAATTCTACATGGGTAATAAGAATGTTTGGCTCACTAGGTAAAATCTTAATTGCAGCATATTCTACGGTGTCTGTGTACCACATGTCCATCTTAAAGGTCTATCCGATCTACTGACTAGTCCTTCATAGGGTTTAAAATTTGTGATTTTATTACTTAGTGATGAAGAATAACTTGGTTCATTTTGTGGGTGTGAGTTTCTTTTTTTACAGGAATATTGGTGATTGCTTTCAGCCTGTTGCGAGCTAGGTGTGACAGAGTAATAAGACATGGAGAGAGAAGCTGTGGTTCCTTTCAAAAGGTGCTCTTCCAATAAAAGTGCAAAAGCATCTTGGACAGCCTTGGAGACACTAATCTTAGGTTGAGATCTGCTGGATTTCCATAGCATACAAAGTAAAAATGAATTTAAGTATTATATGTGGGTGTGGGTGTATGTGTAAGAAAGGAGGATAAAACAGCTGAGACATTTAGGTAGAATCCAATAATTAAAGTTAGAAAGTGAATGGAGACTATTAATGCTTCCATACTGTGAATCCACTTAAGGTCCTGTGCTTTGAGTCATGTCTTCCTAGACTCCACATTCTCTCAGTAAGAGGGAGAGGAAAAAGACAGCAAGAAAGGAAAAAGGCAAGGGGCATGTAATGCTGTATTCTCTGGGTGCTTTGGAAGGGTGTAAGAGGGGTGTGTGTGGCTGGTGTGATGTTTGAGCAGAATGTTCACATAGAGTGGCTAATTTACCTATTTTAAACATTTTGGTGAACTTTCTGTCCCCAAAATCTACGCTACTAAAGCAAAAAGATACCGGAGGTGGAAGAGGGGCTGTTGTCTGTAGTATATCAGCGTGCTACTTTGCTAGCTGTGAGGAACAGACTTATTTTTTGGGCAAGGTAGTCAGGCATGAAAGCTTTTACCAATCTCTAGAAGCAGATGTCATCTACAGCCCTGATACTGCAGCACTTCCATCTACAAATTTTGACTTGTTTACCCAATGCATTCCTTCTTCCAATTGGAAAAGTAGAAAGAAATGTAAGCTAGCATCTGCAGCTGCAAAGCTGAAAGAGTAAAAATGACATGAAAGGAAAAAATTGCCATATAAAAGCACAAATACTTTTAACTTTGAGGTGTTCAAGATGCTGATAGTGTCCCCAGTACCGCCAGCTGTGTAGTGGTCTTCTGTAACAACTTAAACCATTCTTGCAAGAAATGGAAGTGGCGGATAAAATAACTGCAGCAATGATGTACAACAAAAAGGTAAGGACGCTGATGGCAACAAGTACAAACCAACAGTTTAAAAAATGCTAATGGAAATTAAAGTAGAAAAAGTCTGCGGCGGCTGGGGCTGAAGGACAGCTGACTCCTTTGTCGGAAACCAGCGCAGTCTTAACAGCAGTGGGGTGGAGGAGTCTGGCCTCTCCTCCACAGGGCTCCAGAGCAGAGTGTTAGCACAGTACCGTATGGTAGCAATACTATGAAAAATTCAGTTTGTGTTTGCTTTCACTAGTGATTGTTAGCTGTTTAATCTGATACTCATCCAACAGTGTTGTGAAAAGGCTGAAAAATGATCTAACGTCACAAATACTAACCAACCTGTTATCTAGGGAAAATTGAATCGGGTGTATTTTATTTTAATTATATCAGTCCCATTTTATTAATTAAAACTACTGTGACATACTTCACGTTTTGCGAGGTAATTCCTTTTAGGGAAACTTATTTGCATGGTTAATTCAACTCAGACCAGAAATAAGTGTGGAATTCAGTACTGAGGGTAATCAACCACAGTAGCAGCTTGCCTAAGGGTGCAGTGGATTCTCTGTTGCTTGGAGTCTTCAAGTCAAGATTAGATGTGTGTGTCTGAGTGGTATTTTCTGGTTAAGCTAGCATGTGTGAGATGGATGCAGAAGTTAGTGTGGGGCTCTAGAAGGTGCTATGCAGGGAATTGATGAGATTGTCATCATGGGTCCTTCTGGCCTCAAGGTCACCATGGTTGCCATGTACCATTCCTAGTGGCAAAAGGTGTAATGAGCATAGATGAAGAGACCTTAAGGGCTATTTCTCCAACAGAAGTCCTCAAGTCTTTTTGCTTCTTTGTGAGTAATAAACATTTGACTCCATTTGACTCCTAGCTTAACATTTTTATACATGTTGTGGGTTTAATTTTAAGCTCCTCTTAGTTCTAAGATGGTAGATAATTATTATTCTTATGCCTCACTGTGAGCTGTGCTGCTTTTGTCTCTGCTTCACAGCAGCTCTTATCTTCTTAAACATTTTGCCTGTTTAATTTTACCCTGGAGAGTTTTCCTGTCTGGCTTACAGTGTGATGGCACGAGTGCTTATGGTGGCATGAGGAGAAAAGGGGAGTGAGGTGTGGGGGAGGAAATCAAAACCTTTCTCTGGGGATAGAGAAGCCACTTCTTTCAACAGCAGTGCTGGTTTATGCTGCTTTAAATGCTGATAGTTATGCTGTAAGATGACTTTGTGCTCCAGAAGTACATCTTAAGGATGAACTGATGTGTATAACATAAAAGTCCTTTACAGAGCAAGTTAGTTCAGAGAGCAAACTTTTATTGGAAAAGACAAAATGTCAAATAAAGCCACTGCTAGTTAAGTTCCCAAGTTTTTTCTCTAGCCTCTTCTCTGTGAATCTGTTCTGTCCCTACAATTGCTGCTTGATTTAAGGTTAATGTCAGACGCGAAATATGTGGCTGTGAAACTACTAACATGGAACTAATGGAATGATTTTGATTCCTTTAAGTGACCTATCTATTTTCAGCTTTATTACTGCATGGTCACTGCTTCCTTCGGTGCTTTGAAACTTGGAGCTGGGGGACAGGAAGCTTTGTGCACAACTTAAAATATTCATTTTGACAAAGGTTAGAGATTTGACTGGAGTGGCAGCTCTTTCTACTGTGTTTCCATTTGTGCATGCTGGACAGCTTTCTTGAGAAGCTCTCTGCATGTTTTTCTTTGCTTGGCTTATGAATTTGTTTCACACTGCTCTTGGGCTTTATCCTATCTCTTGCTTTCTGAAAACCAGTGTGCTTGCTGCCTGAACAGCAGTCTTCCTCTGTTGCTCACTTTCCCCTTTCTTTTGAAGGTCTTCCCAAAGAAGGGTGGGAGGAAGCGTAAGTCCACTCAGCTTTAACATCAACACAATCGCAATTCACTTCTGTAGCTTAAGCCACAAGCCTCTTTAGCTCCATATACCTCTACAAGAGTACGGGAAATGAAAGAAAGGCTGAGGCGGGGAGGCAGGCTGATTTCCATGGAGAGTTATGACTGTCTTTGAAACTGTCTGTTGCCACAGCAGACCTGTGGGGCTGACGGCTGTGATATCTGCCAGGAGTAAAGAAATAAGATCTCTCCCTGGGGCTGGTAAGGATTCGGAATGAAGAAAACCCACCGATTTCCCACGTATTGGGAAAATTACATTGTGAGACTCCAACTGACGAAGATTAAAGCCTGCTAGAAGTGGCCTGAAGATGGGGTAGGGATAAATTTCTGAAAAACTAGAGGTTACATGTTGCATCTGAGTTCCTCTCTGGTGCTACTGTTGGGGAGGCAGAAGCACAGTAGCATGTGGGATTGCCTTGCAGAACTAATGCGTAGACCATTTGCTACAGATTCAACTTGTGCAGTCAATGCCAGGATCTCTGCGCAGAAGAGGGACTGAGTATTAGTATCTGAATATTATGTATGCAAGGTTAATGCAACAGAGGTAAGAATGTAGAGGAATAGGGAGAACAGTGAGCTGATGCATGCGTGATACTGAAATGGGTTGTGGACTGCTTACTCATTTTATTGCTTACCCAATCAAAATACTCGGAGAAGGAATTGGAAAAATTGCTGGTTTGTTTGTTTGAGAGACTCATGGTGTAGAATGTCTGATAAACTGGCCCAATATTGACTACTGAAAGAAATGTTTGAGGATTGTTTTTTAGTAAAATTCTTAAACTACAAAATCCTCTGAGCTCAAGGAAAAGGCGTACTGAAGCAAGATTAAGCATACAGAAGGATTTTTAATTTTATTAACTTCTGTGTCACCTATACATGCATCTGTCATGGTACTAACTTCAGAGAACTGATATTATTGTCGTCATCTTGGGGGAACCAGAAGACAGAACTCCCAGAGTCTATTTGTGTCTTGGTCACCCATTCGCTTGCTGTAACACTTGGCATCTCTCATAATATTTTCATTCCGCTGTGCTTCCAAAATGAAGAAACTAGTCTTGTTTTTGAAAGAGGTGTTGTGGTAGACTAATTCAGATTTGAGGAAAAGCCTGATCTGATTCCTATGGTAATAGCGTGGTTCATAAGTTGCTTTGCAGTCCTCAAGTAAGGAAAGTCTGTGATTCAACTTGACTTGCCTGTATTTCTGTAGTCTGTTTCCCTGGCTGAGAGGAACTTAGGAAAACTGGGAAGTAAACCTATTCTGGATAAATTTGACAGGTACTTTTACTTGTGTAAAGGGGGAGGAGGGGAGGGCGTTATTGATCCTGCCAAATCATTTGAGTCAAAGGTGGTAATTGTTACAATGAAATACTGAACAGCTAAGAATTGTTTGGAATTCCTTAATTTCAAAGTCTTCAGCTGCTTAGTCCTATGGAAAGCTCTAAAAAGCATCAGTCCTGTATTAAAGATAAAAAAACAACAACAACAACAAAAACCAAAAAAAAACCCCAAAAAAACCAACCGGGGGGGGGGGGTGAGAAAAAGCTATTGTCAATTAAAGTATTAATGAAAGATCCTGATTTTAATGGCTTTCATTCCTGTGTCCTGCAACTAGATGAATTCTATCTGATTGTAATTTTAAATATTGTAGAAGATGGCAATGACTGTCCTCAGAGAATGAAAAAGCAGAAAATTTAGGTTTCACGCTGGAGCTGTTTTATTTTTGTCTTCAAGGAAGCTGAATTGGCCTCTGCAAATAAAAGCAAACATTGTAGTGCGCTCATATCTGCTGTTGGCTCTTGCTTGTAACATCACTTCTGGACAAAGATGACTCTACAGCCTTAGCTACTGAGACCTCACAAATATGGCAGGCTGTTGTCAAGTTAAGTTGATGCTTTAAATTGCCTCTCTGCTTAGAGGCTTTCACGAGCCTAGCCAAAAAAAGAAAAAAAAAAAAAAAAAGGCAGCTCTGTTTAGAAGAGTTCAGAGTTTAGAAGCTAAACTCTTCTAAGTTCTGTTTTAAAGAAAGGTGGAAGGAAAAGGACATGGGAGGTGGGATGAAGGCAGGAATACAAGTTCCATGTTTGGGTGGTCTCTGGAAGTGGTGATGTCATCTGGCTTCCTCTGCCTGGGAACACAGCTCTGAGGATGCTGCTGCAGTAGAGTGTAGTGCCAGATTTTTTTCTTCTAGCTTGTGCCCCCTATTGATTTTGATGTCCAGGGACTGCAAGATCTTCCCCTCGAATCTGGATAAAATAACATGATCATCCAATGGGAGCTTAATTTCAGGCATGTTGATTTGGTCCTTGTTTGTCAACCTGTATTACTTCTGCATTTCACGTGATCAGAGTGCAGTCCCTGGGTAGCATCTCAGTACACCTTTTTCATTTGTCTTATTACTTGTTTTTTGTTCATTGTAATGCTTCTCTGTATTGGGCTGAGTTAAGACTCTAGCCTTTATGCAACATTGCTCCCATCTTGTTTCTGACAAATCAAGCCCTTGGAATATAACACTTGGCAGTCGTGTGGGTTGAATGCTGAAAAGTATAAGATCATATGCGGGCTGTAAATTACCACACTGCATCCAACCAAATAAATGTGAACTCTACTGTATATGCTGCAATACTGCAATGATATTGTTCTAGGGGTTCTGTCCTGTCTAGATGTGATAAACCCATGTCATTATGTTATGCAAAGGTGTACCTCTGAATTGTCTTTTATTTAATATTTGGAAGGAAAACAGATGATGTCTGGAAAATGAGCTTCCCTGGCAGAGCTTCTCTTGTATGCTCTGTTGTCAAATGTGTCATAATTGTTGATGAAAATACTAGCAATTTGCAAAGGTGCTATGTATTGGTAGGGGGATGGGTGGGCAGGAAAGAGCAATATGGCAGTTAATGGGATAGCGGACCTTGAGCCACTGTGACGATGAGGGAGTTAATTTGCCTTAGTTAAAACCAAAATAAACTACTGCTCTCAACTAGAACTGCAAAAGCCATACAGATTTGATTGCATTCTTCTCTAGCAATCTCTGTACAAACGGTAGATGCAGAACCCATGAAATTATATACTGGAGTTTTTGGTTTTGTGTGTAGTGGTGTTTTTAAAATAGCTTTGTGGTGATTGTTTTTCTATCAAATCCTTTTTTTTTTTTTTTTTTTAAACTGGAGAACTAAGTTTGTTTAAAAATAAAAAAGTGTAACTGGAAATGCATTCAGTGAGAGAAAAGTCTGTGAAGGTTAATATGTCTGATTTAGTTGGATTTTTTTTTTTCTTGTTGTTGAACTTACTGGAGGGATTGCAGTGAGGAGATGACAAACTGGTGACCAGGTTTACATTACTGTAGGACTTGTGATCCTGGGAACAACAGCTAACTCTCTACACCTTGCCTTCTGCTCCAGCACCATGGCTCTTTAAGAAGAGTGACTGTTAAATAGTCATTTGAAAAGTTGAGGGCAGCTTCACTTCCTTGGGACACTTTGTGAAAGGTGAAAAGATTTAGAGTTTTTCTTGCCTAGTGAAAATACAGGTTATTTACAACGAAGTGATGTTCTCTCAGTCCCTGGGGTTGTAATGAAGATTACTTTTACTTTTTTTTTGTGAAATCCTCTATTTTTTTTATTAATTTTTTTTTTTGTGCTTGGAAACTCAAATGTTGCAATTCCCTGGCTCTGTGGGACTGCAGGCTCTGTCTGTCTCTTTGCTCAGCCAGCTCTGGGACTGGACCGTTGCTGGCTGTTAGAGAGAAACCAGTCAGTTACAAGCTTAAGAAACAGATCCTTTAAAATGCACTTGGTTCAGCATGTCATAAAGAACCAGCTTAACTAATTGCATTTTAAACCACAGCAAGAGGAGCCAGAAGTCCAGCTTTGACAGATGTTCTCTGCTTTGTTTTGCTTCAGCAGCTCAGAGACCTTCAGGATGAGTCAGTTGCCCAGATGCAGGCATCCAGTGCTGCTATAGTATTCAAGACCCTGTACAGGACTAAGAGATATGATATAAGGGGGTCTCTCGGGGGTCTGTATTGGGACTGGTACTGTTAAATATCTTTCTTAATGACATAGACAGTGGGTTTGAGTGCATCCTCAGCAAGTTTGCAGGTGGCACCAAGCTGAGTGGTGCAGTTGATTCGCTTGAGGGAAGGGATACCACCCAGAGGGAGCTTGACAGGCTTGACAACTGGGCCCATGTGAACCTCATGAAGTTCAACAAGGCCAAGTGCAAGGTCCTGCCCCTGGATCAGGGCAATCATCAGTATGAGTACAGACTGGGTGATGACTGGATTGAGAGCAGCCCTGCAGAGAAGGACTTGGGGATACTGGTGGACGAAAAATGGGACATAAGCCGGCAATGTGTGCTCACAGCCCAGAAAGCCAACCGTATCCTGGGCTTCATAAAAAGAAGTGTGGCTGGCAGGTCAAGGGAGGTGATTCTGCCCCTCTACTCTACTCTGCTCTCATGAGATCCCACCTGCAGTACTGTGTCCAGCTCTGGGGCCCCCAGTACAAGAAAGATGTGGACCTGTTAGAGTGGGTCCAGAGGAGGGCTGTGAAAATGATCTGAGAGCTGGAACACCCCACCTATGAAGAAAGGCTGAGAGCACTTGGGTAATTCAGCCTGGAGGAGAGAAGGCTTCAGGGAAACCTTATTGTGGCCTTTCAATACTTAAAGAGGGGGCTTATAAGAAAGATGGAGAGAGACTTTTTACCAGGGCTTGTAGTGTGATAGGACAAGGGGCAATGGTTTTAAACTAAAAGAGGGTAGAATTATATTAGATATAAGGAAGAAATTATTTAGTATGAAGGTGGTGAGGTACTGGAACAGGTTGCCCAGAGAAGTTGTGGGTGCTCCATCCCTGGAAGTGTTCAAGGTCAGGTTGGATGGGGCTTTGAGCAACCTGTTCTAGTGAAAGATGTCCCAGCCTATGGCTGGGGCGTTGGAACTAGATGATCTTTAAGGTCCCTTTCAACCCAAACCATTCTATGATTTTATGTTATTACAACTTTTTTAATGAAATGCTGAGTTCCTCTTCCAGTAGCATAGGCTACATTTTGTTTCTAAATCTGTGAGCATAGATCTGATGCACTCTTTTCATCTTCTGTTTTGTAGCTTACCCTGCTCCCACAACACTGCTCAACTTTGCCTTTGTTCCTTCCATAGTGTTTCTAGCGGTACACCTGTTGTATCCATCTAAAAATGCAATTTAAACTCTTTATTCTGCTGTTTTGCTTGCTCTTTTGTATAACTGCATCAATAAAAGTCCTCTTCTAAAGAGCACTTTGCAAAGCATGTGTCTAGATTTGCAATGCAAAGTACAACTCCTTGTACAGGAGTCCTGTGATCATTTAATTCTCATGATGGCTGGCATACTATGTCTCCCACTAAAATTGTGGGATTGCTTTCTGCTCCCCAAGAGTTTGGGAGTTATAGTTGCTTTTGGATTTTGCTTTTTTTCTTCCCTCTCTGTGCATAGTTGCTCAGTAGTTTCTTCTGTAATTTTTATGACTGGCTCATGTAATACATCCTTGACAGCAACATTTACCAGAACAGATGAAAGACATTGTAACGAAAATAGTATTTTCTGGTAACAATGGCTGTCAATCCAAATATGTGTCTGCTTCAACTGTAAGCATACACATTCATGGATCCTACAGTGACCAAAGAGGAAACCTCTTTCCAGGCTGGGAAAGGTCTTCACGGGGCAGAAAAACTCTGCAGGTAACTTTTCATCCCAGGTCTGTCCATCACTGAAGACAGAAACAATAGAATAACCCTTGGAACACAACTTTGTAACACGGTTGCAGTCTGTCCTACCTGACCTACAGGAGTTTGATTTTATTTATTTATGTCTCTAGAAGATGATGCTTAATTTTGTAGCATGCTGAAATCTTAGGCTGTACTTTAATCCTGTGATTCTGAGACTGTATACTATGCAAGTTGATTTAGGTGTTAAAAAAGTTTTCTTTGACATCTATGCTTCTGAATGCCAAATACTTTGCCTTGATCCAGAAAACGCGAGGGGCCAAGAGATATTATTCTCATTGTAATGCACCTTGTCAAAACAAAAATTTCAGGGATAGGAAGAGAAAACTGCTCAGTTTCAAAGCACAGATGGAGCATCCCAGGACAGACCTGGGTTGTTTGGTCCCAGAGTGGAAACCCTTGTGGTCAGGGCTGAATTCTCCCACCTGTTCAGACAGCTTATGTATTTGGAACGATTTGTGAAACGGTAAGTCAGCTGAAGTGGGAGCTGCCTGTACCTAGTCAACAGAAGTACTGAGAGCAGGAATATGCCTCGAGTCAGTTTTGTTTTTCTTCTTTAAAATGCCTTATTTGAGACTCTGGGCAGAAGCATTCTGCATTTGGAAATCTGCATTTTCAAACCTTCTTTAGGAGATGCATATACTTATCCTTTTTTCCTTAATCTAGCAAGAACAGGTCTTAAGAATGAGGGGAGATGGGGTGGTGATTAGTGCCCTGTGCGATGGGCTGCTATGAGAGTGAGCAGAGCCAACCCTTCCTTCTGAAGCTGGCAGGTGTGCAAAAGAGGAAGAAAAAGGCATGAGGGCAGGCAGGCCAGGATGAGGGACCATGTGGTGCAGTGGTTATTTTTGGCTGAGAGGGATCCTGAGATTCAGCTTCTGATTTAAAACAAACAAACAACAAACACCACCAAAAACAAAACCCCAAACAAACCAAGAAAACTCCACACAGGTATTTTTATACATATTGTTGTCTTTGACAGGAGTGTTTGCTCTTTCAGGATGCTCTTTGGATGGGCTGAAATACTGTTTTGAAGCTGCTCAGGCAGAGGATGAAATGGAATGGGGGCGATCTTGTGTGTTTTGGGAAGTTCCTGAAAGCCCAAGGTTACTGTTCAGGACTGGAGGTGTGCTGTCAGTCTGGGCTGAGAAGTTCTGAAGAGGCCGGCAGAGGAGGAGTGTCTCTTCTGTGCATTGATTGGATATAAGTGCCTGATGACAGCTTGCTCTTGCAGCTTTGAGTTCAAAAGCTTGATGTCTTGAAACTTGAAGTCTTAAAACAGTGACAGAATAGAAGGGTCTCCATGGTTAGACAGCTGGTGAAGCACGGTTTTCAAGACTTGCCTTTATCAAAGTCCTGGGACTTTTTGTTTTTCTTGAAGGTCTCATTGTAAGTGCTAAGCTGCTGCAGCCTAGGAGAAAACTCAGCTGGCAGACGTCACCAGGGAGTTTCTTGCTGAATCCAGTAGCTCCTTTTGTGGGAGCTCATCATTTGCTGCTTTTCACTAGCACAGAGGATGCTGAAAGGTTTCTTTTTCTGGTGCTCTTGAGCTACTGAAGTCATTGGTTCATCAGTAACTAAGGAACAGAAGCGTTTACAGGAAAAGCTCCTAGAAGCTGGCAGTAGACTTTTATCTGAAAGAAAAGTTGTTTTGATCCCCTGTTTGTTTTTTCTGAAGGGTGAGGGATTTGTCCAGAGTGATCGAACTGCTGATGAAGTATCTTGTAAAATATGACTTGGGAAGCATAATTAATGTTATATCATCTGATCAGTCAAGCAGCCCTACAGAAGGGACAGAAAATAATGACTTTACCTCAAAGGGTTACTTAGTCTTGCATGTCAGATGACTACATTAAACTCGATACTGGGCAGCATAATATGGGAAGAGAATATGACAAATGCAGAAATCTGGGGGATGTCAGATGTCCTAAAGTATGATCTCATTTTATGATCTCTGGAAAAGGTATTGCTCAGGTGTCTTTAATGATACTTCTTTTCTACTATCTGTAGTAGAGACAGCACTGTAATTTTTGATGCGATTCCTCCTTTGACATAGCTTCAGTACTTAAAGGAGAGTAACTGGACTGTTAGAGATGCTGCCTATAATGGATTCAGATTAGCTCATTACACAGAAGTTGAACTAAGTAATAAAATCAGGTTAAAGCTCATCTCTTTGGCATCCTGCCATTCATATGCTTTCATATTTACTTCAAATTAGAAGTGGAGAAAAGTGATGACAAATTTCAGGGGGAAATAAGTTTGTTCTGTGAACAGCTAGCCCTGTTGCAGAGTTGTGCTGTGCTATAGCCTCTGTTTTTAAACTTCTGCTCCCAGAGGTGCTGTTGCGGCAAGCCGAAGTGTCTTGTCAGGTGGGAAAGTGCTTTCAGGAAAGTGACTGTATTTAAGCCCCACACAAATGAATTCATTTAAGTTTCAAATCTGGAAATCATTCTTTCTTGGGCAGGAGGAATCTCATCTCAATAAATGCAAGGTGCTATTGGGTCACAGCAAAGCTTTCTGGGGTAGCAGTGTTGTGCTCTGCCCCATTTGGGCTGTGAACTGAGGACAAAACTGTCTCATAAATTCAAGCTTATGTCCATGCTATGAATTGAATAAACCTGTTAGGTGGCCAGCTTAGCTTTCACTCTGTGTTGGCTTTTATTGATGCAGACCTATAGCTTATGCTGACATAACAGATAATTTAATAAGATCCATATTATACTGGAAAGAATGTCAAGTCAGAATGAGCATAAAGCTAGTAATGTGCAATCTTCACCTATCTTGGACTTAGTTGCTGTGCTGATCCTGAGCAGAATAGCCTTGAAATAATGTGTTGCATTGGACTTTTCAAAAAGGGCAGTAAAGTTTCAAAGTAACTCACTGGTGCTTCTGAGATAAAATGCCGTAAATGTAATCTGAACCCTCCTCCTACGAGGTAGATATGTCATCATTACTACCCGAGGGAAGAATACCAAGGCCATACTGAAGTGTGGTTCAATGCCAGGTTGCCTAGCTTTTGCTTTTGAAGACTAAGATTAGCATTTTGGAGGTCCCAGTGGTTGTAACATTACATATGAGCCTTTAGTGGCAAGTTGAAGTCTTGCTTATTATCCTGAAATGTTAAAAGCATGAAAAAGCTGTAAGTGTTCCCATTTAAAAACAGACTACGAAAGACATAAGAAATATAAATGCAAGGAGGAATTTCTTATTGTGTTGCATGTAAGACCTTTTATGTGGTGATGGGAGAAGAGAGAAGAAAATAACCCCAGGAGTCACTGGCTGCTTCTGAAGCTCTGAGAATTCTCCCTTCCACTCTGAATGATGCCATTTCATGGTGCATCTTGTCTGGCCTGAGCCCTCTGCAGGTTTATACTCTGTGTGCTCAGATTTCACTGTGTTAGAACAATGCTTTTGTAGCATCGATCACCTTGGATCTGTGTGGATGCCATTTTTGTCGTAGCAAGAATAGTTTCAAAGATGTTGAAAAGTGATTAAAATGCTTCCTTTTACAGTAGGTCTATGAATACAAATGATGGCTACAGAAAGAGACTTTTTTATAAAGGTGTTAAGGATTTGTAAGGAATTCTGTCTTCAGCCTGTTGAGTGAGCTAATTTATCACTAGAGATTAATTACACTTAATTATTTACATACACTGAAAGGCTTCCAGTCTCTGTGCTCTTGCCTGTCTTAATTTTTCTGCATCCATTTTATGCTCCTTAGGCTGCACCATTACTCACCTCCTTAATGTCCTTCATCCATTCTTGCCTTCTGACTCCTTCAACTTAACCAGTCAGCCATTTTTCCATCCTCTTCTCCTCCACTATCCTTCTGTGATATATTTTCACCACCGCAAAACTACTACTGTTTTTCCTCCCATGGTTGAGTATAACTGGGGAGAAAAAACGAAACAATACCAAAAATAAAAAAAATAAAAAAAAAACAAAAAACAAAAAAACCCCAACAAACAAACAAAAAAACCCCAAACAAACCCACAACTAAAATGCAAGGACCAGTGCTTTTAGCAACAAAAATATAGTCCTGAGTTTAATAAAGCTATTTGAACTTTTGCAATTTGCTCCAAATTTTGGGTACTGACCCAGGAACCTTGCCCTCGTATATGTGTGTTTAGTGCTTTGATGTTGCAGAAGGAATTAAATCACTTTCCAAGAAAATAAAGTATCTCTTATTTGAATAACTACTCACATTGTAAATCTGTGGCACTGTATAACTTGTGATTCTTGTTCACATGGGCCAAAATCTCTGGAAAATGGGGATTAGCATATATTAAAATCAAATTTAAGTCAATTTGTCTGATAACAACATATGGTATTTAGCTGAACCAGAGTAAACCGTTGTGTAGCGAGAGCAAATTATGTAGTCTTGGGATTTATATTTGATTGTCTTATTGCAACAGAACATAGGTAATAGAAAACTGTCTACCAAATCAGTCATCTCCACAAAAAGGCATGTCTAATTATTTTATTCTTATAGTTTGCTAATCTCCTTGTTAGAGTTGTCCTCTCACATTATGAGAAACCACTATAAGTAGAATGTTTGTGCTTTTTCATTAAATGGAGGGATAGAGGGTTGCTTTTTCCTAAGCTGTAATTACAGCTGGTTATTCCTGCATTCATGAAGGCAATAGATGAAAACTTGATTTAGAAGAAAGTACTTTAAGGCTTGCTGACTCCAAAAGAGCTAATTTTCTTAGTGCAAGCAGTTTTAGGATATTTTCAGGATGTTTTAAAAGGTAGAGTGTTGCTTCTAAATGAAACTCTGTACGCTTCTTTATCTTGTAATGATTTTAAAAGCTGAATTTGGATTAACTTGATGTGGTCATCTGCATGCATGATCAATAGTTACTTTTTGGGAAGATGTGTGACACTTAGTAGCTTCTGAAATTATTCTGAATCATAATTTCAGAGTTCATCCTGAGAATGTTCCTTCAAATTCATTTATTGAAGTGTTAACCTGGTGATGAGAGGGTGGTGAAACAGTCCTGTATGATTTCAATAACCACTCTTGTAAAATAAAGACCTTTTAAGCAATGCATAACCTGAAAGTTACTTTTTAAAGACTGCCTCAGAGAAACTTAGATTTGAAAGTTGTTCCCTCTCCCTGTACTCGTCATCCATCCTTATTCAACCTATGTGGATCTGTAGATGACATTTTAGTTTTAGAGTTACTGGTTATGTGTTTCTCTACACACACCTGTAGACCTAATTTAGGTGATGACATTTTCTTTCTCCTTCAGATATGTTGAGTGTAGATCACCACGCTACTGGTTTGTGTGTTTCCATATGCACATGGGTTTAAAATTCAGTAGGATGCATTCATTTTACACTAGGGACTTTAGCACAGACAGACTTTGGCAGCATTTATTGGCATAGATAAGATGATTTAAATCAGGCACACAAGGGTCGGAGTTTCAAACATCCACAGGCTTGTGCTTGTTTTGACTTTAGGGGAGCTGGCTAAATTCTTCTAAAATTTTGGCCATGAGGCCCTAGCTACAGTTATGTTGCATGCAAATATAAGCAGTTATTCTTGAAACACAACACAGCTATCTACTAAGCATTGTACTTCTCATCACATGTACAAGAGCATCTTTGTAATTAAATGTAGTGGCTTAATCCAGGCAGAAGTGTGATGTATATGGTGTTCTGGTTTTTTAAATACTTTTTTTTTTTTTTTTTTTTTTTTTTTTTTTTATCGGAAGGATACAAGAGAAGAGGACTTGAGAGGTCTGTAGTCCAAAAATGCCAGAAGTTCTACTTCTGTTCTTTTATACCAAGGTGATTGCACTGGTATCTAGATTTTAGTCACATTGGTTGTAGTGGACAGCATTCAGTTTGGCTTTCTGAAATGCAGTATAGGTTTAAAATGACTGCTTTGTTTTAAAACAGTCCTTCCCATGCCCTGGTTTCCTTCTAACCATCTGAAATGGGTTTAGAAGTACAAATGGAAAATAAAAATTAGCATTTGAAGCTGTGAGGGTAAACTTACAAGGATTATTCACCCTCATACTTCACTTAATAAACTGATGGACAGCTGGGATTAGATGAATTTTCCTCCGCTCAGTGTGTTGTACCATTAGGTTCATGCTGTTGATTGTATGTCTGAGATATCCATGCTGGGCCTTCCTCTGGAAAAAGAATGCTGAGTTAGCTGCATTATTGATCACTTACAGCCTGCTAATCCTGACATTTGTAATTCAGTTTATACAAATGTGGAGAGGGGAGAGAAGGACTGATGTCTCTTTACTTAAATGCAATGAGCGAGCTGGGCCTCTGTGAGCCAGATGGGGCGTCTGCTAGGGTTGAGTGAGCAGCCAGTGCTAAATTTTGCAGTTTAATAACACCTAATTTCTGTTGTGCTCAGACAGTTTGTACATGCTTTTCCCCTGCCCCCTCAGTACTTGGGGTAGCTGACGATGGAACCTGCAGCCTGTCGAACTGTGCAGAAAGGAGGTCCCTGTTCTGCGTTTTCAGGAAAAATATGCTGGATGCGGGGAAAAGCTGTTGTTCATGGAAGAAAACCTGAGCTGGAAAAGCTTTCATCCACCTTCTGGAAGAATGCTTGGGCAATATCTGCAGTGAATTAACTTGGTCTCATTTATGGCATAGCAGAAATACTGCTGTTGGAAAGAAAATCTCTCCTGAAAGGACTTGCTGCTGTCCCTGTCTTTTCATGATATAATAAATCACACAATTGGGGCATGTTCAAGAGAGCAAGGCTAGCTCAGTTTGGGTTTCAGTGAGGACACTGTAGTTTTTTGTGGATTTTTTTCAGTTCCTTGCGGTACAAATAGAAAGGGATTTCTTTGGTTGCAGTCAGGCAAATGCATAGTAGCATCTTGTACCCTTTAGGATAAGCAGCGCTGTTTTGGCTTGTGGCAGTCATTTTCACACCCACCTACTCAGGCTGCATGAAAAATACACAGTTTAAATCCCTGCAATGTCTGAGACTCATGATTTCTCTTTCAGAGTTCAGATGGGTCCCTCTCTGGGGTTATGCAGAAGTGGAAGGAGTATCAGCTCCAATGCCTGAAATACTTGTATGAGGCACCCCCCATTGCGGCAGGTAAGCCTGCTTGGTAGGGACAGGATGTATTAATATTTAAAACGTGTGATAACAGTAGCAAGGGAGTGATGACGGACTTGAAAATACTTCTTCAACTTACTTTCCAGTCCATTTCTTCTTTATCCCATTTGCTTCTGCCTGCTCTCTGTGGGACTCTTCCCTCTGCTGAGGAAGCATTTTATAGAACAATTTCATTGTAAAGATGTTAGTCTTTAGGTCCAGAGTGTTTTGCAGTGGCAAGTGGTGGCTGTAGCACATCAAAGCAGTATGCTAATGTAATACCCCTGAAACCTTTTTAGGGGTCAGGATTGAGAGAGCACACAGGTGTTAGGAAATCTGGGACCGTTCACACTGACCTAGCAGTTTGTGGGCCTAAAAGTTGGTATAAATTATTTTGAGCATTGTAAAATACTGAAATGGCTTTAAAAAAAAAAAAAAAAAGTGCTTTAGTGAAAATGAGAACGCAGCTTTTCTTAGCAGTTGAGCTGCTGTAATGTGCTGAGAGCAGCTGCGATGTGCCTGCATCATGATGTTTAGAGGACACTGGTGACTTCTCAATGCCGCTCACAACTGGACACAGTGCAGCCTCTCCTGTGCTTCAGTGCTTTTGTGACACACTAAGACAAATAAGATGGGTCTAAAGTTGTATCTGTGAAGAATTATTTCAAAACTGTTGATTTTCCTTCTCTTAACTGCATTATTTTGGCAGAGTGAGAGCAGTAGCTGATGACAACAGCGGCAGGGAAACATTCATCTCCCTCTGCTCCATTATCCTGTTGGGTGGTTGAGTGCTGCCCTCTAAATATGACAGTTTAATAAATCTGAAGTTGAAGTATTCCCATGTTGATTAAGCTGTAATGCAAACTTATGGTTGTGTGTGGATATTTCGTTGATGGATCTATATATTAGGCTAGACTTTCCAACTGCACAACTGTGAACCATTCTCAGGAATGATTATCTATAGTATTCATAGCAAAAATGATTTTAAATTAAACTGAGACACGTAACGGTGTAAAAGAGAAAAGATAGGAATTGGATCAGTATGGATTTACCTTTTTTGTACCTTGATTTAGTCAAAACCCCTAATCTGTTCTTCAGTTCCCCCCCGAAACAACAGTTTCGTGTTGTGTGGGGATAAACTCTTTTGGACAAATCTCATTTAACTCCACATCAAAGCTTAATTGTATAATGCTGTTACGGCTTAAATGCATGTGTCCATGTTTCCTTTTATCTTCTGCTCTTCAGTCTTTTCCTCCTTGCAGTGTTAGTCCATGGTAGTGGCATGACCCTCCCTTCCATCTCTCTGCAGAAGGCAAGTTCTGCAACAGAACATTTGACAATTATGCCTGCTGGCCAGATGGACTGCCCGGCACCTACGTGAATGTCAGCTGTCCCTGGTATCTCCCCTGGGCTAGCGCAGGTAAGAGCCTTTCCTTGTAGGCACAGCTTTAAACCAACCCCATTTGCCTTGCACAGTCTTGGCAAGGATAAAATTGGCTTAAATGGCTGTAAGTGTAGTCAGTTCTCTGCATCATAAAAGTAGGAATAGGGCTCAGTATGATACACTCTTTATCTCCATTTAGCAAGGTAAAATGAAAATGAGAGAAGAGACTGTTCTTAAGGGCTGTATTTAGTTTGGATTCTTGTGCTCTCATCTAGTTTTGCTTCTTGAATAGCGGTAACTATTAATAAAATAGTACTGTGGTGCTTGTTGAAGGCTATCTAACAATAATAATGGTGTAGTTTGAAAACTGAGATAAAAGTAGCAAAGCTGGATGGTAGGTCATCCCGTGGTAGATAAAGACAAAAAGGTCTAAAGTGAAAGTGTTTTGTGCTGCTTCCTGAGATAAACTTATTTCTCAGGATGCTGCCGGATGAAGGCATTGTCAGCGGTTGCAAAGACATTTTTTTCTCTGAAGGACTGAATGTCACCTTTAGATTTTACACAGTTATCTACATGTACACTTGATGGCACTTGAAGGCAATGTGTATTACATTGCTTCATCTAGTATGCTGTCTGAAACCAGTGACTTGTACAGCTTGTTCTTTGTGAAGACCTTTCTATGTTTTGAAGTCTAAATGAAACAGTTTATTAATGAGCTGCCTTGGTGTGGTGAATTGGCTTTGGCCCCTGTTAAGGGACAGAGGATACTGATTAATGAGGATGTATAAATCTGACTGGACGTAAAGATAGTTTAAGTGTGGGGTACATGTTGTGTTGGTACGAAGGGATTTCAGGAATGGGAAAGAAAAGGAATGGGATGGGGTGGTCAGAGGATACTTACATAATTGGATAATGTGGGACCTGGGCATGATGCAAATGGTATGGAATAAGGGGTGGAGATACTGGGTCTGGCTGGGATGGAGGTAACTTTCTTCACAGCAGCCCATATGGTGCTGTTCTTTGTATTTATGGCTAGAAGTGTTGATAATGCACCAGTAGTTTGGCTGTTGCTGAACACTGCTTGCACAGCATCAAAGCTCTTTCTAAGCCACGCCCTGCCCAAGGCCAGTAGGCTGGGGGTCTGCAGGAGGTTGGGACTAATGGTTACCTGTGCTGAGGTCCTTCTTTCCAAGAAGTGGCTGGACATCTGCCTGCTGATGGGAAGCAGTGAATAAATTCCTTGCTTTGCTTTGCTTTGCACATGCAACTTTTTCTTTCCTTATTAAACTGTCGTTATCTTGAAGGGGTGGTGGTGTGTGTGTGTGGAAATCCTCACACGAAAATCAAAATGTCATCACAACGCGTCCTTCTTGTCCCTTCACTGCTTTACAACGGCAAAAGATTCCCCACAATTATTCCCCTCTCTGGCAACGTCCAGTCCCAGTTTTGCCCATTACCTCTTGCAGTTACTGTCTTTATCTTGACTAACAAGCTTTTCCATCTTATTTTCTCCCCCGTCCTGCTGAGGAGGGGGAGTGGCTGGGTTGACGTTTGGCAGCCAGCCAAGGTCAACACATCGCATCCACTGTGGTATCTTCAGGGGCTGCAAGGAAGTCTTTGCTCTGGTGCCTGCAGCACCTCCTCCCCTCCATATTCTCTGACCTCAGTGCTCGCAGGGCTGTTTCTCACAATTTTTTTCTCACCCCTCACTGCCAGGCAGTGTTTGGCCCTTTCTTACGTACATTTTCCCTGAGGTGGCACCATCTTGGCTGAGGGGCTCAGCTGTGCCCTGCGGTGCATCTGTTGGAACCAGCTGTGTCCAGCATGGGGCAGCTCCAGTCTCCCCTCAGAGAGGCCGCCCTGCAGTCCCTGCTGCCAGCACCTAGACACAGATGCCCAGCACACTTGGTAACCTGCTGTAGCACTTAGCGGCTCTTACTGTTGAGTGGCAGAGATGCTTGGAAATGCAGAAATTTGGCGATGGTGTGTGTGGGGGGAAATGTCAGGTCGACTATTGCAACCATTTAACTTTTTGGTTACCTTTAAGCTTGTCGCAGAGGTGAGTCCCTAAAACAAAATTGCCGAATCTGGATTGCTATTTTCACTTTTAGCTTGGTGCATCTTTTATACTAGGGTTTCAAGGGAAGAGATGGGAAACAACATTATGGTGTACTTAGTGGTTAGGGACACCTGTGGTGTGTGGGGGAGAGATCTGGGCCACTCTTTCTGCCCTCGCGATCCAGGGTCCTGCTGCCACTTGCTTACCTCTTCTGCCTTGGCTGCTTTCCAAAGTGACCTGCATGCTGTGACAGTTTTATTCCTGTCTTGTTTGTGCTGAACATCTATGTTGGAGTGACTTCCCCACCACCCCCAGATGTATTGCTCTGTATTCTACCAGGTGAATATTATGCTACTGTGTTCATATTTCTAACTTCTGCACATCTTTTGCATTATCTCAACTGTCTTGGTAGTAACTGCCAATTTGATAAACTCTGAAGTTAAAATGTGGTTTGCTAATCCTCTTTGGATATTAACAAAGATGTTATGTTTTTAGAATGGGTAAACAAGCTTTTATAAATGTATGAAATTAATATTTACCTCATAATTAATTGACATAAAATCATTGGATGCTGCAGAATTTTTTCCAATAATGCTAATTTTCTGGGTATCTAAAACTCTTCACAGGATTAAACTTTTCCTCTAAACTTGTTTACTTGCAATCTTTAAGACCCTGGACACAGTTATTTGACTTCCAACTGCTCTTGAAACATCACTGCTGGAGAGAGCCAAGGTTTAACACAATACTGCAGATTAATAAATTATTGGAATGCGCAATATCTTTCATGCTTTTGGAAATAAGTTTTTTTAAAAAATTAATTATCCTGAAAACAGTGTTTGTTTCAGTGGGAAAAAAAAAAAAAAAAGAAGCAGCATTTTGTATAACCCCTTGCTAGGGAGGATTGCAAAAGTACTTCAGAAAGTCATTAAACCTTGTTGTGCATACTGTGCATATATCTCAATCTCTGTTTTATCAGTGAGGAATAAGAATGGAACAAGGAGGCCTTTCATTGTCTAATATAAAACAAGAAGTTTGTATCGGTGCCAGGTACGCAATTTAGGAGCCTGCATTACCATGACCTGATACTATTTCGTGACGTCTTGTGGAGTCATGTTCAAAGAGAATGCTAATGGGCTGCCACAATGAACAGGTAACATCTTTATAATGGAAGACCTAGAGCAATAGGAAATTGGACACCCTGTGATTTACAGTAATCACTAAAGTGTTCTTATTACTTGTTCTTGCTTAAGTCCCTACTTGGAACTTGAAATAGATTCTAGCACTGCAGGGCTTCTGTCTCTTCACCTGGTGAAAATGGAGGAAATGAAAAGATGAGAACTTGTTTGGGAAGTACCTTCAAAGCATGTTCAGTGAAGGTCATCATTAAGCATGAAGTGCTTCAGCCAAGCTTGCCCATTTAAGACTGCTGTTCAGTTGATTAGGAGTCAGGTTTTCAAGTGTGTAAGAAGTTTGCTGGGGGACTTCACACTATACCGCCAGAAGTCCCTTGGGGAATAAAGTGAAACACTTGAAACTGAATGCTGCTTATGATGGGGTACTGAAATGGAGCAAGCATTGAGCGCAAGTCTCTTTATGACCTGTCTATTTCCCTAAAAAGTGTGGGAGAGTTGGAAGCAGAGACAGGTGAGCCACGAGGCATATAGAAGCACTGATCATTCATGGATAGGGTTAGGAAAGCCAAAACCTACGCAGAATCTGACAAGTGATGTGAAGGGCAACAAAAAGGGTTTCTAAACAGATATGAGAGAAAATTTGGATCCACTGCTGAATGGGGCAGGAGGATCTTGTGACAAAGGATGGGGAAATGACTGAGGTACTCGCTGCCTTCTTCTCTGTAGCCTTTACTGGTAAAACTTGCCTTCAGCAATCCCAGGGCCCTGAGATCAGTGGTAAAGTCTGGAGCAAGGAAGAGTTTCCCTTCTTGGAGGAGGATCAGATTATGGAACACTTAAGTGGGACATACACAAGTCCATAGGACTTGGTGGGATGTACTAACAAGTGCTGAATGAGCGGGTTGATGCCATTGTGAGGCTACTCTTGATTATCTTTGAAAGGTCCTGGCAATTGAGGGAGATTCTTGAGGACTGGAAGAAAGCAGTTGTCACCACTATCTTCAAGAAGCGCAAGGAGGAGAATCTGGGAAACTATAGGTGATTGGCCTCACGTAAGTCCCCGGGAAGGTGATGGAGCACATAATCCTGGAAACTGTTTCCGAACACATAAAGGACAAGAAAGCGATTGGGAGTAGTCAGCATGGATTTATAAAGGTTGAAATCATGCTTGATAAACCAGATAGCCTGCTATGATGAGATGAGTAACTCAGCAGATAAGGGGAGAGCAGTGGATGTTGTTTATCTTTACTTTAGTAAGGCTTTTGACACTGTCTGCCATAACATCCTCATTGACAAACTGATGAAGTGTGGATTAGACAAATGAATAATGAGTTTAACTGAAAACTGGCTGACCTGCTGGGTATATAGGGTTGTGGTCAGCAGCACAAAGTCCAGTTGGAAATCAGTCCCTAGTGGTGTACCCCAGGGATTGGTAGTAGGGCCAATAATGTTTATCATCTTTATTAATGATCTGGATGATGGGACTGAGTTCACCTTCAGCAAGCTTGCAGACCATACAAAACTGCGAGGAGTGGCTGATACACCACATGATTGTGCTACCATTCAGAAGGACCTTGAGAGGCTCAAGAAATGGGCTGATAGGAATCCTGTGAAGTTCTGCAAAAGGAAATGCAAAGTCCTGCCCCTGGAGAGGAAGAGCTGCATGCACCAGTACTGACTGGCTGGAAGGCAGCTTTGCAGAAAAGGCCCTGGAGGTCCTGGTGGGCACCGAGTTCAGCAGGAGTAGCAATGTACCCTTGACGCAAAGAATACCAACAGCTTCCTGGGCTGCATTAGGAAGACCATCACTGGCAGCTTGAGGGGACGATCCTTCCCCTCTGCTTTGAGGGTGAGACACATCTGTAGTGCTTTGTCCAGTTCTGGGCTCTCCAGTATGAGGGACATATGGACATACTGCAGCAAGTCCAGCAAATGACCATGAAGATTATTAAGGGATGGGAGTGTCTGTCATACAAGATGAGGCTGAGAGAGCTGGTATTCTTCAGCCTGGAGAAGGGAAGACTCAGCGGGGATCTTGTCAGTGTGTATGGTCACAAACTGAAATACAGGAAATTTTCTTTAAACATAATTATTTTACTGTGAGGTTGGCCAGACATCTGGAACAGCTGACCCAGAGAGGTTTTGGAGTCTCTGTTCTTGAAGAAGATGGTCAAAGCTTGACTGGACGTGGACCTGAGCAACTTGCCCTAGTTCACCCTGCTCACAGCAGGGTTGCACTAGGAAATCTCCAGAGTCCCCTTCCAATCTTGGCTGTTTTTTGTGATTCTCTGTTTCTGTTAATTTTTTTAAGATGGTAAGTCTCAGTAACTAGTTGCTGTCACGTGTTACAAATTTCCATTGATGTCAGCGAGAATAGGAGATGGGGAAAAGAATTTGCATGGGAAAAGTTTGTAATGCTGGAGCATTCCTTGATCAGTTACAGGTTTTGCAAACCTTACGTTTTAACAGCTTTTATTCTTGTTTGTGTCCCGCTCTTCTTGTCCTAGGGGCTGTGAGTCTTGAGTCTGCCCTTCTGCAAATCTCAACCGCAGATGTAACTCAGCAGCTTGCCTATCAGAGTGGCAAGCCGAAAATGATACGACAAACTTTTTACCTGCTCAGCAGGTATGTGCTGTCACTAGTCCAACCCCACATGATGTTAGCAGTTTCTTTTCTCTACTGGCTGCCATAGAGGTGCTCACTGAGGTGTAACTTCTTGCTTCGTTAATGTGGCAGCTGCGGAATCACTGCCTGCATTGTGGGCATGGGTTCAGCTGTAACGCATTCTCTAGGGTCTTTGGGTTGCTCATTTATCTCAAGGTACAAGAGCAACTGTAAGGAGATGGGAATCTGTTCCCTGAAAAACTTAAGAATAAAATGTGTTCTCAGCGCTGTATGTCTATTCAGATTTGTGTGCCTACGGAGACTCAAGACCAGTCTTTCACAAGACAAATCCATGGAGGATGGGCCTGCAGGTCTTTTGTGCTAAGCAATGCATGCAGTTGCAAGGTTTTGTTTCACAGCATCACTCGCTTTGTGATGGCAATGTTCATCTTCTGCCCTTTTTGAAAGTGCTGCTTGCTAACGCCGCCTATAAAGTACAGCAGAGACAATCAATCCCATCCTGCTTGTGTGTCAGATTTCTTTAGAAATGCTGAGCCTGAGACTCTTTCTTGGTGTGTTACCTAGCATGTGTGTAAGCATCTCTGCCAAACTTGGTGCTGGCATGCTGTCTGCAGGGATGGACTCTCTGAAGGCTGGGAGTATGTCTGTGATAATTGGTTAGAAGAAAAATTGCACCATTAGACGAAGATTTTATGCTCAAAACCATGTATCCCTGTACTGCTACAGACTTGCTGTGTGACGGGCAAGTAAATTAAAACTGAATTTTTAGAGGAATTTTATAGCTCACACAGAAGTACTGGACATTGAGTTGTCAGTACCCTTTTGGGATGTGGCCCAAAGGCTGGTTTATTATGTTTCTTCAGTGGCACTTCACTGCTGCCTTTTTGCCATCTAATTGCTAAATAAACTCAGTATTTGTGTAGCTATGCAGCAAAATAGATTGGGAATTTCACCCAACTGAAATGTGTGTGGGGGTTCTTCATTCCTTTGAGTCTTCCCTCCCCCTGCCCCCCCCAGATCAGTTTCCTGACTGGTGTGATTGCAGCTGTATTAGTATTTATCTAATTCAAGATTATTGGTCATTATAGTATTGCCCTAACTCAACAAGAAATCGTGAAATAAGGATATTATAGGTATCTGGGTACTCAGTATCACACTGAAGCGAAAAGAACTGAGGTTTAAAGTAGCCTCTGCTTCGATGCAGGTTAAGCCATTGTCACTAGAATGAGAAATAGGTGGCTAATGTGTCTTACAGCACAGTGCAAGGATTTGGTATGATAGCAAATGAGGAGCCCAAGCACTGCTTGGCTGCAACTATGTGGTAGGAGTTCATAAAGTTAGCTGTGTCTCTCTAGTGCCATATAAAAGAGCTTTGTGCATGTGGTGGGGAAGCCCTTTGGGACAATGAGAAGCAGTGGCAATGGGGCAAACAGAAGGTAGAGGGGAATCAAATTTTGGTCAAACAAAGCATTCTGTTCGGGATTATGTAGGTAAAATTCATAAACTTTTCTCTTTGGGAAGACTTCTTGTGTTTCAAAGTGGTGTTTTGAAATGCTTTGAAAATATGAAGTGAAAATGTCTCAATTATCAAAACAAATGCATGCTTAATTTCTGCCATACCTTGCTTCCCCACCTTCCTCCCCCCGCCCCCCCAAAAAAAAAAAAAAAAAAAACACCACCAAAACAAAACAAAAACAACAACAACAAAAAAAACCAACAAAACCAAAAAACAAACCAAAGCTTTTGGTAAGATGAGATTGTATTTGTACTTCTAATAGCCTGCTTATACGTCTTTGAAACAGCAAACTACAGTAATTTCAAACCTGTATGGGCTATTTTGCTGCAGCTCTTTGTTTTGCTTCTATTTGTTCTTATGCAGCTCCCACCATTGGGCAGGTCTACATGGGGAGATGCTGAAGTAGCAGGAGGGAGGTTATGGCTAGAAGGATTTGTTCTGTGAAGTTTCCAGCACAGATTTTGGACCACAGCCAAAGCTTGTTGAAGGCAAATTTCACATACTTCTGGCTGCCTGAGTTGAAGCTTTTGTTCCCATATGTCTCTCGTGTCTTGGGCCAAACCTTGCCTTTAGTAAAAACCCAGAAAGCCTACTCAGTTTCTGGTAGCACTGAAGTTAACACCATGTAAACTCTGTACATTTTGCTATCCACATTGCAGTCAGTCAGATTACCATGAGTTATACTTGGGCAGCAGGTCTCTCAAAGTCCAATCGGTGCAGAAACCTCCAAGGGGAGCAGTATTCCTTTAAGGCATGGTGGGCACCTCACCTCACTGTCACTGGCTGTGTGCTTTTTCTTGTTACCTTCTTATAATTGAAGGCCAGCTGCCAATAACACCATGTGGATTTGGAAACCATGGAGCTGCACAATTCATCTTGCAATTATGCCTCCTCTGGGGTTCTGATATTTTATTGTTTAATAGCACTAAATCCTTTTTAATTAAAAAAAAACCTTCCAGGGGTACTAGTTTCAGACAGGAGTTATGTGACCAGTAGTCACATCAGTTGCTCCTATATGCACTGGGCTGCACAAAAGCTGGCTGCAAACTTGCATTAACACAGATGTGGCTGTTATTCAGATCTCCACTCAAAATCTTATGAACTCTTTGAATGCTTTTGTTTCAGCTTAGGACCTGTCTCTGGTTTTGAGGTGTCTGACACCTGAATTGGCTTGACTGCTGCTCTGTATCTGTATTGGTGTCTTGCTCTGACACCGTAATGAATTTTGAAGCAATCCCGATTGTCCTACTTGCTGTGACTGAGTTAGTTTGAGCAGTTTTGGGGTCTGTTTCTTTGGAGGAAACTAAACCAGAAGCTGTGCCCTAGGTGTGCATTGGATTCTCTTCAGTCCTGGATGGAGACACAAGACCTAATGATTTGTCTGTACTACTATGAAGTTTTCCAGTATGACCACACACGGGCCAGCGGAGGATTCCTGACCTACTAAGTTCTTGCTAAATCCTGACTGTTTCTTGTGCTAGGTAAAAGGCCAGGTGGCTTGCATGCCTTTAACTGCTGTTGACCTTAATGCTTTGTAATTCCCCATGCTCTCTAGATCCACCTTTCTCCTAGTTTGAAATCCTTTCCTTTGTTTAACTAATAACTTCCGTTGTCATTCATCTTTGCTTGAATCACTTGTCTCCTATAATTTACTTTCTATATTATCCTCTCTTTACTATGTTATGTGTTGTAATGGTGACACCTGCTCCTTTGTTCTCCCAGAAGACCAGGCAAAGTACAGCCTGGGGACCCCTGGAAACAATAGCGCTTTTCAGCCTGTGACGTGAAAGACCTGAAAATTCTCTCTGGTGGCAGAATAACCCAGCAGTAATATCAGATGATCTCTGATAGTAACCTTGAGGCTGCCTCTGGCTACTAGAGATGCAGTCAGAGTCTGATTAAATCTAATAAGTTGAAGGACACCGTGGAGATCTGGGACCACAGCTGTACTTTGCACAATAGTTCTGCCCCATCACAGAGATTGCATGAACCCAAGCTTCATGTGGGGGTGTGGTAATGCAGAGGCCAGGGACTGGGTTGCTGCTCCAGAGTACCTTTAGGTGCAAAGACACATCCAGGTCAGCTCTTTCCCATTTCCCCCTGTTATAACCTACATTTGAGACCCTTTTTCCAGCACTCCCTATTCCCTCTCTGGTGACAGAACTGCTTTTCCTCTTGTGTCTTAGGTAGGTGTGGGCTCTGCGTGAGGCTTTGGCTGGAAATGGGGCATTACCTCAGAACTGCCAAGTGCTGGGGGTTACCAGTCTGACCATGAAGATTTTATGCTTTTTTTTAAAAGCAATTTCTCTAGGGCTATGAGATACAGGCAAACCTTCTTGTAGTGCAGCAGTGACGATGGAAATGGTCTGCACAGTCCCCACCCTGCATTAGTGTCTGGCTTAGTCCTGGCTACTGTTTACATCATGAACTTGGCAAACCCTAGTACTTCCCTCCTGCATGGCGCCTTCCCCTCTCCAAAAGCTGTGATTATAGACTTACACAATTGTAATGACATCATGCACAGCAATACTGCAGATCCTATTCCCTGCTACACAAGCAGCAGAAACATAAACGTTGAAATGGGTTTTGTTTGGGATCTGAGAGATTCATCTGTGGTGGTTGTGCCCACCAAGGAGAATGGCTGAAAAAGGAAAGAGAACCTTGTCATGTTTGTCAAGGTGTTGCCACAAGTGCTTTGGGTCTGTGGCATGCCATATCGTGACCCAGGTGAGAGAGGATTACAAGTAGGCTTCTGCCTCGGCAGGGTTTTGGGGTCATTGACTGGTGGTGGGGGTGGCCCGTACCATAGTGCCCTCCCCGCAGCAGAGTGCTCCCAGGCTGGGCAGGCAGCAGTGTGGTGGGGAGCAGGCTGGTGGTAAGTACTGGTTTGGGGTCAGGGGAGTGATAGCACCAACGTCATCTATCTGTACCTGTAAGTCTTGCTCAAATGTTGTTCCACGAACATTGTGGTCCCGCTAGTTTCCTGGGCCCACCGTCTGTGGGACATTGGAAAAGCTTCTGCAGCCAACTTTTTCCTAAAAGTGATTCAGTGCCTTCCCTGCCCTCCCCGCCGTCAAATGTGGTTGTGAAGGGCTGATGTTCAAGCAGCTGCACTCCTGGGGCATCTGCTGGGCTGCAGGATTAAATCCACTGTCCTGGTCCTCTTTGCTTTCCCCAGGGTTGCCTGTGTTTGGGCACTGTTCAAACTTTGAGGGGGAGGGAGTATGGGGACAGAGTGCCATAGTGCCACAAGCAAAAAGCAGAAACAGAAAGAAGGTGCTTGCTTTTGTTTGTGAGACCTGCTAGGGGTAATGATGCTGGGGCTGTGAAATGCTACTGTCACCCGTGTGAGGCAGACCAAAGGAAACAATCTATGTTGCTTTCTAGAGGGGTCTGCAGAAAGCCCTACAGCTGAGGAAGCAGATGTTTGTGTGTGAGTTTTCCATCAGACAGTTTTGAAGCATATGCATGGCTGGAACATTTGGTTCAGGGGACCAGGTTAAACCTTGTCTGGTTTAATCTCTCTCATTTTTTGTTTAATCATCCAGTTTCATACTTTGAGATCTTCTTAAAACCAAGATAGTTAGCAGATGGCTATGTGAATGTATAGCTAAACTACCTGTTTGTCTTTTAACATGCAAGAAAATAAGTTTTACTTCAAATATTGGATACAGTGAAGATGTTTAGATATTTATTACATTTCTTCCTTTCTTTGCTCTAATAAAACCAAGTTTCCAGAAAGCTCTCCATAATGCTGGAAAGGGGTGTGACCTTTTTTCAGTGAAAAAGATGTTGCTTTGCATTTGCTAACCCATAAGCAATTCAAAGTTTATACTTCCTTGCACTAAAAGCTGTCTCAAGCTAATTGGCAATCTCAGTTTGCTTAAAAAAAAAAATAATAAACAAACCTAGTCTTTCAAGTTCACCTCTGCCTCTGTTTGTTAGTCTCCATCTGGTAGTATATCAGAGAACTCTAGAACATATGCTGCTCATCTCAAGGGTAGATATAGGGACTGTTGGAAGAAATAATTTTAAAAAATCATTAACAGATAGATATTATTAACATGTGTTTATTATGGGCCATGTGGTCATGCCATTCTCCATTTTATTAATTTTAGTTGTTTAAACAAAATAAATATATTTTTAAATAAATTGCTGGTTAACCTCAGGTTGAGGTACGTGCAACAGAGCAGTGGCTTATGAACTTTCAGCTGGGGTGAGATATGTGACTTCCTTTAGGGACAGTGAAAAGCTACATTCTCTGATTCCCCTTCTGCTGCAACCAAAACCTGGGCGTTCCTCATCAAATGTGTGATAGGAACAGAAACAGACCTTGCATGTGGCTGGGCACTGAAGTGCATATATGGTTGATGGGAGCAGCTGCATGTTGTTCATATGTCAGGTAGAGATCTGGTCACCTGAGGCCCTCTAGGAAGAATTTAGTTTTCTGCATTGCTGGACATAGCGTAAATCCTGGACAGCCTTACTGTAGGATATCAGCTTGCTGTGACTGCATCTGTGGGAGTTAGAGTAGTTGGCAGGACTGCATGTTTTCCACCAATTTTTCAGTTATAACTGCCTGATGTTTTTGTTTTGTTAAAATAATTCCTTGAGGTGTACTGTCAGGGATATCAAGGCACACCTCTGCAGAGATATAGCCGAGCCTCATTCTGCAACTGCTTGAGAAGTTGCCCCCAGCTGATCTGACTGTGAATAGGCCATTTAAGTGGGAAATAAACAGTTAACACCCAGCTGCAAGGAAGCTACTGGACTACCTCTGTGCCTTGCCCATGCTAGCAGGTAGCTTAGCTTCTAACAGGCATGTTTGAGCTCACCAGTTACCTTAAACTTCATCTATGCTCTCGTTACAGGTCTTGCATAACTGAAGTATATATTATCTACCCACTTTTGTTTGTTTGTGGTACCAGTATACTCTGTTAAATGGAGGGACCTCAAACCTTTCTTCATGTTACTTGCACTTAAGAGCTTGCAGTTTTTCACAGCAGTGGACAAAGAGTAAACTGAACTAATTAAGGGCCTGAATAAACATAGTGCTTGTGTGTGCTACGTAATTAAATGCTTTGCTGAAAACAGTTTATCTTTCTGGCTTACTTAAATGTTGCTAATTAGTATTGATCCCCCCCCTCCCGCCCCCCAAGTCCCAAAGATGGGATAAAACATGAATATCTGATCTTAAAACTGCATAGGTGGAGAGCAACTTGCTAGAAGAGCCATATGATCTACAGCCCACTACTTCCTCCCTTTTTCAGGAATCCCTGGCACTTTCACCTTTGGGTGATGGGAAGTGCTTCTCTTGCATCCAACCTATATGTATTCTCCCACATAACAAATACAATTCTGGTGCGATAGTGAGCTTAAAGGCTGCTTCTTTCTCCCAAGATCCTCAGTTGAATTTGTGTGAAGATACAACTCAATCTACTTGTATATCTGTAAAAGTAAATGCTTTATGTAAAGGCAAATCACAGTCTTTGCCTCTTGAAGTTATTAGCTCTGTGTTTGCTCTGTGTTTGAATTTTTTATAATGTTTTCATTTGACAGAGTAGTCGTGCAAAAATGTGGACTGACTTAAAAGGTGTCTGCATGTAAGTAGTCTAATTATAGAACATCCTCCCTTTCACACCGTTTTACAAATGCAGCTTTAACTTGAAAATGTGCTGACTTATACAATGGTTGCACTTGTTAATCATGTGCATGGTTTTATTTATTTTGCTGTATTTTCCTTTTCCACTTCTATGTTTTGCTGGTAACTTTCACCTTGAGAATTTTCTGTAATAGACTAGATTTTCCCTGAGAGACCCAGGTCTCTGCTGTGAATTTTGAAAGTATGTCTAATTCTCCTCAAACATGCTCCAAATGTTAACTATTAAGATTCCCATACATCACTTTAAATTTTCTTTGAGTAAGAGCAAAGTTTTTCCGGGGCAACGTGTTTATGAAAGAACCTGGGTACATGACTAGTTCAATGACAGTAATAATTATAGTGGTGGTTGGTGTCTGGCCAGACTCATCTGACCTTTCTGGAACTAATTTACTTTTTGACAATTGGAATGACCAGAAATGAATTAAGCAAGAAAAGGATCAAGTGCTCATCAGTGTATTTCCTCTGAAAGCAAAAAACTGGCTTCCACACGCAAAACCTGCCTGATAATTGTCCTGAAGCTTAATGAAGCAGGGCATCAACATTTTTCTTTAAACAGAGTGAAAGCATGGGTAAAAATGTGGAAAACATTGTGTTTTTGTGGCTGATGAATGACAGCGGGCCTCTCTAAGTTTTTAAAAAATGTGAGGTAGGATTGGCAGTGGATATTCAAGAAAAGGATTGCACCTTGGCAGGAAAAGAAAAGTTTAGGTCAAAAGGATTGTATGTCCATCCAAATACCTTTCAAGCAATGAATACAGAGCAGAAATGAAAATGGAATAGAAAACTTGGGGAAGATTACCAATAGAATGGTGTAAGAGTTCCTGATTTTTAGATCAGGGGTAGGTCCCAACTTTGGGATGGAGGGTAAGAATCAGAGATTTGTATAAAGGTTAGCTTTCTAACGTAAAGGTAAATCCAGACATAACTGCAGCTTTAGCGGCCTCTAGTCGTTATTGCCAAGAAAGATGGTGGTTTCCATAAGAGCACTTGGTGCTTTTTTTATTATTTGTAAGAGCTTGTATTTAGTAGCTTATGCATTTGCAGAACTTTGCTTGACTGAGATTCAACACAATAGAAGTCTGTTTGAAGGCTAATGTTTTTTGAGAACATTTTGTCAAAACCTTGTTCTGTATTTCAGCATGTGGATGAGGAAGATGGCTCCTGTGGTATTGGTGATATGCCTCTTGCTGCTCACGGGGATGGATTCCTTATGTGTGCTTCCTAGACTTCCTAGAGTTTGTACCTACAGTCTCCAGAGGCCACATGAGAGCGGAGCAGTGGTCCTTTCTCCTCAAATCTTGTGTGACTGTCAGGCCAGGTTTACTTTTGGCACACAGGCTGAGCAGGACTTCTTGTGCCCTTACCAGACACAGTAGGCTCCAGATCAGAGAGCAGAGGCACTTCATTGATTTCATCCCTCCTTGATGCTTGGCTCAGGCAGGAGGAGCTGCTGAGGTGCTATGAGGAGGGCTGAGGAATGGATCGTCGAGAAAGGAGGTGTGAGAGGCTGGAGTCAGGTTGCAATTTTGTTCAATTACAGTGTTTTTGGAGAAGGGCAAGTCGGAGTAGGAGCTGAGAGAGGAATAGGAAAGTGCAGGGTGAAGGGGAAGGGTCAGCAGTGGGTGGGTAGATCAGCAGCATAGAAGTAAGCATTGCAGCAACAGGGAGTGTTAGAGGAATAGAACTGAAGAGGGTAACCAAGGAGGGAATGCAAGTAGGGAGACAAAGAGAAATGGTGTGACAGTAGCTAAAAGGAGAGGGGCAAAGGAGGCAGAGAGAAGAGTAAGGGGTTAGGAGAGGAAGGCAGAGAAACATTATTGTTAGGGTGTATCCGCTACAGAGCTTGAAATTCAAAATTGGTATCCCCTTGTGTAGCAGAGAAATCCATTGGCAAAGCATGGGGATATGTTGATGTAGCCCAGGGCAGTGTCCTGAGCAGTAGAATCAAGGGCTGTATTTCTTCTTATACTTCAGCTAGATGGGTTTGGGGTTTTATTGCATAGTATTACTTCTTATCGTGTAAATGCAGCTTATATCTGTAATGCTAGGTCTGCAGAGAGTATAAGAGCGACGTCTGTAGGAAAGCCTTTACCAGTTGATACAATTTTTCTTACAGCTTCAGATGCTTTAGCTCATGTATACAGAGGTAATAAGCCTTTAACTAATGCCAGAGTGCACAGCTTGCTCAATAAAAATGTATGTCTTCACTCTTTGAAACGCAAGAGATGCTTCATTGTATTTGTTCTGCCTTGAAGTACCCACTTCCTTTACTTTCTGTAGATAGTGGGTAATACTTGTGGAATTATAGTTATCTCTAAATGAAGTTTGATGGTTTGGGTTCCTTTTTATGATATGTTTTGCAGTTGGCTGTGCTGAAAGCTTCCAGTTGTTTAGGATTTTTTCGTTTATCTTTATAACTGTCCTGTGAGAGATGATAAATTAGGATTATTGAATCATTGGTTCTTTATACCATTGTTTTTGAGGATAACTAAATACCACTAATTTCCCTTTTGCCAAAGTTTTAGCAGTTTGTTTGCAGCACCTGGCATTGGTTTTAGCCTGCATCTTCTGGAGCTTCTGGTTTTGCTCAGAAGTTGCATGAAACAACTGGTGTTTATTTGCACGTGTACTTCCCTCCCCTCCTAGCTATGCATATTTAACATACTAGTTATCTGTTGGTTTTTCTCAAAGTTGTTTTTCCTTGCCTTAGCTCAGGAAACATTATCCTAATGATTTGCCTAGTTGTTTCCTTTTCTTTTAGCTTGTTTTTCTTTCACTGTCTGTGTTTTGTTTGTTTATTTGAGGTTGTTTTTGCTTATTTTTATAAGTCGGGCGTAGTAAAATAGATCCCTTGGGGATCTATTTTGGGCATGGGCGTAGTAAAATAGATCCCTGGGGCACGGGCGTAGTAAAATAGATCCCTTCCTCTGCCCTGGAAAGACTTTAGTTGTGTCCTTTGCAGCCTTTTAAGAAAACTTTTTATTGTGTAATTTTTTGCTTCATTTTAACATCCTCTAATGAGATGTCTTCTATTAATTACATTAACTAACCGATCCAATAACCTTAAAACACAAAGCCTCTTAGCACCGTTTTTACAAGTTTATTATGCATTATAGTTCCAATCACGTTTGTTGCAATAAATTTATTCCAACCCACTTTTATTTATTCTGAATAAAACTTTTAATATTGCTTTTTGGTATCTTACCAAATCTTCACAAAGCTGTACCATTATCATAAATACTTGTTTTTCATAAACAACCTTCTTTTATTACATTAAATCACATATCTTTTTATAGTTCATAAACACTCTCTATTAAACCTAATGCACACATACATGTGTGCATTTTTATGAGTTGTCTTTGAAAATATATTTCAAAAAGTTATGTTAGGTTTCAGTGTGGTCTAGCATAGTTAATGCAGCTCTTTCTCAGTACAAGTTACTCAGCTGAAATGCTTGGAGAGTATAGCTCCTTTTAGGGTAATACTCTGTGTTAAAAACAGTATTGTTTTTCAGGAAGATATTTTAGTTTTTATGAGATACTAACTCCTACCCAGCGATGTATAAGGTTACAACTTAACGAATTCTTTATGATTTGGCATGGTCTACTTAGCTCACACAACCTTTATTGGCCACCATTACGTAAGTAGTTTTTAATTATGAAGCTAAATTCTATCATTTTTCCACAGATCTCTTATTCCTTCACTATGCAGAATGGATCTGCTTGTGACATATGTAGTAGAGGGGGCTCTTCTCTGCAGGATCATTGCCTCCTTAACAGTGGGAGTTTGTATTGAGTGAGGCAAGATATTGCAGAGCTGGAAAGGATGATGTCTGCACTAGGAGAACTGAATGCCCATGCAGAACAAATTCGGTGGCTGCATAATTTTTTTTGTTGTATAAATCTGGCTTTACTATGTGACTGGAATATGCTTTTTATTTTTTAGATCATCTGTGTACACATATGAGATAATAGCACTTAGTGTTCATTGGGGAGGTGAATTGGTGGTCTTTGAGTGGACCATACAAATAAGAAAATACTGTATTTGGTATGACTTGATTCAGTATGCTTAAATATAACTTGACATCTCACAGTGGTAAGGATGAATAATTTCCCTTTAAATGATCTCCCTCTATTCTGTATCCCGAATAAAACAGTGGATTCTGTTGGAAAAAACGTATGACTATGTATGTAGAAACAGTTTTATTGGGTGGAACTAAAACCCACGTAAGTAGCTTTAGCTTAACGCTTCCTAATTCTTGAATGTTTAGTTTTATTGTGTTAATTTAATTCCAAAATGAATATTTTAAATAAGAATTTATATGCAGGTGGTATCCCTTGGGTCATGTCAAACAGTATCATCTCTGTATGCAGAGTCTCTGACTTTCTGCTTTTGATAGCACAGCACGGGGTTCAGGCACTGAGGATTTCCAGGGCATGCAGGGTGGGCCTGTGCAGCCTGTGGCATAGCCTGTGGCATGGCCTGTGCTCGCTTCATTGGATCTCCTCTTGCACCATGTAAAGGTAACTGTTAGGTCTGTGTAAGCTCATATTCATCTCTTGGTAGGAGTGTGGATGCATGACTCTTTCTCTTGTCACTCTTCTTTGCGGTTCTTTGGGTTTTTTTTTTTTGTTTTGTTTTGTTTTTTTTTTAATTGGAAGAGGCTGGAGGGATTCTTGGATCCTTCAAGCTAGGAGCTAGTGATGGGGAAAATTCACAGTAGGGATGTTCAGATCTGTTTCCCCGCCTCTCACCCAAACCACGGAACGTAACTGAAAATTATTCTCTGCCTGCTACAAGAACTTGAAGTGACCACCAGCCTTTCTGCCTTCAAGGCAAAATGCAAAGCGTAGCTGGTTTTCAATTTTTTTTTATCATTACTAAAGCAAAGGAGTTGGGATGACTAATATTCTATGAAGTAGGAGGAATAGTGGGAAGGGATACTAAATAAAGTACTCATAGTTAAACTGCCTGTTGAGGTAATATAATTTCGGATGATGTGGCAGTGAGCCCAGCATAAATGCGCATTTTGATAAATGTGATTCTTGGACAGTAGTGCAGGCTGGAGCTCCTCCTGCTCCCCAGAGGCTTTGTGATCAGGCTGCTCCGTAGTGTCGTATTTCCAGCTGCATGCTCACGGGCAAGTGCACGAGTCCTGGGTTGAGGATGTCTTCACTGTGAGCAGCACCAGGATTGGAACTGAGTGACACTTACACAGCAGCTTTTACAGCTAAGAGCGGCTCCTTTCAGGAGAGCAGTGCCCAGGTCACACCAAATGATAGCTGAACAGAGCTGCTGATGGGGGTGCAACCTCCTAAATTCTGATAAATTGTTGTCCCCATCAAAGGGCAAGTTGCGAATTTCAGGAACGAACCAGTCTGCTTTGAAGACTGTCGTGATGCTCTCATACTAGAGAGTCTCTGTTTTATGGAGAAAATTGTTACCTTTTCCAAAACGTTTGCCCTGCTGGAAATAAGAGAATAGGTATTAATAGAGGTCTGTAATACTTGACACCCAGCAGCCAGACAAAACTGCAGTCTCTCGTGTTCTTTTTCTCATTCTCTCATCTCTTTGCCTGAATAGAATTGATTGGATAGGACATGCTGTAATTTGTTTTTACAATGAATAATGTTCTAGTTTATCCTCAGGGACAGTTGGGTGAGTAATCTCACACTGACCTTGACACTGTGATGTTGTAAAATGCAGATCAGGTTGGTTGTTTTAAGCACAGAAATCATTTAATTTGGTTTTATTTCTAGTAAAAGGTGGGGGGGTGGCTAATAAGGAAACGTTTGTGAGCCTCCTGCCCATGTGATAATATATTTTCTCCGTATATAAAAGTATTTAGCTAGTTGTAGTATTTGATTTGATTTACAGGCTTATCAGAGAACTAGATATATGTTATTAACTTCAGTGCGAACTCTTGGGCTCTCCTCTCTGTCTTTTATCACTTTACAGAGACTGAGTTCTGGGCATCAATTCGTGTTTTAACAGTGTGATTGACACTGTTCAAATAAACTGGCGTCATTAAGCTGCTGTTCCAAAGGTTGTGCAACTTTTTGAGTGAATGCATTTAGCTTACAGGTTAAATAAAATCAGATTCCCGATGCACTGGCTGTAGATTTTACTATTTTTTTTGTTTGTTTGTTTGCAGAGGATGATAGCCCATTCTAGAACGTAATAAATAGTGTGATTTGAAACATTGACTATGTGGTAACAAAAAGCATTACAAGATAGGAAAAGGGTACTGTAGGATAGCAAGAAGGCAGCAACCACTCGAACCTTCAAAAAAGATTGTTCATCATGCTGGTCTATTAGAACTGAAGCTGATCGTTGCATGTTTGGTATTTGCATTGCACTAAAGGTAAGAGTCACTCTGCAGAATTCAGGCATGGACAAATGTGAATCACCTCTGACTAAACCACCTGCAAGCAAGAAGCTGAAATTGCCCAGCAGTTGAGGGGGAAGCTGTGTGTGTGCCTTCCTTCTGTCATGGCACACAGGCAACCTCGAAGCATGTCATTGTTAGTTTGTCTCCGTGTGTATTAATAACTGAATTGTTTTCAGCAATGGCTTCATATGAAAGCTGAAGGAAATGAGATTCCTGGGTGAGCTTTGGATCAGGCCCCTGGCAAAGAGAGAATGTGTATGAATACTATCCCTTTATCCATTTTAGGAGGTTGAAGATCTCTGCCATCCTGAGCCATGACCAGCTGTGAAGAGAGGGAGTCATGAAAAGTTCATGTGAAAAAATTGTTTTAAGAACATTTGTAGGTAGCTTTAATGCAAACCACATGCTTTCCTCTGACCAGTGAGAATGGTAAGATGCTTGCAGTGCTTGAATCAAGACGTCCCTGATTAAAAGCCAGTGGATCTCTTTGAAATTAGTTGGAACTGCTTTCACTAAGCAAAGATGAGAATTTAGCTTGTATATGAAACAAAAAAGATCTAAAGTCTCCACTTTAGGTTTTTATCAGTTATTTTGGAGACACACCAGGGCAGAGTTTCTGGCGTTGAGACTGTTCTCCATCCCTCACTTCAATGAGGCAAGAACAGGGAAGAGCGTTCAGTTACGGTAACATCTCTTCTGAGCTGTCAGTCATTAACAGCCTTTTCCTTGTGTTTGGGCGGTAGCAGGTGGCTGCCTGTGATGTAGCCTGTTGCCCAGAGGATGAGAAGACAGAGGCTGTTTGCCTTGTGCTTCTAGGAAAGAGAGAAACCGGGAATGGCTACAGGGTGATGTGGTTCAGGAGGGGTCTGCTCCAAAGGCACATCCTGCAGCCGCTGTGCTGCTGCCGTGAAGGTGGGGGCTCATGGGACTGTGGCTCTGGGCCTCCTTTTTGGGGGGCTTCTGCGGCCGATCACACAGCTTGCAAAGACGTCAGCACCCCTGGGCTGGATTTGCCTCACAGGTCTGGCACGGTCCTGGTGTTGGATGTGCCTAGCTGCAGGTGATGAAGGGTCTCTTGTGTAGTGCGTATCCATCACCGAGCCCTTCACAGCCCCTACAGTAAACCTCTGCTGATGTTGTGTGGGTTCTGTGGTGGTTGATACATAACTGAAAATGATCTATTTCCACAACAGTAAGACTTGTTTTTGCATTCCTGAGAGTAACTGACTGACTGCAGTACATCAGCCCTGTGCTCTCTTCATGTCATAGTTTGTCTGGTCTCTCAACTCTTTCGTGAGCATCTCTCTGTGTATCAGCCAGACTGCCTTAAAGTCTGAGTTTTCTTTTTTAACTTTTTCTCTCTGATAAGCATTTTGGCTAATAACTGATTCCATAGACCAGACGTATGTGCTCTCACACTCTCATACACAGTCTCATCTATTTGGATTTTTGGTTTGATTAATTCTTTTACTTCTTAAGGCTCTTCCTGGATACAGGCAGCCTAGTTGGTCTTTATTTGCCGGTGGGTCCTGCATTGACCACCACTGTTTTTGCAAGCAGTGAGGCTATGACAACCTGACACAGCTGGCTTGTGGCTACGTAGAGGTCCATAAGAGCTGTCAGCGCAGTTTGAGTGTTTGTGACTCCTAGATGTGGCAGGAACTCTCCTTTCCAGTATAATAGGGTAACATTCATTTTTCTTCATATCTAAATTAATTGCCTTGTCTTTCTGTCTGATGGCAAATTTCATGTTTCCTCTACTGTAAATGCTTCCCTTCTCTAATGTATGCCAGGCTTCAGCATACAACAGATTTTCCTCCTCATTATTTGAAAAGAAGTGTTATCAATAAAATGAAAATTAAAATGTGTCATGATGATTTGGAGAGAAAATAAATACACTGAGGCTAAGCTTTCATCCCAATTAGACCTTGACAGTAAGAAATACTGGGGGAAAAAAATTCAGAGTTTCAGAGAATGTGAAATAATGTGGGTTTTTTGTTTGTTGGGTTTTTTTGTTTATGTGTTTTTTTTGTGTTTAAATCGATTCTCCTTTAGCAAGTTTTTCTTTCAGGAATATAGTGGAATTTCTTTTTGTGTGAGGTTGTTTCTCATAATATTTTTGTCTTGTAATACTTCTTGGTTACAGTTCATGCAATGGCAGTCAGACTGAATTTCTGAGTCCTGTGACCCTCTGGACTTCAACCCCCTGGATTTCACCTTCATTGGCTTCTTTTATATAATATTTACTGATTCCTAGAGCTGCCTTTGCATAGGTGTTTTGAATGGCTTACTTCAGTTTGCTGTCCATTAATCTTGAGGAGGGCAGGGAAAACTGATGCTTTCCTACTTGCTGCCTTCATCAGGTGTGCGATCCTTAACACTGTAGCAACGTCCTGGCCAAAGGAAGTGTTTGGCACTGGCAGTAGGTGATGAGAGCAGGTGACAAAATATTCATAGCAGTTAATGGATATGAATGTATATGTTGCATGCGCTGACCTAATCTCTCCTGTTTTTGTGTAAACATATGCAAACAGATATCCTTAATAGCAAGGAAAAACCTCCACCAGGCATAACTTAATTTTTATATCATCTTTATATTATCTCATACTGGTATATTCAGTACACCAATTACAAAAGCAAATAGACTATGCCTACCAAAACCATTATCAGTTGCCATTTAGCATACTCATTAGAAATGGCTTATTAGAATATGAGTGTCTATATTATTTTTTTAAAACATCATTCTTCATTTAGAGTACCTACTACTAGTCTACCACTGACAATTATCAAACAAATTACTAGTTGCCAACTAATACGCAAATAGCCTACTGGGTTGTTATAATTTCAAATAAGTTTTAATATTTTCCTATTGAACAGAAATGTTGAGCTCTAATGAGTTCTAGTTTGCAGTAAAGAGGGAGCTGACAACAGGATGAGGTTGCAGCAGGCAAGGCTGGGTTCGAGCAAAAGCTGTAATTGAGAGGTATTTTTATATTCGTGTAGAACGGAATCCTCCTAACTCGACTTCTCATGCCTCAAAAGGTTATAGGTGTCTATTTCCGAACATTGCCTCGGTAGAAGCTAACTCTGTTTGAGGGACTGACCCAGGTTTTTGAGGGGTAGCTTCATGACATAAATAGGTCAGTTTGCTGGGTCAGAAATGTGATTAGTAAGAAACTTCATTTGCAAAGCAGCCAACATTGTTACTCTAGCTATGCTCTGATACAGGGGCACCTCCAGGTTGCTTATGTACAGCTGTAAAAGTTGTTAGGCTTCCCCAATACTCCAGACGCAAGAGAGGGGGTTTCTTTTGGTACCCTCTGGTTGAGTGCTCCTTCCCCTTTGTACTTTTATTTGATTCTTCAGTCTGATGTAATTTTATTATGAGCCATTTCATTGTACCTGCTTTTACAAGATCAAGCCGCTAACTGCTTCGGAAAGGCGTTTTATTTATTGTTGGTTTTGTCACTCAAACATGCAGACAGAAGGAATAAAAAGAGTACATGGGTAGTTTAGGCAAAGATTTACAGCTTCATTTTGTAGCACAGGTGTTTGTATAAGCATTTACATTTTGGGGAGCTTGTGTTAGCATACCTATTCTGAGGTTTCTTTGTCTTTGGGTCTGCATGATCTCAGAAAAGAAAAAGCACATTTACTCTTTGTGCATCTTCTTTTCCCTGTGAATTTTCTAGCTGAGGCTTAACGTTTCCAAAATTTGTGTCTTAAAATCTAATATTTCAGTGAGGTGGAATTTATGTGTATTGTAAAATCCACACAAAGATGGCAGCAACTATTTCAGACTGTTGCTGCTGCTGGATGGTTAGCAGTTGTCCTGGAGTATGCGCCGTCTGATCCCTTTGCAGCTGTGTCCTCCTAAGCTGCTCCCTGGCCCTGCGGATGAGCAGTAGCAGCGTCTGCTGCAGGTGGGATGCGGGCGAAGCACTCCCCCAGCAATGCTGCGGCTTCCCCCTCCAGCCAGAAGAGTGATTGGTAAGGAACAAAGGTTGCACTGAGCTTCAGACCACTTTGCGCACCTTGCCCCACGAACAGGCTCTCCTCCCGTTAACCCTGTGGGTCGTTTTGCTTCTGGCAGTGCTGCATGGGCAGGTGTACCGGTTTTGCACACCGGAGGGGACGTGGCTGCTGAAGGAGAATTCAACCCTGCCCTGGAGGAACCTGTCTGAGTGTGAGGCCTCTGACCAGGTAAGAGTTTCCATCTGTTGCTACTGTTGTTGTTTAGGACAAAACAGAATGGAGGAAAAGCATAGTCATTGACGCCCACGTGTTTTTGTCCTGTCAAAGTCATCTTTACCAACTTATCCTGGGTGCCTCACTTCAGTGAGCCTAATGGTAAGGGACGTCAGGTCTCTCCCCTTCAACAAAGGGAATGTGGAGGGTAGATGAGAGGAGGTTTAAATGTATGTGAGAGCACTAAGGGAAGTGAACCAGGTGGTCCCAGCTGCAGTGCGGTGCAGGGGGCTAAACTGCAGCCCACTCAAACTGGAGGAGTGACTGACCTAATGTTATTCCTTTTCCCTTTTCTTCCATTGGCATGTTGTTACAATAAAGTGTCTGTTTATTCTCTCTGTCTTGTTAGCAGCTGTTAAGGTGATTAAGATGAACTGAACTGAAGGATATTTGCTTTTTACCTTTGGGCAGGGGGCAGTCCCTGCTTTTTGTTTGTTTGTTTTTTTGTTTTTTTCTTTTTACCTTAATTTGCTGTGGGCGATGGAATTAGGCTTGTCAATGTTATTTTCTTGCCCTGGTGCTTTATACTCTGCAGGGAGCTGAGACACCTGGCACCAAATGAAGGAGAGCGTAGGGATTTGCAGGGGATTTTTGTCAGCCATTGGCGTCAGCTAGCGCACCGTGTGCGTTCCCATGACACGTGATACCATTACTGCTGTGAGCCTCCAAGGGCGATGCTTTTATTCGCATAAATTGACTGCACTCTCTCTGTCCCAGGCTACTGGGAACTAGTACATACCTAGCGAAAACAGTTCAAGGATATGAAATTCCCAAGTGCTGCAGGATCTGTGTCCTCTGGTGTTCCCGTTGCTCAGTGCCTCATTCTTCAGAAGGAATAAATGGCTGCAGACTAGAAGGAGATGGGAAAAGAGATAGTTTCTCATTCCCCAAATATGTTAAATTCAATTTTTTCCTTTAATTTGCAGCCTTATTCCTTGTCCCTTCCATGTTCTGGGGTATCCCAGCAGAGCATGTTATCTTAATGCAAAGTGTAAGCCTGGTCATTTGACTTTTCCGTGTTTGCCACTATGGTTTCTTACAGAGCTGTGCTGGGACATGCCAAGGAGAGAGATACCTAATGGTAACACTTGGTCATTTAGCACCTGCCTTCAAGTTTCCATGAACTGATCTGGATTCTGAAACCCAGCGTACATGGTGTCACTCCCTGAAATGTGAACAGCCATGTTTGGTTTTCCAGCTAATGTATATAGAGCCCCATAACAACCTACTTTGTTTTATGCATCTTGTATATGAGAACAACAGGTTGTTTTGATGTTTGCTGTGTATTATGTTACAACTGTTGCTAAAACAAAATCTGAAGGGTTTGTGAGTGAATCCTTATTAAATGACATTGTTTACTTAAGTGTGCCATGTGGTTTTGATCTGCATAGATGTTTTAAATTGTCATGTCTCAATAGTTTGCTTGAGCTTTGATACTGAAGAGATTTTTCTTTTCTCTTCGTAAGGCAGCTCTCATATCATTCCCTTTAAAACATTAACCTAGCAAATCCCTGAGGAACAGCCTGTATGTTCACCTTAAATCCTCCTGGCTGTGCAAAGTACATCTGAATAGCTGTACTTATTTCTGAAGTACAACGAATGTATTCCTTTGTACAGCACAGGTCTCAGGAGTCAACTGCAGAATTAGCAGCTTGAGGAAGGGAAGTAAAATGCCTGAGTCTATTTAGACAAAGATAGGTGCTTAGAAATGAACCAGAATAGAGAATATGAATGTGCCTTAGAGGCCGAGCAATAAGCCTGTGTTGTGATTCAGACCTGCCTGTAGCTTTTAAAATACTTCTCTTCTCCCTAAAGATTTTGGCCAGCACTTTCAAGCAAGGGTCTTGGTGGTCGTGTCTTCAACAGTGAATCTGAAGAGAGTCACAGCCCAGGACTGTCAGGGGGGTGTGAGCATCCCTGCTGCTCTGGCCCACATCGGGTCACTCCCTCCCAGGCAGTGCTGTACTGCCTAGGTCATGAGATGGTGTTGGGCTATGGTTTGTTACCAGGAGGTTGCATAGTTGAGGCTGAAGAGAAACTATTTGGGGGCAGAAGAGAGTTTAGTTATATGAATGCAAGGCATGCTTTACCTCAGAGTCAGCGAATGGGACTGGCTCGTTTTATTTCTAAGTATAGATGTAGCCAAAGGACCCCCCTCGTTACAGCAGTAAGGAGACTTGCTTTAAGTGTTCAAGTCTGAAAACATCAGCTTTGCCATTTTTACTGCAGGGTCGTGTTGTGTCTGTGCTTCCTGTGCCATCTGTTTTAAGACTTGCTTGTCTGGTAATTCATGCCTCTCCAACTTTATTACGAAATAATGTCACATTATCTATTTTCTAGCCTGGCTGCAAAACCCCACTGTTTGAGTGAACACCTGGGAGCAGCTGGGGAATTAAGATTAAATTTTTATTTCTTTAGAGCATATGGAAAGTGGAAGACTGAATTGATATGTGCATTTAAACTTGAAAGTAGGAGAATGACTTCTTGTTATCATTAAGAAAAGTTAGGAAGCAGCTGGGAGAAAAGAACTGAAGCCCATGAGCTCTGTCTTTTCCCCCCCTTCCTTCCCCCCCCCCCCCCCCCCTTCCTGTTCTCCTTTATATGCTCTCAGGATGCACCAGAAGAACAGCTCCTGAATTTGTCCGTCATATACACCATTGGATATGCTCTTTCCTTCTCTGCCCTTGTAATAGCAACTGCCATTCTTCTTGGATTCAGGTAACTAATGAAGCTCTGAAGAGAGTGGAGAAAAAAAATGTTATGTTTTTCTATATGAAAGTATCAGTCTTTGACAGAAACATTTGATTCCCCCCCCCCCCTTTCTTCCATCACCTCATTATTTCTCTGTCTTATGTCACTTCTGTGTTCCTTCCTGCAACCATTTCTTCTCAAAATTAAAGTAAATTTCCTAAATTTTTGCAGTGTTACTTGTATGAATGTGTGGAACGCATGTGTTTTATCAGTTGAAATATTTTGTTGTGATATTTTTTTATTTTAATGAAATTTCCAGTGGAAGAGATGGAAAAAGAGAGAGATTCCAGCATTCCCTCCTGGTGGTGCCTTGCAGATGAGGCACTAGTGTGGGGTGTGAGAGGATGTTTAGGACAGAAGTTTTCATCTTGCCTTGCTTGGAATTACACAGAGCATAAATCTCAGTTTGGCCTCTTTCCCAGCCCTCACATGCAGGGTGTATTTCAATGCAGATATGGATTTTTGACACAATTTCTCTCTTTGGAGAACTTTTGGAAATTCTCATTTCTTTTGCAATATGAAAGAGAACCTAATTTTGAAACTTGAAAAGTTTCTGTGAAATAAATTGCTGTCACCTGGTCAGATTGGCATATTGGGTTCATCCAGGTGTGCACCAACACATTGCATGAAGAGACTATTGGTTGCACATGCCAATGATACACTGTGTAGGTTTGGTTAAAAAAAAAGAAGAAGAAAAAACCAAAACAAACAACTTTGGACTCCAACAGAGATCTCCCCCCCCCCAGCTTCTAATTTCCAAAACTAAAATGACAAAATCCGCCTAATATTGTACCACACCTTTTAGCATTGTGTTATCCCTCCTTCTTGCAGTGGAGAAGCATAGGCTAGAAATCTCAAAGAAGATCTAAAATGACTACAGAAATGCAGAGACATGCTCATCCTCTGTGAATGCCACGTGATAATTATGATTTATACGTGCCGTACCAGTGCAACTTTGGGACTTATCTGACAAAACACCAGATGGTCTTGAAGTCTCCAAATGTCTCCCAGGACAAGTGCTTTCTCCTTGTTTCACCCATCAATGACACTTTTTGAGTAATTTTAGCAGTCCAAATGTAAAGATCGTAGAGCTCAACCATATACTTTTTGAAGGAAGGAAGGAAGGATGTGCATGTTTTTGGACAGGGAACAAAGAGCAAGTTTTTCACTGAGGACTGGTAGGAGAGAAGGAATTTTGATGCCCTGACTTTTGTGGAGAGATGCTTTAGCATTTCTTCCTTTAACTGTGGAGCAGGGACTGGAGAAGTGTACACGAGTGTGTGCTTCTGATTTAGAAAGCGAGGTTTCAGAGATGTTAAAGGGGCTGAGAGCCTTGTTAAAACTATGGCATCAATCCATTTTGTGCTGTCCTGTCTAAATTGTCTATCTGGAGACAACTTGGTCCTGGATCTCGTGAAATAGGTGAGACCTACCCCTGCGTAGTATCGCAGTTGCTAGATTCGGACTGGAACCTCTGCTCGTGGCCTCTCCCCAGTAGCTGTGCAACCTCAACAAATGAGGATTGAAATCTAATTCAGTGGCACCAAAATGTTGATGTTCTCCACTTTTGTAGTAGGAAGGCCTTTTTAAGTTCTTAGACTGCGTAATAACCTTTATATTTGTTTTTAATAATGAGACAACAGAAGAAACAATATATCTCTATTGTCCAATTTTGCATCCTCTGAAAGAAATGGAAGAGAAGTCTGTAATTTCAGTGATGGAAGCTGAATTAGGCCCTTAACTTCATGAGTGAAACAATTTGAATAACTTGTGTTGCCTGTAGCAGAAATACTCAGTAACTACTTGCAACTTATTTTCTTCAATTGGCTAATTTACATAATTTTTTCAATCAGATTTAAATGTGTAGCAGTTCTGAAGGGTAGCAACAAATAAATTTTGAGTTAAAGGAAAATAAATATTAATCATAGGTAAGTTTTGAAATAAGCTGTGACTTAAGTGATGCAAAAAATTCTATTTGACCTATGAAAAAAAATTCTCTTTCCTCTTCAGTGCAAAACTGATAATTTTCAGACCAAGTCTATTTTCCTACCCAAAGTTATAAAGCAGTAAAAATAGATGTTTAAAGCATAAGTTCACTGAAAGTCGTGCTGGAACAATTGCTGTTTATCATATGTTACCAGTATCTTTTAGCATCAAAAAAGAATCATGCCCAGTATCATTTCCTTTGAAACAAAATGTGTATCCTTGCAGTGCTGGAAGAAAAATGTTTGTGGATAAGGCTGGTAAAACATTGGCAGCACTCTGCAGTTGGATGCCATTTACATGACTGCAGTTTCTTTTGCTATCCTTTAACATGCTCTTATTTTTGACAAGTAGCAATTTTATTGTCTTTGCAGCTGACTGCTGAAATTCAAAAGGTTTTTTTCTTTTTTTTATTTTTTGTTTTCCGTTCCGAATGCAGAGGTGGAAATTCTGTTTCTTTTAGTTCTACAGAAAGTATTTACAATTCCCCTAGGAGACAATCTGAATACAGATTTTTCTCTTGTTGTCAAAGCGGTAATTTACAGGTGGATGTTTTTTCATTGTGGGTTTGGGCACAGCCAGAAGCTGTACTGCACACCAGTTCCTGAGCCTTGCCAAGGTAAACCTGTGCAGTGACATTGGGGTCAATTCAAAGAGATTAGATTCAGCGTTATGTGAAACTTGACTTTTTTTAGTCCTTTCAGATATGTCTTCTGAAAATGACTTTCTTTTTACACTTTTTAAACTTTTAAAGTATTTTTTCCTTACGCACTGATCTCCTTCCTTCCCCCAAACATTCACATTTAGGGCTGAAGTTTTGAATGTCTTTTCTGTGATAGTGATTTCTTCCCAAAGACAGTTTGAAATCCCTACAGCCATTCTCAAGTTACGGGATTTCCTCTGGTACCGCCTGATTTCCAACAGGACTCATTGTTCCCTCCCTCAGTCCTCTGTGTGATGTTGCAGCTTTTACATAGGTAGTGGATCATGACTGGTTCTTCCTTTTTACAGACATCTGCATTGCACAAGGAATTATATTCACCTGAACCTCTTCACCTCTTTTATCCTCCGGGCTATATCTGTCTTCATTAAAGACTCAGTGGTGAAGTGGATGTACAGCACAGCCACACAGGAGCACCAGTGGGAGGGACTTATCTCCTTCCAGGTAGGGGCAGACACTGTGGTGATTTTCAGGATATTGGAGTCATCACTGTGGTGTGTCTGCATGACAGCAGGTAATCTTATTTTGTACAATGAGGGTTGTACAAAATGCCGTTCTTCAGTCCATAGAGTTTCTCGGAAACTTGTAGCACAACGTATGCGGTTGTAGTTGTGCCACCCCAGGGTTGGTACAGGCAAGTAGTTGATAGCATGGCATGTTTCTCTGCCTGTGGGAAGTTTGCACCTACTAGACAAAGCAAACATGAAGAGGTGGATTTTTGATACATATACAAATGCTCATATCTTCTTCCCATGCTGCAGGTTCATTTCTTTCAGCCATGACAAGAGGGCATTCATTTCCCTGAGCCAGCACCTTTTGTAATAGGACTGTCCTTCTTGTATAATGACCAAATTAGTTGGTCATTCTTGGAGATCTTTATAATCTGTTAATGACAGAAAAAAGGGAAGCATCTGATTAAAATGCAAATTTGAAAGCATTTAGAAAAGCTTTAGAGGAATAGGCTAATTAAATACTTCTAATCGAAGGGAGAGGATATACAACTCTTTTGTGAATATGATGAAAGCATGCCTTTCCCCCTTCAGATTTGGAATACAAAATGTACTTGAATCTTCAAAGAAAGGGCTTTCCATTATTTGTATAGCTCTTGTGATTCTAGAACATGGGTACGGCATTTGCTGCTGCAATACAGGGTTGGGGTCATAAAGGGTATGTCTCCTGATGCATACTTAGTACCCATCCTTACCTGACACTCTGTCTAAGGCTTAAGCGCTAATACCACGTAGTCAATCTCATCTGCAATGTATCAGTTGGCAGAAATTAGCATTGTAATACATATCTTAAATGGTTTGGAAATGTTCACATTGGATTGTCAGTCATTCCCTCATTCCAGAAAAACCTAGGCTTTATGCTTTCACACGTGGTTTATCCGATAGTGGTTTCATCAGAGTCGATGGATATATTAATTAGGTAATAAGGTTTCATACTTATCTAAAGCCCTGCTGTGACCACCTCTCTGTAATTTACCAGCTAAGAGAGATTTTGCACTTAAATGTGGTGCACTGGGCACTATTGCTATTCTATCAAAAATCTTTTGCTTTGGAAAATAGTCAACATTATGGTATTCGCTATTTGCTCTTTAATAGAGAAACTCTAAGCTGCAGAATAGAGTATCTGGGGAAGTGAAAAGATTCCCTGACTGCAGTTGATACAGTACCTTTCACTTACTCTTCTTTTCATCTTTGTGTTGTGCTTTTCAAATTATAATCCATTGCTTATTGATGGAAAATGCAGAACATGTAGGTTGGTTTTTTTTTGTTTTTTTTGTTTTTTTTTTTAAAGAGGGAACGTTGTTGAAAGCATCTGTCTGCTGTGCATAGCATGTATTACTGGCTTCTGTCCTTTCAGTACTCGAATGTGATTAATTTAGCAAGCATTGTTTTGAGGAGTAAGTAAGAGTAGGAGAGAGAACCAGTCTTTTGGGTTAGTATCCTTTTTTTCTCAGCCCCTGTTGCATTCATTTGGGCTGTGCTTTCTTCTGTCACAGGAATCGCTCAGCTGCCGCTTGGTCTTTGTGATGATGCAGTATTGTGTGGCTGCAAACTACTACTGGTTGCTGGTGGAAGGCATGTACCTGTACACGCTGCTGGTACTTTCAGTCTTTTCTGAGCAGAGAATTTTTCGGCTTTATCTCTGCATTGGCTGGGGTAAGTTCATCTTTCCATATGTCCACCCGTGGCTGCATGCACCAACAGATGGTATAACGGGAAAAAACCTTGCGTGTCTATTGCAGTGCTGCCCAGTTCAAGTCCTGCACTCTCCATTGCCTTTTTGTTCTTGATCCCTTATCTTGTTTGAGCTGGAGGGTGCTGGGCCAGCACAGCTCCTGGATGCTTGCAGCGCAGAGGCTGTGGATTCATAGCAGAGGGGTTGTGTGACACTGCAGAAACTCCCTAAACTAGTGGCAGGCACATGGTACTTTTCCTGCAAGACATGAGCTTCCCAATACAAAAGATGTGTGAGTGATTCCAGGTGAATGCGACTTTCCTGGACTGCCCTGCTTCATCTCCTGAAAGTTTCCCATTACGTTCAAAGATGCGTTAACTACTTGTGGTGCAAAATAGCAATGATGCCTTGTATCTGGTCAAGGATAACAGTAGAGAAATGGTAGCAGCGTGAGCTAGGGGGATGCAAAGGGGCTGACAACACGGGACTGCTAACAGGGAGTTGTCAGGTTGGTTATGTGGGCAGAGCGGGTCAAGTGATGATTGTTGGGCAAGAGAGTGGTCAGGGCACACGTGCCATGGGCATGTGGGTGCTTGAGATTAAAGGCTGCGATGCCTTGAAATCAATTGGTTGAGCCAGAGTTACCCCCTGTAGAAATGCTAAAGCTTTGATTCTTTCATTGTCCAGTTAGCCTGAAAATATATTACTCTTCAGGATTAATTTTATCTTCGGAATGATCTCTTGTGTGTTTTTATTGCGTTCTCTCCCTTCCTCCTCTCCCTCCTCCCCTTTTGGTGGAAATCGGGTGACTTTTGGAAAGCTGAAAGTAAATCCAAGTAAATACAGCAAGTGCTATCACAGATACTAGTTTGAACATTTAAATTGCTTTGTCTGTCCTTCTCTCTCTATGAATTTGCCAACTGTGAATATTCTAGCAAATTAGTTCACTGGCAAAATGCATATAAATGGCTTACTGTGAATTACCCACTTCTACTGAACAGTGATGTATGAGGAGCAAAGGCTTTCCGGCACATTGTTGGGAATAAATAAATGCAAGTAATAGCAGTTTCCTGCTGGAGAGTTTTAGTTAAAACGTTCTATATCTTCCATTATTGCTTTATATAGGACATGCAGCAAAAGCAACAGCATCTTGTATAACATTTGAACTGTGTATGTTTTAATCATATTTTATGAATAGCCATACCCTCAATTAAAAAAAAAAAAAAAGGGATGGGGGAGTTATCCTGAAGCACTGACTGAGGTCATGAGAGGAAATGGAAAAGGAATTAGAGCAAAATTATATCTAGCCGAATTCTGAGGGTATTGTGTTATTTTATAACTAAGGGATAGGATGGTTTTGATCTGAGTCACTTCTAGTTAGAGTTTGTCCCTTGCAAAAGCAGAAGGCAGAAACAGAAGACGCTATTTTGTTTTTGTTCTTCATTTACGATGGAAGTTTTGCTACTGTATATTGAATTTCTGGATGAGTTTGTGGAAATGAGTGGCAATGCCAAACTTGGCACTGGATATATGGGTTTCATCCAAGCTTCCTAGAAAAGTTCTGCCCATGCCATTCAATCCTCATCTGTATGGTTTCTTGCTATTCCAGCCATGGCTGCATGTGCAAACCTTGCCAATGATTCTCCATCTTCAAATGCAGAAGCATCTGCTATTTCAGTGCTCCCAGATTAGTTACACCAGATAAGTTTTGTCTCTAACAAGTGGAAAGAGATGAAGATTTTTTCCGCTCTTGCTTCTCCACTGGTGATTCCATTTTTTGGTTGTTCAGGTCCCTCACCAGGTGCCTTTCTGCTGTATGCAATGCTCAAAAGATTTTTTGGGGGTTTTTTTGAGCAGCATGATGCCTCTCAGCACAATGCCGAGACTTCGGACAGCCAGTAGGTTCCTGTTTATGCTGAGAGAGTCCTGCTCTTTGAAATAGTTTATCAACTGTAAAAATAAAGCTGGATCAAAAAATAAATACCTATTTGATTGTCAGAGCTGATTTGATAGCCTGACCCTTTGTTCTGTTAATGAATTGTCCTCTCACAGGATAATTTTTTAATTTGTTCATTACTCATCATTTGATGAATATTTCTTTTAAAATTTCATGTATGTATTGTTCACAAACTAAGTGGATGTTAGTCATTTCATGTTGTTATTTCTTCTAATTATAACTGAACTTTGTGATCACTCACAGACCATATGGTATTGTTTTTGCTGTCTGAATAGCTTCTGCAATCTCCCATGTGATCACATATGTTTGCGCTTGTACTTCTCTCAAATGTACATATGAATAAAACTGTGTATCCTCCTCAAGGTTTTTGTCCACCTGAGTGTTTGCACATACTCTTGGGCATGATGTTTGCCCTGTTGTACTTCTTTCGAGGAACAGCAGGTCTCAGAACAAACAAGAAACTAGAGCAAATTATTTCCGCGGGTAATCCCAAGGAAAACTGTAATGTAAGGGCCAGCTTTCAAATAGGTAGAAATGTCCCAATACCTATTTCTCTCCAAGCCTTTAAACTGCTATCTTAAATAGTGCTACATTATGTTATAACAGGGGAAAAAGTCCACATAATTGTGTAAATAAAGTACTTCTCCCATTTTATGTCTAACATGATCATTTCATCTCAATTCAAAACATGGAAAGGGTAAACCTGCTTTTCAAATAGAAACATGTAAAAGATACCATACTTAGTCTGTGTTTTCCTAGGAACAGTTAGCAGACAGTGAGGAGTGTAAAGAAAAATTAATAAATATTTTCCAAATATGTGTTTGCTGTATGATAATTGCAGGTCAGTTCTTAATGTTATTAGACGGTAGTCCATTTAGTATCAGTTCAAGTGAGTAATTATTCTTTGCTGTTGAAGTGTTTTATAAGGGGAAAAAAATGTTTATCTCATGTTATTGTACTTCGCAAAAGCTAGAAAAGTTATAAAATCTTGGTAGAACTAAAGAAACTAATGTAGTTTTACAAGTTGGGAGTCATTTATATCGACATCCTGTATATTGATAGGATTCTATAAACCTTCCTGATTACTTGCGAGGTCACTGTATTCCTGTAATGGCCTGTTTCTTGCCAAGATTTCATGCTGTACTAGGCTTTAAGATGGCAGTGTTAAATTTTTCCTATTTCATTTAATGTGGAAAATGTCTTGCTTAGGTCTTCTTTTTCTTTGTAAAAGCAGACTTTCATACATTTGTGTCAACCCCGAGTTCCACATATCTTACTGCAAAAACAATGGTTTATGCCATTTTCAAAGCTGATGGGGGGGGGGGGGGGGGGGAAGCAGAAACACTAACAGCATCAACAAACAAAAGTCTTAATAGGCTAATGGCAGAGCAGGTGGATGAGTTGTTCCCTTCAGTCTGGAGGTCAGCACAACAGCAGCTAAACAGGATGTTGATTCAGATAGTCATTATCGCTTGCAGAAAAAAAAAAAATCTGTTGCAATACATTGCTGGTACCTGGTGCTTCCTTCCTCTGGCATAAGAGAAATCCTTGCCCATGGATCTTGCCCTCTAGAGAGAACAAAACGTGTGCAGAAGAAGAGGGGAAAGAAAACAACTTAACTACGGAGATCACGATGATTACTTTTTTGGTTTGTTTGTTTCTCAGGATGTGCAGACTGCTCTTAATCAGGGTGTCCAGGACACCAACGCAGTGTTCGTTGTTGCTGAGCTTGACATTGACTTCAAGCAGCTGTGTCAGTGCTGTACAAAGTAGTCTCTGGAGAAGAGCAGTTTATATTGTAACACTGCTGTATGCATCTTCCCAGCAGCTTTTAGTGGAAAAAGGACCTGTTCACATTCAAAAGCGGGGAGGAGGGAGGAATGGGGAAACAACAGCAACATCCCACAGTGACTGTGTGTGACATCCAGGCAGGAAGAATGACAGAAGACAATTTTTAGCACTAAAGGCTAAGAAGAAAATGTTAATAAAAAGCTAAACATTCTCTGAGCTTCTATGGCAATTTTACACCCAGCTGCACTTGCAGCAGGGAAACTGCCATAAAAAATAAATAATCCCCTTCAAAGCTTTGGCAATCCAAACTTGCTCTAAGGAAGAATACTTTGAGGGAATGAAGCTATTAAAGGCAGGAAGCCTGGCTAAGGTGTCAAAATCTACATTCTCCTTGCAAGGAAGATCTGACTGGAACAGAGCCAGGAAGAAACCTTCCTTCTGAAGCCCGGTATGAACTCAGTGTAGCAGCAGGATGCATTCATTGCACCAACTACTTCTTGTCTGTTTTCAAATGAAAACTGTGTTTCAGACAAGGATGTGAAAATGGGTTTTGTGTCCAGACTGATCACTGTAGGAAATGCATCTGTCAGGAGTTGTTCTTAATTCCCTTCACTTTTTGTCTTCTGGATTAAACTCTTTCATGCTTTTCCTTTTTTAGAAAGAAAAACATTTCATCTTTTCTTCTCACATCTTCAATGCTCTTACTCTTCCTACATCTAGTCATATTTATTTATCACTTCTTTCAGTTCCTCATCACCTACTTGCATTCATATATCAAGCACTTGATCAAGTTAGACCATCCTGGATGAGAAAAAGGAGGATTGGAGTTCTTCTGACATCAGTAGTGTCCTTCCAGGTTGCATGCCTGATTGTCTTGGAGGTTGAACTTCTCACCATGTGGAAACCAGTGATGTCAGGTTACATCTGAAATATGAGCTTACACACAAACTCATCAGTCCTAAAATGCTGTATTCAGAATACGTCCTTATTTAAGGGTCTTGGCAGGGTGGCAGTGCTCTGGTCCTACAGAGACAAATCTAATTCAGGAAGAATCTCTAATCAGCACGGGAGGATGAGGGGAGCCTCTTTCTCCCCTGAAACTGCCTTTACATACAACGCAAAGCTAGAAATATTGCGTTTGTAAGAATGAAAACTTGCTTGCTCATCGAGGTAAGGGAAAGAAGGAAAGGCGGTATGGAATAGCACCACCTGGTGACATCTTTCACGGTAACTGCTACTCAGTGAACTCCAGAACCAGCCTGAACTTTTCTGTTCTGTTACCAAAATGTCTTGGACCCATTAAATCTGATCTGAATTCTCTCAGTGCCAGGAGGCACACAAGGTGTGAGCATCGTTCTTCCGCTTTGATCGGTCTGCGGCTGCGTGCCATGCCCAAGAGTTCCAGCCTGTACCATTCCTCTCAACCTCCACCATCCGACGCCAGATCATTTTTGGACGACCCCGCTTTCTTCTTCCCTCTGGAGTCCACCCAACGGCCACAGCGCAGTCTTCTGTTGGTTTTTTCCTCAGGACATGACCGATCCAGTTCCATCTCCTTCTCCTCACTTCATTACTGGTTTTTTCCATCCCCACCATTTCTGATGCTCGTTGTTTCTGCAACTTTTTATTTTTTTTTTTCTGGGAGGAGGTAGTTGGCCTCCTGCCCAACCCCCATGACTTGGAGGACCAGTGGTTTTTCTGTCAGGGTGTCCTTCCCTTAGGCTGCGTTGGTTCGCGGCACCTTCTTCAATTTTATCCGGTGCACCCTCCAGAGAGGGATCCCCTATCCACCACCCAGGGGACGCGCCTTCTAGCCGTGCAGCCCCAGCCGAAGGGACCCATTAAATGGAGAGGCTGATTTCTACATGCTGTTACCAGGACATGGTAGCTTCCATTAGGAGCTCCACGAATTGCTCTCCTCTCTGCTCATTAGGGACAGTGAACCATTGTGAAAATATCAACCAAATGGTGGTTCCTGTGCAGAATTTCTCGGTTTTCTTCTCTTACCTACCCCATCCTAATATTATTCTGGATAATGCCTGGTTTTCCAATTTTTTTTATTACTATGCAACAGCTGGCCAGGTGTAGAATATGTAAGCTAGAGTGTAAATAGGTAGGTCATGCTGCTTATTTATGCAGTGGGGTATTAAGATGATGATTTGGTATTTCCATTACTTTCTCATCATCTATAACATATATACTATTATTGCAGCCTATAATTCAGATGTCCTATCCCCTGTCATTTGAAGTTGAACTTTATTAGCTGAGCTATCAGTATGCTTATTTCCTAGTACACTTGGCAGATTTTGTAATCACCATGTACTATTCAAAGACTTTTGGTCAGTTATCAAGAATTAACGTGGCAGAGGCTATTATGAGCAGGCTGTTGCAGTTTCTGGCATCTTCAGCAGTGATGAAGTACAGATAAAAGTAGACGTTACCATTTCCAGAATTCAGAGACCTTTCTGTAGACAGTTAATCTGGGAAAAGATCAATCTTAAGAGCTTTCTGTATGACAAAAAGCAAAACCAGAAAGAGTTCAGCTTATATCTTAAATAAGTGCATCCTATAAACGGATGCAGCTTTTTCTTGGATATTGGGTATTCTTTGAACAGCAACAGCAAGAGGAAGAGGTGTAGGACTGAAATTCAAATGCACCAAAAGAGCTGTATGTTGGGAGCCCAGGACTGGAATACAACACTGATTCTGTTAATGAACAATAGTCATCTGTAGAGTTTATTCAAGGAGCTGTATACAGTTTGCTTCCACTGCCTGCTCAAGCTAACCAAATTGCTCTTGACTGAGTGAAGTATCCAGAATAATATCTGCATTTGTGCCAGTTGATGCAGGTTAATTAGGTATCAAGATTGTAAATTAATCTATGGAGAGCCTCAGTGATCCTTGCAAACTGCAATTATTGCAGAGATGCTGCACACTTGCTCTTTTGCTGTTGTGAATGACTTCTACAGACTTGAGGTGGATTAGGGAATATTCTTGGGGCAGTCTTCTCTTTAGATCTTGACTAGGGCTTTGGAAAACCGGATGCATTCCCATCTGCTGAGAGTGTGTCCTAGACAGTTTTCAGAGCCACCCATTTCTTAGGACAAGACTTTGTGAATTTGGTAGATGTCAGGTGGTAGCCATGTAGAATTTGCACTGATACTCAAAGCTTACACATATGTATTGCACTGTTGAGCCTTGGCATCTCAGATTAAAATGTATTGCTAGCAAGGAAAATAATGTGACTGATGGTGTTGCAACACTAAGGCACCAGGGGCCTGCATCACAAGTGGGAATGGGCAGAGGATGTTGAACAAGCCACCTTGTACGCACTGCCTATTAATTTGTATAATATTTTCATAGCAGGATGCTGATGCAGTTCAATAATACCAGCCTCTGTCTAGCTAAGCTCTTTTGAAATATAATATTAATAACGGATTCTCAATTCAAATGTCAAGTAATGCGATTAAACACAGAGAGATTTCTGATGTATCCAGAAGATGGAGATATCCACAAATCATTATCATTATCACTCGATATATCAGTTCCCTCCACTGACATACAGCCTTTGTGCTCTCGGTGTTCATGTCTTATCCTGTAAGTTTCATATTAAGGTGTCTTAATTCTCAGCAAAGTCAAGAATAATTGAAACTATAATTAGTTTCTATGAATCAAAGGCTCATTTGTGTTTGGAAGTGATTTGCAATGAGCCTGTTCTTAATCTCTTATGCTACTATCAAAGCAGCACGGGGTTCTCAGTAACTTTGCTCCCAAAATATCGTGTACTCTCAGTATCGGGTGCATCCATGGAACACATTTAACTGCTTGCCTTAATAATCTCTACTCAATTCATTCTCTTTGCTGTTATTCTGATTATTGGGGTTTTTTTCTTGCTGCTCTTTATTCTCTTTTTTTTTTTTTTAAACTGATTAAGGAGAATAATTGGTCTTTTGCATCTGTAGTATTTAGCTGTTCTGATAGTAGAGAAAGAATACAGTACAACGAGAGAGAAGGTTTTTACCGATAATACGCACTACAGATACCGGTTTAGTTTTTCAGACTGCAAGAGATCACCAGTTTCCCTGTGGCTCCTGCTGTCAGGAACTGTGTATTTGCCCTGTGCAATGCTTACTACTGCACACTGATGTTCTTATGGTCCCTTACCATATTGATTCTTAAGAATGCAATAACAAAGCACATTAAACCTTGCCCTTTCTATACAATGTACATACAGCATTGGATGCTGTCCAAGGAGTTACACAGAGGAATGAGACCATCTTGATCTATCCTTAGGCAGAAATTCCTCACCTTGCTTGTTGAGTCTCAACCTGGTCTCCTTCCTTGTGGGCCTTTTTGGCATTCCTTCTACTGAGCATTGGTTGGTAGATGCACTTTAAAATTCTTTTTCAAGACCTAGGTATTTCATAAATGAAAGAAATTGAGAGCCTTTGACATTGTAAAGCATGTAATGACTGCCAGCTTATTTGGCTTTTCTCTCTTCCCTTTACACTCCAGATAAACTGACCAACCGTAGCACATGCACTGTCAGGTAGGTGTAGGACCAAGCCTCTTCTCAAGACCAGATGCATCTGCTGTCTTTGCTGCAGCCACTCAAGTCCATGCCAGTACTGCAGCCCAAACTTGGGACTTTTCTGTGGGGGAGGCCTGACCACACTTGTTACGTGTCGTGTGCCCACACTCCCCTTTGCTATCAGGGGTACGTGGGGCTGAGTGTGCTCCAGCCCTAATGCCAGCAGACAGCCTGAGCTTGGTGCTGCCCGAGTACAGTGTAGCTGACCCACAGGCAGAAATGTGGACGCAAAAGTTTGGGTCAGAGCGCACTGCGCTTCTCTCTAGCATGAATATAAAGGCTAGCAGAGCTTCCAGAAATTTCGTTCCCTTGGCCCCTCTGTGAAACTTTCCATGGAAAAGCTGGTGTATGCTGTGTAAGGGGGTGATGGTCTGTTGTTGTTCATTTTTCATGCCTGTTAGGAGCGAGATGGGGACCCAGGCAAAATGAGTCACATGTATTAGTTACTTGCAGGTTAGATTCCTCCTCCTGCAATTGACAGCCATCCATGCTGGGTAGGAGCTGCAACCCTGCCACCAGTTAATTATGTTGCTCATCATTATGTGGGGGGTTTGTCCTTCTCTCTGCTTTTCTCTGTCTCTTAATGTCAGTGTCAACCTTGTCTCCTCTCTTCCCAGGTGTGCCAATGGTGTTTGTTATCCTCTGGGGAACTGTCAAGTACCTTTATGAAGATGAGGGGTTGGTTTAGTTCTGATTTTTCTAGCTAATCTCATTTGTGCTGTATCTGTGCACTGGCAGGTCATTGTTTGCTTTCTGTTCAGTGTGGTTTGCTTTGGCAATGTGCTGAAACCTCACATAATTGCTTCTGTTTTGTCTGAAGGTCTTGCATAACATTTCAGAAAGGAGCATATGTTTCTTTCTGATCAGAATTTTCTGCATGTCTGAATGAATCTATCCTTTTGCAGGTCAAGGAAAGGTATGTTTTGTTTTTCTGTAGTTACAGTATCAACAGTAGAAGTCACCATACCCAACCAAGACCACTCCTGATACTGTGCCTTTGGCAGTAGCCTTTACAGTCATGCTTCAGAGGAAGGCAAAAACCTCCCACAGGATTCTGCCTGCGATTTGTAGTGGTTAGCTTATGCCTAGCAGCAGAGATGTGATTGCCTGTTCTTGTTTAAGCTTCCGTTATTTAGATCTTCTTAAAATAAAGGTACATTCTCTGTCTGCTTACATTAGTCTTGCTGAAGTCACCTATACCACACACAAGACTGCTGCAAAACACAAAATACTTTTCATCCACTTTTACCATAGTGGCTGTTCTGAAAAATTGCCTTTATATATGCTTTATGTGCTAAATAGCGTTATAGTTTTTTTAAAAAACAAACATAACAAACAAGCAAACAAACAAAAAAAAAACACAAAAGGGAGGAAAGTAGCTTCCTCTTCTTAGCGACAGTGACTGCCTGGAAATATTTGGGTAGCTTTCTTTGTAATGAAATAAATAACTGTATGCTATTTCCTTTTTATTCTAAATGTACTATTTATTGAGTCTTTCTCTTACTTAGTTTCCAAACAACCCAGCCAGCACTTTTGCAGAGGGTCCTTTTTCCTTTTTTCTCCTCCTCAGCCCCCCCACCCCAACCACAATCCTTGCTGGAGAGATGCTGCAATGTGAAAATTCAGGGTAGTCAGAGCCACCCCCAGACTTTTTTCTGGTGTTCATAAGTATTAAGAACCGGCTTTTTTTAAGTGTCTTTCATAGTACTGAACCACTTCAGTCAAAGCCACCTTTTCTGGCTTAAGCAATGCTAGGATTTTCTGACTTTCCTTTTCAAGGCTCACTTGATCATATTCTGTAGCGAGATTGTGGCTGTACTGATGTATTGCAAGTTTTGTTGAAATTATCAGAATAGGTACAGAGAACATGCGGCCTCTGAACAGGCAATGTTCCATGGGCATATCTTCCCATCGATGTAGAAAATGTATTCAAAGTGCTCATGCTGAGCCTCCTACATTATGCGGTGCTCAGAGCTGATTTATGTTTTCTATTAAGGAAAACTGTCACTCACTGCCTTCAGCGGACCTTAAAAGGGGCAATTTTGCACCTTATTGAATTTTCTAAATCTTGTATAAATATTTGTAAAATACAGCAATAAATAACCACGTGCAGCAGCTTCTCTGAAAGGCAAGATTTCTGTGCCTTGGGCAGGCATTTGCTGGAGCAGGGATATCTTTCATGCTGTTTGCCATAGTGCTGTCACCCTGGGTGTGCAGCGGGCTGTAAATTTCATTTGTGACTTAACTACTGCTCTGGCAATGAGGAATAACTGGAAGTAAATGTGGTCAGGGCTGGGAATTTGAGGCAGTCCTGTGAATGTAGCCGTTTGAATGAAGGACTGAAGCCTGCAAGACTTACTTGCAGACTAGGTCCTTCTTTCCTTAAGTATGCAAGTGTAAACTCCTTTAGAAAGCAGTTGCTGTTTTAAAAAGTGAGATATTGGAAAAGACTTTGTCTAGATTACAAATAAAATGAAAGGTAAGCTGTGCTTCTTAGTTGTTAGACTGTGCCTCAAGAGCTGATACTTACACATATTTGTTCCTATGTGCAATTAATTATGGGAGCAAGACAATCAGCCTACGATCTTTTTAAAAAATGGAGCCATTCAGCTGTACCTCTTCAAGGTGAAAATTCAGCTTTTTCATTTTTAGAAAAAGAATCCTAGATTGGTAAGCAAAGGCAGAAACTTCCCAGTAGCATTTGTTTCACTGGACCAATTCTCCATTCGCAGCTGAGGCTATTAGTTGCCAAGCATCTTCTGAGTGGTGCTGAGCAAACTGCAGGGATAGTTCCCAAACACAATAGATGTTGGTGTATTTATCAGTGTGGCAATCCCAGAAAGCACAAAAGGACAAGAAATCATGTACAGATCTATCAATTTTATTTTCTGGACACTTTAATAGCTGTGACACTTTAATTGGGTTGTAATGGCGTTTTTATTGCACATATTTGTATAAATTTAAAAGTAGCTAAAACTGCTTTGTGCTGCAGGAAGCAAATTAATACACACAGAAACATAGCAGAGTTAATGTAAAGAATCATTTCTCAGCCTCTGTCATTATCAGGAAATTTTAAAATTGCCTCTGCTTCCACTGCAGCTAGTCAGAAAATTAGAACTCCACTTCCAGCCATGCCTATTATCCCACCGGTCTTGAGGGCTTCAAATAAGATTAGTTTTAAAGGCTCCATGAAGCTGGCTCCCAGTCACGTGTACCAATTAAGAAGTTCTTCTGTTACTCAGATTCCAGCTTAGGTACGCTGACTGCGCACAATATGTACACATTTTTTCTCTGGTATCTAAAATACAATTGAATTGTAGGTTGTGGAGCTGCTGGTTGCAATAGTATGCTCATTATATGCATTAAACTGAAATTGAAAGGAAAGATGAAATCCTGAGCCCTTCTCAGGCTTCCAGTACCTGCAAGGGAATAGGGAATTGCCACAGCCAAGCTGCTTCACTTTCCTCTCTAGTACATGAGCGCACGTGGGGTGGTGGTTGTAGCATGGATCCCTACCACATGCTGCGCAGTTTGCTACCTTCTCTCAAGTTGACTGTCCTGTTACAAGGTTGGGGAGGGTTTACTCTCCACCATCACCCAAGGTGAAGTTTTCATAGGGCTGTTAAGAAACCCTAAGGAAAATTGAGCGTATATATGTTTTGGCAGATGAGATTTGGAGATGAAGAGAAATTTGCCTGTGAAGGAATCTATGTTTTCTGTAGTGCTGTTTCATAGTTTATATTTCACAGCCTGGGTAGCTCAGAAACCTGCTGGCTTTACTGATGACTGTTGCTTTTGAGTAATGCTGAGCAATATGGCAGGAGGCTAACGGAGTTATTTCATAGAAATATTAAGAAGCTGTTGCTGCAGCAACAAGTGAAGCTGCATGTGAACACTGCCCTAACACCTGGGCCATTGTGCACACACATGGCCCGTCTTACAGCTGGGGGCGGCTGGCTGTGGCCAGGGTGGGATCTAAAAGAACTAGATGCACAAACCCCCCAGTGTAAAGTTCACTTCGAACCAGTGATCCCAGACTGTGGCTTTCAGGCATCACTTTTCTTGTGATTGTTCTCCAATATCACTCGAGGACACAGAAATTTAAAAAGCTAAAACAAAACTTGTGGGGAGAAAGTATTATATTGCCTGCAGCATGTTACTTACTTGGCAGAGGGCTCAGCTGGCAACAAAAGTTTGGAACTATTGCTCCCGTCTTTGATTTTACTTGCTTATAACTTTTAAAACTCCCTTTGGGCCTGAAACCTATACATATACACTGAAGGAACTGGAGTTTGCTGCCTTAACTGCTTTCTCCTGGTTGAAATTAGTAGGTCCTTTTTGAAAATAAGGGCAAATAAAATAGATGACTGGTCTAAATATTGATATGAGAAAAACGATGGTAGGTAATGGGATAAAGAACTAACAAACAGTTAAATAATAAAATGACCTGACATTGGAGACTGAAGAGTAATAAAAAATAATGCAGAAAGAGGAGGATAGGAACCATGCAGGAAAGGTCTGACTCAAACAGATTCCCCCCCTTCTTCTTTCAGCCACATGACAAATTTGACCTTGGCTTTAATGGAGTAAATCTTCACAATTAACTGATGATAATTCACAGAAAATTGTGGAGGAGAGCTAGCCATTAGTGGGCAAGAAAGGCAGGCGAGTAGTATCTAGTTGGATTATGATAGCTGCAATAGTACGAAGCATTCAGTGTTTCTAAGAAGCAACTGCATCTGTTTCCATGTCAGCATGATGTGCTTTCCTGGTATCTAGTCCTCAATATCATTTTCCATCTGCATTGCTGTGACAGATTGGAAAGCAGGAGATTTTAGTAATGTACTGAAACTTTTTCTTCTTGTCTCCTTCTTTTTGCCATCTTCCTAGTTGCTGGACCAGAAACTATAACATGAATTATTGGTTGATCATCAGACTGCCCATTCTCATCGCCATTGGGGTGAGTATGGGGCATGTGCAGCGAACTGGCAGATTTCCATGAGAACAGGACATGATATAGTACAAAGAGCAGATGTGCACATGGCTGTTGTGCATGTCTAAAGGCTAATAACCTTTGAGGGTATTGACATTTTCATTCAGAAATGTAATTTTATGAAACCAAATTGGTTTCTGTCAGTGAAATTCACAACTAGCATTTTGTTTGTTTAATTTGGCCACACGCTGTCATGTTGTAGTGGCAGCACAAAATAACAAAACAGCATGCCGCAGCAATCCAGTTAACTCCCCTGTGTGCAGAAAGCTATAGCAGGTAGTACAGGGAGGCAGAAGATAATATTCCAGGTACTGGGCTACAGAAGAGCAGCAAATTGTGTGGCATTATGGAGAAACACCATGTTCTGCAGCCACAGTACTGTGTCAGACCTCTGGACAAGGTGAATGGGACAGCCCACACCTTTACTGTGTCTCCCTCCCCAGAGATGCAGGTAAGCTCCCCTGCTCTGTTTAGTGAACTGCCTGTGTTTTCAAAGGTGACTTGTGCATTCACAGAGGATGTATTTTGAGCACAATTCTTTAGCAAAGATTTATATGGCAAATTCTGCAGCTGCAGAGTAGCAGGATGCACAGGGACCTACACATGCATACACAAACCAGCTTTTTTGAACACTGACGCACATGTGTTTCTTGATGATGATATAAATCCTTCTTTCATTTCTCCAGGTAAATTTCCTGATCTTTATCAGAGTTATATGCATCATCATCTCCAAACTACAGGCTAATCTGATGTGCAAAACTGACATAAAATGCAGGTATGTCATATGGTGGTCTGACACTTTTCGTGCCCATCGAAATGGTGGTAGAGAAGGAGGTACATGAAAGGAGTGGGTTGACAAAGGTGATTAAACATCACAGGCCTTGAGTAATGCACAGGTGTGGTGTCACGCATTGGTATAGATAGTGTTATAGATAAACAGAAGGCTTGATCTTTGAGTTTGTCACTTTACATAAGTCTTCCATAATACTGGATGAATATTAATTAAGCAGATATTTTTAAAATACTTACAGCGTATGCAAGTACTGGATGTGAAGGTCCTTGAATGCATCCAGAGGAGAGCAACAAAGCTGGTGGAAGGGCTGGAAGGAATGCTCTATGAGGGGCAGCTAAGGACTTTGGGCTTGTCTGGTTTGGAGAAAAGGAGGCTGAAGGGCGACCTCATTGCTCTCTACAGCTTCCTGAGGAGGGGAAGTGGAGAGGGAGGTGCTGATCTCTTCTCCCGGGTGTCCAGTGATAGGATGCCTGGGAATGGCTTAAAGCTGCACCAGGGGAGGTTTAGACTGGGCATTAGGAAGCATTTCATTACCAAAAGGGTGCTCAGACACTGGCACAGGCTTTCTAGAGAGGTGGTCGATGCCCCAAGCCTGTCAGTGTTTAAAAGGCATTTGGACAAAGCCCTTAATAACATGCTTTAACTTTTTGTCAGCCCTGAAGTGGTCAGGCAGTTGGACTAGATGATCATTGTAGGTCCCTTCCAACAGAAATATTCTAATCCTATCCTATTCTATCCTATCCTAATTTGAAAAAAAAAAAAAAAATGAGTGATAGAAATAAAAGCTTTAACTTCAATGAAGATCAAGACAGGGGTCATTTTGAGTGTTGCTCCTTGTTCTTCTTGTCAATTGTTATTGGGACAAACTTTCAATCTTGAATGCATAGGGTGTTTCAAGAGAGATGTCAGGGTTATCACATAAATGTTCAATTTTTGTTTTGCAGGCTTCACCCTGTCCGTGCCTGTATTCTTCCTGTTATTTAATCACCTTGCTAAGATTCATGGTCACATCCTTAATTTCTGCATCTTGGAGATTACTTTTGTATTGCAGTCTGAAAAATAATGTACAAATAGTAAGTTAGCTATTGAATTAACCAGTGTGGAACTACATGTTGTGGTAGCTGGACAGCTACTGGCAGTTGACTTAGCTAGTTTAAAGTTGGATATTTCAATGCTGCAGCCTTCTAAGCTATACACAGCATGTATTTTGGTGTATTCTCATCAGAGTAGAGAGTTGCCTTGTATCTTACCTACCGTCTTTACCTCACGTGAAATTTTGGAAATTCTAATGCATGTTTAGAGCTCAAAGCAGAGAAAATGACTCATTTTAATGAGCTGTAGGCTTTGCTCTCATGCCTACTGTTTTTTTTTTTTTAATATATATGACCTTTATTTGCCAGGGTAAAATTTGTGGTGGTGGAAGTGGGGGAATTTCTAGTTCTGATGGCTTGAAGCCATTTAAAAGTCGGACTGTAAATTTACCCTGTCAAGGGAGAAACCCCTTGCCCTCAAGACTTCTGCAAGCAGCAGGAAGGTTTGATGCAGGTGAGCCATTTCTCAGAGGTACATGTTCATTCATTTCTTCATGTTGCGTGTTCAAAAATCTGCTGTGTAAACAGAAAGGCTTTATCAGAAAAGGATTTACCCAGCAACAGAGCCCTCTTCACTGATGAAGATTATAGTCTTGGTGGTCTGTCTGGAGGTTGGTGGTTATAGCCAGAAGCTTTGGGGAAGTCTTTTCCCCAAAAGAGTTCAGTTCATTGGTATGCTTCTGATAATAACAAGGCTAGTAGTCAGAGATTCCTGTATCAGAATTTTTCCCCCTTCTTTTCTGCTCAAAGACACTGGAAAAGATTTGGGGTGAAGGAAAGACAGAATTGCTATGTTGGAATACGCTATTTTAAACAAGGACCAGTCTAGGTGCCCTAGAAAGTCACTATCTTGGATATGTTTGTGTATAGAAAGGAGAAAAGTGTTTTGCTCTCAGGCCAACCTTTCCTTCCCCTCTCTCCTGTTGCCCATTCATTTGACCAAGAGAGAGAACTCACTGTTCAGTATGGCAGCAAATCCCTTTTCTCTATAGAAGGAGTGTTGTGGAGAAACTTCTCCCCTTGCTCAGGGAAAGGATTTTCTTTAAGGAGGTCTTAATTACACAGGAAGCCTTTTCATAGGACTTTGCACAGCTTCCTGTTTAAGGTGGAGCTCTCCAAGTATCCCATCTAGAACAATTAGCATTCATTAAATAAGCTAGGGGATTGCTATACACCTATACAACTCCCTTTTTTTACCCAGGCGGTGTCTCCAGAGCCAATTCAGCATCAGCCTCCCACTTCTACCTCTATCTCAGGCAGGTGGTGGTGGAGCAGAGCCTCCATCACAAGACTTGCTGGTAAGCTGCTCATTTAAACAAGCCCCCTGAGGCAGTGGTCTGCCTAAGTCCACTGGAGATCTGCATTTCTGCTTACCTGTATGTGTAAACTGTTTAATTTCAATAGTTACTTTGATTCACCATCCCTTGGTCCTTGTGTATCAAGGACATTGGCAGGCCAGTGGATGGGCTGACAGGAGCCTTGCACTTGATATGTAATAACCCTGTGCAGCAGTACAGGATGGGCACTGACTGGGGAGAAAACAACTTTACAGAAGACCCAGGGATGCTGGAGGACAACAGGTTGAACACGATTCAGCAGCGTGCCTTTGTGACAGCATAGGCTGACTGCATACGGGGCTGCACTAGCAAGAGCATAGCCTGCAGGTCAAGGGGAGTGACCGATTCCCTCCATTCAGCACTTGAAAGACTGCTTCTGGTGTCCAGGTTGAGGCTCCCCAGTACAAGAAAGACGTTGTGTCCTGTCCCTCCAAGCCCCACGGGACTTGCATCAGTTTTGCACCAAGCTAGTTCAGGGGCTGGACCAGGTGACACAGAAGGAGGTGCTGAAAACTGGGTTTATTCAGTCTGGAGAACAGAAGACTAAGCAAGGATTTAATTGCAGTCTTCAGCTACGTAATGGTGGTTATACAGAAGATGGAATTGGAGTATTTTCAGAGGTGCACAGTGGAAGGACAAGGGGCAGAGGTCACAAGTTATAGCAGGAGAAATTCCAATTGTGTGTCAGAGGTGAAAAAAATTCACAGTGAGAGTGGTCTGACACTGGAAGAGGGGCCCAGAGGGGCTGTTCAAAACTTGGCTGGACACAGCCCTGAGTAACCTGCTGTGAATTGGAGTTGGACCAGAGACTTCCAGAGGTCCCTTCCAACCTGAATGATTACATGATTCAGAATAGCAGCCAACAGCCCTAGGGCACAACAAGATCTACTAAGTACTGACAGCCCTGCTAGTTGAGTGATTTTTGTATCTACTGAATTGTCTCAAGACAGGTTGTTGTGAGGCGTTGATAGGTTCTGTAGCCCAGGATAGCCCTGTAAACTCCCATGTGAGGCTCGGGCATCTTTCATTATCCTGTTGGGTGGCTAGCACGTATGTCTATCAAAAGAGAGTTAAGGACCATTCTTGTGAATGTTTTCCTGTGGTTGTATCCCTGAGCATTGCTCTCTCACAGGTGAAAAATGTTTTATTTCAGGTTGGTTTGTCTTCTTCCCTTTGCTAGCTGTGTCTTTCAACTTGCAGTTTAAATCATGGAGTCATCGCTCACTTTAAGAGAGTTTAACTGCTTTTACAAAGTGTTGTGTGGTTACAGTTAGTTACAATGTTTTGAAGATTTAACCTTCCCACAGAGGTGGGAAGGAATAGCAGGTACTCCTCCCTTTGCCAAGATATTTTTAGAAGATTCCATTATTGATAGATTATTTCTTTCAGGCCATCGACAAGGTAGGTTTTGGTCATCTTTCCCACTTACAGATGGGGAAAAGGATACACAAGAAGACATCTCAGGTACAAGAAAGCACATGGCCTCCTCCTGAGTTTGGAAGAAGATTTTCCAGGTGAAATACAGCCAAGTAGCTGAATACAGAGCTTTGCTCTCAGCATGAAGTGGTCTGCAGTGGAGTGGCAGGGGCAGTTAAAACATGTTGAAACCTACTAAGGTTATTTTGAGGATTACTTTTTTTTTCTGCAGCCTCTGGAGGAGGACCCTGTGACACAAAGTGGTGCAGTGACTTACTGAAGTTGGCAGTGTGTCAGAAGCAGAATGCAGAAACAGTGACTCCCGGTGATCATTGGGATCAACAGTGACCTACTCAGTGGCATTGTTTTCTTCTTTCTTTGTGATCTTAGGCTGGCCAAGTCTACGTTGACTTTGATCCCGCTGCTGGGGACCCATGAGGTCATCTTTGCCTTTATTACTGATGAGCATGCCAGAGGGATGCTGCGCTTTGTGAAGCTTTTTACTGAACTCTCCTTTGCCTCTTTCCAGGTAGCACTCACACTGTGCCCATGCAGATAAGATTTTTTTTTAACTGCTGTTTGAGGACCTGCTTTCTCTCTCATTCATTGCATGTTCCCTGTTCTTTATATTTCTCAATTTAGCACTGCATATTAAAGGATTATGACAGTGGAGGGGAAACTATGAGGACTAATTTTTAATAGCCAGCTTAGATGTTAGTGTCACATACTCTTGTTTTTGATGTCTTTAAATTTACCACAATAAACTGATATTCCTAGCCACATATTAGTATCTACTTCCTATGGGACACCTCAAGGCAATAATGAAATTGTCTGTGATTTCCTGTAATTGTATAATGGCATTGCTGAAAGCAAATTTTGTGCTTTCTCCAGTGTTTTTGATACTCCTTGGAAAATCTGTGCTGTGAAAGGTACCTGCCTACAGCTGTAACTGCATGTGAGGAAGATGTAGGTTTACTGTGATTTTTATTCAGCTGTTGCCGTAGGTAAGGCCATTTCAAAAGAGTCTCCTTGTCTAAGGGAATCATTATTCTTCTAGTTTCCCTGCTCGCCCACTCACACCCTGTTTATCAAGCACAGAGCTGTATTTAAGATCACGGTGAATTGTTCACTTATGAAGTGTTTATAACTTCAAACCAGGTAAGGAAAAAGAAGGGGAAAGGAATCTTTAGAAAAAAATAACAGGTTGAAGGAAACAGTAAGGCCTTTTACCTAAGACTGTGTGCTTTGAGACATAGTTTGGTCAAACCTCTCCTCTGCCATCAGAGCTGACAGGGACCACTGATTGTCTCCATCTTTCAGTCTTATATGAGACATGCCAGTGTGGAGCCTCTAGCCGTCTGCAAGTTTGTTTCACACAGTGAGGGAATTGCTCTGCTCACTGCTGTTCTGTTTTTTGTTGATTTCAGGGGCTGATGGTTGCAATTCTGTACTGTTTCATCAATAATGAGGTAAGAGAGATACTAGTTGTTCCAATTTGCCTTATCAGCATCCACTATAGAAAAAGGAAATTGAAAATCATCTTGAACTGTTAAATTGTCCTTGTTCAGGACTTTTACTTTTTTTACAGACCCTCCTCTGTACAGCTACACAGGATAACTCCTCAGACAAATGTTGTTGGAAGGAATTCAGGCAGTATAATTTAGGGCCGCTATTTGTAGACATGAAGTCTTGCAAGTTGTCTTGCTTGCAATTATATAGTTTGCACTGCTGGAGCTTTTCTTTTAATAAGAATCATAGCTGCTGCTCTTAATCTGTCTCGTAGTGCTTCTTATTTGCTTGTTTTGGTGAATGTGCGAGTAGAGCCCGTTTTATTCTGAGAACTCAGCTCAGCTGGCTGGTGAGGTTGGAGAGTCCCTTTGGTTAATGCCCATACAGTTTGGTTTCGTTTGGTTTCATTTGGTTTTGCTGTGGCCCAGCTACTTGAAGGCATCATCGCTCTCCCATTCCAACTGAACTTCATGGAGTGGTGAGCTCTCCCCCAGGCCCAGAAGAAATGTAGCCAGGGCTTTGAGTTAAATGATTGCAAGTACCATCTTCTATGGCTTCTGCTGAATCTCAGCCCTGTTGGGGGAAAGAGTATTGTTCTGTTTCAGTATTGCAGGAATCTCTCATGTTACCTTCTAAGTGATTATCATTATTCAGTCAGTCAGCAGCCAGGTTTGCAAGAGAAGCAAACACTACTAATTTGGCGGCACATTATTAAGTTTAATGCACATCAATGCATTTTACACTCATGCTAAATCTACTTTTAAACATGACATGGTAATTCAAGAACACCTATTGAGAGATAGGCCTCATCAAGGAATTGGAATCAATGGAAAAATGTTCTACTTGTGTCATTATGGCCAGGCTGGAGTCAACAGAAAGCTGCAAGCATCCTGAATTAAGCCCTGCAGGAGACTGTTCACTTTTGTAGCCTGTGGGTAAGATTTTGCTTAAGTGAATCTGTTAATTGTACTGCTTATGGAAGTGAGAGGTGGGTAGCAGCAGGCTTTGCTCAAGCATGAATTAGAGAGTATTTTTTTCAAATCCCTTGTACAGCTTTACACGTGTACTTTAATTCTGAAATGCAGCACTGTCTGCTGGTGCATCATGTATTTCTTTTGATTCACTTTGGCCTTTACTCATACATCCCCTGTGCAGCTGCAGCCAGGCCTCTCATGAGTAATGGCCAATAATTTCCTCCATGTGATACAAGGGCAAAGTTACATCATAGCCCAAACTTTATTATAAACCCTGAAACAGATAGGCTTGTTTCATTTGAGGGAACTTACTGTGAAGTAGCCTACTTACTTACATTTCTAAGACATCCTCCAAATCTCTTGTTGCTATAGTTCTCTTGCCTTTGTAATGTAATTCGTAAAATATAACCACAATATGCTCAGCTTCACAGAAAGCTGACAGAGAATTGAGGATGAATTATTTTGCTTGTTCCAACTCTTGTTAAAAGAAGGGAGAAGGATTTTGCCAAGCCCAGTCATCAGCATCCATAAAAAAAATCCATGTAAAGAGTTTGATTAGGTCAAGTCTCTTCTATTTCTTTCCTAAACTATGCGAGAAATTTTTCCTAAACTAAATGAGAAACTGTTTTTCTTCTGACAGACTATATGTGCCCGAAGACTATCCTTGTTTGCAATATGGTCTATATTTTTATTTTTGTGTTTGACTCATTGACTCCTTTTCTTTTTCCTTAACCTTACAGAATGAAAGTTTTTTGCAAGTCCTGGTGCCAGATCAAGAGTAGAAATGGAGCTAGAAGTGATATTAATGTCCTTTTCTAATATCTACTTATGGAAAAAATTAAAATATGTTCATATTTCAGTCGTATTTTACCTGAAGGATTCTGGATTTTCTCTGATATTGCTCTGAAGCCAACAGCAGGGTCTCAGCAGATTGCCTGTTATCACCGATGTTCTTTCCAAAATGGGCTGGGCTTAATACAACCAGTTTTTCTGCAGTTAGTGTTGCTTTCTATAAGAAATATTCTAAACCACAGAGATGTTGCCTCTTTCTGCCAGAATTCGTTTAAGCTGGTTCAGGTTTCATTCTCTGTAGTCTTGCTTCTCCTTTTTGCCTCCTTCCTATCACAATGGAAGTACACTTCACTCTCTTCTACCTTAAAGAATCTGTCCTGACTCCAGGACTCCTGAATTTTTCTAATTACTGCCCAATCTTCCCTTTTTATTTTCATTTCTTTTCATTCTCTATACAGACTATCCATTGAACTCCCCCACCAGCTCCATTGCATCCCATTTCAGACCTACTTTCCTTTCATTATGATTTGTTGAGGTGTTTTTTTGGCCAAAGTTTAACTTTTTTGTAATCAGATTCCAGATTCATTGCCACACTCTCAATATCCTTGCCTATTGGCTGCATTAAGCTCAATCGGCTGCTCTCTGTGAGAAGTCTTCTCCACCTTTAACCTCGCTGACCGTCTTTTCCAAGTTCTCGTACCCCTTCCCTTTCTCTTTCAAAATACTCTACATAAAAATTTTCCTTCTTCCCCTTTCTCATGGGAGCTTTGTTCTTGGTTCCCTTTTCCCTGTATAGCTTGTTTCTGGGGAATCTTATCCACACATGGAAATTAATAGGCTAATTATTTTGCTGAAAGATCTCTAGATCTACTTCTGTGCTCAAGAACTGCCTCTTTACAAAGGAAATCTTAACCTATTCCCTCAGTCATACATTCACAGCCATCTAGGCAAAAACTCAATTCAACACAGACAGCAGAGCTGCTCTTTACCCTTTTCCTAACCTCTGGAGAGAAAACTAATAGTCTGTCATTCAGATCCATTTCTAAGACATGATCTCTGATATAGTCTTTTGTTCAGGTCTTCCCATTCACTTCATCTTGATTTTGCAGGCTATTTGTAACATAGCCCTAGGATACAGCCTGTCATGTCCAGCCAGATTGAAGACTCATTTCCTCCCTTTGACTGATTCTAACATACCCATTTCTATTGCTCATTGACTTACTCTGTCAGGAAGTATGTTCATCCTTTCTTTCAGGATCTGCCTGTAAATGTCTACAACTGCTTTTTCCCAGTGCTGCCTATTAAACCAGCTGTTTTCCATGCCCACAGAAGGTACCAAGTACTGGGGTGGTAATATGGTCAATTCTCCTACAAACAGTATGGTCCCTGCATTTCACTGTTTCCTTTTTCCTCTTTGTCAGGCAGTTCTCTCTCATTCTTCTATGCCAAGCTATCCCAGATACGTTCTCTTTTTCTGGTGTCTTTGTGCAGCTTTTGACACAGCGACCCAGTTATCACGGTAAAATACAAGCTTCTACCTCAGCATGTTTCTGTCTGTCCCATTTGGTTGTGATACTGGAGGGACAGATTCTGTTGTCAGAAACGCAGAGATGCAGCTGGTTCCCACCAGGACGGCATTCAGTACAAGGGCTGTAGCCCAGAGCTGACAAGCCCTGCTAGAGGTAACCACCAAGGGAAGACAATTGCTTCTGTAAGGCTTTGCTCCTTTTTAGGGCTACCTCCGAGGTTCAGTATTTCACAATGAACAAGCAGAGAAGACAGACATACAGCAGCTGGTTCCCTAGAAGTTTCCCTCAGAGTATGAAGGTTTCAGCAGCCTGGGTACGATGACAAACCTGCACTGGAACTGCCATCATCCTGTTTAGTCTCTTGTGGTCAGTACCGGACCCTACAAGGAAACAAAACAGAACTCTCCAGAGAAGGCTCACTTGAGTGACCCACCTACAGTGAACTTCCAGGCTGAAGTACACACCGTAATGAATTGATTACTGTTGTTGCACTCCTGCCTTTTTCTAGACTAAAAAAGGTTCAATTTTATGTCCTCTGCCTTATGTGTTAAAAGCTAATGGAGGTTCTTACTTCAGTCAAGTGGCGAGAACTTTGCCCGTGGAACAGGAAGATCTAAATTCTGTTCTTGTTTAGCAGTTACAAGACCCTGGATAAACTTCCAAATGAATACAGAGGTTACACAGTTTAACCCAGAACCTGTGACTGGATGAGCACATTTTGTAGCTTTTATCGCTATTTAAAAAGGGGGGGGGAAGGTACAGCCTTTAATATGCTTAATTGTTGTTTCTTCAAATCTGAATAAATCTTGATTTTTGTATGGAATAAAAAAACCCATAAATATTCAAAGAACAAAAATAATCCAAGACATAATACTGTTTAAATCAAACCAGAAGTTAGAACAGTACTCTTAAGAATACCTGTGGTGACAGTATTGAGCAGGAAGCCAGTCTTTTCAGTCATTTCATGGCTGATAAGCAAAATCAACTTAATTGTTAGTACTGGTAGGGCATAGAGTACATTCAGTATTGCAGCTGAATACAATTCAGAATAAAATAATGAAGATAAGATTTCCTGGTGCGTAGAAGAGCTTTATTTCTACAAGTAAAGGTGAATGCTGTCATTATTTTAAATATGGAATACCCTACAATGGACTAATGAGATAATTGGATAATCTGAGGCAATAATGCTGCAGGTTTAAAGCATTTCCAGCTTTTCTGAGTAGTATGGTATCTTTATTTTTTCCTTGCTCTTTTCTAATGGAGTCATTTAAAGATCTGATTAGTTCTACATTCATTCCTTTTGTTTCCTTCTTTGCTTCTGTTAGGTTCAGATGGAGTTTCGGAAAAGCTGGGAGCGCTGGAGATTGGAACATTTGTATGTCCAGAGAGACAGCAGTATGAAACCTCTGAAGTGTCCAGCCAACAGCATCAGTAGTGGAGGCACGGTAGGCAGTAGTGTCTACGCTGCCACTTGTCAGGCCACATTCAGCTGAGACTTCTGCAGGTGAATTAGACTGAGAACAATGAACTGTATAATATACCTGAAAACCCTTAAATACCCAAGCAAGTGGCTTAAGTATGCCATCTCCAGCAAGAAACTTAAGCATATGCTGCTCATTGCCTGCAGGCTGTTGGACAAAGGTTTCTAGGGAAAACAATCTGCTAATGTAATCAACACATCAGAGGAAAAATTGATCACGTCTAAAGTAAGTTAAAAGAGTTTCTTCCTATTTGCACACAAGGCCTCCAGGTGTCCAAAACTTAAGCATAGCATTGATCCGGTCTGAAACCGCAGGGTCAATGGCTTATTACTGTTGAGTGGGCGAGCTGAGTGATCGACTGATTAAATTACAAGGATACAGAATATGATTATTGCCAAAAAATACATTTAGACTTTTATGGGGATAGGGTAAGGTGCTACCACCAGTTTTAGAAAAAAAGAACTTAGTGGGACACAACTTGTGTTTTAGGGAAGAATCAGTTGTGTAGTAAGAGTTTCCCAAAGCTGAAGTTGAAAATATGCTTACCTGTTTTCTGGGTAGGTGAACAACAGCATCCTGAAGATCTATCAATACAGCAGGTAGCATGGTGTACATTTCTGAATGCTCTTTTTAAGCTTCACTTGAAAAAAAATAAACCAAACCCCATATCTGGTAGGGGCCTCTTCTGCTATTAATAGGTGTGTGTTATCTCTATTGACACGGATGAAAATATCCCCTGAATGCACAGCCCTTCTATTTTTATATGGTACTCTGCCTCTCCAGTTGGCACACGGGTGTTACGAGGGACAGGATAATGAGTTGTGCTTCAAGAGGGCATTTTCTTTCCAAGCTATACTCTGCTTCTTGTGGGTGCAAACACACAGAAGTCGGCTTGTGGCCGCAGCTGGTCTTACCAGACTTCACCTCTTTGGAGAAGCCGCGGTGGTTCACAGCGTGGGTTCGCTTTTGCGTCTCCTCCAGCCTTGCTCCTTTTCTGCAGAGCGGGGAGGGCCGCGGGGCGCTGCGCCGCGCCCGGGCGGGCGGGAGGCTGCGCTTCAGCACGGAGGACAGCTCCCGCCCCCGCCCCCGCCCGCCCGCCGTCAGCGGGACTCCAAAAATCCCCCCCCAAACACTCTCCGGAACGCAACGGGCTTTTGCCTGTTTGCTTAAAACTGCGAGGGCTCTTGCAGTGAATGCACCTACGCTGCTAATTACGTTACCCTCCCTGACGTTTACAAGAGTTGCTGGGGGAAAAAAACACAGGTACCTTTACAAGCAGGACGTGACCCATTGCATCACTTAAGAACAAGCTTTACGTATCTTTACTGACCTTAGCTATTCGGGCTCCCTTTACAACAAAGAGGCAAAGTGCCAAAGACTAGCTCCGAGAATATCCCTGTCCATAGCCTTCTTGTAATAAGTAACTTCCATGGCGTAGCAGTTAGTTAGACAACTCAGCAGAGATTAAAAAAAAAAAAAACCACCCTGCTTTTCAGGTCTCTCTGCACTTGCATTCACATCCCCCATTGCCCAGAAAGTGGGCTGGATATTCTGGGATGTAATTCAGCATCTTTCCTGCCTGAAGCTAGATTGCTTTGCATGGGATGATTTAATCATTGTATTACAATCCAAATTGCCAACAGGGTGGATTACTTTTGCAGTCATCAGGTTAGAATTGAATTAGAGAGGATGGGTTACCTTCTTCTGTGATAATGCTTGTAACTGAGCCCCAGGGGGGCAGTCAGACACGTTTGTAGAAATCCACCACAGTTCTCAGGCTGGCTTACGCACGTTCAGCATGCTGGCTTCTACGCGGGCCGTTTCCAGGCCACCCCTTCCCAACATCGGTTGCAGAGCTGACCTTGGAATGAAGCGCCTCAGGTTCTTCTGCAAATTTAATCACTAGCTTCTATGCTGTGTGACCATCAATACAATACCTGACTACTACATGCGTATGTTAAGTGCTGTCCTGCGATTTAATCAATTAGCTTCCTGTACACGGAGAGTATGCTTGATGTTTCTATTTACCATCTACCCTTAAGTGCTTTGAATAGGAAAAGACTCATACAGTTAGCCGCTGGCAGGTGAAAAGGCAGCATGACGACAGATGACATTTCCAGCTGTATGATAATGCACACTGGAGGGAATAATTTCACTCATGAATATTCAAGAGCGGGTGCTAGTTTTCCAGGGCCCTACTTAGTTGTGTGCAAACCTGGGAGAAAAAGTTTCTGCTACTTGTGCAGCTTTTAGCAAGATGATAGTTTTGCTATGACCACAGGAAGTTATGGAACTGTTTTAATTAACTATTATGCTGGAAAAAATATATGTAACAAGTGAAAGAGGACATAGGAATAGAGAGTATTTACATGTGTGGTAATAAACCTGTACTTAGTTGCCGTCACAAGATTCTTTCACGAGTCTGACATGCTTTTGAGTTACCAGGCTCTTTTTGCCCCTCCTAGGCACTTCAGAACGGAGGGCTTTGGGCCCACGAGAATAGCTCCAGCACCTGATGTCAAACTTACCTTTGTAACTTCTGCCTTGGTAGAACCCAAGAGAAAAATAAGATGACAAAGAGAGATCTTAGCCAAGCAGAGGGTTGTGGTGGGATTTTTTTTTTTTCCTCTCTGATTAAGCTCTCACTTCTTCAAACCTTTTTAAATCCCCTCTTAAGTACTGAGGGAACAACTCAGTGAAAGTAATTGACACCAAAGCAGCATTACAGTAATAGTGTATTTTGAGAAATACTTCCAGCAAGGCCTAAACACCAATTTCTCTATCATACTTTATCTACTTCAGTAAAACCTTTTACAAGCCTTGTTGTTATTCATGCCATCTCTATTTCAGAATTTATAATGTGCATTTATTTGAGTAGCATGAAATAAGCAAAGGAACAGAAAGCACTGGAACAGATGAACTGTATGAATTTTTATTTCTTGTGCCTTTCAGCTTCATGCTCACTTATTGTGGTAACTTGTTTCATGAAGCATTAAATAGAAGAGTCTATAAATTCACCTGGACGTAACATAACTAGAGTTTATAGCAAATGAAAACTTTATTTCCAGCACTGCTGCTATAAAGTTTTATAATCTCATGGATGTTACCTTATATTTAATATTTATTTGCATGTATTTCCTTGTTTTAAAAACCACCCACAGAATCTTAACTGTACAAAATGTCAGATTATCAACTCCCCATAAACATTACACTTACTTATGTTTATTTTTATCCTTGTGAATAAAGTTTCAACTCACAAAATTCTGTCACTTACTGGTGTATTTACTTCAAGTATCATCTGACTACTTCATACTCTGTAATTAGAAGAACACTTTCTAAGAATGGAAAGACTCACAGTTCATGGTTCTCCCAAAGAAACAAAACTTTATATTTGCAACTCCATGCCTGCTATAGAAAGGCCATGTTAAACAAAACCAAAACGCAGTGTGTTATTTGTATAGAGTCAGAAGGAATCAGTAAGAGCAGTGAGAACTCTGAGGGGTTTTTACCAGAGGATGGTGGGATATGTACAAATCCAAAAATTCTGTGCTTGGCTTTCAATAGCAGCATTTGGAATTTATACAAGAAACCAATACTAGAAGCTAAGAAAGCACTGTGGAGACCTACTGAGATGCTTAGCAGTGTTAAACATCTTACTTGTGCTTTAATCTTCTGTTCTCTTTCCAGACCAATTACATTCAATAAAGGACACTGTTTGTTTCCCCGACCAATGACAGAACACGGGGTAAGTCAGGGCTGAATACTCTGTGTAACTTAAATTAGAAAAGTCATCATCAAACAGGATTTGAAAGACCAATTTGTGACTTTTCTTCTCAGCTCAGTCCTGATAGGTATAAGCTCTACCAGCTGCTCTTCCCTAGGACTTTATATTAATGATTTGTTTTAAGGCAATGACCTATATATTAAAAATACCAGTGAATCATATAAGAAGTGCACCTGACAGTCTGTGGGATGATGGTGAGAAGCCTCATTAGCTGTGCTGTGGTAAAAGGACTGAATCCAATGACAGGGTAAAGCCCCTTCTGCCTGAGGGCCTCTTGCATTTCCACGTCTGTTGTGCACTCACCCTAAATTTTTTCAAAATGATGGTTAAAGAAAAATGTGTATCACCTGCCAGGAATAATAATAAATCTTTTTTGCTTACACTGCAAACTATGAAAGCTGTAATCTGAAGTGAACAGGGAACTTGCATCAAAATCAGATGACACACGAGTGCAAACAGCAGCAGCAGCCGCCACCGCCTATTTTAGGTATACAGATAGTGCTTCACGTCTTTTCTTCACAAAGAGGGTTCTAGCCAGGCCTGGGAAGAAAAGCAGTTGGCCTCTACTGAAGGTGTAGTCAAACACCGGCCTTGCCGTTACCAGTGGCAAAGGGCATCAGGAGCTGAAATTCAGCAGCTGAGAGGAAAGCGGCCGCCCGTGGGTTTGCCGCCAGCTGCCCGGGCCCGGCCCCCCAGCAAACGAGACCACAGCCCGCGCTTTGCTACCGCTTTATTCGGGACCGGACCGCGCCCGGGGAAACCGGGCCAGGAGTAAGGCGCAAGCGGCGTTTTGCACAGCAGTAGCCCCCTTCTGCGCCGCCGCCAGCCCCTGCTCGGGTCCGCGGTCCGGGCGGGCGGAGGCAGCGGGGGCCGCCCCGCAAAGCGGCTGTCCCCGGCGGGCCGGCCGCTACCTCCCGGCGGCGGGCCGGTAATGCAGCTCCCGCTCCAGCTGCTCGGCCGTCAGGGTCCCGGCGATGGCGGCGCAGCCAGGGTTGAAGACGGAGTAGGCGCTCAGCTCGCCCCGCCGCCGCTCGGCGGGCCCGCGGGTGCCGGCGTACATCCAGTAGAGCAGGGAGAGGACGAAGTAGGGCAGCCCCAGCTCCAGCTCCGCGAACAGCGCCAGCAGCACCGCCCACAGCAGCACCTTCAGCAGCAGCGGACGCGCCCACACCGGAGCCGCCGCCGCCGCCGCCGCCCCGCCGGGCCGGGCCTGTGGAGGCAGCAGCGAGACGCGGCGTCAGGCACCCACCCGCCGCCACGCGCCCCCGCCCCGCCCATCCCGGCGCTCACCTGGGCGCCGCCGCCCGGGCCCGCCGCGGCGGCCCGCTGTCCCTCGGCGGCCTCCGGAGCCGCGGCCTTTCCCGGCGGCTCCGCGGGACGCGGCGAGGCGCCGGCGCTACCGCGGGCGGCGCGGAAGCTGGCCAGCCGCCGCTCCACGGCGGCCGACATGGCCGCCCCGCGCCTGCGCAAGCGCGGTGCGAGGGCGGTGCCGCGCTTGTGACGGCCCGGCGGGGGGCGGGGCCGAAGGGCGCCCGCCCCCGGGGCACCGGTTGCCGGGCTGCGGGCGCCGCCCTGCGGGCCGGCCCCGGGGGGCGGCGGGGCCGGGGCGAGGAGCGGGGCGAGGGGGCTCCGAGCCGCCTGAACCCAAACTGAGGAGGCTCGCAGAGGCTTGGGCCCCCCACGGGGGGTCACAGACAACCAGCTGCCCCCTGCCTTTCCTCTTCCGAAGTGGTAGCTGTGCCTGCCATTGAGCTCTGGAGAAAAGCTGTAAATCACCAAAGGCCTCCCTCGTTTGTTTTGGTTTGTTTTTTTTTTTTATTTAAACCTTAATGACTAATGTTGACACCGAAAAGAAGAGGGAGAGAAAAAAGCACAGGGTGACCAAAACCTGGAGAGGGTGAACGAGACATTAGCAGCTGGGGCGACCAGCAACATTTGTGCTAGGCACTCGGGCGGCCATGTTAGAAAAGCGCTGAGCGGCCTGGGAAGGGGCGGCATGGAGGAGGAGGAGGAGGGCACCCGTGGTGGCCGTGGCCCGCAGCCCCGCTGGCTCGGCCCGCCCCAGGTGGCTGCCGCTCTCGGTGGGGTGCGAGGAGCCGGGGCTCTCCCCGCGCCGCCCGCTCCTGCCCGCGGAGAAGGATGCGGTGGGCTCCCTCCAACGCAGGCCCACGGGCCTCGTCGCTGTCCCTTGGCACGGATGTCTGCTTAAACCGGGTCGGGCCGTCCCACCCTCTCTTTAAACAAAAAATTAAAATCGGGGAAAACCAGCTCTGTCACATCATCTTTCAGCTATTGGTACAGCCAAGAAATAGAATTTTATTTACAGGAGCCGGCTCTTAGCCTCAGGAGTAAAATATTTATCACTCTCCAGCAGTAATAGTTAGCCATGAGACATCATGAGACATCATTTCATCCTGCAGTGCTGTTTCCAGTTACTTACAGCTTTCTCAGAAGTGACCTTTAGGGCTGAATATCTCATGCATGTGTCAGCTCAGAAGTGAATATGAGAAGTGTAATAAAAATCAATTTGGGTGTTCTGAAGTTATCTTAATGTGGAAAAAATTGTGTTTTTTCCAGCTAAATAATTTTTCAAATGCCTATTTTATGCTCGGTTACAAAATAACTTTCTTTTAACCTTCCGACTTTGCAAAAAGTGCCACAATGAATGACATTTTTCTCTTTATTTGTGGAAATTTGATTTTGAAATCGCAGTCCAAAATGTTTTAAGATAGCCTGCACAGGACATTATTTTATTTTGATTTTCTTTTCTTCTTTTTGCACTACTGTTCATGAAAACATTTCCTACAAGAAGTGCTGGGTAATTCCACACGTTATTTTCTGTATGCATCATTAGTCAAATAGTTATACCTGAGTTGAATGCCACCTTTGCAAGCCACACCCAGTGATTCACATGCTATCAGATTTTATTCAAAATTTACTGGGTTTAGTATGTATTTGCTGTTGTGCATCCAAAGAGCTATTTTATGGCTGTGTCGGGCTACCTATATTGCCACGTATTGTTAGGAAACACATAAAAGAGTGCCATGAATCATCCCTTTGAAGACTAAAAGTGCACTACAGTAATCTCATCTGTAAATGAGTGTTATGCTGCAGACAAATACCTGAAGAAATTTGTATCCATAAAGTCTTAAATGACTTCAATATATCCTGGTTTCAAACAAACAGCTTCCTTGAATAGACATTTAGTTTTGTTTGCTTGTTTTACAAACCGTTTGGACAATTTCTTCCCTACTCCAATGCTTACAAAGGTCCCGGGCAGTTCACCAAACCCAATCTTTGGATCCTCAGCCAGTGGTTGGGAGGGCAGGGGGAACAGGGAGAGGTTGAAGAACACTTCTCTGGGACTCTTGAGTCGCTTCATGCCTTTCCCACTATGTATGAGAAAAACAAATTGAATATGGGCTTTTTGTAGGTGTGAGACTAGGAGCCAAGTCTTTGCTGTAGCTAAGTAAATGATTAACCAAAAATGTTGGGTGCTATTGATCGATCTCTAATGCTCCATTCTTTATAACTGAAATTCTGGACCTGCCCATCAACTTTTAGGAGGCAGCATTAAGATCACTTTAAGAACTTGTGATTTTTTTTAACTTGGTTTCGTGCAAAATCATGATTGTCATGTCTATAATTAATACAAAGAGGCCCACATGCATATTTCTCTCTACCAAGAAGAAAACCCGTTGTTCTTTATATTTTTTTCACTTCAGCAATTTTGGAACCTTTTCCTTTATCCCAGCTATCAACTTTTCATTATATTTTAATATTTATAATACAGAAGAATCTTTGCATTCTGCTCTCAGCCAATTTATTGCCAGCTTAAGGGACTACTTTTTCGGTACTTGGGAACTTCCAAACCATTAGCAAGAGAACTGAAGGAGATGAAGTGGCTGCTGAAAGAACTGACAAAACAAGGAAACTATCATCAAAGCCATATCCAAAGTGCAGTTGATTTTTTTATTTTTGGGGGGTGACTGCAGAGTTTTTCTTAGTCAATTTTCAAGTGTCTCCGCTCTTTCGTACTCCTTAAGGAAGCAAGAGAACTGAAAACTAGTTTGGGGAAATATTTTTACATGACAGAAAGCATTAGAACTATTTGTGGCAAAAGACCAACCCAACTGAGTTAAGCTAAGCGTTGATAGCAACATTCAGGTCCTGTGGCACCCTTTGCATTTATCACATCAGCAGCCCGTCACCACGTCTTGGCGTCAGCAACCTCTTTATTCCATAGTACAGGCTCAGGGCCTTGCTCAGTGGCTTGGAGTGTTGTTGCTTACTTCCTACGGCTGCAGATACCTGTTTGTGCCTGCCAGCTTTTTCAGATAGATCAACAGTAATCAAGTCACATTAATTCTCTTGATGGATTAATTTAATTCATCGACAGGAGCTTTCTCCATCATGAGATAAGCATCCACATCCACACTGACTTGCTAAGTGCCATAAATGCAGGCAGAAGGGCAACCCATTATTAATATAGCGACCTAGCTTAATTAGTTCAATGGAGCTGAGGGAGCATTAGCTTTAGTTGTTGAGGTCTCGGAGAACATGTATAAAATAGATTGGAGTGCACAGACTCATACTTCTCTAATTCCATACAGAGCTTTCTGCATATCCATTTACTAATCAGTTCTAAACTGCAGAGAAGAGCTGCTTCCTTTGTAAAAAATGATCATTAATTTTCCTTTCTAAAATAGCAGCATCAGGGTACTTTGCCTTTAGACATAAAGGAAATCTTTCGCCTTGCATTTTTATTGAACTAGTTGAGGTTCTGAATTGCAAATTTTCACGTCTGCATGGTTTCAAAATGTGCGAATTTGTATATTCAGCAGTGCATGCTAAAAGGTGCTGAGATATTAGCACTTAACGTTACTGCTTTATATGCCGTAACACTCTATATTTAAACACACTAAAACATAGGCAGAGCCAAATTATTAATGTTTCCATCACAGCTCTGAAATGCTCTTTATCATTTCATAGGAAACTTCCATTTGAGGAAAAGAACACAGTAAATAGCCCTTACTAGTACAATGTCAGCTGTACATGTCAGATATTTAGTGAAATCATTGTAACAAAAAAAAGGAGATAAGCTATTTTATTACATTTAGAAGATAACACCCAATGAGCATTCTAGCTGGAATTGTTTTGCCATATTCATAACTTTGATCTGATTCGAAAGTCAAAGTTTTGAAAACTGTTCTAAAACTTGACAGGATCAGAATACTGCCTTTTGATTTTTATTGTATAGATAGGGTGGGAGAAAATGCAGCTGCCAGCTGAAATTCAGTGTAGCTTAAGTGGAAGGAAGCCTGATTCATCTCTCCTATCTGTCAACATTGTTATGTTGGGTTTAACCAGTCCGCTCTTCTCAAAACTTTTTTTAAAAAAATATTTTCTAAATTAACTATCAATCAGAGTACTTTTATGAGGTTGGAAATACATAAGGCTCTTTGGGCTTGGACTGAATATTTTTTTATTCTCGATTTGCATAGCACTTAACAGTCTATAACTAAGGCTCCTAGACGCTATAGCAGGCCGGTTAACTAGCCCTATTTCCCCCATGTTCCAGACGGGGAAAATGAAGTACAGAGAACATCGGAGAACATCTTAAAACCAATTCTAGATCTGAGTTCTGGTTCCACACTTACTTCCTTCAAATCCATTGGAGCTTAAAATATAGAAAATGCTGTATGCCAGAAGGTGAATAAAGAGTGAGGAAGACAAAAGAGGAATACGTTACCCCTTACGCACATATGCACTCAGTCTTCAGAAGCCTTTTGTTAAGAGTACACCGTAAACTTTAATGTTTACGTTGACTGCCAGTTTTATACAGCCACTTCCACAAAAACACAGAAGGCAGCAGAGCACTAGCAGGTTTAATTTTTAGAGGAGCAGAATGCCCAGAAAGGCTTTGCAACGACCTTTTCTCATGCCCTCACATCTCTGCCCTATATGGTAGGGCAAATTATCACCCAAAAGCACTAAGCTGTCATCACACTTGGCAAGGTACATTCCAGCCAGCTGGTTGGAGCCTCAGGCTCTTGCTGATAGGTGTAATTTGCCTAGAAGCAATCCAAATGGGGGTGAGACTGCACCTGCACCCCTGAGACTGGTGTACCAGGTGCTAGGGCTTAGTGCTATTTCTTAATTCCAAAAAATTATTCAGCAGAACACAAGGTGAAGGAGGGAGACATCATGGCAGGCCTATTCCTCCTTGGCTCTCAATGAAAGAAATGAGCTTACCTAATACAAAATAGTTGCACATGTGTATCTCCACGTAATCCACAGGACAAATGTTGAAACTATTACTTCTGACAAACTGTTGATTGTATGGAAATACTATCAGTTTAATCATTTGGCCAGTTTTTCCTCATTATCATTTCCTCCTAGCCCCAACACCTACACTGGATTTTGGAATATTTATGATGCTCGCCACCAGAAGTGAAACTGCTCAGCCAGATCACAGCTAGGAGAGGACGAAAGGTTAAGGGTAAGGCCTTCCCTAGTCTTTTCAAAGACAGAAATAAACTAGCCCATCCACCAAGAGAACTTTAGCCTTTCAGCATGACCTAGGAAAACACTTTTCCAAAATGCTGTTTAAACACATGACATACCAACTACTTCTTTCCAAACTATGCTACAGAATGGTCCAAATAATTGATTATCGTTGCAACAGAAGCTTTGACCTCTAAGCTGTGTTGGGCTCTACCAGTGAAAGTGGATGGCACACACAAATAAAAGGCAGGTACACCAGAAATGAACCTAATCCCTAAATTCATCTACCAGTTACAGAAGGGATTTTTATGGGCTTGTGACCCTGGGAAGAAGGCAGGAGCAGAAAGCCTTATATCCCACCAATGCAACGAGTCAAGGCTGGTGCATCATCAGAATCAGCTGTGAAAAACCTAGTGTTCAGTGGGGAAACACTCCAGCTGTTATACCATTGTACAAAATGTGGGCATCACCATCAGTACAAAGTTCCCCAAGTACTCATTCGTTTTCTAATGGAAGTGGTGATTACTTTTTAATGCTCTGTGCTGAATCCAGAGCCGTCAGGTATCTCAACCGTGTACCAGCATGACATACCACCCCTAGGGATGAATAGTTTGAGAATCCCAAATTAAATTTATAGAAAATAGGACATGAGGATGCTCTGCTCGGTTAAGATGACAGCACACAGGAGCACCCAAGAAAGCTTTCTAGACAAAGCCTGGCTTATCACCAGGCCAAAGATTCTGTACGTGACTGTCTTGAATTGCAGCTATGCAACCTGAATTCTGTCCAAGTCCCTCACCCATGTTTAGGTGACTATACCTGCCCTTTTCATCTAGCATCTCAAAACTGTCATTTTGGATCAAGTCAGAGTCCAGGGTGCAATTGATCTGCATGTAAGGGCCTAATTGAAGTTTCAGCCCCACTCTAGGTAATTATATGCTATTTTGGATCTCACCCCCCAAAAGTTGATTTTTAAATCATTAAGAAAATACCAACAACTTTATATCTTCATGATTGTAAAGAAAACACAGGAGCCCAAGTGGATACAACCAGAGTAAAAGGTGCAATAGTGGTACAGAGCTCTTAGGCATCTGAGTTCATTGCTTTGCAGGTTAAATTTAATAGGGTATAATTCACAGACAGAGTATTTTTCATGCCAATATTTGTTCTCATAAACAGAATAAAGATCTGGAAGCAAAGCCTAAGTGAGGCAAAATGGGAAAAGAGAAGCAGATCTAAGTAAGTCTTAAATCCATAAAAGACTCGCAGAAAGACAGCCTTTACTAACTGTGGAAAGCTAGTAAAAGGTAGCTTTGCCTATTGAAACAGATTGATAACACTTTGAATTAAACACATTGCCAACCCTGAACTGCAAAAAAAAAAAATCTATTCATTACGCCAAAATCCAATATATAATGCAGAGGCCTACCCTCAACATCCTCAAAAATGGAAAATCCTCAGTGTTCCACCAGTTACCACTTTCCGTTCAAGTTGTTGCCATGGCTTGGGGCTGACTGTGAGCCCAGGAGCAGCACAGTTCTTTGCAGACCCATAGCAAGCACCACATCAAGCAGAGACTCAGCAGCAGTCTCCTCTGGTTAGCGATCAAGACACAGAATCTTAGGTGTAAAGCCCAGTAAGGTGGGACTAGGTGAATACACAGGTAGGAGGGAAGAACAAGGGAATGCATGTGAGAACAGCGGAGTTGAGAACCGAGACGCTCCAGGGGGTCTGAGAGAAACGGAGACACCAAGCCAGACCCTCAGCTTTCCTGAACTGGTGAGGCCCTGCGATGTGAAATGCTGATCCCACTGAAGTCAGTGGCAACTTTGCCAGGACTACGCTGGGATTGGGGTTACGTCTCCTGATGGACTGAACTGAGCTCATACCTCGCCGTCTGCTTGATGAGACCTGCGGGCCTCACACAAAGTTGCTTCGCATTATTTCCCTTAAAAACAACACAACAACAAAAACTTGGGAACTTTTTTTTTCCACCATGACAGATCCAGACAATTTATTCTATTTATGATACTGTAAGTATTCCCACAAACTTTGTACCTTATGCATACTTATGTCCTACTTATTTAGGACAAGTAAAGATCAAAACTAGGTCTGGCTGGTTCTAGGGCAATAAGAGAATGAGGAATACTCATCCTGCCTCTAGTGGGTTTAGGAACCATGGGCTATGTTTTGGCATTTCTGAGCTTATCCTGAAGGACACTCGGCATTGCACCCTCAGCAGCAAGTTCGGCATATAACCTCGCGCCTGGGCTATCTGTTCAGTCAAACCGGACCAGAGTTTAAGTACTTTGGTTGACTGGGGCCTCAGAGGCCACACTTTGAGCAATCAAGCTTCAAAAGGAAGGGGGGAAAAAGCCCAAATCCAAGGAAACCATGCTTCGTATGTACTAGTCAAGTAGAGATTTCAGATGGCAGAAAAGACTGAGGACTGTTTCTACGTCATTTGTTTATCTCACAGGGCAGCAAAGGATGCAGTATGTTATTTTGTCAGTTCTTCCAAAGGATGACTCAGTGCCTTTCATAGGCAGGACATTGCGAACCTGTAGCAATATGATTCTATCATTTCTGTTCGAGCAGTTCGGTAAGGACAACAATCTGTAGCAGATAAGGTACGAATTCATAAGGGAGAAATATTTACAGATTAAAAGGTCTGTCATTTACGTTACTAGGGAAAAGAGAAATTTAACCAGGCAACAGCAAAATTCTCTACATTTTAGTTTTGTAAAATTAAAGTCCTTGTTGCAGAGCCTTCACATTTAGAAGTTGAGTTCTGGCCTTAAATACATACCCGTGTATATTTTCTTCCTCCATCGGTGGTCTCTAACGCCCTTCTGGATAACTTCCACTGAATTTCAGAATTTGTTTTTTCAAGATTCTTGAGAGTCACAACACAAGGGGTAAGAAAGCCACAGATTCAGTTATGACACCATGAACCGCAGGAGAAATGATAGCACCCTCTGCTGTCATTTTAGATTATTCTCTTAAAGATTGCTGAATTAATCTCCATAGTTTTATCTTGCCCGGAAAAAAGCCACCAGAATATTTGGTTCATAATTTTTAATTCATGTTAGAAAGACTGTGACCGCCTTGTGATTTATTTCTATTTTAGTGTTTTGTAAATGACTGTAATATTCCACAATCCAGATTAGTTTATCTTCTGGGATCTAAATAGAACTGAAATTTTAAATCTATGCCATCTGCTCATGTGAGATAAGATTCACCTTTCAAAATATACCTTCTCTTTCAATAAATGTGCTTTTTATCATATGCACACTGAATTTCAATATACGTTTTCTAAAACTCACTCTCTGATTGACGAGCTAGACAGCTTTAATCTTCACGTCTGTAATTCATACAGCTAACACTGGAAAGCTGCACAATACAAGTTTGGCTTCTATATCTGCCTTTTCCCTGCTGCAGACACAGCCAGTTCTGACACTGCTCTCCCAAAGACATGTTTGTGGATTGACTACAGAGGCCTGAAGGGATTTAATTCCAGGATTAGGGACTGAAGTACAATTTACATTACATTAGATGAATATACACTTTCCCTAATTCCCATTTCCCTTCTGGGATGGATGGATGTTTGTGGTTCTGGGGTAAAATGTTATAAAATAAAAGTAAAATTGCATACACAGAGAGTCTTTAATTATGCATTTATGGAGGTGGACTTTTTTTGCTGTAGAGCTGATTGGATAGATCGTAATTTGTTTTTAATTCACTCACATGCATGAACAGAGTGAAATATATTGGATTTACATTATTGTGATCTACACAAAAGCATCTGTGTCTCCAGACCGTGGGATACGGAAAAGGGAGCTCTGGACCAATACCAAGAAAATCCGTTTCTTTAGATACTTCATGTGGTGTATTGAGCCAAAAATGGATCAAGTCTTCCTGTATATTTAATGCCTGTTTCATTAAATGGATTTCAGAGTTCAATTTCAGGTTTTCCAACTATTGCTTTTTCTTTCCAGAGGAAATTTGGTATTCTGTCCACTTTTTTTTTTAATGTTCAGTATCAACATTTTAAATTGAAGTGCTAGGAAAGATTCTTCTGTGTTCATTAAAAGAAGCTGTTCTGCTGGTAGTGGTTTTAAAACATTGGGTATCAGTATCCATTCACATCCTTGAACAAAAGTGATTTTAAGTAGAGAAGGGCAAAGTAAATACTGATCATATACATGAAATAACAGAATTTTTACTGAGAGAGAACAAACACATTATTATCCCAGCATTGCTTTTGCTGCATGTTGTCGTTGCCCAGATTTGTCAGCATGCAGTAAAACAACAAAACCAATGAAAATCAACAGGACAGAACCGACCAGGTTCTCAGTGGGCATCAGCTGGCGCATAGAAATCACTAGAGCTGCATATACGTACGTTAGCAAGTATTTATCTGGCGTGATATTCCTTATGGAAGATATAGGCTTAATGCTAAGACTCATATGGTTAGCTCAGTTCAGTGTCTATGTTTACCTCTGGGAAAAAAAAAAAATCCTCAGAGACTGAACAAAATGGCATCTGCTCTACAGGTGTATTTGCTATGCATCATTACTTGCAGGCTGTATAGCCAAAAGAACTTGTACCGTATCTCCAGACCGATCGCAATTTGGGTCTGTCTTTAATTGCCATATTACCACCTCAGCCTCACTTCACAAGCGAGTTGATGCCTTCTCCTGTTGTTCTATGTTTTCATGTTATCCATTCTTGGCCGATTGCAGGGAAATGAAAGTGACGTTCGCAGGCCACAGCCTCGGTCCTCCCGTCCCCTCCTCAACACTTAGCAGGGACATAAGGCTTCCAAGGCCACTTCCATCTAACAATGCTTAGGTGCTTCATTATAACTGTTTCTCTTAATGCTTTATTGCGCTTACAGCTTTGGTGTATACATCCAGTTTAAGACAAAAATATTCTGTCCGTTTGGCAGGTGGTAATCTCTTTAGGCCAAAGGCTGCCTTTCACGGCACATAAATCAAGGTTCTTGACTTGACGTACACTTCTGTGGCCTTCAGACAAGTTGCTACACTGTTTTGCTGTTGCTGACTGATGTCTCCTGAAATGTGGCCCTCATGTCATGGTCCAGGACATTAAGCAAAGGTTCCTTTGATCTTTTGATGAAACCCAGTGCAGAGTCAGAAGACAACTGTTATCTTTCCTTCCATATACACAGTATGGGGGACCTTCTGGGATCTCAGGCAGTTTTACAGCATGCATCACCTCAAAGCAGCCAAGCACAAGCAAGCGTCAGGCACCTAGGAGCACCAGATGAAGGAGCCGTAGCATCATGGCAGGCAGATCTTGGGTGAGAGCACGACACAGCTCTGCCTTGACCTTCCTGCACTGCGCCATGGACCAGTAGTAAGAGCAGCAGGGTCAGGGCCCAGGAACAGCAAAGCAAAACCTTACAGCAAAGAAATTCAGGGGAAATTTCTGCACACAGTTCTCCACATTCTTTCCCTGTTGTTACTGACATCCACCTCTATAAAAGTCTGTTTTATTACACCTTGCTTATGTCCACTAGGTGGTAGCAAAAAGGCGTTATTGGGAGAGGAAGGGTTTCCAGCTCTCCTCTTTCCACCTGCGGGAATGCGCCCATCTCCACCAGAGCACCTGGCTGTCTGCGGGGCAGAGCTGGAGTCCAGCTGCTGATGGTGGGGGGTAGGTGGGAGGAAACCCCCAGGAGCTTCATTTGTATAGATCCTGGACTAAGAACTTGCTAAAGAGTAAATGCTTCTCAAACTTCAGGAAGATGCGAGGAAGGCAAGTTGCAGCAAATGCTTTGCTTTTTCAGGACTACGAGATAGGGAGAAGGGAATACTTGGGGACTTTCTCATTGAAAGCATTCCCAAAACCTGCAGAGGAATGCTCTGGTGCCATGTTCCTCCAGCAATGCTGTCCCACACACAAGCTGTCAAATGTGTGGCGGCTCCCATGTTTCTTTAGGGTTTGATACATATGGTAAGGCCACCCCTAAGTGCTAAAGGCCAAAGAGGGCAACAAGGTAAAGGCAGTTCATGGTGTTCTGATGGCATTATTACTTCATTTAAAAATACCTACAATTAATAAATTAACTGAACGCTCTGTTGGGATGAAGATTCAGGCACAAGCTTAAGGACACAAACGTTGATCTCCTCCTGCTCCCCATCTGTAACACTGCTAGCACTAGAGCTTAGTAAAAAAATATGAAATTTCTGATTGTGTAGAAGTTTTCCTTTTCCATACAGGGACAAACTCAATATTTTTTAAATGGAAGATGAGATTATTTTTGGTGAAAAGAGAGAAAAAGAATTGCCTTGAAATAATTAGGGCATTTACATTGGAAAAGAAAAAAAATAAACCAAAAAAGATCTCTCATTCAAATCCCAGTCCTGCTTGATTCAGGGCAGGCACTCAATTTTGATGGACAGCTTTACCAGAGACTGTGACCTCTACATTAGTGCTACTGGGTCGCCTCATGGGACACCGTGAGGCAGTCTGTCTCTACCCAGTCTCTGCTTATTTGCAGGTCTCTCTCAGCATGTTAATCTGAATTACCACACTACAGGAAACATCTTCTGCTGAAACATTCTTGCAATATATTTGGATTACAAAAAAAAAAGGGTCTTTTATTTGGAAAATTGCTCCAGGAACTCCTGACCATCTCTGTTCAATGGAGCAGGAAGGCCACGATTTCAGAGTAAAAAAAGCAATGCTCAGCAAACTGCCAGACCTCCTCTTGTGCACACACAACATCCCAGCTACTGCTGGAGCCTAGCAGAAGGGGTGGCAGAAGGACTGTGCAGTCGTTTGGTACCAACCAAGTAGCACTGGGAAGGATGCAATTTGTTTCTCTCCTCCAGCTCCTCAGCGTTTAAGCTGCAGCAGCTCAGCCTTCTTGAGAGAAGCCCTCACCAGACTGCAATTTAGCTGAGTTCTTATTGTCCTGCAAGAGAAAAGCAGGGCAAGGAAAAAAACAAACAGAACAAACCCAGTAACTCTTTATTAAAAGTGAATTGTTTCAAGAGCAAAAATTCTGAAGATGTCCTAAGTAAACAGGATCAACTATATTAGATTTTCATTCCTGCATTCCTGCACAGGCAAGGTAATCAATAATCCACATTTTTCCTGATCTTAGTAACATCCTAGAGGTTGTACTTTCACAGGGATAAACTGTTCAGCAGCTTCTTCAGTATATTAATCACAAGCAAGCCTTTCCTGAATGTCAGGCAGTCCTGTACTTCTGATGTTTACCTTTTTTTTTTTTTTTTTTAAAGCAATATTAAAAACACAGCAAAAAAAACCTGGTTTATTTGACCATTACTTAACTTCACATCCTTTTCACAAGACAAGTTTGCCTCGGAACCCAATCCCTGTGGCACCTCCCTTTCCTTATATAAATTGTTATTTGTCACAGTTCCTGCATTTAACTTATAAACCAGTCTTGCTCCATTTTTAGATTTAACTGTAAAAAGAATGCTTTAAATCAAGGTGAATACATTTCTGTTACTATGGTGTACTTCACAAAGGCTTTTCCTGGTGTCAAATCTTCTCTAGCCTCTTGACAAATACCATTGCATTTGTAGATGAAAGTTTTCCCACTAACAGGATATGTAGCCTTTCACCTCTAAGATGCTGTTTTGAATCCTGCCCTTCTCAGTTGCCAAACAAGTGTCAAAGAGCAGCAATTTAGATTACAAGAGTTGAAGGATCTTGATCTAATTTCCAGGGAAAAGACGTTCACAAAGCGTAGAAGGAGTCCATTTGGCCCCTTGCTTTTGAGGCTGGCCTTGCTAACCAAAGAGTTAATAATCAGAAACTAAAGTCAGAGCAGCTGAATTATGAAATAAAGTGGACATTTTTTGTAAGTCGTGCAACGAAGTAGCTTACAGATTTAGCAGACCTTAGATTTGGTCAGGGAGAGGGTATCCAGTGACCAGAAGCACGTACTGCATGGGTCATGCTAACGGAAGCTTTAATACCTTTGCTTTACCTCCTGCCAGCAAGAAGGGGCCAGTGACTGCAGCATCCCCTTCTCACTTAATAATTGTTTGCCTCTGTGCTGATGCCTAGCACTACTTTCTCCAAATCAGGGTTGGCATACGAGCAGAAGAAAAGGTACCCTTTTTGCACACCTGAACCATACCCATCCCATGGTTAAATAGACTATTCTGTTATCATGTTCTTCATGAGTGATGGTCCAGGAGCAGCAGTAGTAATAAACTCTTGCCCTGTGCAATTTCATTAACCTTGTTCAGTTTGTGACTATGAGCTTTGCCACCTCAGGTGTCACCTCATTTTCTCCCATCAGATGCACAAGTTAGTCATGCACAGCTTTATTTATATACCTAACATAACCTTGTTTATCTGAGCCCCAGAGCTTTTGGGTAAGCATAGAGCCTAGACAAATGGGGATGCTGGCCTTGAGTGTGAAATGCAACATTTTCTGAGCACACTATGCTGTCTGAGTAAGAGCAAGCAAACATCCTAAACAAAGGGGAGACCATAAGGAGAGCAAGCAGAAGGAGGACTTCAATGAAAGTTAAATCTAAAGGCTTTGCACACACACACAAAAAATAAATAAAAACAAAACCCAAACCCACACACACTGTGGATGGAAGCAAGCAAGAGAGAGCTGCTCTTTGGGTATGACCCATACTGTGCTGTGGCAACACAGATATTGCAGTTGGCTCTTGCCAGTCCTCCCGTCACCTCTTACCATCTTTACCTTTTCGGAGGACTAAGGGAGGATGCCAGCTGCCATGGGACCGCTCTACTGAGCCAGTGTACTATTCTGTTAGCTGCAGTGGGCAGACTTCGTTTTCAGGAATTTTCCATTTTTTGCTCTACAAAAAGATCTTTTTGGTTCTGGCAGTTTTTTCCCTTTTCTTCCTGGTGAATGCTGAGGTGAAGAAACTGCTGTGTTTCCCAGCACTATCTAGCGCATCCACAAACAACTTCCCCTTGGCTTAAGCAGTCTGTCACAGACCTTTTGTTCCTGACATAATTATGAAAGTCCTACTTTGTCTTCACAGTCTTCAACCCTTTTTTGTCACATCTTTTGTTGCCTTCTTGACATTTCTGGGTTTTGTTGACCTTTTTCCATCATTTTCCTATTTCTTTGGCTTTGTAACATTGCATTGAGCCTGCTGATTTATATTTTTTACTGTGTCTTTATCTATTCCACACCCCAGTGTTGAGATAACTGGCAATTTTTTGCTCATCAAGTACTTCTGACTTGGTAATAAATATCTTAAAGTCCCTGTTAGTTACTTAACTTTCCCACTCCAATCCTATGCTATTCTGTGCTGTGCTCAGTGAAGTCCATAGCCTTTCCTCAAAAGGTCAATGAAAGTCATGTTTGTGCATATCAGGACAGAATTTGGCAACAAAAGCTTAAGTTTTCCCATGTTTTACTTTGCAGAAACTTAAAAATAGAAATATAAAAAGAAGTGAAGATTTTTCCCAATCCACATTTCTCACTAGATCAAGGATGTTTATTATTTTAGCGATGCATGTTTTCACTTGTATCCACTATCCCAAAAGCTCCAGATAGGTGTTTCTCAGGGGCGTAGGACATGTGAAGTCAGTGAGTGTTTTCCTGGGACTCTGAGGGCCCTAACTTTGAGCATTCACCTACCTGCAACCCTGAGCTTGGTTGCTTTGCAAATATTTGGAAGGTAAATGGAACAATATGCATTGGGGTAGATACCTGCATGTAAATATTCAGTAATTTTACCATGTAACAGAATTAGATCAAGAGCTTCAGCCTCTTATTCTGGATTCTAGCAACAGTTTACTGTGGGACACTGGAAACACTGGAAATACAGAAGATGATTGCTACACCAACATGAAGGACTTTAAGATCTTGAATTGGAAGATTCTATAAAAAGGCAACAGAAGATTAATAAGTACCATGCTATCCTACGTGATACTGGGCTTAATGCAGGGAATGGATTTAGTATAAAACATGACCCTGAATGTCCTCAGTAGACAAGAGGGCATTCATCGAAGAGGGACAAGTAAGTCTTGAAATTCATCTGCAGGTGAAAGTGTTTGATTCTCCTTACTTATATTTACCACGGCATTGATTAGATAAATTCTCCATTCTAAGCAACATAACATCCATAGTTTTGCTCTTTACCCTAAAACAAACAAACAAAAAAGTGGGTGTCTTGCCTGAATTGTCTAGGAAGTTAAATTGTAGGTCATAGGTATGAGTACGATACCACCTTCAATTTTTTTTCGGTCTTGGATGTCATTTTATTTAACAGAGCACTAGTCAGGACAAGTAATCAAGGCCAAGAAGAGACATCAACCTTAACAGCGTGTTAGAAAAATGTTGTAAGATCAACAAGAAGGACCTCAGGCTGCTGAATTAATTGAGTCCCATCAGAGTTTCTTACTCCATATCTGGTAACCACATACCACCTGAAGGCAAACCTTTATTTTTGTGCTCTGAGCCCTGGGAAAAAAGTTTGCAATATCTTTTATATTACTTTACCTGCAGATGTACTTTACTGTGGTCACGTAAACACATCATCTCAGTAATTTTTCATCAATGTTCTGCCTGGAGTTTGTATTCCTCTTTATACAACGCTGACAACTCCACAGCCACTTGCTTACAGGCCACATTCGCAGGCTAAGCTTCTGAAATAAAAGATTTCCTGTTTTGTTCACTTTCTCGCTCTACTTTTACCAATTATCTATTTAAAATTGCCAGTATTGAAAAGTGAAACATAATTGAAACAAACAGAAATATTAAAACTAGCCTAAGGATATAGTCACAGCAATGTCTGTAGGTACAGCCTACATGGGAACTGTCTAGTCCCCTGACAAGAGAAAGACATTGTTTTTCAAGAAGAGTTTATACTTGCTGGGGCTTGCATATACACTGACATTTCTTCCTAGCCAATTTTTAGTAAATGTTTCTAACAGATCACCCCACTGAAGAAGAATACAGATTCATTTAAAACAATACACAGTGCTTGTTTCTGGTTGTAAGATGGATATAGTATTTTAAAAGAATTACCATATACTAATAGGTTTTGCAAGGCTACTATCTCACATTACCTGGTGGCAAATTAGTAGGCCATATTTGCAATTATTGGATTTCATATGGTGTTTAATGATTTCTGTAGAATTCATTTTACAGACTCATTAAAACACACTCAGACTTTCTTAATGAAAGCATTTAATCTGAAAATAGAAGTGTAGTGGTGTTTGATGGAGTGTTGCACCTGCAGTAATAGCAAACAATATGGGAATGTACAGAAAGCTGGATGAAGTTGCTCTTATCTATCTCCCACTACCATGGTTCATATTTAGAAACAAGAAATCATCATCGAGGCCATTGTTATAATTCTGAACTGTGCTCTGCATGTTTGAGCATGTGTTCAAAGGCCAAGTTTACCTAAAAGAAGCAGTCAGCCCAAGATCAAACATTCCCCTTGCAGGGAATGGGAAGCACCGAGAACTTTGGACTCTGTGAGTTTGAGTTTCTGCTGCGTTGCTTTGTGTGCCACCTCTACAACGTGGGAGTGGGAGAGAAAGTGAGGATGGCGGGAGGGTTTCACAGGTGGCTCCTGCTGGTCTGAGCAAGTGGAAGGGGCAGAGCAGAGAGGCAAGGAAGTGGGTCTGGGTGTTTTCTGTTCCTGAGTCCTGCTTCAAGGTGTCCGAGTGAGAAGGGCGGATCAGTAGGGACAAGAATTGCCCATTGGGAATCACAGTCCCTCCTGAGCCAGAGGTCCCTGCAGTCTTGAGCATCCTCCTAACCTATTCTGCTTCTGGCCCACACCCCAAGTCCTCAGTACTTTCCTCTTCTGACCCAGATGTCTTATCCCTCACCTCCCTGCACTGCAGTGACCCACTCAAATGACTTAAGTGCGTTAACTCTACACCACCTTCCTTTGTCCTCATCACCCCCTTCCCTTCCAGCTTTCCTCTGATCCCAAATCCCTTCTCACGCTCCTGTTTCAAATACCCCACTTCCCCTTTTCTCAAATGTCCCATGTTAACCACAGTGCCCTCAGCCTCTCCCATTCAAGAGCATCTCCTCATTGAAACCTCTCGTGTTTCAAATTCTTAGTCCTGACCCCGCAACCCACCCTGGAGCCTATTACTACTCTCTTCTCATTCCTCCCCTCGCCTCCAATCCTCTGGCCTGCTCCCAAATTCTCTTCCAGCTCACCCCACTCCATACACACACTCCCCCTTATCTGCAGCTCCTTTCCCACCTATGTCCTTGCCTCAGATCACCAAACCCACTGCGGCTTTTTAGTTCTTCCTGCTCAGCTTTGGTGATGTGCCCATCTGCCATACTCTTCCCCTGTAGTTGGGTGGTCAGCTAAAGCCTCCCCCGTTCTTGGCTGTCCTTGCAGGATAAAAGGAAGGAATCAGAGCTCCTCCTTTATCCAGGATTTCAAAAGCTCAAGCTGCACTCACCAGATGTTGACAAGAACAAAATGGTTTTCAAAAGAAAATAGTGAGGTAAGGAAGAGGATGTAGGGTAGCCATATTTATCAAGAAAAGTCTCTGCAGTCCAGGTATCTGTCCCTAATTCATCATAGGACTGGAGAGTGGAGAAGGAAATTTGCCTAGAAGAAGAAGTAGGGCAGAAAACTTTGGCCAGGTCAGCATTCCCCTAAGCAAATCACTGGAAAGGTAGAAGGGGTCAGAGCAGGACATCTCCCATCTCCCTCAAGTCTGCATTACACTTGTGTTCTCCAGGGCATCCGGAGAAGCACAGCCCAAGCTGTCCTGCATGCATCACATTGGAGCTCTGTCTCTGGACAGAAGGAAATGGGGCTCTGGACCTCCAAGTCCTTGGGAACAGAATGAAGCAAGCCATTGGGGACCTAACTGAACCAACAGGGGAAATTTCTGGTTTGGATTTTGAGAAGCTTGCAACACAGGCCATAAAAATTTCCCCAGAACTATGTCTGAACAACTGCACCAGTGTTAGTTGTAGGACATTATGATGGCAACAGGAGAATTCCTTCATGTATATTGTTGCAAAATGCTACTGAGCAATATCTGTAAGTATATCCTTGAACATTTTTCCACCACTGAAAGTGACTAATCCTGTGCAGGTTTAGCCAAACTTTCTCAGAATACCAGGCAATGCTGAGGAGCAAAGCAGTCCAACCATTGCACGAAGTACAGTGTGGCTGTTAGCAAGGACAGTTGGTGTGAGGGGGTGGGGGGGGAAAGAAAAAAAACCAACAGTCTCCCTTCTGCTTGCATAGAATTTCTTGACAATGTAAAATTCTTTCCTTAGAGAATAAAGGGGCTCTTCATGATGACTGAAGAAGTCATTTCTGCTGACAACAGGCATCCAAATTCTGGAGGAGAAACAAAACAGCCAAACGATCAATATATTGTAAAGACCACTACTTTAACAAACTTAGGTGTTTACAGCAGATGGCCAGGACACATTCAAACACTCAAGATTCTTTCTCATAGATGTCATGTCCACAGACATTACCCTCCTCATTATTGTAGGTGTGATTTGTAAATTCTTCTGCTGGCATTACTGAAATATCGATTTTAAAACAACAAACAATATTTCCTTCACACGCCAAAGAAAACAGGAATTTTAACATTTTAAGCCTTCCCTAGAGATGGCAGGATTCCCTTGGTTTGTGTGTGACTCCACAGAGTTGCCTGTTATGCCCATGTGAGGGAGGGACAACTCCTCTGTTTTTTTCCACTTATTTCCCAGTGAGGAGCTCTTTGTCCGCAGACTCCTATGACAAGTCTCCTTGTTTCCTGGCTGTGCTCATCATCCATTTCTGAATCTGCTAGGTAGGAAAGTTTTGTACAGGGGGGAAAAAAAGTTACTGTGTTTTCCCAGACTCCCATGGCAAACAGTGGGCATGCAAGGAGGAAGCATGACAGGTTAAGGCTCGTTGGGTCTCCCTCAGCTTTGGTCCTTCTTCAAGAATCTCTTTTCTTCCTACCAGGCAAATGTTTCTGCTCCTTATCTGCTCACCTCTCCATGTAGCCTCTGGTTTCCCTCTGCCACCGAGATCTGTGTGTGGGCTGCTTCTTGGGAAGGACAAATGTTCAGCTCCAGCAGCAGCCAGCTGACCCTCTGCAGTCAGGGCACTGCTCCTCTGCCTGACTCTGACGCAGAAATGGCTGGGGGCCCTTCTACCCTTGGCACTTGGCTCCTCTTGCCCCATGTTCATCTCCCATCACACAGTGCCATGCTGGGCTGCCAAGTATTCCACTTAGGTAACACTTGGCATTTCCAGCCCCAGGGCCTCAGCACTGACGCAATTTCCAAAATTATTTTTTAAAAAGCCACAAATATTTTGAATTCCTAGCAACTGAGAAACCCCAAAAGCAAGAAAGCAGCATTCTTCTGCCAGGAAGGGAAGAGGAAAGGCTGCAATGGGGAGAGGAATGGTGGATTGAGAACTGCTTCATCTTTCTCCTCCCTCCTCCTTCTCTTTAAATTTGCTGGTAATGTAAGGTCAGGGGAGAGGGGAGAAAAAACTGGGGGGGGGGCGATAAATTCTGGAATCCTCTCTCCAGGACTAGAGGTGGAAAAGATCACAGAAAGCAATGGCCACAGCTTTTTGTCTCTCCTCTCTAGCTTCTCACCTCCATAAAACCCATATATCAATACAGGTGAGAGACAGATGTTATTCATTTTTCCCCTTCTTCCTTCATTAAAAATAAATAAAGAGAGGCATAGTTAATGGTTAATGCTGCTGAGTTCACAGAGCAAACAGTTCTCTTTTCCCATCTTGCCCATAGTTTAATTACGAACTTAGGCTGCCTTCAGGCAACAAAGGGCAAGAAAGCAGGGAACACATATATCCAGAAATGCGGTGTTTGATGTCTCTGAGCTAAAATAAAAAAAAAAAAAAAAAAAAGGAAGTGGAGAATAAAAACAATATGCAAACCATGGACCTTGGAGTCAAGGGGAGAAAAAGCAAAAAAACAGGTCTGAAGATAGCTGAGCAACAAGCAACATGGAGGACTTCCAAATTCGGCAGTAATGCTAGAAAGCTGTTTCTGTGAAGGTTGTTAGTAAATGATCTTCAAAGTAGTCACAGATTAAAAAATAAATGAACGAGCTGTGGCTGCTATAAGTGTGGCCTCCGGGTTTGCCAGCACTGAACAAGCAAGGTAGGAGGAGAAAAATCAAGATCCCAGGGTCTGGAGTCAGAAGAACGACAGAGAAATCCAGAAACCCTGTGGGGTGCAGAAGAGCCAGAGAACGCGGTGTATTCCCGCACTCCTCCAAAACACCCAGGAAACTTCGGGATTGCCTTGGAGTATGTGGTGCTCTGAAACACTGAATGCCAAAGCTCAGTATTTGTCTGTCAGGGAGGTGAAAGCAGAGCTGAAGGACCACATTGGATAAGGATGCTCGTACAAATCTGACACTCACCAGTGCCATAAGCAGTCACTGTACAACTTCAGAGCCACAGGGACCAGGCTCCAATTCGTCATGCTGCAGGAAGGAGAGGGCAGCTTTCTGTCTGGGTTATTCCATGGTGGAAAAAAACAGCATTTACAGAAGCCTGCCAGAAGAGGAAGGATTTGGCGCTTTAGTGCAAATCAAAACTAGCCCCCAAAATATTTCCTTTCAGTGTGATCCACATTTTTCTGCAGCCCAAAGCAAATCAGAGCTCCCAATCTTAGCATCACAGCTAAACACGTGAGATCAAGGAGCTGATCCAAAGTTCACTAAGCATCAGAGAAATAAATTGGGCTTGCCTTTGGATACAATAAAATACAGGTGACTGTTGTATTTACAAGGAATAAGAGGCACACACAAACTAGCTGACTTCACAGAACGTATAAGGTCACTATTATTTGCAGAAGCCATAAAACATGATGAATAGCACAGATATGCTCAAAGTTGTTAGGTATGCAAAATTAATAATGGTAAGTACCTGATAACATGTGGAAAGCTTGCTTTTCAAAAGTCAGGCAGGTAGGTAGTCAGGCCAATTTCTAGGAGAAACTCCAGGGAATGTCTCCCATAGTTTAACACTAAAAGAATAGGGTACCCCAACATCAAACTGCTGCTAGAAATCCTGTGCATCAAAAGAACTGTAGATACTGAAGACACAGCACCTACAGACTGCAGACTCTGAAAACGTCTAGCTGACGCAGAGTAAAAAGATACCCTAATTTTAACCAGGTTTGTAGAACTCAGAGAGCTGTCTTCCTGATCTGTGCCTTTCCCTGTATCATCTAGTGAAATCGCCTTGTTAATCAGCACTTGAGTTTTCTAAAACAATTGAGTACTAGGTGAACGCTATAGGAAGGATACGGTTTTGACAAGGAAAAAAAACCCTGAATGGTATCCAAAAAAATCTAAAAAACATCCAAATAGCTGTTTTACAGTTTTACCTCTTTAATACATAAAGATGATATTTAAATTTAGATACTGGTATCCAGATTACAGGCAGTAATATTTACATATGCATCCCAAAATCTAACTATTGTGATACAAAAAGAGTCCTTAAGCAACATGAGAAAAAAAAAAAGCAACTTGTGGCAGAGTACCTCATGAACTTTGAAATGGTGATATACATTTAAAAATAAGACTGAGGAGGGGGAAGAAAAAAGCTTTCAGTGGTGTTGGAAGACTATCCCTTGTTGTTAGAATAACCATGGGCTTTCAAACGGGAGCCAGAGTGGGTTTTTTAAGCCCCACTGCACATCTGTAATTTAGGAAAGTAGAACCCAGACACTATTGCGAAACAAGATGGTGATAATATATACTCCTTTCTTTGGTTTTGGAAGCGTTAGCAGAGGTGGTCAGACTATGAGTGAGATGAATTGATTTTGAAAAAAAGAAAAGCATAATAGTGTATTAATGCATGGTCAAAGGACAACACGGCATAAATCTAATGATATACTTGTTATATTACTAATTGAAATGCCTTGTTAAACAAAATCAATAAATACAATCTTTTCCCTATTAGAAAGCTGGCTAGTGAGATTGTCATGATGTTATGATTTACATCTATTTTTATTAAAATTATTTTAATTTTTTTTAGCAGAATACCAAGTCTCTTCTCTATGAAGGATCTGACCACTAGTTGGCATTGTTACTTCATTCAAATAAATAGCCTTTAAACGAGGTGTTCAGCTACAAAAGCCAACTTCTACATTTTTGAGCTCTAAGTTTCATTTAGCAACATCTGGGAAAGGTGGTGAGGGAAAAATGGAGGAAAAAGTAATAAGTGATTGGAAAATTATTTCCCCCTCCCCACCCCATATATCTCTTTCAGCAAATTTTTAGTTCTGCCTAGAATTCTGAAGGAGGGACTGAAGCAATCTCAAGTGTATTTGTGAAAAAAAAAACCAAAAAAACCAAAAAAAACCAAAATAAACCACCCCAAACGAAACCCAGACAAACCCATAGCTGTAGTCACACATACTTAAGTGGTAAAGTCCAGGCTGTGAATGTAGACCCAGTGATATTCCCAGGTCAGGAAGCTTAAATAACAGAAACACAACTGTTGAATGCAAACGTGAAATAAAAGCACCTTATATCCCAGTGAGCTGCTCCTTCCGTTACCACTCTAATATTAAACTCAGCGCTACAGCAGAGCCTTATGTTCTCTTCTACCAGCTCTGAGCTGCTGGTAATAAAGCAAGTGACACCTTTTCTGCATGGAGTTTCTGTCATTTTTAGAATAAAAGGAAGGCTTTGTTCCTCATCGTCCCAGAAAAAAACAGGGTGCTACATTTGTAGTTTGGGTGCAAAGAGGCCTTTTAGGCAAAGAGTCTGCCTGTGCTGGCTGCAAGAGGCTGCTTGGCCTCCAAGAGGAGTCCGTTCGATCGGAGGCTGCATTATCATACACGGGATGAGATGTCGGATTCCTCCTGGCTGTGCTACCCATAGCTCTGCCGTGCAAGACTGGAGAGCATCTCCAGGATTCAGCAACACAAGTTGGTTACAGGGGTCCCTGCAGACAGGCAAGCGGAAGAGAGAGCAGGTTGTCTCTCTATGCCCAGTCGGTGGGAGAAGGAAAAGGGATTTTCACCTTTTGGAGCCTAACTTTTAGGGCTGATATTGAAAGAGTTAATGTTTTGCTTTAGCCATAAATCAGGCTTCCTTTCAAGTAAAGTTAACATTTCAGTTATGTAGAAGCAAGCTTTAAAAAATATCCACTTCTCAAAGGAAAATGAACACAACCTGAAAGAGCTGCTTTAGAACAATAAGAAAGATATAATCTCTATAATACTGCAAATCCTGGCTCATACACAAAACCCACAGACTGACACTACCAGCACATTAACTACAGTGAGTCACAGAAAGGTTCTCAAATTAAATCCTCATCTACACTACTGACACACTTTATGGCCTTAGGTATGTCTCATCGACACTCCTGAGCTCTAAAGTACACTTAACACTTACCCAACATTAGGGAGATTAATTCATTAGCGACTGCAAAGTGCTAAGTAAATATTTACAACAATTAACAACCAAGTAGGATGTTTTCATCACCAAAATAAAAAGAAATGTGAAATGCAAGCAGCACCAATGTGAGTGGTGGAAAATAAAGTTAAAGCAAAAACTTCCTTCCATTTTAATGAATGTTTGAAAGCCAAAACAACAACAAAAAGCAGTCAATCAACCAGACTGTGGTTTTGAATGACTTGAGTAGCTTGACATCAACTCTTTAAGAAAGCACTGTAGGCTGGTATATAAGAAAATTAAAACAGTTGTTAAACTTTGCAACTGCTTTGCATATACAACTTCATAAATTCTCGTGATAGAAAGCAGCTGATCCCACAGTATCCAAGATATCCCCTGTTGCTTTAGATTTAATTAAGTTAAACCACTCACAAGGTTATGCTATGTCACAAGGCAATCCATGGATGATCACAGAAGCCATAGTAAACCATCCCCAAATTTTCCACTATCAAATATCTTAGCAATTGTTTTGTTTTGAAGAAGCTGTACATCAGAAACACTCAATGGGTTGGAGTTAGCAGATGTAATGCTGCTTAGGACACCAATGTATGCAGGCTAATCTCACTCCTGTCAGTGAGAAGCAACTGAAGTATGTGTGATGGCTCCTAGTTTATAACACAGACTGGAGTCTGATATCCAATTGTACTCATTATCAAAATCTATATCAACGCTGTCCAAATTATTTAACATTAAAAGCTTCCATCCTTTGAAGATAAACAGGTTAACAAGCTTTAAAATCATTAATGAAGTAAGGCTTGAGGAGTATCCTTCTGAGCAACATAAACATTGGCTCAGCTAATATCTCATGCCATCAACGAAGAAAGATCACTAGCAGACCCAGGCCAAGATGCTGTGGGAAATAAGTGGAAGGCAATAACAGCTGGAAATATTTGGCACATACAATAAAGTTTTGAAACCCTTTGGATCCTGGGTTTCCAAGCTTTTTTTTTTTTTTTTTTTCCTTAACCACAAAATATTTCATGAGCACTTGCATGAGAAACAAGGTCAGCAGCACCCAGGTGTGCTATGACATTATTACCTGCCATGAGATGGTACAAACATCCCTCTCCTTCTCCCTCTCGCCCTCCAATTATCTATTTGGAGAATGCATGTAACAGCACATCTTCAGGGCTACTGTTATATATCTGGGCAGGAATACATATCTGTCTGTATATATTACAATTGGAAATCCAGTCTTCTTAGGGTGAAATGAGCTGATGAAATGGGCTTTATACAACGGTGCTGTATATCTATCCAGCTTTGCCTTTCCTAATGGCTTCATGAACATGACAGGCAGCTTTAGCCACATTTGACAGATGGGCTGAGGAGGTCCCAAATTCCTACAGTGCTGTAGGAGATCTGCACGAGGATAGAAGATACCACCAAACAGCCCTGTTGAGGGAAAAGCGCAACAGGGGATCAGCAGCTCCCTGCTGGGACGGGTCAGGGAGAACATGTACAGCTCAGAACAAGGCATCGCACACACTGCCTTTTGCCCATTCAGTAGTTCAGAAGAAGATGAGAGTATGTATGCACGGAGCAGAAAAGCAGGCAACGCTGAAAGGAGAAGAAACATATTGGTGGAGGGCTCAGAAGAGGTGCAACTGTTATATCTGGGGGGATTTTACAAATTTCTTTTATTTATTTATTTTTACTGGCAGAAGGTTGGGATGTAGGATGCAAGGCTTGGGGGAACTAAATTTCTCCTGCCTGGAAGAAAAATAGTTTCTTTCTACTGCAATGGTTCCTAACTATTTAGATGTCTCACTCAATCAGATGAAACCTGCTTATCCACTGCTCAGTGTGATGGGGGATGAGAAAAGTAAGAACACAAATACCTGTGTATGGTGGTACAGGAGTCTCAGTCCCTGCATGGACCTGGCTGTGCTCGCTCCACAAATGTAAACAGAAAAGATTATTCCTGTCCTAAAAAAGTTACATAAATATTTTTCCCGTCTGCCCTAAAATAGTGAAACCCAAACTAAACATAAGCCAACCACCCTCTTTAATGGTGATTATAGCCTTGCTGGATTCTATGCACAATAACAATGGTTTGAATTTATTAAAGGTTGCAAGGAAAAGTACAGCAGTGAGACCTTGTAGCTGGCAGTGTGTTTTTGTTCCTCAGCTTCAAGCATATGCAGTAGCTGGCTACACAGCAAGTGCTTTTAAACACTAATCTCTACAGAAAAAAGGAATTAACTACGCACTATTGAGCAAAGTAAACTGGTAGATAAAGGTATGACTGGTGCTCTCTGAAGTTTCCTAGCTGTTTCACCTGTGAAATCGTCAGAGAAATAAAGTAAATAACTCTGCTCCTTGCCTGTGCATCCAGAGGAGGATCACTCTTGCTGTCATTACAGTTACATACAGAGCTCTGCCATGACACTGAGGCACAATGAATATTTAAAGAATCCTGAGAGTGCTCCTCTCCCATGATATTTTTTTTTATGCACCGGAAAGGAGGAATAACTGAGGCAAAATAAATTTGGATTCAATCAGTACAGCATGAGAAGGGCTCAGTTGTACTCCAGGCCTTTGCTTGAGTAAACAGTGATGTGTCTCATGAAATGTTCAAAACAAAAAAATAAATAGCCTTTAAAGACACAAACTGTCTGTATAAACAGAGGGGGGGGGAACACTACTGGATTACCAGCACCTTTTGAGGTGCTGAAAAAGAAAAAGAAATCAGCAGCTCTCCCTTTAGCAGCAGTGGAGGACTGGGACGCAGGTCCCGCAGCGAGGCTTCCTGCAATCCCAGGAAAGCATGGGACAGATGTCCGGGTACCCGCTGCCACACAATACCTGCCCAATATTCATAACCAAACAAGGACCTAAGTAACAGCTCAAACAAAACAGCTGTAGGCAGCAGACAGCAAAAGAGAGACTGAAGGCACCACTGATGTGCTAGATCCCTGCAATAAGCAAAAGAAATCTGTTAAACAAAGTTTGTTAAATAGTTTGAGGGGGACAAATCTCTGCTGATCCCTACAAGAAAGGGGTAGAAGTCTTAGCACAGGATTACCAAAAAATAAATACACTGCAAGCAGTGATCCGGTTTCCTTTTGAACCTAGCAGATACATATGGATTCTTATCTTCAGGAATTCTCCAAATTAGTTACACAATCCCTTCCATTGGGCTTATCGCGCTCAATCTCCCAACAATTTAAACTCCTCGCTCCCTCCAGTCCTGTTTGGATCTTTACTCTGTGAGTGTTGAGGAACCTTCCACTTTCCAGCCTAAACGTATTCATAATCAGATAATAAACACTTAATCTGGGAGTAATATTATCCTCTTGTATAGAATTTTTCCCTCCTTGATACATAACCCTCCAATCCATTTACAAATAGTTGTCCTATCCCCTTATAAGCATCTGCCTGCCAGGCTAAACAAATCAAGGCATTTTTATCTCTTTGTAAGGAATAACAGGGAAATGTTTAATCCATTCTGTTCTTCTAATTGACCTACTAATCCTCATCTGCACCTGTTTGAATTCACATTAAGCTTTGTTAAAGCTAGGTGACCTCAGCTGTACATTTAACTTTGTTGTTGCCACATACAATGGCTTGGATATCTCTACCAAAAATAACTCCTTTAGTGTGCCCTAAAAGTGCATTAAAATTTTTACTGCTACTTCACGCTGGTTGCTCATGGGCGTCCAAACATTTGATTAACCATCATATTCTTCTCTTTTTTCTCCTATGTCCTTATTTGTTTCAAAGACCCAGCAGCAAGTACAAGCAAGGCAGTTCACTGCAGAGGATGACTGTTGTGCTGCTCCTGCCCTGCCACAGGGCTTGCGAGATACATGTTGTATTCTGCGCCACTTTCTTAAATCAAGTGGTGGAATTAGCACACTATGCGAATGGATTATGTTGAAAGATTTAGGTATTGCAGAAGTACAATACTCCCCTGCAATAAGGAAGTAACTTTCTCAATCTTTCTACATCAACAAATACTTGTGGTTGCATGTAAATTGAGAGGGAAAAATTCACGTAGGTTTGCATGCAAAACAACCAACAGGGAATAACTTTCGTATACAGATAAGTAATATATTCAACTGCAGAAGGAGGAAATGTACACTTGTTTTGAGATTAAAAAAAGGCAAAAAATAAACCCCAAACCCCCGCTATCAGGATATTGCTAAATGCTTTGACAGTCAGCAGACACAACAGCATTGCACTGGTAGAGAGCACACCCAAAGCTCTAAATCAGGTAGCAGAAGTAGGACTTTTGTAAGTGAGAGCAATAGAGCAATACATTTTCTGGGTCAGCCCCAGAAGAGTTCATTACGTTTAATACAACACGTTCAAAAGGTGACAAGCCCCGAGAAACAAGGGCATGTTTTTATTAGTATGAAGGGAACACATTTGCTCCAGCTCCAAAAAGACACCCCTGTCCAGAAACCAAACCCCAAACCCAACAACAAACCAGCCAACTTTCTGCAGTGGCCTCTGGACTGACATTTGATGACTCTGCGTGAGGTTTGGCAGGCGGGTTGTGGTGCTCCGGGTCGAGGGAGAGAACAGCATCATTGGAGCCATGCAACTGGAAAACAACAGCAGCAACCCCCTCCCAGAAGCCCAAGAACCCTGAGAAAAGCTCTGCAGGATAATTTCAGGAACAGGCAAAGTTAGATTGGCACCACTTTACTTCAGATGAAGCATTTATTTTGGTGAAGTTGTGTCAGTTTGTTTGAATGGAGGATACGGTCCGTGACTTTGAAAGGCTCAAGGAGAAAGTGCAAGTCCATTTTCAACAGTCATGAGGGAGGTGAAGGGCAAAGTATCTGATCTCAGAGGTCTTATAAACTTAAATGAGACCCACAGGGATGTGAAGGCACAGATGAAACAAGTCTCTGATAACTGGGAAGACCTGAAGAGCAGGAGAAACAGAAAAACTGAAGGTCATCGGAATTTACACAAATGTGAAGGCAAAACTCTAGTGACATAGTTGGAAATGAAGTTTAAAACTGCCAAATGCAACACAAGTGAATGGCAAAGCACAAGTGAATGACAAAGAAACAGGAAAGCACTGACTGTAGCGAAAACTGGCCTGCCAGCCGCACTGCCCGCAGACTTTCATGGCTGCCGAATACCACCAGAAAGCTCGCAACCATGACTAACAGTACAAAAGTAGGAACAAGATCAATTGCACAATTTATTTTCAGCATTTTTTTTTAATTTAAGTATAAAAATACGTAAAATTGAAGTGATACATTTCCTGCAAACAGTTTCATCAGTTTCAAACACATGCACATGCTCACAATGGTCTCAGGGAAAAGTGTAAGTTTTTGGCCTTCAGCAGGTCAAGGACATAGCAAAGTATTATTAAAGAAAATAAACTTAAAGTTGAGAAGAGCTAGTGGAGAGAGCTAGGATTTTAGCTTTGATTAAATTTGAACTATGGCCTGCTTCTGGATTGCATGGCATCACAGGGGAGAGAAGTAAAATATTATGTAAAAGGATTGCTTTCAAGTGAACTCAGACATCCAGCTCTTCATGACCTGCAGAGAAGTGACTATGAGAAGCTATCTGCTATAACTTTTGCCACAAGGTGGTTTGTGTATAGCACAGACTATAAAACTACACATCTAGGAAGCTAGGAAAGCAGAACATCTTCTTGGACACCTGGCTCATGAGAGGAGCGTACTACAAATGCACCCTACTACCTGTCCCGTTAATTAGCCAGAGAGAAGGCTTTTATGCCCCTGCACAAACTTAATACCGCAACTAATTTCCTCTTTCCGACATTCAGATTTATTTACAAAATACATAAACAAAACACTACTGAGCTCTAGAGGAAGCACTTGCTTTGCCCATGATGCCAAGCCTCCTTCCAGCTAGTAGCTGAACCCTGAGAGCTCCTTCTTTCTCTCAGCTTCATGCTTCAAATAAATCTGCAATATGTTTCTGTAAGCTTTCCTTGGCTGCTGCTCTCCCAGTCCCACACTTCCATAGGAAGATCAGCACCAGCTTTGGTTTTTGTTCAGCTGCTCATAAACTCTGCCTATGCAGCTTGCAACGTCATTGAGCTTTCTATGAGACCTATACTTTGGACGGTGATGCTTGTTATTTCACCTATGCCAGAAGAGAGCCGAATAACTTTCTTACACTTATCATGAAAGTTTCACCTAATTCTTCTACCCCTGTTTTTTCCACAGACTCTATTCATGCCCTTCCCCAAGTCACAGACCATTTCTGATGATCGGCTAAAAGACAAGGCAGAGGACCATCCCTTTTTCACCTTTGCTCATTGCTATGGTTATTTTCTGCACAGGAGTCAAAGGACAATTCTGGTCTTGGGCTTGAATCTAGAGCCAAGGCAAGCTCTGTGTTCCCTTTCCTTTGAAAAGGGAACATCTGGACATGGACCAGGCACCAGAACTACTAAAAGTGATGGAGTTAGGCACAGCTGAATTAGTCCCCTTCCAGGCCCCCCACCCCCTCACTAAAAACCTTGGGAAAGCTCAAATCCAAGCTTGATCTCTAGGTACAATATGCGTCAAGGCCACAAAGTGCAAGCTTGCAACTAAAGGTGCTTTGAATACACAACAGATTTCCCAGATGGGAATTTCCTCCATTATTATTTTTAATTTTCCATTTCCTAACATTCAAATACCAAAGAATACATCCAAGCACACTCAGCTTTGAAGAAAGCGGTTAAGCAAGGACTAAACTAGGAAAGAACACTTGGCCATCTGCAACATGGCTATTACATTAACTCCTCTGAGAGCTGGTCTTTTGAATCCAAACACAGTTTGTTTTTTTAAAGTCACTAGTGATTACCAGAGGAAAAAAATAATTGTTGGGAAAAACTTGGTTTATTCACTGACCAACAAAACATTTAACTCCATCCCAAGCTCTCTGCAGCATGATACATTGCAAGATGATGGTATGCTGTACTCTGAGGGTCAGCTTCAAGGGCCAGGAAAAAACAGTCACCCAGAACTTGAGTTCAAAAGAAAAGCATGGTTAGTTTTTGGAATGGAACGACTGGCGGGGACACAGCATTAGGATTGAACTCTGACAATATAAAAAGACTTATTTTTATGTATAAACTAATTCTATGTACAAGTTTAAATAAGAAATATATCTTCAGACTGTTCTGTGGGCTCCAGGACCAACAAAACCAGTTTTTTAGAGCAGCATTTAAAAAAAATAATCCCTTCAAGAAACCCTAAAGATATGCAGATAAAACCCTAGACTATCTCAGCATCTCATTTTCTTGCCTTCATTAGCACTAAACACCAGGGAGGAAGAAAGGCAAAAAAAAAAAAAAAATTTTTTTTTAGGACCCTTCCAGAGCAAGTTGTATGCAGCAACTGCAGACTCCTAGATCTTCCTCTTTTAAGGCAAGGTTGCTCCAGCTGAAAGCTTTTTACAATCTGCAGCTAGATCAGAAAGGTAGAGCAAAGGGGCAATGGCCAAGATAATGCAGGCTTAAATGTAACTTGAGGTTTTGCCAGCAAAAGCTGGTATTTTCTGAAAGGATAAGCACATCAGTGTCACCCAAGTCTAAGCTTTCAAATTAACTGCAGCTGTAACCCTTCTTCACCCAAAGTAAGGTATAAGTAATGAGACTAAGTGTAAGTGTTGGCAGTACTGCCCATGCCCAGGAGAAGAGGCCATGCTCTTCCAAGCCCACAAGTATAGAAAGAAGCCCTATAACCTTTGACAAATGCAAAAATGGTACATGGAAATATAAACTCAGACATTTGTCTGAACATATCACCACAGTAAAATGTGCTTATAAGCAGAAAACTTGATCTTTAGTCAGGAGATGTTATAATCATTTCAGTAACTGGATGCTTCTGCAATTCCAGGGCTACTTTTAATTGGATTTACTGACTGTGTTTTACAAAATGGTCACGGAGGGCCAAAAGGTGTTCTCCTCCACCCTATGCGCCTCTGCCAGCGTAACAGTGGTTGCTGCCTCATTAAGTACTGCAAAATATGTTGATGAGAAGAAGCCACATGAAAGGAAGGAAGGAAAACACAGGTGAATTTGCCCTGAAATAGCATGAGGGAGGAAAAGGCATTTCCTCCTCTTTTCAGAGTGTTTCTAGTTTTTTGTCTTTTTATTATAGTGCAGTTTGTTTTAAATATCAGAAAATGTCATTCCCAGGGTGAGGTGAAATTGAAATCCTGAAAAGTTCCTCTGATCTTGTCCCATCAGTGAAAGCAGTTTGAAAGGTCTGCTTCTACTAAATGTTTTGTTTGGGTAGCTTCCACTAGGGATTAAGTCTTAATGCTTTATTTCCATTAGAATGTCCTTTGAACAGGATTTTATAAAAGCTTAAATGAAATGAGAAAACACTTTAGGTCAGAACTTGTTCATAGCAATGTTTCTTCAAGATTTTATTAGCCTGGGATTGAATGAACTGTATTGTATCAGCTGACAATCAGTAAATAAAAGTCTGGGTAATTCTGTTTTTTTCAGTTCCATGACCCTTTCACAGCACCTCCAGTGAGGGAGCTTGGTAAGCAAGAATGCAAAGTTGTTCACTGAGAGGCAGTCGGAAAAGGGCACGTTTGCTTGCTGGTTCATATATTCCTGTGCATACGCGGTACCTCAGAGTACAGTCAGCTGAAAATAAATGCAGCAGATTTTGCAGTCTGTGGGCCAAGTTTTGCTCACATCTAGACAGGCCTGTATCCAGGTCACGTCTGTAATTTCACTGAATTTAAAAATGCAACTAAACTTTAAACTGGAACAACAAAAGCACTGTCTGGGTCTCTGAATCCAGCAGAGAGAATCAAAAGGCATTTAAAAGTGTTTGAAAAGAAAATCCTTCTCTTTTAGCACTTCGTTGTATGGATTAACAAATAAATTAACAAAAATTTAATGAAACTGCCAGTAGGCAAGTGTGAGAGAAGGTCACCCTCCTTATCCCACATACTTCAAGTCTTAATCCAATCTCTAGCTACCAGAGATTGGGATAAATCCTGGAGTATGAAGTGTACCACCCTTTCCAAACTTTTGTTAGTATTATTTATTATGATGCCTCTGGTATCCCTTTTCCTTTCCACGGTGGGCTGCAAAGAAGTGAAGTACACAAATATTCCCATGGCCACAGAAGTCTTTAAACAACCCTTTATACAAAGCATTTCCCTGCAGGATGCTCCAGCTGGTTTTCAGCATATGAATGAGACAGAGAACCAAAGAAGCCATCGCTAAAAGGGGGAATATTGTCAGGAGAAATATGTTGATGGAGTACATGTGCTTTCTGACAGCAGCGAAGAGGTTAATCATGACAGCACCGGAGCGTGTGACTCCATGGTTACAGCCCTGAAAATGCATCCTACTATAAAAGCGTCTCTATATTTCTTCTTACATTGTAATCTTTAGCGGAAAAAAGTTACTCCCCTGATTTGCAGTAAATTACAGCTCCAGGCAAAAACTTCACCAGAAGAGAAATGTTTCTGACCATCCACTTTTATCTATACACAAGATACAATCAGTTTCTGTTGCAGAAAGTCTCCAGCACATTCAGTTATAATTTCATTCAAGGTTAACTAGCATCCCCTGAGCCCCCCCGCCCCAAACCCTGGACTTACTCTGGAGGTGCAGCGTTGCTCTAGAATACGCTAGTGATTTTCCACTAGCTGTACAACACAGTTTCTGATGTTTCTCAGGTGTCTTGGCTATGTGGCTCAGGATTTTCTAACCAGACAATCCATTTCTTCATGACCCACCATGCTTAAAACTCTGCCCTCTTCAGAGTAAGTTGCAGGGTCTCGCTTCTGAAATTAAGCCCTACCTGTTTGTTCAATTTGTCCCAAGAAAATAAGTTCTTAATAAGTTACTAAAATAGCTTCCCTTTCCTCACTAGCATTGCTTTTTGTAGACATTCTTCCATATTCATCTGAAATCTTCTCAAAAATCACTGCTCTTTGCTTTTGGTTACATGTAGGGGGCAAGAGGAAAGTATTTTGTAGGACATACTTAAACAAGTGAGGGCTATGGAGGTGTCTCAGTTTTGCAGTGCTGTAAGAAAGGCAAGGTTTAACACTGCATGAGAGATTTGAGACTGCCCTTTTTGATGGCAGGGGGAAATGTCATTAAACCGAGACCCTCACGATACGGCCCCCTGCTCCCTGCACTTGCCCTTCCCTTCCCCCACCAGCCTTTAGCAGCCTCCAGAAATGCAACTTTCTCTTAAGAAAGCAAAGCAAAAAAAGCCCCATTTCAGCTCTTCATTTTCCTATCCCTTCCCGACGGCACTGGCTCTTTCCAGCCCTGGTTCCCTCTCTGATCCAGCACAGTTTCTCTCCTCTACCATGAAAGGTTACAACCAGCCGCATCCTTTCTTGATGTCTTTCTGATCATAGGCAAAGGTGGAAGAAATTAACTCAAACCAAGTGTCAGCCTAAATACTGTCCTAACAGCGTGACTGTCAGGTACACAGATGACCTTGGTTATCATTGCCTTTTACCTGTACTGTTTACATTAATTCCAAGTGCCTGCAAAACAGCTGCCAGCAGCTCCTAAGGGAGGCTGGCGGTGCAGTGCACTAATGCCACCAAATGAACACTGTACAGAAGCATGCCAACTTGGGTTTCCTAGGAATCCCTCCACCCTCCAAAAAACAACATGTGGCAGCTCCTCTGGAAACGGGCAAGATGTGTACATAAAGCTTATTTACAATCTTAAATCAACTTCAATTCCTGCTTTACTTTATTTATCTTCATCAGGCACAATCAGGTTCAGAGGGAGACTTTTTGCCGCAGCTCCCATGCAGGGAAATTGTTTGGGAATGCAGAAGTCCTGTTGGAGTCAGTTCAGTGAGGTTTTTTCCCCATCCTTGCAGAGATCTTGTATCCTCCAACCTTTTTTTTCCCCCCAGCGTCTCCAAATCTGCCTTAAACTTCAGTAGTGGGTTTGAACAACGAGATGTGGCTTCTCTAACCCTCTAGTATGGCCGCCAGGAGCTAGCAAGGAAGATACCTGACCAGCATCTTCATGTTTTTCCAGATTTGACTGAGGGGCTCACAGAACCTGAGCTTATCAGGAGATGTACACGGTCAAAAACATTTTAACTGTTCTAAGTTCAGAGCCACAATCTTAAGACATAGTTTAGTTGTTTATTAAACAGCATTATGATGTCCTGGGAAACTTTTAAAGTTGCTTATATCCTATGAAGTGACATCACTGAAATGAAACAGCGGGTCACAGTGTCACAGCTGGAAACCTTGAATCCATCATAACAAGATCTCCAAGTTTCCAATTCAAAAGCTCTGGAGTGCTGAAGTATTTTTCCTCCTAGGGGTATTTAGCTCAGGATTCCATTTTCCATGGTTCATTGCGAATAGGATTTGGTACTAAGCTATATATAGGGTTTCTTCCAGAAACCCTAGCTGTGAGAGCACTGCGTATGGAAAAGCGCAGTGTCAGAAGCTATGGTACAGTCCCGTCTGGCCCCAGAGTCAGGGTTACATTGCTGTCTTCCCATGCCATGGGGTCTTTACAAGCTTCAGAAGCGTATGAAATACAGGTGAACAGTCCAAGTTTGATGAAAGATAAGTGCAGGCTTAGGTGAGGGAGTAGACGTACGACACAGACATCAATTGCTTGTGGCAGAGCAGGAGTTATAGACTTAGGACCAAACAAGAGATCCAGAGGGATAACCGAGAAGAGGATCTTCTAAAACACGTACTATGTTAAAAAGATGTTCACTGAGGCAGAGAAAGCAGCCATGCAGACAACTGCATGGAAGAGGTCCCTTACACAAAATCATCTTATGCTCAGCTTTTTCCTGCTTGACCAATGGAATTCAATGTTCTTGCATCTTTATGAGGTAACAAATGACAAGAGTGGTAGAAGAATAATGTTGAAGTAATTTGGATAGACCTAGGGACTCAAGCCCTCAGGTTTTTCAGAAAGTGGGTAAACTTAAACAAGAATGCATACACTTTCTGCAGATGCTTCTGGATGAAGTCATTTTCAGGGAAGTAAGTTTAGCCAGTCTAGCATCAGTTATCTAAACAGTCTCTTTTCTACTGAGACAGCTAATGGGGACAATATTTCTGTTAATAGACTTACTACAAAACTAGCATCTAGTTAATGCAGAAACCCAAATCCAGCAGGAGTTTTATGCCCGTTCCTTGGAGGTGCAAAATTCCACGTCTCCTCACCAACCACAGAACAGTTCAGTTTTTCCCCTAAGCCCTTTTAGTGACTATAGTTCACTTCTGAGATTAATATTTTCTTGAAACTTACTTAAGATGCATCTGTAGAGGGGAAAAAATTAAGTTACAAGCTTCACCAAAAAAAAAGAAAATTAGAAAAATCTTCCAAAGATAAACAGAATTTCCTACATGGCTTAATGGCCCAGCTAGGATTAATCAGCCCAAACAGAAAGATTATGAAACATTGTTAAACCACAAAAACTACCTAAGAAATTTCAGCATGATCTGGAGGAAGAAAAGTTAAGTAATGAGTATTCTTGCCCTCACATATAAAATACAAAGGATTATTTCTTAAAGATAAAAGCCACAAGAACAATTATTTTAGCACCGCTCTAGCTGTCTGAAGAACAAGGAATAACCTGATAGAATCTCAACTAAGTCTGATACAGTCAGCTATCCATTTGCTGTAGCCACTTGTTATCTTTTTAGCCCTAAGGGTTATGTCACAGTGAAACAAAAAGAAGGGGAGATGGTGAGGATTGAAGGTGTCCTTTAAGAAGGGAAAGAAGCATGAAGCAGCTAGGTGACTCACGTGAAGTCACCCAAGAAATTTTGGACAGAAGGAAGGAATGAAGTCAGCTCCAATTTTAACGTTAGTGGTTGAGACAGAAAATAGTGCTCTCTCTCCTCTCGTCTCTCTGTACCTGACATACTGGCACCAAGACTCACGATGTCCCAGCAGATCATTTCGCCTATAGAAACCTCCAGAACGAAAAAAAGTTAAACACTCCATTTCCCAATACATCAGAGCAAAACTAATACAAAAAGATAATTTTACTTCCTGAAAAATGGGGAAGACCTCTCTGTCCCTCAATGCAGTACAGCACGGGGGGGGGGGGGGGGGGGGGGGGGGAGAGAAAAGACAAATTCCCCCCCCGCATAAACCTGAAAGACATTTTCTTCAAGAACTGCACAGCATTCTGCCCCTCTAAAAGCTATCAAGAGAACACGAAATAAAATCTCTTCCCAGCATTTCACACTCTTTCATATAACACATTTAAATAGAAACAAACAAGTTGTATGGGACACTGATGAGCCTCTGAACAATCCCTCTTTTCATCAGCATCCAAACTGGGTTTCAAAAGCTGCTTGGGACATGCCTAGCTATTTCTGTTCCACAGCAATACAGTCATGGAAAGTTTTCCATGTACCACAGCAAGGCCACAGTACAAACAGTTTATCACTGGAGTGTCTGAGCTTGCACGATAAAAAACAAACAGGGAGTAATATATGACAAAACCTTGAAAGCAGAATTTTGGACTCTAATTACCTGGTCAGAGGCTCTTTTGAATGGGTTGTGTGGGCTAATAAATTTCTTGTTTAGAGAACAAGAACAAATCTACTTTGTCTGGACTCTAATCTTTGTTTTATAGCGGATTGTTATCAGTGCTTTTTCCCTGGAATTTAGTTTCTCTGCACAGATTTAAAAGAATAAGTCTTTTTCTATTCCTTCGAGGCAATAGCGTGTTATGTAGCTGCTCCTGTATACTTTTTGCCCATATTTGGGGTGAACAGCAACTGGCTTGATTCTCCCTTATGCTTCGGTTTCCTTCGGCTTTCTGGCAAGACGAGCCTGCAGAATACCTACAGGAGGCCTCCCTCTGTAGCAATGAATTGGCATTGAGGCTCTACAGTATTTTTTCCCTTTCCTGTTCTCCTGTGCAAAGATTTTAGTGGGGAGCCACTAGACACATGTCCTGTATCTTCAGGATCTGGTGGTGGGGAGCTGAGAGTAGTTCACAGGTAGAAGGTGGTGGGCCTTCTTGTGGTTCAGAGATGTTGCCTGGTGAGACTGGCAGGCAGCTGCATTCAAGAGCAAATGAGCAAATTCAAGCTCAGTGGTTCTTGCTGTGCCATATCTCACAGCTGAGGACGTACAAAGCTCACAACTTCCCTCTGATACACCTTTGCTGGTCAGATGCCACAGCACCAATGTAGGAACAACAACATTGCTTAAGAGCTATGGGTTTGGATGCTCCGTGAAGAACAGTGAGAATCAGGACATGGGATTTCTCTGATTTTTATGTAAATCCAGGGGGAATCACAGAAAGCAAGGATGACTTGCCTCACTTTGTCATCCACCTTAAGGTCATATGGAGTCAAGCGGACCAATGGCCTCATGTTTTCATGTATCTCACTGAAGTCTTTCCGTGTCTTCCCCTTGTTTTTTTTTTTCTACACCAATCTCACTGAAGTACTTAGGGAAGGTCCACTTGACCATTCTGTGATCACGTTATCACAAATGTAAGACTCCTCCAAAAGAACAGATGTGCCAAACCAGCCTGAGGATGCTGAGCTGAATGGAAAGTACGCGCTGATCAAATATTTACTATTGCCGCTGGGGAGGGAGCTGAGAGGTGGTGTTTCCATGACATTTTGTTCCTGTAAAGCCAAGAACTGTTCTATAACCTTTGAATGTCCCTTGAAATTGTTAATCTCACACCAGAAGCAAATTGAGATATTTAGAAAGGATGAGATTACTTATTCTCAGTCCACAGTATCACACATAAATAACACTTCTTAGTGAATGTAATTAGTAAATGATTCCTCGTGATGACTATGACAAATAACTGATCATAACTGAATAACTGATCATAAAAGAATTTATAGCTTAAGAGCAGGGTGACATAGAGACTCAGTGCAAGGTTATCTTGCTCTGTCCTGTTGTAATAGGCACATGTGCTTAGCTGAAAGTTTATTTGAAAAAGCATACTCATATTCCAAAAATCAGCTAAGAATAGTACTCTACAACTACTAGGTGTTTCCATATCATCTGTTAGCCAGAGCTCCCAGAACACTCTATAAGAATCAGTGAATTAAAAAGTTTTTACCACCTCTACTCTGCATTGGGTCATTTCTCATCATCCCTTTGATAGTTGCTATTAGAGATGTGGCCTGAGGTACAGGCTGATTGGACTTGCACAGAAAGCAAGCAGGAACAAGAAATGTAAAATATATGCCATGTTCAAGGAGGTAACTGTGGAAAGACTCAAAATACAGATGAAATGTTCAGCACAAGAGATTACAATAATTCCAGCAGTTGATTTTTCTGGCAGAACAGAAGTCCAATTTGTCTCTTTTAAAAATGCACATACAGCTTTCTTCTAAAGCAGCTGCCTTCACCCTCTTTGTTCCTTTGCACCCTTATTGGGATGCAGTAGACATGTACGTACACCTTCTTTATCAGGCATCATAAAACACCTCAATTCTATCTAGCTTTTCTCCCTGGGAAAAGTGCAAGACTGCTACCTATCCTACATTTATTTATATTTCGTCTAATATAGTTTGGGAATGTGCAAAGTGGTTTAAAACAATAACAAGAGCTGTTCTGGAGAAGCACACTGTGCATTTGGTAAATGGTCTTGTGTAAACCGGTAACAGCATGCTTTTACTAAGGGAGCAGACATGTTATGGAGGAGGGAATAAAAGCCAAAAATAACCCCAAAACAAAACAAAAACCTGAACCCACCCACCCTCCCAAAAAAGAAACCCACCCAAACCTCTCCCAAAAGAAAAAAAGAAAGCACAAGACCAGGAAAAATAAAACAAAAATCCATTCACCGTGGAGCCTAAGATATTGCACCTGCAGCCTGTGGAAACTACAGGTTGGTTTAAACTTGCTTAGTTTTGTGACAGATGCAGATTTCACTTACCCTTTTTTCCCTTATTTTGTATACAACCTGCATTTCATTATCACAAGTGTTGCATAAGCATTGCAACACAGAAAAGAAAGTCAGGATTGTTGGGGTGACTTTATGCAACTGTGTCTATTCTATATCCCTGTGCCTCCATGCCTCCGCAGAGATGCATAATTTAACACAGCAGAAACAGGGAATTAAATAAAATTATTTTCATTCTGCAGAATGGTAGAAAGCAATGAGACAAATACAAGAGAAAGATTTTAGATCACAACTAATTGCAGATGCTGCCTACTTCTGACAGCAGCCCAGCCCACCTCCAGGTAGCGAACATCACACTTTTTTAGAAGAGCTTGGAGGAGTCCATGCACCCCTCACTAGAGCATCATTAAATTCCAGTAAAAGTAAAAAAAAAAAAAAAAATATATATATATATATACAGTGAAGTATTTTTCTTGAACATTTTCCAAACAAGCCTACCCATTCATCCAAGTTCATGCATATAATATTTAGTTGTTTTCACTAACATCTGATTTAAATGTGACCATTAAAATGCAGACTAGAAAATCCCTTCTTTCTGTCATTTTGTTGTTGTTATGTTTAAAGACTGTTCCCTCTGGGAATTTGCTGTGGTCAGAAGTCTTCATCACAAACTCACTGTACTACATGTGCTGTAAAAACAAGAAGTCAGAGCCTTCTCCAATTCCTTTTCAAGAACCATGGTTTATGATGTTTTAATTAATCTTCTCTTAGCTTAACAATTTAAGAAGTAATTTGAACATGCTTTCAGTGCTTTATTGCTACAACTTCAAAGCTGCTGGTCATCGGTAGAGGAGCCTGGGTGCTCAGTACATATCCCCTGGTGAGTTCCTCTCTGGATGTATCATGCAACAGCCTCCTCTTTTTCTTCCTTAAGATGGTTCCATAACATATAGATATTTAAAATTTAACAAGCATGAAACGACCAGAGACTGCACTACCCTCGTCATAAGATCCTGGGAGCTCCAAGTAGAATAAAGGCAACTCGAACTGTACCATGAAATAAAAGCCAATTGTTTCAAAACCAATGCTGAGACAGCTTTGATATTTTCCAGGGGTGATTTATAGCAAAACTTACAGTGGTAACAACAATGTAAGAATGCCCAGCATAGGCAAAGCTCAAGAACAGATGAGAGAGAGAATCCAGTGTTTCAGATAAGAGTGAGAAACAAAAAAACAATTAATCCAACTGTACAATCTGGTAGCAGATTTACCAGAGGGCTAGAGGAAGCCTATCACTTTCTTGTCTCTCAAGAATCAGAAGTATTTGGCAGACACTTGAGACAGGAAATAAATAAGTTTTATTTGAGGCCTCAAACATTATTTATAAAAATGTCAACTCATAGTAATCTTCCATGAAAACCTCATACTATCACAGCTGTAAAATGTATATTTTAAGACATGACTTTAGGGTATCAGAGTTGCCTGAATCATCTACATCTCTCTTTTATTTATATATATATATATACGCATACATATATTTATATATATATGCATGTGTTTAGGTATATAAGTATCTATAAAGTAATTCATTTGCCTTTAAAATGTATTTATTTCTCGTAAGTCAAAACTCCCTCCAGATTTCACTAAATTGTTGGGTTTAAACATTGATCTCTAGGGCACAGATAAACAGTATTTTTGTGGGTTTGGGAAAGCTGCAAATATTTGCACTTTAAAAATCCCGTATTGCAGAAAAGCAATCTTTCCACAATTAAGAACATGGCCCGTTCTCTGAGCATGATTCACTGTAGCTAAGCCCCCAAAGAAGCAGAGCTAGTGGATGATCGCCAGTAGCAGCGTATTCTAGAACGGTTAAAAACAAGCCCTGAAAACATAAATAGGTGCTGTTTAAAACAAATTATGCACAACTACTATTCACAGACCAGCAGCCAGTGTTACACCGTAGTCCAGACATAGATGAAATCTCCTCCTGGCAAACAGGATCACTCCTGTTAGATGTTCTCAGCCAAAGCAATAAAAAAACCCAATCGGGGCCTGATATAAAAAGTGGTCTGTCCTTAGCTAAGTTTAATCTTTTCTGGGGACCACATCCTGGGAGTGCCCTGCCCTGTTTGCTCCGGCTGGCTACGGAGGGGATGGCAGACCCCCACTGTGAGGGGATGCGTAGCCAGCTGCAAGACGAGGCTTCCCTGTTAACATTTGCCACCTTTGTCAGTCACTGACAAGGGAGGGATTTTTGTTAGCAGTTTTGCAGACCATACGAGGGCTAGCTAGTCAAATGCTTCGACATTTGAATGACTCCCAGCTACCTACCTTCTTTTGGCCCAGACTCAGCTCAGCCGAGTGCAACCTCAGCAATAGCATTTGATGCACAGCAGTGCAAGAACACAACACCTGAAGCTTGTTAGTGTGAGCCATATACCAAGAATCACACTACAGACATTTAGTAGCCATATAAGGAACAACCCTGGCACCCGTCTGCTCTTCTCATTTCAGTCTCCCTCACCTCACACTGCTGCAGCACAGCTTCTGCCCGTACAGACTCCCACAGACTTTTGGGTTGCACAACCCTGTATCTGAAAGTAGGAGTAGATGAACTCAATGACCAATTCTACAGTCTGCAACAAAACAAAACAACAAAACAGAACAAGCCCCCATATCTATGCTTAGTTCTCAGCCCTGGTGCATTTTTGCCAGACACCCCTAAAGCCAGAGGGTTCATAGCAAGGAATATCTTCTCTGCAGCCCTCAAATAGAGTAACTCCATTGCTCCCCAATCCTCACTGGGGGCATGCCGCAGAAGCACCTGTAGTACGAGCACTCCTACACCCCCAGATCACCCCGTTGTAGCAGAACAGCTCCAAATTGAGACCAGCTTGGGCTAAAGCTGCCTTTGCGCAACTCCTCCTGTTCCAACCTGCCCAGACAAACAGGTCCTGAAGAGCTCGTTCCTCTACTCATTTTTTACACAAGAGAAGATATAGTTTTGCAAAACAGACTCAACCAGGATTAATTCTACCTAGCCTGCACAGCACCTGTGGGAAAGTATGGGTTATAGATATGGCCAGTACTTCCAAGGAAATATTGCTGGTTTTCATTCCTCAAGGTCTGGACAGGGAGAGCAGGACTACCATGGCAAAGAGCAGCAGAAGTTCCTGCCGTGTTTGTAGGGACTCTTACATCTAGCTTTTCTGAAAGGAGAGCACAAGCATTTTTCCTGCACTCTAGAACAGCAAGAGAACAGAGAGGACTGGGGCAAAAGGCAAGGGCAAATAACCTCTTTCAGCATAGCCTTATTGGTCTTGGGAAGCTTTCTAGTTCTCAGTGCAGTACAGATGAGATGTAACTGAAACTCGCCTGCTCTCCCTTAATCTCTCTTTGACAAACCATTATAGCTTCTGCAGCTCACCACCTAATAGAATATTTTAAAAAAAACCCAAACAAACAAAAAAACAAAACCCAAAACAGAACAACTAAAACAGACCTACCTCTGTGCATCTGGTACTAAAAATTTGGTCTGACTGAGGAAGAAATAGATACCTCACTGCTGGCTAAAAAGCATGCTAATCTGTAGAGTAAATAACTTGTTTCTGTGGGTCACTGCTAAAATATCAGTCTGAAACCCAGCTGTAACTAAAGGCGAGGAAGCAGCTGCACAATCAGCAGGAATCAAAGTACACAGCACAGCTGAGCCCCTGAAGATTTCTAGTTTCAGGTGTTAGATACCCAGCCTCAGGCCAGGCAGAAAAAGTTCCTGTGAGCCCTGGCATCTCATGTTCAATCCCTCCTGGAAATGACCAAACCAGCAATGACAGCACACCTATAAGGGGCAGCCCAGGAAAGGTTAGCATTGCTTGGCAGAGGAGAATAGCAGTAATTGTATCAGCACCCATTCAGGCTATTTGTGTTGCCACAAACATTGTGTAACTCCCAGGGAAAATGAAATTGTCCTCCTCAGGAACACTTCACAGTGAGAGGAATCTCTGTGCTATTCTCAGGGTGAATACCGCTGAGAAAGACACAAGTGAATGAATCTGGGCCACGAACTAAAGAATATAAAAGAATGTTTCTGTCTATATCAGAGGAAAGGCATATTTGCAGCTCTACTTACATTTTTAAACAAGCAGCCAAAGGGTCTTTATCTCCCATATGAGAGACAGACAAGGAAGAACTTGTTTATTTAAACTGCAAGATTTTATAGATGGTCTGAAGTTGGGGGAAGCATTTTAACCAGCTGAAGCTTGAGCTACTTTAGGGCTGGGAAAATACTTTATCTTCCATGTTTGATCTGGGTGGCTGTATAAAAGGACAGGAAGGTCTGATTTTGCAATGCATCCAGGCAACCTTTTTTGTGAATGTCCCAGCACCAGAAAATTATTTTAATCCCCCAAGTTGTCCTTCCCATTGACTAGTTTCCATACTCATCTTTTTATAACTCTAGTTGTCCATTTTCTCTCCAAAGTCAGGTTTTGTCAGACTGTAGTAGAACTACTCTACACATTTGTGTGCTCCAAAAGATACTCTCTCTGCTTCCAGCCTATCTCACGTGGCCATATGTGTGGTTTATGCTATTCCAGCTCTAGCAAAGTCACAGGGTGCATGTGAGCTAACCTACATCTTATCTCATGAAGTGGCTGCTCCTATGATCTGAGGTCCTTCATATGTTTGTATTGTCTTAATGAACTATTGCCAGAAATATCTCTTTTGTTTTTATTATTTGTTTCCTCCATCATATTTGCATGCCTTTCTTTCAAGCCTCCTTGTCTTCTCAAACTTGACAGCCTTACACACAGTTTCCATGGGTAACATCATTAATAAAGTAAATCATCAAGTGAAAGAAAACCTCACCTATATTATCCAATTGCAGCAGAAAACAAAGCAGCACGCAGCTTGCTTTAACTACAGTCAATGTCTGATAATGCTAGATATTTTCAGCAGCTCTAGAGAAATGTACCGTGTCTTTCTTTGCATTTATCAGTAAACACTAAAAAACGAAAGCAGCTCACCTGTACACAGGTGAAGTGTTTTTTTTTTAATCTCTGTTCAGGTTTTCCTCTTTGGCTCCTCTTATTTTCTGAGTCCTACAATAAAAAAAAACCCAAATGGTAGGGCTTCTCTGCCTCTGCCAAAACTTGAGACATATATGATTGAGGCATGTATTTAGAATAATTCAGATGTCACTATCAGTTCCTTTAATTTTAGCTACTAGAAATAAATGTGACTGCCAGCTAACAGTCTTCGCTTCTGTGTGTTAGCTGTGGCAGAGATTTGATAAGCCATATGCACTTGAGACAATATAGCTTTACCAGGTGAAAAGAAAAACTGAGAGGGAAAAGCTCCTCACAGCCTTTTATTGCAGGTTCCTTTGTGCATTTGTGTTCCCTTCAAAAAAGGCAAAATCATGGCAGTGAAGCAGGGAGAGGAGGCTCTTGGCAAAGCCTTCACTGTCCCATCTTCAGGTCCCATCCCTTTCAAAATAGCTAATCCTGAGATAACATAGAGAGCTTTCCCCTGTGCTGCAGTAACAGGGAGTTGTTAAGAAGAGTTAAACTGCTGGGAAGGGCCTCCTGTTGAAGGAAATGCAGGGATAGCTGGGCATGGGTTTGGTGAAACTTAAGGAAGACTTACAATTCCTGGAGCTACCAGAAAAGTTTGGGCCAGAAGATGACACTCTGAATTCATATAAAGGAATACAAAGACAACAAAAATATTTAGGATGCCAGTATACCTACCGATACACTTTTTTGGGTCCATTATTCTTTTCATTATCTTTACTTCTGACAGCACCTCCGGTCCCTGCCCTCCGATACTAAACCTCTGTGTGGTGGGGGTGTTTAACCTCTCACCAGGAGTGACGCTGATGGCTTTCAGACTAGCCACTTCCTCTACCCAGCCCACACAACTTACTTACAAAACAGATTGCGACTTACCCAAAAGCCTTCCCCAAAATGCCACACTCACTCATCCAGGAAAAAACTGACACCCACAGGTGTTTAAAGTAGGGCTCCTCCTCTGTCCACACCATGAACTTGTGATTCAATCTGTATTTGAGCATAAATTTATTCATTAAGCCTCTTCATAACAAATTTTAAGAACACGTAGTGTTGATCAGAGAGGCTGGATTGATTTACCTTGGACACAGAAGGCCTCTGCAGAATCAGAGGCACCACAGGGCTATCTGCTATTGTGGAGTGTTCTCAGGTGGTAAAGTGTGGAGCACTGAAACATATTATTGGAAGTTTTGTAGGCTTGATTGATAGTACAGAAAGGAATGCACAAGCTTCTTCCCGCCTTATCACCACGTCTTGAGGTTCTGTAAGAATGGACTGCTTCCTATCACACGTTAAATGCCATTGAAAAATCAGTCATATTTTTCCCAGATTATTTTTTCTGTCTGGTTTTATTTTGAAAATTCAGCTAGGTTCTTTTACTAGCTCAATACAACAAAATGCACACAATCCTTTGGTAACAATTACCTGTGCCCCCCTATACAAAAGAAATGGTCCACAGGGATTGAAGAAGAGGGTTTCTCCCTGCGTCTCCCTCCTCTTATTTCCACCATATGCACACATTTACAAAAGCATAGTTTTGACTTTTTTTTTAATTATTGTTTACTGTCCTGTGGTTGGATGGGGCCATTTCCAAAGCTGTAAGCTGACCTGGCTTATTACCAACGTTCCTAATACTGCTGCTGCTTGGGGAAAAAGATTCCCCATAAACCATCTACATGCACAAAAATTCCCTTTGGAGAGGAGGCAAAGCACAGAGTTGGGAAAAGATAAAGGTCAAATCCATACCATATAATTGCTCGGCAAAACCATTTGAGGTTTTGTGGTGTAAAAGTGACATGACTCTCTTTATCATACAGTGGTGCACTGATGCTGTCATAGCTTTAGAGATTATTCCACTTCTTGATTCAGCACTGACAAATGACCCGAAAAGCAACTTCTAAAGAAATAAGCAAGTTCAGTGATAACTTAGTCATTAGTGGGTGAAAACTATTTGAGCAATCTGAGACACACAGTGTCCCAACCACAAGACTGCCACCAAATGTCACTTCTTGTCACCCTGTGACTCACTTAAGAGGCAGCTAAGAAAACCATGAAGCTCTCTTATTCCTCTTCTTCCCCATGAAGCTCAGATCCATTTACCGGGAACTTGGATGACAGAGATGCTAATGTTGAGTGGTTTATAGCATCATCCTACTTAGGAAATATAAACTAATGCTAACTTCCTCTGTTCAAAGTCTTTATGATAAAAGTTTTAACTTGAGCCTCATTAAAGCTAGAGTTGCTCCATGAGGAAACAAGACTGCGCACATCAGTCGTTTCAAGCGTGCTGTATGCAGGACTTGCAATGTTAGTGTCCAGTTTCCAAAATGTGCTGTATTTCCCACCTTGTTCTCCTGCAAAGCAAAGAGGAACAGGTTTTTTTTTTCTGAAATGAAGCTGTCAGTGTTTCAACAGAGGAAAAAGCCCCTGCAGAAATGTGGGGATGTACACAATATCAGGAAATAATATTCAGGCAATTGAATTCTCAGGAGTGGACCTGCTGCTAAACGCTAAGCCATCTCATCCTGAGGGACACTGTTCTTACTGAAAGCTTGTCTATGAAGAAGTAACTTGCATCACTGTGAGAGAACTTGTTCTGGGAGGTAACGAAATCAGATAAAACTCTCTGCAAACAAGAACAGCTGCAAACACTGTCTATGATGAGAAGAGAACAGGGCAGGAAACTCACTGGACTGGGGGCTTTACATTGCTCTCTTTCAAGTCCTGTAAATTGCACTGAAACACGCATGAGGAGGGCAGGTAAACATCAAGTGGAAGAAAAGTTCTTTATGTCTGGTCCAGTTCAGAGCCGAGGCCAAAGTCAACACAAGGAGCTAGGTTTAGTCATAAAACCCCTCAGTCTGTCTCGATGGCTTGGGTTTTTTTCCTCCTTAGTAATGTTGTTATTATGCGCAACAAAGAAAGATTTCATGCAGTTTGCTTAAATATTAACTACTTATGATTTGAGGAGAAAACACTAACCACAAACTTCGCATAAATATTCTACTGTTATATGCCAATGAATGACACATATCCCCTCTTCTGAAAGGACATCATGGTTACCCCTTCTCAGTAGTATGCAGGAAGTCGCAACTACTTGGTTGGTAGGAACAATTGCTTTATACTCCTGTTAAGGAGGAATCAGAAAATTATGGTAACGTTATACTCTAAAATATAATATAATGGACAAAATGAATGAAAAAGAAAACACAATACCTGGACCAAGAGCATTAAAGCCTCTGTGGGGAAAAAAATGGTTGCAGACTGTATCCAGTGTGCATTGAAAACAATGAAGCCTTCACAGAAAAAAGATGGATCTCATCTAAACTTCCTTGGGAAAGAAAAACTAACACATTTCAAATCTTTACTGAAAGTCAGGAGGAGACATTTGAAACAATGAGAAAAATTTGTGCTACACTATTACCTTTACCATTTTCAAACTGCAGTAAGGACATCTCCTTTTGGGAGTTTATCCATTTCTGTGTGTGCCAAATATGAAAGTGCATAATTGAAATGGCCTCTTTTTATATATTACCTGATTTGGAACTGCTTGAGTGGTCATTTAAGGCACCAATTCAGGGTCCTTTTCTCTCTGTCCAAATCCATCTCTGGTGATGCAGACTGCAAAGACTGCAAAGAACACAGGGAATTCGCTCAGCCCGGGACCAGAGCAGCTGCTGCTCACCCTCTCAGCATTTGCTCTCTCACTCCAGGTATGGAGGCACGACAAGAGCATGTGCAATATTTGTGTTACCAACATTTAATGCTGACAAGCCATATGGAAATTATAACAACCCACTCAGAGTTCCCGTAATTTATACAAGAGTGAGTGGGCAAGTGGGTCTTCAGGGAGCCAAGCGTATAGGTAGCACAAAACAATTTTGTTGCTCTTTCCTTGGGCTGCATCTTTTGTAGAGCATAAAACTGCCTGAACCTGAAGTAAAACAGCTTAAATATTACCACATTATGGTGGCTAATCATAGCTATATAAATGCAATTAATGATTGCTATTTAACTGCTGCATTCATTGTGAACATATTATATAACCACATTATTGCATGCTTGGGCTTTCACTTACGTCCTTTTTGTTTCAATACCGTGACTCAGCAAGGAATAATTCTTAGCTTATTTTCCAACTTCTTTGTGGTCTCTCTCATTGATGCATGTAGTATAAGACAGGGAAAAGGCAGCAGTGAAACAGCTCAGACCCTGCCACTGTAGGTAGACCTGAAAGCCAAATCTTTGGTCATTTTTGCATCCAGGATCCCCCACTGATGGGAACCGTTGTGCTGTTTGGCCCTGGTCTCATTCATTGAAGCTGTGTTACCAGCTCTGTGAGCTGTCAGGACTGAAGTGACCTAAATCTTTCTCTGCCAGCCTTTGCACAGACACCGGCAGTAGCGTTTCCAAAAGTAAGAGCAATATGAGTGTAGGATATGATGCACCCTTCCTCAGAGAGGATTTGACTCAGGCTCCCTTACCCAACCAATCCCCTGAGCAAGTATTACTTCTCCTGAGCCAAGTCCCTAAAATTTAGCCCCCTTCCCAGACCATGATGCTCATCAGCTGGTGTTGCTCCTCCCTCCACTCCCACCAGCTTTATGGCAAGTGTTCACAGGGTTGGGCTGGGAGGATGAGGGCCAGAGCGCACGCAGTTCAGCACAGAGACAGGCTTTACCATCTATAGAAGATGGTCACTTGGATGCCCCGGAGGCTGAGAACAGCAGATGTAAATCAATCCTGGATCTCTGATTTTTATTTAAAGATTTAATCATGCCATTTGACATTTTCTATATACAAGATTTCCCCAGCGGTGAGCTTCTTAATCAGGTCAATGCATCATATAATCCCCATGTCTTCAGAGCTATCAGCTGGATCACTGAGGGTCCTCCACAAAAACATGTTTTTGAGAAGATGTGTGTGTGCATGAAATGACTATGAAGCTGTACAGTCTTGGGAGTCACTGTTGACCAGGGGAAATGGACCTCAGCTTCCCAGGTGTGTTGAGAAGAGCTGCCTGTTCTTTTTGGTGTGATTTGAACTAATTTAACAAATGAGGTGATTAAAGACAGAATGGCCACCGCTCCCTCCTGTCAGATTTCTTCAGCCTTTTCATAGTGCTAGACAACTACCTCGTCTTCAGTAAATTTAACACTATTATCACACATACCCCAGTCCTTCAGATTTTAAAGTCACTTAGAGACTTTGCGTCGGTTTTGGGGACTGAGAAAGCATTTCTTGCAACAATGATGTTCTTTGTGGGTTTTAAAACCTACTTGGTTTTAGGTCATTTACTTGGAGCATATTTCTGATATGTTGTTTCTTCCAACCCTGATGACTAGACTAAATATTAGTTGTATACTAAGTATCAGGAGCTACAATTGGAGTCCAGGAAAAAGCAGCTGCGGTAGCCGCTGGTGTTGAGCAGCTATCCAGCTGCACTTGCTGGAGGCCTCTGTAGCCTTAAGCCTGGGAGCGGCAACCACAAGCAACTTAAACTAACTTCCCAATTATGGAAAAGCCTCACAGCAATGTTTTCTCGCTTCTCTCATGCCCAGACAGCATGAAGACAGTAAGGGACCATTTTAAATAGCCTTATTTAATTATTTGGGTTTTTTCTTGCGAAAAAATATCAGAAAATGGCAAATGTTCAAAACTGAAACTTCAGGGTAGTATCTTGGAATCACAGAAGTTTAAATCGTTAAGGACATCGAGATATCACTTACAGCTTGTTTGATCCAGATAAGAAAAACTGGACCTAGATATTCCCCGGTATATATCTTAGCTGTTTTAAAAACCTCTGCTATCCGAGTCTCCAAAAGATGCTGTGTAGCGTATTCCTGAACTTAAAAAGTTCTTTCCAATCCTACAGATGACTGGTGATCACTTTTATCTCCTGCCTGTACAGGACATGGAGCACAATTGGTCACTATGCTCTTTGCAACAGCTTTTTTATATGTTTGAAATCTGTTATCAGACAACCTGATGTCTTTCATCCTGACTAAATATATTCATTCAAACTTCCTCCACCTTCCACATAGCTCTTACCATCCTTCTTGATCATTGCAATTTGTGATATCTGTTGTGAACTGTGGTGCCTTTGTCAAAAGATTTTTGAAGGCCTGTGCCACTGGGGATGTACATTTACATTGTCATTTTTTTGTATAAATTTGAGACATTGAAATTTTGGGAGTCCCTGTTTATAGATCAGGAAAACTATTTCCACTCTAATTGCAGATTTGAGCTTCTTTATAACGATATAGCTACTTGTATTACTTCAGGTTTAAATTAATTTTCTTCCTAACAAGATAGATAGCTATGTGTGCTGACAGGCTCATATAATATTTCTGTCCAGCAACATGTTAATTCACTGAACTTCCCTTCAATTCCATTTGATCAACGTAACAAAAGTCAATGGAGATATATCACAGATTAATGTTTCCATCATTTAAGGTCTCTAAGTTGTACATCAGTGGACTGGGTGTTTATGTGATGTTTATTTGTGGTGGTGTTATTGAATTGCTGACCACAGCAGGGGCAATTCCTTGCTTTTGCGTACCTCTGTCTAACACACAGTAAAATAAGATTAATAATACAGGCACGTTGCAAAGATTTGCTCATGATTTTGAGTGTTCATTTATCCTTGTTCTTGCACAGCATTTGGGCATCTGTCAGTCGAAATGTTGTGCAAGCATTTGGCAACACTGTGTTAACTGTCCTCTCATGCAGTACAAGCTATTGGCATTCTCCGATGTAGACTTTGTTTGTTTAACGTAGTGATCAAAAGGCACATTGTATTGCCACCAAACCCTGAGTCACCCTCCCCGAGGAACAATCACCCTTTCTTTCCATTTGGGTGGAGATAGTATATTTCTTGCTAAGGGAGTGGTAATCTCAGTATGAAATTTCTTGATAATATTTAGTAAGCTGAAGTGGGCTATTTTATATTGAGGAGACAGAGAAAAGGAGGCTTATTGCATACATGCCGGTAAGCTTTTGTCATTGCACTACTAAGATAACAGCAGCAGTTTAGTGTCTTTTTTTTACCTAGCACAGAGTTGCAGAAGGAGGGGAAAGGAGCGTCAGTATAGGTGGTGCTGTGAACTTTCCAAAAACATCTGGCAGATCCTGGCTGTAGCAAAGGAATAGCAACATCTCTCCGTCTTTTCCAGACATGCTGCCTGTGCACTGCGTCACTTTCTAACGGGGACATTCTTCTGCAGAACCACTGGTTTTGACTTCTTTATGGTTAGGAAGATGCAGCAATATCAGGATACAGCACCAGACACCCTGATGGTGACTCTTTGCCTGCTGTAGGCAACAGCACATGGTAGCAGCGGGAAATGGTGGGAGGTGGAGGGTAATGAAGCTGTCTGTCATGTGCTGAGCGACGGGACTTGAGCATGAGGAGGGTTGCTTTATCCTGCCCTAGAGAAGATAAAGCAGAAGACTTTGCAGCTGGGTGCCACTTCCTTGTGCCCCAAGATAAAAAGCAGGAGGGAGGAAGGAAGGGAAGGAAGGGCAGGGTTCAGAGCCCGTTGTGGCAAAACCCACCCCTGGGGAGCTCCCCATTTCTCTCCCGTTAGCTACTATAACCCTCCCAGCCATCTGGGCAGGGGGAGGAGGGAAGACGAGCAACTAAAGGAAAGCACAGGAGACACAGGGTGGCACATTAGAAATTTGCTGGAATTGGTCAGTTGGGCTGGAACGTGACGGGGCTCTGGAGAGTTACTCATAATACAAAGTTTCGAAATATGTACAACTCACGCTCAAAAAATGGCTCATGTCTGAGGGTGGGGAATGTTTTCCCCAGCCCCTGCTTGCAAGACAAATAGGAAAATGTAGGGGAAATTTTACTGCTACTACAGTAAACTGTTTGTTTAACTAAAGATAATTGCGCTGAAGTTTGCTCAGGTAATGCTTATTCTTGCCGCCTGCTTCCTAGAGACTGTCCAGGGCAGGTGCCTGATAGCACAGCTGGGTCCTAGTGGGGCACAGAAGTGGAAAAGTAGTGTGCCTGGAAGCTTCAGTCTGGGCTCGGTAGGGCCTTTGGGGATTTTAAGCAGGCTTTGTTATGAATCAGGAAAAGTGATGCTGAGTGCCTAGGTTTTTTAAAAGACTGTCTGCAATCAGAAAGATTATGAAGTTATTTTAACTGCATGGAGACAGTAGCTGATAGCTGCCTTTAGCATGTTATTTTTCCTCATGTGAATTTTTGCACTTGTTTCCCAAATGTATGAGAGTATGAATCTCCTTATACACACTCACATTTCTCTATTCTCTATGTCAAAAAATCATTACTTAAATCAATGGCAGTAAATTCTTCTGATGTGTGGTATCAAATTTCTTTTAAAAAATTATTGGATCGAGTGGCTGGTGCAAATTTCTGCCTATGCTAAACTGAAACGGGGTGCCGGTGCTAGTGCTTAACCATCAGCGACCTGGAGTGATCCTCTCAAAGACCTTTCTGAATAGACAGCTCTTGAGTGCTGCAAATAATTCAACTGTGACAATCCTTGCATGACTGTGGTGTGATTGACAGCAACCAGGTACCTAGATTTCTCATAGTTGCAGGATACAAGTGATAGAACCATGTTGGAGCCTGATGGGAGGAAAGCTTCTTCCCAGCCTGTCTGACTTTAAAAAGATCTTTGCTTGCCTCAGCCGTGTATCGAGTCACTCTGACCTGCTACAGTTAGATTTCCATAAATACAATCTACAAAAGGAAATACTTGCTCTAGGTAACGCTGCGGGAAATTACAGGTCAATTCATTTATCATACTCATCGGTATAATATACCACTCGGTGCACACACCATTCCTTTGATTATTCAGAGCATTGTTCTAAATCACTTAGCGCTCAGGATGTGTTCCTGCAGATGGCAAGAACCAGCAAGTTCAGGCTAAACCAGGGAGTCGTAACTTACTGTCTCTGTCAGTTACACTGACAACTAGGTGGGAGCCTAAGCTGTGGTACAACAGGCTGTAGTGCTCTCATCAGTGTAAAATTCACCTCCAGGTAATGTCCAGATTAGATGTAGGCCAGGAGCCAATGAAGACTAATCTCATCTGAAATGGAGATGCAAACTGATGGGTGTTTTTTCCCCCTTTTGTCTCTAGCTCTCCCCTTTCCATTTCCTTCTGTCTTCATCTGAAACTGCCGATAAGATATGTGGTACCTGCCTTGCCTTTTCTGTAGCTGCCACAAAAGCAATCAGAAACTAGCAATGCATAGGAGGAGTTTCCCTACATAGTAGAGTGATAACATCACTCTTTGCTTTGAAGCTCTTTTGATATTGCAGATTTCAAAGCACTTCACGCCAGGGTGAGATTGGAGTGCTTTACTCCTTTTTCAGCTGGGACACAGGGATGTACCACAACATGTTCTAAGTTACCCAGTAAGACATGCAGGACTTCTGAGCCAGGACTCAGTGCACCCAACACTCCAAAGAGCACTTGCTTTTTCTATTGATTAAAATAAGGTAGGGTGGGTAACTCAGGCCTGGAAATACATTCAAGGAAGCAAACATAGTCTTTGCAAGGGTCACATATGCAGTAGGAAGGACTCTGTATGAGCTGGCATCTCCTTTCAAGCTCCGTTACAGTGTCTCCCAATATTTCTGCCTGTTGCATTCTCTTCCTGTAGATGTTTTGAAACATATATTAAAAAATGCCTGATACGTGTCTTCATGATGGATGCTCAGCAGCTTTTTAATGAGACTCAAAGCTGAATCCTTGCTTCTGAAAGTCTGTTTCAGACCTGAAATTCTACATAGGAATAAGGACCTGTCACAATCAAAGACATCTATCCACAGAAGAGAAGAAAGATATGCCAGACTGATCCAGCGTGGGCTAACATCAACACTCAGATTGCCTTTGTGCTAGGTATTTCTATGAGTCTGCTCTTCCAGAAGCAGAGGAAGCCTCTAAGTGTCACTTGGAGGTATTGGGAGTTGTTGGAAGAACAGCAGGTTCCCTTAAGTAAGAAGTGGCTCATTCCGTGATGCTGGTGTTCCCTTCTCCCCAAAGCACTTCCAAGTATTTTCATCTGTTTTGTGTTTTAGGGGCAAAGAAACTGTTGAATAAGGGCATAGCCAGGCACATCTTCAAATACTTTTTTGTGTTTGCAGAGGTTTACAGAATGAACATTTTGGTGGGGAGAAGTTGTTTCTGGTGTTTTTAAAATTTTCCACTGTAGAGCCTTACAGGTTTCCTTACAGTACCCGCACTGGGTGCGGTAAAAAACAAAAAAAAACCAAAATAAAACAGTAGGTTTCACCTATTTTCCAGTGAAATTCAGTTTTTGTTTCTCACACTGAGGCCTCAGAGAGTTGTAGTCCTTGTCACATGCGGCTCTTTATGACAGGAAAATGATGTTCCATAACCAAAAGCCTGCAGCACAAAGATCCTGGCAGTGCAGTCACACTGGATATTTACTTAGATCAACTATTCTTTAGCAAATTAGACCGACTGTTGACAGCAAGGTGTTTAGATTTGGGGGCATATCGAATTGAAAGAGAGAAGATTCAGCTGCTGGTCAATTAAATGTGTATTTATTTACTGAACTAAGCGTATGTTGGAGAAAGCTAGTAAAACAATATTTCTATGCATAAGTGCAATTTGGTTTCTAAGTCCTCCACACTTTCAAAATTTCAGTGTGCTGCAAAACTAGGTTGAAAACATGTGGCTATTGCAGAATTATCAAAAGGAGATAGAACTTCAATGAGGACAGCTGCTTACTTAAGCAGTTGTGAAGGAATGAGAGGCAGCGTGGGATGGGGATGATAAACAAGTTAGCTGGTTCTTCTTCCTAAAATCCAGCAATATTTCATTTTCATCACAAGGCATTAACACTCATATACCTGCTAAGGTGAGCAGAGTAGCTTAGAGTGCTATTTTTCAGGTAGTAAATACCGATGCATCAGCTTGTGTTCAGGTTTCCTTGCAATCACAGTGGTTGGAAACTAACTTTTTAATAAATGAAGACTAATTTCTGAACAAATTTTACACCAAACATGAAAGCCATATTTCAGGGTCACAGAAGTCCTGCAGTGTGCACAGGTCTGACATGAGAAGCCTGGCTGATTCCTCTCCAGGCTTTTTGGGGATTACAGCCTTCCCCCGTGGGAAAGGTGAGCTCAGTGTCTGGGAGGAGAGACGGGTCAGCAGAGCAGCAGTCCTCGGCAGTGTCCAGCCATCGGAGGCACTGCAGGGAAAGCAATTCCTCTCACCCCTTTGGTGACAGCATCCCTGTTTATAGGGTGTATTCAGAGCCTCTTAGGAGAGACATTTTAGATGTGCAGAGCCTTTCTGGGCCTGCCTTTGGTGCTCAGCCTGTGTCCCCAGCTCCCGCTGTAGTCCCAAGTACTGTAACTCTGTTTCAGGGCTTTTCTCCAGACCTGGGGTGTTGTCAGCAACCTGTACCTGCTAGAGAAGGCACAACACTGCAGTTCTTTGCTAACATAGCTGCAGTCAATCCCCCATGCAATGTAAGCTATACCAGAAAAGAAGACACTTCTTTGCTATTACTTCATCTGCATCAAGAGGTTTGCAGCTGTAGTTACTGTGGTTTTCCCTCCTGCATTCCTAACTGAGACACCAAACAAATTTTTTGCAGAGGAAATCAAGTCTTGCTTTTAATCACTCTTCTGCATCTTGTGGGGCTGTTCCCTGGAATACGTAAGGTTTGGTTTTGTTCCCCTAGAGAAGCTTGGAAAAGTTTAGCTAGATTCTGAGTTAAAGCTGACCTAAAATGTGATGTCAGCTCTCATACACTGACGCGTGTTAAAAGTACAGTGTGAATTTCTTGGAGTGAAAAAAGAGTCTTTATCTGATGAGCTTTAATCTGTAAAAATACCTGACTGCTCCTGTGCACACTGGAGTGGAATAGAGAAAGGTAAATATTCAAGTTAAGGAGAAGATAAAGGACATCAACTTGTTTAGTCTAGCAAAACAAGGAAAAATTAGTGGTGTGGGGACACAATTACTGTAAGTAAATAAACCAGGACATAACACTAGAAAAGGAAGAGAATACTTAAGCTAAAGGACAATGTTAGTTTACTAAAAATAGGTAAGAAATGGTCAAGAATGAATCTGTGCTGGAAATCACGTTTCCAAACCCCAGAGGAATGCGAATTTGGAACAGCCTTCTTCTAGGGACAAAATCCCTCACTAGTTTTAAAAGGAAGCTGGATGTATTTGTGAAAATGATACCTGTGATGTCCATGGAATATGACCGATGGCACAGGAGATACTCTCTGCTCTGGCATTTTTATTTTCAGCCCTTCCTTTTGGATGCAGCATGAAAAAATCTCAGAAAGCCCACAGGTCAAATATACACCTTCGCCATACAATTACATGCTGCCGTATGTGTGCACCTCTTGCACATCTGTCAGTAGGACTTGAAACACGTCCTTACTCAAGCTCAGAGTTGTTATCAGTCAAACTAAGTAAAGATCTTCAACAAGTGAAAAAAGTTACTTGTTCCTCCTGACGTTGTATTTTGTCCCCAAAGGAAAGAAGCCAGGAATGTACTCCCTTGGTAGGAAGGATAGAAGGGAGAAACTTTATCACTTTGGAAATTACCTTGCTGAGTTCCTCCAAGATAGTATTGTTTTACATCTATCAATCAATTGCAAAGATTAAGTTATTAATACATATTTATAGGAGCGTAAGCAATCCTCCCTAGTATGCCTAGGCAGCAACAAGAGAGAGGAAACAAAATATCTAATTTAACGGGAGTTGGTAAATCTGAAGGGCAGAAGAGTGCATGGGGAATCAGGCCTGCCAAACCTTTGCTACATCAGACTATTGAGGTAAACTTCCTCTTGTGTTTTTCTACTGCCAACATGATTCCTCAGGCATCAGCTTCGGTGAGATCATTAGCCTGAACAAGGTATCCCTCTCAGCAGAATTAAGTCACAGTCTCCAAACATTCAGACATCATGACTCAGGCCTCTTAGAGGCACAAGATTTATCTTTAAAAGGCCTTAGATTTGTTAAGTATGTGTGTGTCTAATCTGATAAAACTTTAAATGTTGTTTTACCAGTCTTTTGCATAAAAGATCAGAACAGATTAGGATATGCCTAATCCTTAGTGTGAAATTCTGACAATGCTGCAGGCAGTGGGAGTTCTGCTAGTGACTTCCATAGACCAGATGCTTCTTTTGCTTTCATCTCAGGAACACTTGCTACTGGTGAATAAAAGCCTTGCTTGTGAATTACAGAGGAAAAATAGTTCTCTTCCTTTGTAATTGAAGAAATTGGTGACCAAAGGATCAGTTTGAAAGAAATTGTTACCCTATACAAAAACAGGGGGAAAAAAATTGAAGTTTCTCAGCTGTTATTAAAATTAAATTACCTAAGACGTCATTTCTTAGATCCTATGAAAGCAGGGTACATTTGGAGTTTATTACAGACAAGCAAACAAGCAATCCAGGAGATGTTTCTTTGATAAATGAAATGATATTGTTGTGACTCATTTTTTATGTCTATTGGACTACCTTACTATGTAATTCGTTGGCCAGTGGGCTGCCTTTCCCATGAAAGCTCTGCTAATTTATGCAAGCTCACCAAAAGCCTTAGATCTTTTCTGTGGTGAAGCTTAATGCTAATGTGAACATTCACATCCCAAAACAGAGCTTCTCCACTGCTTCTTCAATGCTGCAGAGAAGACAGTAGCAAAGAAACATCCCAATGCAGCAGGATCTTGAGAGAAAGACCTCTAAGTTGAAAAGGGTGGGAGACCAGAAGCTGGAGATCAGGATCAAGGTGATGGAAACAGCTGAGCACCTACATCCATTCATGAGCGGTAGTATGGAACATTTCTGCAGGTCTGCATAAGAAAAAGGAAGACATGGCCTTTGGGGTAACTGAATGGAGTATCTCAGATACTTGTCTTTTTAGTTCAGAGGAACAATCACTTCTACAGGGCACAAGGGCTGTAATGGTTTGATTCTGGTAGTAAATCAGTTCCACAAATTCCTTCTGATTTGGAGATGGAAAACCAATGACAGAAAAGAAACAGCTTTTGAAGCTTATGCCGAGGTCTCAAAAGCTGTTTGAGGTATGTAGTCATCCTGTGAGCCACCGGTGCATTAGAGCATCCAAGGGCAAAGCCACATGGGAATGATGTCCGGGATGCAAAACTAAACATGCTGGCTCTGCCAAAACATGTTCCAAAGACCAGTATCTGTTACTGTAAAGAGTGATGAAGTTTCAAAGGAGGATGGGGAATGCAGAATATTTGCACTAGGTGGTGGTAGGATCTAATGAAGTTCTGGTCACGTCTGTCTTAGGCACAAATTTGGGTGGCAAGATGATGGGAAGGGTTGGAGAATCCAGTGTTACTGCAAAGTCAGGTGTTGATAGATCAGAGATTTTCAAGGTAAACGCTTGTACTGCAGTTAAGTCACTGTAGACATAAGCAGGACAAAGACATCCTCCTAGGCCGAGCAGAGAAAAAAACAAGTTGATTTAGTGCTGGGGCAGGATCCAATGGCAACTTTGAGCCTTTCTCTCTCTGGCTCAGGGTGATATACCACCACAATTGCAGCTTTTGCTGGCAAAGGCCAAAGTGGAAAGCTCCTTGTGAAGATCTTGCTACCTTTGAGGTGTTGAGAGACGTTCAGTCATTTTTGAGCTTTTGAGGTCAACTTGTGGCTGCAAAAAGCAGAAGCAGGGGAAAAAGATGGAGGGGAAGTTCATCCTAAGTGTGGAGGCTGAAGACTGATCAAAATGGGTTGCAGAAAAGCACACTAGGAGCTGCCTGAGAGAAACTGAGGAATGGAGAGTTTGCACGGCCCTTCCTGTTGTCAGGGCTGAGAAGGATATAGCATCAATGGCACTGCTGTACAGGTTTTGGCAAGGTGAAATGCCTGAGCTTGGCACATGGTATGCTCATAGATCAGCCACTGCATCCCACCCCGAAGCTAGCTTTCCGGCAGGTTTCAGTGCAATGTTTCAAGCCTATACTGTGTTCAAGCACTGTGTGATCCTTCAGGATTAAAAGTGCCATCTAAGATTACCAGCCTGCTCTCACATCCATGGTAGCCATTCAAGTCATTTTCTTTGACCGCTCTTGCTCCCATTCCCTGAGCTTGCAAACCAGCCGGAGTGAATTATACCTAGAAATGAAGGAAAGAAACACTATGGACAGCAATTGGCGGAGCTACTTCTCATTTTCTAGACTGGCCTGTTCGTAAATTATCTGAAACCAGACATCACTTTTTAAAGTGACAGATTTTTCCCTTGCAAACATCTGGACAGAGTGAGGGGAAGGTGTTGCTGTGCCCTATCTCACCAGGATGTTACTGCTAGATGAGCTGTAGGAAGCTGCTCACTGAGTTTTCACGCAGGTTTGCTCCCCACGCCAAGAGCACGGTCCCAACACTGACTGCATGTAGTTTCTGTGTACCCTCTCCTCCTGTCTGGTGATTTTGAATAGCTGAAGTGATGGAGCTATTGCTTGATGTGATCCTGTATTTTCTACAGGATGCCAGTAGAGGGCAAAGATGACTTTAGGCTTGATGTGAGAAATCACACAGTTCGCCCTGCAGAGCAGAAAAATTGCATGAGTTAGGGGAAAATGCAAAAATGAATGGGAGTTTGTGAAAAAGAGGTGTCCCAGGACTGCTTTCTTAGCTCTTTCTCTTGTCTTGTGAGCACAAGTTTCCATGCGACACAGCAAAGCGCCGTGAATCATGGTGGTGAGTCCCACGCTACCGTGAGAGCATTGCCCAACCCAAGGGGCTGTCAGCCTCAGACCCAGAGGAGCCTGTCTGTCCTCAGTGGGACAGATGTGTCCCTGCCTGGCTGAGGTGCTGTCGGTCCCCACCACGCCTAGGAAAGGGACAGGCCTGGCTGCTGCATCTGTTGTGAACAAAGGCCGCTCTGTTACACTGGTCCAGCCCTCACTTCTTCATCAGCTTTCCCTCTGTCTTTCCTGAACGGCCTGCTTAACATGGGCTACAAGGAAGGATCTTCCGTTGGTATGACGTGGGACCTCGTGGCAGCAGGATATTTCCCATTTCTTTACCAAGAAGGCTTAAATACAAGAGTAAATAAGGTTTTTGGCTCTAGTCTGGGGAAATGCAATTAGCTGTAATATAAACAATCTTTAAAGGCCTTGTAATCCAAATAACCCAAGAAATTAAGACTCAGAAATGCAGATCTGATTTACATTCTTTCCCTGAACTGAATAAAACATGATTTACAGTAAGTATTTCAGATGGTATCTAACATACCTTAGTAAAGCAATTTTTTCTCTTTTCACTGCAATTTCGAATCATATGTCCAGCTGATTTATCCGTTCATTATAATATGCTTCTCTTCTATACAAGCAAATTCCTGAGAAGGTTGTTTATTCCTCTGCTCCAGAAACAGAAATAGCTTAACATTTTGTAAAATTGTAGGAGTCTGTCTCAGGAGCTGATGTAAAACCTTTTACAAAAAAAAAAAAAAATCAGAGATAAAATTGGAAGTGAATTGTAAATAAGCTTCTTGTTCTTTTTCCTGAGAGCACTATTTTATAAAAACTTCTCAACAGTCAGAGGTTTTGCCAGTTCTCTCACCCACGAAGGGAATGACGTTCCTCTGAGATACCAGTTGTTACTCTTTAGCTGCGGCTGTGCAAAGCATCTGTGCTACTCTGGAAGGCAAAGCCTTTCACAGAATTTTTTACATCTTTTTCCATCCCTTCTATTAAACAGTGGGGTAAATGAGCAGGGACCCGCTACACAGCAGCAAAAGACCACCGAATTCACAATCCAGAGGACTATAATCAAGAGAGGACTTTCGTAACTTTACATACATGACAACAGATGTACAGCACAACCACTTCATCTAAGTCACACAAATCCATACATGTGGTTGAAAAGCAAGGGAAGGTGAATAAGGAATGGGAGGAAAAGCTAGGCAAGGAGAACACACTGTTCAAGGAGAAGCTGCTAGAAAAGAAAAAAATGCTTGTTTCTTTTCAAGAAGAAAAACAGATGGAATACACTGGCCTGGGCATAGCAAACTTTGCCTTAACATTATTACATCCAAACACTTAGCGTTGGAAAGAAGAACCAGACAATGAACTAGAAGATCCCATACGACATCATTTTCCAATGGCCGTGACAACTAAGGAAGCTCAGGAAATAGAAATGGTATGAAGTCTCCTTGTCTTATTATTATTTACACGTTTTCATTCTTTTTTATGTTAGTACATTTGAACCATGTTAGGGCAGCCAGTTATTCTCAGTAAGTGGAAGAAAATATTTTATTTCTAAGATGTGTATGAAATACTGCATCTGATTTCTAGCAGACACTCAATATGCTGAGTAACCCTAAGTATACAATATAGGAATAATGTTAGGGAGTGATAAAAATATACCAGACCTCTTAGAAATGGACACAAACCACAGAAATGTAAAGCTGAAAGGGACCTCAAGAGATTACTGAATCTGCCTTTGTGAACTGGGGGTCAGTAAATGTAGCAAGACCATCCCTGACAGCTGTTTGCCTAAAACTGTTCTCAAATCCTCCAATAGTTTGAAGTCTATGTCCCTCTAGGAGAGTTTATTGCTCTAACAGTTGGAAAGCATTTTGTAGCATCAGGCTCTGTCTTGTTTATTGCAATGTGGACAGATTTCTTTTTTATTTTCTCCAAGATCTACAAGAAACAGTTTAGCCCCCACTTAGCACTCTTCAATGGTCTTTTACCCATCAGGAAACTTATGTGTACTAGCTGTTTTGTTTTCTTTTCTAGTCTGAATAAACCTGTTTTTTTCTAATGGTTTTCTCAAACATCATGCTTTCTTAAAACATTTTCTTGTTCCTGTGATACAGACTACTCTCAGCTTATCTACAGCTTCCTTAAAATCTGATGATCTGAGCCACTGTCCTAGAAAGTGGAATAATACCTCCCATCTCTCACACATGCTACTTTTGCTCATACATCCCAGGATAACACTCATCCTTTTGGAAGCCATCACACTTGTTTGGTGGGGGAACTTTTATACGTCCCGGATCCTTTTATAAAGTAGTAATTCTGATGCTATTCCAGATGTTTTATTTGATTTTAGTTATCTTTAAAGTGTTTGGGATGACTTTCTTGAGGTGAGATGATGGGATTTTAAGAATTTCCTGATAGGGGCTCTATACTGACGCATTCTGTTTTTTTTCTCACGAATTCTGTTTTTAGTTTCTTCCTATTTTGCTGCCCAGAGGCCTCTGCACCCAGGGTAGCCAAAAATTAAAATTAAGATGAGAACAGGAACTAATTATTTCTACTTGCTAATGAGAACAGAAAACGATCATGAAATTAAACTTCAGAGAGTTGCATATTACACATGAGAAAAATTAGGCTACCTGAAAAAAAAATCTGCCAAGGGAGGTGGTGGAAACACCACCAGTAGGTCTTGCCAAAGCTACAACTAGCTGGCTACTTATTGTCAGCACACAGTTGTACAGGTTTGCTTACTGCAAAGAGTCATAAGTTAGGGAGGAAAGAGGCCTGCTCACGCTCTTTGGCCTTCCAAGGTTATAAATAGCATTGAACAGCTGCAGGAAAACTAAGCTTGCATTAGGGATCCTGTGAAGGAGACCTACCTAGGTTCTGGTCTGATCCTGAGGGAACAGTACCACTGTCTCCCCTGTGAGAAGACGGGTGAATGAAGAAGCAGCAACAAGACACGAGACACCTCATAGTTTGGCACAACAGGGAACAAGGTTATCATCTACTCAGTAATTGCTAGCTGCCCTTCTGAAGAGTCTTCTCCACAAGAGAATGTTGTACACTTCTCATGAAGCATATGCACATCAGTTTTTGTTTAAATTTCATATAACGGAGACCTTCAGTATGAAGACATAGGCTTAGCTCCTTTTAACCCTTGAAGATCACTGTGCTGATTCAGTGGAAGAGAAGAAACACCCCTCTGTACTGTTTCCTCATTGTGAGTAGATGCTAACTTTTGCTTCCCCAAACTCCTTTCCCAGCAGGTGGCATATGGCAGCACATGCTCTACCCTCCTCTCTTGAGGACTCCTGTTAAGGGAACATGCCCCATTCCAGAGTCCCAGTGCACAGGGATACTTGAAAAGACGGCCTTCAGCTCCAACAAGAGAAACAAAAGAAAGTGTCCTAAAGCTGTTGCATTCACCCAAACCCCTGTTCTTAACCTTCCCACTTCAAATATCAGCCAGGCCTAAACATAAGCCAAAGCAAAGATCTGTTTAGCAGGACATGGGTACGTAGAAGAATCTTCTTCATCTGTAGTTAACAAGGCTTCTTATTCCCTCTTGTGTAGAGTACCTACTGTGTGCAGATATTCTGGAGTGAAGGTCACTCTGTTGTCCTCATCCTTCCCAAAGCTCTAGACGATGACTATCCCCATCTAGCCCTGTTTCTCATTCCCAGGGTTACATTTTTGTGTACAAATACAAATACTTTGATGGTGCTAGCTATCCCTGGTACTGGAAGAAGACTCCTCTACCTCAGTTCATGACTAGCCAGCCAAGAGGTATGCAAACTATGTGAATGCCACTGATAACTCTGCCTGGGGCCCGTGGCATCTGCTCTTCATGGTCTGTTCTTCTGTGTCTGTAATCAGCTGATTGTCCCTGTCTAAAATGTGCCCTTTACGCTCCCTAGCACCATAATACACTAGAATTCAACTATGGCATATGGTAGCAGCTATATCCATGCTATGAGCTTGTGTTCTCATGCATTACTAGCTTTCTATAGACTCCTTGATAACACAGACGGCAAATCTCTCAATGGGGGCTTCTGCACAGATGTGGTGTGAGACCCCATTCCTGCTCCTGCCCTTCCCTGGTGTTCTGGGGCCACTTACATTCAAGTGTTATGAAATACACAAACAGTTTCTGACATCAATCTAAGATATTTTTAATGTCACAGTTTTGGCATTTATTGGGAATAACTGTAACTGGAAAAGTAGCACATATGGATTTCTCTAGGACTTAAAAAAATTCCACCGTGGGAGTTTTCTGTACCCTAAAGACCTGACATGTAGGCTGTCTAGGTTATATTAGTTGCCATCTGGCTCTCAGTCCCACTCTTTGTTTTCAGTCTCCAGGCGATTATGTCTTTAGTAAATAATCAAACATATTTTGTTCTATTCAATTTCTTTTCTTCTGTTGAATTGCTGATTATGAGCCAAAGGTTTATTTAAACAGGTGATAACTTTGCTGCTTACTTGGTGCAACTGGAACATAGTTTTAGGTCACATCTACATGACAAATGTAGTCATATCAAGCAGTCTGAACACACAGCAACAAGCTAAAGTGTTTCTAAGGCTTTGGAAGCCTTCTGGAGAGTTCCAGACTAAAAAGAGCTAAGCTTTATCCTCCCAGTTCAGAGGCTGGAGCAGCAGGGACAACCGTGGTCATAAAGTGGGACTGGGGAGTGTAGGAGTGGTGGTAAAAGGGAACTGGAGTGGGAAGAAGGTGAGGAGGAATATGGAGCTGGAAAGGGTGCAACTACAACTCACAATAGGCGCAGCCTCTTTCAAAAACTATTTTGAACCCAGCCTCACTAATATGTCTCTGTGAGTATTTAGATAGGCTTGCCTAGTCCACTTCACGGCCCCGTAGTGAAGCTCTAGCCTTGCCCGTACCGAACCATATCCCTGCACATAGGGATTTAGATCCCTGGATCTAAATCCGCAGCAGATATAAATAACATGGCTAAAAATGAGTAAAAGCTTGAACTTTTTCACTGAAGAAAGCCATGACCCCTCAGCTGGGTGCCTTGGTTTTTCAACCTCTGTCTCCTTTAGTTGAAGCAGTTCAGGCTGGCACTCTGAAAGGGAGGAGCCAAATCTATCTTCTGGCTGCCAGCCTGAAATGCCAAGTGGCTGCTGTGTCCCGCCTGCAGGGAGCCGTGATGTTCCATGGGGGCCACAGGAATTGTAACCGGACAGATGCAGCGTGGCAGAGGAAAGGGAAAATTAAGACATGTAAGCAAAGAGAAAAGTGGTGGGAGCCAGAAGAGACAGGCAAAAGGGGTGGAAATGGCAGCCTTCCATGAAAAATGAGTTGGGTCATTACTGCGTAGGTCCGAGTAGAATAGTGTTTGAAACCAGTCACTGCTCTCCCCATCCTGAATCTTGTTGTTGTTGTTTTAAAGCATGGTCATTTTACAGTAAATAAACTGTGATAACCCCAAAGCCTTTTCCTCCCTCTCTGTGCCAGAGGAAGCTAAGTTTATCCCAAGCATTTCCAAAACCACATAGCATTTGAAGGCACAGTAATATATGGGGTCAGAAACTTTTAAATAAAAGCCAGTTAGTCCTTCAATCCATTTCCACCTTATTTTTAATTTTTATTGCATTCTCTGAAAGAAAAAGTCTGTCTCAAGCCTACACATTTTAACAGGCTGCCAGTTCTTTCCTGCAGATTTTGCAGCTTTCAGCTATTATGCCCCCATAAGATTATACTTTTCAGCTACCGATAAACATCATAGAATTAAACTCCCTCAGAGAAGTCAATATCACTTGGCCAGACAACATCTTCAGAAAACTACTTGAAATTATTTGCAAGAAAACTTATTTCCTAGTGTTTTAGAGCAAATCTCCCCACAAATAGCAGATTCCTCAGCTGCTATAGTTTTGGGTCTCTGATTTCTTCCTGTACTTGATACAAATCGTGTGTCTTGCCCTAAAGAAAAATGTTCTCAATTCAACACCACATCCCTTTAACTTTGCTTGACTGACATGCTGGGGTTATCAGAGTAGGGGCTAAATGTCAGGCTCTCTCCTCAATTTAAGCAGCTGTAAAGGATGGAGAACTTGTACTGCAGAACTACAGAGAACTTAGAGGTTAAAGTTTAAAAATAGGTATTCAGTTTATCTTCTTGCCTCCACCTGACCCCTATTTTACATCTCGGAGTCTAGTCTCATATTTTAGATTAAAGAGCCTCACTTTCTGAAGAAACACAGCAAAGAAAACCTTAAAACCTGGGCTGCATTCCTTATATGAAAGCAAGTCCCCCTTGCAAGCCTTTCTCACTTTGAGTTAAGCCACCAATTTTCTATCATTTATTAAAAACCGGCAGCCACAAAACCAGCCAAAGAGGGCAGCGTCCCCCTCAGATACCCAAGGCATGTTGCTTACTCCTGCTCTTGTATTCCATTTCCCATTCTAATCAGCAATTAAAAAGCAGACCAATTAGCTTACTATTTTTCCTTCCTTTCCAGCCGTGCCAGAGATAGAATTGGCAAAAGTCCCAGGCTGAGAGGAATAGAAAATATCAAAAGAGGTTGTCTATGTCTCAAGTCTTCATTTGTTCCTTTACTTTTCGCTAACTGCCAACGTACGACCGATAAGCAGCAAATATGAAGGTTGCCAGAGAAGGACAACACAGCTTTCTGAATAAACACTTATCCTCCAGCTTCAGAAGCTTGTGACTTCAATTTCAACATGAACATGGATTTATTTCACATTCTCATGCATATATTTTGCAGTTCTGCCCAGCAACCAGGAGTACATAGGAACGAGTGCTCCTCTGCACCCAGTTTATTTTGATCAGTATGGGTACGGCCCAACCCACAAATAAGCACACAAGAGGATTTTTGTCTCTGATCTTAGCAGCATTAGGAATTATACTTCCTTATACACCCAGAAACTTAACTAGATAAGCAAAAATGTGATCAACAAGTGCCCAAAGCCATAAGTCCACAGAACAGTGCCAAGCTGTTGACATGCCTTGAACAGGATTTTTGCTCTCAGTGTGGGACTATGGTCATTCATACAGAGTGTATTCATTCTCCTTACAATTAAAAGGCATATCATGGTGCCAAACATCACTTTCATATTGAAATAAGATTAAAAGTGTGTCAAAGTACTTGCTTTTTTCCTGAATAAATAATGCATAGATCTAATTTGGAAACACAAGTACTTTTGTTTGGCATGTTTAGGGAAGTATCCAAAACAATTTTATTAAAGGTTAGCATGGGAAATTTCAAAGAACGTCTGTGGGAAAAATGTTCACTTTTACTTCAGATATTTTGTGTTTTAACCTCCTCACCCCAATTTCAGAGTTCATATTTTCAGGTTTTTTGTTCTGCTTACTCTGTCACTCACAGCCCCACCCTAGTAAGGAGAAAAGGAGGGCAAGATGTATTTTCCACAACTTCCTCCGTGTAGAAAACAACATAACCATCAAAATATGAAGAGCGAGTTGTTGCCATCTCTCTTCTACTCTTTCCAATGATGAGCAGCAAGGAGTGACAATAGGGAGACAACTTCTGGCATACCATAAAAAAATATTCTAAAAATAGAAAACTAAACCTCTTTTATTCACAGTTGTTTCAATTTGACTTGTAAAATCCAAAATTGATTATTAAAATATTTCCATCAGAATATTTCTCATACATCAATATATTTCTCATATATAAATATATTTTTTAACCAGAAAGAGTTTTTAACCAGAAAGGCTGTGGGCTGTACTTGGAAACTTGGCTGTCAGAGGAAGCCCTCCTAACTGGAGCATGCTACCTGACTTTCAGGGAGCCTCTATGCAGGATAATGCCTCCAGCATCCCCATCCACCTCGACTCTCCCTTTCCAGATAAGCCCTCCTGATGTGAAGTAGCAAATTTCCTTGGTCAGTGAGCTGAATCTTTGTGGGTGTTTTGTTTTGGACCTCTGTGCTCCTATCAGTTGCGGTACCACTCCCTGTGCTAGGGTGGCTGTGTAGTCCAAGATAACCACTGCTTCAATTTGTTTTCATCCCATGACACAAAACACCTGCTTGGACACCTATCTGTGTTTCCACAAAATATCACCCCCAAAAAACCAAACCCCTTATGAGTCTGGTTTTCTTGGGAGCCAGGACGGAAATCAAAGCAGTAAAGGTCAGTAGCGCACCCCTTTTCCTTGAGACTTTGCCCACATGCTGTGAGTCAGCAGGAGTCGCATTAGCTGCATCGCAGAAGAAGGTATCTGCCAACATGAAAGTGAAAAGCAATCCTTTAGCAAGCCCTTCAAGTGTTCCAGGCTGTGCAAGACCTGTAGGTGACGAACATGTTTGAGCAGAGAGCTAAGGGCCTGCCAGGGAAAGGCAAGGCCCTGGGTTCACTTTCAGAGAGATGCGTAGCCCCTGGCAGGGATAGGTTTGCTACCATCACTCCCTCTTGTTCCTCAGGCACGGAGTCAAAATAAAGCCACAGCCCGCAAGCAGCTGTGAAGCCAGGCAGGGTACTCAGAGGAGGCCCAGTCTGCAGGCAGGTCAGGGGAGTTCTCTGAGGGCTTTCTGGAACAAAAAGCAGCCAAAATCTAATGGGTGCTGTGCTCAGCCCAACCTTTTATTCCTAGATATTCCAGTATTAGTTATCTTACCACAGCGAGGTCGAGGCTAAAGAAAGGTTTAAAAAAAACCCCAAACAAACAACAAAAATCTAACTCTTGTTGAAAAGCACAAGGTACAAGTCATGAATTTAAAAAGAAAAATCTTCCTGCTCAAACTATAGGGCAACAGACCTCCCCCACCTCCCCGCAGGTCCTGGCATAAGAGTTGAAAGAAGAGATTTTATGGGTTCTTCAGGACTTAAGTCCAGCTACAGGAAATTGCCGTGAAGGGAGGGAAGTAGCATTTTCCTGTGTAAAACGGTCCTGAACAGCAACTCTTTACCTACTATGTCACCGTCTTCATCTCCCAGAATTAAAGGTTTGAGTTCTCCATTTCTATGAACTGCAGGTTGCTGGTATCATGTTGCACCACGCATTGTAAAGACCTATGATAAGCGTTCAGTGAAAAGATTTCAGCTTTTTTAATTGTCAGCTGGTCTGCGATTTTATCTATTAAGCTATTGTGTTCAGAGAAACCTGCAGCCAGGCATGGACCATAAGAACAGGAGCTTAACAGATACAGGTTTATCCTGTTTTCCTACTTCTTGCTACCCTACCTCCTATAAATTACTAACACTTTACTAAAATACCGAGGGCAGAAGGTGAACAATAGTCTGTGGGCTCCAGCCTGCTGGGAGCAGATAGAAATGTTATCAGGTGCTTACCAGACCCAGCTATGTCCAGCCCTCAGCTGCACGAGGGGACCCCACCTCCCTCTTTGGGTGTTTTTGGCATCAGTCACCCGTCAGGCACCTCTTCCTTCTCTGCTACTCCTCTGTTGTGGGGCTGGAGGAAAACGTAGAGATCGGCTACCTTTACTCAAACCATGATAGCATCCACCCTTCCCTCCTGTGCCTACGCATCTCCCCGCTTTCCTAGCTCACACCTCAGCAATTTCACTCAGTTGCCCAAAAGCTAAGGTTCTGTTTCTCAGGCTGAGGTTGTCTCAATTTCTGCAGCTCCGTCTCTATCATGGGTATCACTGAGTCACATTTTGCTACCCATTAAGGTAAGTAGTTACCGATTTTCCAAGGTGTTTTAAGGAAACTGCTGGAGTTGAAGGACAGCAAATACTTCTAGACTGCAAAATGGTGAGCACTGCTGCTAGAAATCTTGTGAAAATTCATAAACAGCTACTTTGATGTTTTAATAGCTCTGGCATAAGATTCAGATAGCAGTCATAAACGCCCATTTTATTTTATTGTAGTACTGATCAATTCTAACACTTCCTGTCTCTGCACATCTTTAAAAACAGCCCCCGGAAAAAACGCAGCCCCTAGAATAAACTTTTGTTTATCTTTCAACAGCTGTCCAAAATCCTCATTGAATAATACTTTGCTACGCTGTATCTAATTGAAGACCAGATGCCACTGAACTGAAGTCATTAATACACCATACAAGTATGGGCATGTGCTTGCATAAAACAAGTTGTTTTATTGGCTCCTTACCTTCGAGGTCTTTGGACCAGGACCAGTCTCATCTGTGAGGCTCATTACATGTGTTGTTGTAAAAAGAAATCTCATTTCTTGATTGCCATTCTCCTCATGACAGAGAGGATAAATTGTAAAATTTTTATTGCAAAATATTAAAATAAATTACATTTTACAAAGACTTAGCAAATATTTACATACAGTGTGATTCCAGTGACAATCAGCAACAAAGAACAGACAGGCAGGCATATTATGGAGTGATAAGAGTCAGAACTGTACAAACTTCAAAAGCCGTATGAAAGACGAGCTACATTTTTAAAAGGTAAATCCATCACAAATGGAATGAATACCATGAGGCACAAAAATTACAAGTCTACAACAGAGTTCTTGGGGTGTTTTGTTTAGGTCAACAAACTTGTATATTGCTTTTTGCTCTCCTCATCAGTGATGCTTGTCTGTCTCTACACAGTCTCCCAGATCAACTGGAGGAAAAAAAACCCAAACATCTCAACATATACAACTGTGTCACCATGGATCTGTTATCAGTCTATGGTTTTATTTATGCATGTTTTGTGACATCCATTGCCAGCAACAGATTCACAAATCATTAGTTCAGAAAAATTTAACACACCACTTTTTGTATTTCCTCAGTGATTTCGTACCAGTGTATCAGATGTGTCAGACTGCCTGCTGTGAGATATGTATCTGAAAACGATGCCCTTCTGGTAAAAATAGGCTTCATTAGCACAAGACAAAACCAAGAAGTGTCACAACGATGTCATGAAGGATGGGGTCACATAGTCTATAGCACTTAAAAGGGCTTTTGTAGCAACAGACTTTTGTTGTCACATTTCAGGATTTTTAAATTTTTTAAAGTATTGGCTCATCTTGGCAAAATTAGTAAGTTTATGTTGTGAAAGTGGACCCATGCTTCACACGATGTGACTGGAAATATAATCTAGTTGTAGGCAATAGCTAGAAAGAAGAGTTTCACTTTTATTCCATCCCTTCCTTATTTGTGCTTTTAAGCTTTTCTTCTTCTTCTTTAAAAATCCCCTTTCCTCTCTTTCCAGGAAGAGATCTGTCTCACCTATAAAACTAACTCCATATCATTAAGAGAGCTGTTAGCATTATTGGTTAGCCAAATGAAATCTTACATGGCATCCAAAGAAAATGTGTCCAGATTGACCAGATAATTGAAATAGCTACAAGACCTTACCACGTAGCACTGGGGAATTCACTCAGAGGCACTTTTGGGGCTGAATAGCTCAAAATCCAGCCTGGATACCCCTCTAACTCACTACATGTAAATCTGAAGGAAAAAAAGACATTAATTTAGATCCCCCTGGCAGCTGCTTTTCTCAAGACGTGGAAGACAGGCAGGCAAAAAGCTGTCTTGCTTAGCACTTCGGCAGTTCTGAGATGGCACCATAATTTTAAAAACCCTGGGAAATGGTTCAGCTTTTTGGAGAGAGCCAGTATGAAAGCTATGCGCCAACTAAACCCCTCCAAAACACTGAAAACAAGTAGGGCTTAATGAGACCAATTGTGTTGGCCCCTGTGTAAAGAGGAATTTTTTCCCAGTGTTAGGATTACATTAAGGCACATGGTAGGATGTCTTGAGAACAGTTTTGTGAGGTGTGGTCATGTTTCCCAAAAAAGCGGGAATATTGTACTTTGTTTTAATAAATTTAAACTATTACTTTAAATCCCATGATACTTATTATGCAGACTTATAGTCTATGCTGACTACACTGGGAAAGGCCAGAGAGCCACATCTAACTTGATAATATGAAACAGATCCCATCCATTCTCAGCTCTGGCGTACAAGTGCACTTCACTATGGAGAACGGAGAGTCTGGGTTCCAGTGTGCAACATCCCCTCCCAATCAAAGCAGCCCAGCCAAGTGTCTGGGTTGTATTATTTTTGTATTAAAGAGAAATTTAACTTTTTTTAAAGGAAGATTGGACTATGCTTTTCCATTTCATGCACTTTCAGCAAGCTTTTTCTCTCCTCACTGTCCTGTAGCTTTCTAACTGTCACTAAAACTTTGATCTTTGCATCAATAATGGAAGACAAGTTGGAGGACAAGAAAAGCTATATGGAGTGCTTTCTCATTTTCTTTTAAGCGAATGTGCACTTTTTTTAAACAAAACAAAAAAAGAAGGCTAGACTTGCTACGCAAGCATCCTGTGTATCATGCATGTAGTCTCACATAGCATTTCTTACAATTACAAGGTATAGCTGTCAACCACAACCCTTCAGATATATAGAAATACTTGAAGGGCTTGGAGTCATTTTAAAATGATAGGGGTGGGGGTGTCTATTAGAAGTAAATCAGAATCTTCTTGATAGGGCCTCTCCCTCTTTCCTGTCAGATACAAGCCAAATTCATCCACAGCCACTCCTGCCCCAAATAGCAGTAATATAATAAAATTTGATTTCAAATTAGAATCTCTCTTCAGTGATATTATCATAAAATACAGATTAATTACCAAATCCAATGATGTCGATTCCACATTTTTGCCAGTATAACAGAGTTGGCCCTAGCCTTGTGTTCACTTTCTATTTGAAAAGATGTCATATATGTGGAAAATTCTGAAAAGAAATGAGTAAATACAGTCCCTTGTTCCACAGTAGATGACTTCAAAACTTCCCATCAACAGGCTATCCAACCATAGTGCCAGTTTCCCATATGTCCTCCTTCTTCTGTGGAGGAGGCCAGCAATTGAAGCTGCAGCCAATATTTGCAGTTATTAGAAATATCTAGTAATTCAAGATTAGCATTGCAAGATTCCATAAGCTCTTCTTACAGAGCTAGTGAGTCTGCCAGCATTACACCGAAAACAAGAATGAGACAACTTTTAACTGTTCACTGAACTCTGGAAACTTTCGGACATACTGAAATGACTTAAATACTGTAAAACTAAACAGGACAACAGAACTTGACATGTTAAGGTTCAAAGGTCTTGGCTATTTTCTGTTCCAAGTATATTAGATACAGCTGATGTCAGTACCTTTTGCCAACATGTAATCAAGAGCCTCATTTGAAAGAGTTGTCAGGGTTAACGCATAGATATGGAAAAAGAAAGAAAACCAAAACCATGGTATAATTTTCTTTGTAGCCAAAACAATTTGGGCATAAAAGTTATGAAGAGACATACTTCCTTCTCAACAAGAAGCCCATCTCCAAGCCAAAAGATAATACTTTCAGGAGCTTAGAGCCAAAGTTCCTTTTAAAAAGCGCCTTATGGACTTAAGTCACTTGATCACATCTCAGTTTGCCCAAGATTTGACATCGCCCAGCCTTCTTGAAAGTGGGATAGAATAACCATTGTATATGCACATAGGTCATACTTTAAAACAAAACAAATAAGCAAAGTGTAATCAACTGTTTCAAAAATCATCTCTCATTCAAGTCTAGTCTGAAGTACCAAGGCAGGGAGGAACATCAAATAACAATACTGACTAACACACTGCACAGATCAGCAGCAGTGCTACAGGTCCCTTCTGACAGGCTTTAGGGCATTTGGAGAATATCTGTGCCTCCCAAGGTGATGTTTTCCTCAGAAGAACACTGTCAATAAAACTTCACCTGTACACAGATACTGTATAAGGTTCATTCAAGTATTTCCTCTAGGAAATGGACAGTGGAAGGACACTTTCAACAATAAAAAAGTTCATTGCATCCTGCTTGTGCTCATACATGCTTTGATCAATAGGTCTTCCAGTCACTTTACTCTTCAGCAGTTCTGGGGCTGATGTGCAGTTTAGCAGCGCAATTGGTGAGTTTCATCCCAGATGATTCTTCCTTGTTAGAGGGCTCCTTCTCAATCTGTTCCTTTGGAATTTTTAATTTTAATATTTTATTTATAAAATTACAATTCACTATAATTTGACAAGCACTGACATATTCTAGACAGATGTTTCAGATGCTTCCTCCTCAGTCTGCCAGCGCACCTCAGCTCAGATCTGTGTCCCATTATTCCATCTAAAGTTTCTCATTAAGAACAACTCGTGGTTGCACCAATTTTTTGTGGTAACAACTTAAAAAAAAAAAAAAAAAGCAAACCCCTTGCTTTCATTTGTGATCAAAGCAGGATTCAAATCTAGATTTTCAGAGGTGAAAGGCTAATGGAGTAACCGAACACATTTGATGCCCAAAACAGTCTCTTTGCAACAGTATAGTTACACTCCCAAACTAATTCCTCAATGAAATGCATAAACGCAGAGCAGGTCCAGTGTATTAACTAGTCTCTTCTTTTCTACTTTGTTCAAGAACCATAAAATCCCAGGAAGGAGCAGGACTCCAAATTCAACTGTTATTTTACAAGTTTTTCAGATAAGCAAAGCTGATGGGCTCAGAAACCAACTTAGGATGGGAAAAGGACACTGGAGTTTATTAGTTTGGGACTTGCTTTTGTTTTCAAAGAGACAGGAGAAGCTGCAAAAACATGCTTTTCTCCTTGCTCTGTTAATTTGTTCAATATGCACTGACCATTTTCAGAAAACCATTGTCAAACATGCTTCACGTTGCAGCCTTCACATTGCTTACTGTATTATATTCATTCATCAGCTGTTCATAAGGCACAGAAAGTTCTAGCTCGTTATTGGTAAAAGTAGATTCATCAGAGGATGGGAATTTTACCAGTTTTTTTGCAGTTTCAGATTCCTCTGCGAGATTATCATCCATGGAGGATTTTGACGTTTCCTCATCATCTGAGATATCTTCCTCTTCATCATCATCTTCATTTACAAATGTTATATTGGCATTCTCAAATATTAAGGGTCGATAGTCTCTGGAATCCCACACTTCGCCTTCTTCTTCACTAATCCTGTCTAGCTGGTTTACAAACATGGTTCCTTCTAGAGGGCTGTCTCCAATACGTTTATCATGCAGGGGTCTCAGTACATGACCATTTTGAATGTCCAGGGAAGCCTCATCGTACTCAAAAGACTCTGTCTTTGTGTAAGTCACCTGGACATCTATACTGGCATTCTGCATATTTTGTTTGGTATTTTCTATTTTAATAATTTTCTCATTGTTTGTCTTCAGGGCCTTTTTCCCAATTTGCTTAATAAGATCATTGTAGGTCTCTTCTTTCTTTGAAAGGAAGCTGAAGATATTGACATCCTTTGAGGTACCCATTTGAAGGGGTTTTTTAGACCGAGGATGGTTGTCAAATGACTCTTTTCTTTTTTTCCTCCGTTTCTTGATTGCTTTGTGGACTTCCACAAACATACTGACCTTCCAGTTAACAAAGAGTGAAAGCCAAGCTAGTCCCAGATAGATCCATAACTCCACAAAATATCTGTAAAGGGCATGATAGTTTGCATCTGGATTTACACCTACAAAGAATTAAAAACAAGAATATTACTGAAAGAGGACTCACAGCTGATAAACCTTTGAAGTTATGACCCTGACAACTACTCCCTTCCACACTAACAGAGAGTTGTTTGAACACTGCTCCGGGAGGTGGTAAGTGGGTATCTGAAACCCTTCTGACAGAAAAAGTTGATCCCAGGTCTTGTACTTCTTGGCTGCATGTATTCTGACCACTGGACTACAACATAAAATGGAAGCATATTTATTCTCTCCTTGTAAGCTATAAAAGTGAACTTTTTTCCTCTTTGAAAACTATAAGCCTTCTCCCTGCCACTGAGGTACGGATATAGGTACCTTCCTTGAGAAAAGGATTCAGAATTCTACTTACAAGGACCATCTCCAAAGCCCTGAACAAGGCAGTGGATTTTAGAGAAAGACAGGATTTAAAAGGAGACACCAGTATGCTCAGCATTTCCTATTGACTAGTTCTAGACAGCTGCACAGAGAGCATTGCCCAGTACTTAGACGCTCTGCTCCGTATACTGGATCCCATTCAAAGGTGCCTAACTATCATGGCGGATAGGATAGGTCCTCACCCAAAATAGGGACCTGGAGGACCTGAAAGAGTTACAAACTCCAGAACTTGGCTCCAGACTTAGTCTAATAAAGGCCTTAGGTACCTAAAGCAAGATTGAAGAGCCAGATCTACTCCATTGGATCAGTACCCAGCTTTAACTGAACCTTCTATTCAGCAAAATGTTTTGGAAAAGCTTAGAAATCACCTTTTCAAATTAAGAGTTTGGAAAAAGAACTGGCACACTATACATGTAGTGAAATATTACATAAGATACAATTACTGACCAGCAACAAAATCTCCAAATCCTATGGTGGTGATAGTGATGAATGAGAAATAGAGGCCTTCAATGTAATCCCATCCTTCAGTCACCATGAAGACAAAGGGAGGAATAACCAGATGGACCAAGACACCCCAAACAATGAAAATAGCTGTGCATGTAATTTGTGCTTTCCTCTGTAAAGAAAGAAGAAAAAAAAAACGTCAGGGAGAGATCTCCAAATTTTTTCCCTGCCATGGCACCAAGCATCATCTGACAGTATCAGACATTTCAGAGTTTTGTGCTAACAATTTATCAGCCATAAATAAAAGTCACTGACTGAAGTAAACACACAACTATTTTTTTTTCCTTTATGCAGAACTCGCTATTCTTACAACTACTTGCTCAAACAGGATTATTTCCTCATAGTTTTCTTTCACACTCTTGAAAAGTTTAAAGAGTTCCTGATATTTTATAAATAGGCATGGGATACAGACATAGCACTCTAGTCTAATAAGCAGTCAGAACCTCTGATTTACCTTTTATTCATTTGAGTATAGAGCATCAGAAGTGTTCAAGATGCTTCTTTCCTATTTATGCCCCCTACCCTTTGCCATTCATGTAACCTCTGCACAAAGCTGCACACACACATGCATTTCACCATCATTTTCTGTACTTTCTTCTCAGGTGCTGAACCAAGAAATTTCTTGCTCTGTTTCTGAAACCAGGACCTAAACCAGTCCCACTGTCCTCCAGGCACTATAGCCCTCCATTGCCTCCCATCTCTGTGCAGAGTTAGAACTGAGATAGAACTCACTTGGAGAAAAAAATCCCCCCAAAAACCCAAACAAACCACCACCAAAAAAACCAACAAAAAGCCACAAACAAAAAACCCACAAGCCAGTGACTCAGAACAAAACATTATTTTCCAGTTGGTTCACTGCATAGCAGGAAATACTCATGCTAGCATAGAAGCAGGTGGGAACAAAGCAGGACAGCTTGTTTCCATGCCAGAGGAGCTTGCATGGAATGTCTGTGAAATGGAGTCTTGCCTACATTTGTCCTACAGGTTTCTAATGTAAGGAGATACATGCCTCCACAGAAGCTGCAAGATCTATATTTAGTACCAAAGGTTTCTACAAGATCTCATTTTGCTAAAACATCTTGCAGAAATAACATACCGGACCCAATCCCCCTTTCAGTTATTTCTATGCAACACCATTTGGGAAAATTCATATTTGTGCAAGTGTTCATTTACTACCAAGATTAGCGGGTAAGTTAAGAAGTGTAAGCTTAATTCATGCATCAAAAATACACAGCATGAGGGTAAACAAGAGAGGGCCTTACCAGGCTTACTCCTCTTTTCGTCAGAAACTGGCCCAGCCTCTTGGCACGTCCTCCAAAGAACTTCCCCAGAGCACTGATCCATGTCAAGCAGAGAGGAACTCCAAAGAGCCCATAAAATATGCAGAAGAGACGCCCAGAGGGTGTCTTTGGAGAAACGTTTCCGTAACCTAAAAGAGATAAGTACATGCACGGTCTGTTCTTGTTGCAGAGAATTCAAGGCAATTCTACCTATGCACAAAAAAACATTGCGTGGGCTTCTGCTGTATCAGACACTCCTTAATTCACTGTCTGAAAGAGCTTTAGTCTACCCTAGCTGCTCATCTTCTGAAACTGGGTACCTTCTAATTCTAGCAAACGTGTATTCCGTTAATGCAGGCTGAGAGGATTACTGCATTTTAAGTGCTTCCTAGATTTTGTGCATCTTTTTCTTGACAAGATGTGATAAATATGAAATAAAGCTCATCTCAAAACTTCTAATATGATTTCCCAACCTTAAGCAACACTGTTCAAAACTTGATTGAATCAATTTTACAGAATAAAAGCTCAAAATTCATCCTTAAGCTAGCTTCCATGTGAGAGATCCACTATACACATTTAACTTGTGACCAGGTACCTTTCCAGGGTAAGAGTTTGCGAGTTAAGTGCAAGGTGAGTTGTGACATAGCAAGGTATTTCAACTGGATTTAGTTCTTTGCTGGTCACAGAACCCAACAGAGCATTACAAACTCAGGCTCTAAAATCAGCAGCCTATTTTCTGAGCTTCTGCCAGAGGTTTCTTATTTAGATGTGTTCCTGACTTCAACTTTTTGTCATAAGGTGGCTATTGTGAGTTTCAAATAATAAAGAAAACCACAGTACTGCATATGGTTTAACAGTAAGACTTCCATTTCTGTATACCTCTAGCCTTCTCTGGTTATTTTGCATTCCTTTTTTTGCATTGTAGGTGTAGCAAGTGTGTAGCAACACCATGTAACAACGATTTTTCTGTAAAAGCAGAAGGCAGATCATGTTTAGCTCTGAAAATCTGTATATCAAAGGAGGAAGAAGTCTTTCAATGCAGGGGGTTTTTACAAGCACAAATCAGTAGAGAGATTTAGAAGACAACACTTGTTCTACTTTGCCTTCTTTAAGAGACAGATAAAAAGTCTAGACTGTTCTGCAAGCAAAGAACACTGATAAATCAGTAGCTTTAGAGGATGCATGTGAATAACAAGACAGCTATACAAAAACCTCATATGCACATGCTTCAAGTATTAGTTCAATTGAATGTTTTGTAAAACTTTTGTTTTGGGATTTTATGATTTGGAAATTTAAGTTCACGAATGAATGGACCTGGAATGACACCAGTCATCCCCAACAGCACCTTGAATCCGTTACTTATTGGAAAGGCACACAGCTCTCTCCTGTATACCCATGGAGAGTGTGCCAAAAAACTGGGTTTTTTCAGTCTATGAACCTGTGAGTGAACATGTACTGTAGGCAAATCCAGCCACTGGGACTTTACTCAGTGTCTAGCTCGACACACAAATGGAAGAGTACAAACACACTAGAGCATACAGAAAACTACAGTTAGGAAAGCTGACATAATACATACTTACCGATTGTAGTGATCACAGTAGCAGCAAAGATCACAGCATTAGGCCAATTCCAGTTGTTGAAAGTATTGTTCCCAGTTATGGCAACCCCTTGTCCAGCAGCATTTGACACAATCTGTAAGAAAACAGTTTACAGTCATTCTTGGAAAATCCTGGCGGCCTGAAAAAGAAAAGTGTCTATCCCTCTCAGGTTTTCCCCCTTTGTTCATACTTTCAAAATAATCATTCAAGTTTTTTGTGAAGGCTAGCCTAGTATGTTCGCTAACAATATTTTTATGAAATATTAAAAACTTGCTTCACCGAAGAAAAAGTAGTGCAGGTGCTCTGACATTTAAATAGGAGGTTTTAATTAGATAAGCTTTTACTTGATTTACCAGTTTAACCCAAATGGATCTCTTCCAGAGACCAAACACACTCCTCCAGACTGAACTAGCATTTAACCTCCAGTGCAGTTCTTGAACTTGGTTTAATATTAGCGACATCTTCAGAACTACTATCCATTTCAAAACACTGTTACATGCCTCAGCTTGACTTGGGTATGAGCAGGACGTCATAGAATCCTTGGCAAAGCTAGTGCGATTAATGTTAATTCACCTGCTGTCCCTGACAAAGTCAAACCACCTACAAGCCAATGTAAAACTGTACTTTTCAGCACAGACAAATTAACACTTTTCCAAAGTATTTCATGCAACAGGACTCTAATCATTGTCCTTGAATCAGGCCCCTTTCTTATCCCATGTTTGAATCTAGTATGCCATGATGAATGTGAAGCACTCATTTACAATGTTTTAGGGAAGCAAGTGTAGTTATTGGCATTTCCACAGATTCAGCAGGTCATTTTTTTAACATCTGTTCAGGTCTTCAGGTGCTCAAGAATTATTAACCATCTTCACCTTTGGTAGGAAGGGACTTGGAAGACCCAGCCTCCCCTGCCTTTCCAGAACTAGACTGTAGAAAACACATTGATAAAAAAAACTGACAATTTAGTGCAGAAAGTCAAAGTTTCAGATCAAAATCATGCATCTTGCCAATTCTGACATGTATTTCTACCTCCCCAAAGTAAAAAAGAAAAGTGATTTATCATATTCTCTCCTAGAAATCCCTAGTTATTTAAACCTTTGCTCTGTCACGTCATGCCGCAGTTAAAGCCTTCTCAGGTTACTCTGCTTTTTTCCCTTCAGTGTAAACCAAGGTTGCATGAACAAAACTTTGAGGCTAAATCCATATACAGGAGAGGTGAGGGTATCTCCAAAAGTCGATTCATAACGTTATACCACTTTCTGTGTTTCGCCCTCAACAAGTGTTGAACACAAAAAATATCTTGAGCTAAATACCTAAAATTGGAGGCAATATACTTTTTTTTTTTTTTTTTTTTTTTAAATAAACATGACAGGTGAGGTTTATCTTAAACTGGTAAGAACTTACAGATGTACCTACAACCAACTCTTCCTTCCCTCATCACCCCTTCCTTCCTTCCTACTTGATTAAGATCTGATCTTGGACCCAGCAGAGACTCAACGCGAAGTTCAATTGCTACTGAAAACATACACAAGTTAATACAAGTTTTAATTATTCTTGAGACTTATTACATATCACCACCCTCCTACTGTAATAAAAATGCCCTCAAAGTGAATGTATTGTGCATATACAAGATGCAAACAATTTAATTAAAAATGCACTTTCAACACACAAGCTATTACAGAAGATAAAAGGAAAAGCATTGAAAGCGAATAAAGGTACAGAACTAGATTTTTCTCCTGGTAAACTCAATGTGTGGGCAAAACTGTATGCAGTGTCTTTCCATAGCCTACAGGCTCTGGATAGAAAAGGATAAAGACTTCCCACCAAGGCAGTCATTTGTCATAAGAAAGTAATGTTGAAATGAAAAGTAGCCCTAAAATGGGCAGATCAAGAGTAGGCAAGTAAAGACACAATGCCACCCCCTTCCAAAAAAATATTTGAAGCAGCTACAATAGATCACAAGAGTTCATCTGAGTAGAGACCAAAGTAACCTGATTTATTTCTGCTATGGTCTGCAGATGAACTTCCTAAAAGGAAGTCCCAAAGGACATCCAAAGTACCTGATAGATCACAGATTGTGTCTATTATCCCTGAAAAGATACCTTGACTTCTTCCACTGCCCAGCAATGCTGCACTAAATGTTATATCAAACACCGGTCCTCCAGTCATTTTCCACGCTAGAAGTGCGGTTGGATTTTTTTAAATTATTTCCTCACAGAGCAACTGATCTCATAGAGACGCACTGAAGTATCTGTTTCCATTGTCACTGGGCCATTATCTCATTGCATTAGTCCACCTTCAGTCTGAGCTAATGAGCTCAGTTTCCCAGTACGTACCGTTACTTTAAGATCTGCCAGCGTTTGAGGTCTGGAGGTGTGAAGGGGGCCCAGACCCAAGAGGAAGAAGCTGCTGGACTGAGTAGCACACAGCTGCCCTTCACACCCAGGCAGTTAACATTTTGGGGGAGAGATGGCCAGCTCTCCGAGTTATATAAACACTTTATATAGAGAACCACAGATACTCTCCAGCCAAAGCTGCCACTCTCTTCCTGTCCCTATTTGCACACAGCTATCTGCTACTAGCATGCAATTATCTACGATCTATAATCTAGTCTTTTAAGTTACTTTATGACTGCAATAAGCCTGAATGTGCATTGCTGCATCCCAGCTGCAGGAACAAAGATGATCACAAAACATGCTTAGATAGCTTTGGTGCAGTGGGAAATACATAGTTGTTTTCCAAGCTGCATAACTCTTGCCCATACTGAAATAATTAAATATTTTGGCTTCAACAAACAATGTGAGTGGACACTATACAACTGAACAGCAAATATGTGGTTTTTTTGCTTGGTAAATCTGTTAGGCAATGTCAGAGATGCCGTTATTTTCATATGCTAGGATACAGAATGCCCCATGTTGCCTGTGCTGGATTTCTTAAACGAAAGAAAATTTGCTCTAAAAAGCCTTTGGATGGGAAAATAGGAGGCAAGGAGGGAGAGGAAGAAGAGGGTAGATGGTGCAAGTGTTCTTACTATCTTGAAAGATGTCATTCAGAAAATACCTTTGCAAGTATGCCCAAATTCAAAAGCTGAAAATAGTTAACTAAGAATTTACACATCCCCTTAAGCCCCACCTCATGACAGTTTGTACTGATAAAGGCAGGACTTCATTTTCAGTAAAATGACTTTTGTCTCACAGGAACCAAACCTCCTCTTCTCCCTCACTCCCCACCACCCCAATTCTGCACTTTGGCAAATGAAAAAGGAAACTAAGATCTAGAGTCCTTGGAGCTCTTGCTGAAAGTAAACAGACGTGCAATTGCAGAGGGAGATTTAAAACACACACAAAACTAACACATCTTCCGATGACATTAGCACAAGTAGAAACCAGGATGCCATTTGAACATAATCAAGCAGACAATTTGCTCCATTTGCAGGTACTTCCCCACAGACAAACCTCAGCACTGTTCCAATACAGCCTTGTGTTTCCTGGGCTTGGTGACATTTTTGTTAACCCTCTGATGACCTGGTTAACTCAAGATTTACCAGATATCACAAGAACTAGTTGTTAAAATCTCCTCTATCTTGGGCAAAGGAGAGGAGTTCCTCTCTGATGCTTTGGGCACATGCCACTTGCATGCCCCCTATATGACTAACAGTAGGGCTGAAAAGTTCTCAAAACAAATTTGAAAATAGCAAGGAGAAGCCTTGACCCACATCGGTATTATGGATATGTTCGTACCTCTATTTTTATCCTCTATTTTCTGTTGGGGGCAAGCCCAGAACAGCAGCAAGGTTTTCACAAACTGGGAAGCCACATACTAATGCATTTATTCAAATTGGTTTTTTTCTACTGGCCTGTCAAGGTTTGCTAGGGCAAGTCTCTATGGCGGCTTAAAAGCTTGCAATAGTCAGTAGATCCATCTTAGCTGTCCTTGTCTGTGTATTAGCAGGAGGGATTGTTTGACATTTGATCAATACCACTGCAAAGTAAAATGGTTCACAACAGAATGACATTTAGTCCCTGTAGAAGTAATGTGAGGAACAAGCACACTGGAGACTAAGTATGCTGAATATGCCATTTTACTTTGGCTTCTTGGCCTTCAGAAGAAGGAAAAATGGGACAGAACTCTCACCTTCTGCCTCTGTAAGCATGAAAAAGTGTACAAGGCTTTATATTCTTTCTAGGAAAAGAAGAAAATATTCTTTTATGCCATCCCTTCAGGTACTTATGTACATTGATGAGATCCCCCTGAGCCTTCTCTTCTCCAGGCTGAACAGTCCCAGGTCTCTCAGCCTTTCCTCATAGGAAATCATATTAGTGACTCTTTGCTGGACTCTCTCCAGCATGCCCCATGTCTCTCTCATATTGGGGAGCCTGGACACAGCACTCCAGGTGTAGCCTCACCAGTACAGAGCAGAGGGGAAGGATCACCTCCCTCGACCAGCTGGCAATGCTTTGCCTAACGCATCCCAGGATACCTTTAGCCACCTTTCCTGCAAGGGCACGTGTTGGCTCATGTTCAACTTGATGTCCACCAGGACCTCCAGGTCCTTTTCTGCAAAGCTGCTTTCCAGCTGGGTAGCCCCCAGCATGTATTGGTGCATGGATCCACACATGATTAGTGATGTTATTCTAAGAGTTAAGGATTGCAAGAAAGCTGTGATACAGGTTTTGCATATCAAGTAGGAATAATTTCATATTTGGTGGGAAATCCTAAACACTTTAATAAGGATTAGCTGGGTCTGATAACAATGAGCAATAGAAAAGAAAAAGGACTTCTGGGATATTTATGGCCAGATAGACAGATAGGCCAGACTAAAGACACACGACAATAAACAGGCTATATAAACTAGAGCAACAGATCCTGCCCCACAGGCACCCTATTACATACAAGAACAGACAGATATTGCTCAGTGCCAGGTCTCTTTTGAAGAGGATAAAGTGTCCCATGTTATTCAAAGCATTCCCTGGAGATCTGGCATGTAAGTCTAATGGTAGTTTTAAGCTTCTCCCAGTGGTATGAACAATTCTCTTTTGCAAATGCTGCTAAGTGTTTCTCCATAAGAAAGGAGATGCAATTGAACTATTAAGCCTGAAATCAGAACCAGTGGCTTTCATTCTACTCTCAGAGCATTACCATGTGCATAAAGGGGAATCTCAGCTGGCTGCTGCATCCAAAAGCAGAGTCCATTAAAGCAATAACTGATGCATCCCTTCAGGACTCCTGAGCTTTGTCTGCACTTCTGAGGCTGAAGGAACATGCAGTAATTTTGCTTCTTTCTCAAGTTCTTTTAATCGAGGATGTAAACATTTAATGCAGAGAAAACCACTGAGAATTACAAATCTACGAAATACTTGAGAGATCTTCCTACAAGGAATAAAGCTTCAACAGCAATATCTTTTCACATTGACATTCAAATCTTTTATACAACTTGAAGAAACCAGAAAACTGTGGAGTAGTCATCTAATCATGGGTACATACAATAACGACAATTTAGCCAATCATAATAAAATTGTCCACAGTAATAAGGTTTAAATTTATAATATCAGGTAAAACTCTATACTGCTGTTCATCTTTAAGCAGATTTTCATTTTAGCTAAACCCAGCAGCAGCAGAGCAAAACAAATAGGTAAAGTGGTACAAGAAGCTGCATGGACATTTTTCATGGCTTTTTTAAAAAAAAAAAAAAAAAAAATCAAGAAAAAGCTTAAAGTAACTCCTAAATTACTTTAAAAACAAAAAAATAAAAATCCATGCCATGCAAATTGTACACCATTCTACTTGTCCCCCATGGTTTTTGCAGTTACCTGGGTTTTCTGGTTCCAGCTATAAAGTTACAGCAGCAGTCAGCTATTTATAATAATCAGATTTTTAAATGAGATCAAAACATATTTAACTGTTAATGTTTATGTTTTCAATAATAAAAAATTGAGTCACAAGGCTACCAGGTCAGATATACATTACAAAGTTCTGCTGACCTAGATAATATTGTCTCGGGATTACATGTAACATGTAAATAAAGAGGAAAGAAACCCTCTCAGTCAGTATCCCTTTCGAAGGAAAAGAGTCTGTGGGTGGTCACAGTTAGATTGACAGAACAACTTCCTCAGACTCATCATGCAGACAAGCAACACAGTCGCCATGGCCAGAAATTTCCTGCCCTGTTGGCATATTGCAGTTTGACATCTGCTTCCATATTAAAAGCAGCAGAAGCTATTTCACAGGCACAGTCTGAATTTGTAAGTACTTTATAGCTACATCAAAAGGAGTAGATTCACAGTCAAACTAGGACTATATTAATCCTGGCTGACAGCTCATCTATTGAATTAGTTTTTAAGCAACAATTATATATTTAATATAATAATAAATGGCATAATTTATTGTAGTTGGAGAAGGAGAGAAGAAAAGAAAAGAAAAAGAGATTTAAAGCCAACTGCCTTCCCCCAACACTCCTTCCCCACCCCACCCGCCCCGATGTGTCCTGATTGAGTAGAGGATACTGCACATCAGAGAAAATATTTTCCTCACTAGAGTATCTTGGCAGCTTGGGGTTTCGGTAAGAAAAGGGAGAGAGAAGCCAACTATGCAACTAATGGTTTTACCAATGAGTAAAACTCAAATAAACTTTTTCCCTCAATTACTTTTCATGTCTAGTTATATGAGGTGTGTACGTGTAATGATTTATTAAAGTTTTCTGTTCGAGTTCTCCAAAACTTTCATATTAACCTATATATTCTTGAAACTAAAATATTTCACCAGCCTTCACTTCCAAAGACAGCTGCTTTACTGCTAAGAAAATCTTGCTATGCCCTGATATTCACTTTGGTAGCCAGAGACACAACATGGCAGAGCTGCAGAAAGATAAGAGAATAAACATAAGGTTAAATGATTTGATCAAGGTAGCAAAAAGAGCAGCTATTCCAATGTCATCTTTAGGAGGGCTGGTACACACTCTGTGTCTGTGCACAGAGAAATCAAAGCTCATCGCTTCTTGGAGACAAAAAAAGAAATCCTTTGAGGGTTAGAATACAAAAAGCCACAGCCTAGAATACAAAACAGTGGCACCCTTGGACATGCGTATTTCTGCCAGCCACATTTCATATGTAATCTGCTCAAGGCAAGAGTTTCCAGGGAAGGATGGTAGTAACTATCCACCCCTCCAGAGCAGCTCAAAGTCACCAGAAAAGCATACACTTGTTGTTCCTGCCATCCTTTTTTTCACCCCCATCTCTAGTGTAATGACAGGCTTATCCTGATTGCTCACTTGGACTCCGAGTTCCCAGCTGACTTAATCACGCTGGCATATGACCAGGGCCAGTGCACCGGGCCAGGCAAACAAGCTTTTCAGGGTGCCTTAGCCACTTGACAGTCTCTGCAGGACTACGCTAACCAGCAGGACTTAGGATAGCTGACCTTTCATTTCCCCCTCAGCATTATCTGTGTTCACAATATGAATTTCATGTTTGTCAGGACAAGAACCATGCCAGATGTAAAAAGAAGTCTTTTAGCCGAGTCCTGGATTTCCTACTTCACTTCTGTGGGGAATAGTTTGTGACCTTTTTTGCAGAAAGAAAAATAAGACAAGTGAACCACATTGTCTCGGTCTAATAGGCAACACCCTTGTGTCTTGCTAACCTGTATAAGTTTTACTGTCCTTTATTGACCTACGCAGAGAGAACATTTGGAAGGTGGCTGGGGCAAGAGGTGCAGGATATGAGTCAGCAACACCTGCATTAGAGAAAAGTGGTGGGATTTAATAAATTCCACATTTATTAAAGAGGACATCAGTTGACTACACAAGTCTGATTCCAAATCAACTGAGCATGCAGCAGTGAATCCACAGTTAGTTAACCGCTGTGCATGGCATTTTTTCCCAGCTAGCCTATACTAAGAGTTGCTAGGTTCTCCAAGACTATTGCTAATCCTAGAACTTGTACAGTCTATTTTAACAAATGTAAAACCCAAGGCAGAAGCAGTTTGTTTCTAATAACACAATGGGGTTATGGCCAGTAGCCACCTATCGCAAGGCCAAAGTTGAAATGGAGTCAAAAAATAGAAAGTAGGCATTGAGGGAATAATGTTAACTTTTACATCTAAAAGAATAAAAACCCCACAACCCTCACGTTTGGTGTTGGATAGATGTAAATAACAAACCTAACCAAAAGCGGACATGAACATAACCCAAAAAGCTAGAGAGATCAATATGGGTATACGGGATTCCTTCCTTCTTATCTACGAATTGAACTAGGACAAAAATAAAATCAAACCCTGGAAAGCAAGTGTTAGTCCCAGTGTTTACATTCCTACATACATCAACTACAAACAGCAAGGGACAATTTTTCCCCTTGCTGTCACGCACTGCATTTATAAAATGGTTGATTAAGTGTTATTGAAAGTAAAAACATATTTTGCATTTTTCAATCAACAGTTTAATCTTAAAATACAGTTCCTATCAAAGGGCAAACTTTTGAAAATTCCCACTTGGGAAAAAAAATCCTGGCAAAATATGGGTTTACATATTTCAGGGGAGGGTTTTCTTTCCAGCAATAGCAAGATTTAATCCAAAATGAGATAGTATTTTCATACTCCTACCAATACAGCAGATAGAATGTTATCTTGTCAGTTTTCCACAGGCTTCAGAGAAAGGAGAGCTTAGTTAAGTTCTCCTCAACTCTTCTTTTTTTAACTGCTTCAATATATCAGTGTTTGGTTGGTTGGTTTTTTAACAAGGCAATTACAAAAGTTATTTATATTTACTAAAAGTGACTTTAAACAATCCACCAGTATCCTAGCATACAAAATAGAAAGTTACATATATAGGTCAAATGCACTGCAGATACCATGTTTTATCCAAAAGATTATACAACAAGATTGAACTTGCTCCGCAGAGAAAGCTTAGCTAACCTTGTTGATTCTTCGTTTACCCAGGCAACTTCTCAGTGTTTCATTCTATTCATGCAACAGTGCTTCTCAATGCATAAATGAATTACAGAACCAAGACACTCTATTGCTTTCCCTTCATTACGCTTAACTTTGGTCTGTCAGCAACTTGGACTTTCATCTAAGCATACCTTTTCTTACCTAATAGAGCCTCCAGCACATGCCACTTAATACAGAGCTGTCCCTACATCTAAGCCTGATATTTAAAGAATGCACGTAAATACATGCCTGGTTTTTACTTTGCATAGTTTTGTTATATAACAGGACAGTAAACCAGACATAGTTTGTGTCTGTTAATTTAAAATACAGCACACCCAGCGGGCTTTTAACATGCTTCTTGGTCTTGATTTCTTAATTAGGCTGTTTTGTCACAATTCTTTATTGATTTTTTTTTTTTTTTAAAGTATTGGGGAAAAACGTGTTCCTAGACTTCAATGTGCATATTGCTGCCTTTTTTTTTTTTTTTTTTTTTTTTTTTTTTTTTTTTTAAAGCAGCCTTGCTAGTTTTATTAGATGGACAAAGCACAGTGAGGGATACATTGTCTTGTACTGGACTTTGAAACCAGATTCCAATGAAAGTAATTAAGTACATGCTATGAAGAAAGCCATGGATTAGAGCTGCGGATTCCTTTAAATTTACTGATTAACCAGAAAAGCAGAACAGGCTGTCTAGGAAGAACACCTGAAGATCACAGCACTAAACACAGTTAGGCATACAAGATACTACAAAACACAGAGAAACACAGAAGTGGTCTTCAGCAGAGGGAAAATACGCTTGACTAAATAACTGCATCACTCTGCTGTAAAGGAAGCCTGTGTATGTCCTTCAAAGAACATGACCGTGCTTGAGGAGGGACTAGAAGGCATTCACATCTTAACCCTACACGCTTACTTTTAAGCTGGAAAATATTTGCTATTTAGTGTAGTTCTGAGGAAGCTTCATCTGAGGTTTATTTAGGTGCTCAGAACTGAGGAAGAACACAGATATATCCCAAAGCAAACTGGAACTGCTCAACAGTGAGCTCTAAGGTATCTCTGTGAAAGAGACAGTTTGTTGGATAAGCCAATGAATTCCTATTTGCACCTGAGGTTATATCAGGTTAGCTGTTCTTTTTAAAATTTGCACTACCCAATCCCAGAATAACCTGTACGTACAGAGAGGATTTAAACAAGAGCATCCTTGCTATGGGTTAGCGTACTACTGCATACAGACTCCAGGACTTTCCAAAAATGTTGTGAGCAAAATTTTTCAAAAGCACTTGCATTTGGATGCAATGCCATCATAAATAAAACTGAAGAGATAATACTGTTGCAAATCCCTACCTTTATTAGGCTAGTGGCCTAAAAATCCATCCTGACCTTGTGGAAGAGACCTTCTTTCTAACTGTCCTGCTAAGTGGAAAGGAGTTTTCCCTCACCTTCTCCCAAGCACTGATGACAGCACTCCCCCCACCCCAGCATCATTATTTTGACACCAATTATGCATGTTAAACAGCGCAGGCAGTTCTTCAGTGGACTGAGTCTTAAAAGGAACAGAGTGGAGACTTAAATAAGTCTGGGCACTCCAGTTTTTTTTTTTTCTCCTGGGTTTTGTTTTACCTTTTTGCAAGTGCAATGTGTGTGTGGGAACAATATTAAAAAGACAAATTTGTAACAGGGACCAAGCATCAAGCTTTCTTAACCCATAACTGCTGACACTCACAACCCAGTGAAGAGAGGAAATAATTTGTTTAACTTGCGAAGGGCATTCTCAGGAAAGACAGTAATATAGGCACAGGCATCTCTTCTTGCCACTGTGTTCTCTTACTCTATAGGCTTCCTAGTTGGCAAAAAGAACCAGGGCAGAGAATGCATATTTGTCACAGATAGGAACACTTGTTATTTCATTCTGTTAAGTGTTCATTTGTTTTCTTGTTTTTTGATTACAATTTAACTAGATTAAGTCATCCTTTAGAAAGGCAATCTATTAATTAACCCATATGGGGCAGAAGCAAGCATGCTCTTCAAGCACAATCTCAATTTATTAACCAGAAATAGCTCTACTCAGTGAAAAACAAGAAGGGGGGAAAAGGTTTTTACATGCAAAATTAGAAGATACATGCTCTGCCCCGCTTTTAGCTTGTTATCGGAAGGTCATGCAATAAATCATGAATTTAGAGGAGACATAAAGAACCATCTTTGTACTTGCTTGAACCTGAAAGACTCATAAAAAATTTAATTGTGGCTAATATTTATGAGTCTGGAGGCCTCAGGACACAGTCCAGTGGAAACAATTTGTGAGTCTGCAGTCAAATTAATTCCATATTATTGCTTTGGAATAGAGAAGGTAAATAATTGTGCCAGCTATTCCCTGCTTGGAAAGATGATCGAAATTAGACAAAGCATGAGCAGGATGAAACAGGACACAGAAGAAGTGAGGACAAATACCTTGAGCACTTCTACAGTGCCAACATTAGATATATTGAATATTCTTCTCTCCTCTCTCCCCCTGCCCCCCCCAATTAAAACCAGACATTCACGTGCTGACCGTTTTAGTAGTGCATATAGATGGAAATGCTGATCACTGCAATGAATTCTACTCTAGCTACAACAAGTCCTGAGGGTTGCTTCTACTTGGAGAAACAAAGTCTTAGTATTGCTCTAACGTACTGCAAGATTACCTGCTCAGTCAGCACTAGTAACTAGCACCATCATATCTTCATTTCCACCAGGGTGAACATAAGCTTCACAAAATGTATTGATATTTTTGAGTTTTGCATGGAAAGTTACAGCTGAGTAATAAATGTAATCACGAGAGATTGCCTGAGGACATAATGCTTCCCAAGATGCAAGTGCACTCTTTTTTGGTTGGTTTTTGGGTTTTGTTTGTTTGTTGGTTGTTTTTTGTTTTGTTTTGTTTTTTTGTTCTTGGTTTGGTTTTTTTTGTTTGGGTTGGTTTTTTTTTTTTTTTTCGTCCCTTGGCATGGAGAACAAGGGCTGAGAGTTTTAAAGTTAATGGAAAATATCCTGGGAACTAATCACCATTGACAAGACCAGCGAATTATCTCCAGTGGGACAAACAAGTGGGCGGGGAACAAATGTACCACTTAACCCTTCTAACTTCCCCAACTTCTACAGTATCTGAAAATTAATAGAAAAACAGTGGTTGCAGGAAAGGGTGTTGATTTAACAGTAGGCAACGCCTGCCTGTAGAAGAGAACCACTGGAAAACCACCTGCCTTCGTTGAATTATATTCTTCCACAAGAGAGAGCAGACTAGCAAAATACAGCCTAAAATTGATCTAGTTTCTGTAATTTCCTCCTTCAGTCTATGCTACAAAACGAATCTCTCCTTCAATTAGCCTGAAGTAAGAGGAGAGTTCCAGAACTTCTGTATCTTGAAATTGGATGTTATTGCCCTTGAAAGCAATATAGGTTTTGTCATCAATTTTATTTAGAGAAGATAAGGTCTTATACAGGCAGCACATAAGTTGTGATAAGCCCTAGCAGTGCTGTAAGCTTAAAAAAAGTAAATGACAGAGCAATCAACTGGCACACTGGCTGTATCTTTGAGAGTCATTTACTGGCATCGTTTCAGCCATTAGCAAGGATGGCACCAGACCTTTCCTTCATATTACCCATGTACTTGGGCACCCTGTAAATCTGGTGACATTATAGACTTTGACATGCCTTCAACATATAAACACCTTTTTCAAACATTTATTGCTCAGCTGATTTGAGAGGCGTAAAAACAGTCCTGGCCAATTGTACACTAAATCATTACTGCTTTAGTTTCAAGCATAATATACCTTAATGAAGAACTATGTTTCAAAAATTGGGTATTTTTAAAGTCAGTTTTAAGATGTCCTAGTCACCCACTGCAATTTATTCTGTCTCTCCTTTCCTATTCTCTGACATAAAAGTGCTATCATAACCAGTAAACGCAACGGGAATACATTTATTTCATTACATCCCATCAGTCCAGTCATACAGTTTAGGCACCTCAACAACAGAAGCACATCAATAAAAACAAAAGGGGAAGAACAGCCAGAAGCTTTAAATCTCTTTCGTGATGTCTTGCTGTCATTCTGCAAAGCACTGGTGAAACTTAGCTGGTGCAATTTCTACAATTCCGGTCATCCGCCTTCAAGAAATGGGAAGAGGCAGACAAGGGCTAGAAGAATGAGGAGACTATTATAGGTCAGCCAAAGCAATTTGTACTGCAAAAATAAAGGCTGAGAGGGAATAGCATTGCTTTCTTTTGTACTACGTCAGAAACTATAATGTAAAACCACAAACAAAAGCCATTGAAACCAAAACCCAAAGTTGGTATAAGAATAAAACAAAAAAACTGAGTGTGAGTGAAATTAACCTGTAAATTAAAACAGGTTCCCAACCTATACAATAGTTTTTAATACAAGCATTCAGCCTGGTAGTGTAGATGAACCTCCCTGTCTAAACCAAGATCCAGCTTAACAGTGATTGGTTTAGTTTAATTTAAATATTTCTACAATGTGGTGTTACAGGTAAGATTTTGGATCCAAAATCATTATTACAGTTATAATGCATCAGGGAGCATATTATTGTCCTACTGTAAAATCCTCCTAGTAAGAGGGGAGTTCTTCAGACAGAAGTTGTGAGAAAGAGTAAACAATTTCACCATTTTCTGTGGCACCATTCAAAGGCATGCAGAAGTTCTTCCTCAGGGACTGACACGATGCAGAGTAGGTGAGAGATAAGTGCTAAAGAGTAAAACAAATTACTTGGAAAGAAACAACTGTACTGATAAATAGAACACCAAAACTTTTGCAGCACCAACTTGATTTATGTTTTTTCCTGGCAGACTTCTAACGAGTTTAAAAAGGTCTTTCAATGAGGCTCGAGCATCATAAAATACATGTTATTTCCTTTACTGAGTACGCTAGTGGTTCTACAAAGTGGACACATTGCCCTACTGATTTTGTGAAGCCTCATCTTAAGGCCACATTTAAGAGAAGTACAAGTCAAGATTAGAAATTTTGTAATGATAATTTGCACTTACTTGTACAAAGTGCTGTTCTACTGAAGGTTTACAGATGGCTGTTACGTCTACAGCTACAGACATAACACAAGAGCTATCCTCTTCAGATTAAGCAAATTTTGCATTAAAATATTCCAGCTGATAATGGAAACAGAACACTAATCAAGGATTGCAGCAGAAACACTGCACAACGGGGTGGCGGGGTGGGAGTGAAGGGTAGGTCTTTGTTCTTTTGAAAAAAGCAAAGCAAGAGTTATATTTATCCTTGCAGCTTTCCATCATAAATTTTACAAAATAGTATTTTAAAAATAGGCAGTTTGAGAAATTCTCAGTCAAAAGACACGTAAGTGGTTTCTAAAAAGTCCTCACACCATGTACATGTGTGTTTGGAAACCTGTTGTACTCTGCCCAGATGGGATTTGGATAATGCTTATTAATTTCGCAGTCTGCAAAAAGTTCTGTGTTTTGCCTTTTTCTCCATCCTCGTGGAAACTCCCCAGTGCTTTCCCAAACTACCTCTGCTGAAAGGAATGCCTAAGTCTGAGGCTTCAGTTTTCACGCATTAAATTCAAGAATAAGGCCACAAAAGGATGCTCAGCCCAAACAAGGTTGGACCTAAGCACATGCCCCTTCTTCCTTACCAAGGCAAGTTGAGGCCAAGCCAGCATTGCTCACCTGACTTGACAGAAAAGCTGTGAATAGCCAGGTCTTTGGAAACATTTATTACTGTTTCTGTACCTTAAATGTGTAATAATGAACTCTCTTGTGGCCACATCCACAGTTTTCATTCTTAGAAATGAAATCAAGCATGCAATCAAGCCCCTAAGAGAAAGTGCAGAAGAAAGCCACTGCTTGATCAGAAATCAAACAGTTGTAAGCTGCTACATGGTGAATTTTGAGGGTTTTTTGCAAATTGAACCATTACAGTTGAATGATGAAGTTTCCCCTCACTACTAACCCTTGCTGTCCTGCTGCTAACCTTCTCTTTGCCTTAACAACTAGCTAACAGCATGCTTTATTAGTGACCTCCCAGCCCAGTTGTGTGAAAAAGACAACTAAGGGTAAACTACTGTAATGAGAGAATGGATTAATTCCGCAATAAACCCTGAAGTTTTGGAATAGTTTGTTTTAGGATGAAACGTGAAGTCAAGTGAGACCTAGGTGGTAAGAGCCCATTATAAAAAAAAAAAAAAAAAAAAAAAAAAAAAAAAAAAAAATCTTTTGAACAAATGGAGCTCTACTTCCATTCTGCAGTACAAATAGGTGTTACTGTTTCCTCTGGAAAAAAGTTCTAATTTGTAGGGATATTAACCTCTTGGCGGCATGTCAATATTTTTACAGTATGCACTGTTTAAGACATGCTTGTGTATGATGTATAGCATGGACAGTTAATTTTCCTATAAGTCATAATTCATAGGACAAACAATGTGAGGGATATTAATGGAAAGAGATCAACAAGGTTATTTCCTTTTCGTGGCTTTCTGCAGAGTTAAATAATAGGTGAAACTCATAATTCAGCAAATTAGTTAACTGGAACTATTTTGTCACTGCAGAATTGAATGCTGAAGCTTGCCTATTTGTGATACTTGCAAATCCTATGCTTGAATGAACTAATGCTGCATAACTTTATTTCTCCTTTCCACTTATGTGCAATGGACGTAAAAACCAACAGTTTTGAAAAGGCAGCTGGCTTCTTTGACAGATCATGACTACAGAATTTAACAGTTGATACAGATTTTTTCCCCTATTATATTAATCCTGGGACTAGATTCCAGTTTAATGAACTAATTAATAAACTATTTTGATGAAAAGCATATTCAGTGCTTTACCAGCATTCCCTTGCTCTTGTGATTAATGCAATTACAGAACTGTTTCCTTTTCACTTTCCCAAGTTCCACATAGACATGTTTTGAAGACAAATTAACTAAAGGTTACGCTGCATGAGAACTGCAGCTGTTCTGCAGATGCTGAGTGCCCCAACTTTTCTTTGGCCTCCGATTACTCTCATTCAGAAATAAAACAGATTCAGATGATTTCATAGCTTTCATTAATACAGCTTAATTTTGAGGGCTTCTGTGCTGACATGCTTATAACACCTTTTCCTTGGTTGGGAAAAAAAAAAAAAAAAAAGTATTTCAACAACTTTTACGTTGCATCAGCTGAAATAATCTATAATAGCAGATTAGGCTTCCTTCCTATCTGAATACATACATGGTGACTAATGTAGCCAACTCCCCTTTAAAAGGGCTTTGGAAAATGCTGTTGTCCCCATTTTAGAGATAAGAAAATGGAAGCAGAAGAGTCAAGAGTTTAATCAAGCCCTCACACCAGTCAGTGACCTATGTTAGGCAGGGTTAGAACCAGACAGTGTTTACATGAGGATATTGCAACAGAATTGGTACCAATTGCATAAGCAGATGCTAACCCATGCAGCAGTCTGAGTTTCCAAAATAATATATTTCAGTTTAGCTGCAATTGATTTAAGTAGATTTAAATTAAACCAAAACAATCCTAGTGTCAATAAAAACAGTTTACTGAGATTAATTTAGTAGATGTGGAGGGGCTGGACCGGATCTTTGAAGTGTTGCTATTTTTTGTTCCCTTATTCAAACAAGGCCTCAAGACCTGGATCAGCAACCCAGCAATCTAGTTAATCCTCGCAGATTTTCACTCACCCATAAAATGGTGTAAACTGGAATATTTGGACAGAAGAGCCTTGATACTACAAAGGAGAAGTAAAAGGGGAAGCCAAGTTTAAAACAGAGCTTCTCTCCCCCAGCCCCCATGCTTTCAGTGTATAAGAATAGTTCATTAGGACAAGTCAAAACACAGGTGATCCGAGCTTGACAACTTTGCTTACAGAGGCCTAAATAAGCTTTTGAACTCAGTGAATGAATTGCAGCATAAATTAATATTGCATTAAAAAGCCTATTATGCTCTCTCCCATTTATAGCCATGCATAAAAACATGCTTCAGATTAAGAAATTTACAGAAAGTCACTTTGTTAGAACACCCTAAAAACTGTTTGGAGTTTGTTTCTTAGTAGCTAGGACCAAAATATTACAGGCTTTTGGTTTCACAAGCATTTTTGTATTTCATCCCCAAATGTACGCAACATTAAAGGTCTTGCTTCGCTGAAGACAAACTAGAAGCTGCTGCCAAAGTGTGCTAGTAGCATCACACACCTCATTTCCTATTTAACAACCTATCTTAAGGAGAAACAAGTTTAATAAAACAAAACAAAATGCAGGTTCTGGTAAAACAACTGTTACTTGTGTGACAGTTCAGTGAGCTTACACATGCTAGAATAAAAGTCTTATTTGTCCCAATTGCATCAAACCAATGAAACAAAACTAAAAGTGATCAGACTTGGGTGGAGCACAGTACTAAGTGTAACGACACTTTTAATCAAGTAGACTTTTGAACTACAGAACAGGAGCAAGAAAGAGTCACGCTGTTGGCTCTTAAGTCTTCGGGGTAGGACCTTTACTAACTCACTTTGTTAGCCAAACAAACAAAGTTTCCAGGGCCAACCAAAAACTTTACATAACCTCAGCCACACTAGTCTCTCTCCCTGTATCGGTCCATCAGACAGCAGGAGAAGGCAGCAAAGCAAGGCAGGCTTCCAATGTCACCATGGACAGCATGCTTTGTATGAATAGCAAGGTGATGGGTTTATGTTAAGAGGAGTAACAAAAGAGGAAAAACCTGCCACAGAAACGCTATTTGCTTTGAGATTTCTGTTACTATGTATTTAGCTTTATCCAGGGCTTAACCTGGAACAAAATTTTGTAACGTTACTTACTACGAATCCCTTCAACACTAGATTAGCTGATCTTTGAGGAGGATTAGGGAAGGAAAGGAGGCTGCTCTGGACAAACGTTTTCAAATACAGATACAGAGATCTGCCAGCACAGTTATGGCAGGATGGAAAGAAGTGCGATCAGTAACTACGATAAGCGCGCTGGCAAACAGTCTGATCTAGACACTCTCAGACCTGTAATAGCATAACTTAACCTCGTCTATCTTTTTCCTTCTTCTGGGTGAGCAAGTGAGACTGGTAATAACATCAGTTTGCTGGTAAGAGCAGTCTATGCATTAGAATATTCCTTAAAACACAGTTGTGTCAGCATACACACAAACCCCATTTTTGCAGGAACAGTACAACATTAAAAACCACACACACACAACATGTACACTAGAACACAATGTTCTGCTATTTTATTATGTTCAGCACTATATTACTAAGTACACAGAAGGGTCTTTCTTCCCAAGACAGCTTCCAATCAATAACTTTGACAAAAAGCAGAGCAGATACTGCTTCAATAATTCTTCAATAATCTTTGAGTCCCTTATCACATTTAGCTCCTGGGCAAAACTCAATGGTAAACAAGTCATTGCATATATCCTGTAGAAAATGTTTTGAATAAGTGAAAAAGCAAGTTTAGTCAACTGAAAAATCTTTCAACTTTAAGACTACCAAACTGTGCACACTGCCAGATTCATAAAGCCTCCCATATATTTGCAGGTCACTCCTAAACATCTAACACGAGACAAGTGGAAGGCAAAGGGTAATGTACAGCATTGACATGTGGCAGGTAATTAACAGACTCTGTGCCCTGTCACTTCTCAGCTGTCCCATCCCTGAGGATGTATGAAAGCCAAACTACTCTGCCATCTTCTTGCCACTGTATTAAAGGGAAGAGGGATCAGCTGGCAGAAGCACTGTAGTTGCTGCCTTCTGCTTGTTACGCTCTTTTCCTTCCTAGCCTGGATTTCCTGCAACTGACATCCCTAACTGTTCAGCAAGCATCTATTACCTTCTTAGAAGCTGACACAGAGGAAGCACTTGCACATTGCTAAGTAGAGAACACTCAAGCTTAAAAGCTGCTCGGCATACAAGATGCTCAGAAAGTCATCAAAACCACAGAAAAGCTGCAGTTACCTCAAATAAGTGAGACTGCTTTCCTAAGAAAGATGCACAGAATTCAGCTGAAAGCACCTATTCAATGCCTAGAGTGAAACTACTTTATTGTACTGTTTCTCTGCTAGGAAACAACAAGAAACAGCAGCCAGCTGTGGGGACATCTGTCCAAATAACCAACTGTCTAACTGTAGCAGAGCTCAGCAAGCATTCTTAAAACACATGCAAATAAAGCCAAGGCACTCTTAGGGGGTGAACTATATTTTACTTCTCTTACATGTAAGATAAAGACATCTATGCTCGTTTCATCAATCAAGTTGACAGCTTTAGGACCTTGCAGAGACTATGTAGCAACTTCATGAAAAAGCACACTTATCCTACAGTCACAGTCCAGCTAAGATACTACCTTGAAAAATCTAATATTACTGTAACAAGTCATGCACAGACACAATAAAGTTAGCTACTGGTTTTGCTGCTACAACAGAAGCAACTTCGAAGTTTTTCGTTCTTCCTCTCCTTTCTCATCTCCACCCCAAAAGCTGTAAAAAAAAATTTAAGTTGGAAACATGCAAGTATTATTTTAAAGGGGCAAATTGATAGTGACACAGGTGAAAAGCTTTCAGAGTGCACTGATACCAATAAAAAAAAAGAGTGATTTTCTAAGTATAAACTCCAGTGCCCTTCAGAAACCCTTGTGCCAACAACGCAAGCGTTGATTACAGAAATGCCCTCTGTCATTTTGCAGTCACGTACGCACCACATACAGAGGCCTGAAGGTTGAAATTCTAACTTAACTGGCAAGTTATCGTAGTTCAACTATTTAACTTGATTTTAACGTATTTGCTTTACAGTCTGTGAAGCTGGTTAGCAGCAACTCTAACAGCTGAGCATGTAGCAGGGTCAGGGTTCCAGCCAGACTGCTGCAAGAGAAGCCATGGGAGAAGTCAGTACCATCAGTGAGTTTGATTAGACCCCTTCTCTTTATACAGCTGCTTGGCTGCAAACACCTCTCCTGTTTCTTTGGTGCCTGGAGGAGCCTCATCCGCCTCGCTTCCCTCATAGGCCAGAACAAACATACTTACAGCTGCTGTTTCTCTAGCAAAAGACCACACATGTTTCTTGAGCAACTTTCCTCCAAAGCTTTTTTACTCTCTTGAAGTGGGGTGGGAGTAGAAAAGAGGAGCAGCAATACAAGCACTTAGAGGTCACACACAGAAGTCATCACCAATGAATTTAGTATTTTAGCCAAGCCACCAAAAATACTCCATCATATCTGACTATGCTTTCCACCTCAGGTCCTTCACAACCCTTTGCAGAATTATTTTCAAGTTCCATTAGCTATCACTCATTAGCTGCCATTATCTGACAATCTTATGACTTACTCTGGAGTCCAAATTAATGTTAAATAACTGACACCTTTGTTGTTAAGAAGGATCAGAGACCTGTGATAGGTCCGACTGGGACTTTTTTGCAGCTGTTGCAACCTCAGAGACACACAGGTCTGGGTTTTGTTTCTCAGCAGTTGGAACCTGCCTACACAATATTTGTAAGACGCCGGCACAGAACAAAGTCAATTTAGTATTTGCCAGTTTGCTCAATCACGATCTGTGTCTACCTTCTCATTAAGGCAGAAATATCATCCTACAGATGGGCTGATCTGTAGCAACTGATCCCACAACAGGGGTTAAAAAAAAACAGGTCCATCACAAGAAACACTACAGATACACATGTTGTTAGAAAAGGAACTTGATTTCACATTCAGAGGCTATGACATACAACCTATTATTAGTTTCCTACTCCCTTTTCATCACTCATGTTTCTTTCTCTTAAGAAAACAGTCTACGAGGTTTAAAACATTTCAGCAGCTACTTTGCACTTAACAGTGCCTTTGATCCACTAGAGTTCACACAACACAATGCAAAAAAAAAAAAAAAAGAAAAAAAAAAAAAAGAAATTATAACTTCCTTACTGATTTGACTGTAAATAGAGCTGCTAGGGCAAGGCATGCCTAGGAGGGATCTCTCTTGCCTACAATTAAAATGTTGGTAAGTACATAATTAACACTATATCTAAGACCTCTGATATAAAGGCATGATAAAATAAGATGGGTGGACACAGAAAACAAAACGCTAGTCTGAAGTTCCCTGCTAAAGAACTTGGTGTTTTAAAGAAAAGATCTAGTGACGCTAGAACCGGCAGTGCTGTTGAGGAACCTGAATCAGAATGAAGACAGAAAATAAAGGAAGATGAAGCTATGCCTTCAAGCCTAAGCCATCCCTTCAATAGATAGAGCTAGCAAAAATGCAGAGTGCATATTGCATGCCATATTTTAGGGGTTCAATCTGCCTCTAAGCATGGCTCTCCTGAAGATATCTGTAGCACCATAAAGAGCTTCAGGTGTGACCACAGTGGTATTATAATTTAGATGAAGAGTGCAACTCTTCCAGTTGTCCCCTGTTACCATGGGTTTTTTTCATAATACAGAGCAGACTTAGAGCTTATGAGCTGAACTCATTTTGGACTAAACAAAACCTAAAGATATACTCCATGAAGAAATTTAACTACTTGCTCATAGGCATTCAATCCACAGGATCATACAAGAGTCAGCACAAAATAAAATCCCTGCAAATACAGGCATGGTGATCAGCAGGTCTGTAGCACCAAAGCGCAAAAGCATTCTCACCTGCTCCCCTGCTAATCAGACTATTGACTGTCACTTGCAATACAGCTTGTTTCTGATTGTATGTTACTATGTTGACATCTACTTGCAGTACCAGCATGAAATGTGATTGCTCTGAAGGTCAACAGCATTCAGAGAAAAGCAAAACAATTCATTTTGTTTAATTAGTATCAACAGCAAAAACAACAATTTGTTTTGAAAGCAGAAATCTGTACAAAGTCATCATTACACTGTATCTTCACTGGCTATAGAAGGTATCTTTCAATAACCATATATACAGCATGAACCAGAGCAGGGGTTCCAAGATCTTTTAGGACAACAAGCTGTTGATAACCTACAAATCTTCTTGCATACCATGGTCTCTAGAGCAGAGCTTGCCAGAAAAACACACCTAGTAGCAAGAGGTAACATGTCAGGCAATACTAACATTCTGTCCTAAAGTAACAGAAGGACAACATACTACAAGCACTCAAGGATTAAGTCCATAGCAGGAAAAAGGAAAAGCCCATAGCAGGAAAGTTATAACTTCTGATCGATTGCTATTGCTCCATCAGCAGAGTTGCAATGTATGCACTATCAGCTTTGTTTAACTATGTTCCAAGAAAGTTTAAACAATTTAATGGTTAAACAGGGGCGGGAGGGAAACAAAACCACAACAGAAAAGCACGCCTGCTTACATATGATTTTGCATGTAGAAACACACAGAGAAAAGCTGTGGAGTAACATAGTACTGCCTGTCCTCAGCTTTCCTCTCCTAATGCTGCAGTGGCAATATCCATAACTCATAGTCTGAGATGCCACAGAGCACTGTGGACAGCAGTCCTACATTTTCATCTCAGTTCATCCCTGCTGAACTTAGAGGGTGCGTAACTAAAGATACACATTTGAAAAAGCTAGCAATACCTATTTCTCAGGCATAAGCTTTAATTTGCACTGTCAAGCTTTTATATGACAGGTATTAGATGTAGTTGTCAACTTTGCAGTTAAAGATTTTCCACTGGCAGTCACTTGCCCTTGTCTGATAGCTGTTCACATTGCTGTTACTCAGCTGTTACTTTGTCCAGCCCATGCAAAAGTCTTAGTCTTGAAAGGGACAGCTCATCTGGCATTCCAACTAAGGAATTCAGTATCCTAGTTATCTCCCCCACCTTCAACACCTTAGATGGAAGGGATCAGGAAGTTAAAGACCACCCAACCAAACCTTAGTAGTCTAGAACCTCATTTATCCACTTCCTGAAGAACACAGGGGAAGGGAAAAAATATGAAAAATATGCCCCTATTAACTTTACATTGGAAAACAAATCACTCTACAATGCAGAAGCAAAAGCCATAATCTCTTTATTGAATGTTGAACTAATGAAAAGCATTTAATACCTAGCTCAAGTTTTTAAGAAAACTGTAGTTTGCAAACTCTCTCAAGAGTACTACACATATAATTCAGCCTTGAGGTACCAGCTTGGAAGTAAAGCATTGAGGGAAACAGCACTCAGAATCAGAGAATATTTTTAAAGTTTCATAATAAAACTGAGAAACTCCAAGAATAAACAAAACTGGAAGCAAACTTCAGCATCCTCAAACACAAACCAAAACCCTGTAAATGTACCTGCTGGTATTTGTGAGTGAAGACATCCTGGCTTTAAAAAACAGAGGGAAGAAACTATTACTAAGCCACTTAACTGTTATTTCCTTTAGCATAATCCTCCTGTGTGCCATGTATATCCTAGCAGAAGCTCTCCTTAAAAGTCATCTAAATGTTTGTTCACAGCACTGGGCTTGAAGTCTAAACATTTAGGTTTCTAAAGTTATCTCTCAGGCCTTTTTAGAGTCTTATATGTTTTTCAAATAAAGACCTCATTATTTGTTCTCATACTAGTATATTTGTCTGCATCTCCTAAATGAAGCCAGCAGTTTCTCTTTTCATTTTATTGCTCTGTTTTGAAAGTGACCATTTTCACTCATCTTCAAATTCTTCCCTTTCTTTTCACCAGCCTTGATGTTTATCAATGGGAAGGATTTAATTTTTTGATGACTGTGGTGGGCCAGCAAAAGAGATTTCACAGGAAATAAGATGTGGCCCAGAGTTGCAAACCTTTGCTTATGTGAATAGTGACATGAGGGTCAAGAAGGCTCCTCCTTGCATGAATAGCTCCTTTATCACTAAGCTGATGTTTCACAATTGGGATGGAGCAATAAAGAGTAAAAGTAAGGAACTGGAGAAGAGGGAAATGACTGAATTGCCTTACATTTGCTTCTGTCTCCAAAACTCATTCCTACTGCAGGGTAAGCGAAGGTGTCATTGCTGTGGATCTCAGTCCTCTTCCTAAAAAGAGTCCCAAGATTATGCTAAAGAGTCCCAAGACATCAGGCCACAGCAGCAAGTGGCAAGGACAAGCCATAGACTTTTATCGACAGACAGAGGTGTTACACTACTTTTAAGATTCTACAATGGCGATAAATATGGCACAGTTATATCACTATTAAGAATGTTTATTTTTGCAGATATATCAGTGCTATGAGATATTTCTATTCCAGGGTAATTGTACACAGTAAAGAGAGATTACACAGTTCCTTGCGTCAATACATGGTTGTGGTTGAGTGTCTTTGGAGGCCTACATAAATTGTCATGTGAAGCATCTTCAGCCACATTTTCATTTGAGCAATCGGCTTTACCCAGAAGAACATGGGCAGGTAGCAACCAGCCTATACACTGTGCAGTGAGTCACCTTTAAAATCAGGGTCTATGTAGCATTACTCCAAGAAGAGTTTAAGTACTTTCTTTACCCCATATACTTACGATAAGTAACATGGTACTTACAATAATCAAAAGCAAATGGATTCTTCACATAAGAGACTTCTAAAAGCTGTTTTAAAACAAGTTTATTTTTAGACATGTCTCAGGATTGGGGAAAAAGGCTTTCTTTCTAGTATATGCTACAATACTCAGCTTGCGAGTTTTCTGAAAGTGCGTTAAACACATTTTGATAAACATTTATTGCACTGTATTTCTACCGTAATCTGTTGTGAAATCTTTATTACAGAATATAAACTTTAGACAGTATTTGACCTAATACAGCACACTTAATCACTTAAACTGTTGGTACAGAGATACAAGTCTGTATGTGAATTGAGAGTCTGCACTGATAACCTACTTGTCTTTTTAAGTGGTTAAGATCACACTACAGAACTAACTTTGTAGCCATTCCACACAAGAGTTTCCATTGCACTTAAAGCTAACATTAGGCTCGGATGAACACAAGAGCTAACCCGGGTGGGGAACAAAGGCAGCAGAGAGAGCGGTCTCTGAATAAGTCAGTCCTTATCACCTTTCAGGCTGCTTCTGGCAACAAAATTGGTATTGTCAGTTCAACTTGAACATTTCTTGGCATTCTTGCATTTTACTAACAACCATTTAAAATTTTATAGTTGGTGATATTTGTTGAAGAACTTTATCCGGTGTGTTTTAAATGGGGGTATTAAAAAGAATATCAGTGGAGTAATAGCAAAGCTCAGTGTAGCTCTATAGAGTCCCATGAGTGTCAGTGAGGACCGCAAGCAGAATGAGAGAAAAGGCTCCAAGATGAAGACTGAAGGCCATTTAAAAAAAGAGACAAGAGCAGAGAAATGAGTCAAACCATGCAAAATCCCTAGAACAAGTTCAGGGAGTCATGGAAGAGGCTAGAAGAAGCAGCTCAGAGGAACAAAACAGAGGTAGGGATTGGGGGTGGGGGTGGAAATGCATGTTTTCAAATCAACAACATTCTGAATGTATTGTAAGAGAATAAATTTGGAGGTTTAATATGAAAACAGGATGATCAGGATTTGCTGAAAGAGAACAGAGGTTAGTAATGTTTTAAAGGTTCAGCAGAACCCAACAGAAGCAGCATGGATAGTGGTTGAGAAAGGACCACTACGAAGACTATTTCTGATATACTTTACAGCTTACTCAGGATGAAATCCTGATGTCCTTACAGGATTCCTCCCACCCCAGTTAGCTTCGGCTAGGCTAGATTTCACCCTGCCATCCTCCTCTGTAAGAAATGCCACTCCCCTTCTTCCCATCACTTCTCACATAGAAGTTGAATAAGAACAGGAACAAAACTACAAGTCTGGAAGAAAGCAGGCAGTGAAGTTTCCAGTTACCAGTAAGAGTGAAATACGAGCAAGGTAAGACTTACATTTCAGCTAACCTGAGCTTAAGATGACAACAGAATATCTATGCGGGATCATCAGACCAGCAAGACTGGACATGGAAGGTAAGGCATGACTGGAAGTAGTACAGAGGCAAAACTGAAATCACATGAATATGAGAATATCACCAGGAGCTAGCACGCACTGAAGAGGGAAGGCCCTCCACATTGTGCAGTGGAGAGATACTCAAACCAAATATTTTGATCTGGCCATAGTTTGCCTTATACTAATGTTTTTCTCTCCTTGCTGCTTCTGCACCCCTCCCCATTCTACAGCATGCTTTATTGTACAGTCCATTCTAATGAACTGCCCAATAATTTTTCATTGTCATTTTGTATTTTAAGAAAAATCTTCCTGACACTTCAGGATTAATTGTGATAAGGATGATGGGGGGAGGTGGGGAACACCACACACACTAATGATTCCCTCATACCACCATGAATTTCATCCTAAATTGAGCCAGAATCTAGATTCTGTGTTATGTCTGCAGCAAGTTAAGCATGCCAGGCTTAACGCACATCCTAATCCAAATAAGTTTTTTTTTCTTGAAGATCTTAAAAAAAGGTTTGGGATATAACCTAGAGTAAGATTTCAGTAAGATTCCAGAACAGCAAAAGCATACTCAAAAAACATAGCATGTCTTTCATTTTTGAACATCCTTTTACAGCTTCAAGCCTCCATCCTCCCGTTCCACAGCAACACATTTAATAGGGCAGTAAGATGGTAACACTAAGGACACTACCACCAGAAAGCTCTGCTATCTGAAGCAGACAGAAAGCAGCCACTAACTGAAGAAAGAGAACTTAAACCGCAAACTTTTAGGATCAAGAACCATATCCTCTTCTAAGCTTGCATAGCATCGATTACATCAAGAGAACTAATGAGCCATTTTCCCAGTCTTCTGTATTTTAGCATCTTAATAGACTTTCAGTGAATTTAAAAATAAAATAATTAAAAATCCAAAACACAATGACCAGAAGATCTAGTCAATATAAACATTTCTGAAATAAAGTCCCAAATGACTCATTCTCACCACTGGAGCCCCACATATCCAGGCAGCCTATTTTTCATGGTTCACCATTGCTTGCCACCGCGTTTTAATGGATGCCAGTTCCATAAAAAGGCACTAACCAAGTTTATACTGCTCTACGATTTAATACGTACTATTGATTAATAATTAGTTTTGAAGAGGCATTCTGCCAGACGAGTGAGATAGGACGATTATCAGCTCCTTATGGCTTGGAAAGAAGTCCTTCTCCGTAAGTAAAAATAACAGCGCAAGAGTTGCAAGCATCCCTCCGTGCGAGCCTTTGCCTCGGTTACCCCGACTGACCTCCGGGACCCGCACGCAGACCCCCAGACACGTTTTCCTCACAACGAGAGTATTCAGTACGGAGGGGATAAAAAAAAAAAAAAAAAGGAGTCGGGGAAGGAAATCAGACCAAATAGAAGAGGATCTTCTGTTGGCTTGGCTTCACCTTCCCTTCCTCGTAACACAACATCCATTGAGGCAGAAGAAACCACCCTGGGTGCTACAACAAGAGCTGCATTCACGGCTAACTGGGTTCAGCAGCAGACGGGCTTGCGGGGAGCACGCTCCGTGCGTGGACTCCTCCAGCCCCCAGGAGGCTAAACCAGCCAGCTAGCACCGAAATCAGCCCCGAGCTCCTTTACCGCTTGGGGGGGAAGGGGGGGAGAAGGGAACGCGGACCCATTTAATCACTCTATCATTAAGTAGTTAGGAATGATTAAGAGCCTTCCCCGCGCTCCCGCTCGAGGGGCAGTTTTTAGGCACCGGGCTTTGCGAGGGCGCCGCTACGGGCAGGTTTTCGCGGGGAGCCGACCGGCTTTCCAGCCCGGCAGCGCTCCGCCCGCCCAAAGGCGCGGTATTTTCCGCTCCGGGGCGCCCGGCAGCACCTGCTGCCGCCGCCGGCCCCCCCCGGCCCCGGCCCCGCCACAGCCACAGCCCCCGCGGCGCCCGCTGTACCTGCAGGATCTTGTCCAGCCCCTCTTGGCCCAGGCAAGGGAACTGCTTGAGCAGCTCCGTCTTCTGCCGCTTGTAGTCGTCGGTAGCCGAGCGCCAGTGCGGCTCCTCCAGCACCTCGAAGATCGCCGCCCCGATGGACAGGTAGAAGATGATGGCCGAGGTCAGCAAGGGGCCCCTGTCCACCATGGTGCCGGCGGGAGGGAGGGCGGGCGGAGCGCGGCGGGCGGGCCGGGGCGGCTGCCCCGCACTGCGGCCGTGGGTGCCCGAAGCCGCCCTGTCCTTCCCCTGACACCTCTGCCTTCCCCCGCCGTCCGCCGTGCCTCCTCTCCCGGCCTCCGCCGCGTTCCCTTAGAGTCTTGCACACTCCACTCCCCTCCCACTCTCTCCTCCTCCCTCCTTCCCTCCCTCCTCCGCTCCGCGCCGCTCCGCTCCGCTCCCCCCGACTGCCTCCTTCCTTGAGTTTGGTGCCCTCCCGCTTCCTCCCCCCACCCGCCCGCGCATGCGGGGCCGCCGCCGGGGGGGAAAGGCCGGCGGACCCGCCGCGGGCTGGCCCGGCCCGCGGTCCCGGTGAGGGGCGGCCGGTTCCGCGGGGCGGGAGAGCGGCGGTTGGGTCTGGCCATCGCCACCGCCCGCCCGCGAGGGGCCGCCTGGGGGAAGGGGAGCGGGGCCGCGACCTCCCCTCTTCCCGCCCTGCCCGCGCGGCCGTTGGGAGCGGGTGTGGGGGCCGCTGAGGTGCGCTCGGCCCCGGGCGCCTTCAGCCGGGCAGGGCTGGTCCCTGCGCCCAGGGCCGTGTTTTCCCCTCCGTATTTTTCCCTTGAGTCAAGGGAAGAAGGGGTAACGTCCCTCGATTTTATTTTACTTTTTCCCTTGTGCTGCCAGGTTGAGCGGAGTTTCTCGTTTTCGGCGCTGGAAGGCTGTGAAACGAGAGCTGCCTTTCCTGGCGCCAGCGAAGCGCAGGGGGAAGGCAAGCAGGAGCTCCGAGGAGAAAAGAAGGGGGGCTGTCGGCAGGTTTCACCCCTTCCCCGAGAAGTTGTCCACACGTGTACATTACAGATCCTTCACAACAGGAACAGTATCTCCCGTCATGCATTTTGTACGTTCAATAAATAAATGTTCCTGTACACACCTGCGTGTGTGCCTGCGAGTTTGGGAGCGAGGGAGAGACCCCAGCTAGTGATTTTCCACAAGATGCTCAAAACCCCATCTGGGCAGAAGCTCTCTTGAAGCTCACCATGTTCATGAAGCCCTTCCCGGGAGTGGCTTACAGCTGCGCGCAAGTGCACGCTCCTCCATGTTCTCACTTCAAGGCAGAAGGAAGACAACCCAACTGGTTTGAATGAATGGGCCTGGAAATGGGGTCAAATGGTTCAGGGAAAGAACAAGTCAGTGACCAGTTAGGGCGACGTGTTATGCACCATGACAAAGGGCTCATGGTGTGGACATGGTTCATCTCAGAAATACTGGTTTTGTGGGGATAACTTATTTTCTGCCTTCTCCAGCTTCCCCCACCCCTCCAACAGGAGGAAAAAAATTAAAAATAGAGTTGTCCCTACCAACTGCATCAACAGTAACGATTTTTGGATGTATAGGTACGTCAGCTGGAGTCCACACACCAAAGGGCTGAGATGAGCCAGCTGAAATTTCTTGCGCAGACATAGTTGAAACAGGAAGAGGAAGAACGGAAAAGTACAAAACACACAACAGAATATGAGCAAACAAAAAGGAGAGCATGTGGAAGGGAAAGGAACTGCCTTGGTTAGGAGGCATCCAGACATTTACCTGTAAAACTTTGAATCATGCCCAATGGATGCTCATGTGAGATTGCCCACAGAAAATTACATGGCCCTTAAGCAGTCCTTCCTACTAACGTGTATAGTGCTTAGTGAAAATACATCTGCAAGAGGTTCCTGGCAGCCTAAAAGCAGGACTGGAGAAACCACAAAATCCACAAGCATGTTACGTGATCAGCATCACTCTCTTTGCATGGGATTCCCCAGTTATGTAAAGGAAACATTAAGAGGAGAAAAGGATTGCCAAACTGTAGTAGTTAAAAAAAAAAAAAAAGGCATTTATATGTGCTAGAGGAGAGATCAAGTAGAAGGCGTCATAATAAACATTTTAAAAATAACGAGTGTCATAGAGAAACTACAGTAACCTTTTTTTTATTAAGGCAAAAATGGGGGATGTTGCATGAAGTTGTAAGGCAGAACTTTTAATTAAAAGGAAAAGAATTTCATGATGTGTAATTATCACATGAAAATTATTCCCAGGTGTTATCACTTGGCCCAAGACCTTTGCAAAACTTGAAAAGCCATTGGCCACATAAATGAATAATGTGAGCATCCATCATTGCCTCACTGATTTAAAATTAAAGTTAAAAACTGTAAGGTATGTAAATACTTATGGCAAGTGACTGAAAGTATTGAGAAAGAACTCTTCCCATAGGCAAACTATGATATAATTTTCCTTTTGGTGCTCTCGCACCTTCCGAGTCACCTGCAAATGGTTAGGTTATTCCAACAGCAGCATCAGTAGCCTGACATGTTTTAGCAATATTACACTTGTGTGTTCCTGACCCTGAACATCTGTGCTTTGTAACTAGAAGGTATTTGATTAAATTTTGAAACTGTACTCTTCTCCATCTGTCTCTAAGTCTCTAAAGGCCCATTTATACCACTGAAACACTATCTTAAAGGCACAAGGAATGACATGAATGACCCTGAACCTACTGCAATTATAAAGCGCAGATGAGAGCAAAACCACTTTCAGGCATGTTATAGAAAGTTTGTTTGCAATTTTGATTCAACAACATTTCTACTTTCCACTCTAAACTCCCGATCACTGATTGCATAATTAGTGCTCTCAGTAACTGAGTCAGTCAGTGTTTAAAAACAAACAAACCTGTAAATCACATACCATTTTCCCCCTGTGTTGAAATGCTATTGCGCTTGTTAGACTGTCTCCTTGTGTTTCTCCGAGTTTCAAAGAGGTGAGCCTGCTAAGGAACACCATCCAGAAGAATAGTTTATTCCCCAGGGAACCGTAGCCAACTACTCCTGCAAGTAGAGGTGATCCTCTGAGTATCAACAAACTTCTTGCATTTGGATATTTCGCTTTGATTCCTTTGTCTTTTGCAGAACAAATTACAAGGCGTAATTTCATGCTGCTGTCCAAGAGTGTGGCAAGAAGGAATGTTTTCTGTAGTTGGCCTCTCTTTGCACCTCTTGATCTAAAATGCCTCTCCTGACCTCATAAAAGATCCCATATCCTTCTATTCACGGCCCTTTTCTACTCTCTGTTTCCCTTGGATTAAACAGTACCCCTATTGTTAACCCACAGCACCTGCCACATAGGCCCCACAGCTTTTCATGCTAGCTAAGTTAATGAAAAGGCTGAGGTTATTCACTCAAAGGCTTTAAAATCTCATTAAAAAATCAGGGGAGAAACAGCAGATAGCAATGTAGTGAGCAATACCACAAGTATTAATCATTTGTATTATTTGCATAGGTCATTATTTCAGGCTGTCCAGTCCAAAAGGAAATCTCTTTCATCCAAGCTGTATGTCTAAGACACATTTGCTGTACAGATGTTTCCTAGAACAGCCTGAAATGAATGAATAAATGTCAGAAAATGTTTTAGATGGAGCAAATAAAAGACTTTATTTGGGCAAAGGAAACCTGTCATGTAGTGTCAAAGGCTGCATGTTGTACTGAGTACGAACTATGAGCCTCTCTTCAAGCCTCTGCCATTTTTCACTTGGAAGTCTATTTTTGGCTGGTTGATGGCTCCTGTTCTTGGTGATGCCTGTCAACTCTGCGTCTTTCACTTTTCTTTATTCATTGAAATTTGGACACCTCCAACATTGCTTTCAAGTGTTATACATCTAGCCATGTATGGTTTTAAGTAAGTTGAGGGGTGTACTATCGTGACAAGCAGTTTTGCTTCTTTGGTACAGTCCGGTGCGTACAGAAATGGTAAGACTGGTCTGCAGATGATGCAGAATTTTATATGAGACATTTGTAGAAAGTTCAAAAATTCTCCATGGGATTGTTCACACCTCTTGGCCTAAGTATTTATGCATAGCACGTTTTGTGCCCTGAATGTACAGTAACACATACTAAATAATAATAATAAAAAAGAATAAAAACCTTTACCAAAACAACCTGCATACCACTGCAACAGGCTTCTTCACCCATGGACAGATAATGAGTGAACAAACACCACATGACAGATGTTAGTCATGCTGCTTAATGAATAACTGGTGATGAGTACAATACCTGTGTGGAATGGCTATAATGTGTTCAAGGACAAATATGCATTTGGATCATCTGTTTTTCACTGAGATACCTGCAGTGTTCAACAGAAATGTCTTCATCAGGAAAGCCAGGTATTTCAACATTTCTTCTGCTGTATTTCCTTGACTGCCTTGTTCCTCAGCCATCCACAGCAGTTACTGGATCTTCAGAACTGGATGATGAAACCCCGTTTCCTTCAAAATGTTTTACAAAGAAAGACTCTGGCCTTCTCTTTCTGCTTCACCATGGCCTCAGTCTTGCAGACAAACACTGGTGGTACCAAAAGCTTATGATAGTTCTTCACACTGACATTGATGTCAGTGATCTAGACAGTTCAGCATACAGCTGTACAAAAAACCCCAACTCGGACAGTGTTGGTCCTAGACTGAGTTTTGCCATCATGATACTTGGAGCACATTATTATTCTAGCTAGTATGCTCAAGGCTAGCTGAGCACCATGGTAACAGAGTTAGTGCATAATGCAACAATCTGTTATTTTTTTACGGAAAACATCACTGTCGAGTCATATTTTTGTGTCATTAAGAATGAGTTAAATTCTGTTTGTGTATAGTAATATGGACGAATGTCTGCACGTTGCTCTGAGACTTGTTTCCCAAACCAGTTTAAATTAACTTTCATCAATCTTGTGTCACGGAGTGCAAAAGTCTTCTCCAGTGTTACAGCATCTGCCTGAATATGACAAGGGCAGATTACAGGATTCAAGGAGCTGTTGGCCTCCCCCGTCTCCCGGTTGGGTTGCGCAGCTGCATGTCTGTGTGCCAGGTTGTGCAATGGAGGGCCTTGTGTGTGACCAGGCAGTTCCCACATCCACATCGGGCTCCCTTCCATGCCCAGCGTGTAGTGCTCATGTTTTGTTAGTCAACATGCCTGAAGAGCTGTTCCCACCTACCTTTTCCCTTTATAGAAACAAAGTCACCACATTAATTTTGGCAGAGGAAAGGGAGAGAGAATGTTGATGGCTTTTTTTTTTTCCCTCTTGGGTGAACAGAGTCTTGTGGATAACAAATGAGGACAGCTATACACCCTAAAAACATTGAAAAGGATCATATTCTTGTCATCTATTCTGTTCCAAATCCTGCAGCAACAGCTTGCAAGGTTAGCTTGGGTCTTATCTGGGGGGAAAAAAGATCAAGTAAGCAAGCAAGCGAGTTGGCTACATACAGTTAAAGGAGTATGAATTTCAAAGGTTTTTTTGCTATGGATACTAGTTGCTTTTGTGCTTGGTGTACTGGAGTGAAAGAAGTGTCATGACCCACGCTGTCTCCACACATGTGCCTCTTCCTTCTATGCTTAAAGAAGTTTTGTAAGAAGACAAGAGTTCCTGGCATAGTCTACCTCCACAGCCCCTTCACCTGTTATGTGGTCCTTTGTGGTTCCTCCTCTGTCATGTGTGGTATTGGGAAAAAAGACGGCAAAGGCTGAGCCATAACACCCACGGCTGTCCTGCAAGTAAAGTGCTTGCAAGCTGTTTGTGGCTTTTAACTTACGGTTTGTACCCTCTAGACCACTACCAGGAGAGATGCTAAGAGAGTTTGGAGGGAACTTGGATTTCAGCGTTTGTTGCCTTCCAGTGGTGCCTCCCACATGCCAAAACCTGGTGTAGAAGTAGCAAGCAAATCCAGGTCCCTAACAGATATGGCTCTAGGGAGGCAACTTGGCCCAGAAATGACTGGGTTAGAACATCAGGGAAAAATCCACCTGGTCTAGTGCTTTGGTCAACAGCTAGACTGTTGTCCCTGCTGTATGCATAAAAGCTGCCTGCAAGTTATAACTTACACTGGTCCTGGTCTCACAGTAAGCACCATGCTCTTGGCTCTCAATGGCTTTTCAGAAATGTGTGTGGAGGGTCACAGTCAATTGCAAGATAACCCATGACTGAGGTGGTAAAGCAAGTCAGATGCTGGAGGTTTTCCTCATATTGTGTAGCACCTCAGCAGTGCTCTGTTCTTTATTCTGTCCAATGGCCTGTTGGTCTCAGAATTGGAACAGAGTCTGGGGAAACTGAGGAAGCAGTGTGTGAGCAGATTCAAATTGCCCACATTGCTGCTCTTCTTCGGGAGCTCATGGAGAAGTCTTGGTAACTTGGGTTGGACTCACAATGGTGCCAGCAATGAGGTGTGGGAGAGGCCTGGCAGGAATTGGGGTTGAGGGAAGGCAGAGAGCATAAGAATAGCCAACCCCTAACTATACCTGGGGATCTGGTACATCTGCAAAAATCTCTGGAGCAGTTGGTGGGGAGAGGGAGAGAAGAGGGATGGGGAAGGAACACTAACCCTATCAAGATGAAGTGATGTGGTGCTCTCTAAGGGCATCCAAACAGAGGTGAACATCCCTAGCCGCTCCTTTCACTCAAGAGGACCATCTGAGCCAGCCAGACGTACCCAGTGAATATTGCATTGCCAACATGGGTTATAGAAGATAATGGTTAGCAGGCTGTTAGAGGTTTCACAACTCATTTCCTTTGAATATTAGTTATTTTTGTTGCCAAAGAGAGAAGGAGAAAAAGGGAGGAGGAGGAAATAAAAACTACATGGGGCAGTTAATTTATTTTAAAAGATTGAGTCAGTAAGGAGATGGGTGAACTCTGGCGATGGCATTGCTTCAGTCAGGACAGGAAACTCAGTGCTTTCCTTTGCATGTGTTTAAGGTTTCTTTGGAACAAGGAAGCGTATGCAAATAATGGGACCAAGCTGCAAACGCTTACTCAGGTCAGCAGCCTTTGCTCAAGAACTCTCACTGACCGGGGATACTTGTAACAGTAAAGATTCCCCAGGCTGGGGAGCCTGGCTCTTAGATCTGCCTCATCTTCTACCCTTGCTTCACTCCCTGCTCTCACCCCCAATCTTTTGCAATTCAGTGACAATCAGAGTTAATAAAAGGTGTGTCTGTGATCCTATAAAGCAATTTGCATCATCATCTTTTGTGATGAAATTTTCACAGGGGAAGGAGGAGCAGCAACATTTTGCCCAAGTTAAGGTTGTCCTGGCAATATACCAAGAAGCCTGAAGCCCTTAATTTTCATAAGAGAGATCTGATTACGGCAGCCCATATTTGAGTGCAGAAATGTGTCCTGCAGAAACTACGCCCCCTACCCCCCCACTCCCCCACTTCCAAGATAAGTCTAAAAGTAGTCTGGAGTGTACAGTCTTGCATTACTGCCACTGTGTCTCAAGCACGTGGGCAGGCTCGGGCTGCCTTGCTGAAGTTATTGTACGACATGTACAACAGACCACATGACGGCTGCCTCTGCCCTACTGAAAACATCGTTTTCCTTAGCTGGGTTGAAGAAACCGTGCTGCTTTCACTAAACAGAAGTGGCCAGAACCTGACAGTTGACGTTAACTGTGTTGTATGTTATTTCAATGTGTGTCTATTATAAACAGATGACAATGCAACTTGCATTTTGACTAAAGGAACTGATAATTGGCACAGAGCTATTAAAACGTGACAAATAAGCAATGTCTAAGCCAGCTGAATAAAGGAACCATCAGAAACGTCTTTCTTCTACTGTGCTGTCTAGTGCAAATACAGCAGCCTTGCTTAATAAACAAGGCCTCATTTAATTCTGGGCTTGTCTCAGCACTAATCTTTTACAAGCACTTGGGACAAGATCATTAAACCTGCATGTATCAGCTGAAGACCTGCCTCTCAAATTTCCTTCTAGTGCCGGGAAAGGCCCTAGTTACACAATTATACATTAACTAACAAATAATTATTCTCAGCAGTGGCGAGTTATTTTGCAGCTCTGTATTGGGGTGTTCAGATGCCTTGTATGAAATCTAGAGAGATTAAATTCCTTTGCCTTTCTTTATAGTTGGACAGCTTGCAGGGCATGCTGCAATGCTGGCATCTAAATCTGCTTGGAGAGCAATGTGGAAAGATTACAATTGGAATATCCATTATCATGATAATATGTGGAAATCTGGCACCCGTTAACAGAGCAGTGTGGGAAGGACATTACTGGTGCTCATAGGTAAAGCAGAGAGGGGATTTTGATACCTAATGTCACCAGTACAGAAGAGCAGGAATAGCTGATGTGGTCCCTCGCTGGCAAGACACAGTGGGGAGACTGCTACTGCAGTAAGTCAGGCACTGTAAGAAAGGACGGCACTGGAGCCTACAGCAAGGGTTGTGCAGGCTGGCTGCCATTGCGGGCCTTCGCTGAACGCGTTGTAGGCAACAGGGCCACGTGATGAACAGATACTACCGCTAGCATTTTTATTTTCTAGAAAAAAGTTGGCTTTCATATCTGGAGTGACTAAACTGTCTGTTCTCCATTTAATCTTGATGCAAACTCATATCTGTTTCTGAACAGAGAACCCAGGTTTTAAGATCCAGTTCAAATCTGAACCTTTTATTTCCTCCTGGTCTCCACTTTGTGGAGAATGCCTCTGAGTCCGGCAGTTTTCCTTATCAGAAATCTACTATTGTTATGTTGATTGTTGTTTAGACATAAAGCCTGAATTCAGTCCTGTGTGGAGAGCAGGATTTAATACCTTCAAACAGTGGCAGAGAGAGAAAGAAAAGGAGAATAAAAATGCCTTGAATAATATAAAAGGTGCAATTTGGCACTGCTAAGGAGACGGATCAACTAACCTGTTGGTCTTTTCCATGTGTGACTTTTGCAGTTCCACACAGGCTTTTCACAATGGTTGAGTACCCCACATCAGGCCAGGGTGCAGGGGTAAGGAAGAGCTCACGCTAGCAGCTTGACAGTTTGCCAATGCATACAGAAGCAATATGCACCTTTCAGTTAGTCACCGCAATGAATTATGTTTTCAGTTGTACCTTGCAGAGTGAATAGCAAATAACTTTAGACTATAACACTGTCCAATCTGTTCCCCCATATGCACTCCTCTTCTTTTCCAAAGAATACACCGTACCATGCAGTAATGAGAGCATTCAAATAACAATGGAAAGAATGACTCTGATACTCTCCTGAACTAACTTCAAAGCTGCATATCCAGTTCTCTGCCTTTTTTGGTCAGTCTCTTCACACTATTTATGCCTGTTTTTAAACAGACTGGGTAGGAGAAGAGATTCCAGCACACCTGATCCAACTTCTAAACTCGGCTCCCCAGAAAGGCAGACATTACACAGTCATAGAGGAAAAAGTCAGTAGAACTTTCCCTGCTCCCAGCACATTTATATTTCTTAAAACTATCCAAATGTTATGTTGGTAAAGTAGGTAAAAATGAGAGTGGGAGGTTACACATGAACTGGAATGCAGGACACAAAAAGTCATATCTTTCTGTAACACTAAGTACTATCTATCTCCCATATGGGAGGCCACTTCCAGGCAATATATCAGAACTCACAAATTGTCTTTTAGGCACCTGTGAAAAACCACTGAAACCGACACAGGCCACCTGCGACATGCAAAGCCCTCAGCTGAAACAGTTACATTCACAAAGCTGAGCTATAAAGTCCTCTATACCAAAAAGTCCTCCAAACTAGAAAGATTTATTGTTCTTCTGGGGGGAGTTTTAGGCACACAGCTTATTCCCATTGAGCTCTGACAGTTTCTCATATTCTGTTTCTTCTCACAGTATCTTCTCTACAGCCAGTCCTGCAGCCAGCTGTAATATCAACACTTGTTGGGCCAACAGGGAAGACAGTGGAACCAGATACATACATAGGATAAGAATGGTAATACTGGTATATTCTGGTATATACTTGATGCCCTGTATTGACTTTCTCACTGAAGGACCACGCACAGCACAATACTGAGTGAATTTCAGCCCTGCGAGCAGGGCCAGGATACTGTTCATACAGCACCTGAATTCTGCTTAATCCTCAGGTTGGCTCTAAGTAGGATATAACTCCTGTGTTACGCTTCTGCATACGGGAGAATTTTGATTAAAGAGAACTAAAGATTATTTGGGAGGAGTGGGGATCTTTATTTTTTCTTCTTCTTCTCAGTGTGGAAAGGGCCACCGAAGCCCTTGTGCCTACTGAACTATGAAGACAAAGAATGAAGGTTGCAGCTACTATGGCAGGGGAAAGCTTTTACACCACCGCCCTGTCCTGTTTGAGTGGTCCACCTCCATACATTGTTCATGCTTGGACAGTGCAGTTTCTATTCAGAAATGTTCCCGCTTGAGTGTCTGCTACCTGCAGCAATAGTCAACAGAACATTGTGTTATATATGGTGCCTGGCACGGAGCATTGGTCTGCCTTTCCAACCCGCTGCGAAAGGGCTTAGCTGAGTACAGTGGCTGTGATGACATGGGTCAAGGCTCCCAAGTGCACTTGCCGAAGCAAATATATTTCTCCAAAAATAGCGTCTCGGAATAGGACAAGCAAAAACCAACAAGCATCTAATTGAAAAACAAACAGCCCATTAATTCTTTCAGATTTTTCCTCTCCTGTTGGTCCAGACAGGAACCTGTTTTATCTATTGAAACAAATTCTGTTTATGCAGAGGATGGATACAAACCTTCCCTAACTCTAAAATCCTCCAGGTCTTATAGACAGACAGGTCTTATTCTACCCATCTTCCCAGATGTATTTCATCTTTAATACAAAACGAGTCTGGCTCAACCCTTTGCAGACCTCTGAACTGTCAAAAGTCTGGAGCAGCGAGGCTGCTGGGTAATTGCATCACATGAGAGGGGAGGAGGTCAGAGGGAATCATCGCTTGAGAATGCATGCCCACATCTCAGCTCCTATATGTGATCTGACACTGGGCATGTCAGATCATGCACGGAGGAGATGCACGGGGCATGCCACTGCCGGCAGACGCGTGCTGCTTAACAAGGTTGCTTTGAACGCGGGCCCCCGCGGGGTCTCCTCCACCTGCTCCAGCTCCGGGCTTGAGTGCTTCCTCTCTGCAGCCGCAGTGCTGGCAACAGCTCTTACCTTGCGGGGTGCTACTGGGAGGGATGGGCGCAGCGGAGGAGCGGCAGCAGAGTGAATCTCACCCAAAATGCCTCAGGCTCAGCAGGGCTCTTCTTTGCATCTACCAATGGATCATGTCACTGCCATCACAACCGCAGAAATAATGACCAGGGTTGACTTTTCCTTTTAAAAATGGAGAAATTTCATATAGTGAACCACATATTTCTTGGATGTTATTTGGCTTGCCAAACGGCTGTAACCTGTCAGCCTTCAGTTTCTTTTTACCAGATCAGCCCAAGGCATTCTCTAATCTCCTAAAAATACTGTGTCTTGTATCTTATTGCTGAAAGATTAGATTGTTCATGCTAGGCTAGAGAGGCTCTTTTCATAAGAATCTGTTACCATACAGGTTACTAAGCTCCTTGTAGCTTCCTCACAAAGCAAATATTGTTCCTTTTCCCTAGAAAAACATTGAAATTGTCAAGGGATTAGCGTACGTTAAAGAATTAAAAAAAAAATATATAGCAAGGAGGTCAGAGAATACACGAGTTCTTTGGGTTCCGGTGTTTCAGAGCCAAAGTACTAAAAAGCACTTCTATTCAAACACAGAAACTGTGGCTCTCTGTGCTCTCAGAAGGGTGTCAGCAATTGCAGAAGTGTGGAAGAGGAGAGGAAATCTCATGGCGCCAGCTGAAGGAAGGAAAGGCAGTGAGATGAACAGTGCCCCTGCAACCACCCAGAAAAAGAGGAACCACCAGCTGTTTCTGAACCACCAGCTCTCTTTTCTGTGCTAGCAGGATGCTTCTCCCAGTCTCAGCTTCAATTTAAACTTGTGTTTTAGAGAAATAAATTAAAATGCCCAAGGTGAGGACTAATTTGTATCATAGAAAATGAAAGGAACCCGTGAAGTCTGGAAAAGAAGGACTTGAGAAAGGGTTGAGTTTCATTGCCCTGCACTTTGCTTTGAACTTGCTGAAGTTCAGATAGATACATTCAGAACTGGAGTTTTGGAGCAGACCCATCTCTGTTGTCAACTCACTTAACCTCTGTTGTCATGGACTGTTTATTACAGAATAGTGTGCGCAAGATATTCAAGGTAAAAATGCAGAAAAATGAATTGTGAGTGCAGTGGCCATAATAACTTCATTGTTTACAACACTTTAAATTATATGGTTAAGAAAGCTGGGGACAAGTACATGTGAAGATATACCGTTTAAACCAGTACCATGTACAGATAACCACGTCATAAACTCAAGCACTCCTAGGTTAAAACAGGCTGGATTCATCAGGAACTCTTCAGCTGTGGACAGAACATATTTTAGCAAGTTGGAAGTAGTAGCAAATGATCATGGGCTGAAAAAGCTTTTACGCTGTTCTGAGTTGCAAACAGAGAAGGATTTGGCCCAAAAATATACCATCAGAAGTTCTTTGAATTAATATAATTATAGAAATACAGTGGGTTTATACCTTTTATCTAATGGTCCCAAATTAATTTATAAGCATTATTTAGTACTAACTACAGCTTTGAGTTGTGGGAATGTGTTTTCACAGGCAGCTCTGATATGGTCATGTGAATTACCCTAGGTCACAAAATTAAAAAAAAACAAAAACCAAAACTGTAAAACAAAAGCAGGCAGGGAAAGGGAAGCAAGAGAAGGACTGTGAGAAAAAGGCCAAGGAATCCATCAGGACTGGAACATGAGCCTTTCACCTCCTATTCCTGCCGGACAATATTCTCTGTCACCATCATTCTCAGTAATTTACCTCGCCAGCATGATGTCAGGTTACATATTGTCATGGCTCTACATAATGTTATTTTTGAGATTTTTTATTTGCCTTCTTTTTGAATGCTTACCAGGTTCACTCAGGGAGGGATACTAATGTCTCCCCTCAGAGAAGCCCAAACTGTATTATCATACTCTAGGAATAGTTTCTGAACTCAGTTGCTCCTTAGATATTAGAATAGGCTGTATCTGTCAAGCCATCCCTTTTAACTTTCCCAAGCGTTGGATGTTTGTGTGGTGCTTTACATGCATATAAGTACAATGACACAATTGAAATATGCTTAAAAAGGTAGTTTTATAATAAGCCTCTGGGTTGCTACTCAAGAGAAGTAACTTCAGTTTCTGGCTTGTCACAAGAACCAGCCACATAAGAAATGTACGGGTCTTTTCATGTGGGAGAAAAATTAATGCCGGGAACTTTGTAACTGAGAAGATGTTGAGAGATGTGCAACCATTAAAGGCTCTGACTAACAAATCATGGAAATGATAGCAGACCACTGGTGAGAAAGATGCTCTTACAGTTTCCCCACCCAGTAAAGGCTGGGTCCGTATGTTTGTTGTCCGTTGCTAGAGAGCCTGTAACTTGACATAACCAGGCGCTGATGTCAGGGCTTCAGGGCTAATACCGAGCTAAGATCTTGCCAGCATTTATAGTTAACCTGTTTGTACTACAGATTGATAGCATGAAGCAAACTTAAGTCAATGTTTACCTCTACTGTTAAAAGCAAGGAGAAGGGGAGAGGACAGTTGGTGGCTCCAAGAGAGCTTGATAGCCAAAGACTAGTGTCCTTGTAAATCTGATAAATAACAGACAGTCCAAATTTTTGTAAGAGCTCCAAGGTTTCCTGTGGGATTCCTTTAGATAAGAATTTGAAGGGCGCTGGTCACTTCTGAAGGTACATTCCCCTCTCAAGGTCCAGCATATGAGGAGAAACAACGCTTTTTTTTAAAAAAACAAAACTATTTGCCCCTTCTTTGCATAGAGATAGACTGTCTACACTCTCTTAGAAGAAGCATGCACTCAGTGGATGTGTAAAGCAAGAGGAACAATTAGACATGATAGTGGTGAGCAGAAACATAAAAAAGCAATGGAACTGAAAAACAAACAAACCCCGCCATACACAGCCTCCTGAGCCAGGGTCGTGCCCTAAATACACAATACTGTCTGAAAGTAGTGCACGTAGTATTTAAGTATCTAAACACACACTTACTACATACTTGTAAAATATTTTCCAGATCCAGCATAATATCCTTTTACTTGTGCAATATGTTCCTTTAATAAGGAAGAGATGCCAACCCTGAACCTGCAGTCAGAGGTGCTTGTCTTAGAGAAGGTTCCTGGAACCATCTCGGCTCAGGTTCAAAGGCTGCTCAAATGTTTAGGCTCAAACTAATCAAGTTAAGTATGTTCTTGACAGATTATTTTCTCCCTTTCATAGCTCTCCCCTGAGGGATATTAGTCATAAACTCAGCAGAATGCCTACACTGCATCCACACAATTTGAGGTAGATGTTAAAATAATCCCCCACCTGAGCACACAAGTCTGGTAACTGTTCAATCAGTTATGCAATTTGCATGTGTAAATGAATTTTGCATTCACAGATGGATTCATACGTATTACGGAGAGTTAAGAGGGGAATCTGAAAACTGTTCTATAGCATGCATTTCCCATAATGGGATTTTATCACATCAATTTATAAGCCTATATGTTTTTATATAGATATATATGTATATAAAGATGCACAGAACATATCTGGCTGCGTTCACTTTACTTCTGGAGCTGTAACAGCGCTTAGCCAATTGAGAATGGGACGGTGGAGCTCCGCCCAAGATAGTCTTTGCTTGTCACGTTTTGGGAAAGTGAGTGGGACAGCAAGACTGGCAAATTTTTTAAAACTGTAGTGGCCTGCGAAAATAGCTGATTTCATACCCTGTGTGTTTGGATTTCAGTTTGCTCATCATTGCAGCTTTTACTCTATTTTTTTAAATGCAAATCTTCAGGTTATGCAATGCACTATTCAAATTCTGTATTGTCAGTGCTCAGAAAGGAAGTGTCTCACTGGTCCCACTGGCCGCTCCTTGGCACCAAGTTGTTAGCAAAGGGTTGCGTGAGTGCTGGGTTTCTGGCACCGATGTTTTTAATATTTTTTTCTTTAGAGAACAGACAAACACACAGTTCCGAGCTTCACAGATGAATGTAGGAAAATAAGGTGGCTTAAGGTTTGAGTCTGCCAATTCTCTTGTCAGTATTATCAGTTTCTGTAATATAATAAAAAAAGAAAGTATTTTTGCATGATCAGTCCAGGATAAAATTGGGTGGTTACAATGACCGATACTTCACCTAACCTTAGAGAATTCAACTCTCACTGATTTCTCATGGAAACAGAAATATCTTCCAGATATACATATGTTAAAAATATAACACCTCTCACTCACATGTTTACAAAACAGTTTCCCAATATGATTTTCAGTTTCTATACAGCTGAGAATTCCAAGAAAGGTCTTTTTAGAAGTTGTCCTACATTTCATGTTTAGTGATCAGATTAAAGTTTGGGTAGTGGTAATGGCACATCTAGGCTTTTCAAATTCCTCTTAGGAACCACAGAGCTACTACTAGGAGCCATGAATGTGGCTTTTTCTATATGCCTATAGGCATAGGTTTATATTCTAGGCTTATAGGTTTATATATTTGAATATTCCCTGTCAGATAAAAGAACATTAATCAATGTAAGACGTTAGGAATTGATCAAACCACTTGAGTAATTCTCCAGGGGCATCTCCCTCATACTGATCTGGTTTTGGATTAAATGAAATGTATTTACCTCAAATTCTATTACTACACGGCCTTTAAAATTTTAATCTTAAAGATTACCAGCAAATCTGGGGAAACAAAAAAACCCAAACCTGCAATACCCTTCTTCAGTCATAAGACAAAAAAGTTTTCAGTACTTTTTCCTTTTAGAAGAAAGAGTAAAAGCATACCTCTGAATTAACGGATTCTCTACCTTGTTGGTTTATTTTTTCAGAAAAAAAAATATTAATAGAAATTTAAGAATGATAAAATTTTAGAAAAAGTATTATACCAGTGAGCAGACACTGGCATAGGACATTAGCCAGCTAGAAAAATGAACGCTGATTAACTGAAGTGATAGGGAGTTTTTTCTGCCTACTTAAAACTCAGTTTCTAGTTCGCAAATCTCCAATTCTAATGCCCTATAAAGAGTTAAGAGGCAAAAAGGTCCTTGCTAAAGACTTTACATTTCCTCCCTTCCTATTCTCTCACATTATTTAATCAGAGACTGATGCCAGTAACGCAAATGAACAAATAAAAAGCTCACTATAAAACATCCAAGATCCCCAGAGAGTCCTGTAGGTAAACCAGTCTTAAAAAAATAGCATTGACAATTCCTCTCAGTTCCAGAACCTCACGAGAACTAGAAAAACTATTGTTTTCCCTTTGTAAAACAGTTTAAGGTCAGGGTAAGTTACTTTACTTGAAAATTTCAACCCTAAAAAAGAAAGTGTCAAAAAGAATATTAATCCTGTCCACTGATTGTTGCAGAAGACGTGCTGTTATGGGTACTCTCTGTCCTTTGCTGGTTTTTGGCTGCTGCTAGCTGCCCTTGTTTTTACCTACTGCTGGAATATAGCTTTATCATATGAGGTTGCTGTTTTATAGTGCTGCTTCCTACTGGTGTGCGCCTGTTTTATTTTTTCAGTTACTGTCTGGTGTTTATGCCAGTTGCAATACGTGAATGGGCATGAAAGACGTTGACGATATAGATAAAGCAATAAATCTGTATCTTCTTTTAGTCCCCTAGTTCAGTCTTTACTATCCTCATATTTATTTTATTTTGTTACAGCGATATACTGCATTTGTGTTTACCCAAAAAAAGCCTAATCATTTGGGAACCCTTTGGTTAACTAAGAAGTAGAAATATTTTTTCAGGCACAGCAAGTATTTTTCCATCCAGCTCTATCTTCACAACCTCATGATGTCTTTGACAGATGAGGTTATTCGTTTCTCTGTCATTTCCAGTGCAGACTATTTAGTATTAGTATAATATTTTGGTCTGAGGCATGACTTTTACCAGCACAACTACATAGCTGAAACCTATAGGAAAAATGCAGCAGAAAAAAGCAGATATAATATTCTGCTTTTCATATGGTAGTGAACTACTCTGATGTAAACACTTCACTGTCAATATATCTTCATCCACACTTTGGAAGATAGTTGGAGCAGTACAATTTCTAGGTGGAAACACGGCCCAAATGACTTTTTCATGATTCCTTTTAAACCCAGTTGGCTATCTTGGTCAATGTGGAATTGTAATTCAGTTCAATTATGGGTATATTTAGTTTAAGTGTTTTCTTGAAAAGAAATGTATTCAAAACCTTGAGTTAATCTAAGATTAAGTGCTTTGCTGCACAGGAATTTAGGTAAATGCTTAAGAGTTCTGCTAAATCAGAACCCAGTGAGTAAATGAATACCTACATGCTTTTATAAATTCTCCTTTTAGATTACACATTCTCAAGCTCAAGAACTACTGATGAATCAGCACGATTATTATTATACTTATTTTTTACCAGGAAAGACATTAAATGATACCATACATATAAAATAGTAACTGCTTTAAAATGTTTATTATATTAATGGTATATTATGCTGTTATTATAGTATCCCCCACTATATGCTAGATGGACAGAATTCAGAAAAGGAGTACGCTTGTTCTGGGAAGGCAGTGGTCTAAAGACAGATAGAAAACTTAAGAAGAATTATGGGGAGAGAAATAGTATATATGGATTAACCATAAAACCTCTGGGAGGTGACGTGATGCTGAAGCAAAGAGTGTCATTAACATGTATAAGATCATTTTATCTACTCAGACCTCAAAGGCAGAGAAAGATGAGAATCTTTGTGAAGGTTACCTTTAATTTTTTATTGTCATTCTTCCTTGCAAATGAATTTTAGGCGATCTTCAAGCACTAGCAGAGTCAAATGAATTGAATATGTTGGGACAGACTGTGAATATGACAAAAGGTGATTGTGAAAATTTAACTGTTGAGAGTAGTGAGGAATTTGCAATGTAAAAGGGTTTTATTAGAAAATATATACTTATAAACCCCAAAATGTTTTACTAAAATATTTTCAGTGCCCTTGTGATGAAATGCAGGCTGAATCCACTGGCGATGTGCAGCTTGCTCAAAGTCCAGCCAATAGGTCTGGAAAGTAACCAAGAACTTGAGCTTCCAGGTCCATAGCTCCGTGTCAGTGGCACGATGCTGACTTGGTGGCTCCGATTTAGCCTCCAAGCCTCCAAGGTCCCCTGCTATCAGCCCTGCCGTGCCACGGGTTGTTTCAAAACCAGTGGTCTAAAAGTTTCCTTGCTTCCTGCCATCCAGGTCAAGCACCGTAAGGGCTGACAGACAGCTCTGCTCAAGGACTGCCTCTGGATGCCATTGCTGGGAACGCAGGAGTCTGCATAAAATGAGGTCTCTCTCTGCTGGGAAGAACTTCAGGACTCCCGAAGTGGTGGGTGATCATATTGTACCACATCGGTATTCTCATTCTAAATGTATGTGATACCAAATAGTTATACTCATTTAATTTGGGGTGCAGTGTGACATTATAGCAATGATGATCTAGGGGCTGGTGTCACTGAAAGAGGTGTTCACATTTCTCAGAGCAGTTCCTTGTGTAAAGTTACACTCACACAGCTATAAAGGTGTTAGGAAAGTTAAGTCTTATATTTGTATAGAAACTGATGTAAAACTGATGTAATCTGAGTGGACATAGCATTCTCTATGTTGATTTAGCTTCAGTTAATTGCCTACTGACTTAAGTTAAATCCTTAAAGCCACTCTTAACTTCCTATGTGTCAGGGTGTATTCTGTCTAATCATTATAGTTTTCTTTTCTGTAAAGAGGTTAAGTCTTCAAACGCACTTCAGTGATTTAGAAGCCTAAGACTCCTGTTAGAAATCACTTGCATGTCTAGGAGCCTCAGTCTTTTTGCAAGACACTACAAATTAAGCTTATCTTGAAAATAACAACAGGAGTCTTAAAATGGCAAGAGTCTGCACCTGCATTGGGCAGCATAAAGCCCTAGATTAGAAAACAAGTCCCAAGTAAATATTTAATTGAGGATAAACAATTAACAGTTCAGAGAGATCAAAGAGAGAACTCACACTTCTGACTAGGATTATTTAAACTTGCCCAGCTGCGGGTTAGGAGCAGTGACCACTTCGAGGTCGCCTTCATAGTCAGAAGCGACAGTAACTTTAACATTTAAGCAATCTCAGATCTCCAGGCATAAGATCTGTGGAGAGCCCTGAACTCCAAGCTAGCTACACATTTTCCATGCCTGGGGATTTCTAATATCTCATTTAATAACTGTCTCCAACCATGAAAGCCGGTGGTGATCACAAGTTCTTAAACTGTCGGTTATCTGGTATTTGCATCTCTTGTTGAGGGGAAGGAGCAGGGCGTGGAAGGGGGAAGGATGGCATGCAAAGTGAAACTGAAGTCAAAGAGAGATCTGCAAACACGCAGGCTGAAAAGCCAGCTGCTAAACTATCCTATAATACAGAGACTCAGGAAAAGTTAAGAATGGGGAGATATCTTCTGGCAGTGTCAATACACTGAGAAAGCAAAATGTTAGCATGGCTTAAGACAGCTTAATGAACTTAATTTTCCTTCCCTGCCTTATACATTAATTTTATGCATTTAATGTAGCCAAGGAGATTTCATACTTTGTATCTTCTACTTCCCTTGGACATGGTGGTAACAGCTCAAAATCTGAGACAGAAAGGTACGTCATTGTCATATATTCTTGGCTGAACTTAAAGACCTTGCCTTGTAATGTGAGTAACAACAATTTTAGCGTTAATCCTAGCTTCCTGAGAGGCAAGTATTTCCACAAGGAGGGAAGATGTTTTGAACAGAAAAATATCTAAATATCTACAGAAGAAACTCACAGGATATCCTCTTCCTGTGTCTTGCTAGTGGAATGTGGCCAAATGTGTCAGGCCTTGCTGATGGACCTGGTGGCCTGACCACACCAGCCCTTTATATTTGCTCCATGAAGTTTCGGGATTCGGTTTGAGGCTCTGGAACAGCTGGGCCATGCTGTTCCCGTCAATGTTCCTCTCCAGTGCACTGCCTTGAAAATATTAACAGCAACAAGCTATTTCTCTGTCAATAGAAAGGGCTATCGTACAATAAAATGACCAAGATGACGGTACAGAAGGGCCTTAATGTAGTTGAAACCAAAAACTAACCTGTGTGTGAAACTGTGAAAAGTACAGAACTGACATTTTTTCACAGTTCAAAATGGAAAAGTCAGGCCTCCGAAATGATGATTAAAAAAATTTGTGTGTTTCTTGTGCATGCTGTACAGCCTTTACCCCCAATCTCATTCACCCAGCGCGTGTGCCAGAATGCATGAGATGACATGGTAGACAGCTCCCAGGTGTCCCTAAGATTACAAAGTCCTACTGTACTAATGCTCTGCCCCACAGCCAGCATCTCTCCCCTGTCCCACTGCAACTGTTCTTGTGGCTGCAGGTATTCTTTACCTTTCCTTTTATCTTAGGATAGTTGATGTACATCAGCTGCCCCAAGGTTAAAAAAAAAAAAAAAAAAGATAGAAAAGCGGCATTTAGCACTGAAGACAAGCCCTAAGGAGATGATACTGACAAGCAATCTGTCTTGGGGCAGTAATTTCCAGATGGATCCAGTGCAGAAACCACATTCCTGAAACTAGTAGATGAAAGCATGGCAGCTGATACAGCTTAAAGTTGTGACTCAGGCAAATCTGTGTTTACCCAGGTAGGATTAATGCTGATACCAGCTAGAACTGAAGTCACTTAGTGCCAGCAGTAAGAGTTCTGGGGTTGTCCATCTAAACCGACTACTTGCTCTACTGGCTGCTGTGAATACACCATTGATTTCTTCATTTATTTAAAAAATGACAAAACAAACACTCCCAATACAATCTGGGCTTTGATTTGCAGGAGGGCTGAGCTGGTTCAGGCAGGTTACGGTAATTTGTCTGTTGACATTCTTCTGATGGACAAACTGCCTATTATAAATAGGTTTGTTGCTTCTCCCGCTCTAGTGGCCTCTCGCCAAAAGTATGGTCTGATTCTGGCTTTAAGAGTTTGCTCTGCAGATACAGTGCTCCCATATGCAGTGCAGCTCCAAACACTAAGAGAAAATTAATTAGACATACCACTAAGTAGAACAGGGCATTTTAGAAGGTTAAATCTTCCCACAGCTGAGTGGAAGAGATGGGAGACGTGTCCTTCTGTGGCTGGCTAATTCAAAGCCTATGAAGCTTTTACATCCCATTTACTGTGGAAAAAGAATGTAAATGGTCCATAGGCCTGCAAGTGGTCTTGGCAGTTTAAAAAAAAAAAAAAGAAAAGTGATTCTCTTTAAACCAGATCATCTCACAAACAGATCATATTGCAGACATACAAATATTAATTCTAGCACAAGGAAGAAGGAAGGAATATGAGGCTGGGAAGGAGAGAAAGGAGAAATTAAGACTAAGGTAGCCCAACCGTAAAGCAGCTCAAGGTGCCTGGAATCCTACTCAGAGTTTCAGCATCTCTCTTTTAAGGTCTCACATGCATTTGCTTTGAGACCAATGCAACATGAACTGAAACTGTACATGCTTGTTGAGCTGATCTATCTGCAGTGTTAGTAATTGTATCAGAGAAGCCAAACTTCACTCATTTCCCAGGGTCCCAGCAGCCTTCAAATTACATTTATCACTAATGCACACTTTACTCAAAAACCCTTTACACGTTTAACTACAAACTGCTTTCAGGATCAATAAGATGACACATGGTGACAAAAAGTGGCTGGGAAATTCCATCCCTCTCCCTGACCCCTGTGCTTACCAGTGGGAATCAAAAGTGCAGAGGCACCCTGCTGTGCCAGGCACCAAACTAAACTAAAAGAACAGGAGAGTATCTACCTTTGATCCTATAGCCCAGTACTTAAACCACTCTGGAGGAGATGGATTTCTATCTGCCTGCTGCAGGCTTCTTCTGCCTGCCTTGTAAACCTCTGGTCTGACCACAGTCTCAAGTGCGCTTGGACTAGCTGGATGTTCAATCTGATTTCTCATGGAAATTCCTGTATTCTTCTAATTGAACAAGGCTCTTCATTCAAGGTTCAAATCTGATCGCTGTGGTGATATTTAAACACATGTTTAAATGCCTTGCTAAACCAGAGTTTGTGTCGGTGCCTGTTTTGGGCACTGCAGAAGTTGCACCACTCTTAAGAACAGACTTCTGGCCACGCTGGATGGGAAAAGATGCAGGCACATGACTGTTAGCCCTGCTGGGTTGATTAGCACATGTTAACCACTTGGGTGGATGTTTATTTAAAACCATCTGCTCAGTTAATCTGTGTAACTATCTGAAACAACTCCTGAGGTCAGTCTTTTAAACAAAGGGATTGGACAGATGGTCAGCTTTGCAATGCAGGTGGAGCACTACAGGTTTGAGGAAGCAGATATAGTTCCAATATAAGCTTGAATTACCCACTTTCCTTGGAGTTGTTAGGTTGTTCGAGCTGTTGCATCAGTTCCCAGGCAGTGCTTCTGGTAACATAACCATATTAATTCATGCTGCTAGTAAGGTCTAGCATCTGAGACCAAACATTAGGGTATATGCATCTGTACAATAGCTTCACTGCTCAGCTTCCAGCTACCACGCTACAACTAGCAGCTGCTGCCCATTCAGCTGAAAAAGCACAACTATTTCAGTGTGGACAGCTGTAGACCCCTTGTGCTGCTATGACTGCTACTATGGCTGTGATCAGTTACTCTACCTTAGCTGAAGCGGGGTGAAACTAGCCCCTGAGGGCTGCTAACTCCTTACATTTACTGAAGAGAGGAGAACATCTGACTCTACACACTTACTAATTCTGCAGGCTTTGCCTGGGTAGAGTCAAGCCAACAATCTACCTACCTATGTCTCATTTTCTGTATTTACAAAAGAAAGTGATAGCATGTATCTGTCTCCTCAGTGGTGCACGCAACATAAGGAGAAAATTCACACATTTTTAAAAAACATCCATAGACACACAGATTGTTCTCCAGGTCTTGCGAAGGTACCACATGTTGGGCATGGAAATCCCAGCAGAAAAGGACAAGCTATGTTTGGATATTTTGATTGTCCTTGAAACCTTACAGAAATGTAAGAGCCAAAGGGAAGGTAAATAGTTAAAATATTTGTTTGGCAATGAGGTTATCTGTTTACATAAACACAGAAAAACAGTGTGATTTTTCACTAAAATTTGTTCTGAGCAATTTCATCAGACATATCTACTAGATGGCCGTCCAAATAATTGATTTTGTGGCTTGGCAGTCAAATAAAAATTTGGGGGAAAATTCAGAATTTGAATCTTCTTGCCAAACAAAAATTAGAAATTGATTTAATTTGACATGTCATGTTCTATCTAACACGAAATATTTCATCTCAAGAATTTTCACAGAAACAGAAATACAAATATGTAGAGAGGGAGTAGTTCTCGGAACTGCTGCTGGGGAGACAGCTGCACCTTTATTCCGTATCCCAAGGGCTGTAGCACTTACCTAGGATGCAAGCTATCCAGATTCAACTCTGTCCTCTGTCTCCATTGCTCACCTCCCAGAAAAGTGGCATCATCACCGCATGTGGTTAAAGAGCTGCTCTCCAGTTATCTGCTGATGCACTTCCACTTTGGATAAACATTTGCAGCTCCAGCCTTCCAGGGAGTTTATCACACATCAGGTGGAGGCGCATTCCTGGACACTTCTCTGTGGTCTTTCTTTTGTAATAGATAAATGTTTTATGCAGAGTGGAGTTGTGGTGCTAACCCATGGTTTCTCACAGCCCAGGTAAGCACTCTACTCCCAGGCTGTCAGGTAAATCCAGTATCTGTCACATCCTCCGTTATCTTTGTGGTAAAAGAGGAGGAGGAACAGGTTCTAGCCAAAGCTATCTGTTGGATTCAAACTGAATTTTTAAATAACATCGGGATAAATAATCCAAATACACTTTGCTAAAAGTTTGTCTAGAGGATCAGAGATGGACTGTGGTCAAAAAGTTTTAGTTCTAACTGCATTGAATGTATACAGTATATAATAGTCTGCATGACTATATGAGAGTTACATGAATGAGATATAAAATACAGTCCTGGGCTGGGCTGGGCAAGACAAATTGAATGTAAAATTAAACATCTTTACATTTCAGTTGTAGAGAGTCATATCTCCTGAAAAATATATTCATGCAAATTCATTGGGAATATAGTGATCCTAGCCTCTAAAATATGACATCTCTGTACTCCTTAGCAAAATGGTTGTCAGTTAGCTACATTTACATTCAAGAAGCTGCGTAGAGAAGACAAATAGAGGACATTTTTAAGGAGTCACTTGAAAGAGATCTAAGAAGGCATGCTGTCTCATGTGTTGCTGCTGATGCACAAAAAAACTGCCTGGAAGAAGCCAAGACAGCGTCAAGAATGCTGGCATAAGTAGATGAATGACCAGTGCCTTTGGGGCACTGATGTTTCATTACATAGACAAAAATAGACAAGACCATCACATGCATTCACATGTAGTGGGAATGAGGAAAAATTCTAATACTTTCCTAATGTCAAGAATCTAAGCCAGGAGACTTTTTGAAATATGCTGATAGATCACAAGATGAGGAGGAAAAAGGAGGGCACACAGTGGCTTTCATCTTCTTTTTCACTCTTGCAAAAATCAATCAGTCAGTAAAAATAAGTCATATTTTAGACTACACCAGAAATGACTGCAGTCTACTGCCACCATCCTTAGACAAGGCTGAAACACAAACTCTAGTCAAAAGTGATATCAACACCTTTCTACGACTTGCAACAACTTTATAACCGGAGCACAACTTAGTGCTGTATATTCCAGGTGATTTGTGGTGGCAGGAAGAAAAAAAAAAACAAACAACCAAACCAGCTTCTGCTTTGTGTAAAATTCCAGGCTGCTAACATTGTACTTAGGACAAAACACCAGTGGCCAAGTTTCCAGCAAATGGTAACAACCCAGTCCATTTGCCAGCCAAAATACCTGCTCAGCTACAAGCAGGGACGCCAAGGAAGTTGGCCGGTTCCCTAAGAAGCTAGCCAGATTGTGAGCCCATCAGGCAGTCACACCTTTAGCCAGGCAGCCAACTTGCCTGACTTCTGCCAAAAGCTTTCAAAGTGCCATTATGTCTCCAGGAAAAAAAAAAAAAAAAAAGTTAAAAAGGTACCAGTGAAAAAGAGTTATTTTCTGGAAAATGTGTTTTGGTGGAAAAATTGTGACCAGGTCAAGAGGCAATTCTGTCTGTGGTGCTTAAACAGTCTCTGTTGCCTGAGGCCTGGAATCATTACAAAATATTGCTGATGCCAAAAGGGAGGTACACACTGGAAATACGGTACGTGATGTTGAGGGACTAACTGGTGAGGTAGAGGGTAGTAGGACTCAAAAGGCTTGCCACAGACAATGCACAGAAGCCTACCCTGCTAACGGCACTCCACTGAATAAGGAATTACTGTTCTTCATATTCTCATTACTAGCTGTTTTACCCATGAGACTAGAGCACTTGAGAAATTTTGCCTCGAAATTTGCATTCTTGCAAATACAGGGAAAGAAAAGCATTTGCTAATATTTACAAACTTCATACAGGGTATGTTTAATATGTAACAGGAATACACCAAGAATCACATATGTCTGAGGTATAGCTGACTCCAGCCACAGTCCAAAAGTTGGACATTTTATTTTTGTAAAACAACCCCTTTATTATTACTTACACTTGGCTTGTGCACTTCTGTATCCTAGGTTGACCCTCTACTTGGAGTGAGTATTGAGTAGAAATCTCTTCTCATTTGCTTCACTGGGTCTCTTCCTAAATGTTCCTTTTATGATGCTTCCATAGCATAAAGACTTAATGGCTTTCACTAGAACTTTATGGGACTCGACAGTCAGAAATAAAAGGGGCCATTGAACTGTGATGGACCACTTACAGGCCCTTGAGTACCTTGGTGTACTTTCCACTGACAGAAGCCAGCAGCAGTAGATAGCAGAGATGAGGCACATTCTTTTCAGCGCAAAACACACAACCGTGACAAGTTAGACAGTAAAGTGCTCCATGTCACCAAGAAACACCAACTTTACCTTTAAAGAAAATCTTCACTAGTGCTAAATATTATTCCTGCCCTTATCAGAATTCACAAATACTGCCACATATCCAAAGACCAGACAGTTTTCAGTCTCAGAGGGACCGCAGCTGGTATTGGAGCCTTTGATTTAGCCAGGGCAGACCTTGACATTATCCCCATTTTCGTATTTATGTAATAGAAATACTTTGCATTCCTCTAGCACCTTTTATCAGAGGATTGATCTCCTTTACAGACAGTAATGAATTAATGCTCACAGTGCCAATGTAAATTGGGATTTGTTTTCCTTGTTCTGCAGATGGGAAAGAATGAAGCACAAAGATGATGCAACTCATTTAAGGAAGGCTCGGCAGAGCCAGGCACAGAATCCAGATGTCCTGATACTTGAGCCAGTGCCTTCACCTCACTATCATTGTCCTTTCACCTGCACGCTGTGCAACAGGCATTCAAGCTGGACATAAGTACAAAGAAAAGCTTCACCTGCTTTTAAAAATGGATGCCTAAACTCATGGGTTCATAGCTAGTGGTTTAAATGTCCAGGACATCTGCAGGCATGAGATTTCACTAGCTCTGCAAAGCAGAACTTAGTGACTAAATAAATATTAAGAACCCCAATTGCATCCATGCACTTTTTAAGAAAAATCTTTCCCTTTTTCTAATAAGCGCTTCTAAGTGGCTGTGCTGAGTGTGAAAGTATCACAGAAAAGAAAAAGATATTGTAAAAAGAACATAAATCTGCTTTTGTTTCCCTGGTGTCTGTATGTCTATCTGAGATGTCATTATAACCAAAGGTGATTTTATTTGTAAACATTTGGCAAAGTTTTCAGGAAATACGTGATTTTGAACATAGGAGCCCAATTTTTTTCATAGGTTGACTAACTATCAATAGAGCATCCTGTACCATGTGATCACCTTTTTTACCCTGCCTAATGACAATATCTCATTTCCCACTTATATCAACTTATATTCACATATCAGCCATAACTGACATCATGTAACGCTCAAAAGACTGGGACTTGGGTATATTCCTGATGCAAGGAACACGTGCAAAGCACTATTCCAGTGGAAATAAACAAAAGCAGGTATAACCTCAAATGCGTCCCCATGCCTGCCCCTCCAGTAATTCTGTGTTCCTGAGCACTCTCTTTTCTTTCATAACATGTTTGCGGGTGTTTCTGTTGCAGTCTGCCTGTTCTTGTTTCTCCTCACAAACAGGGAGATGACACCTGCATGAATCCACTGATTTGAGGGGTATCCGTTCAGATCGAACCTATAATGTGAACCACTTTTGGGCTGAAAGTTATTGCTTTTCAGCTCCTGTTGTTTCCTAAAATCATGCTCAGAAGAGTTCTTGAAACTCCTACTAGTTTCATCCAGAGCCACAACTGTCTACAGTTTAAAAAAAAAAAAAAATGGCAAGGATTTAAAACTTTCTAGCTTAAAAACAAGATAACTGGGAATAATAGACCATCTTACAACACAGGGAGCTTTCTTTTGCTCTTATAGACATCATTTGAGAGGTTAGCATGGGTTCCCCCATGACAACACTAAAGAAAAAAGTCTGAATGCCACTATTGAGCCCTTCTTTTTTTAAAAAACACTGTTTGCTTCATCTTTGTCATAGCTACTGCTCTGTTCTGCAGTAACTTCAAGCCATGTGAAGAGTACCTACAGAACAAATCCACCCCCTGTCAGGTATGGCTGTTTACTGAGACCTGAGGGAGAGAAAAAACCCTAACTGTATTAAAATACACTATGAAGGCAATTCACTCTAGATTGAAGGTCTTGTCCTTATTCTATAGAATCTGCTGTTTTTACATTAACAATTCCTTTACTTTCCTTTCTGAATGGGCTTTTTGAAATTAATATTACATTGTATTTCTAGTAAAAATCCAGTCTCTCCAAGAACCGTTTTTTTCTGATGTTATCTCTGACAAAAATTGTTGTCAGTCAATACACCAATAGATTACCATCCCTAACGTAACTCTACTGTGAGATTCAGGTGTTGGGGTTGGTGGGTGCACCGCTGTGCTATACATGCATACATGCACACAGTCCAGTCTGAAAGCTGTTCAGGCATCCAGACCAAATTCACAAATTCAGAGCTTCCAGGACCAAGAAAGCAAGTTGTCTGCAGTTAGGTGTTTGACTTTGATGCACGAATACTTGATTTATATCTGTACTGGTGTTTATTAGTTGCACTAAGTAGGCACGAAATTGTATATAGCCATTGATTCCTTGTCTTATTTTGGAAATCACTCTGCTCCTAACATGTGCTCTGATCCTGGCTCTTCCTGCCTTGGTCTTCATGTTTTCATTAATAAGAACAGTATTGCACCATGTATTGTACAGCGCATGACCACCACAGCCACTCTATTCTTTACAGTCTGTTTCCAAGTCAGATTTCTGCTTTAGCCCACCCTGGACCCCTCAGTTCATTTTGCACAAAGGATCTGAGATTTTTCAAGCTATAACTGTTGCTCAGGCCACAGACATCCCCCACTACCCTCAGTTTTGTACTTGGTCCTTTTCCACAGATATTCTTGCCACTTGTTTCCCCATTCCTCTCCTCTCTCACTCATAAAAGCAGTCCATTAACCTTTGCAACAACCGGCCTCAAAACCACCCCCAGGAACAAGGCAGAAGTGAAAGCCTCACAGCACGCTTCTCCAGAAAGAGGTAATAACCAGCAATCACAACACAGTTTTTCCATGGACCCAGACTCAGGCTGGCTACCACATTACATTGCATGAAGAACCTCTATTATAACATGGATTTAGACTAGGCGGCGCAAAGCCCTTCCTTCAAGCAGAGATGTTTTTCCAGTCTTTTGATTGTCCTAACCTGCCACTGATCCCTGTTTTCCTCCTATTCACGGTGTCACCAGCTTTCAAGCAAACCTAAAATGAGACAAAACCTGGACTAAACCCTGGACTTAATTCAGTAGCTTTAATTTACACAAAGCCAAGGATGCCTCAGCTACTCTTTGCCATGGAGAGCTTTCTGAAAGGCACGCCTCCCACAGAAATGTCTCTCTACAGAGAGCACCTGTGTACGTAGCAGAGCTCAGGCAGCAAAAAAAGCCCATCTTTGGGACAGTGAGGTCAGGAAGGCAGGTCAACATTAGCTTGTGTAACCTAGGGCAGGGACAGAGGCGTCTCTTTTTGGCTTGCAGAGCACCACACACACTATTGATGCAGTTCCTGGGCAGAAGAAAGCAACAGGGAAAAATAAGCACATATTTTTCTTTGGATGCTTGAGTTTATGGAGTACTCCAGTTCAGAATTTGGTTTTCCATCTTTCCTCATCTCTGTTCTTTCTTACAGGTCTCGCTGTTTAGCGTTGAGGAAAATATTTCCTAAATAGTCACTATTCAGCTCATTCTTATTAATCAGTACTTTCAGGTGCTTTTGATTTTAAATCCTGAAGTATCTCCCCTAATAGTATGTTTAAAGTTCATAGTCATAACATAGAAATATTTTCAGACACTGATGAAGACAATATATATGCCTGGTTTTAACCCTGTTACAGTGCAGCCATTTTTCTTCCATGCTAACAGTCTGAAATGCAGTTGCCGTTAAAGGCCCAGAAAAATATAGGTGCATTTTGGAAGACGAACTCCAGAACAGGACATTCAGTGCAGCTGGGCAATGAGGGTGCGTAATTAGTTAATGCCATTCCAGCCTCACCATTCCTAATGTCCAAAGGGGCAAGTAGAAATTTATCATCCCATTAGTCAATTGTGTTAGCTAATCACGATCCTGGGTTATGTATATAGCAAAGGTATTTTCTTACCTCATACAGAGGGTTTGAGGCTTGATGTTTTGAGTTCTTTTTGTGGAAAGTCACTGATGCATTAATTCAGTGTGGTGGCTAAAGATCCCTAGCCGTTGAAAATCAATGAGTGGAGGGTGGTGATAGTGACAAAATATATTGTTTCTATCTTGCAAGGCAAGGTTGTGGGGTTTCTCAGGGACTTAAGCAGTATAGATAGTACTGATCAGGAATATGCCATTTCTAATATGCAATTAGGAGCTACAACTGTTATCAGTCTTTATACAAATCTGGACCTGTGCAGAATACCTCCAGATTTTCCACTTCCCATTTTTGCATTTCTCAGTGAAATGCACTTCATAAAGACTGGATTTCTTCTAGCCAAAGTATACGGTAATACTGAGCAAAGACATTCTCAGATAGATACCTGTGAATACACTTGTCTCATCAGAATGACTATGATGTCTGGGCTTTTGGTTCTGCAAGACATATTTTAATTTCACTTATCCTAGGGCACGTGTACACTAAATAATGGAAAGCAGCACAGAGATTCCTAATTTAGCATCTCCAGATGGCTCTGTGTGGAGGATAAATGCTCAAGACACTTGCTGAGGTCCAGAAGCAATATAGGCGCATGACATACAGGCTGGTAAGCTCTGCCACTCCACAAGGTTTACTACCACCTTTTGGGATAGTCTGGATTTTAATAACCCTGTCAAGAGTGCATCAGACATTGCTTGTGAACAATGATATGTTTGCAGATAACATCCCTGGGAGCTGGGCCCTGACCTGGAATGAAGCAAGATGCCACAAATCAGCTGTCCCACGCTGCTGAGCACTGTGCAGTCAGGCAGCCGCTCCCGGGATTGCTCCACTGCAATCAGTGCAGCTGCAGGAGCAAGGCAGCAGCAGAGCCGGGCTGGGAGGCTGGGGCGACTGGACTGAGGAGCTGAAATTGGGAAGGTGGAGGAGTTGGAGCCTGGCTGTGGAAGCGGAAGAACCGTAGGCATATCAGAGACACATGGTGATATGGTGGAAGAGGTTGCTGAGGACTCAGACTGAGGTCTGAGGTAAACACAGTGTAAGGAGGGATAATTCCCTGTGTGTCCAGACTTTCAGCAGCTGCAAGTGCCTGTCTTGGCTGAATGAATTCCAGCAACAGCCTGGAGCAACAACAGCTCTGGTCCCTTTCACAGCTTCTGCCGTGTGCCACAGACACCATACCAGGATAACGGCACTAAAACCAGTGGTCTTAACTTCAGACACCTGAGGCAAAATTTAATCCTGTGTGTTCAATTCACAGCCCATGTTTTTCATTTGTCCGCAGCCCTTCTGCACGCAGGTGGGTATGTCCTGGGTACATGCTGTTTACCTACAAAGAATCCGAAGCATTTAGTGGCATGCCAGCATCAGGGCAATTACTGCTGTGCTGGAGCTGCTCCCTGGCTCTGATGTGATATCCTGTCTGAACAGTTGCCAGTGCTCTGGTCTTCCCATCCTCTTTGATCCATCTGAATTCGTAATATTTATTTGAGGGTGAGTTGAGGCCACATCATTTTGTGTCTATTTGAAAAGGCTGTGTGCATCCTATGCACTATGGGATTCTCTTAGCTTCATCCACCAAATAGCAATGGCTTTTATGTGACAGCAAAAGGATGGCCTGAGAAAGTCATCCTAATTTAACTTGAGAAGTGAATTTATATCAATATGGGGAAACTGATATGGACACTGCCATCACAGCTTTGACAGATGGCCACCAACAAAACTCAGTGCTGTAGTTCAAGACCATGATGGGGGATTATTTTACTCCCCCCCCCAAAAAAAAGGGATATAATCCCCATTCAGGCAGTTATTTTGATGTATAATTTTTTTCTCTCCAGTTTAGCTTTGGGTGCTTTGAATAATTCAACTTACTCTAAACTGAAGAGACACTTTTCTTCTATAAAGTAAGGTGTATGGGCGGTATATACTCTAGTTTAAGTATGGCTCCCTTTTTTCTTTATGGGAGTTCCCTAACAGAAATGTTTGTGTCATGAAGTGCATGAGCATCCAATGCAGTAAAGCTCACGGGACTAACTACACAAACCCTGGAGATTTGATCTATACAAAACTGGTAGAAACGTCTTTGGCTTTTCTTCTTGTCAGACAGTCCAGGCAGAGCTGTACTACTGCAGTAACTGGGCATCTGGATACAACCTCTGGGCAGAAAGAAAGGACATACCTGGGAAGACGTGGAAATATGGAACTCCTAAAACACAGATATCTAAGTCAGATGTATACACACGTGTTGTTAGGAAGCCTCCAGAGCATATTTGAGTGTGCCAATATTACTTCCCCGCATTGGTTGCATAATTGCCTACCTCTGTACTCCCTCTGGGTGCCTACGTGAGGGAACTGTACCAAGTTTTTCATTAGCTAACTATATGAAGATAATGAGAAAAATATCTACAATGTAGGCAAGCACTTCGGCAAATCCTAATCTACACTTAAATTAGCCACTAATATTCTGAAATAGGAGTATCTACATGACCTTTTATGTTGGTTTAAAATCTCTTCAAGTTACACGAGAGTAGCCTTCCCTTGCAGAGAAACCATGAGTTTCATGTTGCAGTGTAGATGAGTTGCTTTGCGCAACCTTTATTGTCCCTGGTTTGACATTTTTTCCTTTTCCAGGCCCTGAAAGCTGCTTGTATTTCCTGATTTAGCTTTTAAGCTCTTTGGGGCAGAAATCATTTTTGTGTGTGTTTGTACAGCAGAAGCAGGTCTTGCTGTATGACTGTGGTTTGTAAACATTACCACAATATAAATAGTACATTAATCATTAATTGTATTGTCGATACATTGTGATGTCTTAAGCAGTGGCACTGTCTATGACTCTTTGGTTCCTCACAGAGACAAGGTCAAGACATTTCCATAATCAAAATAGTTGTCTGAAGTCATGGTTGGCCCAGATCTTCCTGGAAGAGATTCAGAAATGGAGATCGACATTGTATTGTGAACTTTAGTTGCCTAAGGTAGCATCCATATCACAGGTTGGCAGATTTTGTGAAAGTTCAGAAGATTAAAAATTATTAGCTAAGGTATGTGCATTGTCATGTGCATCTATACACAATTTGATGCATCTGAGAATCTCAAACTGCTTTGCAAACATTATTTGGCTTTCTATAATGTACAAAAATGTTATAATCTCAATTTAACTCCAGGATAAACTAGCATGTTTGGTCAGCACATTCACGAAATGTAAGAAAGTGGGTATACTTGTTTGCTTGTGCTGGACTCCACAAATTAGGTGCAGATATATTCCAATTTCTTGTGATAGTCAATGTCTAAAACATTGAGTTCACTGTTATTTGACCTGAACTGATTTGATTGCCAAGGTCACGCTGGAAATCTGTAGCAAAGCAAAAAAAAAGAAACCAGATTCCTAACTCTCACTAAATTACAGTTTCTGAATTACAGCAACTGATGGTGCGATCCATAACAGCATTTAACTACATAAAGAGCAATTTAAAACAATTTCCCAACTGCTTGAGGCAAATAACTCAAATGTCATCTAAACTGCCTAGGGACACATAGCTCGGACCGAGAAGCAGAGTTTCACTCTTCTACCCGTAGAACAGATCAGCAATACAAAATACCCAACCAGCCATGGCCCAGGAGACACAGGTCCTCCCCTCCTTCCTGAGTCCCCAGACACTGTGGTGCACACTGTGAGTCCCTCTTGCCCTGTCGCTCCTTGCCACGTGAGTTTTGTAGACCTGGCCCCTTATCCTCAAAAGGAGAGTAGGAGGTGTCCACCAGGAATGGCCAATGCCTGATGACTGGCTGTCCTGCAGAAAGGGAGCCCTGGGTTCAACGCCCCTGAGGCTGAGGAGGGACAGAAAGTGACCTGGAATGGGCTGTTCTTCCACCTCATTTCTCTGCGTTCAAGTGCATGACTGAGATGTCAAAGCTCAAGAGCTGGTTTGGGGTTCTGCCTCGCAAAAGCACCTAACTCCATAACGGAGTTAAACTACTAAACGGGGGCAAGAGAGGGAACTTCAGACACATCCCTTTCTTCAGCATTTCCTGCTGCCTGGCTCAGTGCTCTAAATACCGGGATGCCTGTTGTCAACCTCAACGTTAAACATCTGCCCCTGCTTGCTTGTTGTGTGGGACACCTCATGCAGCACCAGGGGTGCCCTTCCTGGAGGCAGGCACACACAATTTAGGTACTGAGTATCACAGCTCTCTAAACCTTTTTAGGGAGGGTCTTCTGAGATTCCTCAGTAACTAGGCACTGTATTTCAGGTGCCCACAATCCTGCTTTGATATAAGCCATCTAGGAAGGACTTTAATACACAGACAAGATGCAGCACTTACTTAATCATCAGGGGAAGCAGGAAGTCACTGTGGAAGAAATGGCTGGACTAGTGATCAGGGACTTAGAAAACCTTGATTCATGTTATTACTTCTTGCACAGTAAAGCTATGTGCAAATGACGTCTCAGTGCCTCAGTTCATCCTCTGCAAAAGTAAGAAGAGTTCTGGTGTGTCCTACACGAGTGCTGTGAGGATAAACTGAAGTGTGGAGACAGGATGGGAACAAAGGTCAAAGGCAGAAGTAATAGTCTGAGTGATTATAAGTCAAGTTACAAGAACTACTCACATGCATAGGGAGAAATTACTGTGAACAAGCCCCACCTTGGATGAGGCTTTTTAATTTGTCCAGGCGTTGCCACGTTGCAGCAGATTATCTGCTTCTGGGGACACACTTAGCAAAATCATGAGTAAATAATTTAAGCTTTACAGGGAATAAGAATCCCCGCTCTCGAGCTGTGGCTGCCTGAGCCTTTCCTTTCTGACTGTCATGATCATCTGCTAGTATTTGAGTCCCAGTAATCCTACATGTCTTCATATGTAAACTATGGTTCTGACCCACATCACCCTCAGGTTGCCTCTATGTCAGGTGTCTCTAGAGCAGAGAGGTCCAGGCTTTGTCAGGTATAGCCATTTCGCAGGCAATGTCAAAATGCTGATCAGCAGAACATTAGGATCTGTATGAGCGCTTATTTTCTTTTCCACCCTTATCAGGCGCATGTTACCAAGTCTCTTGAAATCAAGGTGTAAGAGCAATTTCATTGTTTGCTCATTATTAGAAATAACACTCATTCAGTAGATGTGTTGATGTTTCTCAGAAGAGATCAAGTGCGGCCATGTGTCTGGAAGGGATATGCCTAAATGTTAGACATCAGATAACCAGTGAAAGCAACAAAGTAAATGGAGGGAAGGGAAAGGTAGGACAAAGGTGACATTTTTCAGCTGGACAGCTAGAGAAAGTGAATACCAAAGTACTTTTCCACCACTTTAAAAGTTTGCATTTGGTAGATAATGTTACAGAAACAAGGTTCTGGGAGAGGTCTGGAAGGAGAGACAACAGTCTTAGTAAGCAGAGAGAAGGGGAGGTGTTTCATGGTGGAAAAGAAAACAGAAAGGTGAGATCAGCAGAGACTTTTCACCAGGGAGACTTCATTCACAGCATGCAGACTACTGGCCTGCTCTTGCTGTTCATTTAAAGGAAACCACTGAACTTTTCTTTAATAGCAGTCATACATTTTATAGGGGTGTCTTAAATTCACATGCTTATCATATTCTACAAATGTACTAGAAGATAATTAACCAACTCTAATGAACCTTGGCACAGTCAAGTATTTTCTTTCAAGATTCAGCTGGGTAAAGGTCACCAATTCTGAAAAATTAACAGCTTGATTTCATAAGTCCCTGCATCACCTCTCATTCTGAAGTTGAACTTAAGTGATCCTCGGATATTTTTTACCCGTCATTTATGTAAGATCAATTCTATCCTGTTGTTTCTAGTGCCCTACTTCAGTTAAGCTATTTTGCAGCATAATTTTCTACACAGTATTCACCTTATTCCTCCACATAAGTCTTAAAAATATTCTCTCTTTCTGCCACCATAAAATTGGAACATTTAAGATGATTGAAGTTCTGGAAGAATAAGAAGGTGCTCATTCTTGTTATTATTGGAAATCACAGTGACATTACAGTAGCAGTAGAGCAGCAGCAGCATGCTGGGTGCCCAAGAGAAAATTCCTATTGCTGTGGAGGCTGGAATACACCCAAAAGCAGTGTGCTACACTGTGCAATCCGATTTCACATGCAGTCTAACTCTCTAGCCAGTACAGAGAGATAGGATCAAAAGGGAAAAGTCTATGGTCTTAGGGCACTTGAAAGAAAGAGAGGATTTAAGCATAGTTGGGATGAAGGGGATGAAGCATGTGATTAGTACATTAATTGGAAGAAACTGGAAGACCAGAATAGCACAAGCACAAATGAAGTGCATGAAGAGAGAGAAGACTAGGATTAGGTGTATCAGAATATCGTGGGTTAGCCTGTTTTAAAGATGTTCAAATTTTAATTCTTCATCTGAGCTACTGGTGTACAGTCCAGGGTTGTTTGATACGTACCCAGATGGAAACCCTGATTAGTTCTGCCTGTCCCTGACAGGAGCCCTGAAACCCAGACATACACAGCAGATCTGGGAGGCCCACAATCACTGGTGTAATCCTATTTGAACTAGAGGCGCACCTGCATGAGCTGTTGCAGGGTGTAGCTCAAAGTTTTCAACTGATACTATAGTTATCGCAGCTAGCGCATATCACTGTCCCTTTAAGGGAGCCAACATCAGCAACCCCAAATATTTCAGCCCCCACTCCTATAAATAACAGACGAATCACTTGGAGATCACATAGCTTCCTTTATATTTAACTAGTTGCCATAGCGTCTCTACTGTAAAACCGTGCTAGCTATGGCTACCTAAAGAATGTCTAACCTTTGTCAATTGTGTTTCTCTCTCTGCTTAGAGAAAAGAAATAAGGATAGCAAATAAAGCTTCAAATCATTTTCTTGAAGCATAGCTAAGACTATCTGATGAGGTCCTGTGCCTTTTTAGAAAGTATCAAGTCAGGAAAATTCAAGTTTATGAACACTAGGAATGAAGAATTAAAGTACGTGTTCAGGCAACATTTACCCTGCCTCGCTTGTGCAGCCCCTGCTCCGGGAATAGCTCCCATACCGGAGGGTGTCTTTGAACTGTGCGGGGGGGGGGGGGGGGGGGGGGGGGTGGTGGTGGTGGCTACACTCGCCCTGCAGCCAAATTCCTGGCGCACCTCACCCCCAGAACACCAGATCTCTCACATTTGATAAGCCCTTTGCTTCTTTGTTATAGTGCCTTCGCCTTCCTGCACTTGGCGCAATCTAACCCTACACTCACCTGTCATTAAACTTGTCATGCACATACAGCTACATGCCAGCTGCTGACATCCTTATTTATAGGACCAATTCAATGCAGTGCTTAAGTGAGGTGTGTAGGACCTCTTGAAGATACAGGAAGCCCTCCTTTGTTCAAATGAGGGTCCTGTCAGCGAATTTGCTCTCCTATTCACAGATGGGAATGGTCCATCCAGATCACCTTTTAATGCGAATCACAGCTCTGTTGAACTGCTGTGACTAATCCTTCTGGCTAATCACACCTAGTACAGGCAAGGTAGATAGACAGATAGATGATTTGCACATAATTCCAGTGCTATTGACAGGGAAGGGCGACTGTCAATGTTTCGCAGATATGTCCTTTAATCTTTTATTTCCCTTTTTTGTCAGATGTGGGAGTTAGTTAGACCGCAAAAATGCTTGAAGTGCATGACATGCCAGCGGACAGCTTTAACTCTGCATTAATGATACTTTCTCCTAGTGAATATAAGATCTGTCAATGAATTTATGAACCTCCCTGATGTGGGAGCTGGCCAAGGATCATGTCTCCCACTCTAAAAGTACTAAAATGAAGCAGAAAGCTCAGCTGGGAGATGCTAAATCATCAAAGCTTCATCCTTGTGATGCAAGGATTAGAAGACCAGGGAAACTCAGAACGCCCTTTGGACTAGATGTATACAGGAATTCGAAATAACATGGTCTGAGGTCAGAAAGATTCTTTTTCTGCCATTTTTTTTTAATGAAAAGATTTAATCCCCAATAAGTCTATGGCAAACCATTTCTCAGCACTATTGTCTGGAAAGGAGTGTTCAACCATTTGTCTCTTAAAAGTATGCATAAGTTTTTATCTAAAAATGAACCTTTGGATGTGTTTAATGATTTAAAAGAGGATGAAATACAAAAGAGGATGAAATGTTCCTCTGCTTATGACAGTCCTTCACTATTTTAGAGTTCACTCTGCTTTATAAGAAATTGCTTTTAAACCATATGAATGGTAGTTTGGGTTTCCTCTGTAGTACATCAGCGAGCACTTTGGAAGCTCTGTGGGCTAAAGAAATTATAAGTGAAACCAACTGTTCAGAACAATAAAAATAGCCTCTTGCTCTGCTGTGTTTCCATCACCTGGCTGCTTGCTGTAGGCCTCTTTCTTATGAGTCACTGTGAGCAGGACAGTTTGCTTCGCTGAATTACCTGCCAGAGCTCAGGCTGTGTTGTGAGCAACATCTGTTACAAATGTGTGTTACAGGCAAGGTGATGCAACCAAATATTTGCATACCACTGAGGTATGTGATCTATAAATACATAAAAGCAAACAGACATGATGTTTTTCCTGTGGTCACATTCGTTATTTACTATAGCAGGTGTCAGCCTCTTGAACAATTAAGATACCAGCTAAGTTTAGAAATGGCTTGTATTTATTTATGTCTGTCAGGTATGTATGTGGGTAATATTGAGAAGTACCTACCATTAAAGGGCATTAACCAGCATCATCTTTTCCAAGCTAAGTCTGCTATATGGCAGCAATACCCCTCCTGAGCTGTTTTCCTGATATTTTGGTTTTTTCATTAGCATATAAGAGAACATTCAGGTGCTGTTATTTGTTTCCCAGCTTTTGTGGGCATATAACGAAAAGCGAGAGGAAAACTAAGATTATCATGTGGAAATTGCTAGTGAAGTAATATGAACACCTTCTCAGTAAATATATAAGTTCAAGGGTAGAGCAAAAAAACCAAGAGCCAGGCCTCCTGGGCTTTGTTCTCAAGTCTGCTGCTAATGCCGAGCATCCTTGGACAAACGCCTTGCCAAGCTCCTAGGGTGAGCTCCTGAAAGCACAGTCCTGCATTTACATCCTCCTCTCTTCTGCCACTGAGGGTGCATCTCAGAGACACGGAATAGATTAGTCTTGGTATAGTACTATGAGAGTATCTGAAGAAAAGGACCGCACAAATGCAGTGTAGTGTTAGAAAAGACATATGCGCATATGCTCACGACTTTGCTTCTTTGCCCACTCCCCCTCCAACACAATACAGAAGCAACAAACACAATAGAACGCTACAGACACTAAAATCACCCGAGGCAACTCTGAACACACTACAGGGTTATCAGCATTCACAGTTTCTTTCCTATTTATCACCGTTCAAAGTAGAATCACATTTTAAAGCACTGCATGGAGTTGGTCAATGGCTGAAGTACTTCAAATGATTAAGTTCTAATTGCATATTAACTATCTAAAACACATTTTAATATCATAAAGGCTGATTATGGACTTCATTTTAAGGACCCTCCAGCTAGTATCAGAACAGAAAGTACAGCTGTTTTCCCAGCTCTCTCCCATGGTAAGTCGAGGACAGTAAGAGCCCGTTTAACTGCTGTAAACTGTTCATCTGAGACTTTGGAGTGTATCTGGATGCCAGGCAATCCAAAACTTTTTTCAAAGCTGGATTGGTCCAACTTCTGTTCAGTCAAACTGGGAAAAAAAAAAAAAAAAGGAAGAAAGTGAAAAAAAAAAATCGGTTGGTTTGGCTGTTTTGAATTATAATAAATACCTGTTTTCCTCTTCGCTCCCCAGCTAAGCTGCAGAGTTAATGTCCTGCAGAAATAATTCACTACCTGGTAAAGATTTAAACTTCTCTTTTCAGAAGGATGTGTGCCAGCACCTTGTATTATTACAGTATAGAAAGAGCTCCATAGGCTTAAGCAGGAGATAAATTGGTTGCGCTAAGATGAAATTCTTCAGCTGGATTTTACAGAAATTGAGCAAGGGAATTGTTACAATCTCTTCTGCCATCATTATCTATTTCTTTATAAATGTGGATTCCTCAAAACATTTTATCTAACACTTTCCAGCAGCAAATGTTTAAATCCAAGGGAAGATGAAGCCTTTTGTGAGAAAAGTGGGCAAAGAGAAATTCAGGCAGCAAAAGGTCCACAGAAATAACTTTGCAATGCATTAGCTGGACCACAAAACCTTCATGAGTGAGTCAAAAGGGAATAAATGTGGGCTTTCTAACATCTCACGGTCGCACCCCTTCACAAGCTCTGCTGTGGCCGACATCTGTCCCTCTTCCCTCAGGTTTCCTCCTGTACTACTTCAGTAGGCCATACACTGATTTCCAAGCTATGATCTACCACTCATGGTGCTATGATCTACCACTCATGGTACTTTGATCAACACTTGGATTATCAGATGTAACTTCAATGATATATAAATTAATTATATCTATTTTGTGTGTTCAGTAAAGGGGCATACCTGAAACAAGAAAGACCATCAGTGCCCTTTCCATTAATAGCACATGTTTGATCAAAGATCACAAAGCCTACAGGACAGAGTAAGTTTGGTCTCTATTCATTCCCAGTGAGCTGAAGTTCAGTCCATCGAGAGCAATAAAGTTTGCAAGGTTGCTTTGGGTTCTGAGTCAGTGGCTTCACCTCTGACTATGGCTTCACTTGCAAACAAATTTTAACTTTTCTCACAAAGCACAGTGGTTTCCTAATCACAGTGTAAATTGCATGTGGCAGTTTTAGAAAGCTTTACGGAGTAGGTTTCACTTTTAGATATCTTTCAGATCCTCCTTGCCTTCCAAAACAGAGGAAAGGGGACAATTATCTTCTTTCATTAGCAGCAAGACAGAGCCTGTGATTAAACTAGGCATGCTCTGGTAGATGGAAAGAGTTAACAAAGCGGGTCCTCATTTCCTACCAAGGTTAACGATGATACCTGGATGTGCAGTTTCCAGATGTGAATGCCATCCATATCTGAATGTCAGTATATTGCCTGCATTTCTGTTTCAAAAGATTTTAAAAGTTTTTTTCCTTCCGTTTCAAAAATACCTATAAAACTTCCCTCAGCTCCTCTATGTCTGGGTTGGGCTGGAGCAATATGCTCCTATCCCCGCAGCCCAGAGCTGTGGCTCTGCCCGAGATAGGGCTGGAGCTGCCAGACCTACTTCAGAGCTCCGGGATCGGGAGCCAGCAGAGAAGTGTCTGGCAGTGACAGCGCAGCATTCAGCTGTGCAACACTCCTATCCTCCTAATGCATTTCACACTCAGCAGATTGAATTGCTTCGGTCTTCTCGTTTATTTTTCTTCCAGCAAACAAAACAACTTTTTCCCTCCTTTTCCTTGACAAAGAGTTTTGCCATATGCTCCAAATCAATTGCAACCTTTTTGATGCTTTGTTACCGCCCACATCTTGGGCCGCATTCAAAAAAAATGGCAGCTTAAGCATTTCTGTTTCTGCTCCAACCAAACCCAAATTGAAACATTCTGTTCATTAATTCAAGGGTTAATGCGTCTTATCACTCCTCTCTTACTCAGTGTATGAGCAACTTCTTAACTAGAACTGAAGCAATTCCTCACTGTAACTAATGTATCTATCATCTGACACATTTTTGTCTTTCTGCATGGATAGTTGTCATGAATAGAAAGGAATTTGCTCATATTCATTCACCGATCAACATTATTTATTGACTTAAGATACACTTCACCAATTATCTTGATTTGATTTAATGCTGCATTTCATGCAGTTCTGTCCCTCCCTATGTGCTGCCATTAGTCCTTTTGCACCCACACAGTCACCTGGGCCAGGGGGCTGATCTAGAAAGAAACAAAACTCTTTCTTTTATTGGTAAAACTCATGTGGAGCAGGGGGAGCTGCCCTGTCTGCCTAGTGAGCATTGCTGTGGCCCAAAGGATGGGCAGAGGTAGGGGTGCCCTCTGCTTTCAGCGGCAGTGGGCTCTTAGATGAGCTTCAGCTTCTGCCTGATTCTGGTGGGCTATGTTATTCTAGAAGTTACCTAGGGCATAAGGCATCTATATACCATACTAACTCCTAGCGAGGACATATTTATAGCAGTAGAACGGTCCTACATTCAGATGTGGTGAACTACCTATTAACTAACTGCACTGACAAAAGCACTTCTTTTGGGGAATAACTGGGTCAACTCTAGGGTATCTGCTGGCACAGCACATACTGGTGAGGAATCATGCCCCTTTCATCCCCCCAGCTGATAAAAGTAAACCCATAGAAGTCTGTTGAGTACTTCAGGATGTGATTTATTTAGAGGGATAGGAATAAGGCGGCAAATATTGAGAGCATGAAAACTTCATTGCTTAGGTTTGACCCAAGATTTGTATCATCTCCACTACCCTGCTTCATTCCTTCCCCCTCTTCTTCCAAGGATACAGGCCACTGGGGAGGTCACTCTGTACCCAGGATGGGAAGAAGTGATGCCAGTGCAGTCGCCCACGCTGTGTGTCCAGCCTCGGTGTACCATACGTATTGCTTTGTGTTGCCTGGCTGAAATGTGTTTTACAGGTACCTGGCTACTACTTTTCAAACTGATTTCATTGAAACCTTCCACTTAAATTTGATATGTTTGGGTTTTTTCAGTCCCTGTGTCCCAGTCATTGTTCTGGGAATGGAGAGTTGCATTTTCAAGTTCTATATTAATTTTTTATTTACCTGATATTTGCTGAAAATTGACTTTATTTCTATTAAACCACTTGAATTTGCTGGTGAGAATTTTCATGGAAAGCAAAAGAGAAGGGATGCAAGCCCAGAAGAAAGAATGAGAGATAAAATCACACCTCTACTGATCTAGATGCAGTTAAAACAAAATTAAAAAAACCAAACAAACAAGGGGAAAAAAAAGAAAATTAATCCTTTAGGTCATCTAGTTTATTTAATTCAGCTAATCAGTTTACACCCGTAAGGTATGTCTCCATTACGAAGATTGTCAGTATAGCTATCCTGGTATAATTATACTCATGGACAAAATCAATTTAAATGTTGAAATGAAAAGCCAAAGAACATTTTTCCTCTACTATTCCAGGTCTGCTTTTGTGTTATAAGAGCATAAGCAGCCAAAGTAACTTAGTTCAATTTACATCATGTGATAGAAAAGTGTTTCTGTCACCTTTTAAATCATCGAAGTTTTTTAATAGCCTTAGTAGTTGCCTTAGGTAAAGTACATTAAATACTTTCCTTATGTTAGTCCTCGAAGACACCATAGGAATGTTATACGACTGCAAATAGAAGAAAGCAGTTCTTCTGAAAGGAAGGAAAAAGTGAGCCGTTCACTGGAAAATTTGAGAACAGCTGAATATGATAACACTTCAGGAGGAGATGCGAATTCTCCCCACCTCTTCTCTTCAGCTCAACACTCATCTTAGCCCAGTTGATCCCGTGGAGCTAAAGCTTACGAAACAGACTCTGATTATCTTTCCCTTGCTATCTGGAGTGTTAGGAGTTAAGTTATTGATGTTTGTATAGGAAGTTGGCTTCTGGAGACACAGGCCCCATAGAAGTATTACCACTTCAAAGAGATCAGCAGCTCAAAAAAGGATGAGCTGAAATGACACGAGGCAGTGGGGTGAATCTGCACTCATCTGCATGAGCAAAGGCAGAGATTATTTGGATTCACTTCAGATTTTTACATTTATAAGGAAGCATTTATAAGGAAGGAAAGCCTTGAGTAGCCATACTCATTCATTTCAGTTCAGTGCTTGTTTCCAATGGGTGTTTCCATAAATTTGCAATTTACAGAAGGTAAGGACTAAATATTCAACCCGATTACGTGGCTTGAGGTTTAAACTCAGTCCTGGAGCTCAGTCTCCTAAGGGCTTTGTTCCACAAATGGCTTGAGAATTCACTATGTCCTTAAGGCAATTTGCACATTGTAACTACAGATGCACTGCACAAGTGTAAAGAGGGAGCTACACCAGTGTCGATCATGCTAGCAACTTTCTAGATTCAAATTTAAAAATTTTGGTCTACCCTAGACAGGTTATAAATACATTGATCAGAGGTGCAAGATCTTGGTTTTTACCAGACAAATGCTTATGCCATTAGAAGCCCTAGATAAAGTTGCCTGACACTAACATAAACTATCATCTTGCTGCTTAAGCCAAAATTAACTGTGCAGCACTTTCAGTTGATATCTTTATATTTGTGATAAAGTGTGGGGAAAGGTTCCTTGCTTTGACTACACAAATACAGTAAAAGCTGCGAAACATCCTAGCACTAAGAAGCCTTTGCTCATTGAACCTCCTTTTCCTCAATGCAATGCTTGTTATTCTACTGAGAGTTTTTTTCTTCAGCATAGATAGCCTTTTATCATCCTTCTCTTGAGTGCCAAATGGAGGGGCAATTGCAATTAACCCTTTGTTGGCTGAAGGCAGCTGCAGGGTGCGTCCCTACAATTTCCAATTTTTCATGAGCATCAAAGCTGGAGAAGGAAATGGGTCTCTGCCTGCTCTGTAAGCAATAACAAACATGGAAGAGGAATGCTGTTTATTTGGTGCAGCTGGAAAGAATGAAGATGATCTTCTTCCTTTATCCCTTTCAGGAATTCAGACCGCTGTTAGATAACACGAATACTATGCTAATAATTTTCCACCTAAGTAAGCAAGCATTTCACCACTGATGCTACAACTGACTTCTCTACTGCTGCCAAGTTGCACAGGTAATGGATGAAGCTCCTATAGTGATCCCAGATCCACAGAGAAACTTTTCTGCCTAACTTCACTATAGAGAGTACAGCATTTGAAGATGCCGAGTAGAGGAATAGTCAATTCTCTTTTTTTTTCTTTTTTTTAACAGGGCTAACATAATTTAAGTGTCTAGCTTTAGGACAAGAGCCATTGATGGACTGTATTCCTTCCCTTGCTTAGACTACATTCCTTTTTACACCATTAGATGTAAAACTTGGGTTTCTCCTCTTCAGGATGTGATTCTCAGAAGTAATGTTTTTAGGTTCTTTACACAATTCTCCGGTTGCATTGGACTTGGGGACTTGGGGCTGGCTGTTGCTCTCAGTGTCAGGACAGCTGGACGTTAGAGTCTGCAGTATGAAGTAGCATTCTGCTTTGTAGATTTAGCCCTTGCCTGCTAGTAATGATGAAGGTGTCTCTAGACAGATGGGTGCAGATGGTCCCAGGGCTGGTCTGCTTGCTCCCCAAGCTGCCTGGACATGAGCCAGTTCTGATACAGAAGGAATGGCCTTAGCATGGCACTTCCATCTGAGCTCAGATCCTCTGCCTCTCAGCAAGGCTCAGGGGCAGGACCATGGTAACATGACTGCATGGTTTTTGGTTTGGATCTGGCAGCCAGGAGAAACCATGGGGATAGCAGATGTGTGGATGTGTGGACTGAAGCTGTGCTGCAGTTTCATCACTAATATTGAAGGATTCTGTTTCAGAGAGACCTGGGAAGACTGACAGAGATATTTTCGTTTTGGGCAGATAGAGAGTGTTTTACTGCAAACCACAATGTGAAGACCATGACTATGAAAAGCGGTGGTGTGGGGTAATGCACTCAGTAGACCAACCCACGAGCTAGTCATGTGGGCACCACTATCAGAAGACTGAGGCATGGAAGGGAGAGTCTAATAGTGAGTTATGTGAGTGCCAGTGGAATTTCCAAGGGGATTTTAATGGAGGTCCTGAAGGAAAGGTTCATTGTAGGCAGGAAAGCTTCTTTGTCACTCCAGAAGATAAAACAGCAATAAAGTTTCAGGAACCTGAGATATTCCTTATAGCTGTGTTGTGAAAGGTTAAGGATGGAAGAGAGAAGCTGCAAAGGGAAATGTTGAAGGGCTCTGTCATTCCCTTTAACATGCAAAAAAAGCCGGTTAGTTAGTGCAACACAATTCTGTATCACAGTACAGCCCTTAAAACACAAGTCATGTTTTCCCCTCGGGACCTTTGCCTGATAGACGGTCTCACTATCACAGGAGTAGCCCACATCTTTTCCTTTTCTCTCCTGAGTCAGCATGGCCAGACAGTAATTCAGCACTGACCCGCCAGACCTCACCTTCAGCTGAGACTGGGTGTTGGTTCACTGGCACTGTCTGCCCGGGCTGCACTGCCACGATATGGGGATTTCAGCAATGAACCCATTTTGGGAGCTCCTGCCCCCATCCATCCCATCCACCTCCAGGTGCTCATTCATACCAGCCTCACCACTGCCTCAACACAACCCTTCGTGCGGCTGTGCTGGGAACCACAGCACTGAAATGAACCTCAGTAAAAACAGCTCTTTGGCGGAAGGGAGAGATGCACCTATTTGCAACTCATCTCCATTCAGTGGTCTAGCTGATGGCATGGCCCCGTGAATAGTTATGTCAGCACACATAACTCTGAGGAGGTGTGAGGATGGTGCTCCCCAAACCACGACAGGACAGGGCCACCTTCACCTGGCACTCTTGCCACAGTGCTTACACTGCTGTACGATGGCCTCTGTGCTCCCGTTTCTTCCAAATACTAGAGGAAGAAGAGGAAGGAAATTGCTAATGGTCATCTTGTCAGCATGTGCAAATTTGTAAGAAAGAGGCAAAGACTTACCAAGGAACTCTTACGTACTGTTAATTACTTCTTTTTGACTGACTATAAATAGCCTAAACTCCCATTACCAGGTTGAGAATAATCTTGCATTTTGTTATAAGAGGAACGACTTTGCTCATATTTTTATGTGGAGGGTTTCATTAAACATGGGCTGAAGTAGAATGCAAGAAAAATTAATTAAGAATATCTGGGTGAGAGTGGGAAGGGAATAGCAAGCTCTAAACAGGAAGGTGTATCAGTTTAACAAAACGTATGATGCTGCACAGATTTAGTGAAACAGTGCGATTCTGCATAAGGACATTCTGATATTGGCTGATATCTTGTTTTCACTGGATGTATGCCACAGAAGACAGATATAAACTAAAACTACGTGTGCCAGTACTGGGGGCTGGAATGATCTAAGACACAAAACCATCATAACTTCAATTTAAATATAGCAAAGCCTTTGAAAGATACATGCTTTAATTCTCATGCATATCATGGAACTGTATCTTCTTGTGGGATCTGATTAGTTCTTCATATGGCTAGGACATAGCTTGATCTTGCACTAAATACTTTTAAAGTAGTACATTTTAAGCAGGTACTTGTATCTTAGTGCAGCCATTGTATAATCTACATCTATAGAAGTTTGGGAACTTAACTAAAATAAATCTGCAATCTGATTTGTGCTATAACCATGTTTGGTGCAGTGTGTGTGAACTGAAGTGCATGCCTGTCAGCTGAAAAATGCCAAAAAATAGACCTACAGTATGGTAGATTTCTTGGTCTGTAATTCACAGGGAGAATGGGCAAGGCAAAGCAAGACCGAAAGTCACAGCATGCTATTCAGTGCTCAATTAACAAACAAAATCGTTTTGTTTGGTTGATGGCTGCTGACAAGTGTGTGGTTGCAGTAGCTGGGTGGTCCTTTTACAGCTTATATAAATAAACACTGCAAATTCTGATATGGCTGGACCAGAGTGTCTGTGAATATAAATCCCATCCTCACAAGAGAAAATACAGGACGCTTGCTTTGCTGGCAGACATTTCTGGGCTTCCCTGAGACAGTAATTCCACTTTCAGGGTAGATAGTCATGGATCAAAATCATTGTAGTCTCAGGATGTGAGGCGCTGAACTAATACTCTCTTTGCTGGCTCAGAGATGTTCACAATGTTTTGAAGGAGTAGCTCAGCAGGTAAGATCTGCTCTCCTGCTACTAATATGCCCAAAATAGCATCCTGACCTCGTGACTTGTCCATATCAAATGTGCACTGCCACATGATCCCATAGAGCACAGAAACTGGTATTGATGGACAGGGAACTGCAGCCTCCTTGTTCCAGCTCAGCTAGAAGATGGTATAGTGCAGAGTTTCCCCTCCTTTTTAGCCCAGACCCCATTTAAATTAATGAAGGAGCATTTTGCAGCACAATTCAGGGCAGAGTGGGAGCTGAGTAAGCGACCTATTGCTTGTAGCACCTCGGAGATAAATGTGGCTCACAGACTAAGAAAAGCTTACAGAAAGGAAGAAAAATAAAAGTCAATGCAGACTTTAAAAGACTGCCTGCAGTAGGTAGGTATGGGGATAGGCCCCTATCTTAAACATTGTATGATTTCTGAAAATAAAAAAACACCTGGAGATGAGGACTGTCAGGGCTGGTGGTTGTAGTTAGGATTCAGATTCCTAATGTTGGCTGATCAGAATTACAAAATAGTTTTACACTCAGAAGCATGGCTCTGCTATTTTGGCAGGCTCTTGGCACAAGAATGAAAGTTATTTCCTTAATATGAAGACAGCATGAGGACAAATGCCTGAGACGGTGGAGGTTTGGCTTCACTGCTTGATTTTGGCGTTATTTGTATCATGTAACATTAAGCACTTCACTGTCTGGGGTCCCTCTATAATCAATGAAGAGAGATAAGGACTCCTGCTCTCCATCACTCTGAAAGAGCTTATCTCTCCCTAGTGACCACAGAGAAAGCCCAAGAAGATGAGCTAACTGGCTTCGGCTGTAGTTTTACATGACAAAGGGTTTCACAGCTATTCTGGTTTAAAGTATCGTCTCCTTCCTCTCCTTACAGACCCCTCCCCAGAGATGCCTGCTCTCATTTACACCCCATCCAGTGGCACGCTATCCCTTGCTTGTGCAGCTGTGCTGTAAACAGCCTTGCGCAACTACTCCAGTGAGAAAATAACAAAAAGGAAATTATTTTTCGGATGGAGTCTTCCAATCTGGTTCAGACAGTGACCACACAAGCAGCTCTATCAGCACAACTGGTGCACCCTTGTCAGGGGCAGGATAAAGCAGCGGAGGGAAGAAGAAACAGTGCTGGTTTAGGGTAGTCATAATCTCCCAGAGCACCCTAATCTGCCTCTGCGCTTCTGGAAAACACATTCATATTCCTGGGGCTGGGACATGTCCCAGCTATGTCTAAAGCCCTTAACAGGGTAAAGCTTGAGCACGCACCAGGCTCTCTCCTCTGTCTTTCTCTTCCCGTTGTCCCTGTGTTCATGGGAAAGAAACCCAGAAGCACGGGTGAGACCGGAGCAGGGGTGTGCTCCTGCGCAATGGTGCCGGAGCAAGATCCTCTGGCACCAGTTGTTGAATCTACAGGTATCCACTGTGAGCCAAGTCAAGTGCCTAAAAATTAAGTTGAGCAATTTCAGTCCCTGCACTGGTCTGTCACCTTGGGTAGGCATTTGTTTGAGAACCTTCTTTTCCCATATCAAATTGGAACAATACCACTTTTCCAACTTTCCAGCTCATAGCAAGAGCTGCTATGAGGACAGAGGCCACCAGATCAGTGAGGTTCAGGCAAGCTCAGAAAATCTAGAATTCTGTAGTTCCTTTGATGCCAAATTTGTTAAGAGAATTCAGTGTAAGTGGGAGCCAAATTCTGCTGGCTGCCTATTAAAGTTGGCCTCATGACAGAGCTTTCTTGTGATGTGACTTTACTCTGTAACTGCTGATTGTCAGCCTCTATTGTAACATCATTCTGCCATAAGGCATCCACGCCTTGCGGGCAAAAGAAAATGGATGCTTTATACCAGTAATGCAAGTGCCATCGATTTTGCTGAGAGTTGGTATTACAATTATAAAAAGGTCCTTTCAGACTTGCATGCTGACACATGAGGCAGCGAAAATCAAAATCACCCTCTCAACTGCAAACAAGCAGTGTGTTGGAAAGAGGAGCAGAGTAGTGGGAGTCAACTAAAACAACGATGCAGTCATATTCTGAGATATTGCCAGAAGCAAAGTTTACAGGGGCTTTCAGAGAAAGAAAGGGAGTGATGGCCTGAGTTTGATGGTAGGCTGAAAATGTATCAAAACAATAGCATCAACTTATACCAGAATTTTTAACTCCCTCAATGGAAAGGAGCACGAAGAGTATGCAGAGACAAAGTTTTAAATAACAACAACAACGAAGCCCCTTGCCTTCAAATCAGCCTGCAATTCAACAGCCAGCAAATGCGGATGTGGAGTTCTACGATGGGTGGGAAAATCTGGCAGCAGATCTTCAGAATGGACGCTATAATGTGCACCTTCTCTGCTGCTTAAAACAGTCACAGGATAAACAGGCATGTAGCAGGTGCCAGTTCTCACCTCACGACAGCTTATGAAGATGTGATAAAAAGCATGTGGAGAGCGGGGGAAAAGGGTGAGTGAGCTGCAGTTACCTTTGTGTCTCTGTGTCACTTGACTGGGAACTTGCACACCAGACTGGACTATGCTTGTGGAGAGAGTACGCATCTGCACCCTGCTACAGCTGAACAACTCCTCTCCACCAGCGGACATAAAAGAAGAGCAAACCACTTAAAGTGGTCTCTATTCAATAGCTGGATTTCTATTTTCTCAGGCTGAAGGGTGAGCTAGCACAAATGCATCAAGCACCACTGGTATGGCAAACAATTTGACAGAGAGCATATCCTCTGTGAACATTGGTTTAGACTCAGAAGAAGCCATTCACAATTTGCAGGAATCCTTGGTGCAGCAATGCAGAATTGTCCCCTGGCATTGGTTAGTCTTTTTTTTTTTTTTTTTGTATGAGTGGGAAGCAAAAGGCAGATCTAGTCATAGAAGCATCAGCATTTAAACAACTCCCACGGATTGCTTCTTTTTATTTAGTTCAGAAATGCACCCAGATTTACCCCAGGAAGGCAAGTCATTGCCACACTGCTGTGCAGAGCTGTGCAGACATGCGTTGCCTACCTGGAATTGACCACCTGAGTGTAGAGGACTGGAAAAGTTATTACATCCCCGCTGATTTATCTTTTTTTCCAACTGAACTTCTACTTGTGATGTCCAGCTGCCATTTTAACCTTATTTAATCTTAACTAATATATTGGATCTTTTGCCTTAATTTCTTATGATGCCATTTTCTCTTATAGACCTGTAATCTGGACATCATATTCAATTTGATTGTTTATCTCCTTAGGCTGGTTGAGTCTACATCTTGCAGCTTCTCACAAATATCTCCGCTTATACAGCTGAAGTTCTCTAGTAGGCTATTGTCCTCTCACGCCTTGATCACTATCATTTCCTCTTTTCCTTCCTCCTTTACTCTAAAAGCAATTTTTATTGAGCCTGCTTAATTCCACACCACTGGCTTTATCCCTATGTAACGCTATAAGGGTTTCCTGGCTTCCTACAGCATGATGCCTCATCAGGAATATATCTTAGGGTGGAAGTCCTCAAAGGACCCATCTCTTACTAGCACTCCAATCCCGAGAGATGAGTTTTGCATATTATGTTTGCATCCATCCAAGCCTTTGGACTCTACCTGATTAGAGGGCTTGCTGCCAGTGTTAAGAGTGCAGAATCAGTGCTTGAGAAGAGACTGTTACAAAGAGTATCCACAGCGGTATCAAGGACTGAAAATAATGATAAGAAAATAGGGGAGTTTGGAAGGATGATGCGTAAGATCTGATGCTTTTGCTTCTTTCAGGATATAAAAGCTCACTGTGAGCTCACAGGTTTACACAAGGAATACAGGCACATGCTGTCCAGCACAGCTCCCTTTGCTTATGGCCTTGTTACAGCACAAGAATCTCCACACAGAACACTAGCAGAGTTACTGCAGTTGTGTAAGTACGTTGATAAGCAAATAGCAGTATATTTTTGCATAGACAGCTCCTACAGTAATCAAATAACAAATGTTCAATCTGGAAAGAACCCCAGAGTGTGAATGTCATTGAACACAAGAAATTGCCGCATATATTGTTGCTTCAGCTTCTTGAAACATGTATGTTTGGCTTTAATATTGCTTTCTACATCTGTGTCCTCGACTATGTAAGCTGATGTTTTACCTTTTTTTATTGAACTCTGTACAGCAGTGTAGAAGAGAGAATCAGTCAGTCCTTTGGTCAAGAAAGAAGTGCAAGGCTGGAGAGGCTGTCCATGTGTAATGCACAGCAGGCTGGCAGCTGGAACACTAACAGGGGTGGGACCTGCACTCACACTCATGAGTAACGAAGCTGTTATCTAGTTATGCAGAGGCTGATAAGGGTTTGAAATTGGTAAATGCCAAGAAGTAGCATGAGGCGTTAAAGGTATGTGGGGGAGGAGGAAGAAGAAGAGGTAAGACATTATATTTTCTATAAATCAGAGGCCGAAAAAAAAAAAAAAAGCTTGCAAACAATCGGAACTTTTAAGCTACAGAACATGCAGTATCAAGGCAACCATCAGAGATGCTGAGGATATTGCAAGTGAACAGATAGCTCTTGTTTGTAGCATAAAGTTAATTACAGGAGGGACCCTCTGCCCTAAAACTGATGAAACTGTCCTGTTGGGAGATGCACCCATATGCAAGTATCCCCCTTGAACAGCTTTCTTTTCAGTGCCGCAGGGCATCCCCAGATGAGGTGCATGGCAATGATGTCACTAAAACTTTGATGACCCAATCGGAGCCAAAGCAGAGATCTTGCTGCCATGTGGGAACTTGCACGTTCAAGGGTCTCTGTAATCGAAGCTGTGCTGCAGCCAGGAGGGGAGGAAACTGGGCTCCGCTCTAGCATTGCTCTGCCAGCCAGCTAAGGACAAAGTCCTAAGCAGCTGCTCTTGTGTAAGACGTCTGGGTTTTGGCAGCTTTATATGCAAAAAAATGTTTGTAGCTCATTTCTGGGCCAAGAGATAAGATGAACAAGAAAATACAGAGTTAACCTTTTATTAGAGAGACGAATCATTACTAGTCCGTGAGGCTGCTAAAGGGGCCTTTCTGGAGTCAAAGTCTGGGTACTAATATAAGGTGGAGTACATAGCATCATATCATCAGGCATGCTAGCTAAGCAGGATGAATTGAAGCACGAGTTAGGGTGTTTGTAAGGCTCTCAAGGGAGGCGCATGGGAGTGGCTCCTTACATGACAGAAAAGAATGCCAACATTTTGGGAGCAGATTTTTTCATGGGAAGACGTGGGAGCTGAGGCTGCTCAGTGAGGACCGCATTTGGATTCAACCAACAGGAGGAAGTGTGGAGTTGGGAAAAATCAGCCTTGCAAGCAGGACGGTGTTCAGACACCATGGAGGAACTGAGGTGAGCTGGCTGCTGCAAGGACTCTGTGTGTGGCACTGCTCCACAGGAGGTGCAGAAGACAGACCTGGCCTGGGACATCACACAGATCTGCCCAGTCATACACGAGTGTCCTAAGGCCCTTATTGTGCTGTGCAGAACACTAGCTGGGAGTGACACAGGGCATTCAAAACCCTCAGGAATATGCCTGTTGCACATTCAGTTCACTATTTCCTCCAAGTCTGGAAGATGAGCCGAAACACAGGCAAAACTCGCTGAGACACATGAAGGAGTTTGGCCCCATTTCACATTCAGAAGAAAACGGATAGTTAGCTTTACCCTCAGATACTCAGGCTGTTTCTAGAGAGGTGACTTCTCACTTTCGCACTAGCACTGGTACAAATGTCAGCTGAGGGAATACCTGTGTGGCAACACTTGTGCTGCCACTGTGTTAACCAGGGTGGTCATCTTAGCTGGAAAACCTGCGACTGTAAGTATGAGACCAAACAGCATATGGATAACAACCATTAATGGACTATTTTACACTGCGCATGTGTATGCATGTGTTTGTGTGGGTGGTGAATGCATACAAGATGTTCCTACAGATTCTTGTAGAACGGAAATTTGAAAGTGGAATTGAAAGTGGTGAAATTACTGTGTGCTGCATGAAAGTAATAGAAAAGTTGTGCAACCAGATGGTTTTTCCATAAGTCTTTGCTATAGACTGGTATTTGCCTCACTATATTAGTAAGAGTATGCTTGCTGGTAAATGTCCATACCAAACTGATGATGCATTAAGGAGCAGTGTTTTTAATCAATAAGTGTTTGTCTGTCTATCATGTTGATATTATACTCCCTGGCATATTCACTTTCATAGTGGGAAGATCCTAAGATGAATGAGCTCCAGCATCAAAAGATGTCAGAAGAATCTTCAGAGGTTAGCATCTTTTATGTGGATTTGGAGTTTTAGACACTTGTTAAATTTAGGAGTTAAAAGAGAACAGTTTTGACTGATGATGCAATGCAATGTTGGGATTGCAGGAAAAGACGATCCCAGCAGAAGGCCAGCGCACAGATGTGTCAGATGATACTGCATTCCACACACTAGAAGTCACGATCTCCTCACTGAGCCATCAGCAGCATCGCTTCAGACTTCCTTACATTTGAAAGCATTCAGACACACTGGAAGAAATTCCAGTCATTGCAAATAAATTTAGCCTACTGCTAAAAAAGCCAGAAAGTGCCTTGCAAAACATTCTCACTTTTATAGTAAGTGATAGTACCTATGTTCTTCACCTGGAATCATAACCCTCCAAGCAACAGTAAGCTACAAACAGAGTTAACTGGTCCATTTAAGTATTTTACTTTCCTTGTTTGTTCTAATGGGGTAAGGGAATTATTTTGTGACTTAACAGTTACGTATACTTTCCTGACTGTCTTGTTCTCTTTTGCTCTTTGGGAATACACACAGGAAAGAGAGCCCATGAAAGACTCTCCAGCCCCAACACTTAAGAGTCGCAGAGCCACAGACTAATTCAGGCTGGAAGGCAGCCCTGAGGCCATCTGACCAGACTACCTGCTTATCGCAGGGCTAACTTCAAAGCTAGGTGAGATTGCTCAAGGCCTTGACCAGCTGAGTTTTGAAAATCTCCCAGGACTGACACTCCACAGCCTCTCTGGGCACCTGTTCCAGTGCATAGTCACTTTCAGGATGAAATTTTCTTTCCTTATATTCAGTCAGAGTTTGCCTTAGTGCAAACTGCATACATTGCCTTCCGGGCAATACTGACATGCATACTGACCTTTCCTGGTCATCTCTGAGAAGAATCTGGCTCTGTCTCCTCTGTAGCCCCCGCTCTGGGTAGTGTAAGATGGCAATTAGCTTTCCATTCCCCTTCTCTTTTTGAGGCTGAACAAACTTCGTTGTCTCAGTGTCTCCTCCCATGTCATGTGCCCCCAGTCATCCTTGTGGTCCTCTCCTGGACTCCCTCCTATAGGCTGGACACAAAATGCAGCCTCATGAATACCAAATTGAGGTAACTATCCTGCTGGCAAGGTTCTTGCTAAGAAGGATCCTCCTTCTTGCCTTTCTTGGAGGTCGGTGTGACATTTGCCTTTCTTCTTGACATCAGGGACCTCATCCAATTACCATAATCTTTCAAATATGATAGAGCGTGGCCTTGCAATGACACCAGCCAGCTCCCTCGTAACCCTTGGATCCATGCCATCCCATCCCAAGGACTTGTACATGTCCCCATGCTTACGCTGTTGCATTTGTTTACGCAGTCTCTGACTTAATCTTCCCCTACCATTAGCAATATTTGTCTCCTTCAAAGTCTGCCACAAGGCACGCAGCCCTGGGAGGCTTAAGGCAGACTTTGACAGCGAAGAATGAGGAAAAGAAGGAAAGGAGATCTTCAGCCTTTTCTAGCTCCCCCATTACCAGGTGTCCTGTTCTATTAGGGATTGTTCTGAGCTGGCAATGCTTTCTCCAGTGGAGGTTTGGATGTCCAAGTTCTATAAAAAAATTTCACTTTTGAAAATCTGTTTCTGGCATAATTTCAATAAAAAAGTTTTGTGAGAGAAAAGAAAGCAGAAAGCTGTGAATGTGAACGTTTGCAGAAAAAGAGAGCTATGGACCCAAGCAGACAGTCTCTTGCTGGGCTGTTACTGGTCAGATTATTCCTCACATAATGGCAAATATTTCCCATTTTTTAAATTCAGTTCATAAAAAAAATCATTATACAGGGGGAAAAAAATACAAACGCAACAACTCTTAATTCATTCCCCAGACTGTAGCTCAACACAAAAAGAAAACACAGATGTTTCATAACACAGCTGTAGAATGAGCTTTTCCAGGTTTGTGAATTTGGCACCCTCCTGCCTCTTTGGAACCCAAATTAATGGCTCAAGGCAGATGGCCCCACTCTGGATGTGACAAGCAGGTTTCTCAGTGCAGCCCTGACTGTGCTGCTGCAATAGGGAAATAGGGATCAGGAGGTAAGCACAAGCTCCACCAACACAAGCTCTTAGGATTCAATGGAGATTGAACCTGAGATAATTTGTGCCACAGGTTTCAATGTTTAGGTTATCCCACAAAATCATAAGCCATTTGCAACTACATAAGCAATAGACCCTGGCTTCACAGCCCTATGCAGACTACCAGATTAGAAATACGACACAGGGGAATTTGTAGGGTTTTTCACCAGTTTAAGCCATTTCTAGAATATATATGGTAGAGAATGGGTGTAGCTTTTCCTCAATCCTTTGTGCATTAGTTGGAGTTGTAATCCAGTTGCCTGAGGGCTGCAGTGACTGTTGTTGGTATAGCTGTAAATTATTACTTGCTTCAAGTGAAGAGAGGGCAGAAAGGCTGCTATTGTCCAAAAGGGTGTTCCTGAGGGGAACTGCCTTGAGTGTTCCCGTTAACAGTGATGATAACAGTGCTGTAAACATATATTCCTTGCTGGAGGCAGGTATACCTAGTCACAGCGTGGCTACCCAACACAGGGTTGCTTCCTACACGCATTCAGTGACTAGACTGAGAATCTCACTGCTTTATAAAGCATTACTTTCCAATTCTCTGCCATTCCACAACTGCATCATGTAACCTCCTTCATTTCCCTGTTCCTGCAGCCAGTTCCTTCTGGACGCAAAGCCCGCAGTCCCCCTTCCCACCTCTCCCAAACCACATACAGAATCAAACACCTCACTTCAAATTCACCTGCATTTCAATACACTTTTTTCATAGCTAAAAAGACTAGAATTCTATGGCTAATAAAAACAAAACAAAACAAACAAAAACTTGACGCTGAGGGGACAAATTGTAATTGTTGGAATGAATTCTCTGCAGTCTGATCCTGCAAAGTAATCAGGACTATCAGTTCCCATTGCCCCCAGTGAGAGTGAAGGATCATCAGTGTTTCATGGGTTCAGCTGTACTACATTACAGAACTGAAGTACTAACAGGATTGCTTGCTTGCTGGACTACCGAACAAAGATTTCCTCTGTGAAGAATTAAGATGAATAAGATTAATAATTTGTAGAAAGGGAGAAACTCTGGGTACCAGGCAGATCCCCTGTTCTGTTGTCACTACAGTTTATGCAATGCACTAAGCTTTCTCCCTTTGGGACCACGGAAATGGATCAGTCTTATCTTTTTGATGTGCTTTATCCAGATTTGTTTGGCACAGCAGCAAGCGGACACTTATTGATTTCTTCTGAGCTTACAGTTCTGTCATAATAGGGTCAGATTTTTCACAAGGGATTACTTAGCCTCGAGGGACAGAAGGGGACAGGAAAACAACACAACACAATTTTTAGAATTAGACATTGCTTTTCTGCTAACAGAGTGCACAATGAAAGCATGTTTGATTTGCTTCTAGAAAACAGATGAAGAAAAAAAGATTTGGATCAAGCAGAAAAGTATGGGATTTGTTGGTAGCAAATAGACAGTGTTTTTCACCTCCTGAAATACCTAGCATGCTGTTTGAAGTAGATATGATAATTATGAGCACTATGTCAGTGCTTATAGAGATAGGAGAAAGGAGTCATACTGTCTCTCACTGGATAATTAAACTTCCATTACCATCCAAGAGGGTGGGATGACGTAAGCTGTGTATGTGGCAGGTGGGAGGAGCAGAGCAAAGCAAAGAGGATGAGAGATGTGTGAAGGCAAGAAGCTAACCAGTACGCACAAATGAGAAAGAAGGCTCCAGTAAAAAGAAATGCTTCAACTCACTGCCTCCTCTTTTCCCTAAGGCAAGAGACACAACATCAGAAACTAGGATGTTGTCAGCTCCCTCAGCTCTACTTAACCTTTTTCAGCAATGCTCATGCTTCAGACCTCTTTATTTCCTAGCAAAATCTTATCATCGTCCCCAAAGAAATGGGCAGTTACAGGGTAACAGAGGCCAAAGATGTAAATGTATTCAGCTACAGAAATCTACCTTCTAGGATTTTGCAAAGCATTAAGTCACCTGACTGTTGTTTGATTCAATAGAAGTTAGGTATGAAAGGACTCCTGAAACATCCACTAACCACTTACCTGCCTTTTTAGGCACATATGTACCTTTAGAAATGAGACACAAGTGATTCCTTTCTAAAAGTGATATAGAAGCTTAAGGCTATGCCTTATGGTAGGTCTCCAGGGAGAAAGGTCAGAGGAGTTAGGCTTTAAGCATCCCTAGGTATCCAGGTCTTTGCAAACCCTTTGTGGGTCCTGACTTTCAGCTTGCCTGGTAGGTCAAGCTAGTTGCTCAGCAAGAAACCTGAACTTGACTGTTCATAGATGGAAAGAAAAAATGTCTGGCTGGTATAAAGATGACTGCATAACATCCTCAACTCAGGGCGCCTGCTTTGTCTAGAGAACAGCTATGCCACCTCTGACATGGGATGTGCTACCTTCTCAAACTCCTTAAAGGTTTGCTAAGTGAAGGACCAAATGTCGTTACAAGGCCCGGTTTATAAATAGGAGATGCTACACGCAGGAGGGCTGATTCATTTTGTCTGGCCAACTCTGTGGACCAAGGAGGGAGGCCTTTCACAAGGACTCACTTGGCTTGGCCTCGTGTCTTCAGTTTCCCAAGTCTGCTTCATAACAATAAATTCAGGGTCTATAAAATAACTCTGGTGCATTCAATATATTAATCTTGTTGAAAGCACAGATGTCCATTTCTTCAATGGAATAATAATAATAATAATAGCTTGTCTTCCTTAGAGACTGGAGTGGTGTGAATAAAAGAGCTCTGCTAGACAGCAAAGTATGCCAAATGGGCATATTTCACTAGATGAGAAAAACAGCTTGTCACTTCTAATTGTTCAAATTATGTGTGATTCAGTTCTTCCTGCAGTTATTTTTAAAATGCTGTTAAAAGGGTATAATGTGCAGCTAAGAATAAAAAGGGTGTGAAATTGTTAGCTCCCCTGGTAGGTAGGTGGTAATAATGAACATTTCATAAAGTTCTTGTTAACAGGCAAATCTCTCTAGTGCTCAGGAAGTCTCTCATAGCGTTAACAGTCTCTCACTAAAGTAATGGTTCTTAAGGAATATACATGGCTTTTGATCTGCTGCTTCTCTTTTTTTTCCTCTTCTTTTCTTAATTATGACTTGCAGAAATGAGCTAAAATCAGAGTGAGGGGTCAGAACTCCAGGAGAGCAAGCATTATGTTGGTGTCCCAAAATGGCATCCGAAACTGCTGACTGGGACCCCAGTGCATGGTCTGCAGCTGGCTCACAAGTCGTGTAGCGTGCTCGGCACTGTGCCCGTCTCTCTCCTCGAGCACAGCTGCAGCAGACACTTCTCTGCTTGCATCGCAGACCTTGTAACAGGTCTCACTTTCACAGCATGGCCCACAAGTCTGGCATTTGGGAACTACTGGCTTAAGACTTTTTCTGGCCTGTTAACTACTCTTGTCCTTATGTGGGTATATCAAAGGCCTACCAAAGTAGCTAGATTTCTCTAGAATATCAGAGGAACTCAGCTCACACTGGTAATGAAGACACTGGGCAAGATTATTTAGGTTACTGAACCACTACAGTTAACAGCCAGATCTCAGCCCTACACCTCTGCCTAGTGTGGCAGGGCTGGGAGAGCAGTGGTCCCTGAACCAGATGGCCATGCCAGCAGAAGTCTCTTGTGCTGATGCAGTTTTAGCAGCAGAGCTGTGCTTCACCAGTAGAGCTTGGCTCGTCCCTGTGACTTCACCTGCTGCTGTTTCGCCAAGCCATGGCTGTGCTTACAACACCTGCAAACCTATGGGCAGCAACCTCCGCGCATGCCTGAGCTGTAGTCACTGAAACTCATGCAGCAGTGCTTGAACTAACTTCAGACTTGTTAACGTGGGTGCAGGCAGATGTTGACTTGGATGCCGGCAGTGTAGTTGTGGCATGAGAGAGCTCAGCAGGAGCTAGCTGCCCTAGCACCTCTCTAGCCTCACAACAAGTGTTACAGCCATTGATGTCTGCAGGGCTATGGTGACTACAAATGCAGGCTTTCTGTTCTCCAGGGAGAAAGTCCAGGAGCCTCCTTTCAGATAAAATATTTGCTACTCATCTGTTCCTTCTGGGATGCAGAAATCACTTTACGGAGCAGAGAATGAAACCTGGGATATGGAGGGGATGGAAAGATGGAAATGGCAGTCTGGAGTGCAAGAATCAATGGGAACGTCAAATCCCATTCAGGCTGTCCCAGTGCCCTTGGAATAAGACTAACTCATAGTGCGGACAGGGAGCAAAAACCGCCACTGCTATGAGGAACATCACATCTTCGCACATGCAAGTGCTCACAGGGCTTTCCTGCCTGCACCTCTGACATGGAGGCATTTACAGGCTGGGTGTATCAGTCTTGTAAACATGCCCTAGTCTGACTGACTAAAGGGCTTTTTTTGCTAGGCTCCTGCATGGCCTTATCCTGCTGACCTTTGTTCTTGTTCAGTTAACCAACCTGGTGGATAACCAGAGCCCCTTCAGCCTATGCCATACCTTGCTTTTGTGGCAAGGATCTTGCAAATCTTGTTATTGGCATTTTAAGTGCAAGCTTCCTGCAGGCACTACAGCTTCTGACTGTGGGTCTTGCAAGTGGCAACTTCTCCAGAATCCTGCAAACGTAATTTCTTTACTGACTGTGGGCTCTGGCACTACAGAGTTCACTTCCCAAGGTGACCTCCGCATTTGTACTCACCTTTTGTGTGGGATCTCATCCTCTGGGGGAGCTTATCTCATCAACTTTAGATGTTTATAATGTGAATGTCTACTTGAGGTAGTCATGCTAAGCTCACTTTATAGCTAATGGAAATAGATACTTTCATAGTGAGATTTATCTGCTGCCTTTTCACCAGCAACTTAGGAATGAAATGAATCATGTCCTAGCCATATCTTTTGTGTCTCCATTACTTATCAGAGGCACTTAGTACCTCATTCAGGTGTGACTGTCTACATTGGGTGAATCTCACCCCATGCGAGTCCCTCTGCCAGGTGTTGGTAACATCACCTGATTGTAATTTAGTTTTCATTGACATAACTGTAACTAAAAATCACATCAGTTAGGTCTAGTTTGAGGTTAATGAGTGATTTCTGTTCCCACAACCAACTTGTCTGGGTACTGGAACTGATCTGACCTACAAAGCAGAATGAAAAGGGTTCTCAAGGCATGGCAGCAGGCTAATGTTTTTTAAAAAGATGTCATGACATATCTCTTCAAAGAGATCTGGATCACATGTATTTGAAAAACACATTGCTGAGTAAGCAGTATTTTAAGACTGGAAGAAGCATCATAGAGACAGGACTTCTGAGTCTTACTCCTACCCATAACATTGACTTGGTGGCCTTCAGGTCACTTACAGCCAGCCAGTATCCTAGGAGATAATGTGGACTTGCAGCAGAGACAATAAAGAAATAAAATGAATTCTCAGTATCTTGAAAATTAGTTTAACAAAAGTCTCGGACTCAGTGCATAATTGTGATGAAAAACAATTCAGAGAACTGATCTGAGGCTTAATTATCACAGCCATAAAAGGCTCTGTGACCTAGAAAAAGAAAAGAAATAGCAACCTTAGTCCTAATCCCACTGATGTCAACAGAATTACAGCTAGTATGATCTGAGTTTCCAGACTTTGTTTTTAACCACTAGTTATTCCAAGCACCCACAAAATGCAAGGCACCTGATATACAGCTCAATAGATATGTTCCTTTCTTGGAAGAACTTAGCGGCCCAATCCATGTGGAATTTGCCATGCTCTGCCAATGCACCATTCAGGAGCCACTTACCTCTAAGGTAAAGGATTTTGGTTCTCCACCCTTTTCTGTAGAAGCAGTCCATCTTGGATGCTCTAATTTTTAATGATGTTAGTAGTACCACACAAACTCTGGTTGGGAGCAGGAAAGGGAGAGGGGTTTATGAGAACACAAGCTGAACAAAAGCGACAATACCAATTTTCTGCACAACAGTTTGGGAGGAATGAGGAAACAACACTTAATTTCCTTGACTGTCTGGTCATTGTTCAGGTTCCTGGTTCACATTCCAGATAAGGGTTAAATTATAATCCAATGGGCAAATAACTTTGAAAAGAGTGATTTATTTACTATGGTGAATAACAGATATTTGTTTTATGGACAGAACACATCACTGGTCAGATTTGTATCTTGAATTATTGAGGCCCCTACTTAGCGGTGTCAGGAAACAGCAACATTTGTGGACAGATAAATGGATTGAGGTGGGTATTCCTACACTTCAACTCATCAGCAAAATTGTCATCAACAATCACAGCTCTGGAGCAGGCAAAGTGAGTAACCTCACACACTGGCTGAGAAATTAGGGACAGCAAAAATATTAATTTTCAGACATGAAATACTTGATATTTGCCAGCAATAATTATCGACAAAAACTGCATAGTAGTGAGAGCGATGAATCTTAATCTCTTAAATATTATTGGAGTGTTATGAAATTTATGGAAGAACAGCAACTCCTGTCCTGCCTTGCCAAGAAAAGAGACTCAAACCAGGACTAGTCATGGATTAGACAGGGTGTGAAACACTTAACTTTCGCAACACTCGGCTATCCCAAAGTTTGAGAGATAAAAGGCCTTTTCGAACCAGTAGATTTCTTTGCTAATGGTTGAAGCAATTCATATTACATAATGATAATACCCTGGCGCAGCACCTCCACTGTTCCTGCAAGTGAGAGAGGGCAGGAGAAAGGGAGACAGCTTGGAAATTCCCGGAGCCAGTCACACCGGGACTCCACTTTGGTACATGAGTGAGGTACACTGGCCAATAACTGGATGACGAAGGTTGTATGGCTTGCAGGGAAATGGGAGATTGCTATGTATTTTACATATAATTTTGGTGCCTGCTGTGCTTACCTGGCTCCTGCTTGAAAGCAAACAGCAGCGACTGTGTTCTCCTGCGTGGCAGGGATGGTGGTGGTGGTGGGATACAGCTCTGGGATACAAATGGTTTTAGTCAACAGTCCTTGTCAACCCAAGAACACGTAAGAAAAGGCATTCTCAGGAATCCACTGATTAGCAGCTGGGAATAGCTTGAGCTTTATCACTTAATCCAAGCCACACAAGCAAGATTTTTGTGCAGACACAGTAGTGGGTTTAGGCAAATGCACAGGCAGGAGCACAGTTTAAGACTACAACGCAGACATACCCTGAAACCCTGATTCCCTTGACTTAAGTACTTACGTCCAGTACAGACTATGAGTGAAACCTATCAATCTGAATAGACAAGATGAACAAAGAGAGGTCCCAGGGTCAAGCAGCAGGTCAAAATGAAAACAGAGAACAGAACCCAGACCTCTAAACTACCAGCTAACCACCCAGTTCACTGGTTTGCACTCATCTTCCTACAGCTCACCTCTGACGTTAACATGAGACATGTTCTGCCTCGAGTAATGCAGGCAAAGAAAAAGCTGAGATTTAGTGTATGAATGCAGATCTTTCTGGAGTAGGTTTACATATAGGCATGCATGGTTTTATAACAGAAAGTATGATCCAAATTGATATCTGGCTTGCCTGTGCGAGTGTGCATAAAACTAACCCATGCATAATTTGGTGTTTGCAAACAACAGTACAATACAAAATGTCACACAGGCCAGTTCTTGTGGGCGGCTCTGCAATAAAGAAAGAGCAGGCATAGCCCAGCATTCACAAATCACCTTATGGTAATAAACCCAAATACCTAGTACATATGACTTTCCTAACAACAGCAAGCCAGCTTGTACAGCTCCTGACTCTCAGAAGTGCCCCTCTCAGCCCAGAGTATCAAGAAATTCCCACCAGAGACGGGGAAAAGCCCAGATCAGGAAACCTTTCTGGTGCAAGGCTGAGAAAGATTATATATGAGAGGTGAAAGTGATATTGGAGGTAATGGAAAATGCTTTCCCAGATGCCTGCTCGAATGATTGTCCTTGTTTCAGAGCTGCTGTGACCAGTAACAATAAGCAGTGGGATAACAGCAGGCCTGAGCCTGGCAGCAATAAACGGAGTAGTGGGGAAAGAGAGGCATGTTTATGGTTGTTGTACGGAAGCCATTCAAAGGAAAATGAAGGATTTTACAGCCTGGATAACCTACATCATTTAAAGCTGGACAACGCTGCTGCACACCCTCACTTCATACCACTTGTAAACTCTGCCAGAAGACAGGGTGAATTACATGTCACCACTGCCTCATCAACTTCAATGCAGTTTGCCACTGGTGTTACTTTGCCTTGCCTCTGACTAGCTGCTCTGCCATTACCAGACTCCCGTTGCAGAAAGCATCCTTGGCATGGCCTTTAGGACGTCAACTGCTGTATGGCTCTGTAGCACCTGGGCTGCCCTGAGGAAAAGGTCTTCCCCCGCAAAGCAGAGCATGTGTCAAGTGAGGGAGCTCTCAGCATTTCCCATAGCTGAAATCTCAGGAGAGGGACAGGGACCTATCTCAGGCCCCAGGGACATCTCTTATCTTTCGGTGGGCTGATCAAGAGAAGAGGGATGGCTCTAAAAACACCACTGCCCATTGTGGTTTAACTGGCATCCCGGCATCCAGCAGCTTGCTCCTTTCGTGCTCTCTTCTGTTCAGGTAACCACGACTTCTGCGCTATGCTCACGTCTCACCTGCTAACCTGCTCATTCATCTAGCTGTCTGCTTCCCAATCTATCCACCTTAAAAATCACTTAGAAACTGGCACAACAGCATCCACTCAGACACTGATGTTAATTTAAATGAATCAATCTGGATCATCCCCTTGGGTCTGATTCTCATTTATATTTAAAATCACATTTCACAGATCCAGGAAATGGAAAATTAGATATTTCCAATTAAATTGGCAGTTTCCATTAATGCCAGAGGTCTGCTGTTTGGTGCGGCGGTGATCAAACCAGCCCAACGTGTTGATTTCTACATTCTCCAACACCGTGAAGAAAATGATCTTTAAAGAAAAAGACTGAAAACATTTTAGCTGAAGAAATAGAAGAGGCTAAACCATTTAATGCATCTATTTTAAAAAAATTAGTTCCCACAGATGACATTATTTGCTTTTGGTGTCTGATGGTGTTATCTTTGAGCTGATTCTTTCTTACCTGCTTTCTTCATCTCCGGTGGCACTAGAATTGCTATGTCTTTCTCATCTGGAGACATCCAGCAGGCCTTATTCTCCTCAGTCTTGATTATCCTATGCAGGAGAAGTCCATGCTCAAAAGATAAGGGGTAGTAAAACCTTTCAACAGTCTCTATATGGAACACAGAAAACTAAGAAAGAATCAGAACAGATATATTCCTGTAACGCGTATCTCTGCCCTCAGAGAGACTGGAGAAACAACATTACAAGTCAGGTTTGTCCAGCTTCTTAACAGCTGGGTACTGAATTATATCGTCAGATAAATACATAATTTAAAACAATTTGATTAAAAAAGAGAAAGTGCTGAGGGCACAGATGGACTCATCAATGGGCTGGAAGTAGCTCCTGGGCTGCCTACAAGCACCCCTATATTTAGGTTATACTGTGCAAATAAGAATGTGCACATCCCACATGAAACATTCCTTGAACAACAGCAGCATAGACTGACCAAACTATTTCAAACAGGTAAGTGGTCTTGTCCAGATCCAGTGCTTACTTTGTGTCACAGGGAGCCTCTTTTCCTTCAAGGGATGTACCAGCTGCTATGTCCACAAAGGAGAAGGAAAAGCGGGAGTGGAAGTCAGAGGTGTCTCTCCTGCACCAGGAACGTGTTAAGACGCCACTATTCTTGACTTGGGGCTTAGTGGAAGGAGCCCAGAGCTCCTACCTGGCCTCCAGTACGAGAAAGACTGGACAACCCTGACTGACCTGCTATCTAAATCTCTTACATTTATCAGTTAACTTTCAATTCCAGCTGAAAATGTGACTGTGGGTCTACATTCTTGGCTGAGATAAGTTTGTACAAATCTATATTGTCTGAAGATATGATCCACTGCCTTTAATCACAGTATGCTCATTTATCCCATCAAGTATCTGGCGTATATTTAGTGTTCTTCCATTATCTTGATCTCTAGACTTTTATGAGGGGGAGGAAGCATGCAGATTGGATATGCAGTTTAAGTGAGAACTTCTCAGTGGGAAAATGGCTGAAGTGAGCTTGGCTTTTATAAACAATTTACAGTCAGTGCTGGCTTTAAACACTCCCTATGATTCCTCTTTGGAGGCTCCTAAGAACATATTAAGGCTCCCAAGAACAGCACTCTCCATTGCATGGTAATGAAGCGGGGGTGACAGCAGTGTTAAGTAATGGCTGCTGCTGTGTCTACATCACACAGCAGAGCATGGCCGCAGAGACACCTAGTCCCACAGCATTGCAGCCAGCAGCACAAGCATGATAGACGCAGGGTAGCACAGCACTTGAGAGGTAAAGTCTTTCCAAGGAGCCTACTGCTTTTAAACCAAAGCTAGTTTCTCCAAAGACAGCTGCTGTGCATCATTCAGGTGTACCAGCTTCGGCAGGAATAGGTCAGCGTTACTCCATGTGCCTGTGTTGCATGGGGTAGACATGTCCATGCCTTTTCCAGCTCCCCAAATGACTGGGCTGTTAAAGAAGAGTTTTGGAAAAACTTCTGCCTCCATCAAAACCAAGCACAGAACCACACAAAAATCCTGTGAATCCACACCTTGTGTGGTGAAGTGTGGAAAGAGGAAATCTTTAAACATATGAAGGTTATAGGAATAAGTAGTTTGAGCCTGGAGCTTACATTTTGGTATAGAAAACCAGAAAACTGTTTTACAAAATGTGAGAGTAAAGAAAAATGTTTGAGTTTTTATCTCTTTGTAAAGAAAATAATTGGCTTGGATTAAGCCCTTCCCCGGGAGTGTTTGCAAACCAAACATTACACAGCTGCCAAGTGCCTGAAAACCAAAATGTGAAACTGACCTAAAAAAAAAGCAAAAGTGATTGCTTTATTTCCATCAACACAGAAGACGACTGATCAGAGGCCTAGAGGCAGGGCAAGTAAAGACCTCTAGGACGTGATTCATCCGACATCTTCATGTGCACAGTGCCAAGGCCTCCCATACAAGCAACCGAAAGACATACACACTGTTCAGGGTAAATCCATCTTATCCTAAAAGTGGGTCAGAGAAATCATATCCTTGAAGTGCCTTTGATATTATTCTTTGCCTAATCTTTAACAGAAATCAATCTGCAACATTACAGTGCCCTTGTCAGTCAAACTAAGCATTTTAAAGAACAGTAGAAGCAGAAACAAGAACAAGATTGTAGAGATGGATGAGTTAAGGGAAGGCTAGAACTGCCCTGTGATATCTGGGCAGTGCCAGCAATTCGCCAGGTTTCTTGCACACCAAAAGATTTTACCAAAGCTGCCTTTCACTTGCCATTTGGGACTGCACACCTACAGCCGCATGCCCCAGCTACAGCGTAGCATGATGTGCCTCATGAAGCTTCAGGTACGCTCAGACATTTTTTTCCCACAGAAATGGGAACTAGATTACCTCGGAGAAACGGGCAGCCATGCAGACCACATCTCATATTCCTCAACAGCTGTGTGGATGCTGCCGCCAGCTAGAGATGACAGCTAGTTTAAGGGGCTGTGTGGGTGCTCACAGCATGCTAACGGCACTCTGCTGCATTACTGGAGTGCATTAGAGATCTTAGTTTTGAAAATATTGTACAAATCTTAAGTAGTGACTTCTCTCAGTATTTCTGGGAGCTACAGAGTAAGGAACATTAATTCCATTTTATGACTGGCAAAGTTGAATTACATAGAAGTGAAAGGCTAAAGAGAGGTCTTATTCCTCCTTCCAAGATTTGCCAGCCTAACTGTGCTGGTCCAGAGAGTGAATGCAGAAGTTATTCAACAAGATAAGCCTTTATTTCCTTGGGGAAAGTAATATGAGCTTTATGCTTATTAGGAGGGTTTCCTGGTATAGCAATACCAATTGAAGTTAACTGGCAAATACTTCCTTGGCCGGATAAGGTTTGAATTACTCCAGAAACACACGCTTCTACAACATGATCCTGTATTTCCCTGCTACTATACTTCACCATTTCTCATATATATAACCAATTGCATTCATCCTACCTTATTGTGTACCACTGTGCGTGTCTGTGCATGTTTCAGCATCACTTATGTCTCAGGTTCGAAATGCCCTGACCCACAGCAACTTGCTGAACTGTACAGTGAGTTAACAGACATCTAAACCAAGACCTAAAGTAACCCTCCTGTGCCCGTCTGAGTGAAGGTATCTAGGGCTGCAAACTTGAAAGTTAGTACCTGTGTTTGTTCGTAAGAGTGAATCAACAGTTTGCTGTGCAGGTCTCAAACCAGATGTAAGGTCAGTCACACCAGACCCTGCTTAATCAGCTGGCTTTGCTTGGAAATACGATAAGGGAGGGCAAGGCTGGGAGACGTAGCTCCTATTGGCAGTCTCTGACAGCTCCCTTTTATTGCAAAGCAAATGGTGTGGAAGATTATAGGTGAGAAACTTGCTCACCCTCCCACAGTTTGACTTTCTTTCTGCAAGTCATTTATTTGTGTAACGGCATTGCACAGTTGTTCCAGCTGTACGTACAGCTACATCCTTTAAAACAGATCATTTGGGTCTGATGTAACTTAACTGAGTTCAGCAGAGCTTAACCATGCTCTGCAGTTCTGCATCATAGCTGCCATCCTCAGGGCTCTCCAGTGGCAATTGCTCTGTAGGTGCTTCAGCCCCCCTATTTAGGGGCTGGTGACCTTCTCAAAATTGCTACTAGCTACTCAGCAGGTGCTCACTTGGGATTTGGGGCCAGGATTTGAAGCCTCTGCCCCTCCTGAACTGGAGCTGCTAGGTACCTTGGGTTGAGTCTTTTTCAGTCTCTGCAGGTACACTTCTGCCACTCAATGTAACTACTTAACATTCACGGGAATGGGTGCTAAATGTCACATTTTCACCCCCCCCCCCATACCTTCACAAGTGAGCTATAGAGTCAACCACCATCCCTCTCCTTTCTATTCCTGCAACAAATATTTAGCTCAGGAGGCTGAGAAAGACTAACTTTTGTTTGGCCTCGAGCCTTTGCTGTGATACAGATTTAAATCCCTTGATTTTAATCACACAGAAATATGAACCTGCATTGCTTTGACCTAAATGACTTCCCTAACCATTTGGCTGCTGGGTGTTTTGAGGTGTCTCTGTTGAGTTTCCACAAGCAGAAAAGTTACGTATAGGTGCCTGTCTCTGATGAAGGAATCGCGGCCAAGTGCTGTGTGGAAACATGTGCCTGTCTGAGTCAGTCAGACATTCCTGCATCTATCCTTTCCTCTTTTCATTTCTGTTTGTTTTTGCATGGACAATTCCTTGCTAAAGAACAAGGGAGGTCTCCCAGTTATGTATCTAAGCATTCCCATACATTATATGGGGAACATGCTTATCTTTCTTAGGGCTAAGGGCTCCGCTATGGGCTAAGTCCATCTAATATCAAGATGTTACAGTGCCTGAGAACCACCAAGCATCTAGACCCATGAGAGCTAATTTGATGACATCTGTGACAGCAATTCTTCACACTGCTGGCTACTGGTATCCAAGCACTGGACTATTCTTTCTCTTCCTATTATAGTCATTGCTTAAAGACTAAATCCACATAAAGATTTACACAGGTAGTGATTCATCAAGCAATAGAGAGGGTAGTTAATAGTTCCTCACCTCACACAAAAGTTAGTAATTTATGAAGAGTGAAACAGCTTCAAGAGTGGCTGAGATGAAGGCCCATGAACCTTAGGTAGATGGCATTCTTGTCATACTGCTGGCCTGCCCTACCCGAGTCAGAGTGGAGACTTGAAAACGGGTCCCTCCTTCCCAGATATGAGCCCCAAGCACTTTATTTAATTTTTTCAAGACAAAGCACTAGCTTTATATCTAACATCTGGACATAGTCCAGACAAAGGCACTTCACTATGCTTGAGTAAGACTGGGGTCCTGTCCACCTGTTTGGCTTTTTTTTTTTTTACTGGCTTAGTTAGCTCCTTTCATTATTTTCTGGATTCAATGAATCCCACTGTTAGCTACTCCATGCACGGCAGGGAATATTGTACTGTTACCCTGAGAATTAGAGGTTATATAGGGGGTCATGCAGATAAAGTGGTAAAAATCCTTATTTGTGAAGTCATGCAGAAATTCTGTGACTGGTCCCAAACTTTCCAAAGTTTTAGTCCAGTATCGTAACAAGAACACTATACAATACATTCTTTTGTGGCTACTAGTTGTCAACATTATATTTTATGTCACATCAAAAGATATCCTCATATTCAATCCTTATGCCTTCAACTCATTGCCCAGCTGAAACATTCTGTTCTGAGCTCAAAAGGTGACAGTATCATGGAACAAATAGCAATAGCATCCAGGGTTGCTGGATCTCAAGAGAGATCCCTGGGGAATACTATTCCCTGCTCAGTTCCCTAGGTCACGCATTGCAGCCTGGTGCTTCCTGGATTACTGCAGCTAATGCTGTCTCAAAAGGAAGACAAACTTGTGTGAAGCTATCACCACCTTCCTTCAGGCTTTTCCTGAAGATCTTAAGTGTTGCCAATTCCTTCAAATTCTCCACAAGCCAAATGAGTTTGGAGCATGGCTGAGGCTAACACCAAAAGCTTCAGCTTTCCAGTGAATTACAACCAACCTGAAAGCAAGCCATCTGAGACTGTCTGGACCCTCTTGCTCCCCTCATGGAGAAGACCAGCAGATCAGAACTGGTACAAATATTGGGGAGATCTCAACCCTCTCCAAAGTTGGGATCTTGAAGTTGACATCATTAAGAGAAGAGAGTGGGAGTAGGAAAAGCAGTCCCTACAAATCCTCTGCTCCTCCCCCTTCTCTTTGCTCTCTATACAATGCTGGCTCCAGCACAGCAGAGGACTCTGCTGTACACACTTCTTCCTAGCACAGCAGAAGGGTTTGAGCACACAGAGGAAACGCAAGAGGAGCAGAGCTGATTTTGACCTGGGAGTGGTGAGGGAAATCATGCGGCAGCAAGACTGATTAGGCAGAAGCAAGACCAGAAGAAAGGATGAGAAAGAAATGTTTTATGAAGAAGAAATCATGAGAGGTTGTTTTATTTGCTGGGAAAGGGGTTGGATCCATGTGGGGAATGTGCTGTAGGAATTAACGTGACCTTAATATACTTGGGAACACTGGCAGCCACTATTTCTTTCTCTTTCTGTCACACAAACACAGAGACACAATCTGTTGCTGCGCATGAAATAACAGTTCAAAATTCAAAGGGCAGACATTGAAAATATGACTCAGGCTTTTTGGATCTCTGGGCTTGATAGTGCTGTAAGACTTCAAAAGTCCTCTCATCCAAATGGTGACAATGCTTGAGGAAGATCTTAGATGAGGCATTATTTTGGGTGCACCCAAAGTAGTTATATTCCATTACAGTCTTGACTTACATTCATTGCTTATTAAGGAGCAATTCTCCCTTATTTTGAAGCCCATAACTAATTAAGCTCCTCACTGTGCTTTGTTGACAGCAAAACCACGTAGACCAAGCTGCCAGGCACCGTCTATGATAGTTCCAGTACATCAAGCAGTCATTCATCCCATTTGCCTTCTAGGACTATATTTTTCTGTGCTATACCTCACAGAATTAGCGTTTTAACATTTTAAGCCAAATCTTACTGATTTAAACTTGTATTTAGAAGGCACCATGTTTATCTATTTGAGGTGCAGGGGATCTTCAATACCAGTTCTAACTGGGAGGATCCAAGAGAGTAGTGGGAAAAGGGATTAACCACAGCATTATCTGGAGGAGAACTGAAATGCTTTAAAAACATTATCTTGCAACTCCAACCTGTAATAGAATTACATCTACAGTAACAGCAATTATGGTACAATCATGCCCTTTTGATCAGTAGTTATCCAAATGAGGATAATCCTAATTCTTCATTATTATATTGAAAGCTCCCTCAATTATCCATTCTTTATTTATCATAGCCAGCTGGGCAAATGTTGCCTCACTGGATTTCTGCTTGCTTCAACTCATCCTTTCTTTTTCACCTTGTCTTTACTGTGTGCCTCCCTGTTCCATTTCTGCATCTGTCTTCTTCAGTTTTGGCTCTGGTGGCAGATTTGTACAACCCTGACTTTATGCACTGGTCCTGAGTGAATACACTCAGATACATGGCTGGCTGAAGCCTTTCCATAATCACTGACTAAATACAGACCGATTCATTTATTTAACAGATGGTTTTTAAAGGCATTACAAAAAAAATTGTATGAACCTAATCAAGTTTGATAAGCAGGTTCACTAGGAATGAGTAACAAACTCCACAGGCTTCTCTCCTTCTCCACATTTTCTTCCCTATTGGTTCCCCTCCCTTTCTGTTTTCATCTGTTATAGCATGCTTTGGTAAGCATACTCGTGTTTTCATTTAGAGATTTTGCAAACTTGTGTTAATCAAGAACTAAATCTTATGTTCCAGTGAGCTTAAGTCAGTAGCGGGGAACATGGAAGAAACAGGTTACATATTACCATAAAAATTAAAACAGTTTCAAAGCCTCTCTGACTTACACTGCATTGCTTCTGCCCCAAGAGGTATCTCCAGCACCAAGACTCAAGCACTATGGATCTATCAATTTTTTACTGGGAATGTCTTCTTGTACAACTTCCCTTAGAAATAAAGGTACCTTAGCTCAAAACTTGAAAAGGAATAAAAAGTTTTAGAGACCATATCTGCACGTATATTAACAGCAACAGCTTTAGAATACAGTAATCCTTTGAAACCTTGTTCAGCATTAAAAATCTTAAAATAGTTTTCATGTGTTTTCTTGAAGTTCATTTTGTCCTATCCCAGTATGCATAGTTTCTGGATGCCACATTGCTGATCTCCTCCAACAACAGTGACAGCTTTTCAGCAGCTCTTGCTGCAACATGCATTGACCTCAGAGGCACCAGAGATCCTCTCTACCTGCTTAGTGCTAGCTTAAAACGTGTATCAGTTTATCTCTGTTCTGGTTTAACCCGGCAGGCAGCTAAACACCACACAGCCGTTTGCTCACCCTCTCCCTGACCCCAGTGGGATGGAGGAATCAGAAAAAGAAAAGAGAGAAAAAAAAGTAGAATTCGTGGGTTGAGATAAAGACAGCTTAATAGGACAGAAAAGGAAGGGAAATAATAATAATAATAATAATAATAACAACAACAACAACAACAACATCATCATCATCAACAACAACAACGACGATGACGATGATGATAAAAGAATATACAAAATAAGCGATGCACAATGCAATTGCTCACCACCCGCTGACTGATGCCCAACCATCTCCCGAGCAGCAATTGTTGCCCCCTGGCCAACTCCCCCCAGTTATATACTGAGCACGACGTCGCATGGCATGGCATAGCCCTTTGGCCAGTCTGGGTCAGCTGTCCTGGCTGTGCCCCCTCCCAGCTTCTTGTGCACCTGGCAGAGCACGGGAGGGTGAAAAGTCCTTGACCAGTGTAAGCACTACTTAGCAACAACTAAAACATCAGTGTGTTATCAACATTATTCTCATCCTAAATCCAAAAGACAGCACTATACCAGCTACTAGGAAGAAAATTAACTCTATCCAGGCCGAAAACAGAACAATCTTTGAAAAAAACCCAAAACAGCTGTTTGAGTCTCCGTCCTGAGAGATGAGAACTTTTAAGGCACAGATATAGTTCCATTGTAATCAATCATCTTTCTGAGAAACCTTTGAATCTTTGCCCAGAACTGCACAGCATGACAGATAGCTCCTAGATGTTCAGACTCAACTCCATTTCAACTGTAAGTTTCCGCATACTTATATGAGAGATAAAAAAAAAAAAAGAAAAAAGAAATCTTCTAAAACCAAGAAGGTACTCAACAGCAATCGTAAAAATGATCTGCCCTGATGCTACCTTGCACGCAGCCAGGACTACTGGGAGGGGAGACTCTACCAAGCACATGGTTCCCTGAGCCATAGCATAACAGCACTGAAAAATACCAGGTTTTTTATTGCATCCTCCTCTTCCATTAGCCAGAATATTTATTTACAGAGATACCAAGTACCAGCCTCATATTATAAGACCTAATTACATTAAAATTTTTCCCTGATTCAACTGGTAAGTAGCCACTTAATACCAATGTAAGCCTCTAATTTAGAAAGGGTAAACTAAAGTGAGGTATGATTTGCCTTACCTGAAGTGTGTCAGCGACGAAGCGTTGAATTCTTTTGCTGGAACTTGTAGGCACCTATATAATAATGACAAGAGGCTACATCAAGCTGAACATTATTGCACATTTTTTGGAACAGCACAATGCACTCTAAACATCTGGAGGAGACACCCCACCCCGCAACTAACTGTATCTCGCTGTACCATCCTATGTATAAAGCTGTTCTCTGCAAGATCTCTGAAAAAGAGTTAGTGTCTACAAATTACCCAGTGCAATGGGACCTAAATCTTGGTTGATATCGGCATAGACAAAGGAAAATTCTGTATTTTTTTTATTAAAAACATACATAAATAGACCACATCATTGAACTCACTCAGACTGGAAAGATCCATTTCTTCTCTGGGAAGAATCATGGCTACCAGGCCTGCTGTGAGTACAACCTGAACGTTTATGGAGATAGTTTGGAGACAGTGGCAGACTGTGGACTATGGACCACGAAGAAGAGGATGGCTTGACCTTGAAATGCAGAATCACAGAACAGTTGAGGTTGGGAGGGACCTCTGGAGGTTATCTGCTCAAGCAGGGTCACCTAGAGATGACCCTGGATCTAGAGCCTAGGGCCATGTCCAGATGGCTCTTGAATATCTCCAAGGATAGAGGCTCCACCACCTCTCTGGGCAACCCATGCCAGTGCTTGGTCATCCTCATAGTGAAAAAGCATTTCCTGGTGTTTAGGAGGACCCTCCTGTGTTTCAGTTTGTGCCCAGTGCCTCTTGTCCTGTCACAGGGCACCACTGAAAAGAGACTGGCTCTGCCCTCTTTACACCGTCCCTGCAGGTATTTATATACATTGATGAGATCCCCCTGAGCTTTCTCTTCTCCAGGCTAAACAGTCCCAGCTCTAAACTGAGCTGGGATATCAGTTGTAAGATAAGATCTCATCAGCCCACCACTTCGAGAAAAATGACATCCTGGATTTTTTTGACTCGGAGACCATTACAGAAAAAGGGCTTTTTTGTTCTAGTCTAGGGATCTTAAAATGCTGTAGTCAACTAGACTATTAAAAACTGTGCAGTTCTGAGCAGTCTGTACTGTGTTGCTGTAACATCGTATTACATATTTCTGGACATCTCTCTCCCCAAGGGGTAAACATCTCTTTTGGAGTAGCTGAAAGAGCCAGCCTGAGAAACACTGAGGCTGAAGCCAGGACTTGTCCTTGGAGTAGGGGAGCTAGAGAGAGGCCTATTTTCTTGCTTTAAGGGATTGATTTCCTGGGAAACTGTATAAAGGTCAGAAGCACATTATGCTCTATGCGATTGTGAAAAAGCCTCTGGACACTGATGTTACATAAATATTTACAATTACCGTTACTAACCAAACCTGCTCCCAGCCCCTGCTCCTCCCAAGGAAGAAAACAGGGTGATAGGGAAGAATTGACTTCTGAGGAATAATAGCAGTGACAGTCTAACCCAAAATCACTAATGGAAACTGCACACTTATCTGAACAGGAAGAGACACTATTAAAAAAAGAAAAAATCAAGAAGCATCTGTAATTTTCCAATGCAGATTACAGAAGAGTGCAAGTCAGCTGTGACAAGAACGATAACAGCACGATGCTTTTGTTTTCTTTATTTTACCCTTGAGCAGATAACCTTTCATATTTTGGTAGAGTAGACACATCGGTGATGATGTTTTTGTGATGTTGCAAAACTCCACTTTCTTCTCATCCCTCTGGGAACAAATTCATTCATGTCATTTAACCACAGCACAGCTTTATAAAGAACAGAAAAACTAGAGGCACAGCAGTTTGTGGGGAGATGACAATATCTATTGTCCATATCAAAAGCTAGCTGAGGAACTGTCAATAAAAGGATATTCATAAGTGACAACATGCTAATTTGGTGTCAGAGAACCCAGGCAAAGATGGTATTTGACTCACTTATTTCATATTTTTTCAGGTGATCCAGGACACAAGCAGGCAACTTGCAGCTCTGGAGTTACGTGTGGCTTGCAAGCAGTTCAGATGTGCCTCCTGTAAGTATGCTGTATCAGTTAGTAGCAGGACTACGCTGGTGGTGAGCAGCTGGGTAATACAAGAGCACAGCTGCAGAAGGAAGTGAATAAGCAAGGATTCCTGGGGCAGAGATTGAGTCACCTTGAGACTCAGCCACATGCTTAGGTTTGTGGCTGAACCCCGGCCTACAGTGGAAGCACTGAGATCTATAAAGAATTACTGTTTTTTCCTTTTTTCAGGACTACTCCTAGAGTTCCTCTTCCTTTCAGCTCTCAGAAGTGCATATTAGCTGTCCCAAGGCATGCAACTCTGTTTTCACTTCAGTGGGACCAGGATGCTCCAACCTCTAAGGCACTTTTGAAAACCTCATCCACAAACTACAAATACATGGGAATATGAACTAGATGTAATTGATATCATAGACATTCAAACTGAAAAGAAGAAACTCTTCTCAAGCTAAGACTTCTCATCGAAGAGCAGAGCTGGTAGAAATCCCCAGAGCCTGTGACATTTCAAGTTAACATTGAAGTAGATTTAGCATAGTCATTCCTATCCTTTGACAGTAGAAACTCCTACTACCTTCTGGGCATCCAGATTTTACGATACAGTTATATTTACTAAGTTTTGCACCTGAAAGAAGGTGCAACGGGTATGCATAAAATGGTATAACTTTTTATGCTGTGGAATTGTGATTCGCTTAGGTTTAAAGAAATACGCTTTGGTCTTATGGTAGGCAAGCCCATTATGAACATCAGTAAAACCTACATTGTGTATCCATCAGTGAAAATAAGTAAGACGAAACATAGAAGAAACAGAAAAGTTTACGCTAAAGGCTGTTAAAGAAATTACCCAATGTTCAAAAAAATTTAAATGTATTTATTTTGCATCAGTTTCTCAACTGTGATCTGAAATTTCTACTACCTCCCTTTCTTATCTCTGCTGCCCATTGAAACAGTATTTGAGAGAACATTTATTACTATGGAATCAGCAAAAGGCCCATGAAAAAAAGGCTGACAAAAAGTTGACAGACTAAATTTCATCCAGCAGATTCCTTTCCTGCATTTTCTCCTGTAATCAGTTCCAGTACATATCAACACTCAGAGTGGTCTACTCTGGAAATACTTTTTTCATGATACATGTTCCAGAACTTGTGTTCCTGGAGACTGTAAACTTTTAACTCCCTGCATTTCTGTGAATCCAGCTCTGGATATTTCTAATTCCTGAGCCCTGTACTCCCACAGACTGTGTTTTCAGTCTTTTCTCCATTGTCCATGTGGAATCTTGGTCCAATGCAGAAGCTGAAGGCTCACCCAAATGCTTCATTCTGGTTTACTGCTATGGTCAAGTTTTCAAAGTTAATGCTCTAGGATGCAAGTAGCACAACAGGAATAAGAAAATGAGAAGATTAGATATGGGTGTATAAATGGCAGCAGGAGTTAGACTCCGTTTGGCCTTTATAAATAGCATAATTTATCAAAAGATTTCTGAGAATTTAATGGAATGAAAAAAACCCACAGTTCTGTTTCATGATTGACACAAAGGCCAAATAAGCAGGTCTGCCGTTCCACAGATCAAAAGATAGTTGTGCTTATATAAAAGGTGTTAGCTAGAACAGATACACTATTCATTTATGACATGAGAAGTGAATCAGAATAGCACCTCTTAATCACAGTTTAAGATACTTCAGTCTGTTTCTAGATTAAAGTAGCCCTTGTTAACATCGGCCATGAGATAATATTGGAACCACTGGCACTTAAAATCGCCTTTAGTCTTCCTTTTCTGGCTTCTAAGATGTGGCAAAATAAAAATCTGTCTAAATGAACTGTCACATTTAGCTGATGACCTTTGGTCTACATAGTACTTTACAAAAGCTGATCCTACTTAAGTTCTGGAGTAAGGAATAGCCTACCTACCTAGTCTCTTTTTAATATTAGTGGACCTCTGATGTAGAAATTTCTTTTAAAAAATTGAATGATCTGTTTCCATTAGGCACCTCTACAAGCTCTGCCTCATTGCCATCCATGTACTAATAATCAGAGAGCAAAAGCACGTTACCATCTTTGGCAAGCACAAGCATACAGGTGATGAAGCACACTTGGAGTGACTGCCAAGTGGCTTTAAACAGTGCTTTTCATTATGTCTTTTAGCAACATGCAATTTGTTTCCTGCATTAAATGGCACTTGCTTTTCTAGTTGTCGTGTTTGCAAAACGCCATACGTACAATTAGAGGCTACAAGAACTTCGCACACAAAGAAAAGGACAACAGCTAGTGTTGCGTACGGATGTCAAAGTTTACCTCATATATTGAGGTGGGAGGGTAGGTAATATCTCTGTAAATCTACTTTTGGCTAAGAGTCCCGTCGGTAATTCTTCATGGTGCTGCAAATGAAACATTTTGTTGTCATTGCTCAATTCAGAATAGAAGCATTTCAAGCTCAATAAGCAAGATTTCACCCCATGTGAACGTCAGTGCAGCTCCATTACCACATTTCTAAGTGGTGCATCTCTGGTGACCTAAAACCTAAGAGACACCAAGGGTGTGTTTCTTCCCTAGAGTGCTTCTGTAGGAGCTGTGTAGGTGTGAGATTCATCCGGTCCTTTTGGTTTTGTGTCTTTGTCATTGCAGATCTCCACATCGTGAAGTCCCGTCATACTATTTTTGTTGTCATCCATTAAGTCTTCTGCCATCTCTGTACTGCTCTTGTTGCACTGACAGAAGTCACTGGAGCTCTCTAGAAAGTTGATGCAAAATTTGATAACCAGTGCTAGCCAGGCCATCCCAAAGAGGATCCACAGAGAGATTACATTCTTGTACCAGCCTGGATAGGTGCGGTCTGGGTTCATCCCTACAAGAGAATCACCCAAAACATTTCTAGATTGGATCAAGAGTGCCTCGAAGGAGACATGACATGTAAAGCAAAGACAGTGGAAATATGACCTAATGTTAGTGATTTCTATATAAAACAGGAGTATGCCATCTACTTAGCATGTGAACAGATGTTTCTGCAAGTATGTTTCATGATGCGTCAGCAACAGCCTAGAACTCCCTGGGAATTATAAAGATTACCCATAAGAAAGAAAAATAAATCCCAAATTACATCTCTGTCAAAGTGGAATTATTCACATTTAAGCACACACTTTCATTTCTCTACTTATCACTCAACATCACAATATTGTATTTAGTATGTAACAGGGGTCCCCTGCAGGCAGAGAGGTAAGTGGGTTTTATGTACCGGTGTATGTATCTTGTTAAGCCAGATATAAGTGAGCAAGTGAGTCTCTAAGAGCGGGAGGCAAGGCGCCTGAGCAGTCCTAAAATCTCTAAAAACAACCAGGCCTTGGAAGACAGCTTGAAATTATGCTACTTCTGCCTGGTTGCTCAGCTAGGTGATTTGTGATCCCTTTGGAGCAAAGTCATATTTTTGGTCATGTTGCCACAATGTTTAGTTCAAAGAGGCGTTAGTAGTAATATTAATAACAACACAGGCAAAGCGAAGGAATGAGCTTACCCCTATGAATGAAGTGACTGGACTGTACCTGTAAAGCAGGCTGGGGTACCCTTACAAACACAAAGGATACAAATCAGTGGCAGCAAAGTCTTTGCATGAGCCTTTTCTCTACTGCTTCTCAAGTCTCATTATTTAGTTTCCTTACCCTAGGAAGGTTTGTCACTTTATAACTGAATGTCTACAGCGCAGCAGATGCTTTTGGGACAAAGTGTGAGGAGTTAACATGTATGAGGTGGTACCTCCATGAACCTGGAGGCCACTCTCCATACCATATTCCAGTGAAAAGTACACATAGGGCTGGGCTGAAATGGGACATCCGCAAAGGCAGCTGTTTAGGTATTTATCATCTGTGACTGGTTGTACATAGGAATACTGTCCTGTCTGTACCTACACAGACTAGCAGTTCCCAAATCGTGGTGCATGAACTGTTACTGTCTACAAGATTGTGATTAGTAGTAACTGGTCAATGGAGACATATTAAACAGCCGATCCTTTACATCCATTTACTTGGTATTATTATACATTATATAATACACATTGTATGTGTTTTCAATATAATAGGACCACAAGACATTTTGAGGTTGTCACTAAGCCACTGGTAAATGTTTGGGAGATACCAACCACTTCTGTGGTAACTACTCTTTGGGCTGGCTTTCTACATCAAGGTGAACTTCAACTAGGAAGAGTATTATATTCATCCTTTAGACAGGCACCTTTCACTGATGCCAAATTCAAAGGTTTAAAAATTGTTTGTTTCTTAATAATAAATGAAAACAAGAGAGAAGAGCTATTTGAGGTTTCCAAGGAGAATGCTTTATCCACAGAGACCATCTGATAGGTGCAGTCTTGGGGATGAGAAGATCAGAAGCGGTTTAGGACCTACACGGCACCCCGTGGCTAATAGAAGGGCTTACCAAGTGTGTACCTTAACAGATTTCAGGGCCAGTAAGAGAAGCTACATCAATATTAATAAACAAAACAGGCTAGGGACCACTCTATGACTTCAAATCCAAGTGCCATAGCCTGGCTTATATTTCCCCCAAAACAGAGCAGCTATGTCCACAGTGAACATCGGACATCAGTCCTGGCATGTGATAACCCCCAGAATTTACCTGGTCCAGGACAGTGCCAGAGATCACACTAGTGGGGAAATAGCATGACAGTCACAAAATAGTGACAGTCACTTGAACCCATGCCCTGGCCCTCCTTATTTTTAAGTTGAGACATAAACCACAAACACAGGATTGTATGGCCAAAAAGGTTTGGCATCTACATACTACAGATCACTGACATATACAGTTATTCCCATAATGAACCTAGAGTATCTATGCTGGTATGCCAGTTACAAAGGTACCACACAGGTGAAGTTACACCTGGAAGTGGGAGGTATACTAGTGAAGAGCTTCAAAGTTAGTTATCAGGAACCAAGAGAAGTAAAGCTGCTGCAGCACAGAGTTCAGCACCATCCATAAAATCAGCGTCGGAATATGCTGAACTGGCTAGCTTTTGTTAAGTTCCATCTGGCTACCCTTACCCAAGATAACTTGATTCCAGCTCATTTAAGTGTGCCCACACAAGCTCTAGTCATAACTTTGATGCATTATAGACAAGTCCTAAGGTAACTGCCACTGAGTTGTCTAAGCATCAAGCAAGCGCTACGAAGAAAAGAAAATAATCCATAATAAGATGTTTTAGCCTTTCTGTCTCCCAGGGATTCAAGGGTGCATATGTTTCCATAATCAATTTGTTTTTATGAGAAAGTCTTTATCAAAAAGGTGTGTCCTGTGTTTCAGCAAATGCATTGGGCATGGGTCCAAACCCATTTCCTCTGGCAAAGGGTTTTGGCATCCAAAACTAGGCTGTGCCTGGTGCCTGACAGTCTCCACCTAAGTGACTTAAGCTGCCTTTTAGAAAGCAGTTATCTGGGGTTTTGACAGAGGAAATGGTCACTGCCTGTTAATGGTGATGCAGAGTAGCATCTGCTTAAAACTAATTGCTGCCAACGCACTGGAGAGCACCAAGTGCACCATCAGTGACTGCTGTCATTGAAAATGTGGCACCCCAGTCTGGTGGTATAGTCATTCAAGGGACATATCACCTGAATGCTGGAAGATCACTCATTGACTGGAAACGATTTCTTTGTTCTTCCACAGGTAGCATTGCTATCTCAGAAATCATGTCTTCTCCAACCCATCAAATGCCTACCACAACATATTTATCATCAGGTCTGTGGATTGCTGGTGGAGTAAAACTGCCAAGTTGGGAGCTTCATAGGCCACACGTTTGGCTTTGATGTTTAGTAGGTGAAAGCAAAGAAATGTGAACTACTCACCAATCACATAATCTCCAAACCCTATAGTGCTGAGGGTAATGAAGGAATAGTAGAAGCCTTCTTCATAAGACCAGCCTTCCTTGTCAGAAAACAAAAAGGGAGGTAGCAGGAGGAACAATAACAAGCCAGTTACCAGCGCACAGGTCTTAATCAGGAGAGAAGCTTTTTTCTAGTAAAACAGAAAAAAAAAAAAGAAGAGACTGTCACAAGAAGGGTAGCAGGGAAAGTGAAGCTCAGTTTCTGGTTGAAGTTGATGCTGGACTCCATAAAACCAAACAAACATTCAGGACATTCCACTAGAATAAATGGTGTGGCTCTCCCAGTCAACACAAACTGGGCATCACCTTCATGAGTCCTAACTTCACACCAGTTTAAAGCCTATTGCACAAATGTTCCCATGTAACTTACATGTGCAATTCTAACTATGACTGATGATAAACAGATCGGATATTCTAGGACTGTGCATGGCTCTGAGGCTCCGGCACTTCTGTTGCTGTAGTGGAAGCCATTCATCACAGAAGTTCCCTCAATTAATAAACAACCTTATCTGACACCTCATAGGGCTGTCATAAACTAAATTTATTTGCTTCCAGTTATTCCTGAGTATTATTGCCTTTTTGGCCAAATAGGTAGGCAGGCTGTCCTTGTTAGTCAGAGGATCCCAAATACCAGACAATGCCCTTTCTGTCTTTTCTTTCCTGAACTTGAGGGTGAGGCATACCTGTCCACATTGCTTACCTGCCAGTGAAACACCTCCTCTAGGTGATGGGCGCAATGCTGAACCCCCAACAGCATCAGCTGCCCAATTTCATTCAGGAGTACAAGGTTCAAGGGGATCCCAAAGAGTGCAAACAAGATGCAGAAGATTCGACCAGCTGCAGTGCTGGGGCTCAGGTTCCCATAGCCTAGGCAGGGAAGGAATGAGGTGTTAAATCTAAAATATTCTCTGCTTGCCCTCCTCCCCTGGAGGGGTGAACCTCCATCTTCTACAAAAGTTAGATGAGAAGGTCACTGCTCCAAAAGGACCTTTTTTATAAATAACTGTAAATTACATCCATTGTTTGTCATATCCTATTGTAGGCTGAAAAACAACATTTCTTTCCCTGCCAATTTTGTTTAGTTCATTTTCCATTTACCAGTGAATTTCCTCTCCCCTACCCACTGTCCTGGCTGGGATCTGACGTAAATGCAAAACTTCCGTTTAGTTCAGTTTTTGTAAGCATTGTTGGCATGAGGTTTGCTGGTAAATGATCCTGCATGGCTGTCAGATGGTCTCTGAATCACAACAATAGTGTTTTAATTATAACAACAACCTTTTTCTACCTTTGTCCCACAGGACTAGTGAACTTAACACTGCCTCCTTGCTTATACTCCTCTTTTGCGCCACAAGTACCAAATACATCTTAAGCTTAAATTGTCAAAATGTTTGCCTAGAGTCAGTAAACCCAGAGAAATTATATTTAACCCGAGTAAAATACTTCAATTTCAGACCCAAGAAAAGTGTTTGAAATTTTGTCTTTTTCTTCTAATCATTTGAACTGGTCTAATAAAAGGTACTGCCCCGCAAGCACAGACTTGCTCATATCCTTAGACCATCATGGCTTCAACATCACTGCTGCAATATTTATTTCCCACATTTTCTTTTTAAAATACACTGTAAATTTGCAGGCTTCTACTTCTGTAACTTCAAATGTTTTATGCCACAGGAAAGTCAGATTTAACTTTGGTTTATTTCACAGGATGCTTTTTAAGACAGGGGAAGGACTAGCACATGACAAACATTTCAACAGTGACTTAGCCAGTCAGAGACCTGTGGCCTTGACTACATTTCAAAATCACCTCCACTCATTAGAGATTTGTGTACGTCCACGTACAAGATTGGCATAACCCAGCAAAGCTTATCTTTTCACCACAAATAATGCTATCGCCTCCCAGCGACACCCAGCTGTTGGCACAGTGCTAGCACAGAGGTGCTCCCACCACTGATGCCTTGCTACCATACTTGTAGGTGGTGTAGCCCCAGGGCAACTGAGCAGCCCCCAGGAGAGAGGTCCAAAGGCTGGGCTCAGTACATGAGATAGTGAGAGCACAAACATTGGGTGAGGGATGGTATTTAGTACATTGTCACAGATGATTCCTGCTGGGAAAAAAACAACAGCCAGTTCAGGGCTATGAAGTCCTGGCAGTGTAGAGCTTTGGGCCAGCAAACGTTTCTGTAAGACTTTGACCCTCTGTAGTGCTGCCCAGCATGTGGTGGAGCTCCTGAGAAATGGCCAAGCTTCTGCCCATTGCTGGCTGAAGATCCATTGGGAAATCAAGTTAAAGCAACTTGATGTCTGAAAGCAGCTAAAACATGGAAAACCAGCCTACAGCCACTTTCACATTTGAATCCTCTGTGAACCTCAGGTTTGTGTAGGGGACTTCTCTGCTGAAGAGCCCCACGCCTTTGATACGTTGACCTTTCCCCTGCCCCGTGGCAGCTGGCAGAGCTGCTAAACAGGCTTGGCCAAGTGGGACGTTGCACAAGGGTCTGTGGGAGGTCACTGGTGGATGTGGGGTTAGCAGTCACAGCAACATCCTCTGCACTGTCTCCTGAGCACTGGCAAATTTGGTCTGCTTTCCTGACTGCGTGCCATCTCATCCTGTTGAGACTAAGCCCACTATACAGCTTCCAGTATATACACAGTACAAATATAACAAAGAGAAGACGACTGCAGTACTCATCCCAAGCATTTTTCTGGCCTTTCACTCACTGAAGGAGCGTGCAACAAAATTCTGCTGGCGCCTAGACCTTCATAGGGCTAAAACTGTTGAATAACTCTCTTCAAATGTGTTTTTCAGCCTACCAGCCTTAGTTATTGGTCTCTACTTCATCACAGAACCAGCTAAAATGAATAGTAGATAGGCACCTCCCACATGCACCCTGGTTCAACCTGCCAGGGCCCCAATGAACCTCTCCATATAAGACAGTTCCTGAGATTCTGCCACCAAATTGTTTGATTTGTTCTGTTCATAAAACTGAGGTGCCAATGCAAGTACTAGGGCTGCTAGTCCTGGTTCTGTCTCTACCACAATTGGGAGGCCTTAGCAAAGCCATCCTCCATGGACAGATAAATTGGACATAACTGTGACTTCCCATGTCAGGTGCTCTGAGCTCAGTGGCTGTGTCCAGCTGACAAGCATTCCTGCACTTAGAGCAGACTTGGTGGGTATAATGTGAAATATCACAAGAACAAACATATCTTAAGGCTGTGTGAGTAATTGATACATTGGTTTGGTTTTTGTTGTTTGGTGTTTTTTTTTTTCCACTCTGTCTGCTGACTTATAAAGACAACATGTTTTCCATCTAAACTGAATTAGAATATTTTTGTTTTTTCTCAATGTAACATTTATCATGAACAAAACCTTTCATTTAGCCCAGATTAAAACATTCAGGTTACTTCTAAGGAGCGCAAGGGAAAGAAAAGTTTAGATCTTCTGAAAAGTGAGGGGAGGAGCTGGTGGTGGGAGCAGCTCAGTGGTTTGAGCACTCCCTGAGATGTAGGAGACCAGTGTGCAATTTCCTTCTCTGCCTGGGAGAACAGGCTTGTGGCTCACTGGAGATCACCCCAACTGCCAAGTGGAGCCCCTTTCTCCGAGTATTTAAATGTGTAAAATAAAGTAATTCTAGCACTGGCACCCCTCACTGAACTGCCCAGTGGCCCTATGGATCAGACACTCGTGTTGGGCAAGACCTCCAGCTCCTAAGCTTTGCTGACTGTCTGGGTGTTCAAAACAAATACTGTCAACAAGAACATTCTGTAAATTTGGGATTAGGTCATTTCTGTGGAAAGTGATGGCTTATACCCACTCAGGTAGGAGAAAGAATTAAACCAAATCTCCCCCCAAAAAATGTGTTTGAATGCTCAAGCCACTGATAAAGTTACTCATTAGAGAAGCAACTCTTCCTCCAGCTTTTTTTTTTTTAAATCTAATTCTGTTTTCCCACAGCTGAAATTATTTGGTGAATTTGCAGATTTTTTTTCAGCCTACGAAAGACATTTTTTCATTCTAAGCACTTTTTGCTTAAAATACTTTTACGCCCAGGCAGTGAGAACAGGAGCCAAACAAACCTCCCATTGTGGGCAGCAGGAAGTTGCAGTTGCCTCACCTGAACCAGGGGCGCTGCAAGTAGGACACCATCTTGCACATGAAGAGATCTCTTACTAATAATCTGTTAATCACACATCATTCTCCTCCTCTTAGCAAGTCTGCAGAGCCTCTGAATCCCTTATGTACAGGAATGTAACGGACAAGCAGGAAAACAAAACTGAATTTACTTAATATATGTAGCAGAAGCACATGAGTTAAAGCACGTGGATATGAACATTTAGAAATAAAACCACTCTTATTTTGCTTCTTAATATTCTGAATATTAAGTTACATTGCACTTTATTTCAAAACAAGAGAAGCTATACAAGCATTTAATCCAGCTGCTTCAGTGAAAACACTTACACTTTGAACTCTGTGCAATTTTTCATGAGCATCCCTTGGTGTCTCTTGGCACAGGCATGCCCCAGGTGACATCCCAGTAGCAGGCTCATGAGGGATGTGACACAGCTGCCAGTGTAGTTTTAGTCTTTGAACTTGGTTCAGATCTTCTAATGTATAGCCCACAATGGTATAAGATGCCAATTACCCTCATTCCATTTACTGAAGAGGGTAAGTCCCATTTACTGATTCCTGCTTGAGTTTTATAACAATTGAGGTTTATATACAACTAGGCTGGCATCTATTTGTCTAGTCTAAAGACAAGGATGGGTCATCAGCCAGGCGTAAATTGCTAGATTATGCAAAATGGCCAAAGTCTCCTATGCTGTTTGATCAAACTTTGTATCCTGTATAAAAAGCTAATAGGACATGGCTTTTTGGCACATTTACAGCAACTGCTCACCAAGTCTTCAGGAAATTGTCTTGAGCTGCTGAGCCCAAGGGAAAAGGAAGCCAGATAAGTCATATGCAAAGCAGATCTGGTGTTGGGTATCCTGGGCTTACTGTACACATTGGTCCTTCTTACATCATTGAATTTGCTGCTCAAAATTAAATGTAATGTACAGCTTAACCTTAGATGCTCTCCAGTCAGCGCTATGTAGGGTCCTCAAAATCCTGAAGGCTGCTGTGCTTCACACAGTGACCTGAGATCATGGACCTTTCTCTCTTATCTGATGTTTTTCTCCAGAGACTGGATAACCTGGAAAGCTACAGTAAAAAGAACTGCCCAAGCCATTACACAGTCTTTTTAAACTTGATATAGAAGGGGAAGAAGGAAAAATCCCCAAAAGACCTTGGGAATGGCTGGCCATAAATGTATGTGACTCATGTTCAGACTCCAGCCTTACAGTAAATGCCCTCCAGTTTCTCCTGGGTCCAGACCAGCCTGCAAAACACCCTAATTCCATAAAAGGGAAAACCTGAAACCAATCCACTGAAATGTGGCACAGCCAGCGTGAAACAGATCACACCAGGCATATACCCCTTAAATTCACTTAGATGGGATCATCTACCAGATGTACTTGCCTGCACATCTCATTTATCACACCTGTTAGTCTAGGAATGGTGAAAGCTGGCAGAAGTCAGCAATTACACATGGGGGAAAAGTGCATAAACATTGCAGATCTGCTTGTAAACAAAGAACATAGCACTGGAATTAAGGCTGCTGTAGTCTTAATTCAGCCCCTTTGTTTGACTGTATTTCAAAACCACCTCTAGCTACATAACAGCAGCCCATTCTTTCTGGGGGATGCTCTGCCCCCTCCCAGGGACAGGCTGCTGGGGCCATCGCTTTGGAGGGATAGTCTGTATTACCACATATATTAAACCGAGGGACTCACAAATCATTCAAGCCTAAAATTATTGGAGGGAAAGTCCTCCAGATAGTAAAATTTTGAATTTGTGGGGGTAGGAATGAGGGGAAAAGACAGCCTGTATGCATACTCTGAAATAGTTTGCTGCCAGACCTGTTTCTGGGGGTAGTTTGCGGGCGCATGTGCACAATTAACTGTTTGCAGAGTTGTCCACAGAGAGATTTTGTCAGCACAAAACATGTAGATATCCCAAGCCTGCTCCTTGCCTCTTTGCTACCACCAGTCCTTTGGGGGATTGTTGTTAGGAGCTATCATACTGTGTTAACCAGAGAAGGTAAGGACAGGAGGAAGGTCTTCCTTTCCTTTCTTCACTGTGAGATGGTTTAGTTGCCCTATTTTATGTTTAAAAAGGGCCTTTGAAATTCATACAAATGAGTACTTAGCTTTGCCACCAGCAAATGGTAAGGCAGCACTAGGTAATGGTATCCACCCACCACAGACAAAGGGGGATGTTTAGGCTAGAGAGGACAATACTCTTCCTTCTACTCTTATGCTAGCAGACAACCTCAGTCTCATCACAAATCCTTTCCCTAGCACCTTCTCTGAAATTACACCACCCTGTGATCGTTTGACTTTAGGTACTTTCATCTTGCACCCCACTCTGAGCTTGCTTTGACCTCTGCCCTGTTAGTCCAAACTAACTAGGAGGAGAGTAAACACAGAAAGGAGAGACTTTGTGTCAGCAAAGGATAAAGATGTCAGAGAGAAAACCAGCAGCAAGTTACCTTCTCTCTCTTTAATCACATTTAGTACTACAGCTCTAAAGAAACTCTGAAGATGATTCTTCAAGGCATTGAAGAGAGAGGGTTCCTATGGAAACATCTGCAGAAAATGAGGTAACATACAAGATCTGGGATGACATGACATGTAAAAGACAAAGAATAAAGCACAGGGCTGCCCATCCCACATAAAAGTTATAAATGCAGTTCCATTCAAATTATGAGATTGGGCAAAAACTACATAGGCTTTGGGGCACTTCTTTAAACAACAGATTTTTGGTTCATACACATCTGTTCTTTAAACCTTTGGGATTAGGGTACCAAGTTTGTCCAGCCTGCAGGTTAGAACTTTGCTTTTTAAGCAAAATTTGCATACTGCTTTTAGTCACTAGTGGAAATAGATGAGACTGATTTAAATGGAAGAAGGATACAGCACAGAAGATGCTGCAAGAAGAGACATGGGGATCCAGACTCTGCCAGTGGGGAAAGAAGCTAATGTCCCTTCCCGTATCCCAGTGAGAGTGTTCTGGTAAGGACTTGAGAAACACACTAAGCCTTCTGAAGGGGGTTAAAGCACCTAAAGCAGAAAACAGAAGCTAACAGAGTAGAAAGAGCATCTCAAAGGAAAGTAATGAATGTAAGTGATAATGGCTTTGGCAGTGCTGTTTGAGAAGACCAAGGGAAAAATAGCTGATGCAAAAGCCACAAAGACATTACGTCACGTAAGAGGCCAGCAAGGCATGAACAGCATTAGTTTCAAAGAAAGGACATGAAAGAGACTTAGAGGACAAAGAAGGACTTGCAGCAGCCTGAACACATGGAGTAGAGTCCACCCAGATTCTTCATCAAAACCTTTATGTAGTACTCCTAAATTCCTGAGAATCTCTCTTCTCCATTACCATTTTAACTCTATGCTTTCTGAGCTCATTTTGCCAGAATACCTTGGTTTTTAACTCCTATACGTTAATCTTGTGAAGCTGGACCTGCCTTCAATGGTTCCACACTCACAGCCTGGGATAAGCTCTTCCTTCCCACATAAGGACACAAACCTCAAACCTTCTCAAAAAAACCTTCTCAATTGTGTCATTTACCCCATAGCCATGCCTTGTACATGAAGCTTCCTAATGTAAATCACTCCTCTGAACTTCATTGAGTTCTTTGGCAAGGACCTTGTCTCTTTACTTAACATCAATTATCCTTCTCAGTCATGCAATGATGTCTAGGTCAACAAGGCTGCACCAGCCACTATCTCAAGAACTTGCATAAAGAAAGAGGATGGGTAACAGACTGAAGGTGAGGCCATCTGTTTTCCCCTTCTATAACATACTGTTATCAACAGGGCATTACGACACTAACCTGTATGCAATTAACAATTTAACTTGAAAAAGGAAAATCAAGGGCCCATTTGTCTGGAGTTCTCTTAGATGTGACTTGTACAGCATTCTCAACTCTGCAATTGAAAAATCATGAAAAAGTCCCTAGAGTCACAGCATCAGCTTTAAAACAATGAGAGAGAGAGGTATAATATTTGGTTCTTTTTATTTGCCCCCCTGCTATCAGGTCATGTGCCCCCCGCCTCTCCCCAGCCATCAGGACAAGGAGTTTACTTAAAGAAAAAAGGAGAAAGAGTAGCTTAGGCTTTCATAGAGTAACAGCCAGAAATGTTTAGTCTACATCTCTGCCAACATCACAAAACCCCCTTATATTTTAACATGACAAATGTGATTCTTCCTGAATGTCATTAACTTAAATTGGTTGTGGTAAAACAGAGTCACTCTGACAGCTTAGAGACTGATCAGGATTAACTACTGAGGCAAGCAAAGCAGCTCTGAGCAGATGCTGCTTTGTACCAAAGGCTGGAAGGAACCGCCCAGGCTCTACAATGGAAACCCACGGCCTGTGTAGCCCTGTCTCATGAGCCTCCACTGCCATCATCTGGTACAACCCGCACCTGGTAGTACAACACACCAAACGCCGTTCCCAACCACAATTCCCGCGCAAAAGAGCAAGGCAGAAAGACGTACGGAGTCACAGGAAGGCGAGATCACCCCCCTCAAAGCAAAACACCCCCCCCACCCCGAGCTCTTGTTTTGGGGCTTAATGTTCTGAAGTCAATGTATCTTCAATAACCATCAGAGAATGCTCTACCTGGGTGCACAAAGTAAAATCTCAATCTAAAAACAAACTTGAAATTAAGGACAGCTGACAGATTCAACACAAATCAGGAAGCCTGTGAGGGTTTTTGATATTCAACAACCATCTCTCCACATACTCTCCCCCCATGATTTTTATAATACTGGGTCACACAGTGAGAATAAGATATCAGAGCAGTTATTAATAGGTTTGGGAACAGGGGACATGCACTGGCAGTAATTAATAGCATCTACCTTAAGTAACACTGTACCTAAATACATTTTATTGTTTCCATTCTTCCCCTGCTGCTTATTTCCATCATTCCTTTATGGCTTTTGTGCTGGTTTTGGCTGGGATAATTTTCTTCATGGGAGCTAGTACGGGGCTATGTTTTGGATTTGTGCTAGAAACAGTGTTGATAACACAAAGATGTTTTCATTACTGCTGAGCAGTGCCTACACAGAGTCAAGGCCTTTTCTGCTTCTCACCCTACCAGCAAGCAGGCTGGGGATGCACAAGAAGCTGGGAGGGGACACAGCTGGGACAGCTGACCCCAACTGACCAAAGGGCTATTCCACACCATATGACATCATGCTCAGTATATAAAGCTGTGGGAAGAAAAAGGAAGCGGGGACATTCAGAGTTATGGCATTTTGTCTTCCCAAGTAACCAGTACACATGATGGAGCCCTGCTTTCCTGGATATGGCTGAACACCTGCCTGCCGATGGGAAGCAGTGAAGGAATTCTTGTTTTGCTTTGCTTGCGTGCATGTCTTTTGCTTTACCTATTAAATGGTCTTTATCTCAACCCACAAGTTTTCTCATTTTTACCCTTCTGATTCTCTCCTCCATCCCACCCGGGTGGAGGGCAATGAGCAAGCGAGCAAGCTGCGTGGTGCTCGGTTGCTGGCTGGGGTTAAACCACAACAGCTTTGCATTACTCATTTGCTGAACCCTGACTCAACTGAAGTGTTTCATTTATCCAGCTATTTGACTTTCACCTAAACAAGCAGGTCCTCATCCAATACAGGCAGTAATAAGAAGGAATAATTCATAAATATAGCCTCCGAAGCTTCAGTCGCCAATATTAAGAGTTTTTCAAAATCATTCCCTCTCCTCGTGACAGGAAAAGCTCATTTCAAGGCACAATTCACCTCAGACTTCTCAGAGCAGTAGACTTGGGAAAGTACAGGTATTGCAGCACTATGAAGTTCAGGCTCCAAAAGCTGTGTGACTTAGTAGGGATATGTACTGAGCTAACTATCCCTGTATCTAACTAGAGATCATTACTGTGCTGCCACCAACAAAGCATTTCTAGGGCTAGGTTCATGGGTGCTTACCTATGGCATGATATAGACAAGCTACACGAAGCCCCCTAGGCCTGGAGAAGCATCTGATACAGTACAGGTCCTCACTCCCGCTCCTTTCCCCCCTATAAGGCAGACCTACGAGCAGGTAACTCTTACCAATGGTTGTTATTGCAGAGATGGAGAAGAAGAAAGACCCACTGAAGTCCCACCTGCCCAGGCTAGTGGTGTTTCCCTGGAGGGTTATGCCACTCTTGTAGGCTTGGATGATACCCTGCAAAGAGACAACAACGTGAGATCCCACAAACCCCCTTATGGCAAGTTCATGTGACTGGCATTTCCAATGCTAGCTAGTAAAGTCACAAATTACAACTACTTCCGACTCTGCTGTTTCCCTTTGAATAGAGGATATCCTGTGCCTTAGGGACCAAAGAGCTGAGAGGTCAGAAAAAGCCAAAAGCCAGCATACTGGTTCTACAGAAAGGGCATCTACAGAGTAAAAGAAAATTGCACATGCACATAGTAGATAATACAGGCAAACGTGGAAGACACTGGAGGGCAAGAACTACCTAGAAAAAGCCTAGCCAGATAGTTATTAAGACTGCATTATGACATATTCATAAGGAAAAGAAAGTGTTTCCAGATGGGATGTTCTGATGGCAGAGGTCCCAGAGCAGCAAATATACATGCACATGTAAATGATACAGATCCCTTGCCTATACTAGGGAGGAATGTATACACTGTGATGTAGGAGATGGAGACTACACAGGATGGCCAGTTTTGGGCAATATGTCCCTACATCCAGACTATAAATATGAACAAATGGATTAGATTAGCATGATGCCCAATACTGTTCAATCCACCTGGGAAAGACTCAGAGGTCACTATACTGAAGTGTGCAGAGTTACAGCAAAATAAGATATCAGATGTCTTAGCACTGCCCACATCTGACTGTACCTTCTCATGCCAATAAAGTTAATGACATTGAACCGAGTTGTGTCCAAAACAACATTAATCACAGAATGTACACTAAACATTTCACACCCGCTGACCAAGAATCCTTGAATGCAAAGTGTAGCCAAGAATACACAAAATTCATTACCTCTGAGAAAGACACGCAGATACCAAATAATACTATTCCTATCCTAACAATAAGGCTGCTGACAAAGCTTTCACCATTGATAATAAAAGCAATCACTCTCCAGTTAGATTTGCAGCAGTTGTGGGTTTTACAAAGAGATTGTAATTTATACATCCATCAAGCAAAACCAACACTTCAAGCCTGCAAAGCAAGGAAGCTTTGTCCCATTTTACTGACGGAACATGCTGTAAGCAATTTATATAATACTGTACAGGGCTGTGAATTAAAAACTGTTTCCAGAGACCCAAGCAGCAGCTTAACTACAAGGACCATTATCTCTTTTCTCTAGAGCTACTAGTTCTCACACTAAGAACAAGGAGCAGCTCAGAGATCAACACATTTTTCCAAGTAAGAAACACTGATAGTCACATTCCCAGAAATATCTTCGTTTACTCATAACTCAAGGCAATTTAAAGCACTCAGGGTCACATTCTAATCTATTAGAAGTCTGACAGCATACTCTTCTCTGCACAAGACAGAGCAGAGCACTCTTGCTCTGAAAAGGGCTAAGGACCAGATGCTATATTACATTATGCTTCCTTCTGTGAATTGTTGCCATAACTTGAGTGGGGCAGCTCACAAAAATAATTAGTATGCAGCATAAGTGACATGAAAGAATTGAGCCCCTCCTTCCCCCCCCCAAAAAAAAAAAAGAGAAAGAAAAGGTTGTATCAGGAAGCCTGTTGCAGGATTTGTTTCGAATTGTGTGTAATTTCCCCCCCACTCTTCTTCCAGGGCTAGTAGCTACACTGGGGTTTGTCAGGTTGTACAAGATGCACGCTCTGACCTTTCTCTGTTCTCCTTGATCTCTGACAATACTTGATCTCAGGTTTAAGAAGTGTAAGAAGTTCTGCGGACAATGCCCTAGTCAGGAATCACTGTCCCCATGAACATAAAATAACTCCCAAACTAAACCATATGGCAAGGGAGACGTTGGAAATTTATACAGATAACCTGTATTTTTTCCCCTCCAGAAACTAGTGGTTAAATTTGAAAATAAAAAGCTTGTTATTCTCTCAGACTTTCCTTCAATAGCCTGCAATCTCTGCAGTTCTAAGTAGGTAGTCTTGAACACACATACACCTGCTGGAATGGCAGCAATCCAGCTCTCAGATGAATTTATTATCAGCTTGATCAGATAGACTAAGAAAACATACACATGCAGCACATTTGTTGTCCGTTCTCCTGCCCGATGTCCTGCTGATGCAAGCTCAGCAGTTGACAACATTACACAGGACATCAAGGTTTTAAAGCCAGAAACACTTAAGAACCAGACAGGATTGTAAGAAACTGTGGCTGAATTGGCCCAAAGAAATGGAAATTTCTTCATGCAGAAAGGGGAATATAAGCAGCCTGCACAAGACACCATGTGAGAAGCAAGCAGCAGTAACCAAGTCATTAAATGTTTAATTTCACATCATTGCACCACTTCTGTTCTGCATGGTTTAGGACCAAGAGACTGAGCAGTTGTGAGCACCCATGCTAGCTTTGCAGTGATTCACAACAGTGCAGCATCTCAGAGTCGTCATCTTAACCTTCCCTGAGGTGCTGCTACTGCCAGGAAATACAGTGTTTGTCTTAAGAGTCTGCAGATAAGCTAAAGTATTTGCACTAAACAGCATGATGATCCTGCACTCAACAGGAAGGAAGATACCACGTAACTATTACTCATTGGCAAAAAGCAAGCACTGAGCTTGCAACGTGCCAGCTGTTTTCTGTTTCTGGGATCGAGCATATTTGTGGTAGGTCTTCAAGAGCCTTCAGCAGTAAGCCTCTGACTAAGCATTTCCTTGTTAAATCTTATTATCAAACATCCAGATAACATCATTAACCATTAGACCCACTGTGACTGTCACAGCCTGATATGGGGACCACTGAATACTCACGCAAATCAAAGCCACTTGAATAAATGGACACTCCCAGGGGAAATGTCAAGTTCATTACTGTTAGGAAGAAAGAGATACTGATGCCATCCTTAAAGGGGAGTATTTGCAGAGGGTGGAGGTAATGATACCAGCTTTTTTTTTTTTTTTTAAGTAAAAATGTTTTATTATAATATCTAGAATCAACCTTTGACACACAGCAACAATAATGACAGAAAATTAAAGATCGATTCTTCTGAGAACCGTAGAACTAATGGAGCTTGCCTTCCTACAGATGCACCCATAGAGGCAGATTCATGAAAGAGAAATCCATAGCTAGCTATTAATACACAGAAATTACTTCTGGCACAGGAAGTCATTGGATTGCAAACTGCTTCAAACAGAGAGCGTTCAGGAAGATAGCAGTGTATACTTGCCCCAATTTAATATGTTCCTCTGAAGTTCTGCTTTTGGCTAGTGCTGTTTTTCATAGAAAAATTATAAAGGGGTTTATAATTTTTGTTAGAACACAGGAAAAACCAAGCTAATAAATACTCTAATAGAACAGCTGAATTCTCCCTGCTTTTCCCATTGAAGATGCAGTGATATGTCTCTGCTGCTGATTTTCAAAAAAAACCTGAAGTATATTTTGGCCTGTGGGTTTAAGATTTAATAAAGAGGAACTGAATCATACATGTTGGGTCATATCTGCTTGGTTCCCTTTCTGAGAACCAGAGACATTTTTTGTTTTGCTTTGCACTAATTTTGAGGTAAAATCCTAGGGGTTTTCCTTCTTCTCTTAATTAGCTAGCAATTTCTATGGCATCTGCTCCCAAACCCGATACATTAAAAAGGCACCTGGTAGAAGTAGCATCTCAAATCCAGTGTGCAAAAGCAGGTTATCTACCTGATCCAAGACCCCAGTCAATACCACCAACTGCTCAAACACAACAGATCTTGAAATTGCAGAGCTTGGGCTTGATATTTTGGGAACATGAAAGGTCATGTGTGCAACTCAAAGAAGAATAGGAAGGAAACAGGTGGGTGGTTAAAACAATCAGAAAGAAACAGAACTCAGTTCCACTTTGGTTTCTACTGACAGACAAGCTACACAACATAATTTCACTTCTCTGCACTTCTCCTAAAATGATAGTAATTTGCAGTTCACAGCAACTACCAAGTCTTTAGGTGACAATGCTTATAGCATTTTAACTGCAGATGAAAGTTTCTATGGAAACTACTGTAACTGCTATAGGATTTATAAATTAAGATTCTTTTAGATTCTTAGGCCTTCATGAGTGAATGAAACTTCATTTGCAGGCTGCCACACTTCCTCATCAAGTAGGCTGTTCTGTTTCTTGATAGCACCATGCAAAGCTTCCTTGCGTGGTCAAATATTGTCATAGCTAGTGATTAAAAAAAACAGCATGACTTCTATTCAAAGTACTCTGTTGAAATGTAGATGTTTGTCCCATCACCTTTGTGAAAAAACATGCCTCAGAACAGCCAAATTTGGCCTCCAGCTCCATTTTGCTCAACCATAAACTCTGAAGTTTCAGTTAGGACCATCATCAACTAATGCTTGCAAATGCACACTGTATGTTAGATCATTATATCCCAGTACAAATCAAAGCCTAGTTTTGTGCATCCTTCTGCAGGGAATTCTCTCCTTTAATTCAAGCTCACTGGTAACTCCATGAGGAAGCTGTGGATTTCTGCTGACTCCCTTATCTAAAATATCTCTGATAGCTAAGATATCAAACTTATTTTAGGGCAGCAATACCCCTTCTTTCTTTCTTTTCTACTACAATTAGCATAATCATCAAGGGTTCTTCCCACAGGAGCATCCAAACACAACATTGTCCCAGTCTCCTTATTGGAATAAAAAAAATAAAATCACTGCTTCAGTCTGACTGCCTTAGTCTTTCACAGCTCTGGGGCTGTACTTCAACAAATGACTGATAATGAGTGCCTCATCTATCCTGGAAAAGTCTCACCAATCTACACAGCTCTGCACCAACAAACCCAATGTAGTTACAGTCATACTACCAAAAAATAAATCACACTCAAAATATCTCTTTTGTTGATATTGTCTAGCTTAAAAAAACCACACAGCATAAGGAAAAAAAAAAAAAGAGTGAGGTTACTGGTTCTAACAGACACCCACTTAAGTATCCAGAAGCTTAATGCAAACTCAGCCTACAGAGTTCAGTTCCCTCTTGACATTTGAGAGTTACATCCTTCTCTTCCCTGCAAAATGTAGGTTTATTCTTTCCTGTTTGCTGTGGAGTTGCTCTATCCTTCAGCCTTACCAGTAAGCCTTTCTCATTTACCATGTGTGCTGTGTTATCAGTTCTGGGCAACTCTCGGCTTCCTCACTTCCTCCCTTCCAAGACCTTCTTATCATATTTGGGCCCTTCCACCACCAGCTTGTGGCTGCAGGACAGCTGCTCATCACTGAGTGCTGCAAAAGGTGACTGTTTACTCTGACCTCCTTAACACCAACTAAAAATTTAGTCTTTCACCTCTGTGCTGAGTCACAACTGCATGTGACTAGGGTACAGCTTTCAAAAAATGGCATTTAAGATCAGCAATAAGGAACAAAGACATGTATATGTAAACTGAGACACTACTTTCCTTGCAATCTCTACTATCTTCAGAACATTGTGCTTTTCTTTCCTTCTATAATCGTTACAACAAAACCCCAAAGCTTTATATAAATGATTAATCAGACCAATTCTAATCTATCTGCCCCTCCCACAACAACAGCAAGATATAAAGTAAAGAGGGGAAAGTGAAGCCCTGGAAGATTATGACCCTACCAAGGATCTCCATAAGAATTCCTGACTCTCAAGCTCAAAATTTCTTATTCCTGTGGGGGGAGAGATGAACCACTTTTTTCTGAAGGAAAGTATCATGCAAGGAGTCATACAAATGACCCTTTTATAAACCACAGCTCCAGTCGCTGCCATTGCCCTGTGCTTCTGAACTATGGCATTTTGGCCAGAGTTCACAGTAATCTTGAGATACGTTCGCAGGCAAAAGCAGTATTTCCTAACTGTATTTGAAAACGGTTGTCAAGGAAGGCTAAAAAGCATGTGAATGGACTGGGGTAAGAAACTTCATTCCCAAGTTTAGTGAAGTTTACATGTTAATACACACACACACACAAAAAAATCAACTCTTCTGGGAAGTACATGCCCTCCTGAAAACTGTTTGCCTCATCTCAGACACTTCCTCTCTTCACCTTCTCAATCTATCAATGAGGGAAAGGAGGTGTTCCCAAGGCACCAAATTACCATTTAGAGTAATGAGAAAATATAAACTCACATAAACTTTGTGCTCTGGAAAGTGTGCAATGTTGGTATATAAACATTCATTTACGTCTCACAGAATACCAGCTGTAAATCAGAAGTAAACAGTTAACATTAACCTTGGTCTCAGACTGCAAGGACAAAAGTCAATTAACTTGAAAATAATTAAAAAATAGATTATGAATCACACCTTTCCCAGCCATGAGCTCTCACTCCCTGTCCTTGCCTGGACTGGAAACTTATCTGAATTGTGACCAAAAGAAGAGCAGGCACAAGGTGCATTACAAATTCAATTGAATCCATCTGTTTTCTTAACTTCACATCACTTGAATAACCTGAGCCCTGATCAAATAACTGCCCCCCCCTTCCCCAACCATGTTTGCCAATATAATTGGTACTAGTTCCTCTAAACTAAATGAGCCCTACCAGCAAAAGCACTTTTACTTTGCAGCTAGGTCTGCACTACAGTTTCTAGAATTCATCTAGACTTACTCTGCAACAGAAAAGGAGCAAGAGATGTAGTACAGTAATGATGCAACCAATGCTATCCTAAGCCACTAGTACTTTTTCTGAAAATTAAGCTTTCATATCAAGGAAGAATCTGTGGCATGATTCATGGGACAAAGCACTGCTGAATTCCAATCACTTCCCAAATCCCAATGATACAAGTAACTCGAGAGCTGGGCTGCAACAGAAATAAGTAGGGCTTGTTGAAAGGAACTGTCTATATAACCTACAGAACAGAGCACAGAAGGTTGCATTGCATCATCCTTGTGAAATCGAGAAGTTCTTTCTCTAGTAGTTATTTTTCTTTTAGTTCCATTTAAACAGGGCACAGTATGATGAACAAGTACCTCTAAGAGTAACCCACATCTTCAAACAACTGACAAGAATTATCATTTCTCTTTTTAGAAGGTACCCCCTGCCAAGTCTTAGATATCCACTGCTAGTAGTATGTCTCAAGCCTGCCTGGTTGGACAGGTTATTGAGACAGTTATTGGTTAATTCCAGCTTACTACACTTCCTTACTCATTACTTCCCACTAAGCCTGACCAGCTGTAACTACAAATTTGGTAATATCAAAGAACATCTCTCTTTAGGCAGAGACATAGAATAGGTTCCTGTGCTTTTTTCTCCCCCTTCTCTTTTTAAACACAGATACTAGACACTACATCATTGACCAGAAGACCCAGGAGTGAGTTAACTAACCAGGTTCATCAGTAGGTCTTCTCCTCGCCTTCCAAAAAGTCCAACAATATAGTGCTAGCCTATTGCCTTACAGAATACTATATGCCTACTGCCTTACAGAATAAAGATTTTTCTCTTTAACAACTTCTGTCAAAGGTATATTATAATAGGATATTATAAGCACCAAATGCACACTCTTGGTAAGGTACCCATAGTTCTTTTTAATTAATAGGTCCAGATAAGAATGAACTGGCTATAACTTAACCAAAGTAGTACTACATTTTGATAAGAAGGAAACTGGAAAGAACAATTACAGGGGACCAACCCTATTTCATCTGTGACAAGCCAACGGATATTTGACTGAAGTGGGTTCTATACAGATGTCACTGCTCCACAATACCAAGAGCCAATGCTGTTCCTTAAATTCTGTTATCACCAACAGGTGATCTCTGATGCTCACTCCTTAATAGTCACTCACTGCTGCATCATCTGTGGGCAAGATGATTTTAATAAACTGTGTTTGCAGGGTTGTATTTCCTGACAGCTGGCACAAATCTCTGCTGGTTCAATGTCAGTGCAAGCCAAGGTATTGATGAGGATCTTTCAGTCACATGGGATCTCATTGCTCTTGTAAACATGAGCTCTAGCTGTTGACTCTGGAGATAACAGTATCTAGATCCACCTGCAGGCTTTTAGTTTATGGCCTGCCTTTTAGAGTCAGGTCTTTTCCACTACACCTTAAATATTTTTTTTTTTTTTTGTCTAACAAGATTTATTTCATTTAGCTCAGCTTTCATTTTCTCCTTCCCATTTTATGCAAGTAACTGGGTTTAAGTAGCATTATGCATCTACAATAAAGTGGGTAGAACAATATAATAAATACAGAAAACAGCTGTATTAGGGAAAGATGTATATAACAACAAAGTTTATAGCAAATAAGGAAGGGTAGCATGAAAAGGATGTCACAGTAACAGTCTAACACAGAAAATGCACTGTCCCAAGTCTGGCCATAAAAACAATCATGTGACACTGAAAAGTACAGCAGCTATAGCTATGCTGGTGTCTGTAGCCACTAAAATGGTGGAGGAAGAGGAGTGAGTTTGGAAGACAGCTCAGCTGGAGCAGAGCTATATATACTCACCCTAGGCAGTAAAACTGAGATACGTGCTACAAGTGCATCACACTGGGTAGTGTGTCTAGGCATCCCCTGCCCCCAAAAGGTCAGAGAGGGTCTTGGCTCTAAGAGATACACCAGTACAGAAAGTGCCCTCTGTGTGCAGCCTCACTCCCTGGACACTTCTCAAATCTGGAAGCAAGATAATTTTTGCCTGGACAGAGACTCTTACATACTTTTGTCCCCCAGCTCAGTCCAGCTGCTGTTCTTCACTGTACTAAGGGTATATCACCCCAAACCTGCCTTATCATCACATCTGTTTCCATCTTCTGTGAGCCTTAACATTGAGAGCTTCCTTTGATGTGACCTCATGGCAAGTTATTCTGGCATGTGAAGACCACCACCATATTTATAATAAAAAGCCAGATATTGACCTCTTATGTTGCCTAGTGGCTCTTGAGGAACTGTTTGCTCTTGATCTTGTTCCTCGTGAGCACATGCTCATGTCACAGACCGGATGCAATGTCAGAAAAATAGCCTAGGGTTAGATGGGTCAACAAAACCAAACTCATTTTTTCCTTGAGTAGATATTACTGGATGCACAGTAGAGGGACATGTGGCCAGAGTCCCTGTGTTGTCCCCCACGCCGTCCTTGTTCTAAGCATAAGTAACAAAAGCCAAGAATGCAAATCAGTCTTCTCCATATACATACACACATGTATGTATGTGTAATACACAAGTATGCATTTTTTTGTTTGTTTGCTTATATATAAAGCATTTGCACATGCTACCCTCAACTATTTAGGAAATGTGGAACTGTTCTGCATCCCACAGGGGAAAAGCCAGCCAGTCCCTCCAGGCAAAAAAACAGCTGTGGGAAGCAGGGACCCACCACTACAGATGTCACACACCTTCTCCTCTGCCATTCAGTTTTTGTTGTTGGTCTGCTATTTCCACCTCTTTCTGTCTTTTTGTTTGTTAACTAGAAAATTACTTTTTCCCAGGAAAGGATCTGAGCCATCGAAATTACTGAATGAGAATTCACTGGTCTAGCTACCACAGCACAGTCCGTTTGCATTTCCTCCTGCCCATCCTCGTGCCATGCTCTCCTGCCAGCTCCTCAAAGCAGGAGCTCTATTGCGCTCCATCTGTGCAAGGCCTGCAACAAGGATTTCCACTCCCAGTTGGTAACCAGGAACTAAGCAACAAACAGGTTGTAAAATGATGTTTGTACATTGCTTAGCAAATGGGGATTTTATTCCATATTGGCCCCTATACACTTAAAATAAACAGAGTTTAAATTTATCTAGGATGAAAGAGCTGTAAGAAAACAATGAGGAATTGCCAGTAGTGTCAAAGCAATTAAAATTCACACACTGCTTTATGTTTTCACAAACACTTTTTATAGGTCTTTCTTAATTAGCAAATAATCAGCTGTGTATCTAGAATACAAGTTTGTTATCTAAAGAGGGCCAGTGATGACACTGCCTGGTAAACTGTGTGCAATTTACTTCACAGAAAAACATCTCATTTTTTGAGAATGCTTCCAGTATCCAAGCAATTGCCCCACAGGAAATTAGAAAAGAGTGTAGGAAAGAAGCAATCCTGTGGATTATCTGTTCAAGATTAATTTCTCACTGTGAAAGTTATTAAAAATAACACACAAAGCCATTCAAACTCAGATTATGGTTTCTCAAAGCATGAAGGCATGCACAGACACCCCGTAAAATGAAACGAAACTTCTTTGTACCTTCCTCATCTAGGGCTTGCTCAGGTCACAACTAAGTACTTGCACGGCACATTATCAGAGTGTCAGGTCTAAAGGGATTTGGGTGGCTGTCCTATTCCCTTGACTACCAGACAGTAGCAAGAATTAGTAGAGATCACCCTACAGTAAAAAAAAAAAAAAAAAAACAAAACACCAAACAAAAACCCAAAACAAACAACAAAAAAACCCCAAACCACTGTCAGAACAACATTAGAAAAACCTTCCTACCTACTCAGTTGCGACCATCTTCTTTCCGCTGCCATCACCTCGCTACCGTCATTCATGAAGTGAAGCCCTTCCAGCCCCAGGGCAAGAGCCATGCCTAGCGCTCACTGCTCAATGGACCAGTGCTGAACGAAGCTCAGCTCAGACCTGCCTTTATGAAGAGCCAGACTGCTCTTCTCTGATGTATCTCACTTCTCTCTATTCCTATTCCACAGCTAGCGCAGCACACAGTATAAATAATAAGAGCAGATACCACAATAGCTTTCAAGGGACCAAATTTATATCATATCTTCAATGTACTACCGACTGCCACAGAGAATTTACCATCTAGAAAGTCAAGGGATGAGAGCCTGACATAGGTTATCAGCATAATTTTGTCTGCCAGGGCCTTGCTGAAACTCCTGAGAAGATTGTCTATTTGATGGTTCCTGTGTTTTTCTCTCTGCCAGGAAAAAAAGAAAAACCAAAACTGGAAACAGTTTGCCAAGTCCCTTTTAGGTCCTTTGAAATCTGGTGGCCAGCTACCACGGTTTCAGCCACCACCAAGCACTCATTTTACAAAAAAACAAAAACAAAAAAACCCAAACCAACAAGGTTTTGTTTGTTTGTTTGGCAACACCTATTTGAGGCAGACAGACAAAAGCAAGCAGTAGATATTCAACTACCAGCACCTACTGAACTAGAATGGTTTGAGTAAATATTCAAGTCACTTCAATATTGCAGGTTTTTCTTTTTCAGACAAAAATTGAGCAAGGACAGAGCACATTTATCCCACTTTGCTCGTATCTGTATCATAAAATGCATCCACTTCTGCTTTAATAAGATTGCATGTGGTCCTGCTTTACATTTTGCAGCCATCGTGCAAATATCCTCAGAAACATTTTTCAGGATACATCCAAGTTGCGTTACCAGGATTTTTTCCATTTCCCTTTAAATAACAAGTAGAAAGCTGAAAAAGTTGACGCTAATATAAAAGCCAATTAAACTTACTAAGACAAAGCCTTTTTGTTCGAATTTACCACTTGTAAGATGCCACAGGCTCGAACTCCCTCTTGGCAAGCTCGACAGCGAAGCAAAGCCACCCGCAGCGACCCGCAGGCGGTTACCGCCCAGCGGGGCCCGCCGCCCCCGCCGCCCCCCGGGCGGGACGCGCCGCTCGCGACCTCGCCGAACGCCGCAGCCCGGGGGAGGACAGCGGGGAACCAGAGAAACTCTTTACCAGCAGAAAGAAATCAAGGCCCGAAATAGCCGGCGATAAGCTCAGGAAAGCCCAGCTTGCCCGGAGGCAGAGAGCAACGCGGCGCTACACGCTCCTGCTCCGAGGAACCTGCCCACGGAGCGGAAAACTTTTTCCACGCCGTGAGCAGCTTCTTGGGGCAGGACGATGTGTGCGCATAGATCCAGAGAGCGAAAGAGTTGGTTGGTTTTCTTTCTTTCTTTTTTAAGTTACTGGCATGCAGGAGGCCAGGTTGCTGCTGTTACCGCCCGCCCCGGGACGAAGGCAGCTCGCAGCCGGGCGGGAGCTTCGCCCCGGCGCTGCCGTGCCGGCGGAGGGGCCGGCAGACCCGCGGGCTCACCTCGATGAGCCGCTGCAGGGCGGGCCCCTGCAGGCAGGTGTGGTTGGCGAGCAGCTCCCAGTGCTGCTGGAGGAGGTGTTGAGCCGCCTGCACCTCGGCCGGCCGCTCCAGCGCCTGCAGCACGCCGGCGCCCAGCCCCACATAGCCCACGTAAGCCACCAGCAGCACCGGCACCCCCCAGCGCCGCCGCTGCTGCCGCCGCGCCGCCACCATCGGCCCCGCTGCCGCCGCCGCCGCCCCCGGGGCTGAGGAAGCTGCCGCGCCGGGGGCGGGAGCGGGGCCGCCCGCGGGAGGAGGGCTGCGCTGGGCCGGGCCGGGCCGGGCCGCGCCAGGCAAGGTAGGGCGCCAGGCAGGGTAGGGCGCCCGGCCGGCCCCCGGCACCTCCCCCGGGCCTGCCCCCGCCGCTGGCCCCTTCCCACCCCCCGCGGCGCCGAGGGAAGCCCAGCGGCGCGCTGTGCCGGGCCGGGCAGCCGGTTCTGCCCCTTCCCCCGCGGCGGCTCAGCCGCCTCGCCGCCCTCGCCTTCCTCCCCCGCTCCCCACCTGTCTTCTCCGGAGCGCAAAACTGCCCTAGGGCTCCCTTCTCCGTGCAAGGACGGGCACCGAGTCACGCTGGCCCCTCGGAGGGATGCTACCCAACTCCCTTCCCAGCAAACCGAGTTGCTTACCTAACCAGCTGGTACCAGTTACAGATCATTATAGCAGCAGCTTGTGCAAATCTAGTTTCCTCCTTCACTCAGCTGCTAAGCTAATTTAAAAGGCAGTAAACAGGTGTTTCTGATAATGACTCTTCCATATACACAGTTGTAAAGGTAGCAAAAAGGTGAGACTCTTTTATCATTTGTGGTTTTCCTACGAAAGATGGGAGTGCTTTCTCCACATAAGTAGTTCCTCAGACTGATTAATGATTTTCTTGTATAGCACTGCATCAAATGTTCCCTGCTGTTCTCTCACCAGTTAGAAAAAGCAAGCAAATCACTTTCGGTGTATAAAAAGTTTGTAATTTACCTATTTTGTTGTGGAATGTAAGATAAAGGGGAATAAACCCACTAAATTTATGAACAGGATGCCTTCGTACACTCTCAGATGGTAATGTCTTCTTGCACTGCCCTGTGATTTTTTTTGCCAGGGGAGTGTTTGTACTATTCCAGATAAGGCAGCCTTCAAACAGGTATTGCGCCCCTGGAACAGTTCTGGTAATGTGCTAATTTATGTTTTTCTGGGAGGTGCTTTAAACTGACTAGCATAAACTCATGGTTTTACTGGCAAGCTGCAAAACTTAATATGCAAAGGACAGATCAATTCCAGTTTAAAGATATCATCCTGAACACAATCTTAAAAAAACCCTTATACTGCTTATTGCTCAGTCTTAACTCTGCCGTTTCAATGTATTCATTACTGAATGATGTTTAAAATGGAAAAGAAAAAAGCCTTCTATAAAAATATATACGAGAAAGAAAAGATACAAAGCTGCTAAGAAGTATATATACGCAAGTTTCCCCTTTCATTTAAGATCAGGAAATAGACACATCTGAGCTACATTTTGACATTTTAACTGCATTAAATCAGATAGTTTATACAAAGCACCCTAAGTATAACCATGCTAAACATTACAGACTAAACATATAGCCTTTAATGTTTATACTAAAGATATACTACAGAAAACAAATTACAGGTGAGACTCAGGGTTTGTAACTACAAGCAACATTGTGAAAACTCAGGACATCAAGCACGTGCTTGCTAGACGAAATTTGGGAGGAAGAGAGGAGATCAAGATTTGTAACAAATCTTTACAGAACCATATCATATTTTAATGGCTGATTTTCTTGAGTATTCTCAGAAATGTCACTTGTGTGTCAGCCTTCTCTTCGTATTTCCAGGGAGAACGGCTCAGAGATTTGCAGATGATATTTTGGTGTTGTCTGGAAGGTACCAATATATCTGAGGGTGAGGAAAGGTTTGCTGAGTAGACTTAAAAGGTGAGTGTAAGCCTGGAAGGATGTTTGCTTCTTGTCCTGCGCTGGACTGCAAGTGGTAGCTGCTCAGGACAACGTGCTACTTTTCCACATGACAGACGAACACTGCCTGGGCCATCGCTTCTGCCATGGGCTGCAGAGCTACCTTCAGAGGCTTCAGAAGTGCTGTTTTCCATGCGTCTGAGCTGAGCATCTGGTAGCAGGTTGTGTGACCTCCATTCTGTGCAGGACTGCACCACTAGTAAAATGGGTTATTAAAAGCGCAGAAGAGTCCCTTTTGTGCACTCTTCCGCCTCCTAGTAAGCCCTTGTCACTGCACAGTTGTTCCACATTATTTTTCTTAGCTGGTCAGCTGATACTTGTTGATTACTTTTTTGTTAGAGGAAGGGTATTAGAAAGCATTTGCTCCATTCATGCTCAAGAACTGGGCCAGTGTTCCCAGTATGTACCTCAAAGTAATTCTGTTTACAGATGTGCATGACCTTTAGGATCTTTACAGGATCTTGAAAAATTGACAAAGTGAGCACGAAATTTCTATCGCTTGTGTAACACAGGAGAGGTCATCAGTATCTTTCTCTTTTCCGTTCCAACATGGCCATATGCTTGATTTAAGGTATCTTTTTGAGTCTTCTGGCAGGCAGCTTGAGAACTGCTACAGCTACTTTCAGCCTTACTAACAGCAGCAGTAGCAAAATAATTCAGAAGATAGTCTCACCATGCTGCTACTTTGCAAAATCAAATACAGGAGCAATATTCTGGACTGCAGTAAAAGCAATCCAAGCTCCCTGCTGTCGTATGTCAAGTAAGAATGATTTTAACAAACACTTTGCCAGTAAGTGGTGCATGCGTGCTTTCTATCCCTGATAAACCTCATTATAATTTTTTATGGCATGCAGCATGGTGTAAAACACTGTACAGGATCACCTTTAGACTAGTGCATGTTTTGTGGCTGGCTGTGGCTAGATAAAGTAAGGAAGGCATGGAAAAAGGCAACATGAAGGGAACGGGTCAGATAGAGAAGTCAGTAAAACTTTAGTTTTGTCTTTCACACAAATAGGCCTAAAATGTCTTGTAGCATTGGCACAAGGCAGGTAGAGAGTACAGTGATGGTGATCATGTTAAGAAGTGCATATGCAAACGTTATGTCTGAAGAACAGCGAATACTGAGAGAGAAAGTTTCCTGTGAGATCTGCAAAGATACAAAAAGCCAGACAGGAGAGAGTTGGCTGCTCTCAGTGAAAGAGGCTACAAAGAAAGCCGTTGCACAAATTTATAGGAATAGCTGAGGGCGTAGAGAAAGATCAGTACAAAAACAGGAGATAAAATCTGTGAGGTAGGTAGTGGTAAGACATGAGGGAAATCTTAGATGGGATAAGCATTTGAAAACTCAGTTTTGAAATGAGTTGAATAAAGCCTAGCTGGCATTCTTACATGCCAGCATTTCAGATTTGAGCAGCCATACTGCGCTATGCAGGAGTCAGCAACTGGCAAAGAAAACAAGCACCAAGTCAGATGTAAGAACAAGCGTCTGTTGTGACCCTCCTCAGAAGTAAAAATCTAGCACAGAAAGTATGCGGGAAGAGATTTGTGACCTACGCACGTCTCTACATGTTTTATGGACACTTCCCCCAAATGAAATATCAAAGCAGCTGCTGACAGGCTGACATTTGATGTTGCTGTAGCCTGTCAGCCATAGGCTAGCTTGAGGCTAGTCTACATGCCCAGTCATATTTCACTCACACTTTACATTAAAGTTCCATTTATAAATGAGTTTAAAAGGATTAATTGGTGGTTAGTATGAGTTATAAACATACTGAATAAATAGCAGTATGTACATAATTACAAGCATACCCATGCAATGTGTTAGTGATTGTTATAAACAATCTAGTATGGTACTTAATGAATGGATAATTGTTTTATCAAGTTTCTATAGTTTATAATAGAGTATCACTACAGTTTTATACCTCAGTGACTAGCCTGTTATAAGGTGCTTATATGTCCTTCTTTGGCTTTTCTGTTTCTTTGGAGGTGGCTGCTGCTATTTTTGACTTAGAATAACTGTGATAAAATCAAACTCCCTGTTTCTCACGGGTGACCCTATGCGCTTGACTGAGGATCAGATTTAACACAAGAGCCTATCATCAGCCTTATTTAGAGGCAAATGGACAGCATCAGCTCTGTATGGAGAATGATAGTTCTTCAATGAACAGGCCCAAAGCAAATGCCAGACTTTAATAATATTTGTGATCTGGCTGGAAATACGGAAGTCTGCTTGCATTTAGATTTAGTTTAAAGTGCTGTTTTCAAGTGGCTGTGAAATGAACTGCGATAAGGATAAGGACCTGCTTTGAGCCGTCAGTTTGCTCTGAAATGAATTGTAACAGTCCAGGCAGTGCTGGATAGACACATAATTTCTGCACAATTTGAGAGACAAGCATTTTAGCCCAGGAACTAAAGAAATGGTATCATGTTATATGAAAGCTGTTAATTTCAGACAATATCAAATGAATCTTAATTGGATGGATGTCATTAAGGGGGTGGTCATTACTGTTGATATTCCTTTGTGGTTTTGTTTGTTTTCTGATTGGATATGAAGAAAGATTTCTGTACCTGACTTTTTCCAATTGAGACTCTTGGTGACATGACTTCTCATTGGAGGTGGGAGGCAGCCACTCTGGATTTTTTGAAAACGAGTGACCATAAGAACTGAATTCCACTGGAGAAAGAGAAAGGATAATAATTGATTACTTTAAGGGAAGTTGCCTTTGTTGAGTGAGAAGTGTAAAATGAATCCTGGGACAGTTGTTTTACCATGCGTGCTACTTCTTTGGAGGTTTAATTGGCTGATGCCTACACCGTGTGTGGAAATTTCAATGCATCTGAAACATTTCCTCCTTAGGAAACAGTCCACAACCTGTGGTTTAGTCCTTTAACCACAGAGCTTGCTTAGTGTGAGGTATAGATGAAAGATGTGCTTTCAAGACCGCTTTCTGTGTACCTTGCTCAGCTAGGGATGTGGATTCTAGGCTGCTCAGGTTCATCTTCCAATTTGGTGGTGGCTCCTTCTGCCAAGCTTAAGTCAGGCTTGTGCCACTTTAGCTGAAGGAATTTTTCCATCAAGTCAGCTCCCACGTTGAAGACCAGAGCCAGCCAGGCCAAGCCAAAAACAATCCAAATCGCAGTTAGGCTCCTGTACACTGGGATATAGTGCTTGTTGGGGTTTGTGCCTGAAAAATCCAGGAAACTCTGCATATTAATCTTGACAGCTTCGGTCTGCCAGGCAGCATACATACTCATACACCCTCTCCACCCCCGCAAAAGTGTATGTTTAACAAGTTTGTGTGATCTATGAACATTCTTTTTTTTTTTTTTTTTTTCCCCCTTTTTTCTTTTTGTGTTCCAACTCTCAGGTTAAGCTTAGCACAGCTGGTATCAAATCTCTGAAGCTGAGGCTATATCATAAAAATAGCCATATCTAATGTTAATTAGGGATGCACAAAATCAAGTGTTCCTAGTCACTGACAAAGAGAAAAATCATCTTGGAAACCGAGTGTTGAATCCATATTAGCCATATTTTAATCAAGAGACACACGGGATCTCAGATGATTTAGAAAGATACAGTTTACTACCTCAGTGATATAGTGATTGCTTTTTGTAGGGTGATATACCTCAGTAACCAGGATTCAAAATCACCTGGAGAATATTATATGGGAAATGCAGCTATTTTAAGTAAGTGGTTATGGGAATCTTAATGCCTAGTTTGATATTTCCACAGCATGGACAATCGGTGCAGCTGATACGGGCACAGGACAGCACTGCAGCCATCCACCTCGTCTCTGTTACCCAGATCATCATGAAACTCCACAGTGCCCAGATTCAGCATGGGATGGGTTTTCATCTCCTTTGGGAACACAGTTACGACCTCTAGGAGAGGAGAGCTACTACTCGTGAGGTAACAGACCCTAGTGTTTTTAACAAATAAACACACTATACATAATCTGTTAAGAGCATTTCTTCAAATAAGTGGGTGGAAAAATAGCCCCTCACGTGTCTCTATTGCTATGTCTCAGCCTAGATCTCTAGACTCTGTAATCTCACTGGGTTTGTTTTCTTTCACAGGCATCCTGGGGTTGTCAGTAATATTCTCCCCACTGTAAGTACTGATGATTTCATATTTGACATGATTTCTTATTGGGAATGGTAGGCACTTGCTAAAACAAATCACTGTTAGGATAGTATGGTTCACAGGCTTAATATTGCCAAAGAGATTTCATTTATATTCCACCTGTCACTCATGGATCACATTTGTACCAGCTTGGACATAGTCACTGTTGAATGGGTGTTCAGTGGCATATGTGAAATGAGTTTGGTGACTCTCAGCTTAGCTGTCAAGAGAAAAATGCCCATGTCGTATAATACATTAGCTCATTATTACCAGTCTGGCTCAGCTTGCTCTTGTACCAGATTTATATTGGAATGGATATCTATGCTCTCTGTATTTAGCTTTATACTAGAGTAACTAATCTCAACAAAGCTCAATCCAGTTCACCTTCTTTATTACCTACTACATAGTCCCCAAATCCAATGGTGCTCAGGGTGATGAAGGTGAAGTAAAAGCCTTCTCCGTAGCTCCAGCCTTCTACGTAACTGAAGACCAGTGGTGGGAACACTAGAAAAAGCAAGGTCCCAGTGGTCAGGAAGATGGCCACTGCCAGTGTTTGAACCACCTGAAAGATAAAAGGAAAATGGCAGCTAAACAGCACTTAGCAGTTGCCTACTGGAAACTGCTGGGTCTGTTTTGCTCTTGAATCACAAACCCACTCCAGCTGTAAGCAATGTTCAAAAAAAAGGATAAACCAATGCTTCCATGCACTGCAGGCTGACCTTGCTGTTTACCCTGCACATAGATATTGTACCTAATCATGAATCCAAAAAATCTTAAAATTAGGAAAAAAAGGAGGATATTTTTAAAGTTTTTTGCAATGAGTTTTTAAGTATGCTCAAGTCATTTTCAAACTTATTATGGCAACCATAGGAAAGAAATACTCACTTTACAGTTTCAACTCAAGTGGAGATGCTCTCGTAATCAATTGGCTCCTGTCTTTGAGGAAAATCACCAAGTATTGCATAACTCATGATACAAAGATTGGCAAGAACAAATTAGGGTTCTCTACACCATGACTGCTTCCAAAGATTTATAAAGTGGCTTGCAAGAGCTCAGCCAAAAATATGTTTGGATGAAATCTAAGTGAAGTCAGTTTGCCTGCTTTTATTTTTAACTTAGAAGCATTCAGAGCCGAACTGTTTTCTGTCAGCACAGAGCAGATCTGTGTCTCAGTACAAACATCTGCCTTCTGGGAGATAAGTTACAGCGTATGTAGCTGCAATAGATAGGTACACAGAATGGTCAGTGGATGGGTCATGACAGGGGATTTTAGGAGTTTGGGACTGAGGATCAGGAACTCATGGGTTTCCAGGGAACACACTCTGGTGAACTTTTGACTAGGGATGTGTAGGCTGATGCAAACTCATTACAATTGTTTAAAAATGCCCTCAAGGACATTCAAACCAGAGTACGATTTTCAATGCATGTGCCTATTGTGACTGGATAAAAAGCCAAATCACTGTTTATAAAGTAGAAGGTCCAGGTATCATGTTTTTCTTTCTCTCTCTGTATTATCTCACATATAAAATAGTCCACTGAGCTTGACAAACTTGGTCTGAGCCTACTGGGTGACTTTGACAAATCATTTCTATATTATGTACCATGTCTCTCCAGCTGTATAATAATACTTACCTCATTTGCAAAGCACTTTGAGAATTATTGACCAACAGGGTGATAGTTGATATCTGTTCTCATTTAGTTCATTCCAGAAGTGTAATAGCATTTAATTAGATAATAAAGTTTGCATAAAATTTTATACTGAAATGCACAATATTACTTTTACCCTGGATTTTAAGAACTTTCTGGTACAAACTTATAACATAGGGGACAGTAAGTCAGGAATGAAGAAGAACTGATTGTAATTAATTTCCCAAAGCATGACTAAATTGTGTTTAAAAGGAGATGAACCAACTCCCTGGAAGAGGCTTTTCAGAGTGAACGAGCAGATACAGCTCCAAAGCTTTGTCTGATCATAGGAGTTCTGCCAAAAATGAGGTGTTAATTCAGGAGTGAAAAGAAAAAAAAAAATCACATCCCTCAGGTGCTATTAGAAATCTGAGGAAAGATGCAGCTATACTAGCATGAAAATCCTTCTGGTGGTAGAGCTGCATGTATTTGGGGAACAGCCATAGGTTATGCAGCTAAAGAACTTCTTGTTCATATAAAGCAATTCTACATTTGACAGTACCTTTATAGCTTTCCCAGTGTAGGTAAAGAATGCAGTGACTCAGAGATTTTACAAATGAAAAAGAGCAAAAAACTTGTGCCAGAACTCTGAAATGTTTCAACATACCTAACATATCTAATCTCCCTTTTCCCTAACGAAAGGGGTCAATTCATTGAACCTTTACTCAGAAACATGCACTAATTTTGTTATAAATGACCTTCATGTATTTTCTATTATCAGTGCTTCCTTTATTCCAATACATCTGGACAAGTTCAATGACTCCCCAATAAACTATAACTAAGAAGAAGAAGTATTTATTTACATTTCAAGAAAATAAAAGGAAGTGCTAAATTGGTGGCACAATCAGGGAAGGTAATTGAAGCTGATTGGCAGACCAATAAAAATAAGTTGTCTTTGCACAGTGTAGAGCTACATTCTGAATAGATGCTAGCATAGGCTAGATAATAAGAGCTTGCTTCAGCAATGTGTGTATGTGCATGTATTCTGCTAAGGTCACTAGAGCTTAAGCACCCTGCTCAAAACTGAGGCCATGCTTGCTTAGCAGTTTTGCTGAGTCAGGTTTTAAAAAGGCAAATCTAGAGTCCGTCAAGCAAAAGCAAATTGCTTTAAAGCTATCGTAGATAAATACAGTATATCAATTTTCTGATACAGAGGGCCACGTAATTGCTGTAGTTCAGAAAAATGTAGGCACACACAAGGAAACCCAATCTAGCAGCAGCTGTACCTATCTGAGAAGAGAGCTTTAATTAGTTTTAAAATAGTGGAAATAAATGATAGATTGACACTGTACCTGGGCACGGCCTGGCTTTTGCACCCATCTTTCCAGGGTAATCAGATGAGCATTGAGGCCTTTCCCCAACTGATTAAGGAAGGCCAGGTTGAGGGGCACTCCGAATAAGGCATAAAACACACAGAAGATCTGCCCTGCCACTGTGCTGGGGGACAGGTTACCATAACCTGGAAAAAAGAAAAAAGCAGCTGCATTAAAAGGCTTTACAGTCAGGCTGCAGGCCATCATGAGAAGTTCCTAGGCCTGGAAACTCAGCTACGTTAAGCTTCAGGAACCTGTGGACCTATGATTTTCTGCAATTAAATCTGCCTACAAATTGCTATAGCTTATGAAGGAGCACTGTGCATTTACTGCTACTAACAGAATATCTAACACAAAAAATATTACTCTTAAAGAGTATTGTAATTTTCTATAGGTCTCTGATTTTGTGGTGAGTGCAACCGAGTGCTTCAAAGCAACCTCGAGATGTGCTGTGCATGCACAAAATGATATTGCACGTACCAAGTAGGCACTCAGCTGTTTTTGCAGGTGTAATATGCTGGATACACAAGAATAACAGGTATCTTTGGAAACCAATAGAAAACTGTAACCCACAGTAGTCAAGATTGTCTCGCAGGTGTATTCATTCCACCAGTTGCACATTTCTGGGGGCTTTACAGGACAGCTGGAGGAAACCCCAATTTATAAGGAAAGAGAGTACCTCACCTATAGTGGTGACAACAGTTCCTGCAAAAAAGAAGGAGTTGCTGAAGTCCCAGTTACTGGGATTTGTAGAGTTTCCTTCTGGGTTGACCCCTTTTTCCCATGCTTCCATGAGGACCTGAGGCAGAAGAGGTCAAAGGAGCAAAGATGAGCAACCCATTAGACCAAATCAGGAAGAATTTCAGAAAAAAAGAGAGAAGTAAATATTGTATTCCATCTTGAGCAAGCAGAGCAATAAACAGTGTTGATAATAAGGTAGAGTTTGACTAAAATGGCCTTGTGCTGACATGGCAAAACTTGGAAATAGAGCTGGCCAGGAACTTGAACTCTTGTCACTGGAGAACTGACCATTGAAGTAGGATAGGTTTCATAACTAGTTGAAAGCTAAGGGGAAGGGAGTGGAGGGATTCCCCAAAATGATCAAACTGGAAAAAGAAAGTGAAGTTAGGCCATAAAAAATAAAGGCAGTTCCTCTTCTCTCCTTCCCTAGTCTAGTCATCTCATTCCAGTTTTTAATTTGGGCCTGTGTAAATGTATGGTTGTGTCTGTGGGGAGGGGCATGGGGAACATGCTCATTTCTGTTTCCTCCACGTAATTACTAGTGAGGATGAATTTCCATTTTTGGCTAGGTCTTCCCAATAATTTTCAATGAATATTAGGCTTCTCCTAGTCTGAAAAATTAGCTAATGAAATATTCTCTTCTATTCCAGATAGCTCTTACCAGATGACCAAAACTACTATGTGCAAAAGAAATGCTGCTCCTATTTATGCATCAAGTATCTTGTTAGCTGCCTTAGTGAAGATTGTGTTCCTTTGCTCTCCCTGAGGATTTCTCTGAAGGAGACTGGTTACCCTCTGCTCAGTGGCTGGGGTTTCAAGAATCCCCTTGTTTGTTACATACCAATTTTGAGGTCTAGCTCACAGCCTTCATCATTTTGCCAAATGCCTGAAGGAATTACTTGTTCATCTCTTCTAGAGACTTTTGTATGATGCAAGACATGAGCAGGATAGAACAGCAACCCCAGCTTTAGTTGGTTCCAGGAGTATGAGACCAAAGAAGGTACTCTTTCTTGATTCAAATGTTGATCATTGCCAGAAGGATTGCTTATCTGGTGAACATACCCACTACAAGGTATCTGATTTTGCATAGGTTCTGCAATATTAGCTGATCTGTGCTAGTGGATTAAGTATCCTAAGTTTAATAGCTAATGTTATTCCTTTGGTAAAAAATCCTACAGCATTGGTCAAGTCCATCAGATAGGGCTGCTAGGCATAGTCACATGTGATCTCCTGACTGAAGTGTCAACAGAGTTTCTTTTCACTATGACAAAGAACTTCACATTATCCATTAAAAGCCTGTTCTTAGAATGAGAAGAATTTGACATGTCAAATTATCTAGAGTTGACTATTTTATTTGCTGGTTAGAAGGAACACACAGAAGCTACTGAGGTGTGAGTCTTTTGAAATGTCTAAAATAATCACAGGTTTAATTCATCCCTGTAAGGAATACTTGTCAGTTCTATCCATTTCAATGCACAAGAGTTCAGAGGAGCTATATTCACAGCATGAAAACCAACATGGAAGAGTAAGGCAATGTTGAATGTTGAACACTTGGATGTAGTCTGACAAGGCCAGATTTCTTGGTATGATTGTTGCTTTTAAGTACAACCCCATGAAAGAAATGGCATCCTTGTGCCCAGGGAAATCGTTCCTAAACAAACAGGTTCATGTGGGACAGTTATAATGACTCCTAGCTCCTTGCCCTCTACAGCTCAGGTAATGGTTATGGCTGGAGTGCCAACAGAGCAGCTGTTGAATGGTTGGTGAACATGAGCTTTTGCCTTTGGGAGCAGAAGTAGCCAGTAAGTAAAAGCAATGTGCTATAATTTACAGTAAGAGTATAAAGCCTACATAAAGCTATAGAAGGATGTGGAGAGAACAAAAACTGCCTGCCATTTCTGTTTCTGTCCCCCTGCCAATGCACATTGCAGCCAGTTGTGGTCATAGACCAGGATTTGGTCCTCTTGGTCTATATTTATATCCGTTCCTTTGAGGCTGAAAAAGTATGGACATAATCAAAACAGGGACTTAAAAAGGTACCTCTTTACTCAATGAATCTGCTTCTCAGTTATGCTGTCAGAATGCCATAATTTCCTGACCAAAGCATGTTTACCAGAGATACATTAGATCGCAGAGTTTGGATCTGCACTTTTCCAAAGCTCCAGGCTGTTCAGCTCAGGAGCTGCAGCTGGGGGCCACCTCTCAGCTAGGCAGTTTTAGCCAAGCAGAGCCAATGCAGTTTATGAGCATGGAATCCCAAGAATTTGCTTCATGTACAATCAAGCCAAAGTGGTAACTCTATTATTAGTGATAATGTATATGCAAAAAGAAACCTGGGTTGATTCTCAGATTCCAGGATTAAGGTTTAAAGAACTGGCCATAAGACAAGACACCTTATACTTGTCAGCTGAGCAGACTGAATCTAGCGGCTGTGTCTCACCACAGCCTGAATACTGTGACTTTTCAGACTGGAACTTCTGACAGAATGAACAGGCCTCCTTAACCATACAGTTAAAACGTACAGAGAGATGATTGCTTCCCTGCAGTAGTTTTAGACTTAGAGATTTAATATGGAAAGACTTCTATTCTCTACTCTTAGCAAGAGTTAGACAAATTTCTTAAGAGGTTTTATAAATGACAGGTGAGTCAGAGGACACCTGCACTTAATCAAGTCTAAGTACTTTGAAGCTTGGTGCATTGTAGGTGATAATTTGGTGCCCTCAGCCGGTTTTGTCTGGAATAGCTTACAAGTGAAATGTATCTAATTCGGCAGAGATGCGGCAAAATGTGATTCTCCGAGTGGCACAGCAGTGCTAAGGAGGCTCCACTGGAGCCAGAGAGAGGAGAATCTGGACATGTGTGAACCCTCCCTAAGATTTCTAGGGTACCAGAGATTTAACTAAAACTTTCAATCCTATGAAGTATCCCAACTTGGATTAAAATGAGAATCAGGGTTTTCTCCTCTACAATCGTTATCACAGAGATAAGGGAAAGACAGGTAATATCACCAACAGGTGAAACTGAAAAAAACAGACATGTTTTTAGGCATGTAAGTTCTTGAAAACTCTAGTCATTTTCTGGCCAATGCCAAATGTTCCACAAGAAATATATCACAGTATTAGTAATCAGAACATTGTCCTTGTAGACAGAGGTTCAGGCACCTTCCCTTCCCTTTCTAATCTGGACTTCACTGTTTGCTTAAATCCATTCACAGAATCTGGGCCTTTTGTTGCTACCTTCATGGAAGTCCTCTGACTCGGACAGTGCAAACTTGCAGCATGTTTAGAGTTTCTATCAGGTTTAATGACGTGGTAGAAAGAGTTCAACCTGTTTAAGCACCCAGCTCTGCAACTGGATAAATTTTGAGCACAAAGAAAGTGGTAGTTCAAGGATTTCTATCCAGTTCTTGCAATACTAGAGTGAGAATATGTCTATAATAATACCAAGAAAGGTCTAGTAATTTATCTCCAGCCAGTTTTGAGGAATAGATTAAAATGTAATTGAAGATGTCATTAATTGACAACCCATATTGACCAAGAGCCCTTTATCTCTTATTATAAGTGACAGATAACAGTTCATGATGGTTGACTTATCTTTTCTTTAGAGGCCTGGAAGTGCAGGACCACCTTCAAAGGCAGTAGACAATTTCTAGTACAAAAGAAGGGCAGAATTTGCACAGGTGTGGAAACCTTGGAAGGGAAACCTACTACTTCTGGGTTTGATTCTTGTTTTTTGTCCCCATGCATAATTCCCATGTAACAACTAATGAGAGAGCTGAAAACCATGAAGTTGAAATTATTGCAAGGTAGCACGAAGGTGCATCAGCAGATTTGCATATTTTGGGAGTTCATGACTGGGAAAATAAAGAAGTGCAATAGATCAAGAGGTAAGTGAATGGGCTTGAGAAACCTCTGCCTTTCTCTTGTACAGTTAGTCCTTTAATGTCATGGACAGCAGATCAATTTATGACATGCTTGGCCACAACAGTATAATTTCTTCTAACCAAAATAATGCTTGAGCCAAAATAATGGGAGCCTGTTCCTCTTACCTGTACAAACTGCTCCAGGGCTTGCCTGTCCAAGCATGTGTAGTTCTGCAGGAACTTGAGCTTCTCCAGCTGGAACTGGTCCCGAAAGTGGGTCTCTGCCTGTTTCTCCAGCAGCTGGAACACCATAGCGCCCAGGAGGAGGTAAAAGAGATACCCCAGTACCAGCAGCGGAGTCCAGCTGATCTGCCGGTTGTGTATGGTGAGGAGGGGCATGCTGCTGCTCTGCTGCTGCCAGTCCCTGCTCAGTACTTAAGAGGTTACTGTCCCAAGATGTGTGCTACCCAGAACACCCAGGAATCACACACCCATGTTCCCAGCTACTCCCCTGGAGAATTTTTTAACAGAACATACAGGTATCAGGCCTACACAAAATGAGACTAAAACAGGCAAATTTTCTCCTTCCACATCTTTTCTCTGTCCAAAATAAAGGGAGAGCATTTATGGCTTAATAAGAATGTGAATCATAGTGTTTTTCTCCTATTAAAACAACTTTTATCCAAAGATCTCAATCAAATGAATGAAGCCTGACACAAGCCCTCTGAGATTGGTATTGTTTTCCAGGCTGGAAGCTCAAGTAAAACTGTGGTTGAATGACTTACCCAGGGTCATACGAATATAGAGTTACAAATAGACTCTTAAAGTCTTGACAAGTAAAGTCTTACTCTAAACACTAGACTTCTGTACAAAAAAACACTATAAACTCTCTAATTACAGCAGACTTCCCAGAACAAAGAAGAGTATGGAGCTGAATAAATGGAAAAGTCAATAGCTGCCTTCTGTACCATACAAACATTGCTGGCACCAGTGAAAGCAGCATGATGAAGCTCATGAACATCCTGAATTCGGCCTGGTCACAAGACAGACCTTCCCTTTCTTTTCTAACCCTAATAATATCGGTCCCCTCACTGCCTGGCCTGCTGCTCCTGAATTCTTTGTCAGATGACTCCACCCTTTAGTCCATAGAGTTAGAGAATGAACCACTCATGCCTACTGCTTTCAGTCTCCGTATTGCCCTTTTAATCCAAATGCATAAAGGGGAAGGAGGGCTTAAGGTTAATCGTTAGCTAAAAAAGTATCAGAGGTTCACCCATGGGAGCCTTAATGATTATCATGCACTGGAAATGAGCTGGGCTTGCATATTATTCTGTAGTAAGAGCTTTATGGCTAGTGTCATCTATGCCACACTGCTTCTGAAAGAAAACACGCAGAGCAAGAAGGTCATGTGGCCAGGGCTGCAATTTTGTTATTAAGCTCCCTTCCCACTAAAATGTTCTGGGTACAGATATTGCTCCTTCACTTAGTATTCAGATTGGTTTTCACCTACCTTCAAACAAGAGGTAGTGCTCAGAGAAAAAGACGGAAAAAATGGTTTCATTCATATCCATGTCTGGGAAAAGCCCTGTGCTGGCCATTTGAACTGCACTCCTAGCCTAGGGCCAGCCATCTCCACCCAGAAGAGGAACACTGACTGGCAGCAGAAGGCCACTTGTCACTCTGAAAAGTGAAAAGTATTGTGGAGAACTCCCAGAAGAACATCCTGGTCTTTGTCTGGGACCACTTTGTTGCTGTGGCCGGGGGACAGAAAGATTTCAGTAGAGAAGTGCAACGTGCAAGGACTCAGAGCCTTGGTGCTCTGGTGTTTCTTTTCAGCTGAAGTGAAACATTTGGGAGATGACAGAAGCTATAGCAGCAGTGATATTACCGAGCACTGCAATAACATTATGAAGCAAACTGATCTGAAGCAACTGAGATGTCCAACTTATCATTGATGGAAGGCCTTCTCTTGGTCTGTGCTAAGGATGACAATTACTTTCAGAGTATTTAACAAGAACTTCTCTCTTGCGCCTGTTTTCCATAATTAAAAGGTACAGCTTGTTGTTCCATACCTTGTGAAATGTTACGGGTAGACAAGCCTGGGATGTTGCACAACTGCCTGTTACACTAGCAGGGCTGTCTCTGGTGACAGATCCAGATGTTTGTCATGTTGTAGTTTATAGGACCTATGTCTACCAGTTCAAGAGAATGCTAGCCTACTGGTTTTCTGGAATGGATGCAAACACGTGCATAGCTGGGCTGACGCAAATTCCCACAGTTGAAGTAGGTTTCACAATTAAGGGTATGAAACTATTAATTAAGTAATAAATGAATAAATATGGCACTGAACCTCTTTTATGTGCCCTTCTGTTCTGTTCAGTTCAACAAAGCATTCCAGCTGCCAAACTTGGCAGTCTAAATTATGCCTTAAGAAAAAATGTCTGCTTAGGCTTACTTTTAGGGTCTTAATTTTTTGAGGGGTTTGTGAATTGAGTCACTAAAATTGTCAAGGTGTGTTTACTTCTATACTTTAGATATTCCTGCTTAAAGTACTTCAACATTAATGGTGTATCCTATTTGGTTGGCCAAGTGAAATGATTTCTAATCAACTTTCAGAGGAGGTGTTATCATCTTTACCATGACTATTATTTGAAAAGCATTTAAAAAAAAGGAAAAAAAAAATCAATTAATGGCTAATACAACAAACAGCTGGAGAGAACTTCGAGAGACACATGGGATATGTGATAAGATGTGTCCTGGGGCTGATGTAGAAAGCAGTGTTTCTGCAGAAAGATGCAAAAATAAAAAAAATCGATTGTATGTGCACAAGAAACTGCAGAGTAGCTATGCAGTTAGAGCTGAACCACTTTATAGCTGAATGACCTTACAGATAAATGCAAGGGCAAACCAATGAAGCACACGTTTAAGCAAGTATTTTCATAAACATGCACAGTTGCATACAGATGAGCAGAGCAGTGTGCTCTGAAAATGTGAAAGACAACAGTCAGTAAGTAGCTGATGCTGCCATATTTACTCGCATGGAAAAGCTACAGAAATATGTACCTATAGATTTCAAGTTATAGAAATCATCAATATTCTGTTTGCAAAGGTTTTTTTTTTTTTCCCTAGTGTCGGGTTGCAACATAGGAATAAACCAAAACAAGATTCTGTGCGGTAGCCCAGAAGTTATGTCTTGCCACAGGAAAAAAGAAACTCGAATATATACATTTGGAAGTAAACTGAAGAATTCTGATTTCTGAGCAGGTTCTGAATCTGGAAGAGTGAGCTCAGCATGGCTTACCCCATTGGAAATGAAATTTGGCTTCCAGGTAAAAAGGTGTAATATACAATATGCCGACATAACAATACTAGCAGATCCCTTTTGATGATGGGATGAGAAAGCACGCTGTCTAACTTCTTTTGTTGCTCTTTTAATGTTCTTCTGATTAAAAAATAAACAAAACCTGAGTTCACAAACATTAGAAATAAAAAATGCTGAAAGCAAAAACTTCTTGAGAGTAGCTGAACTTGGAAGTTGACTGTTAGTTAGAGGTCCTTCTGTTCCAGTGCTCCCTGCCAATGTTAAACATAAGAGTGCATTTGGTCTCAAAGCTAAGGAATGAATTCTCACAAAACATATTTTGAATCCAGAACTGAACATGACCTCCTTGATTACTTCTTCACTTATCATATCTTCCTCCCTCAATGCTGTTGTAATATGTGACTGACCCAGCAGGATCCAGCTTTTCCCAGAGAAAATCTGAGCTGTTCTGGAAAGGACAGATACCAAAATGACATCCTGGTCTACAATCAAGATAATTAATCACTTTACATGTATTACCTGGAGCAAATCAAAGGATTCAGGGTTCTCCAATTGTTTACAGTCCCTAACAATTCCTAAACATGGACAGATGCTAAATAAAAGATAGGCCAAAAATAACTGACATGGTTTCCTCACTCTGTATTTCAAAAGCCAGAAAAAATACCATTGTGATCAGCAGGAGTATAATTTACACAAACACAAATAAGCTGTTTCTAAAATAAGTAATTAAATGGTTAGATACCTTGGCTGATCCTGTCATCCTCAAACTTCTGATGAAGAGTGGATTTTTGGACTAGTTTTTCTGGAAGAAATGTCTCTGTACAGAACCAGATGACAAACTGGATGCAAAGATCCAGGAACCCATTCTTTCACAGGGTATGCATTTCAGCCTGAACAGTTTGTACACAGAAATACTGAATTGTTTTGAATTTGCTTTGCTCCTTGGATGACTTTTAAACCCTGCACTTCAGAGAAGAGTTAAGGAAATTATTTTAGAATCATGTTAAATATAAATAACAGTAACATTGCATTTGTTCAGGCACGACACTGCCATCTGGCAATTTTCTACTTCTGATTTTGTTCTCACTCCAAATTTAAACCCATCATTCTGACTTCCTGATTTACACTCACAAAGGTGAAAACATGAAGCATTTTCGGATAAAAGTTATAAAGAGTTCCAAGATTTCAATAGTATTTTTCTCAGACAGATTCCATGAAAATAAAAAAGTTTCCTTGAATTCTGTAGTTATTGTATTGGAAGTAGACCTTGTTGTTTCTGTTCTTTATCTGTATAAATGCATTTGGGTAAACCCACTGTTGACCCACAAATACAAGTATTTATTTAGTTCACTGTTTGTGTCAAATGAAGCACCTCAGCTGCCCCAAAAAAATGAACAGAAGATAATCTTTAGAAAATCTCAGGTGCAGCCCCTGAGATTTCCCTCAAGGGAAAGGGAAAACAAAGTTTTAGTCAAAAGTCTTCAATTTCATTGTGGTGGTGTCAAATCAAGGTATGGATAGTAACTATTAGAAATAACGAGTTTACATTGCTTGCCTTATTGGTGAGGTTTCAAAGCAAACATTGTAGGAAGTGAGACAGAAAAGAATATTAGAAAAAGATCATTTAACATTGATTTAAACAACAATAAAAGTGATTCATATGAAATAATCTAAAACCAGAAGTTTGATTCTTGTGGTTATTAAAAATGGACTTTGAAAAGACAAACAAATTCTATATAGAGCTACCAAACATGCTATATGTAACTAGGCATTTCCAGATTTTCATCTTGTTGGCATCCATATTCACCAGCTAGATATCTGGTACAGGCAACATTTACAAGATCTTAACATTTTATTATGTTGAAGTGCTCTCAGTTTATATTATTGACATAAAACACTTGCATCCTATGATTGATTAAACCAGGTAAGAACAATAAAATCTTTTGTTGGGAAGATATTACAATAAATACTTACACTGTTACATGTGTGAACCTCATTAGTGCAATTCAAAGCCTCTTTCATAAAAAACGCAGGAGTGAAAAAGGGAGATTGAATTAGGCATTGTCCATCTTCCAGGCAATGGAAACTCAACATAAGGTTATGTCATTTTCTCCTTGGAGCTCTCTGGAAAGCTGCAGTGGCCAGGAAGTGATGAAAACGGAGACAAATGCCCAAGCCAAAAGCTGGTGAGCTCAAGGGTTTCACTAGGGTGGTTCCAGACTGTGTGTAGATCCCTGGCAGATTCAGCATAAATGAGAACAGACCCTTTGGCCTTTATTGTAAGTCTGGGTCATATCCTGACCCTCCCAGAAGCTGTGTTGCTGTAGGAGACCAGCGAATGTCTATCTCCTCCTGAAATAAACTATATAGAAGGATTGGAAATGCCTTGAAATAAGAGATGAGTTGATCCACAATGTCTGGCATAAATTAATCCTGGAAATATCTGTATGATATCTAGCACTGTAGAGCTACTTCCTCAAGAAATCTCCACAAAAAAAGATATTTTAATTTATTCTGGGTGGAGATAATAAATAAATTGTATTTACCATAAAAACATTTAACCAATCAGCAGCCAGATATCACAGTGAATAGATAGGAGTCAGGTATGCATGAGAATATGCTTAGCTATACTGTTTTACAGGTGGCTTAGGCAGGAATCAAATGTGGGCCTCTGATTGATTGTTTCTTCACTGCAGTAAATGCTTGGGTTATTTCAAATTAATCTAGAAATTACATGAAGATAAATTATTAAAACAAGTAACTTTGTTCATCTGTGGCCAACCAAACTTTCTTGAAGCAATAAATGATTTCATGAAGACAAGAGAGGAAACCCAGTAACCTTCCAACACCTGTGAGAAGGCCATCAAGAAGATGGAGCCAGGCTTTTGACAGTGTGGCTTGGGAGAGGAAGGGAGACAACGGACAAAAAAGAAAAGTTCAGGCTGGACATAAGGAAAAACTTTTTCATGATGAGGGACAGTCAAGCATTGGAACAGATGATTGCTTAGAAAGGTTATGCAGTTTCCATCTTTGGAGGTTTTCAAGACCAGACTAAACAAAGCCCTCAGCAGCTTGGTTTGATCTCATAGCTGATGCTGTTTTGAGCAAGAGGTGGGATTAAAGACCTGTTGAGGTCCTTTCCACCCTGAATTTTCGTATGAACCCAAGAGGCAATCTTTGAAGAGCAGAGGCAGTTTTTAAAAAAGTGTATGCTTTACTTCTTAAGACTACTATGTACTGAATGAGCAATCTTTTCTGTCCACGTTATTATGAAAATTTCCAAAAGAAGCAAGAAAGGCTTTATATTTATTTATATGGTTTTATATATTTATATGGTTTTCTATTATTGGATGCACTTTTGTCCAAGCTCTTCTTTTGTGTTTGGTATAATCTTAATCTCAGACCATTCTGCCAATCAGATATTACTTTGCTGATAGTGATTGAATTTCACATCAATTTTACAACATTGTAAAAAAAACCTAGAGAATTTTGAAACAGGAGAGCAAGCAATCTTTTCTCTCTGTGAGTTAGATGTGTGGCAAACTGAGAACAAAACACTGAATATGTAGTCATCAAGTAGTAGCAGTGTCACATAGATCATACCAGGGTAATGCTGAGATCCTCTCTTAACCAGTTACTGAAAGCTATTGGAAGTGCTTCAATGTCAAAAGAAATGAGCTGTTGTACCAGTAATTCTCTTTTGGCCACCTTCAAATAAATTCATCCTAATGGGGATTTTACTGAAAACTGAAAAAGACAGCTGCTTCTCCCAGCAACGGTTTGGAACCTCTGGTTCTTCTTCAGCTAGCTGGGTTGGATGGAGGCAGGATGGTGGCCCTGTTCTCCTCAATGAAGCTGTATGAACATTAATTCAGTGTATATTTAATGCAGTGTTCATATATATGAGAGTAAGAAGAAGAAAAATAAAGACAGACAGATAAAGATTCTGGCAGAAGGAGGATATTTTAATATAATCGCCATCAAAGCAGACATACGAAAGGGGGAAGACTTGTGGATTTTCCCACCACTGACCAAATCCTTGAACTCTCTCTTCCCAAAGCGACAGTAGATCTGACTTTTATCTCACCTTATACATCCTAAATTCTGCATGAAGCTTACCAATTTATGTGGTAGCTGTGCTGACTTTTATAGAAAATTAAAATGCAGAAAAATGTATAACTTTAATATTTCTTGATTGATTGCATCTTAGTTGTTAATTTGATAAACATCTATCTTCTGTAGGTTTGAAAATACCAATTCACCATGTACTTCTGAATAATTATTTGCCACAGAATTAAGTATCAACAACTTAAGGAGATATACATCCTTGAAAATGATATGTGGCTTCTGCCAATATATTGCTGTATTTTTATGTGAACAACCCAAACCCTTCCAAATGCATGACTATAAGCTTATCACTAGCATGAAAAATGATGGCTTCAATCTGGAAGTATGTATATCTCAGAGAAACAGACTGTATTTTGTATTGCATTTTTTTATTTGTTTTAGTCTGATGTGTAAAATAAGTTGTTGCATAACCAGATATTATGCAATAAAGTAGTACTAAGTCAATAATGAACTTACATTGTATATAAGATACAACTGCATTTAAATTTTCACATCTCATTTGTGTTTTACAAGTATTTTCCTTGTTTTACTTTAAGCCTATTAAGTGTCATTGTTTCTTTTGAAAGTATATTCGGGGAGGGTGTATATTTTGCACAACATTTAATGTGTTCAAATGAAAAAAAACAGTTGAGAAATTTTGAACTCTAGAATTAGTTTCTGATAAAAAATTATGTTCATATTGCAATGCAATCTCAGTATTCTAATCATCTGATATGAAAACTACTATTCCTTGGGGAAAAAAATAAAAATCAGCAATATGTCTCAAATGAAATTTTATAGAATTTTGTAACCCAGGTAACTACTAGTTTTGCACAGACATCTCTGGATGCCAACTAGATTAATAAAGCCTTACGCAAATCAAAGCAAACAAAACTACCATCAGTAGTAATAAGTGTTTCCTAGATTAAAGATGCGGAAGAGCATTAATACATTAGATAATTTTAACATTTAGAAAACATACAATGAATTCTCAATAAACAAACATATTTGGCAAACTCCTGACTGGTTGTTTTAGTTTTGCTTAATCTTAATGCAAGCTGAAGATACTGAGAGCAAATATTCAAATATCATTCCCCAGAGAAATGGATTTTGCTGTCAAAGACAAACCATTTCTATACCTTTACCAATTAAACCTGTACATCTAAAGTACTTATTCGTACCTGTTTCTAAACAGAAGAGGAAGGGAAAGAATAAAGGTCTTTAACTGTTTCTGAAAGGAAATAGTGGACTGCAACAAGATTTTCATTTGTTCCCCAAGCCTGAAAGAAGATAAACAATACATGTCAGTTTTAAAACGAACTTCAGAAACACAAAACAAAAGAAAGGAAAAAAAATCTTTTAATTGAAAGATTTTAAGACAATAAGTCATTCATCTACTCTTCTGCATTTTCATTTCTCTACCTCAAGACTGAACAAGGTAACCAAAGCACGTCTGCAGAGTAGTCCTTTTTACAAAGCTTTCCAATGTAGTTATTACAATGCTTTAACAATCCCAGCAAGCCCCTGTGAATGTACCTGCTTTAATTCCACTCTGTTTAGAAAGCTAAGCAGGTAAGGACCTACAAACCCTGAGGTAATCTTCACTGAGACCTCTCATTCCCTCCCCTGCTTTACTGTCACTAAGGATACTGAGCATTCCCATGCTTTCTGTTTATGAAACTTATTTTCCACTCCACTGGCTTCTGCACACATTTATCCTTCCCCTTTGCCCCAGCTAATGTAAAGTGGGGCCCTCAGTTTGCTTCTAAGATACTGATATAACAGTTTGAAAGGGTCAGGATCAATAAAGGAAAGAGCAGTATGTATGTTGACATTTTTTAGGCCTAGCAGACTTGGTTTGGCTGAACCTGTGCTTTCTCATGTTGTTTCCTGCAGGGCACTCTGTGTGTAATGATCATGCAGGGAGTGAGTACATTTGTGTGCAGATGCAGAAATGCTTATTGAACATCTCAGTTGAAGAGAGTTTGGGAAGGAGACAACAGAGCACTGGTCTGGGACTCAGCACGCTTAGCTTCTCTATGAAGCTGTCTGACCCAGCTTAGTGGCCCTGGGCAAATAATTTCTCTCTGGTTTATTTTGTATACGTTTGAAATTTATTGAGGAAAAGTTCTGTGTGAGACTGATAACATATAACTTTTTCCCCAAAAGTATTCCGTCAGAATACATTCCTTCTTCTTCTACTCTTCCTCTCTGCTTAACTCGACTTTACTTCTGATAGTTTTTCTTTATAAACAAAACCAAGTCTCCATCCACACCCTCAGAAAGAAAACCCTCCAGTTCTTTGCTTTGGATGCAACTGTTATCAGAAACTCCATATAGCCCACGATGCTCAAACACTACAGCAGTTACTGTGCTTCTCATCTCCTTTTAGTCTAGAAACAAGTCAGGTAAGAGTGAAGTGATGTCTCACAGGAAAAGGGAACACATAATGCTATCACAGATATGGGAATAGTGGAGTCTCTCAGCCCATTTTCTTCTCCCAGTTAGAAAGGCTGCCACTGCACCTCATAAATGTCCTCAGGTTTCACTATGGTGCTGAAGCACGAAGTACTTCCTTAGTAGTACTAACCTGTAGATTTTACCCTCCTTCATCTTGCTAAATTAGAATTTACAAACTTCTTTTCATCAATGGTTCCTGCTATCAGTGACTCCATCCTTCAAATCTGGGAGGTTTTCCCTTTCCTCACAAGCAGTCAAGGAAGAAAAGCCACCTTTTATCTGCCAGGTTGACTCCAAATCCTTCTCAGAACTTGCTGCTGAGCTGTCTCTTATTTATCTATCTTATCCATGGCACATCAGGTCCCTACATGTTTGTAATATGCCGGTTGTACTTACGAAGCCTCTTTTCTTTTTGTTCCCCTGCCTATGCTTAGTGGTTGGTTGAGTCATCCAGTGCTGCACTGCCAGGATGACCAAATGCTACTCCATTCCTTTTCAGCTGCCTAGGGCAACACGGAGCTCATCTTGTCTAACTGAAATTCAGAACAATTTTAAAAGTGTTGACTGTCCTTTGTTCTGCAAGAATACCTTTTATAACTTGGGGTCTAATAGTTGTCAATGCTGATAATGCCTAGTCCCTTCTGAAACTGATGGACAATGCTAGGTAATAGCCTGTGGCTGGAAACCAATCAGGCTGGAAAAGGCATTTGAGAGAGACATTCCTGATATGGTATGATTTAGGAGATGATCACAGGACAAGCTGTGCTCTTGTTAGTTAGATTACCATACTTCACAGAATGAGTCAGATTTGGACCTTCTAAAGGCCTGAAAGGTTTGTTGTAAGACACTTTTATCTCTAACCTTCTTCTGGTGAGCTGCCTATAAATTCAACTTAATTTCATTTGCAGAAGAAACCTGACAACAGCTTTTCTAAATAAAGACAAAAGGGATCCCAAAGCCTAAGTGTGTTAAGTGTTTGCTTTGGATGAGTGTAGGGAAGCATTTTTTTCAGCCACTGTGTGTTTACCTGACAGTTTTCTGATAAGCAGTGTGATACTGAAACCCCACTTTGTGACAGTGCTAACACCATCTGCCAGGTGCTGATAGCTTGCTGAATAATGCTGTCATCAGCACTCAAGTGCTGATGGAAAGTTATTGCTTCAGTAACCACTACCGCTTTCATCTTCCATCTGGTTGCTGCCACTAAAAACTATTATTAAAAAAAAAAACCCAAGAAAATCATGGGTCATTTTTCTTTATCATGATGAATTACTTTTAGGCTACCTTGCAGTGCCACCATTGTGTATTTATTGCTTTCTGCTTCCTGCCAATTATCTACTTATCTACACTGTAAAGTGAACTTTATTGCCTACCTGTGATTGCTCTCAGTACCTGATTTGGTGACAAATACCCATAGAAAGTTTCACTAGACCTTGATATAGTGAAATACCTGTTAAAGGCATACTCTGCTAGACACAGTGGGCCAGTCTGCCTCATGAGACAGGGTACAGTGCAATCATTTGTGTAATCTTTATTTGATGTCAATTGTTACAGCTAAATTTGTACCAGCTGAAAACCAGGCCAGATAGTTTAAAGAAAATCTATACAGAAAATTTTGGAAATATTTTAATCATCAAGAAACCACATTCAAATGCATATACTTAAGTGTAAAGAAATACACTGTGCAGGCTGCACAGACATGCATGCCCCAGAAAGTTCACCAATGGTGGCTGAGAAAAACAGACAGCCTTCATAGTTTTACACTGCAGCGTTGAGCTACTAAAATAAATACATGTGAAGAACCTCAAGTGTTTAGAATGGCTGAGAACATAATGTAATATAACTTAAGCCAGAATCAGTTCTCACTTGCGTCAGTATAAATGTGGACTAAAGCTATTTTGGCTTTAAAATGCTGTACTGGAGATTTTGGTTTGGCTTCCTATTTTTTGGCAGGATTTACCTTTCTTTTGCAGGATGTTCTGTCTTGCTTTAATGAAAGCTAGGATGTCAGCATCAGCCTGGCTGTCTCCAGTCAGAGGAATGGATGTACTTGAAGTTGGTGGGGCCCTGGAATAAGAAAGTATACTTGTGGACCCAACTGAGTAAGAAGGTTATTTTTCTATTGCATTATCTCCTCTCTTTTTTCAGCACAGAGGACTTTGTTCTCCAGATACATTGTTAGAGATGGCACAGTTGAGAGGAGAATCAAGCTCAGGACTTCTTAATGCTCTTATGTAGATTCTTAAGATTAGCCAATATCTTTTTAGTTTGGTAGGGCAACATGCTTATCAGCTATAAAACCTCTCACAAAGGGTTAAAAATATTTTACTGCTGAGTCAAAGACTTATTGCCAAGCAGAAAAGCCTAATGTAGTGAGTTTACCAAAGAAATGAAGGATGTGACTATGCCATGTGTTTGTTTGCTTCAGGAAAAAATGTTGTTATTTATTTGAACAGTATTTTTGCCTACTGTAAGGGAATGAAGTTTTCATACATACATAGAAGTAAACAATCACATGACATTCACGACATTTGCTGACAGATGCAACTCCTTTGTGCTGCTGAGTCTCCAGTCCCAGCTGAGACCTTGTATCTATGCAGTTAAATCATTGACTTACTTACCTCTGCTTTTGATAGACCCTCTGGTGGTACAAGATGATGTAGTACAATGAAGCTATTCTAATCAGCTAAGAAAGCTAAGAATTTGGCCCTGTGTCTTTAGCCTTGTTTAACGATTAAGCACTAAAGGTGAAATGAGAAATAAGTGATAAAAATTACAATATGGAAGGATAAGTGGAACTGAAGGGAGAAACTTTTTTTTTATATATACTACCTTTGTAATTATAGTTATTTCCACTGTTCCTTACTGACTATTGCAGTAGAATGTAATTGTGCCTGACATATAAACAGAAATCTGATATCCTTGTCTTTGTGCTACTAATTAAGTCCTCAGTTGCTGAATTAGTGAACCAAAATAGAAAAAAATACAGAAATGGCTATGAACTTAATAAAATATCTCTTTTTATGTAATTTACAAGGTGATCTCAGAACACCAGTAAAGGACTATTCTCTTATTGATTTCCATTTGATTAGCAGTAATACAAAAAATAAAAAATACACAATATATTTGAGAAGGTACTGTCTAAATTCCATTTAAGCTTCTCTTTTTCTTCTGTTTTTCTTAAACACAAATGCAATTTAAAACATTAGGTTTTGGGGGATGAAATTTTCCATGATTTTTTGCTGTTCTAGAAATGGACTGTTTTGGAAGATGAAAGAAAAAAAAAACTCTTGTGATTTGTTCTTACTAATGCATTAGGAAAAATAGTAACTTAACCATATTTTCCTAAGGACCTTAATAGCCAGAACTGTTGAGCACAATAAGAATGTAACTTCTGGAAGTATACTGACTTGGCATGATGTTTTGGTGGGAGAAAAGAACATGGAAATGAGCATGCTGAAAAAAATAGAGAAGCTGTCAAAAAAAAAAAAAAAGTAGTTTCTGTTAACCTCCTAAGCTAGTTTTCACAAAGCAGTACCTCTTTTGAGACAACATGACACGTAACCTTTGCCAAGCCTGATACACCCAGGCTGCTGGTGTCATTTTATTTTACTAGAATAATTTGTAGGAGGGAGATTCAAATCATTTTAAGGACAAAAGCACAAGAATGAAAAAATCTCTGTGTAGTTCCTGCATTCTGCGATACTTATGTACTCTGATCTCTCTTCCTTTCAAATGTTTTTATTTACTCTTTCAGAGTCCCTTTCTCACCGTCATGAGGATTCATAATCTCATGGGGAAAAAAGTCTCAAGCCAAACAAGAAACCACCTCTTTAATGCTGGTAATGCAGCTGCTTGGTGTAAAGCTATGGGACAGCTTCGGTGGTGTTTTGGAAGTTGGAGGAAAATCTGCAATTTCAGTTTTATTTGTGTTTTTCAAGGAGACTGTTGTTGAAGAGACTGATAATGGGTTATCTAGGCATTATATTACTTACTGGTTTGCTTTTTCCTCTGAACAGCCCAAGTACGTTTCTTCCCTTGTTTTTGAAGTGATTGAATTGGTTTTCCCAGCTGGATCTTCATTAGGGCTAACTCTTGTGGTCTCTGAAAAACTGGAATAGGAACAGAAATGAAGGAAAGAATATAGCCCTTGTGGAGGGAATATTAATACATGCTAAGTAACTACAAAGAAGCTGTTTTTCAGGACTTTTTTATCTATATAAAGCGCTTGTTGTTTACTGGAAGAGGATTTTCAGTTGAATCCATGTGATGATTAGGTTTATGTCGAGAACATGGCTATGAAAGAATGACAAATAAGCTCATAAAGATTATACTTTTAGTATTTGCCTTCTAAGCAGGGCTTGTAAAGCACTTTGATGTATCTGATGTACAGTTTGTAACGGTATATTTAGTTCCCAAACTGACTATTAGCCAAGTGAGGCCTTAGCTCATTTTCCGTTCTTTCTTTAGTCAGGCAAAATTATTACCGAAATCAGTGGGAGACTGGATAAAAACTCAGTGAGGGCTTTGGGATGTGGTTTGTTGATGATAGCTAAATATATCGCAAACAGCTGTTGTGCATTCCTGTCCCTGCAGATATCGTTATCAAGGAACCTCTCCACTAGGAAGGCAGATTTCTGCCTCGGGATATCAAGGGACTCCCTCCTTTCCCCGGGGGTTGCGTATGCTGCCGGATCTGGTGCCAATCTTAGAGACAGTGGAAACACTGAATTACTCAGTTTTAGGATTTTTCCAGTAGATGGCAGGATTGGCAAGTTCTTGCTTTTCTAACTCTGCAGTAGTTTGTTCATTGTTGGCTGACGAATTGATATTTCTGGCAGAGAACTTGAAAAAGGAAAGAAATTTATTACTAAAATTTTACTGTATTACACTGTGCCAGGTTCAGTTTTGCAGAAGATATTGTGCCCAAGAGTATAAGTCATTTTCAAATGAACAGCTCCAGTTTACTGAATGTTTCTCTTTAACTCCTTGAGTCCCATACCATTCGCACCTGCCTAAATGGATTAAAATAACCTCAAGACTCAGCCTAATTCAACTAAAGCAATATCATATTTAACGTTAATAATATTCCATACTTTATTACGCATACATATTACAAGAGCTAGAAAGGATGTGTGATGTTATTACCTACTATGTGGTTTAACAATATCTGGGAACCTCACATCATAGTTCTGCTTTAGGATTTCCTGAACATTTTTTCCATTGATTTGGCAGTTCTTAAAAATTAAGTGATTTAGGGTCTAAATTCAATTTTCTAAAAGGACTCCGTGTCTGTGCCCTGAGATACCTAGGCATCCCAGTCATACAGCCATGGTTTAATAAATCACTACACAGCAACTGAACCATAGCAACCGTCCATGACTCTGTTCTTAACCTGCAACACATGTAAGGTAATGTGACTTAATGTGATCCTTTTTCATTGCTTTCTTTTAATTGAAATAAGCTTCTTTGCTTTTTATTTGCCATGAACAGAATGTATAATTTTATAAATACTGTGAGTCAGCTGAAGTAATTTATTTTTAAGCTGCAGTAGTTTATATGTTTGAACTAATTTTTTCCATTGAATTTAAATGAAAATTATTCTCCAGGATTGTTAAATCCACATTTTAAAGGGGACTTAGATCCAGATCTATTAAAAAAACTAGACACGACAGGTGTGGCAGGGTTTGGCCTCTAGAGATCTCACTTTCAAGTGGATTCCTGGACCCAGGACAATATGCCAAAACTTGCCTTAGAGTGCTCTGGGAGAACTGGGCACCTGAGGAAGGTGATATTAAAAAAAACCCTTATACTGAGTGAGGTGATGCCCCGAATCAGGAAATCAACATTACTGTGCTCAGAGATGGACCTTAAACTCCTACCCTCTGCCTGTGCGGTTACAGCCAGCCATTTTTGTCTGTGGGATGCAAACTCTTCTGCAAGTTAAGGGAATTTGTAAGGAAGCTTATAACTATTTTTTGTAATGACTTAAAGTGTTGCTTCCATACAAAAGGTTAACAATTAAAGTACTAATCTAACAAATGAGTCCCTCAGCTTGGCAGAACTCAAATCCATGATTTATGTATCCCAGTGATTTCTCTAATCCGTAGGCTAGAGGGATGACCTGTATGGGGATAATCTATATCCTTCATACTGAAGCTCTGATAATGTTTCTATGGCATTGCAAGATACATTGAATCATAAGGGGACGAAAGAGTGTAATTTTGCTGTGCAGGGGTTTGTATGCTCAGATGCAACTTGCTCCTAGCCTGTTCTCAGAAGCCAGGACTCTCCACCTTCATCTGAGTGTTAGATGCTGTTCCAGTGATCAGAATTTTTGCTAATACTGCTCTAAATGTAATGGAAAGTCATTATGACAGCATGGGGTGGGGGTAACGATACCCCTCTCTGTGTGTTAAGCCTGAAGGACTGGACATTTCAGGATGCCTGACAAAGCCAGACAAAACCATAGCTGACCTGATTTAGTGTGATGATAGTTCTTCTTCAAGCAAGAGGTTGGTCTAGAGATCTCTAGAGGTGCCTTCCAACCAACATTTCTGTAATGTGTAAATAGGCACTCCTGGATCACAGTTTTGGATCTGGATGGACAAACAAGGTGTACAAGTCCTGTCTCTTTGTCTGGCTCCTGAGCTCTAACATTATTCAGGTTCTTTTGACAATGTATAATTCCCATTTTTATTCCGAAAATCTGAATCTATCTGATTTTTCCTTGAGTTGAATTTAAGAAATCTTAAAGTACTGTTTCCTGACAGCTTCAGTAAAATTCCTGCTTTTTCTGGAGATTAAAGATGGTCTGTCAGCTTCATATGTCTCCGTTCTTTTTTCAACCTAGTACTTGAAGTTTCACCCAGTGGGCAACTTGCTTTTTTGGGGGTGTCATCTGTTGGGGCTATATGTCTCAGTCAGGCATGGGGCAGCAGCTAGAGAGATGTGCACAGTGTTGTGGCAGTATCTCCCTTGCTGCGGGAACCCAAGGGCCGGAGACAACTGTCCCATGGACTGACCAGCTCCATCAAGCACATAGGGTAGAGGAGCTGGAGAGATGATGGGTGTCACAGTATGAATGCTTGATTCACCAGATGAAAAAAAGTGGAAAATCAGGTAGATTAAAAAGGAAAGTGTAAAATTTGAAGGTGTGCAACCTCTGCAATGTTAAAAAAACCTCAGCTGCAGTTCTCCAGTCATCTGAGCCTTGGACATGAGGGGAACAAATGTTCTATGTAAAGGCAGGCAAGATTTAAGCTGCTTAAAATCTGATCATTTTAGTATTTGGTTACAAAATCAAATTTGGCCTAACTAACTTGTAAATTCATAGATAAATTGTTCAAGTTAAATTGTTACCAACAGAATGTGAAAACCTTTGAAATGTCATTAATCAATGATGTTATTCACAGATTATATTTTATCATCATGTAACACTGCAGAAAATTCACAGGAATGAAAAATGATTACACAGAAAATGCTGCAAAATATGTAAACATTTCCCTTGTTTTGCATAGCATTAATATAGGGAGTAAATTTTGCAATCCAGGACAATACATGTTAAAAAATCTGATGCTCCAAGTCATCAGAGAACATGAAGAGTTATCTCAAAATATCTCCAAGGGAATCTAAAATGACAGGGAGATTTTGAAGAAGACGATGGAGAGCCAAGGAGTCTGAGATTGAACATACTGTGGGGCTTGCTGGAATAGGACAAAGGAGATTCAGTAAAAGAGAATGAGTGAGGTTAAGAAAGATCTGACTGAATTAAAAAGGAATGCATTCCTTCTGAGAGAAGGAAAAAAATCCAAAATTTTTTAGAAGATTTGAATACCTATCCAACATTTGCTTGGTTCAAGGGGAATACAAGAACATTTCAACACTAGTGAAATTAAATATTCAGTGAGAGAAGTAACTTAAACAGACAAGGATCTGATAAATTTCTTAAATGAAAGCCAATGTGGGAGAAGACTACATGAGGATGAACACCACATTGTGCTTGAATTCTGAAGTGGAGCAGACAGGGAGTGCTGAGCCCGACATGCATTTTAAAACTTTTTGCAGACTTGACAGGAACTCATTATGAGACATAAATGTACATGCAGTGCAAGTTGCAGTTAGTACCACAGCTTTACGGTAGAGACAATATGGGCAAGTAGGGTATTCTCTTTCAAGTTTGAGGGATTTTATTAGGTATTCCTTTTGAATAAAATAACTTCTTGATGATTATTTTAAGTTCCTCTTCCTTTCTCTTTGTACTGTGACTCTGGGATTGCTGATTAGACCCTTTTCTGTCTGAAATATATAGATGAGTCATTCTTTCTCCACTTTGCACAGTTGTTCTTCATTTTAAGTAATATGTTCAGATCAGATGAGATTTAATATTTCTGCAACCTTCATATGAAAGACACATGCAAAGATAAATATAGTCTGGAAACCTTCTGTATCTACTCAACAGGTTAATGAGCATGAGTCTGTAAGCCTCTACAATATACAGACTACTGGTTTCAGCTATTTTAAGTATATCAGGTTTGGTAATGTGATTAACCTGCTCAAGAAATTACCTTTCTTATGCAGAAATGTTTTTTCTCATGCCAAACCCACTGATAACCCTTATGTCACCATTTTCCCCACTTCAGCTCTGTAGTCACTGAAATCAATGTTTTGCTTCTTACTCTAGTGGGAGTAAGATCAAGCCAATGGCTTTCAAACCTTACTGACTAAGGCAGAAATGCTCACTGTTCAACTCTTTTATTAACACAGACTCATTTTGACACTTAACGCTTCAGCCATTTTTTTGAGTTGAAAAACAGACATATTTGGCCATGCATCAAGTGCCTTTACATGTGTGTAGCCGTCTTAAGCCTCAAAAGGATTACCAGCTTCCCTTCTCTGTTGTTTTAGTTATAAATTGATTTAATATAAAATACAATTTGAGGCTATCACATTCCCTTCCCAAGGCTTAATTTTCTCCAGTAACATGACTAAGGTGTGTCAAACAATAACAACCCACATGAATCATGCACTAGAAGGTCATCAAAAGCTTTGTTCAAACACATATATAAATCTCAACAAAGATTACAGAATATACCTGTATCCTTTATCCACTGAGATAGATAATTTATTACTTCTAATCCTGAAGATCGTATTTATATCCGTTCACACTCAGGAGTTTGTCTGAATGGTTTTACTGCATACTTACTCTGTCAACAGCAGTCTTAGATTTCTGACATGCGGCCCACTAAGTTTTAGATCTTATGTCTATTGAACATACCTGTGAACTGAATTCCATCTTGGAAATAGGTTTTATTTGCACCACATTATATCAAATATAATTTGTGTCAGTTTCTGCTTTTGTGACCGGTTATTCTGCTGGGTGAAGATAGCAATATCATTTCAGAGAAAGAGACTGTTGATTTCTAGGTGAGTTAGAAACAAAGAGCCATTTGTGTCTCAGGACTATGTAACTGAGAGGTGCAATTGTAGCCTGGACTCATCCTACACAATCATGGGAACTGGTAAGTAAAGTACCTGTGTCAACTGGGGTCAAGGAAATCCTTGGGAAATAAATATTCTACCGTTTTATACTCTTAAAGCCTGTGAAATTGGAAACATTTACTCTAAAATGTTATTGCCTCAAGTAGGGGGAAAAGTAAATTTTCATGCACAGTGGGATGTTAAGCCTGCAGCTCCCACCTCACATAAAGCAGAAATAGTGTTTCTACTTCCATATACATCACACTGGAAATGTACCTATGTAAAATGCATTTAAACAGCCTAACACAAAATAAGATCAACTTTCTGGAACTATAAGGAGGAAAGAGTAGTTAACTTCAAAAGATCATTGCAAGAATATTGATAGAGACGGGAAAACAAAACTATATTCATCCTGACTCACTCTACAATTTAAGTTCAAGAAGATGAATGTTCTGGGTCTGTGATATGTATGCAAGGATCATTCAGTCAATCTCAGTCAACGTGTCCATTACTTAGACACAGAGAAACTGTTCATTATAAAGAACAGGTGGGGCAGTACAGGACTCTGAAGTAAGCTTGGCAGCTGAAAGCAGCCAGGCACCTTCCCCCGTTCTAGTCAAAATGCTAGACACACTTTTCTGAGACCTGTCCTCCAGTAATAAACACAAACAGTAAAGGCATTTGAAAGAAAAGTTTAAAAGAAAATTATAAAGAAATCAGTTACGCAATTTTGCTTCTGAGCTAGGGTGGGGGAGGGAGAAATCACCACTCCTGGAGGCCAGTCTCCCATTGCACTGGAAAGTGCCTGGGCATTATCATATGTTATTTTTAATTCTAGCTTAGACTGCAAAAGATATCACTCTCCTGAGCAGTGCATCAGCACACCAACTGGAAATTGTTGTTCCCAAGAACAATGGGGCAGAGAGGTTGTGCAAGAGGTCCTTAGTTCAGTTCAGTACAAAGTGAAAGAGAGTGACAGTCATGGATTGCTTGAGCTAATTTGGCTGACTGTGTGCTAAGCTACACCAAAAATGCTCTGACGTTCTGTTCCATCAGCTTTTCTGTGGGACAAGTAACCTTCAACCTAAAACCAGAAAAGAACAGCTCAAATTAGGCCTAAAACCTGCCAGCCATTTGCAAAGCAAATAGTGCCTAAGTCTTGAGAGAACACAGAACAAGAATTGAAGCAAAGTAGAGAAGACTAGAGTCGGTTTTCATCAGTTTGAGACATCTGAAAATGCCTTCTCAGACAACTTTAGAGGATCATGTGTTTCATTCTCTGTACTGATTATGGAGCATTTACTATAGATACACAAAAGTCTACAATAAAAATTAGAATATATTTTACAGTTTTAAGAAAATCCAGTATTCATTATTTAATGGTATGTAGGATATATTATGTTTGCTGCAAAGCAGGAAACATCATTTATGCAGAGTATTGTTATAAAATTGTAGGTAAAGACACTCATCAGAGAAAGATTAACTGTATAATGAGAAGGAGCGGGGGAGAGAGAGAGGGGGAGAAAATGAGAGCAAGAGAGAGGTGGGGAGGGAGAGAGGAAGAGGGAAGGAGAGAGAACACCTCCATTTATTGTCTATGAATATGGAAACCTGCACATTCAGGTATGTGTTTTCCTGCACTCTACTTTGCTTGAAGCCTATGAAAGATGTATTACTGCAAATTTAAATTAGAGGTTTTGAAATCAGAAGTGACTGATGATGAAACAACCAAGATGATTACATTTTTCTACTTCAGAGGATGCACCAGTGTTTTACAATATCAAATGCAATATCATTGTGGAATAATATGCTGCATAAATGTAGCACCAGAGCATTTTTCAACAGCAAATCTATCTAGGCTATATATTAAATCATTTTTTAATCTTTTTTTGGTTTGCAGCCCCCTGAATACATTCCAAAGGAGATATAGTTTCCTCATATAGCAAAATTGGCTGATAACAGGCTTGCTTTTCTTAGCTATCTATCATGAGGTCTCTAGTGACAGGTTTCCAGGGTCCCAAGACCAACAAGTTACAATACAGAACTGAGTTACAATAAGCTACTTTCAATATTATTGCAAAATAACTGAATGATAAAAATGCATTTTCTACATAGTCATTTCTCTTGTAACTGGAAATGCAGTGTTTGAGTGTGATATTTGCAAAAGCATTCTGGTGAACTGCACTTCTACGAAAACTGCATTTTCTTACAAGTAAGGAAGGAAGAGAAAAATGACCAATTTACCTGTTACTTGATAGATGTTGCGAGGATTTGACAAACTGGGGATAAACAGTCGCAGTATTTGGTGAGCTAACCATCTCTGGCTTTTCCTTCTGGGTTCAGATTGAAAAACAAAGTTATATAGGATAGGATTTTTTTAAGAGTGCTTAATATTGGCCTACAGGTCTCAGCAATAACAAGGTAGGCAATGACTCATTCAGAAAACACAAGAGTCTGAATCACACAGTATTTTCTTCACTTGGACAAACACTTCTGAACAAAGAGAAAAGCGTTTAGGATTGGTTCAAGTATTTTTAAGCTCAAGTTACAGGTTTTTAATATGTAACAGCATGTGTTTGCCAATTTGAGTTTCTTAAGGAGCTCAGATGTATAGGTAGGTCAAGATCCAAGAAATCAATCCCAATTATTTTTTCCAGTTTTCTAATCTTCTACTGGTGAACCATGAGAGGCTGAATCCCTGACCTCTCCTGTTAAGGGACAGAGAAAAATGTGCTCCAGTAGATTAAAGAATATTACTTGCATTGCTTTGAAAAGCCTAAATATTTAGATAGGAGAGTGACTAAAACATTATCCTCCTTCACTAATATGATTAGGGATTTTAACCTGAGAAGTATTTTGCAACGATAACTTGCAGTTAAGCTAGTTAGGTGGCACTTTATGGATAATGAATTTCCTGATGTTAAGCTCTGTATTTACTTTAGGCTGTTTTCTTAAAAATACAGTTTAAATTCATACTCATAAGAATTAAACAAAATACTGGCTAAACAATTATTTGTTTATAACAACTTTTTCCCAAGGAGTAAATCTTCTCTTCCAGTTAATAATAAATGATATGGGATGGACTGCATTCAGCACTCTTTTTCATTAGGCTGATGTGAATTTCATGGCAGTGCTTTGCTGTGAGATGCCATGTGACTACTTGGAAGACACTAAAAAAGTGTCAGAAGGGGAGCATAAGAAAGCTATGTTGTTGCTTCAGTTGATCACCCTCCGGACCCTCTTGTACTGCGTTTGTGAAACTGTATAGCTTTCAGACTGACTCTGTTATGAACTTCTAATACACTGTTTAAAATGACATCTCTTTAGTTCGTTTTTATACAAGTCATCAAATTAGAGCACTCTGTTTCTGATGGGTTCTTAAGCAAGCAATGATGGCAGTGGTGGGCCTCAGCTAGAGAGTGAAGGGACACAAGCTCTGTGTGGAGAGCTGCTGACCCTCTGGGAGTTTAGGAAAGCTGAAAGGTTACTGGAGTCTTTGCAAACAAAGGAAGCTAAAAGCCAATTATGTTTGCTGGGATTTGTCCATATTACAGCCGTGACTGCCATCTTCTAATACACACGTCATAAACGTGATGAAATCATAGTTTTGCTACCAGTAAAAAAGATTATTTTTTCCAATCATCTCCTCTATTTGTTTTATGTTCCTTCAGAGTTTTCAGCATTTTAGGACCATTCTTGGCTTTCAATCAAGTTATTTGGGGAATGTCAAAACAGAAAATAGAGGAGAAAGCAAAGGGTTTGCTTCGCTTGTGTTAGCTTCATACAAGCGTAATTCACATTAGCTTTGCCTGATTTACACTGGCATAAGCACAGGTGAATCAGGCCCCAAATCCCATCCTTCGTACTCTTTTCTATCTAGTCAACTAACTACTTTAAAAATGATTGAAGATGGTACATTTACATGAAAAGGGAAGAAATACTAAGTTCATACCTGTAGATGTATTGCCTTTTCAGACCACCAGACTTCAAAGTCTTTTTGCAGCTTCATCTTGACTTTTTCCATAAGAAGCTGCAGGTGCTCAATCTCTACCTTCAGCCCTTTCAAGCGATTGAACATTGTCTTATAACTAATATGAGAAGAAGAAAGTGTATTACAGATCTTTCAACACATATCTGAACAAAACTTTATCCTACCTAGAACAGTAACAGATTTAAACTACAAAAGAATATATAATAATCAGAGATGCGGGGGTGGGGTGGTGGTAGGGACATCTCATATTTTATAAGAGCTTCACTGGACAGTACGCACAAGAAACTTATCCCACAAAGCTTTTATTTCACTAGAGAAGTTAGTGAAATTCAAATGGGATCAATATTGATTAACAATCAAAATACAGGTTCAATCAAATATGTCAATTATTTCTTTTGATTTCTCAGCATGTTACCATTAATGAATAACCGGTCATCGGAGCCTGGATTCAGGTAGGAGCTGAGACTGATTCCCCTTTCAGATGGAAGCTTCATTAATGAGGCCTCGTGGCTAACATATAGTTGGAGATTTACCAGTAGTATGAAATAGCCAGAAGTTTCCTCACAGATTGCACATAACGTAAATGCTAGCAAATTACTTAGAACTGATATCCTTGCATCTATTTTCTTTTATCCTCCTGGCTACAGTGACATTAGAGCAAGGATTGGTTAACCAATGTGTATTCTGCATATTATTCACACTTAGTCAATCCTGTATAGCTTAAAGGTTTTCCTTAGGTCAAGGAAGGCAGGGTATTTCTGAATCCACCAAAAAGGTTCACAATACATTTGGATTCAAACAGCAAGTTTCTAACACTAATCCTCAGGGAGAACATTAAGCTATTTTTATTTATTTTTAGCCATTAGCCCAAGCATAAATTTTCCCCAGTCATGTACTGTGGCATCTTACAGACAAACCAACAGCATATACACAAATTCAAAAACTATTAGTGAACCACAAAGCTGACATTTTTAAAATGTCAGAGAAAACCCTGAGGGTAGCTGTGTGTGCAGAATTGTAATTGGAATATACTATCAGCATAATTTATCTTCTGAAGGATGGCAGAAGTTTGAGGCAGAAGTAATACCTTTTTTTTTCTTCTTCAATTTGTGTTCGAAGTTTCTCTTCTACTGGATCAAGTGTATTTAGGTTTTCAGAAGGACTGGAAACAGCTATAAGAGAAATGATCATATGTAAGCAATGACTATATGATGTCAAAAGAAGCAACTTTTAATTAGAATACAAACTATTTTTAAAGAGGTAGGTAATGAAATGGAACCATTTCTCTCTTCTGGAAATGTTTCTTCGAATTCCTTATTTAGGCCTTAGTATAAGAGACAATTGATAACTAGTGATTTGCATTAAGTTGCTTTTAATTTTTTTTTTTCAGTAAAGACTGGAATATTCATTTTATATATGAATAAAAGTGAGTTTGCCACTCCATTTTGAAAGTTCATCTTTGGCATAAAACCCTACCAAATGCATGCAACCTGACAGTTTTGACTACAAAAAAAAGACCAGAACAGCAAAGTTGCTGTGAAGATACAACAGTAGCTGTGCTGGTGCCTGCAAATAGAGTAACAGAAAGAAGAGTAAAAGACAAATCCTGAAGGAGAAATTTATTTTGGTAAGCAATAAATTCAGCCAATTAGTATAAATAAGGAAAATGTCCTGAAACTATGGGAGAAATTTTTCAAGGTAAAGAAGAACTGAGGAAATACCTAAAGAGTAGCCTGAGTTAACCTAAGAAAGCAGCTTAGGATTTCCCTATCCTATAACAGAGCTAGTTAGCATGCAATATGCTTATTCTGAGAGATGGCAAAACAGTCTTTCCATCATGGGTTATATGTTCGGCAGTGAAACGAAATGTGAAGTTACCTACGAGTATTACAACAGTTTCTACTTCTAGGATGAATGAGAATAGTTTAAGGTTCCCAGGAAAACATGTTTAACCATTTTAACTGAAGAAAAATGAAAGAAATGAAAGATTTGCTGTACAATACGTGCAAGTTTCCATCTTGACTATTATTTCTGCCAAGAAAATAAATTCTATGTCAACCTGTCATGAGGCCTGAGGAGTGCACCCACTCTTCAAGGCGAGGAATTCTGTCTGGAACAAGAGGGCAGTAATGACCCCTCTTCGCCTGTCAGCGCGCCAGCTGACCATTAATCTTTTGTTGTAGCACCCTTTATCTTAATACAGATGAAGCTGAAAAGCATTTTATTTCATTTAGAGTACTTGAGTCCAGATTTATCTGGACACCTAGTACTTGGAAAAATATTTTTGCACGAGCTCTGAAACGGAAGCCAAACTTAGGGAGAATTTTGTCACTCATCTATAAAAACACCAAAAAAAATGTTTTTCTGCTGCTGATTACATGCTGTAGAAGGGATTATTTGGTTGCAAGTTACCTTCAGAAATAATAATAAAGCCTTTTATATGAGACGAATACCTCTATCACACACAGGCTGCAGCATCCTCAACCCTGAATACAGCTACTCCCATTATCTGTAGTAATATGCTGGTGATGAAAGCAAGAAACACAGCTGTGGGCAAGGTGAGCAGCACAAAGTTTTGTATATGTACAGAATGGAAAGAGATGAGTACACTGCAAGTGGATGGGGCCCCAGCAACAAAAATAGCATTGGATATTTCATAAAGTAAATGGCTAAAACTTAAGACATCCATCACTGTGTTCCAGTCAGTAAAGCAGAAGAGATCTGATCACAGTGTCAGGTGAAGTCCAGTGGTAAGTCAAGCCCAGGAGAAGCCTACTTGGACACTGCTTTGTAAGTTCTCTGGTGTCTTTTCCCATGCTGTTGCAGTCTCCATTTCAGCTTTTTGTCATGCCTGCTCATTGCAATAACCTGCTTGTGAACTGAATAGCATTCTGCTCTAAAGACTAGACCTTTTTGAATCTGCCTACTGTAATATATACAGATGAACACATGGCTTTTTCCTGATGTTCCAAGCAAAAGAGATCTATGGTCTGGTGAAGTGTATTTCAACCCTATTGTTTGCTGCTGCTTCTCCCTTCTCTTCATTCCCTGCTACTTCTTTTCTCCCTTCTCCCCTTTACCTTTCCTGAATCCCTGCAATGGCCTCTTTCTGCCCCGGGGCCCCTGCTGCTGCTGCCTCACACCCCTCTCCTCCCACCAGCCCAGGCAATTTCAGCTACAGCTGAAGCTAAGAAGCTAAGGCAGAGGTTACTGTCTCGTATCTCATGTCGCATGATAGCATTCTTCAGTATGCAGGATCAGTTATTTTAAAACATGAGGGGGACAACTGAGTGAATAGACAGTAAAACATAGAAAGTATATTTACTCAAAAATTTAAGATAGATACCTAAGAAGAAATACTTTCTTTTTGCTATAGGTTTTTATTGCTCTAAAGAGTTTCTTTTTATTGTATATATCTGCCTGCCCATGCAGAGACAGAAAATGTTTATTAAAGCATCAAATCTATGTATTAACCGCATATATACATGTAAACTACAAAAACCTGAAAATTCACGAGACCAACTCTTGCCCATATACATTAAAAAATTTGCAATACGTTAAAAAGTGCAGAGGTGCTACTGCTGAAATATTAACTACCAGATAGCACTTCTGCAACTGCACAGAACACGAAGTGGTATCTGCTTTGTTCACTCAGGGCTGACTTTTAATTCATTGATTGACAGTTTGTCATATGAAACTTGATTGTACAGTCTAGCTCTATGCTTTTAGTGCATCAACTGAGATGAGCCATTCAGCTGATGTGCAATATCACGTGCACTTTTAGTGCCCCAGTGACTTCTCCTGGGAAACAAATGCAGTTGGTGCAATTTGATCCTGGATAATGCAGACCCAGGTTTCAGGGGTGCAGGGGACGTATGACGTACATGTTTAGGAAAACATTGCCTCTCTGTATACTAGGAGTTTCCATTGGCATACCTCCATCCAATTCTATACAACAGAGTTTTAGCAGAAGTCAGCAATGTGCTCATAAGGAGTATTAGTTCCTTTACATTAGCGTAACATACAGCCAAGCGGCAAAACTTATGAATCCTACGTTGTGAAGTCTTTTGTTAAGAGTACTGAGTCACATGATGTAAAGAAGAGATTTTGACAGAGCTACATTGGGTAGTGAAATAGCTAGCGACTTTTATGTTTATCTTCAGCCTAGATGTTTTTTTGTCATCTTCAGATACAACCCATTTGGTGAAGTGAGGCACAGGATACAATTAATACCAGCTGCCTGCTTAGAGAGGAAGGTGAGCTCTGCATGAGTTGATACTCAGTTCATATCATAAGGTTTGGTTGGTTGGTTTTTTTTCATAAAGAAGCTTGTAAGAGGCATTTTAAGATACAATGATTTTATTCTAATGAAAGGGCCAATTTTGGAGCACAGGAAGCAGTAAATTTTGCAACACATCACCAAATCACAAAGTACCAGGAAGGAATGACAGCACCTGCTAACTGGATCACTATTTCAAAGCAATATGGCAAGCATGGATGAAAAACACTATTTCCAGCATGAGACACCAAGTGTTATCACCATAGTTTACTGCAAGCTGGCAACAACTTGAAATACTCTGGCAGATTCTTGTCTACAGTCAGAAAATTTTGCAAGAAACTCTCTGTGACCCTGAACTTTATACTCTCTGGGGTGCTCATATATTTCTCGACCTGAGTGTATCCTAGAAGTCAAACTCCTAGGGATTTATTGTCTTCTGCCTCAAATAACACTGTGCCCTGCCCTCCAGCTGTACTTTTGCAGTCAAAGATTTTCATTTTTTCACTGGATAGTCTTGTGTTTATCTGCTTAAATTTATAGTCACTTGAAGTAACCAAATTTAGAATTGACTTCAGTATCCAGTTAATATTTTTGCTGCTTTATTTATCAGCTTTGCAGCTCTTGCAAACTCAGGCTTTAGTGCTTTCAAACTGGAGCATATGCTGTCATTTGGGTTTTTTAAAAAGAACTACCCATCCATTGTTATTCAGGATCAGCTTACAAGTAATTCTCCCCTTCTTCTTTCTTATTCCTCCCCTGGGCCATGTAAACTTATGTTTGTCATCAGGCACCACGTGTGTACCTTATACAAAAGCAAAGATGGGTATGCACAATGAAACTCAGGAGAAGATGAAAATACCCTAATGTCTGGAAGAGTTTATATTGTGGATTTTAGAGCAATTTAGCACTTATCCTAATGTAATAGATTTTTTAGAATTTCAGCCAGCTGTTCATGAGCATACATTGAAACAAACTGTGCTATTTTCAGCACTTTACAAGTTTGTGCATGTGTGTGGGATTAAGGGCATGTGTATTTTGTTGATTTTTATTTTTATTTTAATCACTGAATTTAGTAAAAGGGTCCATTGGTATGCTGCTTTTTGTTGTATCATTGCATTGTTTATTGTTTTACTGGTTTAATATTGGCTCAAACCAACTGACTTCCAATGCACACCTGGAAAGTGGAGCTATTTTTTCCAGTCTCTGTGAGCTGTTTTGGCTAAATACAGACTCACACTTCAATTCCCTCAAGTTTCTTCTCTGAAACTAGTAATCTATATATTTGCTCCTGAAAATACATGGCATATGAAACAGAAGGCGTTGCCTTCACGTCAGCCACACTCAAGCCATGAAAGTTTCTGAAACCATTGTGGCTAAAAGTTCTCTGTTGGTTTCCAAATATACAATATACTGAAGAAAAAAAAAAAAAGGCAGCTCAAGTTTAATATGTTCCATACACGCCAGTAGATCTAGTGGAATAGTAACATAGCTGGGTCTTAGTCAGGAAACCCCTACTGACTCAGATTCTTGCCTACATTTAATAAATGCATTTCAACATTTGATTACATGAGATTATTGTTGCATCATTTATCTTCATAATATTAGATAAAACCATACCTGATATTTGAATGATCTTTCTGCCTCCCAAGAATGGGTGTGGTTTGTCATCCATAAGTGTTGAGGCTTCGTTAGCATTCATTTCTACAACATCCAAGAGCTTGCATGGAAAAAAAAAAGTCTCTTTGCTAAGTTTTGTCATGCTCTTCTTGAAAGAAAAGGATGGAAAATACTTCTGAAGTTGGTTGCTTATCATGAAGCTCAGACATTAGGAATACTCTGCCACCAATGTGCAGACTGCAGTTGCAATAAGATAGCACCGTAACTTTTGTAAAGCAATGCCTGGTCAAGATAAGAACTTGACTGAGAATAATATAGCACAACTTTACTGAGAATAAGAAATATTTAAGGGTGCTAAAGGTGCAGTCACACTGTGTCACAGAGCATAGAAGAGATACTGAAGCTTAGTGCATCCATATTTCTTGCTGGGGATTTTCAGATAAGCAGATGTACCGTTCTCAGTTCTGAGAAGGGCCAGCCTTACTGTGCATGAGCAATATACATAGGCATGCACAGTAAATCCTGTGCTTGCACGTCACATTTAGGAATGCAACGCACACAGCACCTGTGGGATCAATTCAGTAGGTCTAATGTTTTCTAAAAATAATGGGTGTTTTACCTGCATTCTGTGTGGAACTCTGGCTGTGGTTGTCAGTACAAACACTTGTGACAATGCACAAAAGCATTTATTTTGGACTGTACACTGAATTTATAGCAATGTCATTTGAAAGAATATTAAGGAAAAGTAAGCATACATGTTTTATACTTAACTGCTTCTGTTTCAGCTGTGTGTAGGTATAGATGGGTCATGCAACTGACATGTCACTTGAAGTTAGACAATAAAAGAGGTTTTGATTCAAGAAGTGAATACTAACCAAACAAATGTATATGGTTGTATCAGCCGGAACAATTTTGATCTTTCTGCTACAAGGTGTTAGTAAAAGAAAGACATTTCATCTGCAAGAGAGAAGTAGAGGAGATAGAAAACAGAAAGGAAAAATAGACCATTGTTGGTGAAATCAATATACTATGGGCATGGAGTTGCACTGTACAGTGTTTAGTTTAACCCCTGCCCCAAATAAGACAAAAAATGTTGGGCCTGAAGCACCTCTGTCACAAATATGATTTTTTTTCTGTGCATATAGCAGAGAATATGTGCTAAGACCCCACCTCAGTTGAGTGTACAATAAAGACCAAAGTACTACAGAAGTTTTGTTTCCACTCTCCCACCTGGCTACTCCATTAGCCCTCTACAAGAGTTTCCTGAATGCTTTTCTAAATGTTGGTATGATGTACGGGTTTTCCAGGAAATTTCTGAGGCCACAACCATAGGATTTAATGTCAGCAGGAATGTTATTCTTTAAGAAGATTCTTTTTGACGTTGTTCAGTGTTCTGGCACATGTGCTAGATCAGGGCCATATACCACTTGGGCAGTTGTGGGGACCATATTATGTTTTTGGGACCCTCTGTCCCTGCTGGCCACACTCATATCCCACATTGAGTGCCACACTTTTGCTGGTCCTCCCATGCACATACCCGTCAGCTGCAGCTGAAGAACAGCTAGGCTGTCTGTGCTGGGCTAACAACTCAAGAAGGTGCAAGAAGTATACAGGCATTTAGGCACTTCTCATATAACTCAGACAGCTCTTTCCTATGACCTATGAAGGAAAGGACATTGAGCTCAATGTTCTGGTAGCTGCTGGCTGAATTACACTGTACTGTATACTGAGAAGAGACAAACCTGACATATCCAGCAACAATTACAACTTGTTCACGAGATTCTTATCTGGAGAAGTGTATCCAACATCTGCACATTTGTGGGACATTATTAGTAATTACTTGGTCCAAGTCATTATTTTCTTTGATCTTAAACATGTAAAAATTTTTGAGCAAAGAAGTAGTGAATTAATTTCTTTTAGCCATTTCAGCGAAACATAAAATGGAAGAAGTTTTTCAGCTGATTTGCAGCTTGTTCTGCAACACTGGATATCACATTTGCCATGCTATTTCTCATTCACTCCTCATCCTGTGCTTTACATGATCAGATGGAAATTGCTATTCTAGGTCTGACCTGTACCTTGAAAAAATCAAAGCAAATACATATGTGAAAGAGCTCCATTTGTTGTTTATGGTTCATTAGGTTACAGAATTTTAGTTTGTTACAAAGAGCTCTCACGGAGGAAACCTTGACTGATACAGAACCAGTCAAGCTGCCCAACACACCCACTGGATATGGCCAGAAGAAAGAAGTTTGCAGCACCTTAAACTGTAAGTTACTCTTAGTTATCCTAACAGCTTTTTAGAGCCAATAGAGAGAGGCTACTCTAAGATATACTGAAGCTAAAGCAAACAAGCTTAGGCCTAGAATCAGTAGACTGCATGCATAAAACCAAATTTATTTTTTGCTCACTCCACCTCAAGTCCTGTCTTAGAATTACAGAATCACTGTGGTTGGAAGGGACCTTAGAAGGCTGTGTGGTTCAACCTACTGCTCAAAGCTGGGTGAAAACTGAATCAAACTAGGTTGTCCAGACATTTCGTGAAAAACTCCAAAAACAGAGATTCTGTAAACTTCTCTGAGGGCCTCTTTCAATGCGTAACTCGTCATAGCACCTTTTTCCTAATATCTTAATTTTAGTAGACCAAATTAGAGAATTGAGAGCTTCATCTCCAGATTCTGTCTTGCTTACTTACTAGTCACCAGAAGGCTTCTCTGAATAATAATGCAATTCACACTGAACTTTTAAGTATTTCAGAAGAAATACTTATTGCAAGAAAGCTTACAGAGTCTGCAAGCTGTTCCAACAACAGTGAAATGCTAAAGTCGATGTCAATAAAACTGAGAACTGGATAGCTGTGCTACAAGTTCATGACTCCTAATAAAAATATCACTTGATCCAAAGATGTCTTTGCTCTTCTTTGAGATCTGATAAGCTGAAGTGGAGTGGGTCACATGGGAAGCTTAATAGGAACACATGAGTAATCTCAGAGTTTTCTGGCAGTTCACGAGAACATTTTTGCAAAGACTTCCAGTAAAGATGCAGTTCTTGAAGACACAATGAAAGAGAAAACTCATGGCTGCCTCTATAATTTAGCCTTGCACCTAGTAAAACCTGCTAAGAAGAGTAACAGGAAAAAATACAGCAACAAATAAAACTACAAAACACCCTAGAAAGACTGAAAAGAAACTTATGGAAAGAAAGGTCTGTGTGGACTTGAGGCCTGAAGGGACAGGTTTAAGAAGTGTCTTCTTATTAGAATATACTCCTACAGTTTTAAACTTCATTCCTACATAATACTGGAAAAAAACCAAAACATACTACCTAAGAAGAAACCTCAAGTACTGCTGCGAGGGAATCATTGCTGCTTGTCGAGCTGCTGCTTCGCATCCGTGGTTCTTTTCCCTGATTGTGATCATTTTTAGAGAACAACTTGGTACATACAAAAATACAAAAAGCTCTTCAAGAGCTCAGAGTTTTAGCCATATCCTGTGCTGACTTGAAGCACAAAATAGCATGTGAAACCAAGAGAGTAACTCTGTTATGGTGGGTAACTTCACTGTTACTACAGGCTAAAGTCTAAGCTTTTTTCCTCCAAGACAAATCTGGAGTAAGTACAATGACTTAAATACACTGCAGTAACAAGAAGCTATAAAGATCCTCTAATCTACTTATAATATCAAAATTAATTGTCCATCAGTACTTCAAGCATTTGCTTAAAAACTGATTTGGTAAATATTTCTAAAAGCACTTCATATGTTACACTAATTGCACAAAGCAAATCCAAAAGTATCTTTATATTTGTCAGAGTAAAACTCTTATTTTAAAAAAGGCAAAGAGGCACTGGTTTCTGAATTTTCAGCCTGTTTTGCTGTTGGTATCTTTGTCTTAGCAATAGTGAAAAATCATCATCCTTTTTAAGAAGCACAATCTTACCAGCTTTCTGTCACTCTCAGAATTCCAAAAATAAACCTTAATGCAAAGCATTTCTGATTTTTTTCCTTTGAAATAGAAAGACTGAAGAAATGAAACCGACCACTGAAAAGAGTGGCCTTGATACCACTAGAGGTCACCCCAGGAATAAAATCAGTGCCCTGCATGCACAAGAGCAGCGAACTTCTACAAAAACACCGCGGTTGCTTTAGATTTCAAGCACAAATATATGGAAGAACATAACACACAGAAACACTGTGCATATCAAAATTGTGAATTTCTAAGAGAAATCTTTCCCTTAGTCTGAGGCCATTGCAAACTGACTACACTGCTCTTTTTTTTGGCTAAAAATAGCATATTTTACAGACTGGAAATACATGAACCCACCTACACTGTTTTAGAGGAAGCATCTTTGGATGCCTAGAAGCACTGGGGACATGTTATTTTATCTCTTGTAAAAAAAAAATAAATCTTTAAATTCTGGACTTCAAACAGATTATTTCTATCAAGTACTTTATTTAGCCCATACATAAGATGTAATATTTCAGCACCAGGAATGATGGTCTTAAAACAGGCCATCTATTATTCTCCATGGACTGCGTTGGATTTGTGTGGGAAAACACAGACTGCCACTTTCCTCAGCTTCTGTCATTTTGTAATTGAAAACACTTGTGTCTCTTCATTTTATGGTATTAGTACAGATCAAGACTCTCCTACTTCATATGAACAAAGTTAAAAGGCATCTGAATTACAAAATGTAAAGCAGTGAAAGAAACTGAGCTCATTTTATTTAAATATGGATTTATTTAAATAAGAGATTAACTCTGATGTAAACCAGCAGTTTTGAAGTGCGATTTGCTTTCCGGTCACACAGATCACAGCAGATGAATTCAAGACAGTTATTAATTATTACCCTAATTAATGTTAGATATGTCTGTAGGATGCTGCTATGGTTGCAGAGAGAACTACCATATACTTCCTAAACATACCTGATATCCTCACCAAATAAAAACCATGGTGGCCCAGCCTTTCTAGTGGCATGGCCTATATTGGAAGCATTCAAGGTGAGGTTGGACGGGGCTTTCAGCAACCTGATCTAGTGAAAGATGTCCCTACCCATGGCAGGGGGGTTGGACTAAATGTTCTTTAAAGGGCCTTTCCAACCCACACCATTCTGTGATTCTGTGATATCTCACTCTGGACAAGTGGGAGCAGCACTTCCCAATTCTACCTCTCCAGATATGCAGAAACGTGTCAGACGACATATTTGCATCCCATCAGGTACAGAATATACAGTAGTGGCATCTTCTTGGAGCACCACAAACTAGTGCATTGGAGGAATAGTTTCTTTGAAATTCTTTCCTAACACTGACTGGATTATTCCTGCAGTAGCCCCCTGATGCATTATACAGCACTGTCTGTCCCTGCTTTATTCTGGTACTGATCACGCTGCTCTTTCCCTTCTAATCAAGGAAAAGTGAGGAAGCAGAATGAAACACACTATAAAGAAACACATAGCAGGGCAGGAACAAGGAGATAAACTGATACTAATATCTTTAGAACAGGCATGTAACTTTGAAAATGTAGGAAAAGATGATGTAGACAAAGCTATACAGGGAACAAAGATAAGGAGAAAGCTCTCTATTTTTGCTTAAAACAAATCTGTGTTACAAATCCAAATATAGAAATAACAGATGCCAAAACCCTTGCTCTCAGGCATTTGCCACTCCAAATCAAATGCTGGTATGCATTTTCAGGGATTCAAATATAACTGTTATTTCTGACTCACCTAGTCATTTTATTTTTCATGAGGAATGAGCTTTTTCAAAGGAAGTTTGCTCAAAAAAGAACTTGGGAACAGCTCTTTGGACAACAGCAGAAATATAAAATATTATTTCTAAAAGCCAAGTTACAAAACCTGGGAAAACAAGGTTTTTTTTTTTTAATAAAATCTGTACAAAGGATGTGGATTCATTACAAAGACCCATATTTGCCATCTTTACCCATGTTAGATGTACTCTTTTTTTTTAATTTCAAATAGCTCTACAGAGACAACGGAGTTGGACAGAAAGCGAGAGATTAATTTGGTCCCAACAAACCTCCCCAGAAGCAGAAAGGTTTTGCCATCACTTGATGTTTTCAGGAGAATCCCAAAAGAACTGATAGGTTGCTACTAGCCCAGATTTCAAAACTTACATAAAAAGAGAAGAGAGGCTCGTGGAGAACAAGATGAATGAGAAAAATATTTGAAATGGAAAGCTGCAAAACTGCATTTCAACTAAACTGATAAAGTGTAACTGCAATTACTGATAATGAGGGGCATGCTGTGCTGAAGATGCTGCATTACTGGCTACAGACTCTACCATTCACGTTAATTTAGAAAATACACTTCATACTGCACATAATGAATGACCCTTCTGTGTATGAAGCTTTGTCAGGATCTGTTTGAAGCTGACTGAACAGCCGTGGGGACTTGTAGATTTACTAAACGTATTTGCTGATATGGACAGATCAGCCAGGAGTATGTTCAAGGGTCCTCCCTAACTTCCAGAGCTGACCCAACAGAGGCCTCTACTTAAGATATAGTTGAATAGGCAAAACTGTGCCAGTCAGTTCAGTTGCTTCTGTTATGGAAAGTTATTGTACAAAACATGCCTTTGACTGCACCCCCATAGAAGTATCTTCCCATTAGAATATATCATAGGATTTCCTATATCATCAGGCAGGTCCAACTTAGGACTCAGTCTTCCCCCAGTGCTGGTGAATATTATTACATTAGCCTGATTGTCTGTTTGTAATCATGTTCTACCAATGCAAAACTGGAATAAGATAACAAAGAATCAGGTCCTGTATTTTACCAAAATGCTAGTTTAAAGCATCTTAAGATAATGCTTCATTGGAATCATATAAAATAGGTATTTTCCTTCTACAGCATTGCAAACCCCAGGGAAACCTTTTGTTTCCACTCTTTTCTTCCACCTTTTCCACCCAGAAGCATGCTGGTGACCCAATGTTTTTGCTCTGTCAGTATTTCAATAATGTGCACATTATCTCATTTTAAATACTGCCTAAAATACAGTTAAGCATGTTACTCTGAAAGATCTTACTGAATAAAAGAAGTTATTTGCATAATAAGGTATTCTTACAATTAATGAGGATGAAAGTCACACTGAGATTGAATCCTTGCAATTTTACACAAATTATTCGATGTTTCTGGTTGTGTACTGAAAAACACGGAGCACTCCCTTGCCTCCAATGAAACCTCCCATCTATTTGTGCCCTTTGTTAACTCCCAGCATATGGTGTTTTAAAAGAGATAGCTAAGAACAATGGGCTAAGTAGTGGAGTTTTCCTTCATTAAGAAATCCACATCTGAAGCATAGCCATGAGGGAAACAGATCTACACTGTTTAAAATCCAACTAGAATAGCTTATTAAGAGTTTTAACCATAAAATGCTTTAAGTTAAGGAAAAAAAAAAAAGGCAGCTGGAAGATGTTAACTTGGTTTCTAATTGAAACAATGGTATGTTTTATTTCATGTTGGGATTTCAACAGAATCTTAATTAGACTTTTTACCATGCAGTTTTCATTTAAAAATATCTTGATGACATTCTGGTCATCAAGCAGATCCTGGGAGACTTGACACCTGTTACTCCTTGGAAGAACATTCATCCAAAAAGTCAGGCAGGCAAATAATACTCCCCAACTCATAGAATAAATATTAAGTCAAAATATCCAGAGTATTTAAAAGAATAACGAAGGGGGAAAAAAAAGTCTGGAAAATACTTTGTGTGATCCAGACTTAGTGATGGTAAGCAGATAGCAATGCTTAAAACAAAAGCCAAACACACATGGGTTGTCTGCTATGTTGTGGAATACTAATAGAATATTTACAATGTGAATGTATAGCTGGTAAAGTCACTACTATGTCATTTCCTAAGGACGTGAAAAAATTATGCTTACCTATTTCATGAAAAGCAGCTTAGAAAGTTATTGAAAACAGCATTTGCAAAACAATTTTCTATATAGTAAGGAATCAGTATACAAGACCAGATGTTATCATGCAGATTGAAACACACAGTCAGAATACATCACTTCATTTTTTGGAACACTGAATAAGGAATTCTCATAAATGGCATTGCTATGATTCATCTTGATGTAACTTCTTAAAGTGGCATAAAATTAGTAAATAGACAGTGTTAAAACCTGGACTGAATTAAAGAAAGAATTCCATGTTATACTGAAGATATCACCTTTAGATTGAACTTCAGATACTGGAATAGGATAGGATAGGATAGGATAGGATAGGATAGGATAGAACACAACACAACACAACACAACACAACACAACACAACACAACACAACACAACACAACACCACAGTTGGACAGGACCTACAATGATCAGCTAGCCCAACTGCCTGACCACTTCAAGGCTGACGAAGTTAAAGCATGTTATTAAGGGCATTGTCCAAATGCTTCTTAATGGCATTGACCACCTCTCTAGTAAGCCTGTTCCAGTGTTTGACCAGCTTCTTGGTAAAGAAACATTTCCTAATATCAAGTCTGAACCTCCCCTGATGCAGCTTTGAACCATTCCCATGTGTGCAGTCACTGGATACCAGGGAGAAGAGTCCAGCACCTCCTTCACTTCCCGTTCTCATACTGATCAAAATAAACTGAGTTTGACTCCTGGCCTTTACTGACATGGACAGCATTAATTTTCAGTGCTGATCTTTAAATAAAAATAAAAAAGGATAAAGGTATAAAATAATATCATCATCAGAGCTTGAGATGCATGGCTAAACTACAAAGAGAAAGAGGAAACTATTTTGCTACTCTGCAGTAACTTGTTTTCCTGACTTTTGGGAGAAAAGAAAACTCCCATATTTTCTGTCTCTTATTAAGAGACAAATACTGTTTGCTGTGTTATGTATACATAGAAATAAAACCATCAGCTGCAATCTGGTCTGAGTTAGCTCCATCTTTTGTGTGAAGAAGGTCCATGACGGCACATTTTGGGATTCTTTTGAGTATCTAAGTGAGGGGGGCTTAAACTGTTATTGCCCCAGCAGTTTTTCTGTCACATTTTAGCTGAAGTTTACTGTCCCAGAAGTGGAATTCTCATATGAACACTCCTAGGTTGTTTCAGTACAAAGTCAGTGGAGTCAGTTTAAAGCATCCTAAACCAAAGTTGGATGACTTTACACTTATGTGAACAACTTACATAGACACTTTTAGCTTCACAGCTGTGTCAACAGAAACTGCAAGAAATAACTTCTCAACTTCTATGACTAGATGCGAAAGAAATGACCTGTATATGCCTTCAGTCCCTCTTGGAATGAGGAAAATTAGAAAGGATGTTAGATAGATTGTGGCAAAATGGCTAGAAGCTCACTCTCAGGACAAATCGATGTCTGCTAATGGGAATTCAAATTAGAGTAATCAGAAGGAAAAAAAAAACTAAATATGAGGAGAGCTTAGATGTCTCTGTTCTTGTTTTGGTCACCCTGAAAAGAAAGAAAACCAATACCAACCCCCCAAACCTATAAGACTTTCGCATTGTTTTTCTCACCACCCATAAAACCAGATGCCTTTTGAGCCAAATCTCTGGCAAAGTTCACAGAGTACATGTTTTTTATGGCACAGACTATTGTAGAAATATTGTGCCAAAAACTGTCATAGAAAATATAACCTGCCCCACAAGCAGATTCAGCCCTGAGAGAGAGCTTGTTGCCCCTAATGTATCCTATTGTATCTGAAATGTTTTACTCTTACCTAGAGCTGCCCTCTGAATGTGCCTCTGGGTTATTTCTCCTTTCAGGTGGTCTGTAAAAGACACAAAATCTGAATAGTTAGAATACAAAGTGTCAAAAATCAATAAAGTCATTGCTTATTCCCCACCATTTGAAAACCCCTGTGCTGCTGGCCAATTTAAGGGGATTTTTTGTGATCCACAGGACAAGTAGTTTTCTGAGCTCTCTCCTTCTTGCTACTGTGAGTAAACAAGTAGGCACAACTTGGCTCTACATATCCTCAGATTTAACTTTGTCCAGTAAGAAAGACTGAAAATGAAGCTATTTACTGTCAAGCACTTTCACAGGATAATGATCTCCTGCTGCTAAATACAAAAGAAGTCCAAGCGAGGCTAGAAGACATACAGAATTCCAAGTATTTGTTCAAACAGACTTATAGGCGCTAGCAGTGGAAATGAGATGTTAGGTCATCCAGTCCACCTCTTTGCCAGCGAAGAATTGGTTCCTTACAGTCTATTTTTCCCTGTTCATCCAGCTCAGTTTTAAATATCCCACATGCTAGAGCTTCTACAAGTTCTACTACTCAACAGAACTCACTGTGTAGGTGTCATTGGTCTTCAATTGAAATTCTTCTTTAATTTCATTATCTCATTATTCCTAGTTAGGGTCCCATGCTCCATATAATTCACCTTTACCCTTCTTTTATTAATTTCCTCCTTGATCTATGACACTGTTCCAGTTCACCAATTATTTCAAACAATAATTAGATTACCACATGGGAAGCTATTATTCATAGATATTAATGGAACCAATAAAGGAAAAACATAACTCTAAATGTGCAATTTCAGCAGCATATGTGTTCTGAGGGAGGATGGGATTATGTCTTTCAAGTTTTCAAATTAAAACAATTTCTAAGCAGGGACTTGTTCATAATCTTTACTAAGCTACACATCTGGATACCAGGGAAAGAAAAAAAAATTCCACGCTGGATTCATTTTTTTTCCCCAGACCTGTGATTATGTATATTATACTAGCATGCATTCTGAATTAAAAATATCCTCTTGCTTACAAGTAAAGACTTACAGAGTAAGCTAATCAGAGAAAATTAAGTCATTAATTAAAAGCTGCCAAGTGCTTAACTGGAGAATGTGAAAAACCATTTAAATTCACAGGTCATGAGAATTAGACTCATAGTTCTATGTGCACCAAAGAACCATGAAAAATTAAACTTCTTTGGGAATTCTGAGAATAATTCTTAAGTATTTAGTAGCATTGTAGAATAGGTATTACATGCAATACCTTGCAGTATAACAGCCAAGTTATGCTTTGAATGTTTTTAGAAAACAAAACAAAACAAAACAAAACAAAAAAACCCTAGTTACTCCTTGTCCATAAAACAGATATTGCAGATTCCTATTTTTCTGCACAGGAAGTTTTATTCTTTTCAATTATTTCTATTAAAACAAATGAATTCTTCTGTACTTGAAATTATCTGTAAAGTGTAAGAAAAGCCTTCAGCTACTAAGAAACAGGTTAATTGAAAGAACTAACCTCACCTACCTCAGCTATAACAAATAAATCCTCCATCTCAGCTGTACTAACACTCAACCAAAAAAAACATTCAGTTAAATAAGCTCCTGATTTCTGTAACTATGGACAAACCCACCTTGATTAATAATTTTTACCAATAAAAGCCCAGTTTAACGATCAACACTTATGCTATTCATGCTTTGAAAGCTTTAAATAGCAACTCAGTTGATGTCAATACTCAGTGAAATGTGATTAAACATGCTAGTTTTTTTGCTCAAATTGCTTTTTTGCTATTCTGGATATTTATATCCTTGTATTCTACCATACTGTGTCACACAGGGTGATGTTACTCACTCAATATTAAGCCATGAGACAGTTATGAAACATTTTGTAGTTATCTTGAGATTCATCTCAATGGATTACCATTAACGTAGGTGCCTCAGAAAGCCACCTATACATGTATCTTCACGTAAGGGCTCCGAAACTCCCTTTCTTAAGCACTGTGAGCTGCAACAGGCAACGCCACTGTCATTTGAAAAAATGGTTCTAGTAGTGAGACTATGCTGTTCATGAAGAATCAACTGAAGATAAAGGTGACATACGAGTTCTCTATCCTGTCAATATGTTTTTAGTAGCATTATTTCTCTTTCTTTAACCTTGCTAGAAACAGATCAGCAGCAATCAAAACTATTTTGCATGAATTTCTATCAAGTGGCAATGAGGTCAACAGAAAAACAGCAAGCCAAACAAGTCAATGAAAGTAAGATCTAACAGATAGGTAACAGCTTGCAGTCAATACAAATATGTGGAAACAGAAGAATACGGGGACTGTTTTTTACATGATTATAGCCAAGAGGCTTGACTTCCAGTTACCTAGAATTTACTCTCAGTGCAGCTGCGGCAGAGAGCACAGTGGCTGCAGAAGCCCTACTTTTATTGCAAGCTTTGTTAGGCCAGCCAGCAACGTGGAACTGTCTCAAATGCTCCTCCCTCCTGTCATTCTAGCCTTCGTACACTTCTGCTCCATCCATGACATGGATCATGATGTTGCAAGAAATCTCATCCTTCTTCTATTTGGCAGCTTTATGAAAGAATGAGAAGTTGGAACCAGACCACCTGTAATCAGAGGGGAACCAAAGAAAACTTCTATTTCTGCTGGAAAAATAAAAATTCAGTCGTACCATTCTTATAGCAAAAGACTTTTTCTTCTATGAATAGAAATAGAAAGGTGACATTTATCCAATTCTCACAGTCCAAACTGCCTTTTCAGGGCAGCAAAAACTGAACTTCATTACTCAGAAAACTTCCTGAGGAGAAACTGTAATTGTATTATGGGAAAAGTAGCCCAAACAGGAATTCTGGTTCAGAGGACATGACGGTATCATGAGGCACCTGACTATAATTCCATACCAAGACTTAGCCAGATGTGATTTAATCTTTCAATTTCTTTTAATCCAATTTGAAATTTGACAGTTTATTTAGATTTCCTTTGGAAAAAAAAATGGTTTTCATGTAGAAACTCTTATTTTTGACAAAACCTTAATATTTTCTGTACATGGTTTTGATTAAAGTAATCGTGTTCTGTTTTCACTACAAATACTTGTGGGGAAGAATGAATGTTTCTGACCTGCTCTACTTTTCTGCCCCTGAGAACACCATTATCCCAATGCAAGGCTTGAAGTAGGAGATGGTTCCAGTATTGTTGCCTGCACAGACCTTTCCATATAAACAAATAGAAGACTTCAGTCTTTAGTACTGCCAGTTCTACAACCTTCATAAACACAAATATTTACTGAAAGAAATATGAAGAATTACATTCTCATAAAACCCCCCATGTCTTCTGATTCAAACAGTGTAAAGTTGTAGACAAGGTAGTGTTTAAATGTGGTTTGCAAAAATTGAATTTAAGGCTTGGCAAACATCTCTCAACATATGGCTAATTATGTTTTCTGAAGTTTCACCAAACAAGAAGCTAAAAATAGGTCTGCAGCTGATACCAAATAATTTTTTCCAGTGGAGTCATTCTTCATTTGGAGATAACAGTCCCAATAAAATGTTGAATGCTGCAACTCCACATGTTTTGGCAAAAAAGTAGTTTTGGGGAATTTAAGAATTCACTCAGCATGCAGCCAGCTGTCATTAAAGCTGTGATAAATCTGTTGGGTTTGGCTTGTGTTTCTGGACACATGTACCATCCTGAGGTATGCAAAAGAGATGAACTGGCAACACAGAACTTCAGCTTTATGACAGGAGACAAAAGCAAGGAGGGAAATGGAGAAGACAAAATGGAATAGAGAAGTCTAATTAAGACTGATCTAAAGCAGTGGAAAGTATCCTATATGTTGACTAAATATAACAGAATCCATGACTTGAATAGTATGGCTTTCATTTAACTTCTTGTCTTTGTGTTCTTCCAGACTGTTTCAAGGAGCTGAAATTATTTTCCAATTTATTACAGATGATGAACACCTTGACAATACTGCATATGCTTCAGGGCAATACAAAAATGAGTATGCTACAATTAAAAAAATATTTATTTTAAAAAGTAAGTGTTTTGGTTTTGCTTGAGTCTACATTACAGGTTTTAAAACTTCCCTTATGTTTTATCAGATCTGCCATATAACACTATTATAAGGTTTCAAACACTGCTAACTTAAGGGATAAAAATACTGGACAAGCTAAGAGTACACATTCAACCTTAACTCCCTCCCCTTGAAAATATTTGTTGTTATTGATGTGGATACACATTTAACTTGATGCAGGGTCTCTTCTGACTTAATAATTGACAGGCTGGAGCCTTCGTCAATAACCTCTCATCTCTTGTTATTTTTTAACACTTTGCTCTTATTTTACATTTTCCAAGCCTGTGTTTATCTTAAGAAGTCATTCCATCCAGGAGATCCTGAAACCTTCACACCTCAACTAGGATGCTGTATCTTTTTCCTTCTCCATCTTTAAATAATTTTTGGTGTTACACAAAATATCTAGCAGAACATCTTCTTATGCATCCAGGGAACCTCCAATTCCTGGAACTCACCCTCCAGGACATTTTGGGTCCCTAATAATGCTATATGGTCTAAGTGTTACATCTATCTTTTTTTTCTGCTTCTCACCCCACCCCACCAGCGAGCAGGCTGGGGGGGGCACACGAAGCTGGGAGGGGACACAGCTGGGACAGCTGACCCCAACTGACCAAAGGGATATTCCACACCATATAACGTCATGCTCAGCATATAAAGCTGGGGGAAGAAGAAGGAAGAAGGGGCTTTGGAAGTGATGGTATTTATCTTCCCAAGTCACCATTAGGTGTGACGGAGCCCTGCTTTCCTGGATATGGCTGAACACCTGCCTGCCGATGGGAAGGAGTAAAGGAATTCCTGGTTTTGCTTTGCTTGCACACGCAGCTTTTGCTTTACCTATTAAACTGCCTTTATCTCAACCCATGAGTTTTCTTTTTTACCCTTTTGATTCTCTCCCCCACCCCACTGGGGGGGAGTGAGCAAGTGGCTGTGTGGTGCTTAGTTGCTGGCTGGGGTTAAACCATGACAGGAAATATGCAGCGTTGTTGTTTGTAATGCAATGCCCCTACACATGCAGTTGGATCCAGCTGTCACCCAATCATGAGGACCTACTCAAGACTCTGGATCTATTAAATCTGATTCATAAAGTTCTGTGCATCCACTTGAGTCAGATAAGGATGCTGAATGAGCACAAATTAAAGCTGTATACTCAGCAAATAATCACTGAGATAGATAGGCTTTTAGGGACAGAGAGGAGAGTAATCACATAACTTCCATGAGCCTTGCAGAGATATAGTTTTAACTGAGCTTGAGATCAGAGTTGTAACAGCTCAAAAAGGATTTCTGAAAGTAGGAGACAAATGACAAATGAAGATATTTGAATGGATTAATTTCTCAAATGGAGACTATTCAAACAGAGATAGTTATTGGAAATCTTACCAGATGTGTTATGTACTTTTGAAAATCTCGTGCTCAAATTGTATGAAAACACAACCTATGATAAAAAGTATCTGACAAGAAAAGTCATGGAATAAAAAAAAAAGATTGTGTTCTAAGTCAAAATCCTATAGCACTAAAAGAAGGCAAACTGTTCAGCCCTTCTCTGACCCAGAGAAATATTTGGGGAAAATTCTGACTCTTCTTTGCAACCTCTGTCCTTCTCCAATGGCAAAAACATGTAAATCGGCTCTATTAGGACAACATGCAGGGTCAAAGTAGTCTGCACTAGTAACCTGGCTCAAAGTTATTTCTGATGCAAATGCTTTATTTTGGGATACATGGTTGACCAAATCCCCATGTAATCTGACAAGTCCTAACTTTGAGAAAGTCCTCGGAGGCATTAGGAAAGAAAATCCACTATTGCAGCACTCAGAGCCTCCTGACTATAGCATACACATTTTTCAAGGTATGAAATACAGCCCTCATCAGCATTAAAAATATATTAATGACAATACTTGAGGTAACATACTGTAAAGTATAACCTGCTGCAGCAGATTTCTGCCTTTGTTCACTGAAGAAACATCTGCAGTGGTTTAAGATTTTACTGGCTCTCCTTTCTCCTTTTCCCTCTCCCTTCCCTCCTTTCCCAAGGTTTGCTGTCAAAGGTTACTGCCCCCACAGCAGAGCGGGTAGAAGCAAACGTCTGCCTGTGTTCTGGCCATTCCAGCACAGCTTGGCATCTCAGCACAAGCATACTGGCAATATAAGCTGTGACACTATGATCGAGTCAACCAGAATGTCTGAAATATTAGTAAACACTTTTTGCCAGCTGTGCTGGGAAGAAAGGATTGGAGATGGTAACTGTCAGCAAAGAGACAGGACAGACCATTGGGAGCAAGGTAGCTGACAATGTTTAGCAGAACTCATCAGTCAGAGACCCCAGGAAAGACGACAGGTTCAGAATTGGAAGGACAATCCTGACGTTCACACCAAATCCATAACTGCAAACCACAGCCTAAACTCAACACATGAACAAACACACTTGGAAATACACAATTTTCCCAACATACTCTCATTTTTTGAAGTTTAAATATCAGAGATTCAAATGCATCCACTTTACTATGATGTAAGATACTGCACATTTTGAGATTACTATTTAAAATATCTGACTGGGGCATGTTCCCTTCCTTGCCATACTCAGCCGAGACAATCACAGTTTTTATCAACACATTTAATACCTTCAAGCATGATCAAATTTACAGACAGAAAGCTTATGAGACAGCAGTGTCTGTCACTCATTGCTATAGGATGACACTGTATTTGACTTCACTAATTATTCCTTGAGCTACTCAAAATATAGTCCTCTAAACTGTCCCCATTTCTATACATTTATTTCTAACCTCCATATTAAGTCTCCTCCCCATTTCCTACATGTTCTTGTTAGTTCTGGCCAGATTACATCATATTTTTTTTTCTCACAAGATGATTACTTATACTTTCTGATTGATGGGCATTCCTCTAACTGTTCATTGTTTGGCCTTCATTTCCACAGCACTCTTTATTCCACATTTTTTTTCTAATAGCCTTTCATACCTTCTGGCTGGTACAGAAAAAAATGCTTTGGTAGGGCTGTACAGCAAAACTGTACAGAAACTGAATTAATTTTTCTGATGACAGCATTCTCGATCTCTCTCTAAGTACAGACTGCCTTTGGCTGCATAGACCTTAATTGTTGAGATGTTCACCAAGGTCCCATTTATCTAAATGAGGGAAATGCTAGCATGTACCACAGCTCCCATTCACCCAAAGGCAGAGGACTCCTTTCCATAGAAAGCAGAGTATGGGAAGTGGCTAGTGCACATAACTTCCTAATAGCCCACATACACAATACTGGGATATCTAGGATAACCAACAGAAAGCACTAAGAGCTCTGGACTGCAGTTCAACATCTCTTTGAAACTGGAACTCAGAACCTGGATGCTTTCTGACTTTAGAAACAAATGCTCAGACCTTTATTCTATCATCCCAAGGTTGGCTGTCACTACCCAGCTGGGTTTTTTTTTTAATTTGAACTCAACACTGCCCAGGAAGTTTTAGCCAAGCATGTATGTTTAACAGCAAGCACACTCCAAGAGATTTCAGCCGAATGACACATCATTTCTGGATTCTCAGTGGGTCGGAGACAGGCAGATCAGTGAATAAAGTAGTGCTTCTGCATGCACTAGCGAAGGCAGTTTGTTGTACTTCCAGAATTAAAGTGAATAGTTTTTTTTTCCTAGATAGCTAGAGTTTAGATGCCCAAATTTCATGTAAGCTATACCTTAGATGCCAGAGTGTTATTTTAGGTGTTGTCCAAAGTTAACAAATATTCTGTGTATCTATCTTCTTTTCATATGCTGGAAAAGAGACAGAAATGATGCACATCTGGAAACTGTTGCTCTGTTGTTTATCACATCTATTTGTTCATGAATTAAATATTGAGCTGGCCCAAAAAGCATGGCTGAAAAGCAATGCCATATGGATAAGGAATCATAATATGTGAATTTAGTACTTTGGATGCTCATATGACTAAATGCAGCGTATCTCTTGATTATTTCTGAGGAATTAATGTGAAGAGAACGAATAGGGAAAATAAAGTCAGAGGAACAGCTTTGTATACAGGTCCTCTCTCTTTTTTTTTTAAATGTCCAAATTTAAGAAGCTTAAAAATAAAGGGTCTTAAAGCACAAATAGACAAAGTCAAACAATTTTACCCCCAAGAAGTTTTCTGGCAATAATACATTGGTCTCAATTAATATTTTGAACAGAGAGTGAACATATCGAAGTATAAGACGGACATGGTTATTTTCTGTTATAATACTGCCTTCATGTTTCTATGCAACAATTTGATGTCTAGTTTCATTTTGTGATTTTTTTTCTGGCCAGGGCTGCCCAACACAAAATTAAGTATAGAGTTCCAGGCCTCACTATATACTTCAGTTTCACAACTTTTTAAAATTTTGCTGTCTTACCCAAGAAATTGCCCTGGAATTGAGCTCATATTGCTGTGTGACTTCTGGTCGGATGAGACATACTTAGACTGACGTTAGGAATCTGACAGATATGACACAAAATTAAAAATCAAATAAATTAAAAAATTATGGTGCTGGAGCTGCTTAGATATGCTATTATGTTTTGAGGGCATGTCAAGGTTTCAGGGTGATGGAAACAAGGTCAGAGTGAGAATAAGTATGACTTATTTTTTTAATGCTCTTTTACTTGTAATATATATACCAAGCCTTTGAGAAATGGCTTTTTGACTGTTAGACACATATTAGCATCTGAGTAAAATAAAAAATAGCTTCCAGTAAAGATACAGTATATATTTAAGGTATAAGTATAAGCTAAGGTCTACTTCTCTAGATTTTGAAGGTTTGATTCTTCCCTCATAAGATCTCAGGCCATCCAGTACTAAAGACAGACAAGATCAAGGAAAACATTTTGTACAAAAGACTGTAGGATTTAAAAACCCCCTATAATATAGCATTAACTATCACCTAGCATCTTTTCTTTAAAAGAGCAAATTTAATAGACTGACTGAAGAACTTATTAGTGTAATGAAACTGCAAAATGCAGTGTAGAAATCCAGCAATGACTACCCATTCTCAGTGTGTAGACAGCCTACAAGCAGAAAATCTGTTACTGAGAGGTACTTTTCCAAGTTTACAGTCATGGCAGTTCATAGCTTGATTAAATCCAATGAGCTTGGTCCATTTGCTTTTAGTCATTCTAGTGAAAACCTTAAGTAAAAAGTGTTTACTTGGTTTCTTCCTGAGCATAACTTTTTCCCCTGAAAATACTTCTGTTTCTAAAGAACATAACATCATTTGTAATAATTAGAAAATGAAAATGTTTCCTACATATGTAGATTCCAACACAGATCCAAAGAAAACATTAATGTCTTAGGCCTGGAGTGACTGTTACACTAATAAGGTTCCTCTGTTTAAAGAATAGCACATCAGGGGAGCATAATAGAGCTCTTCAAATGAATTCATTCAGTTTGGTATTTTCTGAATAAGTCATTTGACAAATCGTGTTGTCTCATTCTAAGGACCCATTCAGCCTATGCACTGTCACCCAGGGGCACTGCCTATTGTTTGAAAGTAAAAATAAACATATGTAAGCTACTCTGAAACAATGGACAATATTTAGCATTGGCATAAACATATGCATTGCCCCATGAAGCCAAAAGACTTGTACCTTCCAAAATAAGTTTCCTGAGTGCTGCTGCAAAGAGGATTTTATATTACCGAAGATGGTATCCTCTTCTTATAGGGAGGAGCAGAAAAAGGAGAGAGGCTGCCAGAAAGCTGCTAGGGGTCTCTGGTTCTCTTGTGAGTCTCAGCTCTAACAAAGCAGGGAAGACAAATCCTACGCCAGCTAAGGACTGACAGAGACATGGCAATGACATCTTTCCTTCCATCTTCTCTGACAATTGCCCAGGCCACGACCCCATGCTGGAGCAGTAGCAGAACAGACAGCTCTGTTACAGCTGCCATCAATCTAGGTGTACCTCTGAAGTGAGACAAGAGTTAGGCCTATAATGTTTACATTGCCTACAGTAAGTATAGCAAAGATGGATTGTCTCTCCTGATTTCAGAAAGGCACAGTAATGCTTTACAGTCTATTACAGTAGAGTTTATGTTCTTGTCTGTTTTTTCTCCTGGTTTGCACATCTTACTATCAGTTTTCTGGGGACTCTCATTCAGCTAAAAATATTACTTTATTATTCATTGCTTAATCATAGGGTGTTAAGCATTACAGTAAACAAATGTAACTGCACTACTCCAACACAACATGAGCCCTGCTCACATTGCAAGGACTTCTGAGATTCTAAGAACAAATTCTGATGTAAATCAAAAATACAATTTGTTTATTACAAACAAGGCGGTTAATTGATTACTCTGACTGACTATGAACACTGTGAAGAAACAAAAAATTCATTAACATGAACCTTTCACTGAACTGCTAGCAAGAAAGAAAAATATATTCCTGTCACTCTCTGCTTTATATTACAAGCCAACTGGCTGCTCCTAGAACAAGAAAATAGGTTGTGGAAACTTTCGTCACAGCACTGAGTCTGCCCCAAGATGGTAGCAACCAGTTACCATTTTGTAGCTATCATCTGCCAGGCCTGTGGGAAATGCATGACATCTATTCTGCATTACAGCACCTTGAGAGAGATCTTATGAAAGATGCTGTGAGAGATCATAGCATTTTTATATTGTGCTCTACAGATCCCTGGCTAAACTAAGCCATAGAAATCATGCATGAAGTGAGCTGGGCATCAACAGAAAAAGAACCTTAACAGAATCAGGGTGAAAGTAAGTTATATTTCAGCATGGAAAGAAGGAAATAAGTTAAAAGGGAAGGAGTTGTAACCAAACAGAAAAATTAGATGTAGCATCCTGCAAAGTAAAACACATTTCTAACAGAGAACAAACCGCAGATGGTGACAAGGTAGTTAAGAAAATAAAATCTGCAGAAACTCAGCTGGTTTTCTGTGTTTTCAATTCCACGCTTCCAAAAATCAAAATGTAACATTTAAAAAATAGATTCCAAAACTGCAGTCATAACGGCACAATGATTAGATATTTCTCCAAAATAAACACACATAGGAAGTATGTTTTTTCAGCATTAGGTTGCAAAACAATTGGGCCAAGAAATTAAGGAGAAAGATCTGAAGACTGTCAGCCATGCTGAATGGCTTCAGCTTTAACAGCTACTGCTATTTTTGGTGGACACATAAACATGCCTCCTTTATTACAAAACTGCTTTGAAACTGACCTGGAGATCAGAAACAGACCGGGGCTTCTAGGCACTGGGCCACACTGAATAACATCCCAGCTGGGAAATTACATCTGGGGGACTGTTTGTCCCCATGGCCTGTTTTCTCTTCTGTTTTTCGCACAGATGGCTGCAGGTTTTGCCGGGCTAATGTGCTTTGTTATGTTAGTCAGAAGTAACATCCCTCAGGAGTAAACAGCATAGTTACACACCCGAGATTAAATATGGTAGAAATACTACTTGTGTTCCTTTTTCTGACACAACTGTTGTGTCCTGAGACCAAGACTGGCTCTCTGTTAAGTGGCAGAGGACATCTGCAACATGCAGGCGGCTTCCCAGGAGAGAAGAAATCAGTTGTGGCTAAGTCTATCGAGACTTTATTTTTGTATATATCCCAGCGCTGGAACAGAAGTGGTGAAGCAGCAGGCAGGCAATCTCTTTTTTTCAGAGAGCTTCCAGTCTACACTGATGTGTACTTGCCAAATCTCCTACTTCTCATGGTAAACTACTGTTTCAGCTTGTTCTAGATCACTGATTTGGCTGTTCATCTGGAATTTCCCAGGTACTGAGCAGGCCAGCTGGGGTAGCAGCTGCCAGGCAGCCAGAAATCCTGGACCCATAAATCATTGTACATGCAGAATGCACGCAGAGTGACACTGAGCAGGCTCTGTAGAAGTCAGCTGGGCACACACAGGACGTTTGACACCTACAGAACGTGCTGGATGTGTTGCACAGCACGTGCTGCGCCAGTGCCCAGTTGCACATACTCAGCATTATCCTGAGCGCGTTAGATTCACCACACTGCTCAGATTTCTGTCTGTGAAGGAAATCTGGGACCCTGAGGTTTTTAATGTCAAGTATTGATGGATATGTTAATGCTTGGTTCTCAGGGAGCTTTCCACATCAAGAATGGACTCTGATCAAAGAACAAGATAAATAACAGATAGCAAATTCTCTTGCTGTTTTTACAAGTTCTGTCTCTTGTGACACAGAACTCAGTGTAATGTTTAAGGGCAGTATACAACACTTCCATAGGGTGAAACACTTGCTTGTAAAATAAGAAAAAGCACTTGAAAGACCACGTCATATCTGTTGTATCATTCCTGAAGACCAGGAACAAGAAAATTTAAAGGTAGCCACCTTTTAAATAGAGGAGAGTCCTAAAGTGACTGGCTGAGCGCACAACAATGGATTGCTCTCAAGAGCAGAAGGCAGCTGAGCAGCCTCAGTGGTATAAAGTTTGGTGAAATTGTGAATGCAGTTCAAGGAGGCAGCTTTGGAGACCTCAAAGGTGGACTATATTGCAATATATTTCACGGTATAAGCGATATTAATTTTCTGTTTAAAACAATTACTACTATATCTAATGCTTGTTGCCCTTTATCAACTAAAACAATAAAGCCAAATGTGGAAATCTTTTCAGAATTTTCTTTTCAATTCTTACACAAGTAGAACTCAAACTGACCTCAGCTAGAGTTTTTCTTGAGTGAGGATTTCAAGATTTCAAGTTCCAGTGACTTTAAACGTCTCTGCTGAGAATAGCAGTTCATACTAAACTACCTGAAAAATGAAATGCTGTGGAATGATATTATTGAGTTATCTGTTCATTAAATCTGCATACTGAATTCATTTATTTATGAGTTTTTTGCATGTCATTTGAACCAGATTTGCCTGTGGAATGTAACCTTTCTTCTTAGAGTTTCTCAATCCCTTTTTAAACCCAGTCTTCACATTTTTCTTCTGCGCTAGTAATTTCCAGTAAAATTCACTGAGCATGTATATCAGATATAAGTCTGCGTAAGGACTTGATACTTTCTGGAATTAAACTAGAACAGTGAATTACACTAATCAGCAGCTATGAAGTCTCAATGTTTATTTCCATAAAAGAACAACTATCTCAGAATATTACACTGAAGAATGGAATGCATGTCAAAGCACAGTAATTTCTCCCTTATTTTAGCCTCACTTCATTCATGGCTGAAACAATGTCCAGTAAGCTAATGTCTCTGACTCAAAATATTTACATTAATTTAAAATCAACAGATAATACGACCAACAGTATTGAGCTTTAAGAAAGCAACACATTGATTTTGATTAATTTTCTTTTCATATAGAAAATCATCACAGCATTTTAATTTCATTTGCATTCCATGTAAAGCATGGAATTTTTCTTCAACAGAAAAATTCTATCCTTCCTAAGTACATATACTTCAGCAAAATTTTTAAAAATGTTTTTTTGTTCATGCATGACTTTCCTCAATTCTTTCAGTCTATATAATCATGGCCTAAAATATGCATAACATTCCTAATATCATCTTTGGGATTCTAGTTCTTAACTAACTGATTCTCCTTTCTCAAAGTAATTTATTGCCTGCATATGAAGCTAAAACAATGTAGATATACAACACAGCCAGGAGAGTGCTCTCAGACCACCTCTTCCTGAAAAACATCGCTTCATCTTATTTCATTTCTTATCTATGCAAAAAGGTTGCTATCAGTTCCCTTCATAAAGTTGTGCAGGTATAAAGAAGGACCTTGCACAAAATATTCTTACTTTGGAGTTTAAAAGTAGGTCTACTTGGCTGATCTCCATGGGGAGGTAGAGTCACCATAACAAAATATTTTTTTATGTATACGTACATAGAGTCTTGTACTCTAGGTGATTATAAATTCAGGTTTTACATTATTTAGGTTCTGATTAGGTTTTACATCTAACTTTGCATTCACAGAAATAACAGTGTGAGGTACAAGGCAGTGAGTCAGAGTCAACATTACCCTTGAGCACTCCTATGTCTTGTCCTCACTCTCCTCCAGTCCTCATCATTTCACTGTAGCACTCCATTAACTGTGATACATAAGGTGAATTATTTGAATAATGTGCATGCAAATTAAATGAAGACTCTTCAAAAATCTTGCTTTGCAATACTAGGACATGCCCTCACTAAAGATTAGAATTGGCCTTGGTACCCTATGATCTTGTGCGCTAAAATCAAAGCTTGAAATGAGGCAGAGCAGTGCAACATCTCAGCATTCCTGTGGGTATAGCTGCATCATCAACATCATGTGTACATAATCCACCCACCTACCCTTTTTCATTCCGAGAGTGCCTGTTTCCTCACACAGTTATTACTCCCACATGAGTTTGCCCTTCCCCTCCCAGCTTCAATCATAACGTTAGCTGATTTCTGGACAGACTAAAAACAACAGCTGCTTCCCTTTGGGCATTAAATACCATTTAATATGCTTTTTTTCCTTTAGGAAAAAACTAAATGTAATAGTGGTATAAATACCCCCAAATAGACAGACATTTATAGGGATGAACTGGAAATCTTTACTAATCTTAAAGGCATCTAACATGTAGCACATTCTTGTATATAGGCAACTTTTTTAGTTACTAAATTCTGAATGAATACATCAATTGAATTTACACTGAAAACGGTATTTTTATTTCCCTCAACTCTAATTTGCTTTGGGATCAATGTAGTAGCAGTTGGGCCTTTTTGTTGTTATTTAATGCTTTGCTGTTTGTGGAGATGTAGACTTCTCCTTACTGTCAGAATCCTTCCACACAGAATGTTCTTGGTAATGGTGTAAAACCACCATGTTGATAACAGTGTCCTAGAAATAAAACTCCTGCTAACCCTGATAGGGAGAGAAGTTTTGACTTCAGAGGTTTTGTCTTTGTTTCTCACCATCCAACTCTATTTTCATTGGCAATAAAATAAATTAATTTCTCCAACTTGAGTCTGTTGTGCTTGTGATGGTAATTGGTAAGCGATCTCTCCATCCTTATCTCAAACCCACAAGCTTTTTCTTCTTACTTTCTCCACCTGTTCTGCTGAGGAAAGGGAGTGAGAGAGTGGCTGGATAGGTGCCTGGCAGCCATCCAAGGCTGACCCATCACAATGTGCTAGGCACAATCACTCGATTTATTTGCAAGAAGAAATTCTATACCTTCACTATTCTGAAATCAAATCCTTGGCTTCAGCATCTAGTTTTCTTCAGTAAGTCTGTTTCAGTAATACCAAAAGGATCTATAGATCTTGGTAGAGACCCTAACTCTTTGAAAATGATACAATACAAAAACACTTGCAGTGGCACAGCATGTTTTTTCAGAAGAAAATAACGCTTTCCAGTTCTCCTATGCTGGTTACAGAGTTCTCATTAGTTCCCCGACCTCTCAGTTATTTCTTTCCAGTTTTACTTATATTGGTTTTCTCTATTTGTCTTTTAAAGTCTAGTCTTTGGGTACATTCTCCAGTCATATGTAAACAATTCTGAATAGTTCACTCAAACCAGTCCGGACGTATCTAGATGTTCGAAACCCATACTTCGTTCTTCTGCCTTTTGATGGTGTATTTATGCTGTATATTGACTTTCAAACAGAAATGCTCCTCAATGCTTGCACCAAAGCCCTCTGTTCCTTTATTTGTGCCTATACAGAAGTTTGTGTGATAATGCAGTAAACAGGACCACTAAAATGACCCAGCTTAGAAACACTTCCCCCTTTTTCTTCTTTTTTTTTTTTTTTTAAGTATCAGAAAAAGACAATTTTCATCCTACAATAAAATTCACCTTCTTATTTCTAGGAGATCATTGTCAAAAGTAAACATTATGAAAAATCTAAGACATACATAGTATTTTCCATCAAAATAATTTAAAAATCTCTGTATTCTCTGCAGTGCTATTAAACGTAAAAGGAGATAGAATCCAGGAATATGTGGTATCATAGCAAAGAGGCATGCTAGCCACAATGTCTCATTTCGGATGTTATAGTCACTCTACACTTAAACTCCAGCTTACATCTAGATATTGTTTTCCTTAATCTTTTTATGCAAGCAATACACCAGCAAAAGCCTACCATGAAAATCTTACTGCAAATTTCTTTTTCCAGCCCTAACTTCCTGATGTTTTTGAAATGCTAGTGTAATTGAGAAGTGGTTGGAGAATTTTGTGTACTTTTTACTGCAAAACACTAATATTTCCAAAGACAGAATGAAAGGGTATTTATGACACAAAAGTTACAGCCAGCTGCTGTCACTATCTCAAAATATAATCAGACTGCATGAAATAGGCTCCGCGGCCTCTGTGGTGCATAGTTTTACAGTATTAAGTGTAGCTTAGAAGTAACAGAAACTGATATTGATGGGATCTGTTCTTGATTGTTCACAACAAGGCAGCCAAGAATGCTTAAGAAAACCAAAACAACAATAAAAGTAAATTAAAGATGTAGTTGCAGGCCGCAGATGACTCTTATTTCTCCTACCACATTTTCAGTAAAAGTTTGGCAGGTTAGTAACCTTACTTAGCATCTTTAATGGTCTTCTGAGTATGTATGCTATGATGAGATAGACTTAACCGAAAAATTCTTTCAGGCTGCTAAACTATATAAACGGGTGTAACTGCATGGGTTAAGCTGAATAAGCCAAAAAGTGTCATACTGGATGCAAAGATTTAATAATTGTTAGAGAGGTGCTAATAGGTAGTTTTATTAACAAAAAGAAGCCTTCAAAAGAAGGCTGGATAGGAGAAAAGGACAGATGAATAAACCATTTTATTTATATCAACCACAGTGCTCATTTTCACATGCTGCGTAAAGTTACACAGAAAGAATTGAAGGAAGGACTATACAATATGATCACTCTCAAGCCTCAGCATCAGTGTTTAAAAACCATCCACAAAGTAGTGTACATCTGCATAATCTGCATAGATTAGCATGGATAGCTATAAAAGGATACAACACAGATGGAATCTCTTGCTTATACAGTAGAATTACAGTATAAACTAAATGAAAATAATATGTTTCCATTTTACTACCAAAATAAAAAAAAATGGAGAGTAATGAAATTCATTTTCAATTTGAAAACACTTTACTTGTAACTGCACTTTGTATATCAAAACAAATCCAAAATGTGTAATTTTGTGCAATATTTCTTGGAACTATGGAGACATTTCTAGTTTGATTCTTAAAGGAGCTTTTCAATATTCATGTGGACCACAAGATATTACAATTTCCTATAGGAGGCATATAAGCATTGTCAAGTTCAGCACAATACCACTGATTTATTATCCAGCTTCTTGTTTTGTTCAAGGGATCAGTTCGGTTTTTTAGGTTACATATATATATGAAGATGCACTGAGATTTTTGTATTGTTCATGTTCCCCAAATATACTTCACTATTTCACTTCTAACACTGAAGAACTTAACCAAAAACAAATTTGAAAACAGATGCTTTTAATTGCAGCAAAATCCATACTTTACTGCACTATAGCTATCAGAAGTTTTGCCTAACTTACTGGGGAAAAACCCACAGCGACTCGGTCCAAACCAAGGATTTCTTTTAGATTTTGCTGGGACCATGGAAACAGAGGCTTGAGAGGCGACAACTACATTGCTTTGTTACATTACTTCTGAGAGCTGCCACAGTAGAGTCCTGCAAATCTCAAGGGACTTACAGACCACACAGGTCTTGTCCCAGCATGACACTACAAGTGTTACCTTCAGGACTGGCATGTGTCCTACCACTTCTTGTACTGTCTCCCACACCCTCCAAACATTTGTTCTGCCCCTAAGACATTTGCAACAGATATAAGGTGTATGTAAGGCGGCTGCTAGGCTCCTGTCTTCAAGGAGCACAGTCGCAGTCCCAGGCACTGAGAAAGATGTGCTTGTGTGTGGCTGCTTATTGCTAGTGTTCACTATGCCTGCTCCAAAATGGATTTCAACTTCAGCAAGAGAAAGAAGTTTGACACTCAGTGCTGACTTTGGCTCTACCTCATTTAGGCCCAGAAATCTCTTGGGCTTATCACAGACGAGTAAATCTGGGAGACAGAAATAAATCAGGAGAATGTGGACTTGAAGATGACAGCAGAGAAAAAGAGGTTGTATCCTGATGTGATGGCTCATGTTCACACCTGTGCACACCACTGCCCAAAAGCTGCAGGCACTATTCACCTTGGAGATGCTTCCTGTTACTTGGAGAATAACATGTATTGTCCTCCACAGTAGGTTTAACCTACTTTTCCAAGTTTACCAGGGGAAAAAGCCTACTTGGCAGGATTTAAGTGAGCTAATATACAGACACTGGAAAGACCCATAGTTGCAAGGTGGATATTGAAATTCTCTTTCCATAGGCCAATCTGTGGATATCCATGCACAAGTTCTGTACTGACATTTATGTTCTGGCCAGTCTGAAGGAGACAAATGAGCCTACTGAGAGAGGGCAGGTTGATTCAAGTGTCGTCTTAGAGAAACAACCCAGTGTTCAGAACACTGCTGCAGCAGGGCTTAGCACCTGACATCTCTGGTTCTGGATCTCTTCCACGCATCCTTTGCGCTGTGGTTTGAAAACACAGTGCCAACATGGCTGAGGCTTTCCTCATAGCTGACATAACTTTAAATATACTGCATAATATCTCTGAGGGACTTGTGGTGTACCCGAAGGTGACTGGGAGGGGAATCTGGCAGTAGCTACCATTCGTGACCACAGAGAATATAATCATAGCTACAGTGAAAGTACAGAGCACTTGTGAGAAGTGCCATGAGATTTTTGTCCTTTCCCAGAAGTCAGCTGCTGTTACAAGACAAAAAGTGATGATAATGACTTCATTGTCCATGTCTGTGCTGGTGCCACCCAAAGAGGAAGGAGACAGAAACCGAGAACAAGGTCTACACCAGTGGACCTGGATGCCAGATTACCTTTAAATCTAGTTCCTCACAGCCTGTGTCTAGAAGCTTGAAGAGACTTGGTTCACATGAATGTGTGCAAACAGGAGGACATGGATCTGATCTCCAAGGACTTCAGGGATAGAGGACAAAACTGTGTTTCACATCTGACAGAGAGCCTGGATAGCCCATTTTTAGGAAAGAAGCTACAGGCTTGGAATCAACAGAACTCAGAAATCAACTAGGAACATATCAATGGCTGTTAGGAGGATCAGATAAGACCTAGCTTGGGGTTCAATGTATCTGTAGGTGATTTTTCGCTTTGAACAATCTGAAACTGGAAGCCAAGCATATGCTGCTGGGGCACTAAAGCAAAAAATGATGAAACCCCCCACCAAGCTGAGGCACTCCTCAGAATTGCTCTAATTAATCTGTACAAAGGAAGTGCAGAGGGGTAATTCAACAATGAAATCTTCTTTTATCAGAAACTATATAAATTTATAGGTAAAGACAATCCTTAATCCACAGATAAAACAATTTGAAACTATGTTTTTTAATCCTTTTATCCCAAAATAAAATTCAGAAAATCCAATGTTAATACCTTAACTTCTCCTTTTGATAAATTTCAGATATCCTGTCAAGTAAAGAAGGGAGTTGTTTTTTCACATTATGGTATTTGAAATAATCAAAACTGGTACATAAAATTATTACTGCTATCATCAGCTAACAATTTACCTTATTGAAAATCTTAGTAATGCATTGACTCTTTTCTTTTAGAAACTAGAATCTCTTCCCATATCCTCTGAATGCTGTGATTTCATCAGCTAAAAGGTAAAATGAAGCTAAAATGTACTCACTTATTTTATTTCTCACTCGATTTAATTTTTCTCCAAGGCATTTAGCTTCGGTAAACCTGTGAATGCAAGCATAATGATACAGAATTATTCTAAAGAATGACTAGTTAAACTAGTTGTTCACAACAAAATACAGAATTACTCAGGAGTACGTTTTCATTTGTAAGTAGAACGAATTGGACACAATTTCCCATCAGAAAAGATTGTCTGGTCTAAAAGAAACCATTTCTGAAAGAAGCCATGCAACAAAGAGGTTACTAGACAGACGAAACAAATTTATTTGACTTTCTAAGTTTTAAAAATTATGTTACTTCAATTTTAATGACCTGATTCTATTAAATATTCGTATTACACTACAATATTAATTTTAATATGCTACATCACTTGCAATGTTTTAACATACAGCTATATAAAAGTAAAGGAAAAAAAATCCAAGCAAAGTCAAAACAAAATGTTTGAAAGTATTACAACTTCTGCTCACCAGGGATTTTCAAATTTCAGCCTGTAATTTGCATATTGCTCACAATCACTGTTTGTGTTGTGTGAAAATGTACATCCCAGTCACTAAGAAACCCCTCAAACAGAAATAGAAGAAAGTGTGACAAAACTAAATTATTCTGTTCTTCTATAGATAGTTCTTATGTGAATGCAGACTTTCAGCTACTGCTCAAACACCGATAAAAGCCAAAGCTAGCCACACGAAGATATGGAAATAGCAAGCAAGAAGCAGGCCGAGAAGGATGGAAACAAATCAACGAATCAGGCTTTGGAAACTCCCTTTTTGTGGTATGCAAATAGCTTGACCTCATATCAAGAATGGAAATGAGTTTTTTTAAAATGTGAATTTCCCACCAGGTCTGTTCCAAATTAATTCACCGACCATTTCCTCATTATATTCAAATAATCAAATCTTCACGTGGTATGTAAAATATTCTAATGATCAGAAGTTTCTTTTTTAGCTTGCAACATGGTGTTGCAGTGATGCTCACTTCAGTGTTATTAAGCATCCTGCTCACTGTATGCCTTGCTCCTTAGGAAATGTGTCTTATCTAAGTATATCCTTAAAAAACAGCTGCCTACAGAGCCTTACAAATTCACTTATATTCTCTGCATTCCCTACAGTCTGCTAGAGCTTGATGCCTTCTCCTTTTGTGCTATTTTCTGTTGGGTTTCTGATCTTTTACAGCAGTTGCTGTCATAATTATTCTCTTACACTTCTTTAACTCAGTCCTATATAAAACTGTTTAGGACAAATGGCATACATATCAGGCTTTCAAATGCCAAGTATATTCTGCTGTAAAAATAATGACAGTCAATTCAATGTACAATGGCAAAGCCTGAAGAGTCTCTGAGAGAACTGAGGCTTGTTCAAGGAAATATCCATTGTAATATTCTAAATAGTAATAGTTTAAAATGTAGAAGGATGATTTGTTGCATTATGACATTTTTTGTAGGACATTAGGCTTGACATGAAATTCTAAATTGTTACTTGGATGTGTACAAGTTGAACCTTGCTGAATGTGGAGGCAGAACTGTAATACTTAATTGTTAAGCAACAATTCATCTGATCTGGAAGAGTCTTGGTCTAGCCAAAGTAACCGAAGACATCCAAAAACTGTATTTCTGTCTAACTCAAATAATGGCAAAACAGAGTCAAGAAATATGACTTTCCCCTGGGGAGGCAGGGTTTGAAAAATTGCCTCCTCTCAATTAGTCCATTTCCCTGTAAAACTGGAATGTGTTAGAATTTCAGGTGCCAGCATTCATATCTGCTCATGAACATTTGCTTTCAGGGCTGAATTCAACATGGCTAAACGGCTGAAGCTGCAGGGTTCCTCAGCGCTTACTGTTTCTTACATAAAGAAGGCAGAAGCCTTTGAAGCATCTGTGAGACGTTTATATAAGCTTTGTCCACTAGTGTTGACTTAGAGCACCCAAGCCGGCCTTGAAGATTGTGTAAAGGTCAAAGGGAAACACTGCAAAGTACCTCTCTCTTTCTTTCCCTCAGCTCCCATGAGCCAAATACTAAGTTCATCAATTACTTTCCTGAGGCAAATCTCCAGTTGACTATTGACTCTGATTCGTGTTCACAAAGAGATTTAGCTAGACAAGTTGAAGCCAGCTATCTATCTGGCCCTTATTCACAGGTTACTGCCAATAGTTGAATGGGCCATGCATCTGTTTCTCAAACACCACAGTTTATAAACTGGCACAATAACATAAACTGAAATTTGGCATTAATTTATGACAGTCCAACAAATTCCATCTGTGACTATGAATCATAGTCAAACAAAATAAACCAGATAAAGACATAAGATTTGACTCTAATATTGAAAGGGAAAGGGCTGTTTCTGATACTCCTCTAATAAAAAGGTGATATCTAGCATAAAGGTGATATTGCTAAGAATAGTGATGAGTGAACAATTATACTGTTAGCTGAAAAGAGTTCATGTGTATCCTACATGGAGACCACTCCACAGAAAGGCTGAAGTTGCCAAATCATGGCTTCTATTACCTACAAGATAAATGTTCCATCATGAAACCTCAAAGAGAATTTAGCCACTAATTTTAGTGGAACAAGAGTTTTTGCAAAGATTTCACTCTTTGAATGCAAATGCCACTAATTAAAAAGTAAACATTTTGAAAAACAAATCTCTAACTCATAACGTAAACCAAGACAAACGCAGAGGCTGCCTAATGAGAGAACAGAGACATTTAGTGAATTAAATGAACATTCACTCATTTTTAATTATTAGAAATTACAACAGAAGTGACCTAAGTGAAACTCATCCTTTCTGTGAAACTCATCCATAGGTACTGAAAAAACAAGTCAGCTGCTAACCAGCTGAAACACAGAAAGCGAGGAAAGAAGAAAGTGGAAAAAATTAATGGAGAACAACAAAATGGAAACTAGTTTTACATCGCATCTGTAAGCTCAGTAGAATTTTACTACTGGAAACAGTGACTAGGATGGGATTTAAAAGCTTCATGCAGTAGGCAATATTACATTGGAGTGGCTCAGCAGGGAAGATTTCTTGGTAGTATATTTCACCAGAAAATGAGATGCATTTTTCTCCTCCTCAGAGAAACAATGCTAAGAGAACATGGTTGAATTGAGAAACAGGATATTATTAAGTTCTCTGGAAGTCAAGTATAGGAAGTCCAAATTGCAGAAATCTGATTCTGTCTGGGCATAAACACAGATTTTTTTAAGCAGGGCAGCAGTTACTAATATACAGAAGAAATATGGAAAAGAATTCCTTTGAATTAACTGCAAACTAAGCTGTAGAAGATCACTTTTTCTATCTTACACACCCACTTCCCATAGGCAACGGTCCTAATAGGATAGCTTGAATCGATTGTCTTTGACTTGAACAGTAAGTCAGTAAATGAGTTTCAGAGAGAAATTATCCTTAACTATATAAGTTTCCCCACTTCTTAAATCCAGAGATGGTACTGAGTTACAGTACTGAGCTATTGCCCCTGTAAAGAGCTCTGAAGTAGTAGGTGAAAAGTCTTTTGTTAAAAACAGTATTTTTATACATGTTTTTTTTAAAAAGATGACAAATGCTTTTCAGTATTTGATTTAATCAACTGATTACATTTGGTTGTTTACAGACAGGTCGTTACAGAAAAAATATACATATATAGTATGACTATGTATATTCACATCTATACGAATAATTTCACAGCCCAAGCAACAGTTGCGACCTTCACAGTCAAACTTCCAACTAGGCTCACTGACAGTTCACCATTCAATTAATACAAGAATGATGTAATTAGCAAGCCAAGAAAATCTACCCAAAATACCCCAAGGAAAAAATAAGACAGCTAAAAATAAGTAATTTGTGAACAAAATACTTTTTGTGGTATGACAGAAGTGGTTACACAACTATAAACAAAATTATTAACATGAGAGGCCTACATATAAAGGGAAGTTATGGTAACCTTTAAACATGTGGTGTCCACACTCTTCTTCCTGTGCAATTTGAACACTGGCTGGGTAACAGAGCTTTTGTGTAACTGGTAGTTCAGAGGCTGCATTCCAAATTACAGACTGGACTTGATATAAATCCATTTTAATGAACTCAGTAAACTTGGAGCTATAGGCATCTTTGCTAAAAATGACTGCAAATGGCAGGGGAAAACTGTCTTGCTCCAGGGTATCAACATTCACATTAGCACTGATTTCAGCAATCAGCTGATGCATATTAGAGAGGGGTTACCCAATGCATTAGTCTGAATCTCTTTGTTCTTTAGGGAAAGCAAATCTGGTGTTAAACTTTGTGGGTTCTGCCCATCTCTATTACATGTTCTGAAACCAGAAGGAAATACTGGTTTGCTTCATAGTAATAACAAACAGAGAAAATATGGAAGAATTGTGATTAACTAGAGGAAATTCAGGGCATGGCTCAGAACTGTATTGCTCCCATTATCAGGCTGTGACCATGAATTGTTCTGCTTAATAGACACCAATGCCAGAAATGATTGCAGTGTAATCATTTATGCAGTGATGATGCAGTGATGTGGCATCATCTGATATATTGATCAGAAGAAAGGCATTACTAAACATCCAATTTACATGGATAAATTCTTACATACATCTAATACCTTGGCAATTTGTGTCCCTGTGGCTAAGTTATAGACCCAGGTAGAAAGTTAACCAGTTCAGAAAAGTGATAAATAGCAAGATCTTCAGTAAGTCACAGAGATGTGGAGATCATTTCTTACCTCAATTTCACTGAAGTAAATGAGTGTAAGACTCAGTGACCCTGAAAACAATGTCTTTCATGCCTATTAAGTGGAAAATTGTGTTATTAAGAAAGCAGAAGAAAGCAGGTGAAACCTGGAGAAGGAGAAAACCCCAGGACAAAAAAAAAAAAAAGGAAAAAGTGAAAAAAAAAAGCTGTTAGGGGAAATGTTAGTTACAAGGGTAGACTGAGAGATCTGCTTTTGGCATCTCTAATCTCAAAACCTTGTATTTCTCTTGCAGTACAAGGAGGGTTAACACTTGAAAAACTGACACTGAAACAGTACTGTTGTCCAATCAACATGGACAAGTGTTGGTGGCTTAATTTCTGAGATGTTTAACATCTGCTTTATGAAAATTCATGTTTTCAATGTTTTGCCATTCTCACCATCTTCACCAGATGATTTTGAAGTGTTTTGCAAGCATTAACAACAAATGTGAGGGATGAAAGTATTATTTCTGTTTTTGAGTGCAAAACTGGCAGAGAGAAACTAAAATCACTTGGCAAACAAGTTAGGAACAACAGACAAAAGCATATGTTAAACATCTCCTAGCTTACTGTCCAACTCAGTGCCAAAGCCAGTAAAGCATTTTTGACAATGGAAATTGCAGTAATTGATTCAGTCACATGGATCTTACTTCCTGTAGATAATTCATGATCATGAATGCCATTTACCACATTGCTTTAACATGGCTATGAAGATAAGATGAATAAAACCAGAGTAAAGATGCACTAAGATTCCTCATGCCACTTTCATACTCTATCCAGACTTTTATTCTGTCACTACTCAATGCCTTCTGTATACGAAATATCCCCAGTAAGAAACGGTGAAGTTTCTGTACCAAGTTCTCAATAGAAGCCTGGGATGTCTGGTGTAAAATTACACATTCCTACCCAGACTCATAATGAACTCTCAGATGTCTGCCTCCAGCTGTATCTTGCTGTGACACTCACCTCTGTTTTAGAAGCTGCTTGCTGTCCTCAATGGTTATACTGTCAGCATGGTCCTGCTTGAAAACTTCAAAAGCTTCCTGACATCCAAGTGACATCTTTCCTCCTGCCCCAAGAAAAAAAAAACAAGGAACTACTTCAGAGTCATCAAAAGACAGATATTTTGTATTTATTTAACTCCTATTTAGACAAATATAGCAAGTCAGCCCAGGCGTCTTAAAGCACCCAGAAGACTAAGTTCAGTGTTCCACCAATGGGAAAGCATTTTTGACAAAAGATTTCTCTTATCCCACAAATTAATTTCATTTAACTTTACTTCTCTGAAGTCTGAATGCTTGGGCTGCATAATTTCTCACGACAACGTAAAATGTTCATAAGTAAAACCAAACTTTGAAAATTTAAAATATGTGAAATATTCTTAAGTGTGAGCCAGAGGTATTTTCACAATAGCAAACTCCAATTTGCTTCTGTATTTCTTTCATCGCTGTTTCATATTGGCCCCTAAACACACCTTAAATATTTTCAGTATTCTTGGAAGAAAAAAATTCAGGCTTCTTTTAATGATGTATAAGTTTCATCCTCCTTAGTGAATGTTTTTCATCTCCTTTTAAGTGAAGCAGGTATTGTACCTACAAAAATGGTTGGTTCCTGCCTTTTACATTTTTAACACGGTGTTTGTTTCCTTTTGTGCGCCAGAAGGTCAAGACCTATTTGGCCTTCAAATCTTTTTAAAAATCACTACAGAAAAGTATTACAGTCTGTATTATTTATCAGTTCTCATTGCTAGATGATCTACAGATCCAGGTAAGAAATCATGCATCTGTTTTGTCATTAACAAAAAAATTTAAAGGCTTAAGGAGAATGAAAGATTACACCAGCATCTGTGTTATCACGAGGACATATACTTCAATAAATAAGCAAGGAGAAAGGATGAGGCTTGCACTTAAATAAATTACGGTAATGAAGATAGTTCAGGAGCAGAAAGGGGGAGGAATCTCACACTCAAACTGTGTGAAAAATGCAAAATAGCTCCACCTCTAATTCAACCTCATGGTTGCAACTTAAACCTCAAAATGATATTCCTTAAATTGGAATTTGATTCTCCTTAGTTTTTTTTTTGACTCTAGAGTCTTTCTTCTACCCTACTTACAGGCCTTCCTTCCTGCTTCAGAGCTATCAAGACCCCCAAATCCATTGTGCACAAGAGCTATAAAGTTTCCTGGGAGTTCTGCTGTGCAAGAGTTTTCTATACGTTTTGTGCCAATGGACCAGCATTACCAATAACATATGTATGCCAATTATTTTCTGGGCTACCTGCTTTGCAAGTTTGGTGTAAGTGGGGATGAAACATTAACAAAACATACCTAAACAGGTTGGGATATGCAATACTGGGATGCTACACCTTATTGGGTTCTAGCTCTGTAAGCTGCATTTTATAGCCACTCCAAATATGTTCTGCTGCTCCTCATCATACTTATAAGATCAGGATTACTCCCCACCGACTTCAGTGAGATTTCTGTGGTGTAAGATATTGTTTGGAGTGAAGGCTGGTAACAAAAACTAGCATTCAGGGTTCAATAATCAGTAAAGCTTAAAAAAACTTTATTCAAAATATAGTAGAAAAATTTGCCCTCTGTTTCAGTCAAAATAATCAGCACATCTGTTACTAATTTAAAAATTTTGAGTTGAAAATAGAACCACCAGGAATGTTTGAATGGCAAAGCACACAGAAATGCTCCACCCTTTTTGAATAAGAAAATCGAAGAAAGATACAGCGCAGTCTTTACTGCTGTGTGATCCAAAGGAGGGAGAGGATTTAGGAAAATATATTTTTCTGTGATGATGGCCTGAGAATATAACGTTCATGTTTCATGCTTGCCTTGAAGAAAAACAAACAGCTTTGCAAGCAGAATTTTATAGCACATTCATCCCATCACTAGCACTAATTTTAATATGCAACCTGAATTGACCCTCTAGAATTGCTTTTGTTGCAGAAAAAGTTTCTATTAACTGCAGTAACCCTGGATGAAATTCATGGCCGAGCCTAAAATAAACAACAAAACACCCTTACTCATATGTAACACTGCAATGTAAAATATTTAACTCTTCTGGCAATGTGCTGCCTTTGACAGTAGAAGTAAAAACAGTAGAAGTAAGTTTGGAAAACAAAACTATTACACTGATTATTGCTTCTGCCTGGCAGAAATGCATCAACCAAAATTAAAGGTAATCTTATAATCATTTTCCAGTGCTACATTAGGAGGCAGCAGATTTGTACAGCCAAACAAAGCACACGAAAATAGATCCCCAGAACTCTTGGGAAGGGGAAATTTTCTGTTTTATACAGTCCATTTTAAGAAAATACAGAAATATATGAAGTAGTAAACAATCACATTCTGAAGAAGGTATCTAAGGCAAGGAGCTTAAAAAGGACCATTAAGATTGTACCTCAGCATAACATGAGCATGAAATAGCTACAGAAGAACGTTGCAGCCTGTGGGTAATGACAGACATTTAGGATGATAACAAGGGAATATAGCAACGTTAATACTAGTAAAAGACTGCAAGAAGCATTGGAAGCTTGATGGAGTGGTTGTGTTTTCATTCTGCACGGTAATGAAGATTATTCCTTCTCCATAGTTGATGTTGTATCTTCAATCATGCTGTTCACCTTTCCTTCAATAATCTATAATCTCATAAAGTAGCTTCACCTTCTTTCAAATGGCCTCCAAGTGCAAAGGTGCACTAACATTATTGGCATGCTGTTTCTCCTGGGCCTAATTCAAACAAATAAGCTATATGTTCTTTTAAAACAAGGTGCTATTGAATTTCTATTTTTCTTTAGCTGTAAATTGAAACCTAGGTATAGCAATATATGCCTGATATGAATAAAAGCAGAATTGAGAGAAGAAACCATTGATGATAACACGATTTTGGCAAGGTAGTTGAACAGTTCAGCTAAAACTGTTAGACTTGCAGAAAACAATTTCTTTTACTCTTACAGGCCAAGCAATTTCTCCTCTCCCTCTTTAATACTGTGGCATAGTGTTACAAAATAAATATTTGCAAATTCTTATCTAAGGAAGAATCATCATATCCTACAGGATGAGAACCAGGAAACACATGTCATCAAGTCATTACAACGTGAACTGGAATAATCATTACCATAAAAATAACTCGGATCATCGGAAAAAGCATAAAATTTTCCTGCAATCACGTTCATGAAACGCCAGGTGACAGGGTTGCATTAAAAAGTGATAAATTTTGTATCAACTTATTTTAATTATACCTTTCCTGATAGGTTGTGTAAATTGGCTTTAATTTTAAAACACTCACAAAAACGTCCAACTCAGAATGTGAAATTTACAGCAAACTCATCAATATTTACAGCAAATTCAAACAGCTGAAATTTTGGGAAAATTCAGGTTTGATCCACATTCTAAATTTGAATGCTTAAGAATGTTCTCATTGAAGGTCTGATTTCAGTCTGTAATCCTATCCAGTGCACTCCACCAACTTTCACATTAAACAAAAAGTTTCGGTTCAATAGGTTCCTCTCTTAAAATGTGAAAATTACTGCTGTCCCACTGAACTTGGGTAAGTCAGAACACAGAATGACAATGATGACTCACAAGCTCTGAACTAGAGCAACAAGATCTGAAATGACCAAGAAATAGAAAGCTTGCTGTAGTATTGATAATGGGCTAAACTCTTGAAATCAGTAATAACTCAAAATGCACTGAGCGAAAATGTGATAAGGGTTTTGGATGTGGCTGATTACTTTTTGAGGTGACATGAAAAGATCAAAGCAATTTCAAGACTCAGTTGTACGCCTACAGCATGTGGAAGCCTGCATATCAGCAAAGCTCCTGGCAGATATTATGCACCCTATTCTATCACTAACTAGTTTAGAGATCATTTATTCTATGCCATTATATATACAAACGCTATTTACAGCCATCCCAAACAACAACTGTTTAGTGCCTCACAAACTTTAACTAGGAAAATAAGTTAAAGTAATGTGTAGGGTATAGTGCGGCACTGGAGGCTCAACTGCCAGCAGAGAAATTATAGGGCTGAATACTATTTTTAAGTTAAATGGTATCCACTGTGATTACTCAAGGACTATATCTGAGTAGGTAAGAGCATGCAAGTGTATAAACTTAGACCTTATTTTCTTGCCACAAGCGATCAAACATGGTTGTACATATTTAAATAACCATGCTGATTTTTAAATGTATCCAATACCCACAAATCCTATTGCAGCTTGCTTTAGTGATCCCAGTATATAAATACTGGACAATTTTTAAGGACTTTATTTTAGTGTTTTTTCATGAAGATTTCAAGACTGGAAATGGCACTTCCAGAGTGCTGAGTCTGGCCACCTACTATTTTTTGGTTTGTTTGTTGAAAAAGGGTTTATTGCTCAGAGGGAAAAGACCTTCGTAAAGTTTAATGCATGAAACCCACAGAAAACATTTACATTGCTCTTCAGTTAAGTCTGGTAAAATTTATCAAACAATAGCACAAAATCGGTATCTTCTCTGTCAGAAAGCAGAATCACAGTGTCTCCTCACAACCCCACCTTGTAACGAGATTTTGGTCCTGGTATGAGAACTCCAGGGGGGTTCTAACAGCCCTCATGCTGGAGGCAGCCAGTTTAACCTGCAAAAGGAACTGGAAACAACTCTCCAGGAGAGAAGAATTAAGATTGCAAGCTGAGCTGTTCTGAGGGAGGAACATTAAGACTGTTAACAAAAGCAAACTCTTGGGAATAGCTGTTCAGACCATGTATTCTGATGAGAAAGGCATCTGTCCACATATCTGCCCACATATCTGTTTTGCAGAAACTACATTTTCACAGTAGAAGACTTTGACTTTCCATTCCTACTAAGTGCTCTATTGGACAAGAATTGCCAACGCTTCCACTGAAATCAATAGGAGCAGAAAGTCCCCTTGGCTCAAGGAAAGCTCTCAAGCAAGTGAGGGTTGTCTGAACAATTTCAGGAGGGCAGCTGGTATGAATTGTGAGTCTTCATGCTTATGAAGACTGTCAACATGTTCGTGCTATTATGTATTTCCACTTATTATCAAATAATAAAAAGGGAACTGTGGACACTTCCAAACTAAACTAAAGACAAATTATTTGGTAAGATTTTGTAATACAACTAAGGTATTAGAAGTGTTTGCATGTAAGCATAATTCATTACATCTTTACCAGGATGCCTCAAGATATCAGAGCCATCTGTTCAGAATAGAAAAATGTAGATGTAACAGAGCTTGGGAATAATGAATCAACAAAGAATAAATACTTAAAAATAGGAAAACAAACCCAAGACCAATATACAACAAATACTTTCCCACTGTAAAGCTCAGCTAAATTCTTCACGGAAAGCATATGTATTACATATGGCTACCTTCATTAGACTGCAATTCGAAAATGGGAAGGACATAAAACAAGGTTGCTCACTGTCATTGTTTAACCCCAGCCAGCAGCTAAGCACCACACAGCCACTCACTCACTCCCCCTTGGTGAGATGGGGGAGAGAATCAGAAGGGTAAAAATGAGAAAACTTGTGGGTTGAGATAAAGACCATTTAATAGGTAAAGCAAAAGCCATGCATGCAAGCAAAGCAAAACAAGAATTCCTTCACTGCTTCCCATCGGCAGGCAGGTGTTCAGCCATATCCAGGAAAGCAGGGCTCCATCATGCATAATGGTTACCTGGGAAGACAAAATGCCATAACTCTGAATGTCCCTGCTTCCTTTTTCTTCCCCCAGCTTTATATGCTGAGCATGACGTGATATGGTGTGGAATAGCCCTTTAGTCAGTTGGGGTCAGCTGTCCCAGCTGTGTCCCCTCCCAGCTTCTTGTGCACCCCCAGCCTGCTCGCTGGTGGGGTGGGGTGAGAAGCAGGAAAGGCCTTGACGCTGTGTAAGCACTGCTCAGCAGTAATGAAAACATCTTTGTGTTATCAACACTGTTTCTAGCACAAATCCAAAACATAGCCCCGTACTAGCTCCTATGAAGAAAATTAACTCTATCCCAGCCAAAACCAGCACACTCATGATACCCCTGCAGTGTTGAACTGCAAAACATTTGGGAAAGTTCAAAGCCTCGAAGGAAAACCAGAATATTCAGACTCAATGAACTAACTAAAACATTGGCATAATTTAATTTCTCTGGCTCTGGACTTTCTTTGCTAATTCACAGGGGAGGAAGAGGGTAAAATGAATAGTTTCTTGAGATTATGAGCATGTTTATTGTGGTACTGAACATTGATCTGGGCAGGTCAGACTGCACTCCACAAGTGAAAATTTCTACTGTGCAAGCCCTTGAGTTAATTGGTGCATGGGTTATTTACCTAGACATAATTTTATCCACATAAAATTAATTGATTGACAAGACAAACTGTTCCATATATGTTGAAATAATTTATAAACAGAAGAGGAATCACCACTAAATTAAACACTGCAAATGCCTAACAGCAAAGAACAAACTTTTACAGGAGATGTCGGACACAAATCAAAGACAAGTACCATTTCTACTGCAATGAATATTGATAGAGGATATGTGATCACTAAAACTCGGATTGCTTTAAGATTACTAAAATAAAAGAACAAATATGAAATTTTATATACAATGTCAACTTTTTAAAAGTCAATTTTTATAAAGTTCAACTGGAATGTTTAAAAAAACAAAAACAAAAAACAAAACCAAAAAACCCCAACCACTTACAAGAATGCCATTAGGAGTAGGTTTTTACATTAATTAATATTCCTCTGCAGGAGTAGTAAGGCAAATATTGAACTGTATTTCAAAAACAAAGGTTAAATGAAGTATAAACTTCATTTAAAAACAGATGAAATTGACCATTTTAAGACTGTCCAAGACCACAGAACAACAACAAAACTCCAAATGGGATATGACAGCTGAATTTAATCACGTTGACTTTCTCCAGTTTCCTTGTTTTAAGAAATCTCAGGTAACAGTACAGGTAAGAAAAATATTTTTCATATTGACCCAGCTCTGTTTTTACTAGCTCTACTTTTCCAACAAAAGCCACTTGAACTTTAGTGCCTAATGATAGCCAGAAATGAAATTTTAGGTTCCTTACTGACATGTGGTAAGTCTGATACTAGATTGAACCTTAGAGTGATCTCAATGTGACAAGATTGAAACTATTGAAATCTCTTTCTCTCATTTTCCTCTTCTGGAAAATTAGTATACTAGTTTGTCTACCTGTCAAACATTGCAAAGCACAATGCCAGTGAGAATTACAGGACAAAAGGAAACTGCTAATAGCAACTTAATATACCATCATCACCTTCAGAGTTCGTATTTTCCTAGGATGTGCTAGACTCAGTTAACAGGACTGTTTTGGTCTGACTCCGTTTCTGTCAGTTATGGATTCTAATAATTTCTCAGATTACATTACATGGCTTCAAGATGCTGTAGAATATCTGCACTAGCGTTAATGATTTACAGTGTGCCTACTTTTATGTTACCTAGTTATGCTTTTACATTTTCTTTAAAAAGCCCTATAGACAGCAGTGTTATTAAATTCAAAACGGGAGCAGAGGAGCTGAGGGCACAGTTAGAGGCTACTTAGCATGAATGTTTGCAAATACCAGCAGTAAGGAATGAAGTAGTGTATCTATTGATACAACCAAGTTTTTCTCATGTTCTGATACCAACATTATTGCAGAAATGTTTTACAGTTTTACATTTCATGAACGACAGCTTGTATGTCTCAAAAGAGAAAAAAATAATTTTCAGCTACTATTTGCAACCATTGACTTCTTTAAAGCTGCCTGTGAGATCATATTTGATTGTATAATACATACACACATTGAAAGACCTTAATTAGTAGGTACAAAGAGCCTGAAATGAAGCACGCTAGGCTTGGCAGAAGCTCAGGGGGTGAATACGAAGGAAAATATGAAGTCAAACCCACAAGAACTTTAGGAGACCCACCCAACGGTGATGCCACTTCTAAACAAATAAGATTCACTTTTGCCTATGCCAGAATCACACATTTCAGATAACTTCTCATAAAAGAGGACATATATCTTTTACACTCCATTTTGCAGTTTACATTAAACGCTGGATGTTAGAAATAGACTGTGCATTTCCCTCTCTTTGTAGGAGTCTAAATCTATTCCCTTCAGCAGTTGATGCAGTTGTAAAAATCTTACTAAATATAAGGTCCAATACATTAGGCACTTGAGTCACCTATCAACTTTAAATTAGACTACAGTACTTAAGATGAAGACCTCAGTTAAGACTGAGTAATTGCAAATTAGATGTATGTGTTTTGACATCCTTCATGTATTTGCCATGTTGCCTGTTGTTTTAGACCTGAAAAAGGGCTTTTATGTTCAAAAACTTGTCTGCCTTTTTCAACTAGACCAACATGTTTAAAAAGAGATAGAATACTATAAACAAAATTTGCCTTATTTACATGTTCTACGCCTTTTTGAGTGATAGATACAGTATTTAAATTCTCCTTTTCCATAGATCTTTCTCAATTTTAGAAAAATGGCCCTGAATGGTGGGATAAGAATATTTTAGGAGCTCTACCAAATGACAGCCTACATCAATGGCGTCATGACAGCTTGGACCAAATGCAAGTGAAGTTTTTTGTTAGGGACATCTGTAAAGATCTGCATGTATTTTTGGTGCCCGGAGAATTGTCTCCACCACCAATCTTGCCGGTAACAACATAAACCACAAAAGAGGCATATTTCATTTTCAGAGCAGTTTAGCAGAGGAAAAATGACTTGTTATAAACATCAATCTGGTTTTGGAAACTTACTGTACTTTTAATTTCATATTACATTTTAGCTTTATTCTTTATTAAGATACTGAGGTTTTCTGAAGGAGAAGTCTGTATGCACTATATCTTAGGTAGACAAGAAAAAAATGTCTGTGGTGGGTACACCATCAATTAGTACCAGCTTAGGGCTATCTTAATATTTCAGGCTATAACTACAGGAGTGCAGGAGCCACTTCATGAGAAACTGGTCTTTTTTTTTTTTTTCAGCAGGAACTCCAGCATCAAAAGAATGAGGTATGCTAAGGTAGAGAGTTGAGAGAAGAAACCATGAGATACACTCCATGGTAAGCTATCTCTTCTCACCAGTCAACAACCTAGCTTAGCTAATTTTAAAATTTGCTGTCTAAATGAATGTATCTATTTACATTCAAGATGAATGAGCTTTACCAATACCGTTGCTTATTCCTTTTGGCAGCTGAAAATTAACAATTAAGAAATGAGTGAAACTTTATTGTAAAAAAATGAACTTTGATTCTTGCTATGTTGAATCTTTATTGGAGTTTGCCTCTGAGAATGAACAGGGTAGTCTATTGCGTGCTAATGTCCAGATTTTTAAAAGTAATTAGACATGTTATTCCTCAGCAATGACCACGCTAAATTTCAAGCACTCAGCTACTGAAGAAGCATTTTCTCCCTTCCTGAACAAGTCCTGTAACTGCTACATTACAGACAGCATCCCCTCTTTCTCATGTCATTGCTGATGTTTTAAATAACAGTGGTCAAAGTGGTCAATGTATACTACCTGTACTCTAAATATACACACAAAATTGAGCCTTCAGGAGTTTTAACTAATCTTCTCAGAACTGAGGGCTTCTAGGCATGTCACAAGCTCCAGGAGTTCAACATAGTCAAAATGGGAGTCCTGTGCACATACAGCAGCAGAAGTTTAGAGAACACCTGTGTAACTTTGCTCAGGTGCCTGCATGCTCTTGAACACCTACCATGACCATAAGTTGTTGGATTCTCTATGGAATTAAGCACATTGTGCCTCTTGTGTTACACGATGAGTGCATTGTAGTATGCCTAAGTAGCTGGTAGTGCATGCAGAAAGAGAACAGTTATTACCAGTACCTGTAATATATATATATATATATATTTCCCATTTTTATCTGTAATGGTTTTGAAATAGGAGCCAAAGTAAAAAAGGAGATAACAATGGGACCCGGACTCATACATAAAAACAAACTGGCTAACTTCTTTCCTGAATTTTCACTTCAGCTTTTCAAAACTTTATCAAACTGCTCTTACAAAACTCTTAGCTACCTTTAGCTAAAACTTGGACTTTCCTCAGCTGTTAAAGGCTTTTTACTTCTTTTCAAAACACTTTTGACTATGTCTATTTTATTTTGAATGCAAAAAACAAACAAACAAACAACCCTATCTTGAAGGACTGAATTGTAAAGGAAACACTAGACCTTTGTACACTGTAAAAAAAAAAAAAAAAAAAAATTCTGAATGCTAGATACATCCTTTTTTTAAACCAGTTTTGCCAAACAAAAGTATAAGTGTACTTGCCTTCTGAATCAGTGTTAGCATAGTCTAGAAGACTGAGGAGGTTTAAATAAAACTCTAATTTGCATTTTTAATAAAACATTTTTAATACAGGCATTCATCAAAATGCTTTATTAAAAATGCAAATTATAGCTTTATTTCAGTTAGTTTTACCAAAATCCTACTACTCACTAAAAATAGGATAAAGTAAAACAAATAGCTGAGGATTCAAATCCATTTTTGCTGACAATAATGACAGATAGCATGCACATTACATTTTTAAAAATGAAATTACGTAACACATTAATACTATTTACTTTTAATATTCTAAGAATAAAACCCTCAGAAACAGATTTCTTCAGCAGAAAGACAAATTTTAACTTGAACATTCTTAATATACCATAGAAAGTTTACTTAAGTTCACATGGTTTTGAGTTATAGCCATGAGCAATCATTGTTTGCAACAGGAGAAATCCTGGCTCTATGGAAATACTGATAAATTCGTCAAAATGGAAAAGATTTTAAGCAGTAACAGTCCTTGTAACAAAAAATATAGAAACAGCTGATCAAATTTCTAGGATACCAAAATGCACCTATATCAAGACCTTTTGCAATAGTAATAGATAATTTCCATCCCCAGTAATTTGATTTTGTAGGGAGAAGCAAAGAATAAGGTATCTTCCCTTTGTTTTTATTAAAATTCTTTTGCCTGCCAAGACTGAAGCCATTGGTTGTTTACAGTGGCACTGGATATTCACGTTGATTTTATGTGAGCTGTATATTAGACATATGTACTGATCTTATGTTGATGTTTAACTGTTGCATTCTTGTACTGGGTTACATAAAGTGCAACATGGAAAAAATGGCTTAATGTCAAAGACAACAAGAAGGGCTTCTATACGTACTTAGGTGACAAAATGAAGGCTAGGGAAAACGTGGGTCCCCTGCTGAAAGAGGCGGGGGACCTAATTACACAGGACATGGAAAAGGCTGCAGTACTTAATGCTTTCTTTGCCTCAGTCTTTACTAGCAAGACCAGCCTTCAGTTATCCCAGGCCCCAGAGACCAAGGGGAAAGTCTGTATTAAGGAAGATATACCCTTCATGGAAGAGGATCAGGTCAAGGAATACTTAAGCAAATGGGACACACATAAGTCGGTGGGTCCTGATGGGATGCATCTGCGAGTGCTGAGGAAGCTGGATGATATTATTGTGAGGCCATTCTTGATAATCTTTGATCAATCAAGGTGACTGGGAGAAGTGTCCAAAGACTAAAGTAAGTATCACACCTGTCTTTAAGAAGGGCAAGAAGGACCCAGGGAACTACAGGACAGTCAGTGTCACCTCAATCTCTGGGAAGGTGATGGAGCAACTAATCCTGGAAACCATTTCCAGGCACATGAAGGACAAGAAAATCATCAGAAGTAGTCAGCATGTCTTCACCAAGGGGAAGTGGCACTCTGCTAAGCAAATCAAGAAACAGTAATCAGATCTTCAACATCCTCTCAGAGACAACAGCAAGTTGAGCCCTAAAATTTTCATACCCCCAGCCTAATTTCTAACTGCAAGATCATTTCTTTCCTACCTTACAATTCTTTTTACAATTTGATAACACAACAAATTTTAATTTCTCACTTCCATTATCCTGCTTGGAAAGCTGCTTCCAAATTTTTCACCTGTGATGGTTACAAACCTTCTAATTTATTGTCTCATAGTATTCATTGCCACTTCACATCAATTTGATATTTTGTAATCATTGCTATCATTTACCACATATAATTTCTCTCTGCTTGATCTTTACTCCAAATAGTTTCATAATTCATAATTACATTTCCCTGCAACTTTCATTAAAAAAAGTAAAGGTTTCATAAAGGTCCTGTTTTAAAACAACTTCCATTTTCTTAAAAAGGCTCTTTTCAGCTATTGACTCAGTTTCTTTATTTAATCCAAAGTGGTTAGATGTAAACACGACATTCTAAATGAGATCTTTCCCATGACTTGTTAATTGAGCTAATAAGCAACAGCTCTTTCATTAGATCCTAAGCTCATGACTTTGCAGTTAGTGCTATTTGATTTCATCTCATTTTGCCTACTGTAATCCACAAAATCATGTATTCCTTCCTGCAGAATGATCCTTTTGGAGGTCTGTACCACCAAAAAAAAACCAAAACCAAACCAAAAAACCCGAAACTCCTGTATTTTTTGTCATAACTTTTTAATGCATAAAAATATCCTTGCTACATGGGAACTCCAACCATGGACATATATCACACTTTCATTTTGAGCTTGCTGAAGAATTTTGCTTTTGTGATTTCACAGAAGAAAAGGTTCTGATAAAACTTTCCAGCCATTCATCTCCACTCCTCTTCCACACTGGCTAGCAAAATTGTTCATGTGACTACTCCCTAACTTGTTTCAGTCAAAATTTATCAATTTATTTCAAATAGCAAGTCTTTGCTTATCTAGTAAAAAGCCCAGATAGGTGGATAGGACAGGAAGTCTGGCAATTATGAACAGCCAGGGACAGTAACCTCAGTTGGAAAAGGAGCTGTATGTATAATAACCTCAAGGAAGGCTGGTGAGAAGGAGCCATGTGTTAGACGTAAGTGCGACTGCATGGTAGAGACATAAACTCCAGCTGTATGCTTCTTTTGCCATTCTTTTAATACAGCTCAGGCTCAAGAAATTCTAAAATAGATCTGTGGCTTTCTTTACATATTAGCTTACAGAAAACTTTGAAAAGTTGCATTTTAATAAAAATGCAATCAGACTCTACTAATATATCAACCTATGCAGAGAAACAACCATGTATACTGAATGGAAATACTGCTTTTATCACCAAAAATAGAATGGACAACACACTCTATGACAGCTAAGCGCTTGTGAGTGATTTTTCTTTCTGGTTATAAATTAATAAGACATTAATTATTCTAACTGAATATCTACTTACATGCTTCTAAGTTCCTAATGTGACAGCAGAGTTCCTATCATCTGATTATATTCACTGATATCCCTCTTTAATTACTTTAGGTATGACAGTACTTTTGCTCTGGCAATTTCACAACAACAGCAATTAAATTGTCATTATAAAGCCACAGGACAACTGCAAAAAGTTAACTATGTGGATGTATTCTTTTCTTAGTGTTATATAACAAATTGAATACTAAAAATGTGTAACTTCCTGTTTCAGTGCAGTTCAAAAAACTGAGTTAATAAAAAAAAATCCAAACCAAACCAACACCTAAGTGTTTGTGCATGTTTGAGTGAAGGAGGATGGAAGGAAGTTGGGCTAAAGTGTTATCAGGATCAATGAAAATTAGTATTGCACCACCCAATCCTATGTATCGGCTAAAGGCCTCTAAAAACTTGTGTGTGATAAATTTGGGACTTCCTATGTATAAGGACAAATGTATAAACACAAAATTATACAAGCAAAAACCTCATTGCTTATCTCAACAATAAAAGTCATATGTGGTAACAATTATGTTTTTGTGGTGTCTCTAGATTAGATTGCTTGAAGGAAATAAAAAATGCTTGAGAAATTTCATTAATATTCCAGAAATATTTCTGGAATTCAAGCAAATATCTTTGTTTATTCCTCTTGGCACAGGCACTTCTCACAGAAGACTGAGAAACATTTGGAAAAAAACAACCAATATGATTCTAACAACCCATCTGATTTAGAAGCAATACTTAAAACTCTCTCTGTTTTAAATTGAAGATGTAATTTAAAACAGGAATGTTAAGTTCCCCAACTAGTACTATCACCTGATGAGCCTGGAAACTTAGTTTTAATTTAGCATTGGTGCAATTTCTGTCTGTCATTTTCCCAAACTTCACTGCTATGCATTTTGAAGTGCATCACTACAAAAAAAGATAAAAGAATTTGCATTACACAAAACAAACAAACAAAAAACCTCACCTGAAATACAATCTTTGATTTCCAATATTATTGTGAAAATATCCACTCAAATATAGAGATATCTCTAGGTTTTAAATTAATAAGACTGAATGTGAGAGCTCCCCACTGCCAGTCATGTCATCTTCAAATAGTTAAAAATGGATTATTCTTTACTACATAGTATGTCTAACCCTTTGCAGTCAGACCTCAAAGTCTCTTCCCTTCAATCCAAGGATTCACCTGGACCTTTACCTCTTTGCACATCCAATTTTGGGGCATGGTACATCCATGCCAGGATGATGAATGAGGAACACCTTTTATGTCTAACTACAGTACTGCTCCCAGAATCGAGAAGGAACATAAAGGGGAACAAAAGAGGAACATATCCATTAAAAATCAATTCTCCACCTGACAACTTTAATGCATTTTAATAAGGAACTACTACATAATGATAAGAAACTTTTCTATTTTGAGCTTAGAGTCAAAAAGATATGAGCACTGTAAAATGACTGGACAATTAATTCCCACTCTCCCATACTCTGCAGGTGAAATCCCACCATGGATATTGGGCCACTGAAACGATTAAGATACCTTCTTTGAGGGCAGGTCTGCTGCAGTGAATGAATTTCTCTGTCTTACCAAAGGGAGAATGAATAGGCAGAGACAGCTAAGACCTCATAATTGCTGCTAAGTTGACCAAAAGATCTGTGCTATTCACATTATTTTCTGTCCTCAGAGAAAACATTAGAAATAATCATCATCATGTCAGGGTTTACAAGTATCATTTTGAAACAAAAGTGTACATATTAAGTCCAAATTTAATCCCTGAAACCTCACCATGGTAAAATTAATTCAACGTTTTGATCCATCTTTAAGTTTCCAACTTAAATTGTCCCTAGAGGCAGGAAGTGCCTTCTACCCTGCAGTTATGGGTTGGTGTAGTCTATCCCATTAACAGTAAGTCCTGCTGCCATAACAATAAATATCCACATTTAGCAAAACAATCATTCCTTGTCTTTATGTGCAGCAACCATTCCCCATGAAATAAAAGTCAGAGAGCAATTTGATACTGCAGTGTGGTAAAATAAAGCCCAGGATTTGGCAACATCTATTCGCTTATAATAATTCACAGAACGTTTGTCTTCCAGAAACCTATCAGTGCATCTTTAGCAATTTCTTGACCATTTCTCTTTTTGTCTTATTGGAGGATGACTATTTATAGAAATATATACTATTTTTTAAATTCCATGAACTACGAAAGATTATAGTGGTTACAGATCACTTACTATTAGATGGATACCTACACTACATGATTATACATTTTTTTGCCATCCTCAACACGGATGATAGAAAGTAAATTAATTTAGAACCTAAATTCCTGATCTTGCAAATAAACATGTGCTGGCATTTCCCCCCCCCCCCAGTACATTCATAGAAATCAGAGAGACAGCAAACGTACGTACATGCCTGCATGGATAAGCATGGCGATGCAAAATCTTTCTCCTTCCTGACAGTGAACAAGTAAAAAAAAAAAAAAAATCTCTAATATTAGAAGGCAACCTTCATTATTTAAAATACAAATTATTTTTCTTTTATAAAACGTGCATGCAACTGCACAATAACATGCCACACATTTCACATCACTTAAAAATGTTCTCTACGGAGTCCGCTCCTACTAATTTATTGTCAGCTTTAGTTATTCTGACTATAGTCTCCACAGAACATAAAAAAAGGAAAACTGTAATTATTCTTATGATGTCTAATACATGTCTATTGTATTAAAATTGAGAACTAAAAAAAAAGCCAAATGATCTGCATTCTTCTGCATCTTAATTATTGTCTTTTGTTTCTGTGATTCGAAAAACTCTCGGTTTAATCAAAACTGATGACATTCTTGTCCCAGTGATATTAATGGCAAACCTGATTGCTCACAGGGGCAAGTCTCCCCTGTTGTCTCTCTGACTCGTCATACAACAGAGGTTTTCTGGTGAAAATTCAATGGTCTCAGTAGCTATATTAGGGAACTTCACTTAAAAAGAAAAATCATGTCATATAAAGTATTTGAGCGAAATTCCATTTTGTATTGGCATAATTCCCACTGTGAAAAGCTACTTCTTTCAATTCCATTTCAGCCAAAATTTGTAACCAACCATATGATTAATATGCAGCAAAGGATCAAAAGATAATTTTTTGCACCAATAACCTCTTTAGCTCTAAATCTGCTTATGTCAAGACATAGAATTAAGAGTGTTTTTGCCCCTTGGAAATCTGTTGAAATAAGTGACTACCAGTAGAAAAATAGCATAATTCTTCCTGAATGCCAAGTACACTATGTTTATTTGATGGCTTTAAACTGCTTGTTTTCCTTAAGATCAAAATGGGACAATATATTATGGAAATTCCTTATCATACAAGCTTACTTCAATATTAAATGTGCTGTATCTTATTGCTATGAGCTCTTGTATTAGGCTTTAGTTAATTAAATAAACCTGCTGAAAATCAAAAGGATGTCTGGCCGGAACTCTGACTTTTTCTTCTAGAATTCCCTTATGTAAAGTTGTTTTAACACTCCTGATACAAAACCGAGACATTCTCCTTCTGTTTCCAAACCCTGGCCATTATTCAAACTGATGTCACTATCTCTCTGTACACTTAGGGATTAAAGGAGATTTCTGAAATATTTAGAATTACTTCTCCCCATACCTAAAGCTGGATGTAAATGGCATAAAGAGAGGTGATCAAAGTGGGGAGGTGTTACGGAAGAAAGGATTCAAATAAAAAATACAATCATTTTAACACTCAGAATTTTCCCAGCTCAGTCTGAGTGCTTTACTCCGCTTTCTTTTACTGAGCAAGTAGAGATGGCTTTGCATGAAATACATTTGTATGCAGCTTACGCTTAGAGTTTACAATAAATATCAAACATACTATAAATAGAAATGTTCACCCATGCTTGCTTAGAATTTTAAAGTAGTAAACATAACCTAGATTTTCAACAAAGCTTCCCAGACAAATTAGCTATCAATAAAGAGAAGTAATTTCAAGAGCTGTGTTGCAACAGTTACACTGACTGAAAATGAAGAGTCAAGACTTCCAAGATTTTATATTGGTTTCTGCTTCTAATTCACTGTCTTACTTTCACAAATCATTTCATCTGCTCCTCAATGTTAGAAAAACAAGATTTTGCACTTACAGATGGCCTTTGAACATGAAATCTCAAAGTGATCAAGAAAGATAAGCCACTCTAATTTATTTTACAGTTGAGGAAACTGGTTCAGAGAGATGAGGTCACTTGTATAAGTTCACAAACTTAGTAAATAATACAAAGGGAAATACAAAACAGATGCCCTGCATCCCAGTCTGAGATCTTATTCAATGCAACGTATTGCCTCTATAATGCAATGGAAAGCTGAATTGTTTTATTTATAATTTAAACCCACACAGCAGTAGAAGCATGCAAACAATAGTGAACATGAAGGAAAAATATGACAAACAACAAAAATAAGATTCCAAGTCAGCTAACAACCTCAGCCAGACAATATACTTTATCACAAGTATTCAGTGAAAAATCAGAAATGCACAAAGGCAAAAATTAACAGAAGCTCATACATTATTCAGAAAATATTCTTACTAAGAAGTTTCATTTCTTTAGGAATAACAAGACTGGCACAAGTAGTCAGTTGGCACAACTGCAAACAAGACAACTGTCTGAAGTTTCTCTGAGTACGTAATGAAAAAGTGAACATTACAAAACCAAAAAATAGATGATTACATGAAGAATAAAATAGTGAAAGAAGTACTAAAAATGAAAAGGGAAAGGCAAAGCTTCCACCCCAAAACAAATTTACTGCAGCTGCCATTTATGATATAGCAAGCACAACCCATTTGGGAAAGGCATACAAAATGTTTGCTTATCTCTACTCGTGCTTTAATTATTGCATCGAACTGCTTCCGAAGCATTTTTTCTTGTCTCTTCATCCACTAAAAGAACCTTCAATGACTTGACAAAACTTCTACATAAATCAACATCTATACTAAGTTGTTTCATATATTGTCTTTCTATTAGTACCCAACTAAATCTATTATTAAAAGGTATATTCTGATTTCTACATTATCTGTGAACTTTGTAGCATTTTTTCTGACACTAAGATTTCTTCTGTCATAAGTATTTCCTTTTTTTTTTCTTTTCCCCCTCTTTAACTTTAACTTTAGGATTTTACAATATTATTTATAAAAAAATGGTATTTTTTTTCAAGATTCCCATCTGATGCATCACAGTATGACTCATTGCTACTACATTTTTTAATGTACTGTTTTCCCTATTAGCAATTATGAAATAGCCCCTCATTTGCAATAACCCTTTAAAAAACCATTTGATACAAACCAGCTTTTGAACTGCTGCTTTTCAAGCATCTGAAAAAGATCTATGATTTGACCCTAAGATTAAGAGCACAGGAAGATGAAGGCTGTGCTTATATTATAGGCAGCTATCCAGCACTGTGAGGAAGGTTGCAGGCACTGTTATTGAAATAGTCAGGATAACAACTTTAAGAACGTAGGAAAAAAAGCAAAGGGAAAAAATAAAGCGTGATTCAAAACCAGCAAGTTAGGATAGAAAAAGATGAATTTGCAATAGCATAAAAAATAGCACCTAACCAGCCAGATAAAGTTTTCATAGTTTTAGCAGAATATGTTTAATGTTACATCAACTCATGTCTCCTTTTTAACTGAAAATTACACCTGACAACATCTATTCCCTTCCCATTTTTTCGTTTCTTGTGGCAGTAAATAGAAGCTTTACTAAACCTCAGGTTGCTAATAGGCCTCTATAACCTGTGTGGTCATACGACACATTCTCTTGTATCATCTCAACTACTTTATGCCTTGCCAATAAACACTAAACGCTGCCTCCTTTTTTCCAGACATAAAATGGACCACTGTGAAATGGACCCTAGTAAAGATAATAGTTTCAGTAATTATGTACAGTTAGGCTCAACAGATTTTTAAGATTCTTTTTATTATACAAAGAAACTATCAATTTGAAAAAATAAATTCTATGACGCCATTGTGACTGTATCTAGAAAAAATGGAGTTTGACAATTTGGGCAAACTTTTTTTTAGAGGCTTTTAGGGGTGATCTTTCCTCTACCCCTTAACATCCCTCTTTACACTTTCTTTCCTAAAGTCCACATTTGCAAAAAAGCAGATTCCAGGAAATGAAGTTACTTGTTTGGATACAACTGCCAAAGCCACTTCCTGTACGCACTTGGCAGAAATGCTTGGGTAAAAAAAGCCTTATGACATTTTTCAATCCAACCAAGATGGGCATTCCATTCAGCCACACAAAAACTCAATTTAGCCCCAGAACTGTATGCCAGTGTTATATATTTGACTGCTCAAAGTATTACAGTCCAGTAATAATAAATTCAATTTTACATTTGTCAGGAAAAACAGCATCAAACAGGTTCCGAACAAAAAACACACCGACTACTTCATCCATGACCTGATATTATTCCATTTTCGGTATTTTGCTGTTTTTCCTCGCTTCTCTCTGTACTGCCTAGCACGTGAATGCACTGTAAAGAGTAACTTATGAGAAGTCTGCAAAGAGAACGTTGATTGGAACACGGCATAACATAGTCATTGTTATATTTGGCATTGACACTATTTACGCCTCAATTCGGTAGCAGATAGAAAAGGGAAATTTTATGAGAAAGCATCTATAACAAACACCTGGGCTGCTATAACAGAAAAGCATCAAATACATTATAGTCATCAGATGAACTGAACAGGCTGTCAATGATCGAATCTTATTTTGTTGGACTTTTTGAACAGGTGTTTCACCAGGCCTTGCCCTGCACAATCTCTATTATGACAAAGTTAGGTCTTTGTAACAACATAATTGTTCTAAACAAAGTGATTAAAACTATATATAAAGGAAAAAGTAATCCGCAAACAGTAAATCTGTTTGGTTTGACTCCAGACCAACATGTTTACCTTAAAGACTAAAAAATTTGCCTAAGGGATAGCAATTAGACATGCATCAGTGTAAAACTGTAACTCTTCTTTTTACAGCCCCCCTAATTTAATGAAGCTCCAGTTTAGGCCCCTGTCTTTGAGCCTGCAGTTTTTTGGGGTTAACAGCTAAATCAAGGGAGACAAGCAGTCACTTCCCAACTACTGTTTTTGTTTTATTGTACATGTCGTTTCAAAACACATATTACTGTATTTTCTCTCTAGCCATTTTCCAGACCTACGGTCTCTCTCGTTCCTCATCTCATTCCCAGCTTCATCACGAATACATCCTAAGCCACACATCTCTGCCTTTTTCCACCCTATTAATCAAAAATAACTCCAATCCATCCCTGCCCTTCCCTTTTTACCCCTTCCACATCAATTTTCTCCTCCCACTCTTTAGGTAGGCAAGTGTGAGGCACCAAAACTACTGTAGTATCAGTATTTTCACAAGAAAGACAAAAGATAGTATTCAGAAACACATTTTCTATTTGTAACCAGCACATGGTCTCTTAATGTATTCCACCAGATTCCTGACATTTGAGTGAAAAAAGCCCAGAAACAGAGTGTGAGAGAGAAAATAAAAGGCCTATCATCTTTTTCACTTTTTCCTTTTGCTGAGTCCCCCTCCACTGCTTTAGACATTATCACAGAAATTTAAAACACAGCATTAAAATTAATTTACTCAAAAGACCAAGACAAGTTTTTTTTTTTTTCACCTAAATATAAATTCAATGATTTAATATTAAAAACTACAGCTAACAAGTTCACTCATAGGAATATAGAAACTTGTAACCCCTCTTATAGTTAGCATCCTTCAATCTATTTCTTCCTTCTAAAATCTGGAGAAAAGCAGACTTGGAACAGTGTGGAAAGCTAGTACTAGAAAGCTCTGGGGCACCTCATGAGGAGGCCAACAGAGAAGACACTTCCGAAACACTGGCCTGACCACAGATCTTTCCTTTTGTAATAGATGCAACTTCTAGCAGTGTTTCTTAAGGAGGCAGGTCCCAAATGTCTGGCATTTCTAGGCCAAGGGCTTCACTTCAGAAATATCTGCAAAGAAGGAATACTGTAGAACTGTGCCATCACATATATGCAGAGACCACTTCTATTTAACAGACAAGCGGTGACTTTTTACACCAGATTCAGTTTCTAAATGGTTTAAAGTTGTAGCTCTATACAGAGTACACTGCAGGAATCAAATCTAAGGCAACACACACATGGAATAGTGTAGCAAAATCCCTTATTTGAAAAAAGCCCTATTCATTCAGTGCTTGTCAGTCATAGATTAAAACATGCTTATTTATAGTATGTACTCAAATGAGCTTGGAGTCTCAAAACCTACAAAGCTGTATTATAAACTACAGGCAAACTTCCTCTTCAAGAGTGGTACTCTAAGCTCTGAGTTGTTCTTCCCATTGTTCCCATAATGCTGCATAATAATTATCTGGATTGAAGTGGGTATGTTAATTGTCATTTAAACCCCAATCTCAAAGAAGCATATGTTCAAAATTTTTAATCAAAACCAAACAGGCCATATTCCAATACACAGTCCTAATTGAAATCCATTCTATAAATATTCAGAAAGTTCAGAAACTGATATCAGGGCTTTTTTACTCTGAAAACAACCTTAAGGTTTTATATCCAGCTTTATTTAACCTTACATTCACTCAGACATACCTAAGAACAACACTTGAAGGCAACCTGCAATGATTCATGAGGGAAGTTAGGCATGGGAAAGAGATCCTTCTGACTTGACCTTGCTTCTTAAAACAGTAAGGATAAATGCATGAAAGTTCTAATTCACAAAGTATTAAAACTTTAAATGAATGTTCAGTATGTGATTAGGTCCAACTGACATCATAGGGAAATAACACCATGCTTACACGTACTTCCTCAGAGACTAAAACAGCATTCGTGGTTTACAGAAGCCCTAACAAGAAATCCTGCTTTGCTATGCAATGTTACAATGAATCTTGTGATTGCCTTGGACCTATTCACTTTCTAAGTGCTTATCGTTTTTCTGATTAACCTTCTTAGTTTTACAGGCTATGCCCCAAACTCTAGAACCCCCACAAGAGTGGGAGATAAGATACATTGTGCTATCCTCTTTAAGACATGTGGATGTTTTGATCATTAGGCCTTGACGAGGCGAAAGTCATTGTGCCCAGAAAACAAGCATGTAAAAAATTTAGCTATAAATGTCAAAGTATATGCACATGTACTTACATATAAACATGCACGTGGACCTTCAGAAACCATAAGGGGATTGGCCACACATATATAGAATTATCATAGCAACTAAAACATGGAGGAAATATTAAATCTTGTGCTTTAGCACTTCAGCTAAACACTAAGTAATAGACATCACCAAGAAAACAAACTGAACCAGAAGTTATCAAACACCAGTCTGTGGTGGGATTTTATACCTTCCTGTGAAGTATCTGACACTGGAACTGATGCAGGTATTTCCAGCACTTTTATGCCCAGGACGGGGTGCTGCTGTCTGTTTTGGCAGTGGCACAGGAACGTGGTCCTTACAACATCCGTGTCTAGGTACTATTTTGATGTACTGCTATGCTTTTTTTTTTTTTTTTTTTTTAAATTTATTCCAGGAATACAAGCCTCACAGGAAAAATGAGCTATTTCAGCAGTTTAGCAGTCAGAAGTGACAAGGACTTCATAAGAAAAACAAAACAAAACAATTCTCTAGCACAGCACAGGTTTCTCTGTGCTGTGTTTTCTATAAGAGAAGGTTTAGAAATTCTTAAGAAAAAAAAAGTATAAAAAAGTTACACAAGCAGTTAAGGCAACTTAAATATAAAGGGCTCCAGTGAGATCTCCTGAAAACAGACATACAAATTTCCAGAATACATGAGAAAACTCACCAATCACTATTAACACAAAGCTACAAATAACATCTTAGTGTATCTTGCTGCCTGTCCTCTGGAAGCAAATACATCGCAAACAAGGACTGGAAAATACACTTACTTTTATTCTTGGGGAAAACAGATACACAGACACTTTCAAAAAGAAAAATCTTTTCAAGAAAAAACTTTAATGACTTTTTCACTTTATCACTTGGAGACATTCTAGATAATATCTTCTGTATTATAAAAGGTTAGTTGCACATTGACTTAAGTGTTTTAAAGACAGTGATTTTGAGAGAGAATTAAAATTACCACTTCAAACTTAATTTTTATATCCCTTTCATTGACATTATAGATGCAACTAGTTGTATATGCATTTCATATGATATAGCTTGCAAGCATTTTCTTTTTGAAATGACCACTGGATCCTCATAAATGCAAAAGGAAAAAGCAAGCCTGAAAATATGAACTAAACATAATGTTAGAAAGTATAAACCAATGCAAAGAGAAGACAGCACTACAGTTGAAATGGTCCAGCTCTTCATTAAAAAATCCTGTGTGAGTCTGCCTTTACTTAAAGGAGAGCATATATCAGATATATACATACTCTAAAGGATGCCAAGATATCAGTCTCACTTCTACAGTGAAGATTTTTGAAGGCAAAGATTTAATAATCTTGAACTACTGATGTGATAAACCAGGCTCTTTATCTTTGTATTCTTTATATTGAGACATAAATATGGAAAAACTGGATTGATTCCTGTTTAGGAATAAGCAAAAGAGAGACAGTGTCTTCCTAAAATAGTGTGCAAATATATATTATAAATATTAAAGAAGTTAATCTCTCCATTCAGATCTCTGAGAAAGTTTATTGTTAGTTCCAGCATGACAAACTAATGTTCTTAAAGGCTTTTATCTCCAGGAAACAGCAAGCCTAAAATGGTAGCAGAAAGCAATTTTACATTGTAATAGGCACAATGAAATAAATTGCAGAAGGTCTCAAACATGGCATCCAATATTAACAGCATCAGATTTTCAGATTACTTTTCTACATTAGTTTTGCCTAGAGCTGAACTTCACAATATAGTTTTTGAGCTGATCATTATTTGAAGGAATTACAGAATTACAATAAACATTAAAAACACTAAGATAGCAACAGTAAGCAAGTTCAACAACACGAAGAGGCAGCAGCAGTTCAAGGGCTGGGAGATGACCAGATGGAAAAGGCTTGAGATTATTACATTCAAGACACAATGAAGTAAAAGAGTGAGAATACTGATTGTAGAAAATGATTGGAAACTAGATGGATGATTAGGAAACTAGAAAAGACAGTAAAAGGTGAAATTTAGTTTTATTTGAATGTGGGTCCAGTAAAAGTATGCTGAAAATCAGGTAGGGGGCTCACATTAGGAGCAGGACTATTTGTAGAAGTATTTGGCATAGCATCATTAACAACAACAAAATCTTTCAGCAAATGTTTTGCTCAACAGTCACCAGATGACTCACTTATAGAAATCATATTATCAGGAAAAACTGAAAATCAGGAAACCAGAAAAATTACTAAGGGGAAGATTAATCATAAGCACTGTAATGCAACACGAAAGTAGATAGTTAGAAGTTTGTCATGACTAGCTTCCATCATTCACTGTATCAGAGTCATATATCAGTGGTTTGAAGAACTGGAATTCCTGCTAAATGCTTACCAACGTTAAATGATTTCTTTAGCCACAACACTTCTGCTACAGGAAAGTGGCCATAATTACCTACATCTCAGGGTTCTTTGACTGCACGCAAGTTTACAAAGAATCACTTCAGCTCTTTGTATAACTCTGTGTAATCAGTCCAACTTTCAAATTTGCCTTAACTTATGAAAGTGTTAGACCAGCTCTGTTTTCAATGTAGCTCAGTAGGTGGTTACAGCAGAGCAGCTCAGCCATAGATCTGTAAGAGCAGCCCCACAATGAAAATCACTGAGAGCTTTTACCTGACCTAGAAGTAAAAGCTACCAAACTTACTTTATAATATCATGGAAAACCAAATATCACCTCAGCTATAATTGTATAGCTCATCTCCAATAATTTGTTAACTCTTTTCTTTCACACAAAAGTCAATAACAGTCCAAATTTTCTCAAATTAACCTAAACACTACATAACCCTCTGCTAACATAACATTATTCTTTTAAAAGTATATTTCTGAATTTACAACAGTGTCCGAAAACGAACAAAACAAAGGCACAGTTACTAAACAGATATTCCAGAGTTAAGACTGTAAGAGACAAAAGGATAATGTATCAGAGATAAGTGAAATGTACAATGTTTGATTTTTTCAGCAGAAGCATCCAAAACTTGAGACCACATTCTCACTGAGGAAAAAAGTCATAGCTCCACCAACTTCAATGGAAAAATTGTACAATAACAGAAGCACAAAATTGGCCTGAAACATTTGTATAAAACTTATCTTAACCTGTTAAATGTACTGCAAGTATCAGGATAAAGAAGGGGTTTGTGGGATAGTTCCAATCATTTCTAGTTTGGTTTTATATTGAAATACGCTGAGACTAGTCTCTCAAGAAAATACCTGTTTCTGTTAGGAACAGGATGTGAAAAGGCATTTTTTAGGTTAAATACACAAACAAAAGCGAAACAGAACTCTCGACTATTCTGTCATTTAGCAGAATCAGCAGTATCTGCACAGAAATATCTAAAGATTAAGCTAATAGGAAGAGCTTCTAGTCTTTTGTGTTATCCATGTGCGTAGATAATGTGCATGTAGTGGCTCTATTAAAAGGCACTGTAGTCTCTGGGGACTGATATTCCTAACAATAACAATATGGAAGAAGTTTCACAGATGCATTTGCCAAACCTGACAGTCTATATATAAAGGAATTCAATCACCCTTCAAGTACGCAGAAACTTTCAGAAGCATATTTTACTTCTAAAAGACTCAAGAGTTGAAGAGCTTCAGTTACAAAAAACAAAAATATCTTTAAGGAGTTAGTCTGAAGGATCCAATAGCATTTTTGGACAGCCAAAATATGGCTAATGAATGAGGAAGCCAAAAAGATTTGAAATAATAGAGAACTTTCAGGGAACACTAGGTTACATTTCAGCAGACTAATCTGGATACGAGAACAGTAAACTAGCATAAAAATACTGGAAAGTTTCCCCATCTAAACAGACTCAAGAGGAAGGCAGTATAAACTGCCAAAAGCATCTCTAACAAGCTTCCAAACATACGTTCCACATCAGAAGAGATTCCCAGCTGAGAAGTGGAAAGAAAGACATGATGGGCATCTTAGAAAAACCAGAAATCTTTTCTAAAACTAAATAAATGTGGAGAAAGAAAAAGCTGTTGATGGTCATATAAGCAGTGAGTGGTTTTACATAACAGTATTTTCAATATATAAGATAATTAAGTTTCAACATCTCTGAAAAATTAATTAAGTATTGTAATGATCCACTCTCCACTCTCATTAAATCCTTACAACTTATAAAATCTGCCTTTGATGTTGCAAATGGAGACCTAGCTCCAAAAAGCAAAATCTGGGCTTCATCTCCTAAAAATAACTCTATGTTCATATTTATAAACAGTTAGTTAAGATGACAAAAACCCTAACACACAGGGCTTTATCATGGAATACCAATTGCAAGAGCTCACTTAAATATAAATACATGTTGTAAGATTTAAACTTCTTCGTAACAAAGAATAGTCATCTGTTGTTGCTTACATAGATGTTTCTACAGAGCCTCAAACTTCTTAATGTATTTGTTTTTTACTCTTCACTAATCTCAGTGAGTTCAGTTCAAAGTCCTCACTCAAAAAAAATTAAAGTGAACTCACTGTGAATTCTGACAAAATAAAGCTCTTGGAAGTGGTACAGATAGAAGAATAGATTTTGAAAAAACCCAAACAAACAAAAAAACCCAAACCCCAGACGTTAGTCGAGTTTCCTATAAATTCACAGTTAGTTGTCTTGGTATTTATTGCAATCAATGTACTTTTAAAGACTGTAATTTTGTTCTAGAAACTACTTTGAATTTTAATTTTTACTTTTTGTTCATTTCACGAGATTAAAAAGGGAAATAAAACTGTGATCTTTAAGACAGAGATACCAAAATGTATAAAAGCACATGACAAATTCAAAAATTCCCACAATTACATGCTACAAAACATTTGCCTGAAGATAGACATGTGTTCATATTTATGACACAAATTGGAGCCTTACCAATACGTGTTTTGTCTGGTGACTTGAAATACCAGAAAATAACTTTGTTAAACTTATCAGAAGTAAAGCCCCATAAAGTTGTTCAAAAGCATATGCTGACTGTTAACATTTGCTGAATTTATTTTGAAGGCTTTTTAAACTATCTAAATCTTAAGCAGTGAAGTCTGATACTTCCTGCTTGGTCCTTAAACTTGGCAATAATGAAAAATTTATCGTAGCAAATAATCACTCTACACTATAGGAAATATTCAATGCTTAAGAAATTAGCAAAACAACACATTTTAAATATTAGTTACAAAAGTTTAACAGTAGCAATGAAATATTCACTACATCTTACTAAGAGCTGGTAGAAGTTTGGCTGAAGAGCAAACGGAATATATATTTTTTTCTGGACCTGTAACAGAAAATGTAGCACATACCTTCTTTTCTGACTAATGAGAAAGATCAACAGTAAGTCTGAACAATGCCCTAAATGCATCAGTGAGCTCTTTTGCTGACCAAATAGCAATAAAATGGGTACATCTGTGTGTTGACAAAAGATCTGTCACACGCACAGTGCCATGCGTCTATCCCCAGATATCCCAAAGTACTACCGGACACAGAAAAGACTCCAAGAAACATCTAGGTTTGCTAAGCACTTACTTTTTCTGGAGGGTTGAGACCTGCCTTTTTCTGAACTGAAGGACATAGAAGAGATTCTGATGGAAAACCTCAGTTAATCCCGTCCATTAGGGAACTTTCTGTGGGTTTTCCAACAATAGAAGGAAGCTTTTCCCCCGAACTATTACATAAATATATAAAATAGCCAAGATAAATATTTTGAGAAGTCTTAATACAAGATGAAAATATTTAGCTTTCAGAATTGAGCAGTTGGTGTGTTATCACCACTACTTTCCCGCTATTCATAATCACTATCTGTTTATAGAAACCATTTCTCACCTTTCATTTTAAGGTCAGATTGTCAGCCCTATGGTAGGAATGCTCTTTTTAGTACATGCTTGCATAGTGCCTAGCAAAAAGTGATCTTAAACTCTGAATGGAATACATAGCAGGTAAATTCTTCATCAAACTCTCAAATAACCTCACAACTTCTCAGTGAAAGATAAAGGAAATGGCTACAAATGGTCAAAACACGACCCTAATAAAATCTTTTGTGAGAGCAAAATAATCCCTCTCAAGCCCATCAGTATATACAACTATTTGAAGCTATTATTACTGAGATTTATTGTGTTCTTTGAATGTCACAATATTCACACTGTTTTCTGGTAATGAAAGTGTTTATATTTCAGGAGAAAAACAAATCCCGCAGGAGGAAAAATGGTATCATACATCTCTTACACTGACAGAATTATGCTAGAAGCAAGCAGCAGTCTGAGACCTATTCCAAAATAACACTTACTTATCTGTACAGAAGAAGTGATATGGTAAAAGTAAAATACAACAAAATGTTTATCACTCCAGTGAAATGTATGATGAAGTCTGATTGGTTTTTTTTGTTTTGCCAGATTCATTCATACTTTGATTTATCCTAAAACTACTGATTTGTAATAATTGACACCATCTCCTGAGAAAGATTATATGCAGTTCTACATTTGAATTTTGACTTCACATACAATGTCTCTACCAGATATGAATTATGAATAAAACTAAAGCTGCAGTAGAGACTCTATGATGAACTAAATTATTGTATTAAAAATCATTGAAGCATTTGTAAAGCTCAGGTTATTATGCCAATAACTTATCTTTGCATTTTCTGGAATGCTCATCTAAAACATAAATTAAATTAATAGCCAGAGAGTTATGCCTGTTTCAGATTTATGGAAGATATTATGATGCAATAAATAACAGCAGCTACTGAGTACGTTAGAGTGTTTTGCTCACTCTTACTCACGTAGTTACGGATTTATAAATTGCAGAGTTCTGTGATTAAGATGGGTATTGAAAAGTAAGTTCTCCTCTTTCATGGTATAACACTTGGACTAAGATAAAAAGTCCTGGTCTGGTCACTCTAAGCTAACTGTCTTATGCAATCTGTAAAAGCTCCTCAGTGATGGGAGCTGGCTTGCCAAAATGTCAGCAGCAGGCAGCCTTCCACTGCTTCCAGGCAGCCTACCTACGACTCCCTCCTAAAAGAAGTCTTTTGGGATCCAAGAAAAACAAATCTGTCAGCATGTACACTGGTACAATGTTCAGCTGAAGAATTCAATGCTATGTAACCCAATGTCATCAGCGAAACCTAGGGCATTACTAGGATGCTGTACTTGTGTATTCCTCTGCTCTCATCATCAAGGAGAACACCCTACTACAGGCTGTAATATATACTGAAAAAAGCACAATACAAAACAGAGCAACAATCCACATGTCCAATTTCCGTTGTTCTTATTAGGTTTTCCACTGGTATCAAACCTTGTGGTTGACAATATTTTACTAACGACCTTACTTTGAATATGAGCTCTGATATTTAAACAAGCAGTTAAAGACATACCTGTTCAGAAAAAATACCATTTAACATTAAACCAACTCTTTACAACTTGGTATTTATTAATAGTTGGAAAATATAATACAATGGTGCCCAAATATCTAGTTGGAAACCAAATCTGGGGTGTGAGGCTTTGTTTCTCTTTGTGTTTGTACAGTTATTACCATTAAAGGCTGCTATTTGGAGTTTCAGGCATACAGGAGGTGGGCAAAAGATACAATGTCTAGGAAGGTAAATATTACCTTATGTCAAGTCTTTGAAGATGTATTATATTCACCCAGTTTCTTCTGAAAAAGCATGCACATTCACTACAGCATGGAATAAAATAAAAAAATCATCACAGGCATGCCTATATAGATATGTATAGTTGTAGAAGTCACTCATTCACCTTCCATGCGACAAATTTGGTCCAGGAGTCATTTTAGTGCTGTAATGAGCTCAAGATAATTTTCCTCTTAACACAGATTATTACCTTAAGCTCAGCAGTGAAACAGTATGGCTACATTTCTCCTGCTTAAATCAATGCCTGGATAGGAAAGAACAGGAATGTGATTACCTGTATCTTTCCACACAGAAATGGCCCTAGATCATACGGGAAAAATGGTAAAAATAAGTTTCACCATACAGAGATAGCAGTTCTATGAGACAATACATTTTTTACCATACAGAGAAATATACTTTGCCAGAATGTCGACAAGGCTGCCTGTACTATTATTATAAGCCTTCTTTTCATAAATTTAGCAGCAGAAATGATTTCTTCTGATGGGCTGGGTAACAGGTGAGTAAATCTGGACATTTTAGGAAGCAAAAGCACCAGTAAATCTAGCGTGAAAGTAACAGAAAGAAATTATTCTATTTTCTATCAAACAATAGTAAAGATCTGTTTCTGGGCAAACTAATGTTAAAGCTACAGAACTTAACTGCAAAACAAATAAGAGGTTCTAAGTTAAGTAATTTGTCTTCTAAGAAACTAAATATTAGCTAGACTCTCCCACAACTATTTCACTAAACTAAATATTTTGTTCCTTACTTTCTGCTGATTTCCTAGTTTAATTGTTTTCAGGATAAGGAAATGAGGTAGAAAAATGGAAAACACATTAGAGACATGATTAGAGACATTAGAGACACTAGAAATACCACTTTGTATCACATTAAAACAGGCTGGTTGTAGAGTTGAGACAACAGAATTAAAAAAAGAAAGCTTGCAAGCTAACTAAAGTCTTAAAATAGTTAACATATGCGTAGCCTACATGCTGTAAATTGAAATCTTCATAAATAATGTAAGGTATGGGAAGTGTTCAAATGATGAAGAATAGCTTTAATATTTCACTAAAGGTTCTACTTGGGAGTTCTACCCTGGCTCAGGCCCAAGCCCTTTCACACATCTTTAGCAAATTCTTAATGCCTATAGACAAGAAGACATATGTATATAGTTCAGATGGACTTTGAAAGGAATGGATAACTTTATAATTATGAATATTATTTGCACGTTTGCAATATGTGGAAAATGAGGCTCTGTGCTCAAGAGAGAATGATGCTTCACTTCCACTTTTCTTCTGTTTGATGAAATGTCAGGACAGAATTCAGTCAGGTCATCATCCAAACTTTTTCTGAAATATCAGTCTGTGCCAACGCAGAGTGCAGGAGATAAGGTTCAACAATCCAGTCATTTGAGCTGACATGCTGGTTCCTACTTTATGTTCAAAGAAAACTCACGTGTACATACACACACAACTGCTCACAAAAAGAGAGCACATAGTATTGAAGAAGAGAATTCGCTAATGCTTCTGAGATTCTTATTTAAAGACTAAAGCATAAGTGGCATTACATAAAAGATGTAATTATACTAGTCGTTTGTTGATAAAATATAGCTACTATTTGCTAACATATTTCTGAGGTTATCAAAAGCTTTGTGTTATGAGGACATAATTACATTTAGTTAATACTATTGTGACATCAAATCAAGCAAATTCTTCCTATACAATGAGAAGGAGCACGATAAATAGGAAAAGCAGGAGGCAAAGGGATTTCCTCAGCAGCTGAGTAACTTGGAATGGACAGAAGCAGTATGGAAGAGTATTCTAAACAGAAACAGGAAGGGGTATAAGAAAGGAATCACCAAACAAATTCTCAATCTCTCCTTTGTTTTAGGAGATAAATTAAGAACAAACACACATAGGCATTGCCATAAGGGAACAGATGCAAGATCAATCTAGCCTAGTATCCTGTACGGTCAGTGGTAGCATGGCGGTATTAGATAATTCTGAAGAATATGCGAAGCACCCACTGTAAAAATCCATTATATAAACTTCTGTAGGAATCATCTGATTTTTTTAACACTGTACTGGTATAAAACATGAAGGAGTTCTAATATTCTCTTTTTTGATAGTATTTAATATTTTTTTAAAGCAGTATTTTATGCCCGATTCCTGACTACTCAGTTTTATCAATAGCCTCTCATGTGGGATCTCATCACGCCTTTTGATAGTGCCATTATGTTAATGCCTTCTTAATTCCCTTCCTGAATCACACATTTAAACAACTGCAGAGCTTAAGAAGGGATATGTCCTTTGCAGAAACCAGGATAACTAGAACCTCTAAAATTTCAATTTCTCCTTTTTTCAGCATTCTGTTCTTAGACATAGTTCTGGTTCTTTCACATATATGCAGCTCATGATATAAAACTCTTGTACATTCATCTGTTCCTTCTAACTTCTCTCCTGGTTACTGTCTATGATAATTTCTTTCCCATTCCTGCATGCAATCTCCTCTACAATAATTAGTAGAGTCACAATGCTACTAAAGTTTTAGAGCACTCAAGGAAAACAACTGTGACAACTGACTGCTAGTTCAATTACTAAGCATTTTTAGGGGATAATTGGCAACCTTAAACACTTTAAGAAATCTATTCACATTAGGACACTAGCAAAATCTAAGCTTCTACTTGCCAGCTGTCCTGTTTGAATTTCAAGTTCAAGATTCTCTCTCCTTTCTGTCACAAAAATTCTCACAAATTGCATAAAAAACCAGTATATAGAAATGTAAGTCATGAATATGTAAAAAGTTATACATGATAATCTAGAATGAGCCATGTTCTTCTTTACTAAGGAAAACATAAGCACTTCTAGAACATACTGACACCAATGAATCTTTCTATTTGAACAATTCAATTAGGAAAAAAGAAAACATGCAACAAAAATCTGTCTACAGTTATTGGAAGTTGTTTTATGTGGGTTTTGAAACTAATAATTCTCAAGAATATTGTTATTTATTGTCATAAATAACCAGCTCAGATGATCTAAGGAAAGGTAACTGCAATGCTTAACAGTTAACCCTTTTCAATTAACCACTATAAAAACGCCCTTACTTACATAGTCCATGCTAACTGGTCAATATAACTTGCATCGTTTGAGTTGCTGTTTCTATACAGATTTAAGCACATACTTAAATCCTGTGGTATTACTTATAAAGTGAAACATATCCTTAAAATCTTGTAAAATCAGGTTCTAGGAATGGTTTCAGATAGTTCTGAAAATTTAGTATGCAGAAGAATACGTTTTCCAAAATATTAACAGTAAATATTACTTGTATGCCTGTATCTTTTAGAACTCACTCTTCTGGAATCTAATGATTCGAATATTTAATCTCATCTTTTAAGGTGCATGATTCAGTATTTATAACTTTTGGGATTGACAATATAAGTTTCTGGAATTTCTTTAATAGCCGTATTAATTGAAGAGTGTAAGACAATATTAGAAATAGTTATGAGTCCTGACGAGGTCTATGGTAATTCCTAACTCTTGAGAAGAGCACTTCATACTTTTGTAATGGTCCTTATCAAACTTCTTTCCCATTATTGCACAAGCCTCCCCAGTCAGTTGACAATTTCATCACTGCAGTAAGCCTGTAGCTGTCAAAAACTTACCATGATGAGAAAGCTTTTCAAATTCATACAGAAATGTGAAGGTTCAAGGGAAAACCTTAAGTCAGAATATGTATTCAGTGGATATTAGAGTACTAAAATTACATATTTGCAAATAACATATTTTACTGTGTGAGTTGACCACTACGCTTTTCACCAGATGGTGTTCTTTCAAGATATTTTCCTTCATTCTTAGACAGAACAAATGGGATCAATAAAGTCTGAAGTATACAAATATGTCCAGGTCTTAGTCCAACAGGAAAGAGAGCTATATCCTAGCCATTAGCAGACAGAGCTAAGAGTTTTTGGCTGCCAAGGAATGTACCAATGTATCCTTGTACTGTCATAGCTTTATAACAAAATAGAAAAATAGTAATAACCACTTGAGGTTTTATGGTACTTTGCAGCTAAGGATCTCAAAACAGTAACTTGCCTACAAAGAAAGTGGAATGCTTCAGATGGATATACAGTCTTTTCTTCATGCAATATTGATCTGTAATTTATAGTTTGATTATTTATTTATTTTTTATCATGGCATAGACTGCTTGTTCTAGTACTGGCTTTCTTTTTACTGACTTTGACTGTCAGAACTTTTATCTTTTTTTTTTTCTTGAGCCCTCTGGCCTGATTCTAATTATTACTGCATGTTCTTAAATACTTGTTTTATTTTGCCTAAGCTTTGGGTCATTATCCATTCTGGTATTTTATATATTATTTTAAAATCTCAAATGTAATTTTAAAGACTACAGAAAAGCTCTAATACTTCTAAAAAAATTATTTAAGTTTCATTAAAATTCTCCTCCTGTAGCAGAACTTTACATCTGGTATGACGGCTTTATGTGTACTGTGTATAAGTACACAGCGAGACCTTTTTCAACATTTTCTGATGAGCTGTCTGCATATTTTTACAAGTGTTATATACTGAATTTTTCTCAAACATGTCCCTTGGTACCACGGAGAATCAAACTGTGAAAACCCTACAAGCTGATTTGAAAAATATATCATCTCCAGTCTACAAGAATTTTTTAATATAAATGTTAGTTACAATATGAAGATAAATATTGAAGCTTGTTACTTTCAGAACTTTAAGAAATAAAACAAAATAAAGAGAAAAATAAAGTTATTAATATATTAGGGAGAAAATACAGACATTTTCAGAGACACAAAGGCACGAAAGAGCCTGGACGCTCAGTTATATTCTTGCAAAGAAAACTGGTCTCCTGAGGTTGGGTTTAAGGAATACTGGCAAGGCTGTACATGTTGTATTATCAATGGTATTCCTACCACCTTTTTATGTCTGCCATTCTAAGTATTCCCTGAGCACAATAATGCAAGCATTTTAAGAAATAATGTTTTAAGACGTTATCATTATAACAGCTATACATTACAGAAGACTGTAAGTCCAAATGCCACCAACATTACTGGACTAGACTTGTAGCAGAATGTCAGGCCACTCTAAAGGAATGCAGACTTATAGGGCCACCTAAAATAGTCCAAAAATAATATTTTATTTATCTGTAGCCCTCAAGCAATACGACTGAAAAGTTTAAAAATAAATTAACTACAAGTGAACCTAAGGGAGGACTTTCATGTTCACACTTAGCATCTTGGTTATTGAGGCCTTAATTGTTTTCATGTCCACATGGAAAGACACAGAATACCAGAACCTGACCCAAAACTGATTGAAAAGAGGACTGGAAAGAAGGGAGTAGGTTTCCAGCTACTTTCAGAATGAGAAAATCATACAATGTGCAATCCAATCATATAAAGACAGTCTCATCTCAAAACACACTACCTTCTCATCGCAGACAGACGGCCATTTAAAACTCATTATCCAAACAGGATGGGAATCAATTACATTTACTTTTACTTATTGATTAACCAAAGCCAACACTTCATCTTTGTGGCAGATTCCCTGTGCTAACCATCTGTCCCAAATAATTCTTTTTTCAATGAACAGTATTTGATATGCTCACCTATAAATTCTACAAAACAAACAGCTCAATTAGAATAAAGCACAACTAACAATACACTGGCTTTACTATAAGATATAACAACCTTTTATCGGTTACCTACAGACAAACAGTACTCATCTGCTGACAAAGGCACGGCACATGGTAAAACAGTGTTGAGTGTGTTAGCTATCCTAAATGAATGCATTATTTATGAATTCAGCTCTAACTTTTTTGCAAACTGTATGAATTATTAAACCACTTCAGAAACAAAATACCTATTTTAAAAATACATCAGCATAAAAATTTTTACTTTGTTCACACTTAACTGAAGTCTTGCTCCAGAAAGGTACCATTTCACTAAAGCTACGCGCATGCACAAAAATGGAGCTATTTGTCATTTCTGGAAGTAAGGTCTCAGTTCACTTAATCACATTATTTTTTTTAACAATAGAAATAATCACCATGGTTTATTAAAAATGCTAAATAAAGCTCAGATATCTAAAGTTTATAATGTAAAAAAATATTAAATCTAATCACAAAAAGAAAAAAAAAATTGTGTCTATTGGTGTTTAGGGATACTGTGCAATTAATAATGCCTGCACAAAAATTCTCTCAGTATCTGCAGTTCTGGTTTAGATTTCTTTTTTGTTAAAAGTCAGTATTTTCAAATCTTCCAGGGGAAAAACATTATTTCCTAGTATTTGTTAATGAATTATGCTCAAAAAATCCTTTTCTGAGAATTCACTCAAAGATTCAAGGGCCTGCAACTGAATTTATACTCTCGTTTTGTAGGACTGTTCAACAGAGTATTCACATCAATTTGTAAAAGCCATCAGCACCTCGAGAGGGCTATAAATTTAAATCCCTGCATTTGTGGATACAGAATTAGCACAATAAGGTTGATATTGAAAATAAAACTTTCCTGTTCTGGTACACATTTGAATGATATGCCGTAAATCATATTGTAATAATCCAGTAACTGCTCACTTAATTTATTACACTAACCTGTTTGTCCGGAAAGAAAAGGTAGCCTGTGAACTGAAGAGCTGAAATCTTTTGCCTCTTTCAGACTGAAATAGCTAGATGGGCTCCAACTTTCTTCCAAGTTTATAGAAAGAGACTGCTCCAAGACTGTAGAACCAGCAGAGGCAGCATTAAGCTGAAAAAGAACATCTTGTGCTTTCTTTTTTTCTTTTTTTAGCATGTTTACCAGAATATCTGCAATATAAATTAAGGAAATCATTAAGGACCTCTTTTTTATAAAGCAACAATCATCTTTGTTTATCCCTAAGTCTTTTTTTTTTTTTTTTTTTTTTTTCTAAGTGAAACAACTCACATTATGGAAGCCTATATGTGAATATGAATTTGGAGTTGGGCATATTCTTTGTAATTACAGTCATCCACCTTAGTTTTTCCAAACAGCAGTTTTATTTTTACTAAACAGTAACAAATTCACATATTGACCAGAATTGTTGATCCCATTCAATCAACGCCTGATAAAAGCGTTTACAGACAAACAGGAATGAAAACTCTAGTATCTTATTGCCATTGTGTGACACTCCCTTTTTTATTTTTTAAATTCTGTAATAAACAAAATTTCCAAACAAAAGAAAAAACTCCTTAACTTACAGGTAGCCTGGCAAGTGCATCACATCTGTAAGCTTTTCACAATAAGAAGGTTTACTAAAATGCAAAACAGGACTTTAGAAAATTTCTTCCAATAACACTATGTATTTACTGAAAGTATATTTGGTATAAATACATTTTGCCTAAAAGCTTATAGAGGGGGCTTACAATGAAAATCCTATGTGCACTCAGCCAAAAATACAGGAGTCCCTGTGATATGTTTTTTGATATACTATTCATTTTAATCCTAATTAATCTTCTAAATGAACAGCAGAAAATCTAAGTAGTCTTTGGGGAATTTTATCAACTGGACTAGGTAGTAAAACACTTGACAATTCAGTTGTTATGATAGCTCCTAGCTACCATAGGCAGAAGGACTTCATAGTTTATTGACTAAACAGTTTCCATACTTACCACCACTTCATCACATTAGATATATCATTAATTTTCTAATGATGATGTAAAGTCACTTAGCGGCTGCAGACTCTGTAAATCAGTTTTATGTTCAAAGTCTTAATTTTTATATTCTTGCTATAGAACTCTAACATGGATTTATACAAGTTTCTTCCTTGTACTTCTGCAAAGCTGTATATATCTATCAAGCACAGATGCATTTCATAGAGATGTTTTGCTTTTTTCATTAGCAATGTCATACTAATGAAATAATTTATTTCAGGAAGAAATGTTTCTGGGAATCCAGATCTTAAAATTGACATGAAAATTGAAGAATTTTTTAAAAGGAACGATAAGTCAGTGTTATAGTTAAATTTATTCGAAAGTGCACCTTGGAAAATGAACATCTTGTCTTCTATGACAGAGTAGAAATAGAGAAGCTTTCCTGCCACCTCAATTCAGGCTGGTAGCATGCTACACCCTGATGTAAAATGCCATTCTTATTTGATATATAAAATTGATCTGGAATTGTTGAGCACAAAGAATGCAAGTGAGTTTGCTTTTTACTAATAACTGTGAAAGAATCTGTTACCTATAAAGTCAAAACCAGAACAAAACCATTTTTTCAGTTTTCTGCCATATTCAAATTTTACCCACCAAGTAGCCACAAAGTTAGGGTCACAGTGATGCTGCGATCTGCCCACAGTTCTGTCAACCTGCTAAAAATAACTCCCACCCATCATGCAACAGTGCAGCTACTCACGTGTTTCCTCTGAGGCAGTGAAATGGACAAAGCATGTCTGAGCAGTTTAGTACTTTTATATGCAAAAAAGCTTTAGCTTTAATTTAAATTTTAAAGTTGCATGTAAAGAGTAAAAGTTTTATATTTATTCTAAAGGCAAATATCCCAATAGTCCCCAAAGTAGCACTTCATTTGGCTAAATATAACACTTACAGGAAATTCTATTCTTTGTAAGGTAATAAATTGGTCTTTATATAGCATCAGAGTTTCCTATTCTAAAAAATAGTTCAAGTTGCTTGAGGAGAGTGTTTTAGGCATGGCCTGATCTACAGTATTTGGATATTGGCTGGACCGTTCTAAAGCTAAGTGGTGCTTGGATCCAGGATTTCTGTTCAGGTCACAACTGAAATAGAAGCAGGTGCAAAGCAGGAGTCCTGCCACATAAAAGTTGGGAACTGAGTAATTGCTTTAACACAGTGGGGTTAGTAGAGAGAATTTCTTTCCATACAGCTAATGCCTATCTTGCACACACAAAAACCATTGTAGCCAGATCAGCTCATTGTTTTTTTCCTCATAAAGGATACTGATTTCATTGTCTCTTTGCTGCAGAAGTTCTTTCAGTTTTTTCAATTCTTCTTCTCTTGCTTCTTTGTTAGTGTCTTTTTCTTCAGAGATGTGTTGAGAGAGCAGTTTTTTATCAGAAATCTTTGAATGATTCATTAGTTGCTATTAGGAGAAACAAAAAAAACCCACACTCCTTTAACTTTACCTCCAGCTATGTATATATTCTACTCTGAGACTGTCTAGCTATGGTAGAAAAGGTAAGGCCTTTCTAGACTCTTGACAGAACAAAATCATGCCACCAGTTGACTGTCAAGTTATATGTGTTGTGTCAAGTATGGGACAAGTTGTATTTGTTGATCTTCACTACCAAGCACACAATTTACTCTATTCTTTCTACACAAATTCCAGTGTTCTCTAGTATTACAGAGCTTTCAGTATTAACAGTATAACTAAAACCTAATTATTTAAAGACAATAAACTAAGATCAGGGATGTATACATTATTATACTGGAAAACTATTTCCCAAAATACAGAAAAGTATATATTATCTTCCATTGCTTTCCCTGTTAATTTCACTTGTTCTTCCTAATTTAAGACTATCTTATTTGCTTGATGATTTAGAAGGGCTTACAACACCATCAGGAAAGTTAGTGCAACAGATTCAGGGATATAGTGTTTTTACTCTTTATTTTTCTCTCTTTCAACATAGTTTGTCCAAAATAAAGCCTCTGTAGTGCTGGGAATACAGATGGATACATCTATCCATATACAAATAACTTGTCTGTGTTGATTCCAATAACTTCCAGTGCTCTCTTACAATTTACTGCATGCGGAGATCCTTGTTGGGGTTTCCACAAAATGCTGCTGAATTTTTCCAACTAAATTTCAAATTTCTATCCGTCCTCCACACACTCCAGAGTTTAATTGTTTTACCCTTTTCCAGTGCCTCTCAACTGTATTGCATTTCTTTTGATGCAAAAGAATGCAGAATTCAGTGCCAGCTGCACTTCCATCTATGTTTAAAAGAAATACCTTTACATGAATGAAGCAATACTTGATCTTGCGCATGTCAGCACCAACATCCAGAGTGCTATCAGGATCATTATCTTCCAGAAATGTTTCAATTAACTCATCCAACCTGAAAATACATAGCATTTTTAAGGAAAAAAAAAAAAAAAAGAAAATCACAAACAAGCAGAAAACTCTGTAATGTGTCAAATACAAGATTTACCAAACTGACTGATATTGGTAGGCTATTTTCCTTAAGGGTCCATGCAATTGCAATGTACTTTTGTTCCTGATACTAAAACCTGAATTTGATACTGGAGATTCTACAACTCCATATCAGAACATACTTGCACGTGCTAAGGAATAGTTCTAGAACTAAAAGCACCTGAGAAGTAATCTTTTCTTTCTGCCATTTATTTTATAACCTTCTGTTCTTCTACCATCTCATAACTGAAAAGATCTAAAGCCTGCCCTCTCAGAAGACTAGATTTTTAGAGGCTTTGGGCATAAGATTTTTTAACATATATGATTATTTGTGCAAAAAAAAAATCTACTTCCTTTTCTATGACAAGAGTCATCAGATAGCATAGCTTTCATACATAAAATTACCTGCTCCAATCACCAAGCAAAGCAACCTATCTTTTGATGCAAATATTTATACATCTCTCAAAGACGTACTGCTCTTCTGATTAATGAAATATAGTTAGTATTTTATTCTCTTGCAATTTGCTCTTATCTAACAAACATCTGACAAGGTCTTCCTTAGAGAGAAGCAATTCTGATTTCAGTAATTCAGTCTTCAGAAGGAAATCTGGCACACAGAAGCATGCTTTTACTTTTTTAAAACCAAGTTACAATATTCAGACTGGAAACCTACACAGGCATAATATACCATGCCTCTGGGTTGGATGTCACAGCTATATGGATACAGTCAGATATCCTCTTGATGTTCTCAACAGCTCTCCAGGTCTTGCATTCCAGGATGCATGGCAGATCATCCTCAAGAAAAAGGGCAGAAGATTTCTAAACCAAAACTAGCCCTTAGCCCACTTACTAAGGTATGTTTCTGGAAAATAGCAACTGCAAGTTCGAACTCCATCAACTGGTTTTACATTAAAGGCTTCCTGGTTCCTGACAAATGCTATTACCATTAACTTAGTAGGCAAATGGTGCGCAACAATGACAGCCATATGCCCTGTAAAGAGTAATTCTATGATTTTAAATGTTTATTTAGGTTATTCTCCTCAGAAGATGAACCTAGGTTCTGAACCTGAGTGAGCCAAGGTATCTAAGCTACCGGCATCAAGTGCCCAACTGCCAAAGAAGGGCAGAAGTTCAGAACCATCTCTGTGCCTAGTGTTTCTTTTGGACTAGTTTTGTTCAGCTCCTCACTTCTTGTGTAAATCCATCAGAAGCAAGCCTTCTGAATGTCACTTAACAGCCATTTATCCTCTTCAGCTACAGGATTGGAAATCTTGTTGGCATTTGATTATCTGAATCATTTTGTTGTAGCCACATACCAAAATTTTAGGCATTATCACAGTATCTAAAGTTGACCCTAAAGTAGGTGGTTGGGATATTGCCCTGCTTTTGAAGACTTTCTTACTGAGATTCCTCACATTGCTGTACTGTAATACCAATTCCCTGCTAGAGGGTGAAACAATGAGATGCACAACAAACAGAAAAAAAAAAAATCATTATTTTCAGGAGATAAATATCTGAAAATCAGGAGCTGTAAGACCAGGATGAAAATTGGAAAACATTACAGATAGTTTTGGTTATTTATCTTCTCCAGAGTACACCATGGCAAAGTGTCAATTCTCAAAACAGGAGAAAAAGGAGAGAAAAGAAGAGAGCAACCCTTGGTTAGTTTCAGATAAACTGTGCTTCCCCATTTTCATTATTTCAGTTAAAGAATAAGAGACAAATATGTTGTCTATACCATTCATTGTATGTGCAAAATTCACAACTTCTGAATTTATAGAACACTCCCTCAAGTTAATATAAGCTGTACATGTGGAAGGCTTAAAGGAGAGGATATTTAAAGAGGAATATTAGTTACAGAAGCATTACTGGCATTGACTTGCTTCTTAAGTTAAGAGACTACAAAAAATACTGGGTAAGAGAGACCAAAATTTTACTTATTGCTACATGATTTTTTCTGCATGAAGAGTCCAACAGAACAGAGGCCAGTAATACAAGAGGTTGTTCATACTGTCTGCAGACACACTAAGCACAATGAGCAGGAGAATTAATTCTTCATACATGGAGACAGGCATTTGTGTAAGCACTAGGAAAAGAGAGGCATTTATACTATTAATGAGAATGCTATAGTGATTACACAGACACAGAAAAAATCAGTATTTGTCACTATCTTAAGCACCTTATTGATTTCAGTGAGTAAGAGTAAACAAGTAAAAAATATTTTTTATAACTAGACTGTCTTGACTGACTGTATGAAGTCATCTGTAAAAATGGGCCTTTGATCTTGAACTAGAAATTAGAAAGGTGATATTTTAACCTCACTAAGATGACCTGTTTTCCAGGGATTTACCATACTCCGATTACCACAGATTTAGGCTATAGGAATCAGTCAAAAAAATTACACTAACTTGCACCATTACCAGAATAACACCAGAGAAAGTTAAAATATTTCAAGAGAAAGAAAAAGAATACATAATTCTTGTAAAATAATGCTCTAGTTTTGAAAATTATTATTATTTGCCAGTCAAGAGTCAAGGTTAATTTGTCACGAGTAGCAAATTAGACAACCTGTAGTTATGAGCTGCTATTTCCTCTCACATTACTTTTAATGTGTCTGGCATTCTTGAAAAAACACAACAGCCCAATTCATGTTTTGTGTCCCAAGGACTACATGGAAGCCAAAGCAGATTTGAGCACCAGAAGACTGAGTCAGGGCTGAAATAGCAGAACGTAAATCAGAAGTTATAAACCAATTCAGCCTTTTTGCCAATTCTGGGAAACAGCAGAATCTTCAGCGTATTTTTAGATACATTTTTAAAATTTCATCTTTAAGAATTATAGCAAGAACAGACCAACCTACTTTAAACACTACGGACAAAACCAAGAAAAATCAAAAAAGAAAACCAACAATGAAAACCTCCATGAATACCAGCAGAAGAAATCACTGCATCCCTCACATTTTTTTTTGTTTCCACGTAAAAATTACCAGAACTCTTTCTAAAGTAAACACACAGTCTGACAACGCTCTGGATATTCTGGGAGTTCTTCCAGTATATGGAAGTATTAAACAAAGGTAAAAAATAAACTGACAATGTGATACAGATACAGCTTGAAGTTTCTCTTCTTAATGAATAGATCTTAGTTGATGGAAACCCTTTTTTTCTTTTCCAAGTGATTTATTGGCTCAAGGATTGTGAAAACAGTCGAAACATTCTCCTATGAATTTATACAATGCCAAGATTTGCAGTTTTACAAATGAAAAAAAACCAATGTTACTTCCAATTAATTTCCAGAGGTGTTCACAGAATAAATCAAGGAGACAATAAAGAACCACAGGAGGAGGATAAAAAAAGACACAGAATAAGAGAAAAAAAAGAAATACTGACTGTACATTTTCTTTTTCCTAACATATATTAGACAAGGTAGATCTGCTTGCTAGGTGACTCAGAAACAAAGGACAATATAATTCTACACGATGAATATTCTTTTCCTTCTCATATTCCTGACTCAAACAGTTTTTTATATTTACCTCTATAAATATCCATAAAAATAAAATTAAATATATAGAATATATGAAAACTAGAGCACAGAATTATATAAAGTAGGGCTGTAAAAGATTTCAAAAATTCATATAGGGCATCTACCGTTACAACTCCGACACATTCTTTCTAGTCAAAACATCATGCACAGGCTGTAGTTGTCCTATTAAAAGAAGCAGAGCGAGAAAACCCTTTTTGTAAGTAAAGGAGAGTCAAAATGGCATTTGGTTTTCATTCAGGTACCTTCAAGAGATGGATAATATCTTTCTCCTTAGCAATATAATATCTTCTGAGATAGTCACCTAATCTCAGATCCTTATTTCTCTGCCAGAGGAATGCATATTAAACAGTTTTCCTCTGACCAAAGACTGTTGCAAAAATATATGTCAGCAAGAATCAAACCAGAAAAACACATAAAATGGCCCAGCACTGAACAAAGTTGGGCCTAGATGTTCAAGAGGAACAATAAACCCATAGAGAACAAGAAATCCAGAGAACTCCCTAGCAAATCTTGCTTTAGTTGCCTACTCAGAGGCATGCATATGTGGCAGAGCAAAGGTAATATGAAATCATGAGGTAAAATAACAATGTCCTTTTTATTAAGGACTTTTTTCACCTCAGTGGTAGTGGATTAACTAAAAAAGCATAGGAAACAAAGTCTTTTTGCTCAGTTGTTGTGGCTCAGCCCTGAGACCATATACCTAGACCTCTCTTAGATAGTGAGTACATTCTATTTCCTGGGAAAGTTGCTAACTATAGTTTCTTTTCAAAAAGTTCCAGGCAATAAATCCTTACATTTACTGATGATCAGCTTCTGCTACTATGCCAAGCATAATGGTTAATATTTGCATGCCCTGTCAAAACAGAAATTAGGAAATAAAGCTGTCCAAAGAAGGGAGTTTTGAAAACGAACTTGCAAAAGGAGTGAGCATGCTTGGTGCAGAATACATAACATATTCAAAAAACTTCTAAATTTGTGACTGAGCTTTTCTTCTCCCAAAACATCCCAGGCTGAACGTTAATTTCCCCACTACATCCATTGCCAAAAGTCAATGGAAAAATTATTTAGAAAAATCAAATATGTTCATGTACGTAGGTTCTATGGCATGGCTGAGTGTGCCAAGGTAACTCAAACTAGAGGGGAGAAAAAGGCCCAACACACTTTTGATAAAGCTTACGATGAAAAACAGATAGATCAAGCAGAAAAAAATAAATCAACGAAAAACATACAGAAAACCCCTTCCATAGTATTTATGAACACTGTTGCATGCAGTACAAGATTTTTTTTTTCTTTCTTGATTTATTTATGAAGACTAGCACTACAACAGTGCTGGACTTTATTTTTCTTATATGAGAGATGGACTGCAAAAGAAATAAGTTCCTATTTTGGTATTCTATTTCTTTATTATCAACTTACAAAATGAGCTTATTACAAGCCCTTTGTAAGACACCCATCAGTAGCAAACAGAATAATCCCCCAACTAAAATTAAAATTAATCAACCCAAAGACCTAGTAATGAAATAACAACAAAAAGCCTAGTAACAGATACCTCTCACTCACTGGAGCTGAAACCTGAATAAAGAGATCGTCTCTATAGTATCATCTGAAGATCAACACCAGGAATTCTATTTCACACTGGAGAGACCTTTATAAAAAATACTTAGCCCCCTGTCTTCTCACTGCTCAGCTTAGAAAGTCAAAGTGCACTCAGCTTGATGGGAAAAATCAATGATGGAAACTGTTTAATTAACTCAAATTCAATGGAAACCTAATTATGGGGTTAGCTACAAACACAGAATTGAAAATTACTGAATTGCTTACAAGTCACACTTAATTGCTTCAGTGGAAATATGAAGCATGTATCTTTATTTCAGAATTTGATACTCTTTTAATGTAAGATGGTCAATTTAAGTTATTTAAATTTGAGATGTTTTTGTTTTCTGGTGAGTTACATCAGAAAAGGCTACATTAATCTGAAATAGAAGTACCTAGCCACAAGATAGTTGCACCGAAAGTACTAAACTAACATAAAAAAACATCTAAAAGTATATTTTAGAAATGTTAAAATCTCTGTCTATGTGGAAATAAATATTAAACTAATAGTCTTTTATTTGTTGTAGTTAATAACATTAGCAAGCCAGCTGCTGCATTCTTCATTAGTTTTAGCTTACTAGGGCTCTCAATAATGTTTCCATGCAGAATTTGTGCTAATCAAATCTGGAGAATGGATAATCATAGCTAATTTCACATGACAGGAAAAAATGTTTAAGATCAGTGTCAGATGAAGATGTTTCTTCTAACTTCTGGAGATCCAAAATGGTTCCCTTTTTTTCCTTTTCTCTCATATGTTGTTAGGTAAAGGAAGTTACAGACCATTAAATATTTATTATTTAATATTATTACAGTAGATGAAGCCTAAAAAGAGGATTTTTCATGTCTCCATTCTTCCTTTTAGGACTGCGAGGTTCTGCCCTAAGAACAGCAGGCCTAACTTATACTAATAAGAGCACGGGTGTGCTGAAGCCTATTGCCAGAACCCTGCTGTATCAGGAAGAATAGTTTTCCCAACAGAAATTCCCCGAAGGAGGAAGAATATGAAAGTATCAAAGACCCATTTTCTGTGAAAAACAGCAGTAAACAAAGAATGGGGTTTTCTTTCTCAGTGCTCATCAGAAAAAAAAATAAAAACAAAACATGAGTAAAAAATTCCACACACACACACAAAAAAAATCATTTTCTCTGTCAATGCCAAGGGAACAGTATCACATCATTTATGAGCTTAATTTAAAACTCATTTTGATAGTGGTCTTATACATATTAACACAGTACAAAAAGAAAGGTATTACAGTACTGATCCAGGTGAGTTTGAATCACAATACCAGACTCTGAATGAAAACACAAGCTGTGTCACACACAAGTCTGTTCTTATGCTGATGCTGGGAAGATAACTCACAGAAAAGCAATCATAAACAGTTGGGATGGAAACGTGTTAAACTAACAGTGCTCTCTGGTTAGTGACTGTGAATCAGTCCTGAATTCTTGGTCTAGCATTTCCCTCTTTATAGCTTTTTTTTTTGCAAATAGTATGAACACAGACTGTACTGCAGCTCACAGGCAGCTTTTACTTTATCAACTTTATTTCTTTTCTGTTACTTTCCACCCTTCAGGAATTCTTTTTTAATGAAGCCTGCTTACCATTTAGACCACACATAAATCACAAAGCTTTCTATCCACATTACTTTAGATTCCATGCAATTTTTCTGATAGCCTGACTCCAGAATTAGATGAGCAGTGTGCTACTTCAGTTTTACCCGTTTATTAAATAACAGACTTCCATCTTTTTTAAAAAAAATCACTTCTGAATCAGTCATATGTTGCATGAACCAGAATGCAAATTACACAGCTGAAATGCATCAGAAAAGCACTCCTAGCCAACTGAGAGTATGTTTTTAAAGTTTAGAGCTCTCAATAGCATGCAGGATGCATGGTCTCAAAACACAGATTTGGAAGGACTCATTTTGACCTTGCTTTATGTGCCATGATTCATTTCTGGGAGATCTTGCCTTTTAACCCCTGAACACTGACACTGTGTATTATGTATCAAAATTAAGTTTGCTTAAAGAACAATTAATTCTGTGTGTCAACTGTGAACTCTGTAATAAGCAAAATGGAAATCCAAGGTTATGAAAAATAGGCTGCAAACAAAGCAGCTACTGAAACACTTGAGGTAATCAGAGAGGTGGCTTCAATTAACGAAGTTTGCTTACCTGGACTTTTGCAATAGCTTTCCTATTGGTAACATACTCCATATCAGTTTTTTTCTTTATATATTAATTTTGAAAGTTATCATAAAGTTTAATAATTATGTCTATGTTATTAAAAAAAGTAACTCCACATATTTTATGCATCTTTTTATCTCAAAATGCATGATAGCTGAAGCAGAATTGCCATTATGTTTAATAAGAGCTAACCACATAAGTTAGCTTCAAGTGTGCATCAGTATGGGAAGACCATGGATATTCTAAAGCAGCAAATTTTATCAATAATGCCACGGAAGAGAGGAGAGAAAAGGGAAGGTATTTCCAGGCATTGTTGCTAATGGCATGACAAAGAAGATAAAGTACACACAATGCATCCCAGCTTGCCCTGAAAAAAGTTGTAATACATTACTGATGGGTAGTGGACATGACAGGAATTGCCTAACACGTAATTGGCATATATAGAGGATAATGCTGTATTCTGTATCCAGAAATAACTGCTTAACCTCTAATTTAACAAAAGTGGGTTAAGTCCTGGGTGAAAAAATAATAATTAAGGTAACTAAATAGCGGAACTGGTTACCTAAGCCTTTGTACAATTCCCTCAGTAGATATTTGTAAGAATACTGCTATTAACATAGCCCTGGAATAGGCTGCATTGATTTGGTGCAGTCTTATAGCAGGGAAATAAGAGCAATAAGCCCTTGAGTGTCTTCTGTTTCTACAGCCTGGAAGATTTTTACACTTTTTTTCAATTTAAATATCCATAACAGTGCTCTAACAACTGAAAAAAATCTATTACAGGACAATAAAGACACAGATCCCCTGCAACGGAATGAAAAGTCTAAACGTAACAACTTCATACTGGAGTGCATATGTGTGTGTATGAGGAAGTCGAGCGATAATAAAGACATACGACAAATTCACTGGGAGGTTCAGTTTCATCCCATAACTGAAAATGCATTCTAAGCCAGTCTGTAAATAATGGTATTGAATTATACTAGCAACTGTTTTGTAAGAAACGAAATTACGGGTGAAACTAAATTAATTGCTGCAAGTGGCAGAACTTCAACTTTTTTTTTTTTTTTTTTTATTTTTAGGAAATCTTCTGAAACTAAAGGCTAGGTTCTGAGGCACCACTTGCTTCTCAGGATTCATTCTCAATTGCATAATCAGTCAGACAGATGGAAACTGAACTGACACTTCTGTCAGACATTCCTCCAGCTAGCCACTACAAAATAACTGTGAGAAAAAAAAAAAGAAAAAGAAAAAACCCCAAACACAATATTCTTGATAAGGTAAGGTGAAACAAAAGTAGGTGTGCACAAACTTTGATAAAATACACAAACGTTTATTTTATTGCAGCCCTCCTCCCAAATTATGTGTTCAAAAAAACCCAACAAACAACTTTGGGGGTAATTTTCTAGTATTTTCAATTTCTTGTTTTCATAGCACATTGTTCAAAGACAAAAAATAGTCCAGAAATGATCACACTGTTTCATATAGCCAGGCAACAGAAAGCTGAATGAGAATAAGGAAATGTAAACTCTAATACTGATTTTTTTTAAATCCATGGACATTTCACTTCCTTTGTTTGTACCTCAATTTGTGCACCTGTGAAATAGGCAATTATATAGCTAAGAGAGTCACAGAATATTCGATTATGTGAGCTATGTAGATACTCTAGAAATCATGCACAAGTCCAGAATTTTTAATCCAATGTCATTATATATATATTGGGACTGATCCTGCAAGATGTTAACTTAAACTCCTTAAAAGCCTAAGATAATGAGTTGGGAAGCCTCAGAAATACCATTGGAAATCAGCTGAAAGCAAAGTACTACAAACCTAAATTATTCTTGAAAACAAATGCTTCAGGTTTTCAAAATTTTACTGCTGCTGTAATTTGAAAGCTCTTAAAGATGATTTTTGAGCCTGCTATTATATATTAAAGTTTGGAAAACTTCTGGCCTTTGAGTCAGTATAATGAAGTGAATCACATGATACTTCCACAAGCGAATATTATGACCTTTAAACTTTCAAGTATCTCTTAAGCCTGCATAGATAGCAATTCTCTTAGTGGTGAAAATAAAGCTTGTGAGTAAGATTTGAATAATGTTATCAATACAGTAATGTTCCTGAAGAGGAAAAAACAGCCCAAAACCAAAGCGCCACAGACATAGTAAAAATTTTAAGTTCTCATATTTAGAAATGTAAAAAGAACAGATGAAAATAGGGAACACAGCAATACCACCAATGATTTACATGTATGGAGATAAACTAATTTTCATAAATACTGAACGTTGGCTGGTATTTATTGGTCTAATATGAACATGTTTGTTAGACCAAATGGTCTTTCCTAACTTTCTATTCCTAATTATCTAATATTATCAGCAGGGGCCAAGTGCTTATAAAACAACTGACAACAGAGCTAAAGCACACCCTTCCCTATCGATAATGAGTAGAAATAAATAGATTTTTGAATACCATGTGCATTTTGTTAATACTATAGGCAACAATTAGGATTTATATGCTGCCTCTTTACATAGCCAATAGGCTGGCATCCAAAGAGATTACCTCAGTTCAAGCTGGCATGGAACATTTGGATTTTTTTTTTCAGTTGTACCAAGTTCAGTTATTTGAGGGTAAAAATTTTTAAAATAGGGCTTCTAATTTCTAAAGCAATCAAACAAACATTATCATACACACAGATGAATGATTACCATTAAACACTTGCACTGCACAGTAGAGAAGCATACACCTCCTGTTACAGATAGATATAATCCATGGTGGGTTTTTTATTAGATATATGGCCACAGCCATTTTTGCTACTTCCTTATGTGAGGAGATTCTTCTGAATTAGATGGCTACAATGTGGCAAACAGATGTATAGAGTTGCTACACAGTTGAAAATCATTCATTCCAATGATGAAATGCACACAGATCTAAATCTTTGTATCAGTAAGTCAAGGGGAGTTTTCTCATGTACTATAAAAAGATGAAGACTAGCATATAGAGGGGAAAAAAATGCCTACACTAATACTACACATGCAAAGTTTTTGCAGAGAAGAAACATGTCAAGTAGCTTGCAGAGCAGATTATTTCCTTCTTTAACAGAACTTTATATTTACAAACTAAAAGCATATACATAAAGAAGGGCTGCTCACTGCCAGCTAATATTTGTGGCCATAACAGTAGTCATATTCTGATCAGTAGAGTATATCTAAAAGTAGCAAGAGAAAACTAAGCTTCAGTTTACCAAAATTTGAAAAATATGAATATCTCTAAAGAGAAGTTAGCAAGAACTTGAAATAAAAAGAAAGAACATAGGACAAGCATAAAAACTACTCAAGGAAGTCAAAAGGGCTCTTACAGATGAACACTGAGACATTCCTACAACACAGAAGAGAGAGTTTTGAAAAAATTTTGTAAAGTGTCCCTCACACGTTATTAATTAGATGTAAAAGCTCAGAAAAAAAGGGTTTTCAAAAAGTATTTAAAGTGCCAAAAGATGCAAACAGGTATTTATTGGTACTTTCAGAAGCAACTCAGATGACCAAGCCTTCAACAAATTTCAGTGAGATTCAAAAAGCTGCCATGATCAGACACTTTTGAACATATATATTTGGAAATTGGCTCCAAGATTTTTTTTAAACATCTAAATAATAAAATTCAGCTATGCTATCTTTTCTCCATACACCTCACTTATATAAGTTATACTATATTCCATTGTCTTTCTTGAAACCATGTGACATTAGATGACTGGTATACTTTTGAACATTAGAAAACAGGACATAGTACGTAGTCTCCTTTTTTTTTTTCCCCCATGGTAAAAGAAACTTGCTAATCTTTGAAAAGAACTTTAGATTACCTCTCAATAGTTTCAATGCAAAAGGTGACCGGTTTAAATTATATAACAATTTTTTTTCTACTTCTTAGGTCAGTGACCTCGCAATAAAATAGCAAGATCAAAGAAAAGTATTTACACTTACTTTAAGCATCCAGCTTAGGTACCTGCACTAGGAGTCGGAACTTCCTGTGCTGTCACTAAAGGTTTTATAGCGTGTAAGAGAAAAAACGCCCTCTAGAGAAATACATTGATTTAACAGCATTCTAAATCAGGCATCTAAGCTAGATGTTAATGTGAGACATTTGAAGACTACTTTATAGTTAAGGTACCTTCTCTTCTCTTGACTATTGCCTACACAGCTTGTGTCAGTCAGTCTTCTACACAAATCCACTGTCTGCAAAGCTGTGTTGACATAAGGCAAGGTAATATGCTTCTATTTCTTCCACCTCGCAAGTGAAATTGAACACTGACATCAGCAAATAAGAACATTTGCTCTGCTTTGTAAATGAAACCATTTGTTCAACAGCTTAAGTATGAGTAACTGTTAAAGCTCTATATTGTACAACAGTGCAATATTGTTAATACCATGATAGCATACAGATGTCACAATGTTGAAACAGAAAAATGAAAGACAGAAAGAAGTAATGAGAAATCCAGGACTTGAGTAAGATGAACAACGTATGACTGTGGAAGTAAAAAATAGAAGTGTCTGTAATAACATATGTATCTACAAGAAATAAGGTAAAGTTATTAATAAATTAAAGTGCTAAGCCAGTACTTCCGGTCCTGTTCCTAGAGAATTCCAACTGGCAAAGGCTCTGGAAGCGTGGGTGCTCTGGAACACAGGACCTTGATTTGAAATCCTGACTTTCTGGGCACACATTGTAAATTGCTAGTGATCTCATTTATAACAAAAAAAAAAATCCCAAATGATTCAAACAAAAAGGACTCTCCCTTTTACTTTTGGCATGCTTCTCACAAAAAAAAAAAAAAAAAAAGCCATTTATTTCTATTCTAAAGCATAATACAGAAGTCTGTGAGAGTACAATTTCCTTCTATTTGGGCTGTATGTTGTTATTTTCTATATTTTTTAAAAATAATCCAAAGTATTCCTTTTTTTTTCCCCCCTAAACAAGAAACTAATTCTCCAGCTCAAAGAAATATTTAGAGATCAGCCCTTTACAGCTGAGGAAGTAGATGGTAAGATCCAAAGCAAGCAATTCAGATTTTGGAAGCATTTTATGAACTACGTTCTGAACCACTTATGTAGTCTAGCTGAATTTTTTATGCTGTGCTTTTTAAATAAACAAAATGAGAGCAGCAGAATTCATGAATGTTTAACATTTATGAGAATAAAATAATAAAATAAAAAATATGTCATAGTAATGTATATGCTTACCATTTAACACAGAATTCTGAGTAAGAATTCGAGACAGCTGTAGCTTTATTCACAGGACTGATAAGTTGTGTTCTATTATAATTTAACATTCACAAGAAAAGTCAAGAGCATTTGTTTTCCATTTTGTTTTAAACTTAGTGAATGACAATGTGACATTGTAGTGGTTATGAGGAAAGCCCATTTGACAGATGTTTTTTCCTTCCATTAAATGAATAATAATAATAAAAAAAAAAATCCCTGAAGACACTTATTTGATTTAAGTGAGGAAAAAAACCAATGAAGAATGAACTACAGCTTATTCACATACTAACTTCAAACATCTAGCAATTTTAACTGCATTGAGTAGCCCACTGATTTCATTTGGAATGCCCTGAAAGTAAACAAGTGGAATGAAGCTCATTATTGTACAAAATGTTTGGCATTTCTTGACTTAGTAAGTCAAGAAACATAAAAAATATCATTTTAACATAGTATTAATACTTATTTCTAGGGCAATCACTAACACTTATTTCCTGCAACATATGTAGAAAGCAAAAAACCTACGCGGTACCATAACCATTTTATTAGACTAAAAAATATTATTGGATCTACACATATACCACTGGACCCAGTTTCATGTTGGCATCCATCTTCTACTGAAAAGTGCCCGAGATAAAGACTTGTGCAGAGGCAACAAAATAAATATGTACTTAGTGCATGGAGTTTTTCATTGACATGTTTTGCACCTTTGATCATCTGTGTTCAGAATCAAAGAATAAATAAAAAAAATTGGCACAGAATGTTTTCAGAAGACTGATTTTGCTCTGACCTCCCTTGAAATATGTATGATGAATCAGAATAAGAATTAAAACAAATCCTTTTTTGATGAGACTATATTTAGTAACACTTCTCCTTACTAGTTAATTACCTTCTTTGTAATAAAATGAACCACAGTAAGACTTTTGTTAAAGTTTAAGAATTTTGAGAAGAACTACGTAAATTTGGATTATTTTTATACATATATACACATACATATACACACTGAGATACAGTTTATTTAAGTTTAAACAGAAGATACCCTAACTAAGCAGAAATGTCTAAATACTATTTGAAATCCATAATGACCGTAATTATAATTTCCTCTCTGGGCATATTAAAAAAGCATCAATTAAAAAAAAAAAAAATAGAAAAAAAAGATTATTCTGTCTGGAATCCCCTACAGTACCATTACTCTAAGAGCCATTCTTGGGTGGCGACTCCAAATAAAGTGCAAAACAGTATGTTGCATTCTCAACCATGTCTCTTTTCCTATTCTGTCATAACAATCTGATCCATATGTCTCCTGATAAGTAATATTATTTACGTTTCATTATAGATGCAAAACTAGATGCAAACCGCAACAGACTTTTTCCAGTAATAGTAAATCACGATTTTATCAGCCCTCATCCAGGTCAATACTTCTGTTTGGACTACTCACTTGTATATTTACTCTTTAATGTGAACAAACTCTCCAGATAATGAGTAGCTCCAAACTCAGATGGCCAGTCTCAATAAACAGAACTGTCATAAAGATTTGCTGTGTTATGCATTGATAGACTCTAACTGGAGACAGAACACTTAGATGCTATCTGTTGATTTTCATAAATGCTCAGGATATTTATGGACAGGAGGCTCAGACAGATGTAAACCAGCACGGTCACAAATATTATCACCATAAAAAAGCAAGCTCAAAATGCCTAAGTGTTCGAAACCACAGAAAGATATTTTCATTGAAGTAGTGGCTTTTTATACTATCATTTCATTATACTTTCATTTGGGTGTTTAGTCCACATCAGTCGTTTACCTGTGAACACTCTGCTTGCAAGAACACACACAAATGCAACACTCAAAAACTGACATTTGATATTTTCCCCCACTTGAACTGTTTAAAAAAAGACTGACTTATCTTTCAACATTCAATTTAACTACAGCATGTAGTATTAATAAGCCAGTCTGACTCATGAATATGAGTTATTCTCCAGTAGTATCTTCTGCTCTGTCCTTCAAACTATGCTACCCATAAACAACTCTGTATATCCAATTCTTTTTTCCGTTTTAATTCTGTATTAAAAATAATGGTCTTTGAACAAGGCCATTATATGGCATTTATGACTGACAAGGTTAATTGTTTGAGGTACTCCTTCTTTATTATTGATCCTCACAAAAAGTATTGTATCTCAGTCACCAGTACTTAAGTTTTGTTCTGTATTTTAATTGCTGAGCATTTGTTCCAAGAAAGAACTTATTTCTGAAACAATGAACACACGTGCTACATGAGCCTGAGGAAACATAAATAAATTATAAATTTAAAAAACTTAAAATTTTGTGTTGTCCTAATATAGTTGAGTTCCTTGAAAGTTATTTCTCCTTCTGTGTCTTATTATGGGTAGAAACTCATTAAAGTCTCCTCCCTGCTCTTTCTGGAGGAACAAGATGCAAAATTCCTTGCTATAATCTCAGAAGCAACCTTTTCTGGCAATGTAATGCACTATGTATTGTGCTATAGAGATAAAAAGGAAAAACATACAACTGATACACTTTCTAGTCACACATTTCTGAAACAAGGCCTCCCAGATGTACGCTATAGTGCCACTGTATGCAGATGGTACGTTCCTAGTTTTGCTTTGCATATTCATATTAAAAACTTTCATCAGCTGTGAACCCATTCCCATTTGTAATTTTCATGGCAAAAAGTCAGGTAAAAAGTCTTAGGAAGTAAGATTCATGAGTGTGGCCTAAAAAACCCAAATGATTTCCAAAACCCCAGTTTTCTTATACAAACTAAACAGCAAACACGACCACAGTGGAAAATCTGTGTGACAGTTTTTACAATAATGTTAGGAAAGTACATCTTTAAATGAATATATAGATTATTTAAGTATATCTGAATAAAGTCACTGAGAGTCACTCATCTTCTGAAGCCCTAGTTCTGTCAGGTTAAAAAGACCCTACTACATACCATACTTCTGGGCAGAAGGATATATAAATATTAATGTATGTTGAAAATGACTCAGATTAACGGTGTAAAGGAAATATATACATAATGCTATTTAGCTCCTCATCCTTGATATGGATGTTATTTAGTTTCTGAATTAAAACAAAACAATCAAACCCAAGAATTAAGAATGACAACAATGTACATGAGAAACTCAGGGTTCAAGGTAGCAGCTTGTCCTCATGTCTACAGAATCTTCTGGATGTCATGGGAAATTGTTAGCACTGGTAGTTTCCTTCTGGACCGGTTCCAAGAGAAATTAAAACAAGACTAAAAATTCTCACAGCTTCAACTCAGTTACCATTAATATACTAACCAAATAAAATCTCTAGGCAGTTACTACTTTCTTTATACAGATGAGGCACAGAGATTAAATAGGTCCATCCTACAGAATCAATTAACTTTTCACAACTGGGAATGGAATTTAGTTATTGTGAACATTTAGACCTAAGTAAATATTTGTATGTAATACACAGAAAGTTCTTACATGCTGTACTGATCCATTACAAAAAGCTGTAAGATGTTACAACACCTATGTGAATTAATCATGCATTTTCAATAGCATGCTCAGTAAAAATTTGACTATTTGGCTTTTAAGACTTTGATTAATTGTGTATCAGAAATGCAAGATTTCTCTTGGCCTGCGTAAAACTAATACTGCAGCAGGATACTTCTCAGCACAAAGAATATTTCTTGAATTCTACTCAGATCGTATATCCAGTTTTGAGAGAGACTGGTTTTTTTTATTCTGCACTCTTATACAACACTCCTTTTTGCCTGGCATCTGACAGGCATTCCCATCCTTTGCGTTTACTTTACTTCACTTCCTCAAAGCTGAGGCTGCAAAAACACAGCCAGCAGCCTCATACAGCTTTTCATGGAAAACTGCCATTCTAACCTGGCACCCAACTTCACTTTATTATTCACTCAGAGAAGTTTAAAGCTCTGAGATAAATTTAAATATTTATGCCAACAAAGAAACTAATTAAAAGTATCACCACAAAAGAAGAAAATGAAAACAATGTAAGCCATTACTCAAGTAGCTCTTCTTGTGAAAGCTCTGACGTTCTTTGCTTGCCAGTCACCAGCGCCAGCTCATCCTTCAGCTCCTGGATCTCCTTTTTCAGCTGGACAATCATCTACAAATAGCAAGGCATAAACCACGCATCACCTACAAATTAATAGCTAGTTTATGATTTTTGCAGTAGAAGGCTGAATTTAGGGAAATATTATACTTTGGTTTTCTCTTTTTTTTAAGCAACATCTCTTTCTTTTTTTAAAAACAGTCCAAATGCCCTAAATACACCAAGCACTTTTTTTCCTTTTCCATTTATAAAAACAAGAAAAGTCTTCCACACTCAGTAAACTCTATGTGTTAGAAGACATGGCTGTACAGAAAGAGTTCAAAAGATTATTTGCAAAAGAGAAAAATAATTTGCCATAAGAATAAAAAGAGCTTTCTGACTCATTAGTTTTGCCTGTTAGTGATGAAAACACATTTAAAATAGAACTGATGTCTTTGCTAGGGACAGGACAACTACACAGCAAAAGTGATTTTTTTTTTTTTTCCTTCCCTTTAAAAACAGAAATTCCAAAACAATATCTTAGTATTTTAATCTTAACTTTTCTTTTTTTACATGTAACATTCCACTCTTATTAGAATTATAGCATACTATAATTGTAGGATGTATCAGTTGCTAACAACAAGTGAATAGTACAAATCAACATAATGAAATTAAATTTCATTAATGAATAGTAATGATTGAGAAAGTGACTTGGAGAACTGTACTAGGTTTTTAAATTCCAATAGCTCATTATTGGAGCCTGTACTTTTGGAAAAAATGTCTGTATAAAACCATATTTTACAAATCACTAGCCTCCCAAGGCCAAATTCTACAAAGCAAGGACAATATGCAAATCCCTAAGTCTAAAACATGAATGAGCAAGTTCTTCGATACTTTATGATTGATCATTTTAATGATGCATTGCCTTATAATGGCTCAAATGCATCAGGAGTCCAATGATATTTTTAGATGGATATGAGTACACTGATTCCATGTGCAAAATAAGTTTCCAAGAGAAGAATGTTTTCAAGGAAAAATAAATCACTCTTGATTGCACGCACTTTCTAGAAAGAAGATTGTTGAAATTGATGACACATTTTCACTGGATGTTAAAATTCCTACAAACATTTGTATTTCTTTTAATGTTTAAATTTAACCATGACTTTAAAAATCAAAATATTCTAAACAGACGAATGATTATTTCTTTTAACTCTAAACTTACCAGTAACACATTTGTTACTATAAAGTATGAAAGGCTAACTTACAATATTTTATTTAAGAATCTATTAAGGTGGTGAACTGTCAATTACAGATGTTGCAAGAGTGCCATAAGAATATTGCAGGCCAGACATTTTAACCTGATTTTAGGCTGCCTCGCTCTGGTGCCACACTCTGATGTAGTCTGTGCCAATTACTGAATCACTAAAATAAAATTTGGGGCTGGACTATAAAAAGGCAGAAAGCTGAACTGATAGTACCATCCCTGTTCAATGTTCAAATTTGTTAGCATGATTAACCTCAATCTGATAACAACAGAAATACCATTTTCAGGATATGGATAAAAAGATTGATTTTTCAAGTATTATTAAGACAAACAAAAATCTACAGAAGCATAATATTTTCTTTTTTTTTTTTAAATGAATGCCAGAGGAGATTAGATTTAATTCAGGTTCAACAGTTACATTTTCAGTTTAAACCAGATGCTTTGGTCGTGAGTGAGAGAGGTTCAAAGCTAAGTTGCTTAAGAAGTACAATGGGTACAAGTTCATCTTAGTAAGATACACAGTCAGGAAGTCTCCATTATGAAGAATAAAGTTTACGCAACAGTCACACTTAACTCGGTTCTATCAAGAGGTATTACGCACTCCCTTTATAAAGCATGCTTTCAACTTACAGATGATAAATACTGCAAATAAATGGCATTTGATTTTATGAAAAAAAATCGTAAGTCCAGCACTTTACTGAATAATCAAGTTGCACCCTGGGAATATACTTCAGGTATTTAAGATGGGCAACAAATTCCACAATGAGTACTGAGCCATATAAAGTCTAGGTACCTGTGTTCCCCTGCCTTTTCCACAAGAGGGGATGGTTTTCTAACTCTCACGAGTCCACTTTTGTTTTACTTGCTAAATGATCCTGCAGAGCGAGACATACCAAACTCATGGAGTATAGCTCCACAGGATGTAGTAAATGTTCAGGAGCCTGCATGTGTTCCACCTCAACCAAAGGCTTCTGTGGCCATGGAAGAAATGTTTTGCATGATTTGCTACTATAAAGCCTACATAGGAAACAAAAAAAAGGACAGACAGACAGAAATGAAGAAGTTGTTCAGTGTCTACTGGGTTTTTTTGTTTGTTTATTTTTTGGCCACTCTTTTTTTTTGGATGCTGTTATTGGCAGAAATTGTTTGGAAAGAAAAATATATAAAATAATAATTAAAAAAAGAAAACCAGCAGAAACCCTGACAAGAACCTCCTATTCCCTTTGAACTTCAAGGACAAGAAAAAATAAAAGCACAATCATTAACGGTAACTGAAATATGTTAATTACCATCAAGTAACAATGAATGAAATAATTGACCATCTAATCCCTCAATTTTTAGACAACAAATGCTTCTTATGTTGCATAATCTAGCATTCTGCAGTCTAGCTTTCAAGAGGAAAGCATTTCCTAGCCAGTTCAGAAGGTCATATGAGAACAAAATACATAAAACTTGTAATTACAAATTAGTCATGAGAAATTTAGAAATACAGTAATAATTTTGCCCATTAGAAAGAACGATGATGCGATTAGTATATCAAAAAAACATACAGGACCACTGAAATTAGAATATTTCATTCAGATTTTATATTCTTTAGAGGTGCAAAGTTGTTAAAAACTATGTTGTATATAAACAGACAGTATTTAAAAACAGGATAATATAATAGCTTAACCTGAACTTATTTTTCATCTGATGTCTCTGTCACAGAGACAGAGGGTATGCTGAAATGCACCCATAGTTCTTTCTTCATTATGTCCATATATGCAGCCTTGGCATGACCAGTGTAACGTCAGTCAAATATTTCCCATAACAGAAAACATCTTTGATACACAGCATGCAACCCAGCTGATTCAGTAGCTATCATTATGTGAAATACTACGTTGAATTAATCAATCCTTAATAGGTGTACTTAATATTTACAAAGGAAATAAATTTTCCAGGTAGTGCATAAAATTATATTAAATAAACAAAAAGGCCTCTTAATATAGTAGAACATATATTACAGAGCATACCTTCAAACAAATCCGGTATGTAACAAGCTAGAGGTATATAAAATCTTTCAAAGGAAAGACTAACCAAATACTAAAAAGAAAAAATAAAGTACATTTTTGTTATGCACATGAAAAGAAGAAACTTGTTTTCTTTATGCGGCAATGCTTTGTGCTTTACCAATGTGGATTACCACCCCTGTCCTTCTCTGTACTTCCTAAATCCCCCATCCATTCTGCAGAGCTCCTCTGCTGGTCTTTGGGATGTGAACATCAGCCTAACGCTTTAGTGTGGGAGTCCTATTTCTACATCTCATTTACTTGTCTTCCTTTTTTCCTAATGGTAACTTCATGGGGTTCTTTCTTCCTAGCTAAAATGTTCCTTGGACCAATCTCAAGGAAGGACTGCATCTGTATGTTTCTTATCTTTTTAATAGACGAACTGTTTCAGTGCAGCAGTGTGCCTTCATCAAGTGACTAGTAATCTTAGTAGATTTTTTTAAGAGTTTTAGGGACATCCAATTGTCTGTGACTATGATTTAGAAACTAACACCCTAAAAGAAGCAACACAAAGATAATAATGATAGTGACCATTGCTCCTCAGATGCCTTAAGAGCTGAGAAAGCCTTTAGGGGTTTTATAACAGTCCATTTAATTGTAATTATGTCCAAAAGAAAAAATAAAAATAGTAGTTATTTTATAGAAAAAATTGGAACTTGCATCTAAAAAACAATTTAATGGGATTATTCAGTGTAAAATACTCAACATCCATTTGACTGCTATTGATTATTAAAACTTAAAACAAGCTATCTCCTTCCCTCTGCCCCCGGTCAACTCTCACCAATCTGGGGTCAATTTCTTCATTAAGAACTGCTTCATTCTTAATAAGAGCAACTCGCTGTGCAAATCTGCAGGTTGATATAGATTCCTGGAAGAAAAAAAAACAGAAAGAGACAAAAAAGAAAAATTTCAGTTAGCTTTGCACCAGGTAAGTAGAACAGACTGCTAATGAAGTCATAGCACTAAGTTTCTGGGTTTTTGTATATTTTATAGAACTAAACTACCATTTCATATTCCAAAACAACAATATTCAAGGGAAATTAGGTTAACACATTAATGACAGCGACATATAAAACTGTCAAATCATAGTACATATTTTATTGACCTAGTCAATCCCCTGATCTGCTGTGTTTCCAATGAGTCCCCAGCTGGCACTAAAGGATAAGAAAGCCATGCTATTCAGAAGGTAAAAACTTTTGAATAATGAGAAAAAGAGAAAATTAACTAAAACCAATTTTTTTGGTGAAAATGAGACTAGAGAAGCATATGTAAAAGAAGCTGGGAAAAGAGATGAAGGGAAGAAGAGTGGAAGTCCAGGACAAATGAGAAACAAGCTGGGAGACTTGGAACTAGGAGGCATACAGAAGAAATATGATACCAGATAAAAAAAACTGTCAGATGAGCTAAGATGAGGTGCAGGAGGACAGGAAGGTGGGGGGGAAAGATGATACAAGACTGAGGTTGTTGAGAAAACTGTAACAACCAATGCGTACTCCCATCTAGGGCACAGAATGAAATCTAGGATTCCTAAGTATTGTTCTGTCCTTTGAGATTAGATGATGCTTACATGCCAGACCCTGCTAGAGAACCTACCTACCTAATGAATAAAAAGCCAGCATCATGCAGTAGTCTTAGATAAACAGCTTGGTAAACCATATGATAAAATTTTCTGAGATGTGCCAGTCTGCATTTAAAAAATGTAAGGATTTACACATAACCCCTACATTAAGAGAAATTTACTACTGCTACGGACCTGTATTTCAGAATCAAAGTAATTCTGCAGTTTTCAGTCCTCCAACACATGAAAACACCAATTTAAATATATGATCATATCCTCCTTTTTCCACAGGACTTCTGTCTCTTTTCACTGCTTGGAGGGGTGCTATCTGAATTAGGGTACCATGATGAAAGATACTAGTGTTTATTGCCAAAGACATAATATATACACACAGAATCAAAGAAGAGTTTTCAAGGAAAGGAAAAGAGGGCCTTACAATTAAGAGAGTTGCACATAGTCTTAGCTGGACTCTCTGTTTGCCTCTGCCATACAGTTCCTGTGCTATGATGATCAGCTAATGTGACTTTAATTAGGTTCTATACATATATTAAGTACAATTATATGTACAGTACACATATATACATTTCCACCAGACCTCTTTGCCCTGTTCAGTGTGACACATATGTTAAATTAATAAGTAGCTAATCAATTCAATCTTCAACGTTCAATATGTAAGCTTACAATCTATTTATTCAATGACATCAAAATGGTAATCAAAGGTGACAACTACTAATTTCCTAATCTTTTTTTCTGCCATGCTTGTCATTACAGTATCTGAGGGCTTCACAAAAATTAAGCAATTAACCCTCTAGGTATTGCTTTGTTGCAAGGAGGTGGAATGACTACACTTCACAGAAGGGAAAATGAAGTCAAAAGTACCAAGAAAAATGATATTTGATTATTATATGTTCTTTTGTTCAAAACAGTTTCCATTCAACTTCAGTTACAACTATAATAATTTATGTATCTACAATTCAGAATCAACATCTTCTTTCAAGCACTCCACAAAACTAGCACAGAAAATATGATGTAGGTAATGTGAGAAGCTGTATACAAACTCTTCAGTACAAGTAGGAATATAATTTAGTTCTCTAGGATAATATTCTATTTGTCCTCTTCATGACAGTGCCCTTTCTTTGAATTCTCTGCTTCATTGCTTTCATTGCAAGAAACAGAGCTAGGTCTTTAAGAAAGTTGCTTTTATTATACAGCTTCAATTCATACCGGGGGGGCAATTCTCTCTTGTGCTTCCTTTCTGAATGAAATGTATAACCAATGGAAAAAAACAAACAAAAAAGCAAATCAAACATAACTATGCAGAATGACTCATATAATTCCAAATTAAAATTATGCAGCTATCCTAATTCTGACATTTTCTTATGTTTAGCAATTGACTTAACATCTGTCCTAATATTACTCGCATACACCCGACTTTGAGAAGCAGGGTAGGGACTTTTTTTATCTATTTTTGGAGGAGAAGGTCTGTTGCGTAGATGGTATATGTTAAAGCAAGAACAAGAAAACTGTCAGTGGTCTACTCTGGATAATTGCTTGGACTAAATATTCCCAAAATAGAAAACCAGATCGCAATGTCAGATACGTACACCTGATGAACTGATAGACAAAAGGGTCCCTATTCCACACTGCTAAAAAAAAAAAATTCATTAACAAACTTATCCAGTTGCATTTGTAACCAGACATCATGCTTGCATAATTACATGTTCACAAGTCTGAACAATCTGTTTTCATTTAACAGCAAAGCCCATTTTCTAAAGAAAAACAAGTCTTCAACTAGATGAAGTACGGTTTTAGTACAATGCTCTCCACTGTACTTCAGAAAACAGTCTTAGGTTTAATAGGTTTTTTTCTTGTTCATTCACATTAGAACACTTTGATGTTATGGAAAATCAGGAAATAAATCAAATGTAAATGGCTTTGAGCAAGGTTCTATGTATTCACATCGCAACACATTTTAGTAAAAGAAGAAAACATTGCTACATATAATTCCAGTGCAGGAAATGGGTGAAGGGAGATAAAAGTATTTGAAAAATTTTCCAAAAATCCCACATCACCCCACCCAATTCCCTCTTCCCCCCAATGAACTCTCCAGCTGTCTATCATACTCAAAAAAATCTTGACTCCAAATAAGTCTACAAAAGTTCTGCAAAGGCTTTCAGTGTGATCCATAATCTACTCATAGATCTTACCAATATGCCCTGTGGAAAATTCCTTGGAAATGCCTTTTCATAACTTAAAGATTTATTCATCGGGAAAAAAGTACATTTGGGGAAAAAAAAAGAAAAAAAAAAAAAAGGTTCATTAGTAGGTACAAGTTGTTTCCCAACTGCTCCTTGACTTGAGATTACTTCAAGAAAAGCACATTTCCTAAAGGATTTGCCTACATCTTACATCTACATAATTTCCACTGATAAAATTATCTCCTGGAAACAAAGTTTAAATGTTTTTTTGTAAGGATAAGAATAAAAGCATACACAGTTGAATTGCAAACTGTAATAAAAGCCAAAAGATCAGGATCTTTAGAGAAGTGAAAATATTCTTGTGGAAAATAGATGGAAATAACATACATCTATATTTCTTTTGTCTATAGAGAGCGTTGCTATCATGGTAGTCACACAGTTTCCTCCCAGGCTGTCTCTTAGTACTGAGGTCATCATAGAGTTTCGGTAAGGAATGTGGGACCGGTTTTTCTCTGCAAGTGCAATTATTACCTGAAACAATAGTAAAAATGGAAAAGATTTTCAAATTTACATGTCTATTACTGATTGACACAGAAAGAGAACAAAACCAATATGCTCAGGAGTCTAAACTTCTGATACAACAAAACTATGCTCATGCACCAAGTTAGCTGCAAACCAACTGATTTTATTGAAATAATTTTAACTTAAATTTCAGAGTGTTCATATGTCTTTGTAGGATCTGGACCCAAAAGACCAAATAAATTTAATTTTATCATACCCTAGTTTTACAGCGTCTCAGCAACATGGAAACTGAACACAATAAACTAAAAAACACAGACTTTCCTAAGACACAGGAACTTACTGAAAATCTTCCTTGTATTTTTTCTGTCATAATAATGAAGTATGGATAGTATTCAAGTAAAAAATTCCTTGAAAAGTAAAACACAAATAAAAGGTTGCATGATTACAATGTACTGCTGGAAAGAAATAATTCAGTTTAGAATATATATGCCTTGGGCAAAAAGTTCTCAGTTTGCCTTCTCAGCTGTTTACATTATGGGACTTAATTATTATTAAATAAAAAGCTAGATTACCCCATGACCTGTTGTGATATCAAAGATTTGAACTGTTAACTGGCCTAGCACTGTACTGAAAAACTGTAGCTACATGAGTTGTACAAGCTACCGCAAATGAGGAGGAGTTGGTTTTGCTTTAACAAATGTTACGCACCAGCATATATTTTGCCACACTTAAGAAAATTGTCATTTTAGAAAATTTAGTAGCAACTTTTTTGTTGGCACTAGTTTCTCTTAATGGTCTTCAGAAAGTTAAAATTTCTTATTGCTATAAACCTTACACTGGCAGCCCTGAGAGGAACGAATGCATAATATGAAAATTACTGTCTTTAAAGGAATCTGGAAACCCATTCCTGGATCAAGGTTTTCAAATCTCTTATATTACAACTTGTGAGATGGAAATATCTTATATCTCTGTTAGTTTATAATATTGCAAAGAAACCTCATAGTAGTCTAGTGTATACATTAATAAGCAGAATTCCAGTCTCTGCCACACAGAGACTGCAATTTGAATAGACAAGGTGGGAAAAGAGCCAGAGGGAAGATATGTTATTTCCATTAGAAATGGGAACTGTGTTACAGAAAAGTTCATTTTTTCTGAAGTTCATGCAGGAAGTCTGTAGCCCAGGTAGGCTTTGAACCCTCCCACGCTGGCACTGAAAAAGCCATGTGACCAGCTCTCATGATGCAGAAGCCACTGTACTGTCATGTGAGAGAGTCACATAACACAGAAGATGATGGCTTTAAGTCCCTTCAGTAAAACCTCACCTAAATCACTAAATCAATCTTTACAATCCAATCAAGGAATCTGAAATAGAAAGAGGAGAAATCTGAAGGAGAGGGAAACAAAGTGACAGAGACCACCTGTACAGATCTGAACCTGGGTCTTCTAACAGCCAACAAATGTGATAATCAGAAAATTGTCTCATTTTTACATGGTCCAAAAAAAGGTGTAATTATCCTTTTGATATAAAAAAAGGTTGGTTTGTTTGTTTGGTTTCTAAATACTGGTAGGTCTAAGCTTAAAACGCCTTTATAATATTACTGAACCAAGACTGTAGCAACATAATTTTAAGGCAGAAAGCTTCATTTTGAGTGGGTCAAACAAACCACTTTAAGACCTAATTAATTTTTTAAACGTAGAAGCTGTCACAAATATTGTCACTTTCTGTAAAATTGCATCCTACAAGAAACGTAATAGCATACAGCAGGTACAATCACTCATAAATAACTCCACTGAAAGGTCTGCAAATATTGTTAAGCATAAAGGAAGGCCTGAGACCCACAAGTGGTTATGATATGATCTGACGTGTGCCCAAGAGTCCCTGTTCCTGTCCACATCTTGTGCAACCAGTAACTTCATATTTGCATCAGTACCTCATGCCAACAGACAGGCAGGACATATTCTCAGAGCATCCTCAGATGAGGATTTTGGGGTGCATCATTTGCAGGTACAGAGCCATCAGCTACATCTCTATCTTGCAGTTTAGTGTATCACATGCTCTGAAGCCATATTCCTGCTCCAGAGGTCTCCTTTGTTTCTCCTCTCCGTCTGCAGCCACAAGACCTCCGACATTGCCTTTGATCCATATCCAGAATCCTTTAGATTCCTGCCCACACCTCCCCACTCTTCAGATTTCTGTCAGTTAAGTCTCCCATCCCACCTCCCATTTCTAGTAGAGTTTATCACAGCTTAAGCTCTGGTCCTTACAGCAAAAAATCCATACTCTACTGCTGGTGTCTTGTAGTTAATTACAAGCATTCTTACTTTTTGGGCAACATATGCTTGTCTCCAGTATATACTACAGGTCTTGCTGGAAGTAATTCACCCAAAAAATCATGATTTGCTAATCAGAAACAAATGCATGTATTTCACTTTAAATTATTAAAATGTTCCTGTTTTTTCTTTTACTCTAATGTCTATATATGCTAATTAGGAAACAACAAAAATAGAAAATTACCTTTTCTATGGGATGTGAATAAATCTAGCATTTGATGTCTGGCAGTGATTTCAAACTTTATTAGCAAAAACTTCGGTAGATGTGGGTAATAATCATTCACTAACCAATAAAATCTTTTGGCATTCCCTACATGGAGCACATGTTAAGTGACAGTCAACAGGCATATCTATCAAAGCAGCGGGAACATTGTATTCTATTGTTTTGGGGAAATACATGTAGTGCTAATTCCACTATAGTGTCAAATCATGTGGCTGTAGCACTGTTAATTTGTAGCTCTAAATTTGGTCTGGGATACCTTATGTTGTGTATTAGAAGGGAATATCTACACACACAAAAAAAATGCAGTTGTAATTCCACAACATGCTACTACATCTTATAGACAACAAAGGCTACCTGGATATGGTAGTAGGGACTTTTAAGGGCACCTATGCATCAAATGGCTGTGGACACTAAAATTGAATTGTCCCTACTGCCATTGTAGATCAGCTGCATGACACTATCTCATCTTCATTTTGCTCTAGACATATAGGACATTTGGAAAAAAAGTGCAGTTGATTTATTTGAAAATTTTTTAACACATTATGGATATTTAATGAGTAGACCGAGTGTGATAACACAGAACTGTGTTCCCATTGCCATCTTGACACAAATAATTTTACATTACTATTTTATTATGCAAGGTGTTTAGAAATGGCATAACTCAACACTAAAACACCAGTAGATCACTAAATAGTTGAGCATGTAAATAAGCTGAATTGAGGAATCCTTGTACTTTAATATTAGTCACTGCAAGGTCAGGATTGAATGGCCCAATTCCCACTGAACAAAAAAATATTTTTTACTGTCCTCAGTCGTCTTTTATTCAGTATTAGAAAACATTTGTATTAACAATATGCAATCCCCGACAGAATCCAACATGCTTATCTCCAACTGTATTTATTCTAAAATAGGAGTTAAAAGTTGCATGACAAAACATTAATATTTTACGCTTCTACAGCACTTCAAACCTGAGTATCTCAAAACACACTACACAGATTATTAAATTCAACCTCACAGAAGCTCATGCAATGTTGCATTATAAATACATAAAAATCATGCAGTAAATAAGAAGGATCCTGAGTACAATTTGTATGATTCTGAAGAGGTCCATTTTAGCATCATTCACCCTTATCACTTCCCATGAGTACAACTGAAATACAGACATTTTTCTTCAAGGTAAAATTTAAACAAATGGGAGGTATGAAAAAAATCCAGTGTAATAGTAAATGACTGACTGCCACCTGCTGTGCCTTAAGCTGCTTCTTTTGACAGATGAAATATCTCTGATATTGTAGATTAAATGAAATCCAAGAGATTTGTTCTTGTTAACAGAAAAACACACAACGTAACAATGAAAAATATTCTTCCCAGTCAGTGGAACAATCAGTTATATTTCCTAATGGTAATTTTAAAGAATTTTCACATAGACACCCACAAAATTTTCTGTTTTAATGGATTTTCTCAACTGTAAAATTTACTAAGTAGCACATATACTGGAGTATAAATTAAAAGGGACAAATCTGAATTTTGGAGTTAAGCGTGTTTTCTTCTTCCCCTTTTACCCCCCCTTTATTTCTCCCACTAAATGACAGCCTCACAGACCTGCTATTGTTGTATATAAAAATTTTTAAAGAATTCCAAAAAATAACAAATTTCTGGCAACAGGAACAGTGTTTACCGTACTGTGAAAACAATATTACGTATTCAGTCTTAGAAAGAACTTAATTTCTCTTACAGGTGTGACGTCTGAAATCCACACTTGAAAATCTTCAATCATTGCAACTTAATAGCACAGCATCCAAATAGATTTCATTGATTGCTAAGTGTTTCTTACCCTTGCTTGGTGTTTTACAGCATTAGAATACAAAACATCACAGCAGATCAGGGAGACATAAATGTACTGTGCATTAAGTTTTTATAAGTAAGCGTAAATGTCTTTTAGCAGCGCCACAAATACTAAGCCGAAAAGAAACACCTGAAAGGAAGGAATGCTATGGAATACAAACAATGCCTATAAACCTCATGGAAAGAAAAGAAGAGATACTAGAAAAGAAGATATTAGTGAGTGTGAACAGCCTTCACTGTCACACTTACCACATTCATAAAAATTACGAGGATCCTAAGATGCAACATCTTATTTTTCTAGTCATGAAGGAAAAATTATTATATCAGATCAGTGGAGGAAAAATAATACCCCCCCAGTAATAATAATATCAAGAATTATTATCATTATTATGAACAATAATGATATTATTATATTATTTTATATTATATTATTATTATTATGATATTATTGTATTATTATTGTTCATAATAATAAGAATAATAATCTGTTAACTAAACCTTTCTACTGGAATGATTCATCTTCAAAGTTGCCATTTACCGCTGCTATCTTAACTCATTCTTTGTTTCTTTAAAAAAAAAAAATTAGTAAGATTAGTCAGGATTAAACTACTTTCTCAATATTTGCCTTTTCCAAAGAGGAAAAATAAAAAGCAACAGTGAAAGGAGGATAGGGATTTTAGTATACCTTAAATCAACAGGCTAAAGCTTTTTCAGTAACCACTACTGAATGAGAAAGATTTGCAGAGATTATTATTATTGCAGTTGCATCTATGAGTCCTATTAGTATAAACCCAATTATGGTAATTACTCCATAAATACATTAACAAAGGTAAACTCCTGTCTCGAAGAGATCGAAGATTCACATTGGTAAAGGAATAAAACAACACATGAGAAAAGAGCCTAATATTTTACCACATTACAATGCTTGAGCCAAATAAAAAGCAACCACTTTAGTTCAATGATTCTTAAGTAGAAAAATGCTGATCCCAGCTGTGGAAGGGGGAGAAGATCACAAGAACATTTTTAGCAGAAATATAGCTGCAATCTTGTAAACATCTTTAGTATTACAAATAAAACAAGAAAACTGTTTTTTAAATACTACCCTGTATACCTACTATAACCTTACTGTTTGATTGTTAAGCTTTTCCTAAATTAAAATGTTATTTCAAATGAAGAGCTATCAACTCAAACATTATAAAAAACTGCAATAAATATCCTAAGAGTAATTGAATATTGCAACCAAGATTTCCAAAACATTGCATATTGCTAAACAGGAATCTAGTAAAGGGAGAAATGTTTCACTCTATCCCAATTTTACCTGTTCCAAATAATGTAATGACAGGTTGATATATTTGGCTTCTGTCAACAAGTGACCTCCAACTCCAGTCTTTGCAACACGCTCTGATCCAGCAAGGTCTACTAAGTGTAACTTGGAGCATCGGAGAGTTGCAGATCCAGGTTCCTTGCTGGAGATGTGAATAGTGAAAATGCAGTGAGATCGGGTTGAGGCTTGATTCATTGGTGTCTACAATGAAAAGAAAGAAAGGATCCTCAATGTTCATTTAATAAATAAATTTAGCTTTTTATAACACAATAATCTGTCTCATTGAAATAACCTATCCAATTTTTTAGCTCTTGCACCTGTCATAAATACTCATGAACCCAAAAGGATTTACCTGGAACTCACATTCTGGCCAAATACTTGGATAACTTTGATCTAGACAAATTGCACTGCAAGCAATCAAGCAACTACCCTTGTTCCAAGATACTCTAACAGTGAGTACATCAGCAAAGCAGCTGGCCTTACTATGCTGAGGAATACAGGAAAAGGGCCCTTGATCAAAGGGAAAGTTACTAATTCCTGATCTCCAAGAGGTTATCAATTGCCCCATTGGTAAGCCTTTTTTTTTTTTTGTTTGCTAGATAGAAAAGATAGAAAAGAGTCGGACTTTCTATAATACTTTAGAGTTTCACATTTTCATTACTTTTATGAAAAAATTTAACTTGGAAAAATCAGTTTCAGAATTGTATGTGGCATGACAGAGTTTTCATAAAAAGTTTGGCTTTAAATATATTCATTTGGAATAGCTACTGCCATACTTTCTTAACTAGACACACAGAAATTCTTGGTCAATTTTTAGAGATGCTCAGCTTTAGTATGACTTTAGTGGTGTTCCCAATATATTTGAAATGCAGAATAGAGAATTTTAAACAGCTCTCAGATATTTAATTTTAGATTTCAAATGACCACATGCACCTTTCTCTTCTTAAAAAACATATAAAGAAATCTTTAAGCATCTAAAGCCTCTTTTGTTTAGTTATATCAAGCTGTTGTTGGAAACTTAAAGCTAAAAGAACTCCTTATTATCCTTATTTTATAAATAGCTAAAGCTTTAGAATATATATGGAGATTATAGGTTTACCATACAAACTGTATTTTTATTTATAAACTATAAAAACTATGACTACATCGTTATCAGGGCATAAATACTTGACTTGCAGAAAAATAGGGTAGTGACATAAATTAATAAATAAATATTATTGAGTTAGCAACTAAATCTCTACTTATTTATAGCTGTTTAAAAAGATGATAAAAAAAATCCCGGTTAAATTGTATACATTCATCTCTTGTCTATACTTTTTTCCTCTGTTATTCTAGAGTAATTATTTATCTAGGCATACCCTGTGATTCAGACTAGATATACCAACATATTGCTTTTTTTTTTTCCATAGTTTGCTTTGGTATGAAACATTCTAGATGTTAAAATACCCTGCCCATTGCAGGTGTTGAAAGTGTTGTCTTGTTAATCCAGAAAGGACAGCTCTTAATAGAAAGACTGCAAGTTGAATATTCCTTTACCAGGAATAATATGAACACCTATACCTCTTGGCTGAATTGTCTCCCCTTCAATTTCCCAATATTTTTCTCTAGCCTTAATAGCGCCAGCACAACCAAACCGTTTTTGGGAACTGATGCAGCTTAAAGGAAAAAAAAAAAAAAAAGTTTGCAAACCATAGCTATTTAACCTGGATCAGTTTCCCGATTCGGTCAGTGCGCAGCTGTAGAAAGCAGTTCTGCTAGAATAATGAAAAATGGCAGCATACAGCATGTGAACAAGTAGGTGGTGTGCAGGAATAGCGTACGCTTGTAGTTGTTGGGGAAAATTCTGTAATGAAATTACAGCCTTAACACTATTTTATTTTGGGCTGCTTTACCTAATAAAGCCAAGCTCAGAGGGGGAGGGAGAAGAGTTTTGATCGTTAGTTTATACAGATGAGGAATCTTGGAATAACATAGGCAAGCCACTGGCTCTGCTTAACTGCCTGGTTTCTAAGGATCATTTCACAATCCTGTGAAGTGAGCATCAGAGTGCAGTCATATGCTATGCTGTCTTCAGAGGTGAAGCTGCACAAATGAAGGAGCAGTCAGTTGTAGCATGGGAATGAAAATACACAGGCTCAGGGAAAGGTGTCAAGAAAGAAAAATACTCCCAAACATATTTAAAATGCAGTTATACTAAGAAAAATTTATATGCTGTTAAAATGTACTTTATTCAGCAATTCTGATCCCATGAATAATCAGAGCCAGCTTCACTTATTTTACTAGGAGAGCTATGATTTTACTACTTGTAGCTCTGTGAAGCGGGACTGGATATTTTATTTTTCCAGCTCAAAACACACAACATAATTAATATTTAAGGACATTCTCAACAGAATTGATATTTGAGGACATTTTGCACTACAGTCATGGCATCAGTCACACTATACTGCAGACAAGTCTAAGCCAGATCAAATATTCATACAGGTCTAGCTGTGGAATCACAAAGGAAAGGTTGCTATGAAAAAGGCAGAAGAAATCATCATACTTCAGAATAAACATTCTTAAGCAAACTTAAGTTTCACTATACAGCAAAACCTCACGTATTTCAAAATGTGCCTTTAGGCACACCTGTTTAACCCCAACAGAGGCAAAAAAAAATGAAGCATAAAAGAAAATAATTTCAGGACTCGGAGCTCCAAAAGCTCAGGGCAATATTTGGCCTATTAGGTCTTTACGATCTATAGCAATACACTGGCCCCAACTTGTTTTTACATGTTCCAAGCAGATTCTGCTGGACTAGTCACTAGAAATTCCATTGCTTTTCTCTCCACAACTTCTTTTTTCTTGTAAAATGAGTGAAACTGATTTGGAAGTCATTGGCTAGAATCCCAAACTGCTATTTTTATAAAGTCCTTCTTCAGAGTAGACCATGCTTTAATCAATACACCAATACTCCTTTTGACAATATGAATCTCTCTCTACTTTGCAGTTCCCATATATAGAAAGCTTTATTAGAGCTCTTGTAGGAAACATAAAGCAATAAAAATTTAAACTGTTAAATGGGATGTGATCATGAAATGTTAATTGCAGTCATAATCCCCCACACTTTGCTACTTTTACCACACAAGTAGATGCAAAACACGCAGCAACAGAAATGACAACTTGTTAGTATCTTCAGTCCAAAAATAAGCCTTTTTTGTTTGGTTGTTTTTTTGCTGCCTTACATATGCAACTTCTGAGTATCACCATTTAGCTGTTCAGAAAGTTTGAAAACAAACAAACAAAATTTTCTGGACAGTATCTCAGAGCCTACTAAAAGGTTCCTTTAGTGGCTTTCAGAGTTCATATTGGCTTTGTTAGCAGTATTCAAACCATATGTATATGAAATCACCCTCACACTAATTTCATGTGATGAAGGAAAAAAAAGAAAGGGGAGTGGCCTGGCTCTCAGCAGATGGTTGCTATTGTGGAAGTTATATATAGAACAACTGATGAGCTGCAGTTACTTACAAAGAAATAATTTTTTCCAGGAATTCTGTGACATCATAAACCACATAAGCAGACTTCAGATGCTTTGTGATATCACATGAACACTACAAAAGAATTAATGACAGGTCATCTGTTGCTGCCCGTTTGTGGCATGGTAAAAGAGGAATTCAATAACATTTCTTTCAAGATCTTGGTTTCCGTGTTTTGTTTGATCTTGGAAAATATGTACAAGAGATGTTTCAAGCCACACAACCCAGTCTCCTTTTTCTCCAGGACCGGGATATACATGTGTTTTTGCTGAAATTAAATAAACTGTATAGAAGCTTTGTGACTTAAACCATTACATCTATTCATACAACAGTTGCAAGAAGGTGGTTTCTGCTTAAATGAGAACCTGCAGTACAGCCATATTGCAAAAAGCGTCCGAGTTGGATGTTTCTGTCAAGGAATACAAGGTCATGAAAGGTCCAAAAACTTGCTGGAGCCTATGTTATCCATCTTAATCTAACTGTTACCTATCTTAAAGCACTGCAGGAGTTCCTCCCTATACAAGAATTTATGCATTTCCCAAATCCTTTATTTGTTGCAGCTGCTATTATAAATGTTGTTTTCACTAAGAAGAATAGTCAGAGATAGGATGCTACTGGTCTTAATAGAGTTCTTAATAATTGAGGACCTAAGAAAGAGAAAGTTTCTTAAAAAGGAGAAAAACATATGAAAAGCTGTTTGAAAATCACCATTAGAGTAACAGAAGCTGCTACTATCTGGAAGAATAATGTGTTGATTATGGTTGCCAAATACACTCAGACAGAGAAAACACAGAAAAGAGTTCAGGACAGCTGGGACAAAAAGATTTCACAGGTGATAAATGCAGTCGTTCAGCCCATATTGCAAACCATCTCCACTTGGCAGTTTATACAGTTCCAGTGGAATCTTTTCTCCTTTGAATCAAAATATTTAGACATCAGAAGAACATGATTTTCCTGTATGAGTGAATTAGTAGCTAGCCAAGGCATAAATGAAGAAAGGCTGATTCTGAATGCTCCTATTTTGGCTTTTTTTGAGAGAATGTCTCAGTGAGAAGGTACAAAATTCTGTTTTAAGGAGGGTTATGTTTTCCTCTTAAGTTTTTTTTTCCGCTTTTGTACTTTTTGAAGAAAGGCAAGGGAAAAGAGAAAAGCACTGAGAGCATCCAAGCCTGGTATCAAATTGATTTTCTCCAATCTCAAGCTACAATCAGATGGATACCTGTAGGAAGAAGTTCCTACAGTTTCAGTCATTTCACAGTTCAGATGGTAAGAAAAGAGCCATTATGTCCTACAAGAATGATAATAAAGCAATATAACACTGTTTCTCTGAAACTCATTTTTAGAATATTCTGTTGTTTTCACATTGTTGGTTTATAGCACAGAACATCATAAGTCTTTGCAAGGCTGAAGGACAGAGATTCCTTGTTGAAAAACAGTGAATATATCTGTCTAATTAATATAAACTCCACCAGTTTCAACAGAACCATGCTAATATAGAAGGGTATGTAAATTGAAGAATAGAAGGTTCCTGCCTTTATATCTGGTAGATGAGTGAGACCTTAATATATCTTTAGTTTCCTTTCTGATTAATATGGTACAAGTGAAGGGGCTCTTCAACTGTACTTAAGTACACTTGACACAGATGAAATCGCAAATTTATTACTATGAAAATATAAGGATCAGAATAGGTGCAATCAGACACTTCCCTGATTTCTAAAAGCAATACTTTACCTTTCCGTATTTACTACAAGTACAGTTTCACAGTTAGACCATGGCAACTGAGGTAACTTTTAAAGTAATTAATATTCCCTGGTGAGGACATTATTAAACTTTACATTATACAGTACCTTTTATCCGTATAAATCCCAAAGCACTTTAAGGACTATTCAAAGTAGTACGTATGACCAGTGATTGTTTTACCACACATGGAAATGAAAGCACCTGTGCTGAAATGATGATGTCATTTGGTGCTAGTGATACTATAGAACAGGTTTGTCAGGGTGACACCAATGAGGAACCTAGGAAAGCAGAAAGTTGTAATTCATTCTGGAATGCAGCTCTAACATTGATAACGTGCCTTCTTGGCAAAAGTGTCATTTAATCTCTTTTGTTCACACATTCAAATCCTATTTTTCGTATTTCACCCAAGAAAAAACGCATTCAAACACTACCAGTGGCTTTCTAAATATACCCAAGAGAATACTAATGGACAATAACCATAAATACAAAGGGAATGAGTCCAATTCAGAGGTCACAAGTCAGTCCCCACAACTATCTTTAAATGTCTAAAAGTTTCATTCTTTCTTGAAATAAACATGTTTAAACATTGCCAAAAGCTTACTGCTTGCCCCATGTGTACTTCAAACTTTGTAAATGATGGAACAAATACTGTGTAGTATGCACTGTCTTCCAAATTTAAACAATGGAGTATTATAGGTATAAAACCATGCACTAAAACATTTCCTTCCTCATTAAAATGAAATAATTTTTCATTAGAGGAAAACCAAATGCTAACTGTACATGCAACTGCAGTGTTCAGACGTATCTATCACATACATAGATTTTACAGTTTTGAAATTGATGCATGTCCTTGGGAGGCTACCGGGTCTACCTGACTTTTCTATTTTAAGAGAAATACTAAACAAGTACTAAGAATTCTCTAAATCACAGAGGTTCCGGCATATTATTTCAAAGGACAGCAATCACAAGAGATTCCCATCACAAGAATTTAGAGGAGACCACTTCGGCTGAAGACATATTAATAGTATATCTACCAAAATAAAATGGTTTGTGAACACTACCTAAATGGCCAAACTCTTTATTTTGTACATGAGCTTTTTTAGATGCTGCTGCTACCACCTGTGTCATATGTGCAAACTGGATCTCTGAATCCTTTGTTTGCATGTATTTGAGATACCAAAATCATAAGGTTGGCTTAAAAAAATATAATATAAAAAATAAATTCAGATTTTTTTTAATAACCTGTTGCTGAGATTCTTATGCATTCAAATGTAACAAGAAACTGTATTTTATGGGAAAAACAAACAAACAAAAATATAGCCCTTACAGCTGGAAGAGCTGCCAACAAAAGAATCATTTTTTGGGGTTTGTTCTCTGCCTATCTCTCCCTGGCAAAATATAAGAGACAAAAACTTCCTATTTGGATTTTTATATTATGAAGTGTTTGTGCACAGATGTCTCCCATCTTACCATTTCCAAAACCTGTAGTACATGTCAAAACTAGAGCAAAGGATTGGTCCTATGCTGACCTATAAACCAATTCTGCACTAATTAGACTAGCTTCCTCTTTTTTCCTTTTCAGGAGCTATACAGTTATGTGTGGGAAAGAATTATTCGGTTATAAATGTTCCCTTAGGTTCTGAACATTTAATGAACAAAGTAATGTAGCCTATAGAATACTTTTAATATTATGATCACTTTCTTTTTAACACAGTCAGTGGTGAGGGCCAAATGCAGCCCTCAAATCACAAGTTAGACTCCAATAGCAGAGGCATTGCAGAAATTAAATTGTCACTCTTATTTTCAAAATGGTCCTGCAACTCTTCAAAGAAGTGTTATCTCAGGGGTAAAGCATTAGATTTCAGTTTGAGAGGCCACAGATTTCATATGTGATCCATGACAGTCATGTTAGTTTTTCCATAGCCAAACTCCTCCTCATTAAAACAGATGAATCAAGCATTTCTTTTACTTTCTTTTCTATTTAGGTTTATTCACCTTGTGTCTTTTTCTTTAAAGTTTACTTAAATAGGGTCCTAATCTTTTTTGAGGTCAGGAAGTATTATCATAATTCAATTAAGGTTTAAAAATATGGATGTCTGCAGAAGTTATGGTTGATGTCATAAGTCCTCTTCCCTAGACCTCTACATGAATCCCTCATTTCTGCAAACACTACTTTCTCATTCTGACAAGTCATCATATAAAGTACCACGGTCACCTAAAACCAAAAATGCCAAATGATAATGGGTGATAAATTCTGTAACACCTAAGAAGAACCAGCACTCAGTAAGCTCACTGAACTGTACTGCAACGTATCTGCTGCAATTGCAAAGGAACAATGTATGAGAAAACTACATAAATAAAACTTCTACAATCAAATCCACCTCATTTGAAGTTCTTGGAATCATATTAGCATTCAGACTAAGCAAAGTAAATATTGCTGCAATGGGTGGCAGTTATTCCAAGCAAGTATTCTCTGCACTTTTTTTCTTTTAAGAACTCTTCATTAAAGACCAATGAAACAATAACTTTATAGCATTTTCATAACAAAAAACTCTTGCTGCAGCAAGAGCAGCAAAAGTGACAATGGCATAGCATTTGCTAACCCAAGCCATTCAGATTAATGAATTCTCTCCTATTGGGGTCCCGTACATTCTCAGGTCTATTTTTATGTTTTTTAGCAAGTACTAGCATGCCCCAAATAAAACTACCAAGTTGTAGATTAAAAAACAAGCTAAAGGAGATTTTTCTTCACACAACGCAGTTAAGTCATGGAACTTTGTGTCACATGAGATTTCATGATAAAAATCTGCTGAGGTTAAAAAAAGCACCTGGGCAAATTCATGTAAAGAAAAAATACAACAGAAGTTATTAGCTCTAAATTGTCTGAAACACAAACTAACGAAGATTAGGATTTTTTTTTTTTTTTTTTTTAGGTATCATTATTTACTTGGTTTATCTTTTACTCTTCTCTATATATATATATGCTTTTGGCCATTGTTCAAAACAGGAAACTGGAACAGACACCTTTGGTCTGATCCATTAAAAATATTCTTTGAGTTTTACTGAGCATTACTTCATCTGGACCTTTAATGACTTACCATCTTCATTAGTCCTGCTATTTGTTCATGACTTTTAGTGTTTGGGATATATTTTCTCTTTAGGCAACATTTTCCAAATATGTAACACAATTGTCCTTTACAATTGCTGATTTACAGCCCTGTCAGCCAGCAGCACATCATTCTTTAAATAGTCTGTCTCATTTTCATACACAGCTCCTCTAAACTGATCAGAGATTTCCTGAAGATCTTTCTCCATGAAATGTACTTTCTTTTTCTGTTTTCATTACTAACCATCGTGATAGGTTTTTAGGCTTCTGAATGTCATCTTTTTGTCTCCTCTATTACACTTTTTCAAGTTCCTCTCCTCTAAATTGTATCAATTTTTCCATTTCAATATCAAACTGTACCTTGCCTCAATATTCATATTTACTAACAGCCCTTAAGTACAGCTTGATTATCTCTTGTCTTAACATCTTTATGCCTCTCAAAATGTCACTGCTGAAATAGTCTCCCCTGAGAAAGAGAGAACAAATCCGTTTTTTGCCTATTTACATTTTGTAATCAAATGCTTCTTCCCCTGTGCCAGGTATACATGGTCATCCAGCAGGAACAGAGAGCTTGACTATTTCATATACTTTAAATGTCTTTCTCATCATTGACTTATTATATATCTTTTTGGTCAGAAAGAGAAAGAAACCCCACAGATTTCTAAAATAGAATTAGCTGTGTTGTACGAGACACACTGACAGTGCTCACATTATACAATACACTTTGTATATTTACATTCCATTTCCAAGTATAAAGATAAGGAACTCCCCCCTGCTACAGATTTTGGATATTGAAACATTTAATTTGAATTTTCCAGAATCAGTAAAAACACCCTTGTCTTTGCATACTGGCAAATATTTATTTTGAATGGGCTTCGCACTACCATTTGTTTTTTTATGCATAACACCACATGTTTAAGCCATAACAAGAAGAAAGAGGGGACTGCTAACTCTTAACATAACCACTTCAAAGGCAGTTTAGTACTTTTGTGGGAATGGTTGACAATGCTTTATAAGGCCATGTTTTCTAATCTTTAAATGTGTATGTATGTTGATACATGCCACATTCAAAAGTCAGTCTATGCTTTATGAGAAAAATTTTTTTCTCACTTATTTTAATTGCAGTAAGTTATGACATCAACTACCACCAATCAGATTCACTGAGGAAAAACAGAAAGCTCTTTGCAAAATGCAAGCTATCATCAGGGAAATGCTTATTTAATTTCACTGTGGAAATACACTCAAGAAAGAAAGATACTTATTCTTTTATCTCCAATGATTTCCAAAATACACATCTTATGTGGAGAACTTTACGACCATTTTAACTCTGGTGGTGTTAAGTAAGATTCGTAGCAGCAATTCTTACCTCAGCAATCATTCGGTTGGTGTCTCCCAAGAAGAGTAGGTTTAAGGCTTCCTCTTCATTGTTTGCTTGCTGAAGAGACAAGTTTTTCAGATGAATGTTCTGATCAGGGTCTTCCATTATTGTCACTTTTCTACATGAAAAAAAAAAAAAAAAAAACAAAACCAAAATGAAAACTAGAATAATTGTAAGGCGATCTTTGTTCCATATTTTCATTTTGATTGTGCCTAAAACGTAACATCTAAAACCCAAAACTAATCATAATAAAAGAACTAAAAACATGAAGAGTAAATGATGCACATTAAAGGAAGTGCTGATTTCTTTTTAACTCTCTGTCATCTCCTTTTCATTCCTTTATTATAAACCTCCAAATAAAAAAGGAATATATACAATCTATAACTATTAGAGAAGGCTTTGGGATTTTTTTTTTCAATGAAATATAGTAAAATCTCAAAAGGAAGAGGTTAGATGAATCATCACAAACAAATAATAAGTAGGGGGTTGTTGCCATTACCACAGCTTTTTAAGCACAAATGATACATAAAGTGTACCATAATCTTGATGAACAAATAGGCATGGAATATTTCAGAATTCACATACCGGTAGCCAACATGTTTCTAACAACTTTGCATTTGTCAAGATTATTTCTCTTTTCATTCTTCTCAAATGGTGATAATTACAAATGTAGATGATCCCTTTCTTAAATTAAAAGCAAGCAAAAAGAATGATTTTTTCTTTCCACTGAGGCTAGAAATGCTCTCAGTTGTACTTCTTTAAGCCTTAAAGTTCAGAAAACGGAAGTTAGATGGAAGTAGCAAAGGTATGGCAAAAGCTCCAGGAGAGCTACTAAATATTACTGAAACTCCTTTTCACTTCTTTAACTAGCCCTTTTACATAAGAATTTTTTCTTTTTATCAGGTTACTGAGAGTTAAACTTTATTGGCTTTACTGAGTAGCCATTAGGGTCTCCTCAGTTAGGACATTTTATGGTATCCAACATGGAAACCAAGTAGTTGCATCACTGTATTTGGAAAACTCCCTGAGTGAAGACTGTTAAAACTGAAGTACACTAATTCTGAGGATGAATGACATGTCCTTCAGGGTGAATTACAGGTTCTGAGACAACTTACAACAAGCAAATCAGAACTTTTTTAAAAGTTAGAAGGTTCTTTAAAAAAAAACCAAACATTTTTTTTTCCCTGTAAGCATAGATAATACTTTATATATATACATATATATATATGTATATGTATGTGTGTATATATATTTTTTCATATTCTTCAAGGTTAGCCACAAGAGGGAGTATGGGGCTTGAGTTTTTATCTCTAGTTCATTCTTGCATGTTAAGTACTCCAAGCTGCTTCAAAACCACACAGGTTGGGTTTTGTTCTGCTTTGCTTGTCTTTTTTTCCCCCAAACTGTCAGAATCAAATAGAGCAGCTAAGCAGCATTCCATAATACTACTCTTAAGTATTAGAGAAGTAGTTCACTCTCTGATGGTCAAAACATTGGAATGGATATACAGAAAAAATTTGAACACATTGCGATACACTCACTATTTTCAAGAAAAAAATACATGTAAAAGTACATACAATGCTTCTTTAGTAGTCATAACAATTGTTTTTCCAAGGATGATTGCCTCCCACTTACAGCCTTATTTTTGTGCAGCAGGGTAAGACAGCACTAGTACAGCCACGAAACTCTGCTTCCCCCATTCAGGGCAAAAGCATAATTCTCTCTCTCACAACAATGTTTTGATAATGTCAAGTTGTATTCTGTCCGCAATTCCATCTGTGTGTGCATCACATGCCAAAGCCCAGAGTGGTTCTCATTACAGTATGATGCTTTGACTAATTTTAATATTTTGAAATTGCACACTTGGCATAGTATTTAAACTTTTAAGAATCTTTTCAGACTACATTTTGACCAATGGTTATAAGCTATTTCCAGACAACAAAGATATTAGTTTGGATTAAAAGCTCTGGAGGATTATTATATAAAAAAGGAGACAGTGGGGACATCACAAACCAGTGACAGCCTCCTATACAGTTGCCTTGCAGCTGTTACGAGGTTTTCAAGATGGAAGTCTATTTGCACATCTTGAGAGGCATCTGTCAAAACTTCCTCAGAAAGATATCTTCCAAAACAACAACAAAATGATTTATTTTATAGTGCTATAAAGTTATTGTATAATAGGATAATAGATTTCTATAGATGATTCTCTATATTAGCAAAATCTTTAAATTTCATAGCCCAAACTTGGATTTTTGGAGTGGAAAAGCTCTCTTAAGTTATCCATAATGACTGAAAGAAGGCAGAGACAAGGTTTTGTTTTCTTTATAAACAAAGAATCTTTTCCATTTGACTTAATGGATGGAATTTGTAGCTGACTAGGAAACCTGTAGGATGGGATCAACCTTTTTTATACTGTTATTAACTCAGGCTCTTTCCTGCATCAGCTGAGCTGCCAGTAATGCAAGAGAGCCTTACACATTGAATGTTTTCATTTATGAAATTCCTGTTACTGGCAAACAATTAAGTTAAAGCTTCCTTTGATTAATTAATACCATCTCATTAACTTGTGTAATATAAATAAATAAATAAAAACCCTTAAAAGACTTTGGAAAAGAAATGACAATTTTAAAGATCAAGTTTCCTATGACTATATCTGTCTCTAGGGCTTAGAATTGAAGATATCTAAAATAAGGTAAAAAAACTTTATAAGCATTTAAAAATTACTCATAATGATGTAAACAAATAATATATGAGGATACATATGTTCTATGGCAATACATTAGCAGAATATAGTGATACTACTTCAGCATGAGGAGGAGACTATGCAGCCAATAATAAATTGAGGAAAAGGATAAAAGAGAAAAGCAGCAAAAGCATGCATCTTGGAGTCTGTCCAGAAGAACAAAATAAACTAATGGGTAACTATACCTAATCTTTGTGTAAAGTTGCAAGGAGCTTTAGGTTTTAAGAAAGAATGACCAAGATCATCATTTTATATATCATCCAAAAAAAAAAAATTATCTTTCAGAAGTATAGCTCCCTGAATACCACATCAGAGGGCAAAGTCAACACTGATTCAAGAGGCAAGGTTACAAAGTTATTCCGCCACCAGCACAGCTTTCAATAGCACAGAGATTTGACTTTCCATTCAAGTGTAGACCTAGAGCATAATCTCTTATCTTGTGAGACATGACAGAACTATGAGATGAGTAAGTACTGGTGCAGACTGTTCTCCTGACACATCATAATGTGATAGGAAATCCTTCCTACTGTCTCCAATGAATTCTACATGTGAGACAAGAAAACAGAGTTTGCTTGTTCTACACTTCATGGACATAGGAGTGTATTGATACTGACTGAGAGACCGTTGCACATTTAGGAGTTAGTGATCCACATAACAGTTGACCTGAGCAGGTGCAGCCTGTGCTGTGCTGCACGCACAGTGTGGCATTCGGGTCTGTGTCATGCTGCACAGACCCCTCGGCTGCAGGATAAATTCAACCAGGCCATTGTAACAGAAGAGCCTGCAGGCAGGTTCCACCTGGTCATCGCACCACCTGTGTGGCCTTGCCTTTACCAAAACATGCCGCAAGAAGTTCTCATTAGAACACCATTTAGAAATGGAGCTCTTTTCTTGTAAGGAAATTCTAGAATAGCTAGAATGACCAAAAGTCTGTGGAGAGAAGCCCTCCCAAGATCTGTGCTGCTCTGTGCAGTGTGCTGTGGGGAAATCCATTCAGGCTCCGTCTGATGCTGCATGAAGACGGGGTGCCCAGCATCTGATGGGATGTAAGATTTACTTGCCCTCTATATTCCTCCTCTTATTCTGTCTTATTAAAGCAGTTACCTTGCTAAGCCATTTATTGTCAGGCCTTTCTTACTGAGACCTGGAAAGAGCCCCGCACCGGCTCTCTCTCCTCCCTCACCCCACTGAGGAGAACAAGGAGTCAGAACTGAAACAATGAGACTGGTCGTTCATGTACATATAAGATCTGTTAGAATTTGCAGGCAACTGCAATAATCTCACTTAAAAAAAATGTTTGTTAAATAATACTTTGATATTCAAAAGTAAAGTTGCCTTGAAAATCACAGCAATAATCTGAATTAATTTAGTCATCCAATGCCTTTAGAAAAGTCACCTTAGAAGTTTCACTCACTTCTTCCTACTAGTTTTCAGGAAACAAATCAACATAAAATCTGGATGGGAATAAACAATACACAATGTATGCTGAAATTGTTTTACACATTTAAAGTGTAATTTGTTTGAACTGTAATGAACAAAACATAGTCTTTGAAGAAATGACTCAGAAGAGTTTTCAGCTGTCTCCTCATGTACAAACAGGAAAGCTTCAGTTTACAAACCTTTGTATTCTCCTAATGTTTAGTATTCAGTAGTAACACTTACACTAAACACTCTTCATTTTGAAAGAATGTATTTCATATTAAAAGACTGAGCTAATATTATTATTAGCCTTAGAAATTTTAAAACACTGGTAATTCTCAGAACACTGAAAATACAGTTCTTGAAGATCTATGGATGGTGGCCAGTTTCTACATTACATAGTTGGTCAGCCATTGAAAATGGGAAGCGCTGACATTAATCCTGTTAATCCTGGGGATAGGCAACAGGTTTATCTGCATCAAAAAAATCAGATTGAATAAAATATATTTCCTATATGTTGAAAATTATTCCTTTAGCCTTTTTTTTTTTTTTTTTTCTTTTTTTTTTTTTTTTTTTTCTTTCTCTTTCTTCTTCTTTGTTAAGCAGCACAGGAATTATTATACTAGTTGGTTTAGCTTTGCCTGTCAGCAGTTTGGTAACTGTTAAAGCCCTTGGAGGGCTGTGGAGAAACAGAAGAGTACAAACTCATTTGAGATAGTTAACCAATATTCAGTTAAAGATATATATATATATATTTTTTTTTAAGTGAAAATGGTTTACACTGACCCCATGGAACATAACAGTTCTGCATGTTACTAATATATATTGATATAGGTATTGTTGATGTTTAAAATTAATTGGCTCTTAGCTTAAAGTGTCTTCCTTTTTATGGAATTGTGTTCACTTAATCTATAGTTCAAGTAAACTTTATCTTTCTGGAGCATAAGCTCAGAATGAATTCTCAGCGGACTCAATATGAATTAGCTGTTTGGTTGGTTTTTTGGGTGTTTTTTTTTTGTTTTGTTTTGGGTTTTTTTTGTTTGTTTGTTTGTTTTAAGTCCAACAACATCACACTAAATCTTATACGTTTCCCTGTGCTATGAAATAGGACTTTAAAGAATCTTCATACAAAAATGTGGAATCACTTATGCTGGCTGGAAGTTTAGATTACATTTTCCCCTGGCCACATCACTCCTGATTAATGGTTGTCTGACCTCCCTGTGAAGTAGCTCCTCAACTACTGCAGTTTAAAGATTGACATTTTAAGGTAAAATAGCATTAATTTTAGTTTGCCTTCACATGTAAGATTGTCACCTGCTGTAGTTTGGACAGGTAAAGAGGTAAATTATTGGTTGTCCTGACTTAATCTACGACTAATGGTTCTATAATCTCAGTCTTTACTTTTGTGTTATTGTTCATCGCCAAGAAAATTCTTACTTCTTAATAAATAATACAAACTAGTTAGGAAGAGTTTGTACTGGTAGGTTATAACTAAAGTGAAATTGGTTTGATTCAGTATCATGGAGTTATACAAATTACAAATACACTGCAGAACAGAGAACCTGGTAGAGAAGAAAGACTCTTGCACAACCTCAGAGCAAATGGAGAGCTTCAGAAAAATTTTCCTAATTTGAACAGTCCTGCAAATCTTTTATGAAAACAAGAGATGGCAGTAAGAATTCAAATAGTCTTCTACCAGCTATATTTTATAGCAATAGTTTTATACTTTTTACATGTTTGAAAACAATCATAATTTCCTTGTATAAACATGGAACTCTCTACAGCTACAATCAGAATTAAATTCAATTTTTGCATTCTAATAATTGATTCTTCAAATGTATTTGCATCTGCATACGCTGTGTTTCAGCTACAGTGTCACGAAGTTAAAACACTGTTAGCTTTGCATAAGCAAAAAAAGTTACAATTGTAAACTAAGGTGTATTGTATATGAAGCATTAAGGTGTATCAAATGATATCTTCTATGGGCTACATGTAATATCATAACAACTAAACATCACGAATACTGGGTTTTTTTTTTCTGTGAAAATAAAAGTTCAATGGGATTTCAAAACCAAACTTAGTAGATGTATAAATATCTGTACCTGTTAGAAGCGTGGTACATATTTAGGTACACATATATAAATATGTATATGTATACATATCTCTACATATGCATACATACATATCTCTACATATGCAGAACTATGTAATTCTCTATATGAATCTATCTATGTATACATATAGACAGACATATAGATATATGAACTACATTCACACATTTGTCAGGAATTTATTTCCAGAAAAGTAGTGATTTTTTGTGAGAGCCTCTTCCCTTCTTATCTGGCAGACTCTAACAAAATGATTAAGCAGTATTAAGATGAAAATTTAATAGTCTACAGAATATACATAGGATGTCTACACACAAAACCTTGACCTCAGGAGCTGATATTTCAAATCTAACCATGCAATGATTAGGTGCAATGGGCAATTTTTAAAATTTTTATTATTCACTTTTCCTTAAACATCAAACACAATTTTAATGTCTCCTTGTTTCAAGTACTATCAACAAGTCTGTTGTGCAATTTTCATAACTTCTATTACCTGAATGGCATCACTCTGTGTTTATTCCTTCCGTTGAACTGATAATGTAGTCATTAACATAGAGCTTGCTAGGCAGAAGTACATATCTTTGATTCAAATTGCACCCCCTTCTTTTGCAGGAATATGGATAACAATACTGTTCCAAAACAATCTGCATACTTTACAAGGCTAACTAATCTTTTGCTTACTCTTCTAAAATGACACATTTCTTCAACACTTTTCTTGTCCATCTTATATACTTGGGAGAATATCAGCACAGACTGCTAATATTTCCCTAAGCATAGAAAAACCTGTATTTGACTTTGTATGGTGCTTAAAACCTTGATAATCCACTGTGGAGTTCAACAGGAAATTGTGCATAATATGACCCTTTTAAAGTACAAAAACCATAAGTTCTTTTTAGTATTCTCATTAAATACATGCTTTCAAACAAACTTGAAGTTAGATTATTCTGTATTTTGCTTACTACCACTAAAATCTTAAAAGGTCTTAAGCACATAAAATTCTCAGAAAAATGAAATATATATTATGTAATAAACACCTGATAGGTTTTAAAATGTGATTCCTATTTACTTAAGTGTAACTACTACTTACTTTGTCATTTACAAAAATTAACCAACTAAAATATAGTTAATCATGCAACTACTCTTTCCTGCAATTTGTACTCCCTTTTTAGCTCAGAATGACACTATATATTTTTAAATTTTCAATCCCTAAATTACTATCTTAAAAAATAAACAAAAACATTTATTAATTAAACATTTTTATACAATGCTAAATATGAGTGGTGAAGGTATAGTTTTAGTGTACAGTACATATTTTTTTGCCAAATAATGTACTGGAAATAATAATGACCATGTACAGCAAAACCATGAAGCACTTATTAAGATTACTTTGTACAGAAAAACTTATTATCTCACTAAAACCCATCCTGCAATAGTATACACTACATAAGTTTACAGGTAATTATGATTATCCCAGTGTGCTTCATTCACAACCAAACTGTCTGTCATCTTTTACTTTTTAAAAATAGACTAATACATAACAAGGAGTTATTCTTTAGCATAATTGAATCACCATACACAAACCAATTTAGAATTCATTATTATTAGTAAACATTCAGAATATAGTTTTAAAAAGTGACAAGTTTTCCAGGGCATATGACCCCCAAATAAGTGTTTCAAATAAAGCTGCAATTAAACTAATCAAATTCAATTTAGTTAAATTGAATAACTTCAATTTAATATAATGAATAAATTGAATGAGTTCAAATAAAATATTGCAAATAACTTAATAAATGAAATTAATAATTCAATAAACAAATAAATAGCATTAACTTTAATAAGCTGAATAAAAGTGTAACAGACTACTTTTTACACACAACTGTGAAAAAAACTGCACCTGTAAAAATGGGCACCAAAATTAAATTATTATCCAAATTAGTCTCTGTTTTAGAATTTTTCTCTGCATAGCACAGGGAGCAGATAATAAAACAAATTAAATCCTAAACTTTACCATGAAAGACATCAGTAAATACATCCAGTCCTTATAGCACCTATGTGTCATAAAGTGATAAAATTTAGTTCTATTTTACAGATGAAGAAAGCAAAGCAATAAGACCAGCTTACAGCCCAGTCTCATACTTTGAATTTGTCTGCTGCCTTCCTTATCTCTAGATTACCTTGTTTTATAAGGATCAGTCTTGAAAGGTTTTGTAGATATATGTCTTAGGTACAACATATCTTGTAGAAAACTAAAGCTGTATTTTAACAAAGCTTGGAATATTTTTTTAAAATAAACTAAATGGGTTTAATATGTTAATAACATAACTAGCTATTCTGATACAAAATTCTACTGATTTTCTGTTACTGCTCCATTGGCAGTTTTCAGTATGTTTCCTGCTCTTGTATCAGCAGTGATCTAATTGCTATTTACATGTTTCAGTCACCATCATGTTGAGCGAGAAAGTTTGATTCCCAGCATTATTTCAAGGCATTTGCAAATCCAAGCAATCAACAAGTCACTCATTTATACATATTTAATGTTTGATGAGTTATTTTAAGAATAAAACAGACGATAAACTATTTTTTCAGAAGAAACTTAAAAACTAGGATTTGGATTTCCTATAAATTATAAGATCTTTAACTTCACCAGGCTTATGTGTTCATGACCTACAAACCTTTATTTACTACCCTTCTCCAAGTATTAGTAGGTGCTAGTGTTTTATCAATGAAAACTATCATAACAATCATCCATTCTAAAGTAAATATATTGTCCTTTGGAGTTCCTTGTGGTCTTTTCTATCTGTCACCTCATTTCATAATTCATACCTCATTTCACAGTTCCTTATTCTAGAAAAATAATTATCCTTGATGGAAAAGGTCCAAGTAGAAGCAGGGAGTTTTTCTCCCTACTGTTATAAGGAAATACTGCCTGGTACACGTGTCTCTGCCACCCACACACACGTGCATACCATATAAAGAGACAGGCTGTCATGAGAAAAACAAGTATACCTTCTCCTTCGTTTTCAGTGGCTGCTATAGATCTCTTCTGCACAATATCAACATACATTTTTAATACTTTCACCTTCAGTTACTCCCATCTAGTTTCCCTAGCTTCTATACATATAAAATAGGAGAAAATTTAGACAGTGTTGATAAAATTGAGAAAACAAAAGTATTTTGAGTTAACACTGAGATCGGTAGCACAGTTTCAAAAAAGTCCCCAAACGATGCAACAGGGCATACGAAAATGATTTCTGTTGTTGTTTTTGATGATTCTCTGTAGTTTTATTACTTACGGCAAATCTTCCAATCTGGAGGCCTCGTGTCTTGGGTTCAACAGATCATAACCACATTCATTGTAGATTTCCAAGTAGGAAACATGAGTTGTATACACTTTACTGCTATCCTGGATAAGGCAAAAAAAAAAAAAATAGAAAGAAGGAAGAGCTATAAAGAGAAGTCAGAGATAGATCAGAGGACAAATTTTTCACTACTGATTTTAAGTTGCTTCCTCACTGTCTCTTTTTCTTTTCTGGGTATGGTTTACATTTTCAATTCGTGATACTTTTATGTTTTCTGTTACCATATGTATAAAGGCCCAAGAAGAAAAAAGAAAAAACAACAAAAAATCCCAACGAAAACACACACACACAAACCAAAACAAAAATTCCCCCAAAACTCCATCATGCCCATGAGTTTAGTCTGGGTTTTTTTATTGGTTCCTTATATCTGGAAAAGTCTGTATACACTTAGAACATGGCAGCCTGCTTACAGAACCATGCAACATACCATTTTTCACTTCTAGGACAAAAAAAGAATGTTATTATGGAGAGATAAACCCTCATATTATGGATAGAAAGACTATGCTTAAAAAAAAAAAAAAAAGGAACAACAATGACAAAAATAAATCAAAAGATTTACTTCATTTAGAAACATCAGTGACATACTGCTTTCCACTGTCTTTATCATAACATTTAAGCACTGTATATGATGTCGGCTGTTCTCTGTAATCCTCATTTTTTTGTATAATACATTGCCAAAATGTAACTTAACACAACTGGGTTTTGCAGACAGAATTTTCTCCTGCCCCAAAGCCAAATCCAAACAACATAAACCTCAAAATAATGGGCTATGATTTCCAAAATAAAAGAAAATTAGTCACTTCTTTTCAGCAGATGAAGCCACTGTGAAAGTACTCATATCACCCTCACAGTAGCAGTTTAATAATCCAATCCACTACAGTTGTTTTGCAAAATACTTTGAGATATGAACTTTTCATTTTCATTGAATAGTTATTTCCCATGTTTTTTTTATTGATAATGACAGTTCACTATTTCAAGGGACATCATTTAAAAAGATACACTACAGATGGATGGAAAAAATGTAGTAAGGAACTGTTGGCAAACAGGAAGCTGTGGAAATAGGAGAATTTCTGACCAGTAAATTAAAAGGAGATGTTATTAAAAACAAAGGGTTTGATTTGCTTCTCATTTGGGGTAAAGTTTTGTTTCCTTGGTTTCAAATTGTACTGTTTCAGTAAGACTTCAAAAGTCTTGTATCTTATGTCCCTGAATTCACTTTCTCCTGTTCCATCCTACTTAGGGTTAGGAAGCAGATGAGTCTTCTCCACTATGTCAGCAATTTTCAAAGGATAGTTGCAGATAAAAAGAAGTGAAACAAGGGAAAGGTATGAAAAGAAAGTCAGGTGGAAAGATAAAACACCAAGAAGAGATGCTTTAAGATGCACCAAGAAAGAAAATGTATGAAACAAACATAAAGATTTGGAAGCACGCAGACAGAAATATCCTTATAAGCATAATTAAGTAGAGCTTTTGATCCAAAACCCAGCCTGAAAATGGAAACACAAATATTTTTATTTTTATAGAAACTATGTGCTGAGAAGACGGCAAATAAACTAGTTATTTTCATCCTATTTTGTTTTTATTACATAATTAGCACTAGAGAAGAATGCTGGTATGTTGACACTGTATGTTGCTGGCAATTACAAGGTCAACCTGCTTACTTTCCATGACAAAAGTCCTCCATGGGGTCGTGTGGGTGCAGCAGGCAACATGATCACGTGGGTTTTTTTTTTCATTTCCACTCCCACAACAGCAAGCTTTTGTGCACCTGCAATATGCTGTGTACATTTACCTGCCAAAGCCATGCTTTGAAAGAGCCATGGTAATTACTTAATATTGTTATCCTTTACCCAGACAGGGCATGTTCATGTGACTGAGACATATACCCTTATGAGTAAGAATTGGTACCCCGTATTAGATGTATGACAGAGTATAAAAAGCACAACGTAACAACTGATGTTAATGTCAAATAATATTTAAATTTGTTTAATTAAGTAACTTTGTTAAAATGTGAAGATTAATCTTAAATGAGTCATACGTCTGGTGGAATAAATGAAGAGACAAAACATATATTACACCAGACTCCTCCTCTCTTCACTTTTCCCTCCTACAGTTACGAAAGCACCAGAAGGATTGACTGTGTTCACTCATATCGGTATTACTAAAAGTATACTAGAAGAAAATGAAATTTCTCATAAACATAATGAACAATCATCAGTGTGCTTACTCTGGCACATCCTTTCACTTATTCACTCATTTCATTGCACACAAATGTCAAACTGAAATCATTCTACACTATTTTGGTTATAGCCTAATACATATACACACATCCCCCTGCATCCTCCTTTAGAAAAAAGTTCTTGTACCTGGAAATCCAATCACCATCAGCTAGTTCTTGTTGTTTCTCACAGTGCCCTTATATGTGGCAAAAAATAGGACATGTTACTTAAGCTTTCTTTCCAACTTGTAGGCTGCAGGTCAGCCAGAAGACTTATGATTCGGAATGACTAAGTTAATTTTAACTTCTCTATTCAATGATAAATTTTGTTGCTGACATCTTATTTAAGTTTTTGAAGCACTTCAGTTGACAATTATCATTTACTTATTAGAAAAATTAATGTAAGGAGATAATAAGAAATATTTCAGGTGTGGTAAGACTTTTAAAGTTGGAGTTTTTTTAATAATTTTATTTATTCTGGTTCTATCATTGCTCTGAGATGTTGAGACATTACAATGTACTTGTATGTGAAATGTCACTATTAGCTTCTGTAAAACTGAACTGATGCCATGTTTTCTGTACATAAAATAAATAAGTTAGCGGCCAAATTAAGTTTCGGGTGTCTTTTTTTGGGGGAGCAGTAGATCCAGAAGAATCATACAATTAAATTGCAGTCAGTTTTCTCCTTCTCCCAAATTCTGCCAATTCTCTTTCTGCCAGGCATGATGGCTTTTTTTTTGCAGAGGAAGCAACATCGCTTTTTTTTTTTATTCAAAGTAAAAGAGTAAAAGACTTCAAATTCAGCGGGGTACAATGATCTATAAATCAGCTTGATTAATTTGTAAATGCAACAATTACACTTTTTTTTCTGCAAGGTATTTTTCTTTTTGTAATCACAAAACTATTTTAAGACTTAAGTATTGTTTCCCTCCCTACTTCTACAGGGCACAGCTAGAGTTGCTGAAATATATCATTCATTTTTACATGACTGGATTCACCTAAAAAGTAAGTTTATAGCTCTTTGGTTTAGGTCAGTTACCACACTGAAGTGATGTGTTTTGCCCTATAAGCTATGTAAAAATTCAGTATTCAAACAGCAGTTGCATTGAGCTGTCAGTGGCAGGAAAATCTGTGCAGTATTTAAAAAATGAACAGAAAAGCATTAAGAAATAACTGGGACAGAACTGTAAGACTCAGAAATACTATAAGATGAGGAAAAAAGGAAGAGACAGAGAAATCATATTGGGCAGTATTTACTACTGCCCAAATTTTTGGTGAAGCCAAATCTATATTTATATGGGCATAGCGACTATTTCTCCACTAGAAGTTTCAGATATAAAGAACATGCAAAACTGGTTTTCAGAATACAGTTTACTACATTTGAAAGTGTTTTTCTAGTCAGTGTTAACTAGTGTTTAGGTACTGATACTGTTTTAAAAACAGACCAAAGGATTTTTTTCTTTTTTCTTCATTTTGAAAAGAAAGAAATAGGAATAATTAATAACAGCAATAATAATAATAATAATAATAATAAAGAACATTTGTGACATTTTACTATTTACATCTTTACCTGTTCATGCGTTATTGTGGTGGTGCATCCCTCCCCCCTTCCTGGACTGCTTTACAATCTCAGTAACTCCCGTCAAAACTTGGCCTTACACATGTAATTATGTTAAGAAATGTGCCTAACAATGTTTCTACCCAACTACATTCAGTGAATCAGATTTTCATTACTAATACAATGTACACATAAAAACATTCCATACAAGTGCATAATTGGAAAAGTAAAGAAGGAAAATTAGTATGGATATCTATTTTCTCTCAAATACTTAAAGGTTTTGCATTACTGACTTTAAAAATTGCTTTTCATCATAATTAGGTATATTTAATATTATCATTCCATAATATATTCTAGCTAATAAGTAACATCAGGTAAAATAAAGGCATTAGGAAACATAAATAGCTGAATATTTAGAAATGTTTAATATTTGTTTTACTATTTTATGGGTTGGGATTTTTTTTTTAAGCATCAGTCAAGCACAAAGAAATTAGGTAACTTAGGAAGAGTGAAAGTTATGCTCCATCTTTTATACAACATTGTTGGTTTACATAGGAATCAGAGCAATTTTTGCATGAGATGTGTGTGATGCAATGCATATAATACAAAACCAGAGCGGAGCTAATATAAGTGTTAAGACAAAGAGATCCAATTATGTGATCTGAATGTACATTTCACCAACTAAAAATAGTATGGTTTTTAAAACTACGAACAAACTCTCCAGTGATGTGCATTATTTTCAGTCTACTGCAACAAACCAGGTAAGCAAAACTATTACCAATGTATTCTTGCATAACGTATCATGTCAAGTTAGGTATTTTCTTCAGCATTAATTTTAGGGCTTCCTCTAACACTACTATAAAAACGGCCTTTTGCAATATAGTTAAGTATTTGTAAACCAGACATGAAAAATAAACAGAAAACAATGTCCCGTACCTTCTGCAATTGGTCAAAAATGTACGATAGAGTCCTGGGAATGATGCCTCGATCACTGTAACATTCTGCTCCTCCTGTGATGGTAAAAGTTTTGCCACTGCCTGTCTGACCATATGCAAAGATAGTACCATTATATCCCGCCAAAGCACTATAGGAAAAAAAAATGGGGACATAATTAATATATAAGGCATAACATATTTTCCATGATCAACTTTGTATAGAACCAAAATATAATTAACAGTAATTCTTAATTACATAGCAGCTGTCTTCAGTAATACAAGAATACACTTCAAGATATGTATTCTAGATTCAATGGAATTTACCTAGAACTGAAGGACATTTTGATGCCTTGACTTACCCCATTATTCAATATCATCATTAGTTGATCATAATCATTCCTATATACATTACTTTTGTATACCTTTGTCTTTGGCTGATGATTTTTTGCAAGGATGATATTTAGTCTCTTAAAAGACTGCAGATATCAGGAATTGTGACCACTGATACATTACAGCTAAAGAATCTAGAAATATTTCACATGTGACTTCATTAATTGCAAACAGAGAAGACTACATCATGGTTAGAAACTCATGTAAGGATACAGGTTATACCAGGGGTCTTTTTTTATTCTGAGAATACTACTATACTAAACTATCAGACTACTCCTAGCTTGGATAAGGGTATGCAGGAGAACCTGTGCTTATATCAGTGTAGTAAAATCTTCATTTACTATGAAAGCACACAAAATCACATTGGTAAAAGCAAAATTTTTCTGTTAGAACTGTCTCTGTACAAGAAGCTTCTGTGGAACAGCAATAGTAGCTATGCAATGGCATAGCTTGAAATGCCATTCAGACTCAATCATCTTTTTTCACACCTTTACTTCTACTTGCAGAAGTGCTGAACAAAAGTCTAGTTCAAATATCTTTCTCTAATTCACCACACTGTCACAATTAACTTCCGCCGGATTTCCACCAAACAGTAGATACGCTTAATGACAGTGGTATAGCTGCACACCATGGAGAAAACGTGGGACTTGGCTGCAGCTGAGATACAGCTCACGAGCCATGGCTGACTAAATGGAATTTTCAAGTTGTGACTAAATATATTTTGAGATTTTTACTCCTGATTTTATTCTAAAGGAGAGGGCTTTTAATGCAATGAACAAAAAGCAGTTCCCTAAATGATGGTGATCTAGACTCCACTACTGATAAGTCAGTACAATTTGAAAGAACTATTTTTCTATGTGAATATAGCATTTTTTTCCTTATTAATATATGGCAAAATTTCTTGCACTATTTATGAAGACAGAGTCATATTTTTCTCAAGTGAGACCCCTTTGATGGGCTGATGTTTGAAATATAAATACAACATTTCATTTTTTCCTTGATATTAAAAGTAAAATTTCAGATATCCAATGTTTAAAATTTCTATTGATACTCACAGTTGACTATTATGCATTTCCCTTGTATGGCTCTGTCTCAAAAGACAAAAATACTAAAAAAAATCTATTTCCACATTTCTAATTCCATTTCTTTTTAATTATTGTGAACTGCCCTAAACTTGAAAAATATTTTAAAGTGCTCTAAGATTTTATGCTTCACACCGACCGGCTATAAACAATGAGGTAAAAATGATGAAGAACATAATTATTTTGAATTTTCCCTTGTCTCTAAAAGCAAACAAAAACTTAATAAAATTATCAAAAATTACTAGAAACACAAATTAAATAGTGATGAAATCTGTTACTGACTGTAATATTCAGATGGCCAAGCAAACCAGAACTCATGAGAGTCTATAGTTGACAGGATATATGATAAAAAAATCAGATTAGACTGTCAAGCTTTTTCCTATTCCTTTCAGCAGCTGTCCGTTACAAAATGTTTCCTGGATTCATCCATTTCAGAACTGTTCTACCACAATTCCAGCATCAACCAACAAAATACATGAAAGGAGAATTTGAAAACAAATAAAGTAATCAAGAAAGAATTATTTTCTTAATAAAACTTATCAGAAGCAAAATCTCCTTGGGATTTGATTCACTATGCTTAAGGACCTACTAATTTTGCTAAAGAAAAAGAAAAGCTAAAATTATTCTTGTGCATTTTGTTTATTGAAAAAGTGATAAATACGCTAAGATTTTAAAAAATAAAAAGGGCCAAACAACCCTTGCATAAGAGGAAAAGAACCATGTATAGATAGCTGCTGGTCTGGCGCCACAAGAGATGCAATGGTTCTCCAACTTATTAAAGTTTATTTAAAGGCCTGAGTAGGTGCCAAATTGCTTATTTTAATCCATTACAGTAGGATGTCAGAGACAAAAACAGAAACATGTTGAAAGGAACTACAGTGAACATCTGCTCCCAAAGACCAAAACACCCAAAGACAGAGTATATATACATTTTAGATTCCAGATGTTAAAAATCAAAACAGTTATTATTATAAAACACCTCATTCATCTATCTTAAGAATTTCTAGTGCCCACTGTCACAGTATCTGAATGCTGAAGACAGTAATGAGTTGTCAGAAGGCAGGGGGTATCAAAAGAAGCTCAGAGATGGCAGATGCAGAACAAGCAAGGGGAAATGATTCTTCATGCAAAATGTAGTTAAGCTGTGAAACTTAACCTCATTTTGGATGTTTTGGATGCTAAAAGTTCACACAAGCTTCAGTAGAGACTGGACTAATTAGCAAAAAAAAATTATCTCCGGGCTACTATTCACAGAGATCACCACACGTAAACATAGGATAAAACATCACATACCATACTCTGTCAAAACAGCTGCAAAAGTCAGTGAGTTTTCTTTGTGTTATTTGATTCATATATTTCTTATACTTATTGCAGTGCATCAGCACAGCTCTGAACAGTTTTCCAGAAAACACTGAAAGTTCAGATAATGTGAACATATCAATGTCAATAATGTATTCTCCAATGTAATTGTAGGTAATATTAATATTGCATTGCATAGATGCACTATGAAAGTGCTGGTTATGATTCCACAGTTGAGTTCCACTTTAAAATCCAAGATGAAAGTCAATCTTCTTTTTTCATAGATGTGTGTATAGTTATGTATATAATTGTATCCTGTCCATATTTACAGCACTCATTTCTTTCATTCAGAGTGTATTAAAACTAACAACCAAGTCAATTTAAGAAAAGCCTGCTTGAGATGCTAAGGAAGCCTGTAAGGAAAGAGGACTACCAATAATATCAGTGAAACTGCTGGCAAAGCCTTCTAAGAGTGAAGTGCAACCCCATGAAGACAGGATGAAGAATAAATTCCCTTTCTAAATCTAAGAAGAAAACCACCCTTATAAAAGACAAAGGACTAGGAGATCAAGCAGGACTGACGGAGCTCCTTTGGCTTAGAAGAAAGCTGAAGACTATGATCTCACCTCCTGAAAAGAGTAGATGGCAAGACACACTGAAAAGGAGAAGTCTCTACTGTATCAGCTTGTTCATAATGAATTAAACTTATGAACCTAATAGAACTAAAGCTTATGTGTACACACATATGTTTATGAAAGAACAAATTTCAAAACTGAAGATGTGTGACCACCAATCCGAGTATAATAATATTAATCAACATCAATTTTCAAGGTCTGTATGTCATAAAGTCTACATGGATCAAGTCATAAAAAATCCATACCTGGTGTTACTAATTCAGACTTCTTTTAAGGAACTTCTCTTAGAATCAATGGGAATACAGTGTGTTTTAGCAATGAGGCTTATGGAGAAACTATTATCATAGCAGATACTTGCTAAAGATATACTTTGCTCTTTTTCCACTTCTAAGAACTTCCAGTCAAAAATAAATACCAAACTTTATTACTCTAATTTTAGTTCATTGTCCCAAGGAGTTTTACACTGAAATGGTAACAATACGTGTAGGCGGACCAATACCTGATCAATCAATAGATCAATTAAACCAATATCTATTTATTAAATACTCAGGAATTTTAAGATAGGTACTTAGTGTTTTCAACCTAAGATGCACAATCCCTTTAGGAAAATAAAAACATAGAAAGCTTCATAACCGTTTAGCCACCCATAAAATGTTACTTCAACAACAACAACAAACTACACTGCAGAATTATCCTTGGCAAAGTGAAGGGTCTCTCAGGTAAGAGTTAGTATAGTGAGCAGAAAATATACACATTCTCCCTTTCATCACAAAATGTAATTGCAACAGGTACCTAAAGAAGTTGGCAACATCAATTATGAGATGACAAGAAGAGAGTGTATTTTCTAAACAGCGTCCACCAAAAGGATCCTTGAAGATTCTCATCTGCAAATTAAAGCTGTCCCTAACAGTACTGGAACTGATTCTCTACTGGGAAAGGCGGCAGAGAATCAGAAGCTCTTTTCTGCCTATTCTGCAAAATCTACTTTGTAAGATGCCAGTTCACCCAGGGAAAGTCTGCATCTTTGCTCTCCAAATTCTCTGAAAAAAAATCCCAAACCTTTGTTAAAGTTAGTATTTGAAAGTACACAGGTTGACATGGTTATTGACAGCAGTCTTGTGTAAACTTCAAAATATGCATACATAAGGATCATACACTAGAAGGATATTTTCAGTCATGCCCCTCAGTGTTATCACAATATCCAGAACTTTGCATTTTTTTTCCTCCCAGGAAGCTGAGTTTTGTCATGGTTAAGGAGACAATTTGTTGAATAAATTGTCTCTTTACTACTTCAAACAAAACACACCAAAGACACATAATCCAAGGAGAGGCTTTGCTGAAAAGATCTTTCATGAAGTTATGCGATGTTGTATAGCTCCCTGTTCAGAAGTTCATGGACTAGTTCCAGACAGATTAGCTAGAATGTTGCTAGAGAAATCTGTCTCCAGTATATTTTAGCAAAGTTACTCCTGTTATGATTGTCAGAGTTCCTGAAGGGCCTTCTTTCTTTAATAGTACCAAGTTCAGAACTATAAAGCCTACTATAGAGAAAAATAAGTTTTTAAAATACAATGACTAAAACTTGCCCAAATTTGTACATTTGTTTCACTGTGTTAGGAAATTTGGAGAATTCATTTTCCTTACATGCTAAAACATGAAGGCATATATGTGTAAGACTTGGTGATAGACTTAGCTTTTATAAAAGGAAGAGAAAGTGATATTCATCATAAGCCACATAACAATCTTTACATAGTAAAACATGTATCAATTTTACCTACAAAAATATTAATAGTTAAATCAAACAAATACAGAAAAATAAAAAAGTCAGTTTCTAACAATTTTTTGTTTCAGCTTTGCTTTTACTGCTTTACAACCAGGTGTGCCATGTTCCTATCTGGAAAATAAGGACCAACTTAAATGTGTAAAGGAAAAACCTAAGCTGTTGTGTGCGTGAGCAGTAAGTCCAACATGTTGGACTTCGTACTTGTGAACGACAAAATCCATCGAATATGGACAAGTGTCATTGGCCTGAATTTCTACATGTGAAGAAGTCTCAAAAATTTTACGCAAGATCACAAATTCTGTGAAGACAAGCTTTCCAGAAAAAGATGAAATTTCAGGGAAAACACAGGCATATAGTAGGTTCTGCAAACAATCATATTTCAATCTCATTTAATATACTGAGCTGTCTTCATATCTTGTTATTAACGTGTAGATCTTGGTTACATGACTGCCAAGAAAGGCCCCAAAAGGTCACACTCTGCAAATTCAAATGGATCAGAAGAAGTAAACAAATTGAATCTTAGTATTTTAGATTTAACTCATGATGCCAGAATATTAGGATTTCCCAGATGTTGTAGCATAATTAATAATTGTGTCAGTACTTGGTAAATATATATTTTTAAATTGTGTATCTATTTTTGTGTTTCAGTGAAGATACCTCTGGTCAAACCATATGAAGACTCACATATTACAAAGCTGTATACAATGATAAAATTGTAATGTTTGCTGGATATAGTAATTTGAAATTGAAACATGTAAGTCTACGTGACAACACATTTACATATGTATGCTGTATGTAAAGGTGTGTTGACTGACAAATTTTAGTCTTGTTGTTTTTAATCGCTGTAAGAAAAGTCAATTTAAAGCAAAATATTGGTGAGGAAACATCATGATTACCTGCTAAGTATTCTGAATTCATCAACAAGTATTCATGTAATAAGCAGCTCTGGTTAGTAAAGTTGGTATCATTAAACAACCAAAAATTATACAACAAAGGTTTCCCTTGGTGGAAATCAGAATAAGATAGGAAAAAAAAACAACAACAAAAAAAAAAACAAAAAAGGAAATATTCATAAACCAACAAGAAAATGGTAACAGCAACTAATATCAATTTTAATGAAATAATAACATTAATTGCAGGCAAACAACTCCTAATCTATGAATAAGTATTGTTTTATTACAGACCTAAATCTTCTTTATCCTTTTATTCCGCAGTATAATTTCTAATCTAATTATATGCCCACTTCAAGACCATTTTAACATAGAAAAAGGCTAGATATGTTCTTATATTTTACTCAAGGAACTGAATGCTTCTTTTCTGGTTAAGCACTGAAAAAATATTGCTGGTTTTTAGAAACACAACAGCTTGTGCTTGACCTTACAAAGCTTATCAGCAGCATTTTTTAAACACAAAGAAAGTATTGAATATGTCCTCTATATTGCATACTATTGAAAGCACACCTTTTCCAAGCGAGAGAGAGTTTGTGCACACAACTGACTAAGGACATAGATTTGATCACACTGCTATATGAACCTAACCATATATTATGACAGCAACATAATTTAGCATGATGTGATAGGACAAACCAAAAATTTTCAAGTTTTACCTCCAAGCTATGACACAGACTACCAAGAAATCTCCTACAATGACAATCTTTGAGACAGAAATCACAATACTTTCAGTGTTTTTCTGACCAGAATATTGAAATAACCAGCAGAGGTTTAGAAAACACACTGAAAGAGTTCTCCACCTGCAAAATATCATTAAGTAAGACCATGACCCAAAGCTTATTCAAGTCAATGACCACCTTTCCAATCATCTCACTGAGTTTTAGGCAGGATCCAAAGCATGGGACAATTTGATGCAGATTTTTTGCTAGTGTAAATGCTTAAACACACTACAGTATTTAAACATATCTGCATGTATAAAAAATACTTCTAATACTTTATGAACTCCTAACATACGTTCTACAAACTATTTTTTCCAATTCATGTGGAATACTCTCAATTCTAATACTCTTGTTTCTGAGAAGAGACATTAAAAAAAAGCAGCAAGCTGAAGTAAATGTTCCTTAATTAGCCCACTTTCAGCACAACCTTAAAACTGCTTCATAATCCAAGTACTGTGATACAAAAGCTTACATAATGATGCTTGCTCAAGAAAATAAGTTTTGGCTTTATGAGAAATGAATTATAACATGCTTTCTCTTCTGCCCTTTGGACTTTGAGAAACTGATGAATAAAAAAAAATAAAAATCAATCATGATTAAAATAGTAAGGGTTCAATATTTTAAAAGTTCCCTTATCAGTGGTAAAGACAGTCATGAAAAAATCCTCAGAGTCCAGAGAAAAAAAAAATTGTTAATAAGAAATGGTCATTACATGTAAGGACTTAGCCAGTGACACTGAGGAAGAATAAACTAATGCTGTAACACTGTAGCTGCAACTATGATGGTCTAAAAGTTTAAGAAAAAACAGTTATTTAGAGAGAGGTAGCATCTTTTATTAGACTCACTAATATAATTGGGGGAAAACAAGACTAGGCTCAGGGCTTCAGTGGATTATTGGTTTTTTGGTTACGTTAGAAAGACCCTGTCTCTTCCCTCATGATCTTGCTAAGCAAAAGCTGTCAGTACAATGTTGTATCAATTATCAGGCATAGGACAATTCTTTCTAGTATGGACTCATATATGAATGTAGTTAAAGGAAAGCAAGGCCGTGTGGTGTTTTTTCCCCTCAAATTTTCTTACTTGGTTATCAGTTAACTTGCACTTTCCAACTTACTCATAATTAGTGGAGATTTAAAAACATGCACAGTGAGAAACTAACTTTTAATTTAAAACTTAATTTTAGATCTGTTTTTAAATAAATGGCTGTTATAGAGTCGTGTACTGGTATTTTCAGCCACCCAACTGACTTGCCTCATGCCTGAAAGATGTCTAATTCCTAAATAAAGGATGTGATACAGAAGTCTAACTCATGCAAGCAATTCCACTTAAATTGATAGATAAGTTATACTTACAACTGCTTAACATTCCTTAAGTGAGAAATTCCTGAAGTGAGACCTAGACAATTTATGGTTAGTTACTACAGTTCAAAATATCATTCAGTACTTTGTCCTTGAATATCTGAAACAATATAAATAGTGGTATAAAGCCCACCGACAGTAGACAGATGTTGAAAGCAGACTGAGGTTGTTTTATTGTGGTTGTTTTTTCTGACTACATTTTATTTTAATTTTCAGTGAATATCATTTGTTCTATTTAAAGTTTATGGATACAAAACTTTTCATTTGTTTCTGTGCTCATTGTTAATGAGACTTCAGGCAGGCTTGTGCCTAAGTATAACGAAGAGTTCTGCCTCCTCTGCTGCTACACCAGTTTTGCTGAATCAAACAGAACAGTTACTGTCAAAATTTGAAAACAAACAAACAAACAAAAAAACCCCCCAAGCCCCACAAACTCTCCCCCTTGAGTTCTGTATCCAGTTTTGGACTTCCCAGTAGAAGAAGGATGCTATAAAGAAACTGGAGTGAGCCTGACAGAACCAAGTTATTTCGAGCTGGAGCACACCACACAGAAGGGGAAGCCAAGCGAGCTGTTTTCTATCAACCTGGAGAAGAGAAAGCTATACATGTACCTAATTACCACCTTCCATTATGCAATGGATCATTACAGAGGTGGACTCAGACTCTTCTCAGAGGCTTACAGTGGTAGGACAAGAGGCAGTGGTCACAAGTTGCAAGAGGGGAAATTCCAAGAAGGTATAAGGAAAATGTTCTTCATAGTGAGAGTAGTTAAACCCTGGAACAGGTGCCTAGATGGGTTGTGGGATCCCCATCTTTGGATATTTTCAAAGCTCTACTGGACAATGACTTGAGCAACCTGATCTAACCTTGAAGCTAGACCTGCTTTTCTCAGGAGGTTGGATCAGATGACCTACAGAGATCCCTTCTGACCTAATTAATCCATTAGCAGTAGGCATTATTCACACAGAATCATCAGCAGAAGGAAAAAGTAAACAGTCCTTACCAGTCCCTGAAAACATGCTACAAACTCTGTTCTATTTCAGACTAGTCTCAATGCATCAGTTTTATAGCCACCAATATGCCAGTATTCCTCAGGGGAGTAAGAGAGCTCTGATTCCTTTTGTGTTACGCCAAATTTCATAATGAAAAAGACAAAGAAATAGTAACAACTTTATTCTCAAATTTTTAACATTGGCAGATATTACAGTAAATGAAGCCTATTCAGAACACCAAAAACCATCACAGCAACGATGAATATGAAGTCTAAGCAAAAAGATTTGCTTACTCTGACACTTAATTCCTATTGCAAGACATACTTCTCAGTCTTCAAGAGGATTAAAAAAATCATTTAAGTGAATGCATTTAAGCCATCTGTAATTTTTATTATTGTTTTGTTTTAAAATAAAAAAGTTCAAAGTGAAAGGTTTTTACTTAGTTTATAAAAATAAAAAAAAAAGGCCTTATTAAGTAAGGACTGAATTCTGTGTTTATATGTAGATAAGAGAAAATCCTGGAAACAAGAAACAAATTTCATCTTTAAAAATTGATTACTTTGATCTTGTTAGTTTATTTCAGCTTCATATTATTATTTTAACCTGAGTTCTGACATCTTCATTTTAAATGACTGGTAACATAAAGGCTTGTGGTTGGAACAAATATTAAGTAACTATTAAAATACTAGACTAATGAAAAAAGCAGAAAACACCAATATCTTTGATCTTGGGATACTGTCAGCCCACTCCTCACCTCAGTTCCTGCTGACCTGAAATTTTTTACCAATGTCCCTCACTTTCCTTCTTTCTACCTCAGAAATTCTCAATTCATAGTTATTTTATTAAAAAAAAAAAAAAAAATCAACACAGTCCTGGCAAAACCAGCCCCCAAATATGATATTTAAGATAAAAAGAAGGAAGAACTTCATTTGCAGGATCTACAAAACAAGTTTTCAGGGAAGATTTGTCTTTAAAGGTACTCAGTATTTAGGTATCCTCCGTCACTTGGAGCTCAGATTAAAGTTTCTTTTAATTAAAATAAACAAAGTATCTCAGTATGACATTTTTCCTTTATGCCTTTGCCAGATTTATGGAACAAATCTAATTTGGTAATGCCTCATCTTTCAAAACCAACACTAATTTCCAAATGTGCACGTAACTGTGTTTTTGAGAGCTTAGAGCCAGCAAGTTTCCTTAGCAATTTGAAAAGGGTTTTCCTAAAAAAAAAATAAGGTGTAATGCAATTTCTTATTTTAACTAAAATATCTAAATATGTTTAGAATTCCACCATAAGCACTGCAGAAGATAAGTGACACAAAGATACTCCGAATCAAAGCTATCAAACTGTAACCTATAATAAGCAGCCTTCTTGAACAATTGTAAACTGTGCAATTTAAGTCAAAATAAACATGAGCAACTAATAATCATTTGACATGAAACATTAATGAAGCTTTTCACTTTTTATTGCCTCATAATTGTACACACTTTCAGGAAGAACTGCTAACATTACTGCTCCAATTTCTCAATTTAGGGGAAAGTTTAAGCTACATTTGCTTCAAGCTGACATCCAAAAAAATAAGTGTCCTTTACTATATATAGATTCTACAGTTCTTTTGTACCTAAATCACCCACATTAGCAGTAATACAGCTGTGATGCAAGGTTGCTTGCAGGTGAGCCAAGCCACTACTTCCCACACTGTGTCACAAATACATCCAGGTCAGAACGGTTAGTTAACAAGGACTATCTGCTAGAAAATCCACGTGCTTACAGACCTGATGCTTATACCTTAACAAAATTCCAGAAAAAAAAAAAAAAAAACCCTCCACTACTACAGCATAGTTGTTTTACTAGGCATTCTTCATTTTAATCATATTAGCATGAAGATTCAACAAGTCTTTATAGAAAGGCCAGCTTTGATCGTGGTAGCAGATACTGTATCATGTTGATGGTATCATGAGATTTTAACCCGGTTGGGGAGTCACTGTGCCAGGACTATAAAAAGCAAGTAATTGACTTGTATCACAAGGGTCTTACAGCATTTTAATCATTCAATCCTTCTGTCTTACAACTTAAGTGAGTTGACATTTATATTGACATCGCAATACCAAAACTGTACAAGTCTTCATTGAGCTCACTGCGTTGGAAACAACCCTTCCTATTAGGGCACGCAGCAACCTGCTGTACCAGCCAACAGTATCTACAAATACAGAGGGAACATGCTGCAGTTCCACTGAAGAAGCCTAAAAAGAAAGGAGGGGCAGAGGGGAAGGGAACGTGGGTAACAAGGGTGGAGAAACAGCTTCCTGTACATGACACAGGTATAGACAGATGCATAAATATAAGCAAGATTTTTGGAATGCCCATATAAGATGAGTCCAAATAAGAATGAAAGGTTAGTGCATCTTCTAAGGAACTTAATTCAGATTATTTCCTCACTGAAGCAGAAAGATACAAGTAAGGAACCTGTGCCTGTTTCAGGTCTCCTCATTAAAAAAAATGCTTTATTTGACCCGTCAAAAGTATGAGTTCTATACACTTCTTTTGAGGTGTAATTTCTTTAGAGTGGTAAATAGCTCTTAATAAGTTTTTCTGAGATGCAAAATAACAAGTAACCAATTTAATGGTGGGTTCTCGCTCTTATATAATGAATAAATAATCATGACTGAACTTTACCTTTCTGTTCTCCTGTCACATATTTTTCCTGCTGTTGTAGTTTGAAATTTTCCTGAAGACAGTTTGTACTCTTACAACTAACATTATTAAAACTATTTTAAATATCTAATGTTGCACATGTATAATTATACTGTTAAATACTCAAAAAAAGACCTTGTATTTCAAATTATACAAAAGCGAACTAAAAAAAAATAATCTGGAATTCCAGTTGCACAATAATGAACTTTTCCCCAAAAGCCAAACATTTGCATGAAGCCAAAGTCTGTGTAATAACTTCATACAAGAACTGAAATTAAGGAGGGTCTGAAAGACCCATGACAAAGCTAAAAGAGATAGGTATTTACCTATGTAGAATCAAATTATTGTAAGATTTCAGATATGTGGATTTTATTTTTCTTTTTTCACTATTTAAGGTCTACATCACAAGGAAAATAGAAATTGCATCACATTTCGAAGCATGACAAAACCTGCAGATTAAATACTATCAAAGCCTTATTACAAAACCTTGTAAACTAAGTCAGATTTCATGTTTCAAGCAATTTCTTACCTAATGGTTCAAATTTCAGAGTGATTATTAATCCACAATCCTATCACAGTCAATGAAAGTAAAGCACATTCATCATTACTCTAGCTTAGATGTCCAAAAGAAGAGCACAATTTGAGAGAAAACTAGCATCCTTTTACAAACTACTGAAATTTCATTAGTTTGAAGAAACTTGTAGCTATTTTATTTTCCTTGAATACATAGTAAAACACAAATTCCTGAGTTGTTAGTGACAGAGAAAAAAAAACCCCAAAACCCAAACAAACCACAAAACAGCAGATCCAAATACTTTTATTAGATCATCTTATTCACAGACTTAAACAGGAAGAAAAAAAAAATAATCACAGAAAAGCAAAGGATGGTTGCTGGATTTCTATGAGCATATTCAGTAAAGCTAGAAATGTCCTATTAGGATGTTTAGTCTACATCCAGTGGCTTTGTATTACAAGGCAATCTAATGATGTAAATATGTTTTGCAAACATTTTCAATTACTGGTGAAATATTTTCTAAAACTGGAAAAAGGGACATTACAAAATATAGTCAACATTATAATGATGCTGTTCTGCAAAATATTTTGACTACATTTTCTGCAAGAATAAGCAGCAGAAAAAAAAACAGAAAAGAGTAAAGTGAAGTAGTTTGTATATTACAGATGCTAATTCTTAGGATAAACACAGCACACTAGAAGAAACTAATATCTGTGGCAATGGGAGGCTATCAGATCTTTCAAAAAAACATAGGTGATTGCCACCAGGTTTATGAACAGCTGAGCTGTTTCTTATTTGCATGATACATCTGAAGAGAAAATATTTTCAATGTTATTCTTTAATAAATCAAGACAAAACATTGGCCATATTAGAACTGAAACCAAAACTAATTCCAAAGCACTAAGATTTTCTACTTAATTTCTGATTGCATTCATCATCATAACACTAACATTTGAAGCATTATAAGAGTAACCTTGTTCTGCTGTTAGACTAAAGCAATGCTTAATTGTTAGCAAACTGTAAAATTAGGATGTTATTTATTTTCTCTGTTTTTTGGTAGAGTAATAGTGCTGCTTCTTAAAGATCAAGTTGGCTCTGCACAAAAAAAGTATCAATACTATATATTTAAAATGAAAAGGAAAAGAGGAAAGCACAAACAAATAATAAAAAGAAACCAAGTAAGAGATGACTCAAGCATTAGCAAAATAATAAGGAAAAAAAAAAATCAAGCAAATCACATGCTTATAATGGTTTGCAGAGGCTGGCACTTTTGACTGAAGAAGCAAATTAAATGAACTAATGTCTGGTGCCTCTGAAACCACAGGCAAGATGACAATGTAACTGGACTTCAACAGAGAAAAGTGGTGGCCCAACATCAAAGAAAGCACACTTAAAAAGAAAAAAAAAAAAAAAAAAAGTTGCATCCAATTTCCATCCAAGTACAAACTAGAAAAATTTTAGAATTCCGAACACTGCATTGCTGTTTTTAGTTTAAACAATGCCCAAGATTTGTTTTCTGAGCATTCAAGTGTAACTGCATTTTCTCATGACTGTAAGCATACATGGCCAAAAGCCTCAAAATGTTACTGAAGTATTTCATTGATACCTTCCTTTCTTTTCCCTGGCAATATACAGACAAAAACTGTTCCCTTAGTAAAGTGACTCCAGCAACAGAAATGAGGGCATTTTCAACAGTTTTTCCTTGCAAGAGAACGCTGACTTAGAAAGAAACAAATAGTGAAGAACATTTTGCTATGAAAGACTGTGGTCTTTCAGAGTAACAGGGCAATTCTTATTATCCCACAATGGAAAGGAAAATTGAGTCATTAACTATAGGGTGAAATAAATTTCAGGCACAGTTAAGGATTCCATTACCCAAGGAACTTCATGACTATGAAGACATTTTGAAATACATATTTTTGCCTAAGAAAAGGTAAAAATGAAGGAAGAGGACGAGAAACTGCAACATACTTCAGGTATTGCGTACTCTACTGTAAAAACACAAGCAAAATTATCCTTCAGTATTATCAGTAACAATAAAAACATCAATTAGAATACAAGCTTTAACACGTGATAACACTCAGAGTGTTATTTAGCGTCAATTTTAGCGTTAAAGACAGCTATTTGAGGATAATTGTATGCCTAAACACCACTGATTTTAATAGCATTTAAGTACTTAAAAATCTCTAAAAATCAAAACTAAACTCTACATAATGGAGGAAATAATGTATAAAAATCTTGTATCAGCCAACATTGAAACAACGGAAAACAATACCACTTCCTGTTTATTAGAGTACTGTATAGGTGAATTATTCAACTGGAAAACATTTCCATATTCTTGCAAAACACTCCAAAGGAAAAAAAAAAAAAAAATCAGTCAGTCTGTTGCTAGTTAGCTTTGATACTCCGAGTTTTTGTTGAGGATAATTCAATCCATAGCATGTAACAACGAAAATTGTAACCCTTCTTTTTCCAAGCACAGTCAAATAAGATACAGAAGTTTTTGTCTGCAGTCACCATTAAACTCAAAAATATTTAAAGTAAATAAATTAACCTGAAGGTATATGTTATAAAGTCAGATAAGCAAAGAAATCCCTTTTGGGTGAAAGAAGAATATAACAAAATTTTTTAAAGCATAAACTTATTCTAGTGAAGTTTCAAATTCACTAGCTCTTCATTTTCACTGTCAATTACCCTCCTGCTTCATGCAGGACTTTTAAGAAGAAAATAGAGGGGAAAATCAAGAAAATGATTGTAAAGAGCTAAGTATATTTTTACTTCCAAGTAACAATTTGAGAAAGACTAAGCATCCAACTGAGGATGTCTGTTTTCCTACGGTGTAAAACACATGGCAGTGCAATATGCTGAAGAATAACTTGCAGAATCATATCTTAAACCAATGGACGGGTCAGAAAATGAGTGAGAAAACTTGGTAGCTAAACTAATACTTCCCACTCACTACAAGTTTGGATTCTGAGAAATAAGTTTGATAAAAAAACAAACAAACAAACATTATGCAGAAATTCTTCTTCCTCCAGCGTGCGATTTTCTCCCCCACTAAAACCAGTACTAACTTCAGCAATGTGGGCATAAACTGAGCAAAGAGAATGACATATTGGAAAATCCACCTGGTTCAGAGTGGCATTCAATCCGCGCAATGAATGAAGAGGGCTTCTACATCAGACTTAAATGCTTGCCTTTGCAAACTCTAAAATATGAGCATTGTTTGATTGTTATATGGAGGAGAAAAACAAAAACAGTGCCAAAATCACTGCCCTACACATTAAGACAAAAATTCTCAAAATTTGAGAATATCTCCACAGGTATTAATTCACGAGTGTCTGTAACTTAATGGAAACTAAACAGGGGGATAAGATTTTCATTAGGTTTAGCCCTTCATGGAACTATATAGGGAATACTTTTCTAATGCAATGAAGTGACCTTATATTATAGACAAAAAACTAATTAGACATGGATTTCTATGCCTATGCAACAAAAGGGGCAACAGTAGCAGTGCTATTTTAGGAGTTAATAATGGAACCTTACCATACATAAAATTCTCAGGGGATTGTTGCATATCTCCTCAGTTGAGAGATGTCAGTATTTAGAAAATTAAAACATCAATCCACTTTTACAACAGCGAGACAAACACTTGCCAGCTCTCCTCCAAGCAATACAATGAAAGCTATTTTTGACCCTGTGTTACCCCGATTACTCACAAGATCAACAACGTACCATTCTGCTACTGGTTTGGCAATGTTGTCAAAAACCACATCTTGTTTTGCCTCTTGATCAAAAATTTTCTGAAATCTGAAAATATTAAGTAAATAATAATTGCTCAGAATCTTAAAACACTACTTGATTCATACATTTTTGTTTGTGTTTGTAATAGTCAATGTTTACATCATTAGGCTTACATAACTTAGTACAATGTTTTCCCTGTAGTCTTAACCACAGCGTGCTGTTGTGCTATTGTACATAAATAGGCTGTACACAGTGCTGCTTTGACAAGATCTGTACAATAAAATCCTCTGATAAAATGATGTGGCTTAGAAAAAAATAAACCGTATTTTAAATCTATCAAGAGAATCAGTGTTTGTAACTGGCACCACACTGAAACCTGGATAAATAGATTACACTATAACCAAATACAGCATCCCACCAGTATAGCCAGGCTAACATTTTCTTTGTAACTACTTCCTTCATTCTGCTGCACAGTTACTGTAAGTCACAAGGAGATATTTATTTCAATCTAAGTTTTGTCACTTCCTATATAAAATATCTGCAGTTGTCTTACATAATCAAAGAACACTTCAGGTTCGAAGGGACCACCTGCTCCAATCCCCCTGCTCAAAGGAGGGTCAGCTAGAGCAGGGGTCTGTACGTCAGGTTTTGAGTATCTCCATGTCTGGAGGCTCCACAACCTCTCTGGGCAACTTGTTCCACTATTTGATCACCCCACAGTAAAAAAGGGTTTTTGCTATTTCCTGTATTTCAATTTGTGCCCATTAACTCTTGTCCTGTTACTGGGCACCACTGAGAAGCATCTAGCTCCATCTTTATTCCCCACCTCCCCATCAGGTGTTTATACACATTGATAAGATCCCCTTGAGCCTTCTCTTCTCCAGGATAAACAGTCCCAGGTTGCTCAGCCTCTCCTCACGTGTCAGATCCTCCAGTCCCTTAATCATCTTTGTGTCCCTTTGCTAGAGCGCAGAACTGGACACAAAGTTCTGTAACTCCAGATGTGATCTCACTGGTGGTGACTAGAAGGGAAGGATCAACTTCCTTGAGCTGCTGGCAACACTCTGCCTAATGCAGCCCAGAGGCTGTTGGCCTTCTTTGCTGCAAATGGTGTATTGCTGACTCATGTTCAACTTTTTGTCTACCAGGACTCCAGGTCCTTTTCTGCAAACCTGCTTTCAGTCAGCCCTGAGCTTGTCCTAGTTATTCCTCACCAGGAGCAGGACTTGGCATTTCACTCTGTTGAACTTCATAAGATTCCTATGGGCCCATTTTTCCAGCCTCTTGAGGTCACTCTGAAGGGCAGCACAACTATCTGGTGTGCCAATCATCCCTCCCAGTTTCACATTGTCTGTGAACTTGCTGAAGCTTCACTCGGTCCCATCACCCAGGTCATTAAAGCTAAACAGTATTGGATCGCAGTATTGATTACACCACTGGTGACTGATCTCCAGCTGGACTTTCTACCCCTGATGACAACCCTCTGAGCCCAGCAGCTCAGCTCATTTTCAACACCCCTCACTGTGCACTTATCTAGGCTTTTCTGATCCCATTCCTCGTACAACTGAGGAAAAGTATACACAAAGTATAGAGGCATATATTCTATCGTGCTAACCCTTAATAAGTCAAGTCATTCAAATAATTGTGTTTGATTCCCATATAAGAAAGTAAGAACAATGGAGAAGAATGTTTGAGGTGACCAGGATAGACAGACTGCATGAAAGTATGAGTTTTATGGAGGAAGAAGAAATGCTTGCTCCATAGCATTATTTTTGCATTGTCTTAAGAATAATAAGGCATAGTGTTTCTCAAAATCCATCTCTACAGACTTTCTAATAAATGATAAAGTCAGGAAAAAAAAAAAAAATCAGCATTCATTTTGGCTGGCTTGGGCATCTGCAACCTAAGCTAGTTTTGCATATTAATCTAGTTGGAGAGGGCAGCTCCTCTCTTCCCAAGCAGAACAGATTTCCTTAGCTGATGTAAAACGACATCAGTCTGAGCTGCAGATGTTTATCTGTGGCTCTTTTTTTAATAGCATAGAGCAACAAATTTACTTGATTTGATATTATAAAAAATAAAGATTATTCAACTTGGAAAAAGACAATCTCAACCTAGTCATTAGAGGTGGTTATACACCTAGCTTTCTTCATCACAAAAATTTTAAAATGTTGCCTCCAAGTTTTCTGTTGAAAAGATAAAAATATTTGATTGCTATTGCTGGTACTTATTTTTAGTTTCTAAAAACTATTTACATTCTACAAGCACGGTTTTGTTTCTTTCAACAATCTGTTTTTCTTTACTGTGTTTTCGTTATGTCTGAAACACAGTTTCTAAACAGTGTTTTACATCAAGACATCTTTAGCCAGCCTATGCCAACTCATTAGATCACAAGAGAACACGCAGTCTTGCATTCAATTTTCATATGCAAATTCAAAACAAGCTGTAAAAATGGAAGAACTGCTAAATGAAGACGCAATCTTTGAGATGAGACTTAGAAATGTATAATGACTTGCAACAGATAGACAAAAAAAACCCCACTTTATCAAATGCTATCAAACTTGTTCAGGTGCAGAGCACATGCTGGAGTATTCCTCTTGTGAATGGAGTTGCATAAAAAGAAATCTGTCTATACCAAAACTTGATTTTAAGAATAGGCTTTTTCCAGGTTCTATAGATCTGTATCACTACACAGTGATATCCATCACTAAAGGCAGAAGATATAAAGATAAGGATTTTACTTACTTGAACACGTAGCGCTCTCGTTTATTATTGACGAACCCATCTGCTAAATCACGTGGCACAATAATCTCCAGACTGGACAGAGATTTCTCATCTTCATCAACTGAGTAAATCTAATAAGCATGGATATGAATTAACAAAATGTTTTTACCAATAGAACAGCATAGTCCTTAGGTATAACACTTACATAAGCTTAGCACCTGTAACCGCCTGAAGAAAAACTTTCAGAATTGCATCGTGTACCATGGCTAATCAGTATGTCAAAACAACATAGCAAACCAGAATAGTTCTGCCTACTTCAAAAGCCCTTAGTACATGAGCAGATGCTCCTTCAGCTATTATATAACAAAACAAGCACATACTAACACTGTCTTGTTTGTTACCATGTAAACACTACAATAAGATTTGAAACAGAAACATAGCCTCTTTGACATAATTTGTTTACTAAACCACTTTAATATCTGAGCTGTTACAAAAAACAAAGCACAGCCCCCATTGCAATCCCCTCCAAAAAAACGGGAAGAATGTATTAGGAAAGACTACAACAGAATGAGTAGAGCTGGTTTAAAAAGGCAACAAAGAGACCTAAATGCACAATTTCTGCGGAATACTTTCATTATCTTTATTATCCCTAAATACTGGGAGTCACACGTTCCCCTCCAATGTTCAGAACAGTGTTGAACTGCATAAACCCAGCGACCAGCATCAAATGTTTTTCCTGTGGAGCCTTTCTCTAACAACTAGGCAGGAAAGAAGTTCCTCGCGCCCTCCCCCAATAGTTATAGCCTAAACTCCTGTACTTCGTGATTTTATTAACTTCTCAGCGCTTCGGAGAACAGTACAGGGCTGTGGCTTTCTGCTCCGCACCCGACCACGTACAAACTCCTCAGCTCCCACAAGCCGGCAGGGCCTCATGAGGCGGGGGAGGGGGGGGGAGGGCACGCTCACTGCCCGCTCCCTCCCGCCTTCAGGCAGGCCCACGGGACGCCCTTCGGCTCGCCCCAGCCGCCCCACTCCACCCCCCGGCAGCACAGCAGCTGGCTCCCCGTCCTACCCCCGCCTGCTGCCGCCTGCCCAGCGGCTTCACCCGCGCGTAAACCCGGATGGTTTCCTTCACCATCGCTGCCCGCCGAGCGCCTAGTAACGGTAACCACGGCACGCTACCCAGCGTGCACCGCGGCGGGCGGGAAGCGGCGGCCGTCGCGAGCCCCTGTGAGGCGGGTCCGGCTCCCGCCGAGTCACCTCACGCTCTCGGGTGGCTTTGACTGGGCGCCTGTTTGCTCCCTGACGAGGCTTGGAGGAGCAGGAGGGAGCAACCGGGCTCCATATGCGAGGGGTGGCTGCCTGCGTGGACTTTAATGGTAATTCCCGCCAGCTGTTTTCCCTGAGGCTGAAGTGTCGTGGGTGTGAGAAAGGGAGCTTGTAAGCATTGCCGGGCTGAGAGGCGTGGTGTTTATGTCGCGTGTGGATCACGCTGTTGGCGCACCAGAAATTCCCTGTCAGATTTGTGGTGTTGTGTGTTACCTGCACGTCCATGCCTTCCTCTGGCTGAAACCACCCCTCTAAGGCCACTTGGTTCAAGAGAAGTGTTTGTTGTTAACCAGTTGCAAGATCTGGAAGGCAAATTGGGGGAAAATACCTAGATTACATGCAATGAAGACATCAATTTTTTTCATTCTAATGTAAAACATGTTCTGAAAAAAATGGTAGTGGGAAATAGCGGGTGTTGTCTTGTTACGAGAGCTAAACTACACAGAAATAACAGTAGGGCCCCATTATTCTGTGAAGTGGTTACCAAAGAGTCACACAAACAACATGGTAGTATTTTGGCCTTAGTTTTGGTGAGACATAGTGGTAAAGATCAGATAACAGCAGTTACAAGTCCACTAATTTAAATTAAGTGGAAAATCAGGGACTTGATTATGGAGGAGGATAGAAATTTCTTTAACTCAGATATGGTAAAAGTATGTTGAACTTGTATTCCAAATAAGAAAAACAGTAGGGGAAAGGTTTCCTGTCCCAACTGAAGAAATAACTGTCTCAGAAAGCATATGAGGCATAAGTAGTGAGCCTTCAGGAAATGACATGGAAAAGGGCTAATCACCAACTAAAATCTAGTGCAAAAGTCAAAAGGGTAAAAATGAAAACAAATGGAAAATATTACTTGGTGATTAAATAGAGAGTGAAGGAAAAACAGGACATTGGAATGGGATAATGGAATAAATACTGAGTATCATCTCAGCATTGCTCCAAAAATACAAAAAAAAAAATCATCCCTTGTCAATAGGGATGGGGATGCTGAAGGTGATGTTAGAGGCAGAAGTGACTAACAGGAAGGAGGTGTGAGAGGCAAATAACTGCAGCCAAGAGGGAAGCAGAACCCACAGAGTTTAATGAATGTAGACTGCGAGACAGGGATTTGGGAGGGAAGAGTAGATAATTTCGGTCCCAGAATTCTGAAAGAACTGGGACGTTTAATTGAAGGTCCAGGAGCTGTGTTTGTTTGTTGGTTTGGTTGGTTTTGTATTGAAACAGATGCAGGAGAGTACAGTATTCTTGGAAAACAGCAAATGTAATAGTCAACTGTGTTATTTAGCAGTTTAGCTGGATTGTGAATTAACTGGGCAGTGGACATTGAAACACTGCATTTAACTGTGTGGAAAGCCATTTTATGTCTGCTGGTGTTCAGTAGCTGGAATATGGAGTTGGGTGAATGAGACTATTGCTTTTGGGACAAACTCTGATCCACAAAGTGTTTAGCTGCCCTTCTTTGACACAAAGTCTGAGCTTTAAACTCTGAACCAGTGTCACGGTGGAGAGACACCCAACTGGGTTTGCATAGGACTAGTCTGAATATGATATGGCCTGCACAGAGAAGCCAGTGAACCATCTCAGAGTCAAGCTGGTTCCAGCATAAAAACACAGCCTGAATTGCTGAAAGGGGAGAAGGAATCCTGGGCCATGTGCAGAATGGTCACTTGTGCGGCAAGAGAAGAGCAAAGGTAACAGAAAGGACTCACGATTATCTTCTAAAATATCCCTGTTATTATTACACAGCTGTCCTTGCAGACATGCTAGAGAGCTTCTGTGTTGTGCTCCACAATATATTGCCTTCAAGAACAGCTTGTTAGCCCAGTGGCACCCAGCTCAGAATTAGCACTCTCTAGGCTTACTGGTCCTTCCGCAAAACATAAGCTGCATCATTAATTTGACCATCAAAATTATCCAGTTTTTCTTCTTGCGTCGAGTATGTGGTATGTTGACTGCAGAAGACTGGAGATCAGTGGCAGAATTATAAGATGGGTGAGAACCTAGTTAAAGGTGATCTGTTATAGTTTGTTAAGAAAAAGGGTATTCTTGGCCTGTAGGGAAATTATTAGTAGACTTTTGTGAGGAGACAGATCTTATGTAATGTTTTAATTAATAACTTTGTGCCAAAAATGGGAGTTTATATTAATTAAGCTCTGATGACACGGCTGAGAGTCATATGTGCTGAAGAAGATCAAGACATCTAGGAGAAGAAGAATGACCGTGAGGATTAGAGGAATAGATATGGATAACCATTAAATGTAGTCTAAGTTGCAAAATCAGGCAGGCGTGTAGGACTGAGGAATAATGACAACACATTTTGCTACAATCTGGAATCCATTCAGCCAGAAGCGTTGGAAGATTTTCTGATTGGGGAAGTCCAGATGACAGCTGCCAATGAAAAAAGGCAGCTGTGGTTCTCTAGTGAATTGGGAGTGTGTCCTACAAAGGAAACAAGGTATTCACACTACTGTACAGGGTCCTGGTGAGACCTTCAGCATACTCACTGTGTGTGTTTATGGTCAGTTCTTTTTATTTCTTCAAGTTTTTGAATACAAGGGCTACTAGAATGATTAGGTTGATGGAGATTTTGCTGTAAGAGAACAGACCAGTAGGACTTGATTTATTTAGCAAAGGCTAAATATGAGAGGCTATATGCACGTGTATGAATACACTATGGGGAACTGATGTGGAAGCAAAAGAATCTTCTAAAATAGACATGAGAAAAAATGGAAATAATTTAATGTGAGTAAATGCACACTGGAAATGGGAAGAAAATTAAAAGCATTAGGTCCTTGATTGGTCCCTTTGGATACTGGAGAAAACATGATAAAAGTTCTGAAAGAGTACTACATGATCACTTATGTTAGCAGAGGTTTGACCCAGAAGGTGAAAACAAGAACCTCTATTCCAAAAAGTCTTTTTTAAGAACAGTGAAACGTCTTTCTAGAACCATACGAGGAATGAGAAGGCGAAGACAGTGTGAGTACTTTCTTTTCCCCCCAGCCACTTGGTGGAACTCAACTTCACCTTATTTTGTTACCTTAACCGTGCTAATATCTCCATGCCTGGGTGTAGTGCATATCTGTCTTCTGTATAAGGTCACTGTGAATGGATAATGTGGAGTTTGTTAAAAAAGCCCATGCTCTCAGTTGTAACTTTTAGGCTGTAGGGAACCTTCAGTCAGCTTCATAATTTGAAGAGCTACAAGGCATGCGATGCTCCTAATTAGATCAGTCAAGAGTTGCACATTTCCCAGAAAATATAAAAATCTCCAAGTCAAAAAACTTCCACAGCTTGATTATTTACCTTATTGTGCATCTTTAGGTCTTCATTTCATCTGTAGGAAATCAACCTCTTATTTTACTGACTGTCATTTTCCTAGTCTTTAAGGTATTTGTCTACTTCAGTTTGTCCAGTACAGAAAACAGTAAGAAACTGAACATGGTTCTTCTAAATCTCATCACCGTGGTTTCCATTTTCACGTGGAGCTCCTGAGGTATTTAAATCCAAAGTTCAAAATTATGTAGCAGTGGCAGCAAAGAAAGTTGTTTGCTGCTTCAAAGAGAACAGTAGTGCTACTGCTCACCAGAAGGCTGAGATACTTTCAGGTTAAGAGTTGGTAGAACATTTTATGTCACTCTTTTAAGGCAAACCCATATACTCAAGTATGGTCAAGAAAGAAAACAAATGACAAAAATGTTCCTCACTTCGTTGAATCATTCCAGCATGTGAAGAACAAAGTCCAGTGTTGTCTGCACTTATTTCAGTAGGTTGAATGCAGCTTCTTTTGTGCTTAGGAGCAAGAAGTGCTGATAAGCACTGTATGGGATTCAAAGCAGTTTCAGAAGAGTTCATTTTGTCCTTGAGAGAGATTCTAGTTCAATAAGAAATTATTGATTTGCTTTAGGAATTAATGGACAAAGGTTTATGTTGTGTGTTATACAAAAGGTCAGATTTCATAGCTTTAAAGATACTTCCAATTTCAAGCTAGATAACCTCTAGTTTTTTGTATCCTTGAGTTATAAATAGCTTATATGAGAGTATTTTTGTATAGGATTTGAAAAGAGTCAAGTAAGGGAAAATTTGTGCCGTTGTGGAAGATAAAGGTGTAGCAGGCTCCCATTTTTGTAACTGTTGAGAGATACGCATTTAAGAATGAAGACATATGGAGACCTATTAAAATACTTAATCTCCTAATATCTTATAATACTTACGATCTCCTAGTACTTTATTTGCTGAAGTAATGTGGGTATTAATATGACTGCTACATTTTCACAGGCATTAGGAAATTTTCTCTAAACTAGCATTCTTTTTCCAGAGAAGTTATATAAATTAACAAAGTAGTATGTGCAGGTGTATATGAGGACAGAAACTATTCTGTACCTTTAAAAGCTAATTAAAGGATTAATTAAACTCATTCTTTTGTTTGAAGCTGTAAAAATAACACAAGTAACAAAATAATAACAAAACTCCCCAAAATAACACAAAACTTTCATTAGCCAAGAGATTAAGACATCTGTCTCAGTCTCTTCACTATTCCATGATATAACTTAATTTTCATATGAACAGGGATTTGATTAGAGTCCCCACTGTGATGAGTATATACGCCATGTCCAGTGCTTGCTAGAAGCAAGAATCTTCACACTTAAAAAAAAAAAAAAGGAAAAAAAAAAAAAAGAAAAAAAGGAACAGCAGATTTCCAACCTCTTAAGAGAAAATAAGGTAGAAAGATACAAAAGGAATATGATGAACAAAAGCCATTTTTTTTTTAATCCACAATTACAGGGTTGCTGATTAACAGCAATCTTCTCTTGAGGCCTAGCTAAAGAACTAAATTGGCTTTTAAAATTTTCCTAGGATTTGGAAAAGAGGCCTGTTATTAGATATAAAGAGCTGATTACAAAGATGCAGGATTTGTAGGACATCTTTCTGTTACTACCAAACAAAAAGAACTGTGTTCAGCATTTGTGTTTCCTAGAGCTTTGAAGAAGGTCTTGAAAAATGGAGCCTGAAGGTGACAGCTAACTGTTTCAGATAATGTCCTGGTCTAGAGATTGCATCTTATGCTGGAGGCCTGGAAAGTTTTGGTTTGCTTTGAATTTACTGTATTTAAGATCTTCTTTCTGTTTTCCCTGGGAAATTACCTTGTATTTGAAGAATTTTCAGCATTTGCATTTATGCTAAACCTCAGAAATAAGTGTCAAACTTACTTCAGCTCCAGTATTTGAGAAAGGGCACCACAGAACACGAGCAACCTATAGGCTTGAAACAATTATGTGACTGTATGAGTTACAGGATCTGGCAATTACATGTCTTAGAAAGGTCAGCCATTACATTCTGAATTAATAGTTGCAACATCACAACTAATCATCTGCCTTTACTCTTGTAGTTTTCTTCCGATTAAAAAAAGAATACAGGTCATATTATATACTGGAGCTGGCAGTTCAAGGACTTGAGCTCCATTATGTCACCTAGCAACTTAATATGCTTCCAAATAAACAGCCCTGTAAGTTTTATAATAGCCCAAACTTTCAAGTCCTTTCTTTTTTTTTTCCAAAGTTTTACTTTTCATAGACTTTACTTATTCTTGGCAACTATCATGCCATTTGGCTGAGATAATGATTAGAAGCTAGAACATTAAAATCTTTCCATAGATCAACTGGGCACGATGAAGGGTCAAAACTCTTGCCAAAGTCTGAGTTTGTCTCATCATCCAACTCCTGGAAACATTAGTGCCAAATGTGTATCTTCTACATGACCAGAACCCCTTCTTAAATGACCAGAACTTAAGATCTGAAACTTGGCCTGAATTTATGTATAATATCTGTTGAGTATGTTATATGAGCTCTGCCAGAAAGAGTACAACCCTTATTTGTAAAAGGTGTGGTAATAGAGAAACTTATGTTTCTATATTTGAATGGAAAGTGAAAAAGTTGTGGCAATATTTTTTAATATTTCAGGTATCATCCTAAAGCCCTGTAACCTTTGTTTTTTCTGCTGAAGTATTCACTATTAAAATGTAAATTCATGTAAACTGCCTTGTTCAGCTTTTAAGAGTCCAGCCCTGTGAGAAAAGCAGGGATGTTTCTGTCTTTTAGGCTACTGTTACAATCTGTTTCTTAGAAAACAGTGCTGCATCTTCACGTATGTTAGAGTCACATTTGGAAAGTACCTTAAAATTTCACTGCTGTTCTGACATTCTTACCAAACACATTTATATGTTTCCTAAAAATGTATATCTTGGTAGACTCAGCCAAGACAAAAAATCTTAAAATATCCTCCTGAAGGCTTATGTATATGCATACATGTATACATATATGTATTTGTTTGTTTGTTTGTTTGTTTTAGAGTAAACCAAATTCTGTGGAGAAATTTAGGGATCCTTAGGACTCTTGAGTGCAACAGGCAACAAATCTTTTTTCCAGGTTGGGTTTGGTTGTTTTTTTTCATCTTCGAAATGGTAAACTGCATCCTTTGTTGCAAGCTACAATGTAAGAAGTGTTAGCAGGAGACATTAACATACTTTTAATGCAGTGCTAATGTTATCTGCACAATTTTCTCTACCTCCCTCCCACATTTATCTTTAGCATTATAGTTTTTCTTATTTGTTATTTTGTCATGAAACCTTGCAAAGACCATTATTGATTTGTCTCTGACCAAGGGACAGATGAAATGCTAGGTGACCATGAGTAGAAAAGGCTGTGGGGTTTTGGGGTTTTTGATCTGAAAACTGGTGAGAAATTTAGATTCTTGTGTTCAGTTCTTCTCAAAAAATAATTCCTTTTATAGTCATTGTATAACTAGTTTGTGTATGCTGTTGTTTGAAGAGGATTACAATCCCATCAGCTTCGACTGAGCATTATGAAACATAATTATTAGTCATCATTGATTTATGATAAATCTTAGAAATTGAAGCTGTAGATTAGAAGTTTTCTTGGGCACTGTGTAAGTTTAGAGTCGAAAAAAAAGGGGGAGAATTATCCCTGTACCAAACAGCTCTCGCTATGCAAGTTTAGGACAGGAGGCAATAGAGGAAAAGAGGAAAATAAAAGGAAATAACATGGATAATATTAGCACAATAGTCAGAGGCTAGGATTATCCTATCAAGCTGTTGTACAGACATTACCATAAAGAGGATTTAAAGAAAGGCAGTTATGTAATTTTACAGATTTTTGTGAAGACCTCTTTTTGGGAATGAAAACTAGCATAGCAGAAAGCAGGGAAGGATTTATTTGAAAGTGTAACATGAAGATGATACCATCGATTGATCGTAGATGGAAAGCTACCTATCTGCAACTTGGTCATGAATAAGGTATTACAGAATGGGCAAGGACCTTAAGGATAAAGAAAGTAACGTAATAAAGAAGAGAGAGTTACTGGAGGAGGCACAATTACCTGCAGCATAATCATAGTGATAACTGAAAGGATGATATTACCAACAGCATTCTGAGAGTCTGTATGTGGGGTGGGGAAGGACAGAGGTTTTCATTCATTGGGGCTAGGTAGGAGGAAAATACAACAACATGATAGAAGGTCGTTACAGCCATGGAGTAAAATTAAATTTTGTAGTTCAAAAGGGTAAGGATAAAGGCCTGGATCTCAGTTTCACAATTATCACTGGGTGAAAATAGAGGGCATGACGCAGGGAGGTATATTGAAGGAAGCTCTAGAATATAAGTATAAAGGAGAACTCCAGCCAATAAAAATAAGCTGCATGTTTTAGGTAATGTAAAAATGAAAAGGAGAGAGGAAAATGAAGTATTACTTTGGAGGCAAAGGGAAACAAAGGTAGCAGACCACTTGAGGGCTCTTTGTTCTGCCTGTTTATTTGGATGGAAAAGACTGAAGTATGGTGTTAGTGTGGGGAGAGTGAAGAGACACAGGAGAGTGAGTAATTAAGAAAAATACAGAAGGATAATAGTTGATCTCACCAGAAGGTGGATTAGGATGGGGTGAGTAGTACTTGAGTAGGTGATGAGAAACTTTTGTATCTACAGTGAGATGGAGTTGTACAAGAAGAGAAGGCCATCTATAAGGAAGCAAAAGTTTTCATCATAATCTAAGTAACATAGCATAGCTAAAACTAAGGGAAATTATACTTCCCAGGTACACTGATTTCAAGAAGCTGCCATAATGAGCGTACATAAGTACTTACACAGGCTCACTAGTGCTTCAACGTGGATATAATAATATGCTCCAGCCAGGCGTGCCAGACATTAACACGTTTAGCTGCAGAGTTGGTACATGCCTTTTTCTTAGAGGAGAAAATTAAGACATGGAGAAGTTGAGCAATGTGTCAAATTGTGCAAGCACTGCGTGCAGTGAAGCCAGAGAAAATGGTGTCTTCAGTACAAAGCCACTAAATACCTTAAAAGACTAAGACCAACCTTCCCACTAAACTTTCCATGTATTTGCTTACTGTTGTAAACAAGGGACAAACAGGACAACACACAAATCCGTGCAGCTGTGTTCATGTGCTGTCATTCGCAAAGTAGCTAGTTTTCCCAGTGTTTGGTTTTGAATACTGTTTTCCCCCCATGTAATTCTGTGAATAGCTACAATATATGCATGCTGTTACTGAAGCATACAGCATCCCAATGACTACGGAAAGTAGTATTTCCAAACTAACAAAAAAAAAGACTTGTGGAAGACTAATATCAAAGCAATGTAAAATTAAGAAGTGCTCTTGAACTGTTTGAAACCAAATAGAATAGCCGTTATTTAAGCACATTGCAACAGTATTTGCAGTCTTTTTTTTTTTTTTTTTTTCTTTTTACAAGGCTACTTATTTTCAAGTAATGAAGGAAAAAATGAGTTTTAGTTTGTTTTGGTTTGGTTTTTTTTTCCAACGTCCAGTTTTTTAGTTTAAAATAAGCCAACTACTATTGCTCATTCAAGTCTCAAATGCCAGATGCGTTTAAGGCTGGGTGATTTTGTCACATGCTGATGTTGTGCGTCTACAGTTGAGAAATCTTATAAATGGGTTAGGGTTGATATCCAGGGACTGCAGACATCAGTTATTTACCAATGTGAAGAGGCAGACTTCCTGTGTGAGTCACTGCATTAAAATACAAAATGTTCATTTACCCAATATTGATCTTATATCTCTATCTTGGCCATGGGTTATGTATTTAGTTGTTGTTTAGACTTTCCTAGCAACTTTCACTTAAAAATCCCCAAGCACGTAATGAGTTAGTGAGTTTCAATTCTCTTGCATTTGGAATTAAATCCTCTTCAAATTGAGACTGAATCTAGGACTCTAAGACTACAAGCTCAAGCAACAATATGTATTTTACCTGGTTTTCATGTATGACTGAAGAACACAGAGGTAAATTGGCCAAAGTTGAAAATAGAATAAACCCTCTTTTCTAAGTTAGTAACTGTACTGTACTTTATCTCCATCATTTCTTCACTGAATCAAAGTCTTATTGAAAGCACTGTCAAGAATTTTGATCTTTCACATGTAGTTTATAACCAAGATGGTGAATTATAAATTCGACAACACTGTATACACTGTGGATCCTTGTTTCAGAAAGTGAGGTTCCTAAAGACCTTGGAGGTAATTTGATAGACAAATATATACCAGCAGCATTTGTTCATGTTAAGTTATTATTAATCTCTTAGTATATCTTTTACTGGAGATACTGTGACAAAAACAGGAGCTTTGTAGTTTTTGCTCAAGTTTGCATTGTTCTGTGACCCCCAGGAGAGGGCAGTGGTTTGTACACACTCCAGGGAGATTTTTCCAAAGCTAATAAACATCAAGTACTAGATATGATATTTGAAAACACAGATCAATACATATATCAGATTGCCTCCATGAATAACGAGTTTCAGCTGTACATAAACTAATTTTTGAGATTTTCTTCAGAACCTAATTTTTCTTGCAAATGCCTGGCACGCAGATAGTCACTTTTAACACAACAGATAAGATTGTTAACAGTTACTGTCATTGAAGAAGCTATAATTTTGTGAACTAAGAAAAAAAACACTTTTCCAATTGTATAAGTCTAGTAAGATGTGTAAGGACTCACTATAAAAGTTTTTGTATTTACAGAGGTCAAGTCTGATCCACTGAGATGCATGAACAAGAAACACTACTTGAAAAAGAAAAGAGACAAAACCAAATCCCTGTCTACTGCCTATTTTCACGTAAATAATACCATTTTCACTAAAGAACAGAAATCCGGATATATGGAGTAGGATCAGTCATTGTCAAATGGGATACTCCAATAGTCTCACTTGAGAGCATGATTTTAGTGATCTAAAGAGAAAGAAACTGTCCTTCTAGTTGAGTTACACAGCTAGTTTAACAAACTAAATTTTTACTAGGAATATAGCATTTACCATTCAATGGACCTCATATTATTTGCAGTTTCTATTGAATGATTTATCAGAAAAGTTGCGTAAGTAAAACATACAGTTTGGTGCAAATCACAAGCCACAAAGGAATTAACTATCTTGGAAGGTTAACTTGGAAGGGGGTAGTGTTATTTTGGCTCAGTTTAAATAGTTGAAGAATAGGCATGAATTTAATCCAGAAGGGCAGTTTAAGTACACTGTTTTTTAACTGCTTTTATTATTAGTTATTGAACATTTTAAATTATTTTACACTTGTGATATTTTTGCATGCCCTCATAAGCCTTACCTAGGCCTTAGTGTATGCTAAAGCACCTCCAGAAGCTTAATTCCACATTGTTGAAGTGAATATGATTTGGATGTAGTCCAAATGATGGCTGCAAGAGGAAAAAATGGCAGGAAGGATTGTATAACATCTCAGAAAACAGCTAGACTGTCTGATAAGCAATTCTTTAGATTACTTATTGGAGTTTCAGAACAACACCGAGTAAAACTGAATCATGTTGGCATGAGGCGCCTTAGAAATAATTGTTTTGTATCACAATTGTTAAACAATTTCTACAGTTATTGAAATATTTTTCATAACATTTTAAAGTTTCCAGGTGCCAAGTGTGTATCATAATTTTCTTCCACTGCACATAAAATTACTTAATGAATATTGGCTTGCAGGATTATTATCCTTCCAGCTAATTCCCAATCCAACTCAGCTTGTCTTTTCCTGGGCTTCTTGCCACATTCCATTTTTCCCTATGCTGTTGATGTTATGTAGGACTGAAATGTGGAATTATCTACAGTTCATAAAAGAATCAAGTACCTTAGGCTGCTGTGTTCATTAATTATTAATGGACAGTAAATGCAAACACGAGCTAACAAAAGGCAAAGGATAAACACATTTAAGGCAGACCAGTTCCCAGAGAAATAATTTAAAAACTTGTCAAACAATTCTTGAAACATAGAAGAATGATGATTTCCCATAGATTCATTGTATATATTCTGGCACTGTAACTTTTGCTTTATATAATGTTTTTTTAAAACTTGAATAGTAATTTCCATTGGAAGATCTCAAAGAGATTTACAGATATTAACAAAATCAGACTTGTAACACCAGTGTGAAGAAAAGAAGCTGGTCAAGCTATTTGTTGCCAAAAACATATCTTAGCCCCGGGTAGCTGCTTTGTGCTCTTCTGCCAGCACAAAGTTTCACAAAATACTTCATTCACCAATTCCTAATTTTTCTCCTGCATTTGGATTGCTTTTACATTCCCTAGCTTCTTAGGATGCTCATGACTAGTCTCTCAGATAAATTAATTATCCTCAGAGGGCTTGATTCTACATGAAGGAAGCCACTCACTTGCGATCCCCTCTACTGCTTACAAACATTACTGCACTCCAGTGGTCCTGCACTTCTGGAATAGTTTCAGAGGGCTACTGTGGCGGGGTGTAATATAGAGCAGTTTTCATCAGATTTCAGAGTTGGGTAAGAAGCAAAAATGTCTTCATCCTTTTTTTTCAAGTAAGCCAGGCATCCATGCCGGTACTTAGTTGGTAATTTGTTAGTTGTGAGTCACTGTTCAGCAGTCCCCACACAATGAATCCAGTCTCTTCCTGCAGGATCACGGGCCCTGTCCTACCTTTCAGCCCTCAGTGTATTTTTCAAATCATTTAAGCTGGTATTATTTTTATCTTATCATATGTTTAAGGCTTTAGAAAATGCCTTTTGCCTCCAACTATATACTATTGTTATTATAATTTTATAATATTATAATTCTTATAATGTAACATTATATTGCATTATCGCATATGTCAACTATAGACCATTGAGTATTCAGGTGCTTTGAGCATTTCACTTATGAGCAACTTGTGTTTTCATAACAAAATGAACAAAATACAGAGCAAATACAGAGCAATACCCCAAAAGAAGTTCTCTTGAGAATATATCAGTTTGCCATTTGATTACTACTAAGCCCTGCTTATGCCTAAGTAAGGTATAACCAGTTCCACAGATGGCCATAATCAATTTCCTTGAGAGTGAAGACTTTATAGTTCACACTTGCTGAAGACTCCCACACAAACTTTATCTGTGGAGTGCCCTACCAATTACATGTATAAGGGAACCCAGGCAGTCCCTTTTTGCTTCATAACTGTGTACCAGAACCTTCCTCCTGAATTGTTTTTCTGCCTGCTCAGACAGGGCCCTTTTTACCCACCACCTGAGCTGTTTCTAGCCCTACCTTTTTCTTTCTCCCAACTCCAACTTATACTTTGGAGTCCCTGACATTAGCCAGTGAAGCCTCTAACCTTAATCCTCTTAACCCAGAATGTGGTACCCTTACAGCACTATCTATATCTGTCCTTTACTCAAGCCTGGCCCTGATCACTGGTGGTACTGCTTATGTCTCAGCCTCTGGCATCCTTCCATTTTGGCATCTTAATTCTTCAATAAAATATTAATCAAACAAGATATATCTATCTATACAGTTTGCGAATTCTAAGGTATTAATGTTTGATGATGAAACATTTGCTTTTTTGTTGTTAATAATATCTGGTAGCATCAGGTAACTTGCTTGCTGTTAAAAACAGTCCTGAGCCAGACAGTGCTCCTTCAACTATGAAAGCAAAGTTCTTATCCATAAAACTCTCTGTGTTGACATAAAAATATTTCTGAGAATGGAAATAAGTAATTTTTTTCAGAAGTAAGACTAAATTCAATGTTCTGTGTCATCTTTTTTGAGAAGAGTAGTACGGGGTATCTGCTGCAGGGTCAGCTTGTCTATCTGCATGTGAATTTGTACCAGTAGATCTAGAAATTTCCATATTCAGTGGCCCTGCACCAGCATTTCATTCTCACTCTATAGAAGTCCTGCAGGAAGAACTTCATAACAGCTGTTGTGAAATGTGCTGAGAAGCGTATAGAGCTTGACTAAGCTGTTCACAACCTGGTAGCCCTTTCCTCCTCAAAGCAAGAATCAGGACTTACTTCTGAATTTTGGAAATTGTATGAAGAGAGATGAGTGGGATTCACTGTTAGCATCTTCCCCACTTGTATATTTGAGAACTGTTTAAATAAGTATAGTCTCTGGAAAGCAACATCTTATATTTTGTGCGTCTGATTGACTGTTTTGGCCTTTCTGACACTTGCCTTGAGTATGCACCTTTCCTGTCCTAAGAAACAATACACTTAGCATCTCAAATCAGAAAAGTGTACAAAGACTTATGTAGTTATGTCTATACCAGTGATTTTCTCTCTGCTGTAAGCTAATTCCATGTAATTTATGTTAGTTTAACATGACATGCACACAGAAAAGTATTAGCCATTTCCTTGTATTACTTGAAAGAATTTTCCTGCTATCAAAGTATTTGGGAAGACAAGCACAATCATCAGAAATAATTGCTTGGTTGTTGTCTTTAGCCCGTATGAAACAAATTATCTGAAACCATGTCAAATCAGGTACTCCAAGAACAGAAAAGGCTAAAGCAAGGCGCGTCTTCATATAAGATTATTCATCAACATGTCATACGCACTTGTGTATCAGAGACACAAGCACTGAATAAATTCATTGTTCTTCAGTTTTTCCAGTCTGAGGAGCTCACAGATCTTTACAAAGAGGAATGAGATTAATCTCACAGCATCCATGTCAAACACTCAGTTCTGTAATTCCCATTTTGCAGATGAAGAAACAGGCCCAGAGAACTGAAGAATTCTGTCAAAGAGACTAAAACATATGTGTTTTACACAGACTGCCACTTTCATGTCTTGACTAAGTTGATCCAAATGTAATTAAATTGTTACACCTTCCTGGATCTGCCAAATTAATTTGAGGGAAAAAAAAAAGTGCAGGAACAAAACTTCTAGTTTTTAGATAATTCCTGTGCCTAGTCAGGACAAGAATCTTCTAGTAATAATTTTTATGACATAAATTTTATGAAATTACACAAAAAGTTATATAATTATTTGTTTAAGCCTGTCACCTTTCTGTCTATGCTTGAAATAATCAAAGGAAATGACAAATCAAAGATACATAACCTTTTCTTGTGACACTGGTTAACAAAGTTGTATCTGAACTGGTTCACCACTGCTAATTTTCATCAGTGGTCCATCTTCTATAAATAGGTATATCAGAACAAAATGGACTAATTTAAAGCACATTTGACAATATGTTGTATCTTGGTCTTAGAATATGCTGAGCATCCTAGCTTTGTTTATTTCAAACTGCTTTGGGATCCTAAGGAACACATTTGGGGATTCAGGAGATCAGTGGGTTTAAACATATGAGAATTGTTATTCTAGTTAATTTTTTAGAATTTTCAGCACATCCGGTTTTAGTGAAGTTTTGGATGTTTTTTTACTGTGTGAAACAAAATAGCCATCCCATTACATAATATAACTCTACACTTACCCTGGTGAGGTACCTCTTTTCCTTGTGCTCCAGGGACAATTTTAAGCCCGCCCTGGTTTATTCTGTACAGTTAAAGTTCTTTTAAGCTTCCTCTGCTCAGTTCTGGTCTCTGCATCTGCTGCTCTTTAAAAATGATGAGACAAAAGAGTCCAAACTCAGATCAGTCTACTCAGCTGCGGGCCCATTCCTTTGACACACTCCCACTCTCAGCATCTTCAGCAAAGTCAGTATTTGTAGCTGCCGGCAAGATACTTCTTCACAGCTGTCCCCTCTCTTAAAGAGGCTGCAAAACTCATTTGCCAGTCTTTGTATTCATGGGACTTGAGTCCCAATTCTGTGCAGTATTTGTGAAAATAACATGGAAGTAGAACTTGTCTCTTCTTCTAAGGACAGTCATAGCTGTTCAGTTTCTCATTGTTTTGTTTGCTCTACTTCTGACACAAAAACCTGGTGCTGTGGGGATATTGAATATCTTGAACCATGGCTAAATCAACAGTATAGGAAGTATAGCAGTAGAGTAAAACTGTATTCAGGAGAGTTCAGGGATTATGCTGGTATCTCATAAATTCAGTAGGATTACATGTGCAAAAATTTTGGAACGGATACTTTTTTTTTTCTTTAATTAGCAAATAATATAGAAAGAACAACAGTAAAGAGCATGAACATTGGTAAACCAAAGCACCTAAAAGTGTGGAAGTGCCAAAATTACAGCACCAGCTCTGACTGTGTGCTCACATTTTGTAGATACTTGCTTCATCCCCTGCATCAGGCTCACATTAACTATGGCAAGAGCTGCAAGGAGAAAGAGAATTGTCTTGAGCTAAATGTCTTGAACTAAAATGCAGGCAGCTAGGTCCTATTCCATGTTCTGCCACAGCTGTTTTACATGGGTAGTGGATAAACATATCCATATCATCATGTGTTTGATATCTGTCATTTTCCAACATTTGGTTTTCCAACCCTGGTATTCTTTCAGTGTCATTAAAAATGTAATGTAGTTAGCTGTAGATCATTACTCCTTTCAGGTTTACTGGTTCAACTCCGTGGGCCACTGATGTACTTGCATCCACACCCACAGAAGAGATTTTCTGAAAAGTTGTTTTAAACCATTGTAGGAAGTGACTCAGGATAATTGCTAGTCTAATAGGTTCACTTGGCTTCCTGGAGTCTTTTAAAAATAAATCCTTTGCAAGAAGTGAGAATGTCTAGGAAAGAAAAGAAAAAAATTATACCAGTCAAGACACTTAAATTTGATACAGTCCACATAATTTAACTCTCCTCCCAACCCGGGCTCCCCTGATGTTTTTTAACTCGTGATGATTGCTGTTAATACGGTATACCGTCGGTGGCATTTCTGTCTGTGTGGTTGTCTACTGTGTGCATACGTTTTTTTCCCCCAAGTTGTATCTCTGGCTTCTTTGAAGCATCTGTGCTATAAGAATTGTCAGTGCAGTATGTATGTGAAAGAAGCCAAGAAACTGTTGTCCCACAAAGCTCTCAAAGGATCCTGGTTAACCTGAATTCGCTATATAGTTTTTGGTGGAAAACAAAATGAAGCTAAGTTAGCTCTGGGAATAGCTAGTTGGGCTGTGATATATTACAATAATGTTGTTTAATTCTGATATTATATATCTGCAGAACAATTTTAGTTTACAACTGTCCAAATAGTCTGGTCTGCTCAATTCTCTTTGGTCTAGTTGACTGCTGCAAAGGAGTCAGAGCCTAGCCACAACTCCCTGTGTGGGACAGAGCTCACTCTTTCCTGCCTCCTCTTCTGCCAGCGGTGGAGGCAGGGTGTTCTCAGCCTGTGCTGCCTCCTGTCTACCCCCATGTATAAGTACTGTCCATCAAGGCTAAGACTGTTGCTAAATTTAGTTTGAGGAGTTCAGTCTGTCCCTCAGTCTCTGAGTTCAATTGCAGCATACTGCAGAGATGCGGCCTTTGTTAGTCTTAATCTAACAGTGCACTACTTTAAATTGGAAGCGTTCCTTCAGTTGTGTGAGTCATTCTCCCCTGATTTTCACTTTCTGTTGACTTTGATACTGGAGGAAACTGAGTCTAAAATGCTGTCACTTCATTGCCTAGCTGTAAATACAGATTTACCCAGTGCCATGCATCGATTGTGGTGCTCAAACACTTACCATCCTCTGCACCATCCTGTGTGGCTAAAGGGACATCTCAGGCACACTGTGGTACAGTGCCAGAAAGTGCTTCCTTCCCCCTTTCCTGATATGCAGGGTACTATGCCTTGCACGGGACAAAGATAGCTGTGGCAGTGTCTTAGAATGATCCTTCTTGCTGGCACATGTTTATCTGCAACACATTGCCAGTTTCTCTTCCCATGACTTAAACTGTTTACTAGCACCTGATAAGCCATGGTACTGCTTCAGGACTTGGAAATGAAGACATCTGCAAGTTCTGTAAGTGGTTTCACTCTGGTCAGCACAGTGGAGAATTAAATCTGGAGGCCAAAAGTACACAGAGAATAGAATTCTGTCATGCAACATGAAAGGAAAATCACCGGGTGGATTTAAAAACTATGGCCAAGGCTGTGTGCATCTGAGGACAAAGACAGAGCTCTCTGCGTGCTTTGGTGTGTGCTATTCTTTTGAACATATGCCATAACTTTGCATTTCCTGACTTCAGTGGATTGGAAAAAAAACTGGCAGGTTCCCAAAACTGAAATATATGCACAAATAACATTCATAGCAATACCAGTGCAAGGGAAAAAACCCAGCATCTGAAACAACCTCATGCTTTAGGGTGTGAACTGATCAACTGTGGGGTTCAAGAAATAATTTCTCTTCCCTCTTTACCCCCCAGTTCTTATGTAATATTCCAGCCCACAACTGGCTGGATGTAGTGTGTTTTCCATTCTTCATGCTCTGAATCATCAGGTATCTAAGCACTGCTTGAGGCAGTGTATTAGACTGGAGAGCCGAATGGTCTGTTCCACTATGGCAGCAAGAATAGTATTTTAATATGGTTTCATTTCCTTTGGTTTATTATTTTATTATGTAGCGCTAAGGGAGTGACAACTGGACTGCTCTATTTGCTCATGTGAACATGTATTGAGACTGATTTGGATCTGAGGAACACATGCTCTCCTGTTTTTTCAGTCATGTGCTAGTGATGCAGAGGGTCTCACTCTGTTCTCTGTTTTTTAGGGCTGAGTAATGCCTATGCTTGTGTTGGTCCAGTGCACAAAGATGATTTTCAACCTCCAAAAATGCCTGCTTCTAGTATCTTTTGGAGAAGTGCTGTTTTAAATCATTTATGTTTAAAATGGAGCAAATTGTGCTCCCACATGCACACTCCCAGTCCAATGGAGACGGTTCTCCTGTATAGGAAAAGTGAGTACAGATTGCCCACAGATGGGATCTTCGTGCTTTTCATATCGTGGTGTGTTCTAAAAAAGGCTCCTGTTGCATCTTGTGGAAGTGAGTCTTATGTGATTCAGTGCAGAGGTTATGAAGATACAACAATACAACAGGCTATTCTTCCTTTCATTTCCATAAAGAAATGCAACAGGTTCATAAAGATACTGTCTTAATCTGCAGTAACTGGAATGTTGTAGCACTTCTCACAGGACAGATGTTTCTACCTTAACTACTACATGTTAAGAGGCATATCGCTACTGGACACAGGTTAATAGCAGCTTTCCCTGTCATTGTCCGTATCAGGTATGGGTAAACAGAGCATTTCAGTCTCTTGGCATTTAAATCTTGCTGCAAAGTCTTTTGAAACAAAGAAATCTCATTTGTGCTTGGGTCACACTGTAAGACAGGCTGTAGTTTTTGATGCTTCACTTCTGTGTGATAGTCAGGATTTCCACATTCCTCCTTTTCCACTCTCTAGGGAGAAGATGTAGTATAATCCTGTAAATTAAACAGAGAAAGCAGGAGTCATGGAGTCAAATCTCATCTTCAGCAAACACCCGGAGCCTACGGTGCTTTAGAGAGTTTATTAACCGCAGGAGCTGAGTCAGTGAAAGCTGCTGGGAGGTGGAACTTCCATAAGGAACAGCTCTGGTGTCCTACAGAGAAGCCCTGAATCACTCTGCCCTTCGGAGTTCCCTGCGGATGTCTGTGGGACAAGCTGCCAACAGGTAGCGATGTAACTCCAGGGCTGATCTTCAAGAGTAGTAGTATGCAGCATGTCAGAGTGGGGACTCTTGCTCTGAATTATCCTTGTTGATCTTAAGTAGACAAGTGGCAAATCTGATAGCCAGAGGGGACAACAATGCCACCTGTTCAATGCTTGGATTGCATTGTCAAAACTGTGTTCTTTTTATTATTTTTCACTATATATGAAAACATTTTACTTCCTCTGCTCGATAGAATACTGCTTTGGGGCTGGGAATATTTTCTTGTTCCTGCATCTGCCAGATTCTTAGACCCATCTTTTAAATATAAAGGTGGAAATCTTTTTGAAGAGACACCATTTTCTTCTGGAATTTATCTCAAGGCTTTTGGTTATAGTGATGGCAACATATGGGGCTAGCTGCCATTAGGAAATTATCAGAGCAAACTTGATTTTAAGCCTTTTGAAGTTGATCAGGTGATTTTTAGTGATTTTGAAGAGCCCTGGCTCATGTCCAAAGGTGATGATGGTAGAGCAGAAAAGAGAAAGCATATGTATATGAAAAAACTAATCCACACAGCCCCAAATGGTAAATTTGCTCTGCCAGTAAGTTGCACAGAAAAGAGCCTTGGCTTTGCATTTTGAAATAGCACTTGCATCTCCAAAACTGGTACCAAGACACGTACTTCTTATAACTGTTTACAACTGGAAATGATGGGGTATAAAAAAAAATAACAGTTGCTTATAATAGCAGCACATTTGTAGATTCCTCCAGAAAATGTTGAGTAAGTTTTGAACTTCATAAAAAGGTCTGCCTGTAATCAGGCAAGGCTCACTCAAGGACTTTCAACATATATCACTTCACCTTCAGCATTCAGTTTCCTCATCTCTTAGATGGGACTACTGATACTTACAGGCTTATAACCAAGCTCAGCTCCTAAATGCGAAATAAAGAGGTCTTATCAGTCCAAATTTATCATCACTTGCCTCAGCAGGATTATACTATCAGAGCATTTCACTCTTCAATTTCACCTTAACATTAATGCTAGTACTTCTGCTTCAGTTTTTGCTCTAGCATCTCTTCTCTTCTATGTAACACTGTAAGTGGCTTTCAGAGCAGGTGAAGCATGTCATACTGTACAGTACCAAAGAAATACTAGAGATAGAGATGCAAATAGGCAGAGCATAATAGAGATCTAAGATGAAATGAATTTTCTGAGCTGGTGGTATTTATCTGAGATGAGATGCTTCCAGAAGGTATTTTGAAGTTAGAACTGGCCCACATGCCTGGGAAAACATTCCAGCTGGAAGAAGTTAGTGCAAAACTGAAAGAGGATGTGGACAAGATGCTTGGAAGGGCTGTTTCACTCCTGTTTTAGTTAAATCCAGTCAAAGCCTGGACACAGCAGAGGGCTGTGGGCTAAGAGTGTGTGTGGGGGCGGGGAGACCTCTTTGCCAGGCTTGATTCAAACACTGTTTAGGCACAGCTGAGAGACTGGAAAATACCGCTTTCCAAATGGGGACTTGCATGACAGATAGTTACATCCTGGGTGTGGATATAATACACCATGGGCAGAAAAGTACAAGGATTGTCTTTTGCCAGGGACTTATACAACCACATCTGTAGTTCCCCACCATTTCCTCCCTGACCCCTCTTGGAGGGATTTTTCTATCCAAAACCGTAAAAATTACAAATCCCAAAAAACTGCAATCTGAGCTCTACCTAGAGAAACTTTAGATCGTTCATTCCATAAATATCTCTTACAGGCTGTCTGACGTCAGAGGATTTGGAGAGAGAGGCTGGTCTGAAAGTGAAAACAGCAGCAGTTCCAATCTCACTACAACAGCACAGCCAGCGAGAGGAGCAGCACAGGCATTCCTCTATGTGGATTACAGGACTGCAGAGCAGGGAGGAACTGCGCAGAGGCACGGGCACTACAGTGTAAGTGCAGCTGCTGCAACAAGTCTTCTTGTGTTTTTGCTTGTTTTCAAGAAAAAATCCCTGCAAGTACCGCTTGTCTTGTCTTTTTTTTCTCCTCTGAAATATCCTGAAGCCAGCTTGGCAGCACACAGGATTCAGGTTTAGCTTGATTGCTTCTCCCAAAGGTATGCAGAGGGGCTGATGGTGGAGGCTTTTGCACGGCTGATGGTGGAGGCTTTTGCACTCTTCTGTATATGGATGGAGGTGACAGGGGATGAGGGAGGTTGGAGAGGGAGGGAAGAACGTATCTTTGGAAGACTACAAAATTAACTGAAATTTAGCTCCTTCGTGTTCTGGTAGCAGGACAGCAAAATCCCAAATAAGCCCTAGGCAAAACCCAACTTCCTTAGGCAACTTCACAATGCAGGATTTCTTTTTTAACTCTTTAATCCCTTTTCATATTGTGCAGCATGCAATTCCTCTTTTCTTATGAGGATGACAGGCGATTTCCTGGCTCCCTGACAATGCAGTTCTGTCCCACTCTGTTTGCAAGGCTACTGACAATAACAGATCCTAACATGAGTATGGGGTGTCGCTTGCTAAATCTGACAAATTTAGCACCTTGAGCCTGTACTAGTTTGATAGTAAGGGTTCTCCAAAGAACTCACTGCTTCTGCAGAGGACAGAGGCATCTCTCACATCCAAAAACTATCGGTGACAGGATCATACATGAAGGAGGCAGCTACTACAAGGAGAATGTCCCTGTGAAAAACTTTCAGATGTACTCTTATAGCACATGGTACAAGTCCCAAGGAAAGCTAGTGAGTCTTAATAATTTTTTTTTTTTTTTACCTCAGCAGTCCAGAGATTCCCAAGCCTACTCCATAAGAAGGTGGTGTTTTCAGTGGGGCACTCTGCTGTATTTATTTACAATTAAAATTCAGTGCTGAATTCATGTAATTAACCTTACCTCCCCCACCCTGCACCTGGATGTCCCTTCTTCATTCCCTGTGTAGAGATGGGAGCAGTTTTGGGGACAGCTGTGGAGGCAGCTGTCCTTCTCATTGGCATCTTCTCTAATGAGACCCATGACAGAAACAGCTCATTTCCCCAGGTGGGTGGAAGAGTTTGATGCCTCCTGTGTGAAGCTGACATACTTAGCTAGCACTTGTAACTTTAGGAAGCTCTTTGCCAGTGAGAGGGTGCTTGGTCTGTGCGATTGCTGGCAGGAGAGATGACGCCCTTGAACATAAACACAAAGCTGGGCTGAGAAGCAGGAGCTATGTGAATTGCACAATATAGCGCACTGTGCTGTTAGTAATTGGCTTCAGCCAACAAGCAGTCACAAGAAAGGCTGTTGCGAGTCAGCGCTCCCTGGGCTGAGTTGTTTTGGTAATGGAATAAGTCTGCAAATACTTTTCCTCTTGAGGATGGCAGAGTAGGTTGCTGGGACAGGGAGAAGGAAGTGAAGGGGGAAAGGTGAGGAATGGGAGGAGGGAGTTTTGCAGGGATCTCCCCTGCAAAATGAAATTGAGCAAGTCTAGTTAGCTGGGCTGAAAGCAGCTGCAGGTTGATGTAATGACCGTGCTGGCTAATGTAATGGGGGTAGCCTTTACTGGGCAGATGTTCAAGGTCTAATCCCCACTAAAGGATGCCATGCTATGCCATGCCATGTAAAGCAAGCTAGGCTGAGCTGGACAAAAAAGCAACCGTACTGACTGCACGTGTAAGGGAGCATGTGTTCTCAGAGCCGGATCCTGCAGGGATGTATTTTGGAAGTGAAATCTCCAGACTGGGAAGGAATTGGTTTGGGATCTGGGCTGCTTTACCATGACATATCAGAATCCTTTTCCTCTCCCCCATTTATTTCTTATTAGATTCTGTTTCCAGTAGCCTAGCAGCTCCTTTTCCAAGAAGCTGCTTTATTTTCTTAACAACAGCCTAATCACATTGGCTGGCAATGTGAAAGAAAAAAAATCCTTAAGAAATGTGGTAACTTGTTAGAAACCTATATGCCCCAATAAAAGTTTGAGAGCTGTCACAGCCAAGACAAGTGTCCGGGAGCCACAGACACTTTTACCTGGTTCAGCAATTAGTCTGTCTGAAGTGCATTGGGCAATACAGAACTAATATTTACAGAACTGCTGAAAGCTGAGAGGGTGAGAAGAGGAACTAACGAGGAGATAATTCCAGATTTGAGGTGTATTAAGCTGACTGCTTCCTTTCTGTCTCACGATTCCTCTCTCTGTCCTCCAGCTCAGCATCCCACTAGTGAGCGACACTACCTGCAGGGGTTTGCAAATCTGGAAGTTCCTTGTGGGCTGTTAGTCATGGTTCAGGGGGAAAGTTGCACACTGAGTGGAAGGGCGGGAGGAGGAATGGGGAAGGAGATACTAATCTGGCAGGAGATAAATTTAGTGTCTCATGAAAATGCATGGGTCATCACTCAACATCCTTGAGTTTAGATAAGGTTATACCAGCCAGGAAATTACTAGGTCTTCTACTGGTGGACACTGACCCTGGAAGCAAGAGAAACAAACGCAATATGGACAGGGCAGACATCTTTTCAGTTTTGCTTTGTGAAACAGAAAACAATTCCCTGTTGGAGCTTATGAGAGACACAATGCAACCCTGAGGTTTTAAAAGTCTATATTATGTGTTACGAAGTGCAGTCTCATGGTTTCACAGAGCTGAGTAAGCAAATTCTCTGGATATCCTAGTGGCCTTACCACACTGTATCACTTGTCTGCTGCTATCGCTGGTGTTTATTTTAGTTGTGCTCTTTATGTGTAACGGAGATCATTCTGTTCATCTTGAAATCAGTCGCAAAAATTTTTCTTACCAAGTCCAGACGTGGCATGCACTGACTGTGTTTTATTGGCAGGGAGGCACAGCAAGAGTTGAACAGCGTCTTAAAGGCATCTCCCAGATAATTTGGTTTTGCTCCATCTGCCTTAGTTGACATAAAATTCCCCCAAGGTCCAGTGGAATCCCAGAAACCCATCTAGTCCCTTCAGGCCAGCCATCTGACCTAGCAATTGAGCAATCAGGGGACACCATTTCCTGACACTTCGGGGAAGGATGTGTGGGAGGCTTGGTTCTCAGCACTTTAATTGCTGCGAATTTTCAAACCTGGGTCAATCCTATGGAGATCTGACCCTCTCTCTCTTCCCTGCCCCTGCAGTCCGCAGGCAAGCACAGCATGTTCCTAAATTAAAAGAAAGCTGACTGCTCTGATTTTCATTGGAAGAAAGAGTTTACGTGTATTTTCCCATGCTTTTTGTTGTGTTGATTATTGACAGTGGTGTCTCCTATGGCTTTTCCATTTTACCAGTTGCATTCCCTAATATCACACTCCTTTGAACTGAGGCATTTGCAGAAAACTGGTAGTAGTAGGACTCTGTATATATGCACTCACTCTACATGCAGAAGATCTGATTCGTTTCTCATCTTTCTGCAATTCCACTTAACAGTGGAGTTACTTCTGTTTGGCACTACTCTGAGTCATTATCAGGCTGAGGACTTACTATCTTCCAAGCTCTGTGTAGGTATTAAATTTCATAATGCTATGTAAATTAGTTAAATGGGATTTATTGGGTTGGATTCTCAGCCAATACAAATAGGTATGGGGGCTCCAGTGTAGCTATCACAAATGTATTCCAGCTGAGGATTTCACCCAGTATCTTCAGACTGGTAATGAGTGACCTGAGGCACAGATAGTGCAAGTCTGCTCTCATCTGTACTAGTGAAAGTTTTTTGTAGCTCCATATTGTTCAAGAAACTTATTCCAGTCTTCAATTACAAGTAAGTTCAAGTAGCATCAGAATTTGGTCCAGAGAAACTGAGGCCCAAGTTGTGCAAAGTAACCTGTAATTTTGGCTCTTTATTTTTAGTGTCTTGTTAAGGCACCAAGACTCAAAAATTGAGACAGCCAAAATTATAAGCTACTTTTGAAATGCTGGCTGACTGACTTGGGCAAATCTACACAGTGGATTTGATTCTTCTCACATACTTTTTACAGCAGTGTAACTCTCTGAAGGTCAGTGGAGCTACTGCTGTTTTACAGCAGTAGAAGTCACAGAGGAATGTGTCCTGTGTTGCCAGAAGCTCCCATGAGCTTTGGTATGTCAGTCCTGTACTCATATTCTGTTTTTCTTGACATGTCCAGGACGTGCCTCGCTTTGATTTGCTGAGAGCCACGTAGCCACCTGCCCATGAACAGATCACATTCTGAGCAGCACTATTGGTAGTGCAGCCTCAAGCTCTCTTAGTGCTATGTGTTAAATCTCTACCTGATGATGGCCAAATAGGCTTTTCCCTCCCTTAGGCTTGGTGTCTGGTTTGTATGTTGCTCAAAGTTCATGTTCCATGTTAGATTTATATTTTCAATTTGTTTTCCACATGGTATTTCAACACTTGAGATTTTGGCTTCTCTGGTGATCTCTGTGGTGTCAGATAACGTCTTCTAGTGGTAGGAGTTTTCTAGACTTGGGACAACATGGAATAACAAATCTGACGAGGCGAAGCTCATGATTTTTGGATTTAGTAGAAAAGTTATTCTGAGAGTACGGCAGGCTTATATCAGTGATAAGGTTTCTCTGGAGTTAGGAATTAGAGAGACTTAAGGTGGAAAGAAGGAAGTAGATAAGAAAGGGAGGAGATCAGAAGGCTTGCTGGAATTCAAGGAGTGGGAGCTGGAGATCAGAAGGATGTGTTTAGACTGCATGAAAATGGAAATAGAGGTAACCTTGAGGAACTGAGGAAAACTTTGCCAGCAAGAGAGGAACAGGCTCCCTCCCTGAATAAGAAGTGCTTACTCACTTTCCAGTTTTGCTGGCTTCAAAGTAATAATCACTGAAGTTGATATTTCTGCTCCTGGGCTTTGAAGTTCGCGTTTGTTTTTCTCTTCACTGTGTCCCAAGATGACTTAAATTCAGGCAATGAATGTGGCAGCCCAGGTCTTTGAATTGGGGACAAAGCTGATTTGTGAGACCCAACAGCTCTTCTGTCTCCTTGATATATTACTTTTCTAAGAAGCCATAAACAAGGACTCATTGTTACTCTTATGGCTTTTATTATTCAAGACAGTGAACAAACCTGATTTGGGGGGCTTTATTTTGTTTGCTGTTTTGAGGGGCAATGTTTTTAGCTGCTTAAACAATTGAATTAATGAGCCATGAAGTCTTAAGAGATGGAGATTTACACAGTGCCCTGTTCATCCTTGAAGAAAGTGGTCAGGTCCAATTTAACTTTTTAAGATCTGATCTGAAGATATGTTCCCAGGACATTTTCATAAATTAAATACACAAACACACACACACAAAAGGGAGAAGGAACATTTCTGCCAAGGAGCACAATCCAGCTTGGATTTCATTGTGAAGAAGTCATGCAAGGATACATTTCAAGGGTTTAATATCACGTGGCAAGATTCTCTTCTCCCAAGACAAAGCTGTGGGAAGAGATGAAAAATCTTGGAGGATAGGTCCACTGGTAGCTATTAAATATGATAATCTGGCTGTACTCCCATCTCCAAATCCTGAACAACTAAAAGGATTGAGCAGGGATAGGATCAGACTATATTTGGTATTTTTATATGCTTTCCCTAACCATCTGCAGCTGACCATTACTTGGAGATAGGGTACTAGTTTAGGTGGACTTCTGATCTGACTCAGTATACGCATTTTTATATTCCTATGGCCTTCGAGAGAGAAAACACTGTGAAGACCCTCTGATGTTTCAGCTATTCTACGAGGGAGAAGCAGTCATATCTATAAGATGTGGGCTGAGGAATCTGACCAAATACATCACAAACCTCCAGAAACTTATTCACATTTTAGAGTCCTTTAAGTGTCAAGAATGCACATGAAGAAACTATACCTTCATTTTTAGCACTGTCTGCGTCTTCTTGTCCATGAAAAAAGTGACCTGCATCTCTCCTTGTTCCCCAGTTCCAACGTGGATTACAGTGACAAATTTTTGCAGAAAGGATTTAATTTGCTAACACCCCTCCAGTTATTTTTAGAAATGTTTTGAATTTTCTTTTGCGTTTAAGTATTTGTCTAAATCAGAACATTTCAAACAAGCTTACTCATCAATAGTATGATTGTTGCTGATATTTTAATAAATAACAAATATTTGGGGTGCTTCCATTTTCCAGGAAAGCTTAGTACTTTAAAAAAAAATAGGCTATTTTTAGGTGTTTCAGGCTGGTCTTGGAAAATCATTAATCTCTTTGCATGCTCTTGGTCCTGCACTGTCATCTGTTTTCTTTCAAATCTCCAGAAGGCTGTGACGGAAATACATGGGAATTCCATGTTGCTCTGCATCAGCCTGCCGATTCTGCTCCTTTCCTTGTCAGGTCGAAGGGAGCAACCTTTTCAAGAAGGAATGAAACTACTGTGGAGCTGTATAAGCATCCTTGCCTCTGCTGATCTGCGCGTAGAAGTTTCCTGGGCTCTTGTAGAGGTGTAACATGATTTCCCTCTAACATGAAGCTATTTTTTTGCTTGAGAATGTTACAACAGTCCAGTCCCTTTGAAAACATGTAGTCAGTAAATCATCAGCCTACAATACAGTAAGTTCAGTACTTTCCACTGATTTAAGATCAAACCCTGAATGCTGTGGGTATTGTATGCTCATTAGCTAGATTGTTTCTGAGGGAGCTGGGGCAATCTCAATGGACTGTTCCTATTTAATCAGTAGGAGTTAAATGATGAGAATATTTTCTTGTCTGCAGTCATACACTATGCAAATATGTGAGGATAAGTCACATATATATAGTTAGATAAAGTTAGCAATTTATTCTTTACATTCAGCACTTTCCTTCGGAAAATTTCCAAGAACTTTAAAAATATTAATGGATTTAGTATTTGGGGAAACTGAGGCACAGCTTTCTCAGATGACTGCAACCTGATGGGAGTCTGTACTATCATATAAATACTCTTACTGCAGGTAGGCTAGAGACCTCTCGTGGTTTAACCCCAGCTAGCAACTAAGCACCACGCAGCCGTTCACTCACTCGCCCGCAGTGGGATGGGGGAGAGAATCGGAAGGGTAAAAGGGAGAAAACTTGTGGGTTGAGATAAGAACAGTTTCATAACTGAAGTAAAATAAAAATAGAACAGTAGTAATAGTAATAACAACAATAATAATAAAAACCCAAATAATAATAATACAATAGTAATACAAAGCAAGTGATACCTTATACAGTTGCTCACCACCCGCAGACCGATGCCCAACCCATCCCAGAGCAACAATCCCTGCCCCTCAGCCAACTCCCCCAGCTTATATACTGGGCATGGTGTCATATGGTATGGAATAGCCCTTTGGCCAGTCTGGGTCAGCTGTCCTGGCTCTGCCCTCTCCCAGCTTCTTGTGCACCTGGCAGAGCATGGGAAGCTGAAAAGTCCTTGACCAGTGTAAGCACTACTTAGCAACTACTTAGCAACAACTTAGCACTACTTAGCAAAAACCAAAGCATCAGTGTGTTATCGACATTGTTCTCATCCTAAACCTAAAACACAGCACCATACCGGCTACCAAGAAGAAAATTAACTCTATCCCAGCTGAAATCAGGACAAGACCCATTTTTTAAAGCTATCTTTATGTCCTCTGAAGTGTTAATTTAACAAAGCTATAGCAATTAAACTAAAATATTATAACAACATCTTTATCATTATGTCGCATTTAGCCTTCTGCCTGTCAGACAAGCCATATATTCACCAAACTCATACTTCTCCCAGAAGTATGTCACCCTACTGCAGAGTGGGTACTCCTCCCCTTTTTTTCTCCCTCCCCCATATCTGTGTTCAGGCTTCCCAGAGCCTCGAGTTATAATACCCAGTTTTAATTCTTACTCTCCACCTTTTGTTTAGGTTTTTGCCTACACTGAGAATATGAAACTTAGGTGCTGCTGATTATGATTGTAAGAGATCTGCCCTAACTAGGTGGAATGGGTTTATTTGTTAGATTAAACAGCATACATCTGTACAGAGGATTTGCCAGGATATCATTCTTCCTTACAAACGTTGTCAGGAATGGGGCCATCCACTAGTGCAGACAGTCTTGGTTTTCTCACTGAGTCACTGACCATTAAGCTGGGATGCCTGGACTGTAAGTACCCTGCTTAAATCCATTTGGCAGAATCCTGACCCCCTCCAGGCAGGTGACCCCAGCAGCATCTGCACAACAGATGAAAGAAAGCAAGATCTTGACCAAACATGAGGGGACTTTAGTCCTTTGCTACTTTTGCAGCCATGTATACAGCAGGAACCAATTAAACTATGTTTCTAACAGCTGAATGCACAGAGAAACAGTTGGTTTTGTTCTTGCCTGTGCTCTGATCTGTCAGCATCCTCCTGCACTGTTATGCAGGGATAGAGTAATAACCATGCTAGGGCCCTGCCAATATGAACTGTCTTCCAACTGTGCCCTACTGAGATACGAACTTGCCCTCATTGCTTGTTTCATACTTTTACTGCCCTGTGGGTCAGGCATCCCAATGAGTGAATCTCTCTGGCTCTGTTGTAGAGACCCTGAAATGTGTTGCCAATGACAGAAGTACAAAGCTTGACCTTAGCCTTTAATCATCAGCAGGATTCAGGCAGTCTGTGTGAACATTACGAAGTCTTTGGCACTCACCATTACTAAGTTATAGGGAGAAAACCAGATGCATTTTCTGACTAGGTGAAATTTTCCTTGGGGGACCTATGAATTGTTTTCCAGCTGTGTCTGGACTTACCTAGAATAGCTTCATGTACCTGCTGGGGGACATGTGTTAAGCTATAAATGTCCTACTGTGCCCTTCATGACACATTTTATGTTTAAACAGAGGCAAAATTCAGCAAGCAACTCCTCACTGCCTCATCCCCTGCTTACTTACAGTGGTGATGTTTAGTATGGTCACATCTATTGGGATATCTCCAGAGGCCTATACTCTTTCTGATCTACACATCTGTTAGTGTAGCTAAGCTACTGTGAAATGGGAGTCTTATCTAAGAAAATACTGTAAATACAAGCTATAGTGGACCTAACATAATATATTAACATTTTTGTATAGTATCACTGTACTTTTAATAAAAAGCAGTTTAAGAATGCTGCTTCATCAGTCTTGAGAGTCAATTTTTCGATTACCGGCCTCAATTTTTGCAAGATATATCAACATACAATTCAGATTACATACATACCAATATTTTGGTTTTTCTCACTTTGACATAAGAAATATTATCTGCAGCTGTATATATTTTTATCCACAGAGCATGAATATTCAAATAAGAGTGGACTAAATTATGATCTCTAGAATCCCATATCAGAGGTCAGGGGGATGGTAATATACCTCCGTACAATGAAATACCTAATTTGTCATTGTCAACTGCTTTAAACTAAGAGTGAAAATGGCTGCCTCACTTCAGACTGAAAAATTTATCTAATTCTCCTTCCCACTGGTCACTTGAGATGTCTTATGTTAATGTGTGACAGTATTGGAAAAAATGTGCCGTGGAGTCTGCTGGACTATGTGTCTATTATGCAGTTGTCTGTGATTGTAGGAAACAGGACGTGATGACCTTGTAGTCCTATACTCCCATGAATGCACATGACACAGAATCCAGTTGACCACCCTACAGGCTCTGGTGACATGTGGGAGTGCAGCAAATTAAAATGGAAGCAGATGGCAAAAAAGTCCCCTCTGTGTTTTGCCTTGTCTTTTCTTTCAGGGATGTTGCCTTAAGCCTTTGATCCAAATAGCCTGCTGAGGAAATATGTCTCTGAGCTATGATGAAACAACAGTAGGAACGCTGTGTTCAATTCTGGGTACTCAATACTAAGTGGCTACACAGTGATGGGGAGAGATAGGCAACCTTCATTTTTCCTTTGAGCACTCATTAGTCATGGTCTCTTGGGATTCTTTCACTCTTTCAGGAATAAATTTAATTCACAAAGAAGCTAGAGGGAGCTGGGCAGTTTGGTGCCAGACTGGGGGGCAATGCCTCCAGAGAAATGGGAAATACTCTTTGACTTCCATTAGAAATTCTGCCATTGTTAATCTTGGGCTTGCTTCTCCTGGCTGGCCACTGCCATTAACTGCAATTAACTGTTTATGTGACTCAGGGTATGTGCTTTCCAGTGTGCTACCTATCTAGCTACCTGCCTACCTACCTGTTTGGTTTTTTGTTTGCTTGTAATGGAACAGCCCAAGCTGCATGGATGTGTAAGCTTTATTTTCTAGGTTTCCTGTTTAGACTGTGTGAGCCTAAGTCCATGAGCTCTCTAGGTTCCTATATTTGCTGCGTTTGGACTTTTAAAGCTGAAGTTCTCACCAGCATTTTGGAGGCTTGTTTCTAGGGCTGGATTTTGCCATTTGATGTGGATCATACATGCTGCATCTTGTGATGCTAATAGGGTGGGGAATAATGGGCCCTGTAGCCACAGTGAAGCTCCCTGAGAAATTCACTCATGGGTGTCCCAAAAGCAGTTTTCCCAGTTCTGTGATACTTAGAAGCAGTCTAAAAAGTCTCCATGTAGAATAAGATGCCATACTGGATTTGTTTACTATCTCTGGACTTCAGTTATGTTCTGAGTGTCCCATGAAGCTTTAGGGTCACAGCAAATATTGTACTGCTCCTAGGCAAATGCACCCAGACTTGAGTTTGTTCGGCGGTCATTGTGCATAGTTCTTAAAACACCAAGCTCACTTTTACATATTCACTGAGCAGAGACATAGTAATCACTGCATTATATTAGCGTCTGTGTATCTGACACACCCAGTGATTTGTTTGCAGACTTTCCCACACCCTCAGAGTTGCCACTTCTTAGTTTGGGTCATTTTTACCATGGCTGTGTCAGATGTCATTTTCCCTCCAGATATTTTTGGGTGTAGCTGATTGCAGCAGGGAGAGAGGACAACACAAGTCTGCCTTTTGCAGCTCATCTGAGTTGCGTCATTAGAGAGCATTAAAACATTCAGGCAGTTGGACTAGGTGATCATTGGAGGTTACTTCTAACTGAACTCTTCTCTTCTCTTCTCTTCTCTTCTCTTCTCTTCTCTTCTCTTCTCTCTCTGTTGATTTTTTTTTTTGTTTGGTTTGCTTTATTACTATGTACCTTCTATCCATATGGTTACGGTTGTTCTTTCTTTTCACCCTCCTTTCTTTACCCAGCAGAGGAATATGATAGTCCTGAAAATCTAATATGGGCCTAACTAGACCTCACCACACTGAACCACTGGGCCAACACAGGCCTCTCATCTTCTTATTGCCATTTGGTATCAGTAGGAGGATTTTGTTATGCTTCTATTTCATTGGGCCTGTCTGATGTATCAAAAAGTCTATGTTGTTATGTTTATTAGTGTTTTATGAGTTTTTTGCCTTGCTTGAAGTTTGTCAGCTATTGGAGGTCCTCTGCTGTAAAATGTGTCACAGAGCTGACTAAGTGGCCCCTTGCCCTGCCTGCTTTGCTAATTGTGCTCAGCCAAGTAGTATCTATTGGATATGCAAATGTGGAAGGTAAGGAAGGGTTTTGTTAACTCAGGGAAACAAATGAGTTGTAGATGGGAGCTATGCTGCTGTTTTGGCCAATAATTACAGGCTGCAGACTTCACAGGTTCCAAAAGCCAAGCAACCTCCACCTTGCTTAATACTTGCATAAGATACCAAAGTCTATATGAAGCAGTGCTGATCATTTAGGGGCATGTATCAATTTTGATTCGGGTTCAAGACCGAAATCTGAGAAATTTGATATTAGAGGATATCAGGAGTTTCTTGCCTGTGTTCCACAGTGCTTTTGAGCACTAAAATAGTCATCTTTGAGAGAAGGATTCAAGAGTTTAGACTACTAGGAAACATGACTTACAGAATAGAGTAACGATTTTGGTCAGTTCTTTACCTGGTTCAGTAAAATGTATAGTTCTCAGATACTTATCATTAGGTGCACTAAGAATGGGACACAGCCTGATATAGCTGTCTTTGATTTCTGGTTTCTCTTTGTCTTCTGGCTGCTTGTTTCTGACTCTATACAGACCCTTAATAAACTGTCCCCTTCCAAAAGATGTTAATATAGATGATCCTTTGGACTCCCTCTGTCTGAGAGTTGTGTTACACTGGGCCCATTACAGGACCACATTTACAAAAATATTTGTTAGCGGTGGATACTTCAGTTTTTGTGTTCAAAATTCATACAATTTATGATGTGACCCAAAACACCTCAGCTCTAGCAGGCATTGGCTTTGACCTGTAGGGCTTGTTTTTTCAGAATTGTTGAGCATCCACATTACCAGCTGACTTCAAAAGGAGTTGTGAGTGCGAAGACATACAGTCACTTGCCCAAGGTCGCACTGGCAGTCAGGATCAGAGCTCCACAGAGCAGCTCCTGGCTCCTAGTAAATAAGCTCACATGACAAACTGGTAGAAGCTTTTGAGCTGTACAGGGATCCTGTGTAGCTGCACCTCCAGAAATGGGTCTTATCTTTCTTAATAAGATTTAAACAGCTACACTTTCATAATAATAACAGTTATCACCACCTATGCAGCGACAGTAACTACCAGCTGAGTAGGAACTATTTTCCACTACAGGAGTCATCTCTTCCATTGTGCTGATTGTTTTCAAAATACCATGGCTTGGGAATTGCTTGGAATGTCCCTTCCTATGTTGGCTTGGACCTACCTGGTTGCAGAGTGACTGCGAGGCAGTGATTCTTGGTTTTCTTTCCTGAGGACTTAGCACAACTGGCTTTGTGCCAAAGAAGTGGGTGAAAAATGCAGCAAGCCCTGCTTTTTCATGTCCACTGCAGTAAGTTTAAGGTTGCCTGGAAAAGTCAACAGCTATAGAAAGCAGCATGTTGGAGTGGTGCTACAGCCTCATCCTTCCTTGCAGTGTCAGCTGAATTGGCTAGGGAGTTCTGGCTGCACCTTTTCACAAAAACGGTAATTTCCCTGAGCTCTCAGTAGCACACTCCAGTGATCAGGGTGCACCATGCTGTGCAAAAGCTCCACATATTTCAGGAATAATGTAATCTAGGTTTTTGTCTGAGGTCTAAGCATGATTTGACTAATGGTGATTTAGAGCTGAAATAGAAGCAAGGCTGGAGAAATGGGCTAAACATTTTTCTCATTTAGCTGAGTTGTCTAAACACTGGGGACTAAGATGAACTTATGCAGAGCCTTCTAACATTGACTCTGACTCAGGCATTATTATCCCTGTCTTAAAGAGTACAGAGTCAGAAACATGAATTGGCTTGCCCGTGCCCACACAGAATGCACAGCTAGTGTCAGCATTACAACTTGGTTACTCAGAAGCACACAGATGTGCAACATGTATCGCACTTCTTCCCAACCCTGCTTGCTGCAAAGACTTCTTGCAAGGGGTCAAATGCATACTCTTTGTTCTCTTGCTGTCTTTCGTGAGTATGGTTGTTCTCTTTTGGTGTAATTTTCTTTTTAATATAAAAGTCTTCACGAGTAGAGTAATGCTTTTCAGTGTGTACTGTTTCATGATCACTGTAAAAATACAGTTATTTGAGTCTGAAAAGGTTTGTACCTATAGAGCTTTCTCTTGTTGACTCTCCTGGGTAAACCAGTATACACTGGTGGAAAGTGAGAGAGGACATATGAAGGTTTCCAGAAGTGGCTGAAGGAAATTTTCCTGCTTATAGCAAAGCACAACACTGAAAATGAGAGGACAATCAATTTAAATAAAACCAGTAAGTTCTAAAAGGTTTAGAAAACTTCAGGTTGATGCTGAGGTTGAGACTTAGGTTTCCTGTCTGTTGACAATTTATGAATGCCTTTGCCTCTCCCTAGATGTTGGGCATAACTGTTTGTGTCAACTTCCCTACGGCCCGGAGCAGAATCTGCAGGCCCTTTCCTTTAAAGCCTTTGGAATTTACATAACCCTGCAATTGTAGCAATGCAAAATGTGGCTCTGGTTACAATAACAAGGGTTTAGGGAACGCAGGGAGAGATTGTAGCGGCAAAGGCATAAAAGCAAAACAAAACAAAACCTTACATGCTGTTTTAATTTTCAGCAGCCACGTGAGAACTGTCCTGCAGTTCCTGGCTATAAATAAATCTCTGCCGTCATAGGAAGACAAAAAACAAAACAGTTCACATTCCTCCCAAATTTTCTTAAGGTTATAAAAAATAAAGGAAAGGTAAATATTTCAAAAGCAGAGTGTGTCTTTGCTGAGGAATGTCAAATTATTACTCAAGGGGGATCATATTTGCATCAAGTGAAGAAATTTGGCATTAAACTTCTCTTTCCCTGCTCCATCTCCACCAGCTCTTTTGAGAAAACCACGTAGGACGGCATATGGATAATGTGCCAGGCAATGCTTCTTAAAGCTCCAGGGGTTCACTGCCCTAGTGTCAGCTGAGGCAGGAACTTTCTTTGAGATGAATGAGGACTACACAGAAGCATGCCTGTTGCTTCTTGTCAGATGTTGCATCCTATTTCTGTTAAATGTTGTGTTAGGAAGATGGGGACGAGGATCACTTCATTCATTGCATAGTGAGATGCTGTGGCACTGACAGATGCAGACATGAATGTAGAATCAAACAGCCAGTGCTTCATACCAAAAGTAGTGCTATAGAAATAAGCAGGCCTGCTTGATAAGTAAGCTCATAGTTATTATGTGTGGCTAAACAAAGATTTGGTCACCTGTTCAAATCCAGTTTCAGTTAATCAGAATGAAAAATTGTTACAATTGCAAATGCCATGGGGTAAGCTACTTATGTTTAGACTCAGGGACAAAAAGAGGTAATGCCATGTGAATTGCATGACTAAGGATAGCTCTTGCAGGAATATAAGGACAGACTAAATCATGAAGTGGTAACATAGGGAATGAATGGAGATAACCTTTAGCAGAGAGCCCTAGGATAACCAGGACCATGTGAGGGTTTCTCTACATTAATGAATGGAAAGGTTTAGTTGAAACTTCTTTCTAGGAAGGTAAAGGTCCAAGTCTTAAAATGTGGCCTAGTGTGTCAGTGTGGTGAAGTCCCAGGCAACAAGACTGGAGACTGGGAAAGAAATATCAACACCAGCAAACTGGGAAGGAACTGCGGTTTGCAGGGAAACTCATTAATTTCAGTTGACCCTGAGCTGTGGTGTTGCTTTGAATGGGCATGAGGCCTCCCAGAATGGGATATCTTTAAATTTGTGAGTGGAGAGCGTTTGGGACTGGAACGCATAGGAAGGAAAAACTGCAGCAAAGGAGGAGCCTAATGTTGCTGTGAAATGGTTTTACAGTGCATGATAGCATCTACTTGACACTACCTCATCATAGGAACGGATGATGAGCCATTTGAGAGCTTGTGGATCAGGATTAGTGGGCAATACAACAGGAAAAATGCTTTGGTGGATGTCTGTTATAGATCACCTGATCAGAAGAATGAGTAAAGGAGACCTTCTTCAGGCAACTGGACAAACTTCATGACCACCTCAATATCTGCTGGAAGGGCAACACAGGACGGCACAAGAAATCCAGGGGGTTTCTGGAGTGATGACAACTTCCTAACACAGATGGATGAGCTGAAGAGAGGAGTCTGATATTCACAAACAAGGAAGAATGGGTTGAGGATGTGAAAGTCAAGGGTAGCTTTGGCTGCAGTGACCATGGGGTGGTAGAGTTCAGGATCCTGAGAGGCGGGAGCAAGACAAAAAAGCAGGATCACAACCTTGGACTTCAGGAGAGCAGACTGTGTCCTGTTCAGGGACCTGCTTGAAAGAATCCCATAATACACGGCCCTGGAGAGAAGAGAGGTCCAGGAGAGCCAAATGATTTTCAAGGGTCACCACCTCCAAGCTCAAGCACAGTTCATCCTGATGAGCAGGAAATGAAACAAAGGTGTCAGGAGGCCTGTGTAGATAAACAAGGAGCTCCTGACTAAACTCAAACATAAAAAGGAAGTTTACAAGAGGTGGCAGTAGGGTCAGGTGACCTGGGAGGAATATAGGGACACTGAATGTGTGGGCATGGGATAAGGAAAACCAGGGCCTACTTGGAGCTGAATCTGTTAAGGGACATGAAGGGCAGTAAAAAGGGTGTCTAAAGGGAGATCAGCTGCAAAAGAAAGATGAGGGAAAAAGTAGACCCACTGCTGAATGGTCTAGGGGACCTGGTGACAAAGGACACAGAAAAGGATGAGATACTCAAGTCTTCTTCACTGTGGTCTTTACTGGAAGTACTCGCCTTCAGAAAATCCAGGCCTCTGAGACCAGCGGCAAAGTGTGGAGTAAGGAAGACTTACCCTTGATGGATGAGGATTGGATTAGGGAATATTTAAATAAACTGGACATATAAACAAGTAAGTCCCTGGAACCTGATGGGATACACCCACAAATGCTGAGGGAGCTGTCTAATGTCATTGTGAAGCCACTTTTGATTAGCTTTGAAAGGTCATGGCCACTGGGGAACGTTCCTGAGGACTGGAAGAAAGCAAATGTCACTTTTATCTTCAAGTGGGACAAGAAAGAGGATCTGGAGCAGTACAGGTTGGACAGCCTCATCTCAGTCCCTGGGAAGGTTATGGAGCAAACAATCCTAGAACCCATTTCCAAACATACGATGGTCAAGAAGGTGACTGGGAGTAGTCAGCATGGATCTATAAGGAGAAATCATGCCTGACCATCCTAATAGCCTTCTATGATGAGATGGTTGGCGTGGTAGATATGGGGAGAGCAGTAGATGCCGATTATCTTGACTTTAGTAAGGCTTTTGACACTTTCACGTAACGTCCTTGTTGACAAACTGATGAAGTGTGGGCTAGATAAGTGAACAGTGACATGGCTTAGTAGCTGGCTGAGCTGCTGGGCTCAAAAGGATGTGGTCAGCAGCAAACAGATCAGCTGCGGGCCACACAAATGGTGTATCCCACGGTCAGTACTGGGATCCAAAACTGTTTAACATCTTCATTAATGGCCTGGGTGATGGGACCGACTGCACCCTCAGTAAGGTTGCAGACAATATAAAACTGGGAAGAAAGATTGACCAGATGGTCATACTGCTGTTTGGAGGCACCTCAATAGGAATCTCATGGAATTCAAAAAAGGGAAATGCCAAGTACTGTTTCTGGGGAGGAATAACCTCATGCACCAGTACAGGCTGGGGTTGACCAGCTGGAAAGCAGCTTTGCGAAAAAGGACTTGGAGTCCTGGTAGGGAACACGTTGAACATGAGTCTGAAATGTACCTTGTGGCAAAGAAGACCAACAGCCTCTGGACTGTATTAGGAAAAGGATTGCCAGCAAGTCAAGAGAGGTGAGCCTTCCTCTCTGCTCAGCAGTGGTGGGACACATCTGGAGTGCTGTGTCCAGTTCTGGGGTTCCCCAGTGCAGGAGAGAGATGGACATATTGGAGAGAGTGCAACAAAGGGCCACAAAGATGATTAAAGGGCTGGTACATCTGACATATGAGGAGAGACTGAGAGACCTGTGACTGTTTATTCTGGAGAAGAGAAGGCTTGAGGGGATCTTATCAATGTGTAAATACTTGATGGTGGGGGGAGTAAAGAAGATGGAGCCAGATGCTTCTCAGTGGTGCCCAGTGGCACGACGAAAGTTTATGGGCACAAACCGAAATACAGGAAATTCCACTTAAGCATAAGAAAAAACTTTTTTAATGTGAGTGTGATCAAATACTGGAACAGGTTGCTCAGAGAGGTTGTGGAGGTTCCATGTGTAGAGGTACTCAAAACCTGACCAGATGGGGCCCCAGGCACCCTTCTCTAGTTGACCCTCCTTTGAGCAGTGGGTTTGGAGCAGGTGATTGCCAGAGCTTTCTTCCAACCTCAACTGTTCTGTGCTCTGTGATACCTTAATCCGTTTTTTTCTCATGACTGAGTCAAAACAGCTCAAGAACTGTGATCACAGCTGGCACTTACTATTTTTGGGTGAAGTACTATTTGGGATGTGCTGAGCCACATCCTCTTAAAATAAGTTATGCCAGGACAAATATCAGGAATTGTGGTAAAAGATTTGGGGGAGAGCGGTAGAATTGCTTCCTGTACTATATACAATTTGAGGTTAGGTAGAGGACTTCACTGTCTAATGTTTCTAATGTGGTATCTTTCACTAGTATCAAATTCTTACAGAGAAGAAAAAAAAAAAAAAGAGGCCTGAATTTGCCCAGTGTTTATAGACCTGTGTTAAAGTTGATATTGTTACGTCAGTGGAAAATGGGGTTAATGAAGGGAAAACAAGGCCCTGTGTTTCTGTTATCCCCAAAAGACTACAGTTTCTATGAATAATCTTCAGGCACCCATGGAGGAACTGACAATTTTAACGATGTTTCTCTTAGAACAGCTTAGTTAAATGCCATGGGAAGCAAACAAGGAAAAGGTCACTTTAATGGTATTTCCTAAAACGACAGTACAGCAGCATTTGTGGAATGTCCTGGAGCACAATCATTTGGCTTTAATAAAAAATAACGAAAAAACCCCAACAACAAGAAAATTAGCTGAATGATAAAAGTAAATAATTCATATTTCCTCCTAAATCTTGGAAGTCATCTGTCTAGAGCAGCTGATACAAAGAAGCCAAAGCCAATAGTTCTGTATCTGCTGAAAACCATCTTTGTATATGTTAATCACACTCTGTGCAGAAAATTTGTTTCTTTTTCTCTATCACTATTTACTTATGATCCCTGTACTCAAAGTTAATGTGTAAAGTAACCAATCAACAATTTGTCTACAATGCAGATGCAGTCAGTGTTGAAAATATAATGGTACGTGTGAGATACTCATATTGGGTTTGATTCTAGAGCGTATTAAGAGCTCTGTTGAGTGCTTCAGCAAAGTAGCCTTTAAGTATTTTCTTGCCTTTACGTGCTCAAATAGTACCTATTACCTGCATCTTCTCTTGCTTAGTGTCAAGCATGTGCTTCAAATCATTCTGGTTTAAGACAAAGTAATTTCATCAGAACACTGGAAGACCAGCCCTGTACTGAAGTTAGCAGAGCCCATACAGGAACATCTGTACATATTTCTTCTATAATTTCATTTGAAAGCGAAAAAACATTGGAGATGCCTTTTATATAGATAGACAGCTAAAAGGAATGATTTATTTGCAATTGTTTCTCCAGAAGACCATCGCTACAGTCAAAACAGCTGTACTAACTCATCTGAAGGTGGGCTCTTCCTACACGGTGAGGACCTGAACTGAACGCAGAGACCTACGCAGAGAGAGAGAGAGAAGAGCAAATCAGAACCTACACAGATCATCCAGGTTAGTTCTGAGTTGCATGTGGGGAATAGGCGAGCAACGGAATACCAGGGAACAGGATTTTAGTTCTCTTAAACTTGTGAGGCGTTACCTACATTCACCAGGCAAGAGGAATCTTCCACCTATTGCAAGGTGGTTTTCAACTTTAGAGCAAGGTTACAGCAAACAGGACCTCACTATCCCCAATTACAGACAAACCAGGTGTGTTTAGAAGCAACATATATCCTAATGGCATAAAAATTGTAACCTCCTACCCCATCTGTTCTCTTTACTCCATCACCATTTCAACAGAACAGAACTTGTATCCAGGCTGTGCTACAAGTGTTAGTCACGCTGTTACTCAGTCTGAGGGCCAGCATATTAACTTGGTTTTGATTATAATTGTAGTCTAAACTGGAGGCATTTCTTGTAAGTTAGTAAATACGCTTACTGGAAATGATAGTTTGTAAAGTTCTTGATTTTATGCTCTATTTTTCCTCTTTCTTTCTTTATTCTGTCCTTCATTTTTCCAGAGTGGCCACCAATTAGAAGAAAACTTAGTGTCAGCATCCTCCTCCTTGGTGCAATTTAGAATCCTTCAGGGTCTTAGTCTGTTAAGAAGAGCTTGTGCATTCAATTTGTGCATGAAGTCTAATTACATCTATGTCTCATCATTTTCAGTGTCCTTTCTATTTCTCTTGTAGTGCTTGCAGGAATCACAGAGACAAAAATAATATGAAACCTTTTCTTCCCATGGTATTTCCACTTTATGGGATCTGAAATGCTGTGAAGTCATGTGGCCCAGTTCGCTACTGCCATGCACTCTACAGCAGTATTTACATGAGTGCAATGTGAGCGTAAAGCACAGCTAAGTTAAGATGATGCATACTTCACACTGATGTAAATGAGTACACCACGCAGCAGGGCAGTAGTGAATCAGTTGTTAGGGCTCAAGCTCAGTCATACTTCTGCTGAACTGAGCAGTGAGTTTCCTGTAGTTGTCTCCATAGGCATGATCCTGCCCCTCTGTCAGTATCCTAAATAGTTCCCACAGCTGTTAGAACCTCACAGACAGCCAAAACAAAAAATACAAATGCTAAACTTCAGATTCTGTCATGTGAAACAAAGTATGATAAATACTAAAAACAAATTTTGCTCACAGCTCCAGTTCTCTAGCTGTGTATGACTATGTATTCAAGAGGAAGACATTTACTCCCCATAATTTTAAAACATTACTATTTTACATCTTTGAAGTCTTGTGGAAAACTGACTAATTAATTCTTGATTAGCTACATCCCTCAAGGTGACCAGTTTCTTCTCTGGCATGTGCAGTGGTTCGGGAGCAAACAATGATTTTAGGAGCCATCTATCTTGCGTAGAATCAGGGCCAGTGCCTAGTTAAATATGTGCTGCTCTCTTGGCATATGCCACATCTGCTTCTGGCTCAGACTACCACGATGGAATTAAACCTTGCAGAATCTGGGTGTGCCCCTCTTCATATCCCAGTCAGCTGCGTCACAAAGAGAGCAATGTATTTTTTGTCTCCAGAGCAACTCAATCTTTCTGGTAATCACACATGTACTGCTTAGCACCCTACTGGAGCATGGGTTCTCTGCATTTGCAGTGAACTGAACCGTCTTGCCAAGTACAACAAGGATGGCTTACACCTTTCTTCTCCCCTGTCCTCACCCTCACAGTCAAGCAGATTTCCAAGAGAGCAAGTTAGCATCCTTGCCTAGAAGTAAGGAGCCACCTTTCCATTGGAACTTTGTCTCATATCCAGGACTCCTAAGCATACAGGAATTCCTGTAAAGAAAGCCAAGTATTCTCCAGGAAAGCATGTGTCACAAAATAGAACAGATTCTATGTGATGGAAGTTATGTCTAAGAAAAATCAGGGTGGGTTAACAGTGGTGTAATGGAGGGAAAAAAAAAAAAACAACAACAAAACACCGGAGCCCCAAAAGCCAGAATAAACAGCTTGGCTATCAAGTACTGAAACTAGATGTCATTTGCAATTAATTGCTATAATAAGGTCAGCTGCCTTCCTAATTGATTTCAGCTTCTTACTAAGGGATCAGTGCTGCTAATTAGTTTGCATGTAAACTTCAGAGGACATGAATAATCAGAGTTTAGCAAGCCACATCAACCATAACTAATTCTTCTAGCTCTTCTGCAAAAAGTACACAGTAAGCAAATGTTGTCCCCTTCCCAGCACCACAGATGGAGCCAGGACTTTTTGCTCTAGCTACTTTTTTCCACTGAGTTGCTGCAAGACACTCAGAAGCATGCAGAAGTGGCAACCTTGAAGTCACTTTTGAAAGAAGTGAGTTTCCTAGGTAGAATAGGAGCAGTTTGATAGCTCTGTCACCAGTACTGTAAAGAAGAGGATATTTAACTGGAGCTCCCTGCCTGCTAAACAGCTGTTTCAGGATCCATGAGTAGCCTGTACCATTTACAAAACCCCAAGGCTGTTCTAAGTTGGCATCAGGGTCTTAACATACCGTGATCAGCTTATAGATCACAGAGTCACAAGGGCAATTTAAAAACTGGCATTACTTCTTCACTCTGGTTTTGTGCTAGCCAGCAATCAACCAGAATAAAAGATCTGGCCTAGACCCTGTATCAGAAAAAGAAGTGGAAATAGCCTTTCCCTTTGCCTTTGTATAGACATTGCTTTGATTTTCCTGGAAGTCACTGAGCTCTGTGTGTTCATAGCTAGAGACTGACTTTATTTCTGACTGTATTGATGGCCTATTCTTGGTTGGAACAAGACATGTTGGTCTAGATCATTGCTAATTAAATACAACATCAGGTATTCCCTAAACTCTTCCAAAACTTAAAAAAGCCCACGTGCCCCTCCCCGCCATGCAGCTAAACAAATCCATGCACAAAAATAAGGGGAATAAAAGGGAAAAAACCCCAGACCATTCAGATCCCAAGCTCATTTTAAAACTATTATTAATGAAAGCCTGTGTTGCAGTGCAGCCCAAGGTGGTCTTTGGATTTTTTTCAAAAAGCCAAAAAAATCCTTCAAATGAAAAATGTTGAGGAATGTCATTATACAGACTTTTGTTGGAACAGCTGCCTAGGGACAAGTTCGCTCCAGCCCTCCTTAGTTAAGATATTTAGTAGATCTAGCCAACAACATATGGTTACAAATGTTTGTGATACAGATCACCTGTCTGCATACTGCACCTTTCTGTAAGATGAACACTTGCTAGAACATAGATTTTTTTAAAAAAAATATTTCTCTGGAAAATGAGAAGATATATACAGAATAGAAGGAAGTATTAAAAAATGATGGGGAAAGCAGAGAAAGACTCCATTTTACAAATCAGTACCCTCTATTTTGCTAACTGAGAAGCAGAAAGAAACGGAAAGGATCTGAAGTTCAGCTGAATTGGTTTTTTTTTTTCTAAAACCATTATCCCTGAGAAAATATCATGAATAGGTTCAAAAGGGTCATAAGGTGTCAGGTGTGAACACAACCCAAGTTTCTCCAAAGCAGGCAAATGAAGCCATGGTGAAGTTGCTGGCTATAAATGTTTACAGTAGTCAGGAACTGCTAACTACCTTTAATTGCTGGCAGATGATCAATGTTTTGGTGGCAGGAAATTTAATCTTATTCTGACTGATTCTGTCTCCGTTGCCTTCAGGGGTCTGGGTTTGAGTTGGGCTGTTATCTGCAGAGTTGCACTTTCAAAATGTTTGAGAAATACCAAGCAAAACTAAAGGGAGAAATGAGACAATTCCTGTAAAATTTCCATGTTATTTTCTTTTTTTTTATTGGTCTTTTTAATGGTTGGAGTAATCTCTGACTTTTGCTTTCTAAGAGCTTGTAAACCTTCTTTCCTTTCTGCAGAGCAAATGTCTTTTTCCTCTTTCCATAGCTGTTACCTGAGTTGCAGCAAATACTGGTGGCTTTTCTTTTGGGCTTGAATGTTCCCTTGTCAGCAAACAACTTGTGCGGACCACGCACTAAATCTTAACCCATACAGGAGAGAGGGTTATAATGAGCTTGAGAAGTCAATGAAAGAGAAGGAGCTGTGAACAGGAAAAACACAGGGAAAAGGATGAAATTGAAATGTGCCATCTCCTGGAAGGTCCAAACCAACATCTTACACCTTATGATGGATACAGATTTGAATGTAGTTTTGACTGTAGTTAACCTAAATTCTGTGGTGTGGGCCATTTTGTAATATAGAAACCAAATCTTTTTATTTAAGAACAATTGGTAGAAGTAGTTTGATAGCTAGTACATTGATTTAAGGCATTGTCAAGGAATGTTATCTTCATGTTGAAGGCCATAAGTTTCATTAACTGCACAACTCTTACAGATCTGATAAGGCTTAGGTTCTAGGAACCAATTTATTTACTTTTAACCATTTTTTTTAACTGAGAAAATAAACCCACCAAAAATAAATGTTTGTGCTGAGTTTGTTAGGGGCAGCTAACTAAAACATATTTTTCCATGGTGTCAGGAATGCTGCAGAAAAAGAAGTACACCAACAATACATCAGATGCAAGCTATCCTTAACAGCAGTAAGTTCTGTTGCAGTTTCACTCAAACATCTGCATGCATGCACATGTGTAAATGCATACATGCACACACAGGTATTTACGCATATTATGATTCATCAAGTGGAAAACAATCTTGTGGCATTAGTAGTTTTAATTTTTAATTACTAATTAACATTGTTTCAGATAAGCATTGTCCAGATCCCTACTTTTTTAAAGTTCAAAGCAAGTTCTCAAACTGCTGTATTAACACATTAAAGACGTGGGTTAGGATTGAAAAGCTTTAATCTGAAACTTACGTATCCCTGAATTGGAGCATAGTTCCATCCTTATTCATCAGGAAGTCAGTGGGAGTGGAATCCAGCCGTTAGATCTGATGGTGTGGTCTGAGCCCAAAGATAAAAATAATTTTAGAAGAATTATATTAACTAAAAGAACGTATATGCGTGTCTGTATTGTGTTGACTATATATGCGTCATTTCAGTCCCTCAGCGACAGGGGCCAAAATGTCTTGTGGCCCTTTGATAAGTAAGGATAGTGATGATTCCATCACTGTGTTACATCCAGTGTCGGTGTATAGTAGTAATGCTGCTCTGCATGTCACACTCAAGAGATGCTCAAAACATTGTGTGGTATTTTGGAGACTTGGAGACACGCAGAAACAATCTCTGTAGGGAGGGTATGAACGTCTTGCTAGTTCTGTAGCCTGTGGTGACTGAGGAGAAGCCTTTGACCCCACAGTTGCACTGGGTGGTGGTGTCAGGCAAGGCATGCAGCCAGGCTCACAGAGCCATGGTGTTTAATCTCATTGTCAGATGGAGCAGGCAGCCTGGCACTGGGTCTCCTCTCACAATGGGCACTTTTGTTGTTAGATTAATATACCCGTGTCCTTTTGTTTTGACAAGGGATCTAACAAACAGTTTATATCTCCAGAGGTGGAGCAACATCTCACAGAAGCTTTTGCTTCTGCGTTCTGTAAGGAATCTGTTTTTGAGCAGCAAATAACCTATTTGTTTTTGTATGTCCCTTTCCCCTTGTCTTTTCACTATTTTACAATTAAGGGTGCTTATACATAGATAATACTATAGCTTTTTGGTTTTGACCTTGGTCATCAGAGCCTAGAAATTCTTACAGAAATAGGCAGGTGATTTCTTTAATGGTCTTATTCCTGAATTCAGAAGGAGCTGCCTTTGTAAGTATGTTTGTGCTGTCTTGGGTTATAGACCTTATGTGATACACTGTTCAGAAAGAGAAACATACTTTTTTTCTTTCTTGGTAGCTTTGGGATGACTTCTGGTTTTGCTGTCCCCTATAAGCTAAGACACCAAAATAGCTCCTATTAAATGTCACCTCTTGTGTGAGGGGATTGCTCTGCAGAATCAAATATTTTTTGCAAACTGCAACACTTTTCAGTTTTCACTGAGGTATCCACAGTTCAGTATTTAATAGCAAAAAGCTGGCTTCTCTGGCATCTTTCATCCCAGGCTGTTACTAATACAAGTATATATATTATATAACACCAGAGTTTAATGTACTTTTTTGTTATTGGGGAAACACAGTCACAGAAAGAATCAGTGATTAATCTAGTTTCATTTGCTGCTGACTAAATACCGAAGCATGCAGCAGAATTCGAATTCTATGTATGATGTCCTTTATTTCATTTAATATATCACACATTTCTCCTACAGCCAGTAATAGAAACCAGGAGTTGTGCTGTAACCATTAGACAATGCTCTGTCGATGGAACATCCAGATGCTGCGGTGAGGGGGGGCGGGGGCAGCTTTCACATGGGATTATGAGGAATATAAGGAGCACCATATGTAAGGAATAGCAGATACGCTTTTTTTTATCTTGACATTTATGGTGGTTAGATCATTCTGGTCCAGTGGCACAAGCCTGTTTCCTGCTGGGCACTTTCTAGTGTTTTGCATGTTCTTGTTTTGTGTGTGAGGAGCAATGGAGCATTGCTTTAGCTCTCCCCGAGCCCCGGTTTCTCTCCATCACTGGTATCTTTGCCATTCAAATCCCCATCCACTGCAGCACCTTACTCTCTTGTCTTGCAGACAAGACTGCCGGTTTTGAATGTATTAGAATAATCTTAGCTGAGACATCAAATGGATGACCAGCTTTGTCTTGAAGATGAGTGTTTTGTTAACTTTTAACTAGTGAACAAGACATGGGCCACTTATCTTGGTTACACTGTATCATAATAAACGGTACAGTGTGGTAAGGTGAGAAGGGAGATAGTGTTGATAACGTGAGCCTACCTAACCCTTGTCCCTTGGCCTGCTGCTGCAGGTTAGTTTCTAGCGCTCGATACAGGTCTCTGGCTCCAGAACCTTGTTTGGAGGAAGGAGAGGGAAGCAAGAGAAGGAATAAGTTAATCATTCCCACCTCTCCTTTCAGTTCTTTCCTCTTCCAATGAGAAACTGAGAGGGCAGAGAGGAGTAAGGGGGCACCAAGAGAGTTAGGTGGAGCTCGCAAGGTGAAGATCAGCTGCAGAAAAAAGCGGGAAACAATGAGTAAAGGGGGCTTGGAGGATGAGATGAAGAAAGTAGTAGGCAGAGATGTGAGCGGAAAGTGAGGGTTAATAGACCAATGGAAACGTGTGAACAGAGGGGAGGACTGATGGAATTGTAAGATCTCTTTTACTGTGCATCACATGTAGTTTGCATGTGTAGATCATGTAAAACTCCCAGGCTTTGTGCGGAGAAAGGCAGGAGCGTAGTACAGCTCATGCTAGAGGAACCCTGATGGGTTCCTGTGATTTAATACAAGGCTAATAATGCTGAAGATTATAATTTAGTAATAATGTGGCTAAATGGCTACTTAGCTTACAGGGTAGAAGGTATACATGCCAGTAGTTAAGGGATACCTACTAAGCCTGTTTGTGAAAGACCATTAGCATTAAAAGGGCTGGAATCACCTTTTGGTTTGTACCCACCTCCTTTTACCATAGGACCAAAGAAACAGAAAGACCTCACATGGGCTTGCTAGCAGTTTGTCCCATTCTGTGCTTATTGTGCATTGGTGTATGTGAAGGCAGAGAGGACAGGACAGTGGTGACTTGGTCTCATCTTGTTTGGTTTGGCCTGCAAGTTTGAAGGTGATAATTTTCTCCTGTAACTTGCTTTCTCTGGTTGTGCCATTAAATATATATATATCTGTATATATATGTATGACTTTGCCTTGTGATATGTGTTGATTGGTGTTGTCATCATGAGAGTTCAGTTATTGTAATGAAAACAAATGACTTACATGTACAGAGAGCAAACCATATATTTCCATGAGTTTAAAAAAAAAGCGAGAGAGAGATTTTGCAGATGGTGTCACTATCTCTGAATTTCAGCGTTACTGTTTAACAGAGAATGCGGTTTCTTCCAGTGCAGACAGCAACACACACGAGGCAGACAACTCCCCCATATTCATCTAGCTATTAATATCAGATATAGTTGAAAGTGAAGTCGGAAACCAGGAAACATGGTAGAAACAGCGGTTTACGTGGGATTAAAGCTATCTGGAGAACGACCGAGGAGGAAAAACTGGGAAATGAGGGCTTTTTATTTAGTTAAGTCATATCCTCTCTGTTACAGGGAGTAAAATCTCTTAAGGTCAAAATGATGCGCGTTGCCAGGGGACATCCCTAACCCTAACGCCGCCGCAGACCGTGGGCTGGGGTGGGTACAGCACAGAGCGCGGGGCCGGAGCCGGCGCGCTGCGCCCCTCCGGCCTCCCCGCCGCCGGTGGGACCCCGCGCCCCTCCGGCCTCCCCGCCGCCTCCTCCTTCGCCGGGTAGCAGCTCCCACCTGTGTTGCGGAGGGTGTGAAGGAAGCAAAAATAAAAAAACCGCAACACCTGAGAGCCTTGAGTGAAAAGCTGTGTGGAAGAGCGTTGTTCTCGCTCCCAAGGCAGGTAGGTAGGAAACCGTCTCCTGTTGCGATGGTTGTCGCCCGGGTCGGAGGCGGCGAGCCCACCCCTCCCGCCGCTCCGGCTCCAGACGCCTCCCCGGGCAGCCCCGGTAGCTCCCGGTTCGCGTGCGCTCCTGCCAGCCCGGAGCTTGTCCCTTTAAGAAAAGTGCAGCACAGTAGCAGGGGCCGGCCCTGCCTCCCGAAGCCTGCAGCGCTGGAGCGGGGCTGGGGCATGGGAAGCAGTTCCTGATCTGGGCCCGAGCGAGCGCACACAGCAGCAGCAGCAGCCACAGCAGCCGCAGCCACCCCAGCTCCGCTCGCTCAGCAGCATCCAGCGTGGGGATCAGCGCTCTGCCTGGCTCCCTGACACGGGCTGGACGTTCCTGAGCACTGAGCTCAGCTGCTGTAAAAAGCAAGTAGGAAAATATACAGCTGGATAAAATTGGTAAGTCGAACGAAAGTCACATCCTCCTCCTTGGGCTGCAGTGTTCCAGTCTCTTAATTTGTAATGTTTTTTGCAGGCCGTTTTTTATTGTCTTCTAAGTAGAGCAGCTGGGAAAACATGGAGGCAAAATAAAAGTGTAAAAACGCTTGAAGGATTTGTCAGTGTTTGTGCTCTATTTTGAAATCCTCTTTCCACACTGACGCTTTGCTGCAGGAGTGGGGAAGGGGAAACCAGCAAGTGCTTTTGTACCTGGGGGGAAAGAAAGCTGGTAAGAGTTGTAATTGGCTTTTCTCGCGGAGGTGATTAAAGAGGGAGATTTGAAAAAAAAAAAAAACAAACCTTTCAAGAAGCTTGAAGTGACTTGTCATTTACTTTTCCAGAGTAAAAGCAAATCCCGTGTTAAACAGTTTTAAAACGCACTGGGATGTGTGCAGGAGGAATAAGATCCTTCTTAAAACTGCGTTATGAGTGGAAATCTGGATGCCGAAGTATTGCCGAGCAAATGCTGTGTATGTTTGTTTAAATTTAACTACCTACACTGGCAGCGCTGGGAGAGCGGAGGCATCAGGTGCCGTTTTCTCTGCGTCGGACAGAGGGCGCTGTTGCTGCATCGGCCATAACCCGCCCCGAACGGGGCGTTGGTAACAGTTCAAGTGAAAAATCCGAGTAGAGATCAGATGTTTTAAACAATTAAAACAGAAGTTGTTCACACATACAGAAAGCTACAGTATATAGCATCCAGTTAGAGCAGTCAATGTTTTTAATTTTTGTTCCCTTAAGTTGTGGGGGTAGGTTTTTTGTTTGTTTTTTAAGTGATGATCTGAATTATAAAGAAAAATGTAAATTCTGTTGATCAGCTCTAGAAATTAGAGCCTGGCTATGACCCTGTTGTCATTTCTGGAATGTGTTGTGGGGTCAGCCTGGATAAAGAAGGGGAGGGAAAGCGTGGAATCTCTTGACAGAAACGTTACTTCAGTAATGGTGTGGGACATGAGGAAGAACTCTCACTCAGTGTTGATCAAGTTGCAGGCCAGAGTTAGATGTCTGATATGGGAATGTATCCTTTGTATCCAGCACAGATGTGTAGCAGAGGTTGGAGATCTATAAGCTGAATAATAAGACCTGTAAACCCTAATGACGGAACCGCATATTGTCAAGTAGTTTGGGGAAAGGGGGAGGAACACGTTAAGGCAGGCATACAGCTTTCTTCCTAGAAATCCCAATACCACTACTGGTGCAAGAGGCTGATAGTTGTGCCATGTTCTACCCATGTATAATGAAGAGTCAGAGAGTACAGTAGTAGACTGTCCTTACCTCTGTGTATGTATACTTGCTTATCCTTACCCTGGTGTGTATAATAATATTCTGTTGCTTTGTGGAATAGGAATTTGGGTTTCCTTGAATCAAAGGCTTTAAAAGGAATGAAGGTATTATTTTAGCTGGTGCAGTTCTATTGTGAGTAGAGAAGGATCAGGGCTGTCAAGTTCCCGTCTGATACAACCTCTATTAGAACTTGATGTTTTTGTTGTGACCTGGGGCTTTGGTTGTGCCTTGAACAACAAGATATTTCTGTCTGGCTCTATTGCTGTTACACAAATCACTTGCAGTGGAGTGGAAAGATTTGCATGTTTTGAGCCCTTAATGTGAGACATGCTGGGCAAAGCAGATTAAAAGAACTGAATGACCATATGGAACGCAGTCATTCAGACTCCCTCATTGAAAAGTTTAGACTGCTACTAGTTCTGCTGAATCAGTGGAGTATGTGAGCAGAAGTCAACTTTCTTACCTGCAAGAGACAGTTAAATGGTTATTGTGAGGCCGTGCATCCTTGGGATATTAGTAGTTTTTCAGGAAAAAAGTAGCCATTTCTTTATACTCCTTATGGTTCATTAGACATCCAGGTACGAATGGCCCTTTGAAATGATTTACTGGATCAGAGGAAAGATTTCCCTCTTCAGTTCATCTCTGAACTAGCAGGCACTAGTCAGATGTCTGACTGCTGCTTCAGTAACTTATTGAGGAATCTTTTTCACTTTCCTTCAAGGAGACTACTTGATGGGATTACTCAGCTGTCCCCTGTGTGTTGTGCAGGACTTGCTGGACCCCTGGGCAGTGGAGAAAGTTCATTGAGAAAGATAGAGCTATCAGACATCCTGAGACACACTTGACCCCAGCAGATGCTTGTCTTGGTAGGAGGCTAATTTATTCACTGAAAGCGTGTCTCCTCCACCGTCACTGACATTCAGCTAAGCTCTTATCAGTTCCATCTCCCCATCTATTTCATTTATCTGCACAACATGTTTAATATGACAGTTGAAGTGATTTCAGTTCAGTTCTCCTACTTGGCCATATTTCAAATTAAAATCTTTGCTTCACAAATGGAAGAGGCAGTTTGATGTGCCTGATCCTATTTTTACTGTGTTGTTTGGAAATTCACTTTAGTATGTGTTTTATTTTGCTCCTAAGTATTTTTCTTTGAGTGACTTTGTACCTGAGAGTCCACACTGTAAGTCTGTCCATGGCTGCTGCTGAGGTCATACAGTTAACTCCTGCAGAGTCTCCAAAACATTAGCTTAATATGACATATGTGTGTGATATCCTTCACCTATATTTATGCTAAACTAAAGAAACAGACCTTACTTGAATAGCTTTATTTCATTAGACACTGCTCTTTTTACCTACTAGTAGATACTTATGATGCTGGCGGTGCTATAAATTCTGTGCCTGCCATTGGAGTGCTTGTCTACTACTTGCTTACACTAACTCTGCTGAGTGAGTCTAGCCAGAGCAAGACTCGCGGTTACTCACCAAATTACTGACAGTTTGGTTTCTAATATTATTAGTTTTGGTCATTGTTTTGCAGAGCTTCAGGTTCTTGTTGTTAATTCATCTTTGAGCATCTTGTCACAGTCTGCTTCATGAAGCCTACTGCAAAATCCTTTCTCTAAGAATGTTTCTGGCTTCATGTAGTGCAGGATGTTACCGCAGGTTATGAAGGCTTGTGATGCTCATATAGGTGAGATGAATCTGGCCTTATTTTCTGTTGTAGGTAAAGCCTGTTTTTACTTTATATAACAGAAGCAGGATCCCAACTTAAAACCTCAGGTTCATATCAAAGACTCACTGTGCTGATAGCGTTGTTCTTTGATAACAGACTTCATAGACAATTTTTTACACTGAACAGTGATAGATGTGGTTTTATGTCTGATTTATTTGCCTATCTCTGCTTTTGGAATAATTTGGAATGCCACATTTTTATGTTTATCAGTATAAGTGGAGACCTCTCAAGTCTTTGTCCTATGCAACATCAAAAAATGTCGACTTGCAGAGAAGGTGAAGGAAAGTAAATAAGATTTAATAGCTCTGAAGGTGGAGATGGAAAGGAATTATTGCAGGAATGTGTTCCCCAAAGAATAATTTCAGTGGAGTAGATACCTGTATGCAGCTAGTCCTGACTCTTCCAGACAAACTATGTCAGACCTGCCAATGCTCATGTGCATGAGCATCCTCCAAGGAATTAATTTATTTCCATCTTCACATATGTGCAGCTGTCACCTTGTGTCTGAAACAGTTGATGACTGAGCTGTTCCTTTTTCTTATCTGTAGTTCCAAAGTTCTTTTCTTCTTAACCGAATTCATCAGAATCCTTGGAAAACATCAATCTCTCTTTAATCTCAATCCATTATTGAGAGTATTATTTCTTAAATGTAAAAAATAATGAACAAGAAGTCTTCAGAAAGCCTTTAGGCACTCTACCAGTTTAATTATACTTACAAAAACATGGTAGTGACCTAATATATCATTAAATAATCACATTTAAATACTGCACTGACCTTGCCAGCCAGTAAATCGAAGCAATGGCGAAATCCCCTTTGTTCTCTTTGCCTACACCCTGAAACCTGTGAAATAATCTTCTGAGCACTTAGCGAAAGTATGTATCAAGTTGATGTGTTTTGGAGCATGAAATGGGGAAAAGAGGTAGGAATTTCTAGATTCCTAGGGACCAAAAAGGCCCTGCTGAGATCCTCCTTCCTTTTTTATAATCAGATAAGTTCAAGAGACCATGCATTGTAAAGGTTCCATATGAGAAGAAAAAACAAAGTGGCAGCTAGCAGTGCTGTTACTGAGTATGGGCTGCACTTCTCAGTGCCTTCATTGGAAAGGATAACTTTTATACTCAGGGCTGTTGCTTGCCATCTTGTCAAATTGTCCTTTTGGGGAGGGGGTGGGGGGTAACTGATTCACAGTGCAACTGCCGACTTTTAAAGTGGAGCATAGAGCAAAAGCCGTTCTGAAGTCTTCGTCTGCATCATTTTGTTTCCTTCTCTCATGCGTTGTTCTAGTAAAGAAACTTGACATGGTGAGAAATGTGCATAAGCAGAAGGAGCATCAAATAATGAACTGTCTTTTATGCCATGTGGTGTATAACACGATATCCAGGTGCAGCAGGTAGGCTAAAGGCACCCTTTGCAACTGCCCTTCCCAGTTCTTTTCACTTGTGCTTCACTTTTTTTTAAACTGGGCATTCTGTCATTTATCCAATATGATGTGTTAGCCAAATTGTGTGTCTAGCTCTGCAGCTTCTTTCTAGATGTATCAAGACCTGTAACTTTACCTACATCTGTCTGTTAACTGGCATGATCATGTAGCTGTGTTTATTTTGAAATCCACGGAAAGTACATGGAGAAACACTGTAATTTCATTTGTCCAAGAGAATCTTTTCCAGCAGCTGATGAAACCCAAGCTCATGCCAGATGAAAAGCTCTTGTGTTATCATTTTCAGTTAATTAAAAAAATAAACCCCAAATCCCTTACAGCGGCAGTTTTATAAATACTATGTGCATGCATGCGCATGTCCGTGCATGCCTACACTAGTGCTTCACTCTCGTGTTGACAGCTTGTGCCTTTGACAGCAGACTGGGCATTATCATACACTTTCAGGTACAGAACGTGATGCAGGGAGGCAGGGGATGGATGGAGGGTTTTGTTTTGTTTTGTTTTTCAAATACATCTTACTGCAGCTGAAACAGACCCAAAAGAAAATAAAACCTTCAGTGTTTGCATCAAATTGGTAATTTTTTGTTGTTTTTTTTGAAGAAAACGTGCTAAAGGCTCAATTTTATCTAGGCAAACAAAATGTTTTTCTGGCAATTTGATACTTTAGTAAAATGAACATTAACTTGATTAAATGTGCCAAATTTGTGTATGCTAAAAGGCAGAAAGCTGGGTTTTCTTGAATAGAGAGGTGCACTGGCAGCTGGGGCTGAACCGCCTCTTGGCACCCGCATCTATCTGTTAAGCGCAGATCCCAGTAAGCTGAAGGATTATTATCTTTCAAAAATCTTGGACGGCTTCACCGGTGAGTTGGATTTCTTTTGTTTTCATTTTAAGAAGGCAAAATTAATTTAGTTTGGGTGAAAGCTGTTAAACTGACAGCCCTGGAAGACCGCAGTCCCTTTGTTCAGCCACAGAACAAGTAATGCCTTGGACCATGGCTGAGTCAGCTTCCCCAGTGCTGCTCTCTAGCTGTGCGTTTTGGTCTAGTCAGAGGATCAAAACTAAAGTGCAGCATCTTTCTGTTCAACTTCATTTTTTTGGCCAGCATTGTTAGATTGCCAACAAGGGGCTGACTAGTTAGATTTGGGATGGCTTCTTCTGTAATCTGTTTAGGTTATGCCAACAGAAGTCCTTGTAATCTTTTTGTTTCAAGTGACAAATAATACCGTGGCAAACTCACTCGCTTATCAGGACAGCCTTGATCAATTCGTTTCACACAAGCAGCCATCAAATGGGAATGTTTTTTGTTCGTTATCCAGAATGGATTCAGCCTAGTGACCTGGTGGAAGGACATACTGTGTTCCATTACCATCCCTCTGAATCGTTCAATCACCCGATGCAGTTTTTCAGTACTCCACTTGCATTAGACAAGTCCTGTGTTTTTAGGCTCTGCATTCTTTGCCTGATTCAGAGGTCCTTTGGAAAGTTGCCTGTGGGCTTTTGCATTAAGCTCACCTAGAAGTCAAAGACTGTGAACTGCAGACGCTTCCTTTCAGACTGGAAGGTGGGACAGAGGGACTATGTATGCCCAGTGGCACAGGGGTCGTGGTAGTACCTACAAGGATGTGTAATAACTTTAGTACAGACTAAACTTGTTGGCAGGGTGTTATATTTAAAAAAAGAGATACTGTTTTTAAACATTGTGCAAACTTTGTATTTTCATGTTTGTATATATGGGTTATTCCCTTTTTCCTGAGATTTAAACGATAATTGTCTTTTAATCATACTCTCTAGAAAAAAAATCTTCAATTTCTGTCTATAGAGTACTTGGTCATAAAAGTATATATTTGTACTGGAAGCTGTTTTTCACTCTGTGCTGGTTATTTTTTAATTACACGTTACTCAGGTTATAGAGTGAAACTTGGCCAGGTAGTTCCAACTTCCTGTTTCTTGTTCACTTCCCTAACAGTTCTTTCATCGTCTAATACTGTACAGCGTTTGGGTTGGAAGCCCTTCAGGGATTTATTTATATTGAACAACCTTTTTTTTTTTCACTTAAGAAAATACTCAAGAACAAATAATGAGTTCTAGTGATGTTAGGCTTTAGTCAATAATGTTGTGCTTTTGCCAGCCGTCCAGTGTCATGCTTAAGGTGGCTGACTTGTAGGTGAAATTAAAATGGAAAAATGAAAATGTACTCCAGCCAAGTTGTTTTTCCCTGTTTCATTTATCTTTTCAAGACACCTTAATTAGCTGGAAAGAAGGCAACTCCTGCAGAGCTTTGACTTTGAGCACAATGGAGAGAGAACAAGAAAGTGTGACTGTCAGGGTTTGGAGACTTATGCTCATGCTTGCTACTTTGACTTCCTTCATATCCCAAGGCCCAGACAGTCAAAATAGCTCAGAGTTACATTTTTGGTTTCTCAGCCTGAGAACCAAATGACATTAATAGTCAGGCATCTACTGTGCAAAATTCTTTAGGAAAATATAGCATCTTGTACCTCAGCAATATTTGAACTCTCTTGAAAGTCTTGTCTCTCATCTTTACTTGGTGGTTGACAGGAGTCTTTCCATATTTCAGAAAGATTTGCTAATCTGCACAGGGTGGTGTAAGATGCTTTATTAAGAGAAACTTTTCTTTAATGCCTTTGCGTGCTTTAACATTATTTCTTTGGGAACCAGGGCAAAGATCAGCAGGACTGGAGTTCTAGTGCAGGGTACTTGCAATATGGCTTGTTTTCCAATCCAACCTTGAAGTTGTGTTTTGTTTTTGTTTTTTTTTTTTCCTAAAAATTTACTTAATATACAAAACACTTTGACTCTCAAAATGTGCTAGACCAACAGGGGACCAGTGCATCATTCTCAGCACTCAAAATTTCTTGTGGGACAGCAGTCACGGGGGACTGGTGGGTTACCAAATAGGTCTGGTGACTCTGCTTCTGAGGACCACTTTGTATGGAGCACAGCTGAAAAACCACTGGAACAAACCAGCAGCACCAAAAGAACTTTCTGCATTAAAAACTGTTATTCTCTTCTGCTTCCTCAAATGTGAAAGATCAGATCTGGTAAACTGTCTTGGTGTCTGTGGACAGGGTTAGATAACTACTGCTATACAACAGTATGTAGTAAACGATGTGTATTTAAGAATATATATTTGGATGAATAATGGCATATGGATACATGTAGGTATGAGAGTGATCATTGCTTTGTAGCTGTGCAGTTTGAAGGGCCTTAGGTGGATTTGATTCTACACATAGCTGCGTGTGTGGAAGGGATATACATGAAGTTATCACGCTACTTGGTTTATTGAGCCCCTTATCCCAGTGTCTGAAACTGTGATTTGTTATGCTGTGATATGATCCGAAAAAGAACCACAACTCACTGTAGCGGGTTCTTTCAATCCCCTGGGGATGTTTGTCTGGCTTAAATGCATGAAACCGAAATGTGTAATACAGAGCTGCAGCTTATAGATCAACACTGACTCCATTTGTGGGAATGAATGAATACCTCATGTTTGATGTGCTACAGGAGAGTTCACAGATGACTTCTTATGTTACAGTACTATATTTTTCATGCTTTTTCAGCCTCATATGTTTTGCTTTTTCTTCTGTGTGTAGAATAGGGTGGTATTATTCTGGGCTTTTCAATATAGAAATAGAATGTGAAAAGATTTCTCCCTGCTGACTCTTCTTAATGGTTTCAGAGACTTCTTTCCAGTAAAATTTTGGTCAAGTCTGAAAAAGACAGGTGATTGCTTTTGTACCCATCCACACATTTCACAGCTATAAAACTTCTTTGTTTAACTCGGATTCTTCCTGAATGATTTGCTGTTTTAATTTTCTCACTTATCTACCCCTTTTTATAGTTCCTTGACAGCTTTAACCCCTGGATGCAGGTCTGTAAAGATAACTTCTCACAGTCTAGTTTAATGATTGCATGATAAGTGGGAAGGTTCACCTCCATACTGTTCTTTGCAGGTAGTCATAGATATATAGAACTTTATTAATGATTCAGTGTTCACTTATGAACCACATTTTTAGCTGAAAGTATTGAAGTCCCTACAGGTGGATAAATTCCGCTCAACCCCCCCCCCCCCCCCCCCCCCCCATAAATTCACTTAATAAAGAAAGCAGACTCACCCTTATGCTAGCTGCCCTGCTAATATTCTTGTTCTATTGCACCTCATCTCTGGATTCTATTTATTTATTTATTTATCCTGTCTTGGCTCAGCAGAGGATGAGGTGTGCAAGGCTGAAAGACACCTCCTGAGTCACGGAGTACAGCATTTCTCTAATTGCAGAAAATTATGTTGCAGGATTCCCTTCGTAGATTTATCAGTCTTTGTCTCAAAATTAAATAGCTTTTGCTCCTGTTGTTTCCTATTGGGAAGCCATTCAAGAACCTCACTTCTCTGATGTTTAGCAATCTGCTTCTGATTTCCAGACTAAATTTGTTCATAGCCAGTTCATGCCCATTTGGTTTTGTGCCAACACTGGTCTTAACTTTAATAGTTCTTCCCCTTTCTTACAATCCTCCTGTGATCTGAGAGGATTCTTGACTTTCTCTCCTTCTGTTTTTCCCTAAGAAAGGAATATAATTAATGTTGTGTTTCTCTTTGCAACGTTCTTTATTATCAGTGTCATTGTGCCTTCGTTTGATAAATTCTTTAGTCTTGAGAGCTTTTTAGTCTTTCCAGTCAGTTCTCAGACAGACAGAAGCAGCAAAAGGTGGCTGTTCACATTTTACTAGATAGGCAGACAATATGTGTAATTTTCTGGTAACTCTGGGGCCAGGAAGGTGAGATGGGGAGAAGGAGAAAGTGGCCTGTATGTTTTTGCGTCTGTGAAAAGCTTTCAGTGGGGACTTTGCGAAGAATGACTTGGGTCTGAGGCTCTGGTGCCTGGGATAGGCAAAGGCGGTGATCCTGTTCTTTCATCCAGTCCAGCTCTCCCATCCTTCTGTAAAAACCTGCTTGAAATGAGCCAGCTGATAAAACTTTTGGAGGGAATGCAGCTTGCAAATGAGTTTTTGAGGGCAACTTTCCAGCTGTTTCCTCCGAAGGAATGAGGCAAGTGGCTCCCAGAGCCCCAGACGAATGCCTGGGATCTTTCTTCTTCGGAGCGTGTGGAGAGTCCCTGAGAAGAGCTGAGAGTCCGGGGGCTGATGAAGAGATGAAGCCAAAGGCCTGTAGTGGGAACCTCCTGCTGTCAGGATCCCACGCTAAGCTGCAGTTGAGGGCGGGCATGGAGGGGAGAGAGAGCTGAGTAAGGTTTGCTGTGGCCTTGATATGTTCCCATGAAGCTTTCCTCTCTGGGCAGTGCTCAATGGCATAATTTACAAGATTCCTCAAATGCCCTTAAACTCAGTATAAAAAAATGTATAGTCCATTCAGCATGCTGCTGTACTTTATACTATACTTATCAGCATGCTACTGATCTTAAAATGATATGATTAAGGTTGGATATCTCTTATAAGACAGCTTTTTATTTAACAGTGTGTATCAAAACCAGGACTTTTTGCAGGGAACTACCAGACACAGTCAAACTGTCTGAGGTTTAGGGTAGAATTTTGGGGCAGGAGGACAAAGGGTGGAGAGGAGGGAGAGCCAAAACAAAAGATCTGACTCCTGGAGTAGAGTAGATCGTAGGTAGTAGGTAGGTAGAGCTGATGGTGTGAGAATAGTGGGACTTCTGTTTGTATCCATCAGCTTAAGGTGAATATGGTGGTTCTGAGCTCTTCTGAAGTTGGTGTCTGTATTTTTCTGTGTATGCTGAGTTACTTTTATTAACAAAGAACTTAAACCACCTTTTTTTTCTTTTTTAAAATTTTTTTTCCCCCGTGATGCAAAGGCAGGGAAAAAAAACCATTTCTCACCCAGTTCTAAGTAGAGCAGCTATATTCCAGGAAAAAGGTCTTGCAATGTATTTTTAAAATTCAGCAAGACTGTAGCTAGGATAGCTCTACCCAAGCAGTTTTTCCTCTATACCCTGTTTTATTGTCTCCACCGTTTCTGCGGTTAAGAGGTATGCACACACAGATATGGCAGCTTGCTGCATCATGCACTGCTTGTATTCCCTCTCTGCAGGGTGTTTACCAAGTAAGAAAGATAGCTCTGGAATCCTCCTGGAATGAAGGTGCCCGGGACTGGTGGAAAAGAATATGTGGGACTTGTTCGCTGATCAGTAATTCAAAGTAACTGTTGTTTCTCTTGTCCAACAGATCTATTTAAACAGTCTTAATCATTCATTGCATGAGGTGCTGATGCTCTGATGACCATAAGTAAATAAATTTTAAATTGCCTTGTATGCAAAGAAGCAGAACCAGTGTCTTTTTTTTATGTTGCATCCTAACGATCTCCAGCAGGAAGAGTCTAAGCTTATAGGTAAAGTATGTCTCTAGTCAGTGCCAGCATAGACTGAGTAGAGCTAGCTGGAGGTACCCTGTGCCTACTAGATTTTTCAGAGCCCAGCATACTCTTCTGTTTTACGACAAGCCCTTGTAGTCACTCATTGGTTCTTTGCTCATTTATAAAATACAAATGGTAATGATCAGCCCTACTTACGTAAGAAAATAGGCTGTTTGAAAATCTTTCCATTTTTGGACTCAGAGTATACCCTTATGCTCTGATTGCATTTTGTGATGGTCTCCCAAGATGAAGAAGTGACATTAATTGTACTATACCTATACTTCTGTTCTCTCATTGGAAATGTGTGACAGAACCGGGAGAGGATGCCTGACCGGGTCCATGTGTTACCCAGGCATTCCGTCTCTCATGGAGGTAATGCAGGTTTCATGCAGCTCCTGTGGTTCAGTCCAGAAGGCACAATGAGGACTCTCTGAGCCCTGTGTGCAGGCAATAGGTGCTGAAGGTGTTCTCAGGACACTAAAAAAGAGGTGGGTCCCTGTGCTGTTGGTGCTTGGTCAGTACTCACCAGGACTTAGGAGGCTGAAGTTTAGCCACCCGCCCAAATATGGCTTCCTGGGGACTCTAATCAAACATCAATAAACAGTCCCTCACTGTTCTCTCTTTTTGGCTCCTCACTTACTGAACAGAAACTGAAGAGGGTCATGACAAGCAAAGGTTGCTCTCTGAGTCCTGCTGGTGAATCTTGTTAGAGTTCCTTGGTCAGGATTAGTTGTACTTTCTCCCTCCAGAATCCTGGGGAGAGGGTTCACACAGGACAGGCAGGGCCAGAAATAAATGTGCTTTTAAAAGGCAATATAATGTCCATAGAAGGAAAAAAATGGCTGGATTCGGCTTGCAGGAACAACAAAATTCTTTGCTCTTACCTTCCACCGCAACATCCTCCCCTGGCAAATGTGATACTGAATACATTTAACAGGTTCAAACTTTGAGGCCCTGATGCTGAGCATGCCTGTGTTTTCTTTTATTTCTTGGTAAATATATACATTTGTGATACACCGAGCATACTGTGCATGGTACTGTAAGGCTCACTTGCAAATGCAGCTCTGTTGTTTGTCCGCAGCTCACAGTTGCCATTCCTTCAGAAGGACAAGGCAAATGACCAAAATTATCCTTTTCCAATGGGGTAACACTTCCAGGAAGAAAAGACATACCTGAATGCTCCTAGGCATGTGGCAGCACTAATGCTGGGGAAAGGGGAGTCTTTTTTCAGTAGTAATGCAACAGGTGGTTTAAACAATGATATGAGGAAGAAGGGTAGTCTAGTCTGAGCAGAAAACAAATACTTTTTAATTAAAGAGGTCCTCATGTAATGAAAGGGTTTTGTTGTGGTTTTTTTTGGGGGGGAGGGGGGTTGTTTTTGGGGTTTTTTGGTGTTTTTTTGACCATCTAGCTCTTGATATATAGCCTTGATGTAGCCTGAACAAGAACCTGATGGTTTGTTTGAAAAGAATAGCATCTCCATTCATCAAATCAAGATGTAGTGCTTTAAATTGAAAGGCTAGTTAAATAGTGAAAAGAGAGTATTATGAAAGTTTCATTGTTATAGAGGCTTTCAGTTACAGTGATGTTTTTAGTAGCACTGTTTTTAGACTGGGTTGTTTTGGTTTGTTGTTTGTTTTTTTTTTTAGCCTCTCTGATATTAGCAACCTGAGATTTAGTTTCCAGGTGATTTTGTCCTTCTGTTCAACAGGATATATTTCCATTACGAATAAGGACCTTTTGCTAAAATGTTTTTGTACGTGCCCTTCTTGTTATCTTTCACCATTGTGTGTTTGAGAGATATTTATGGGAGCTTTGTGCACAGCTGACTGTTTGGCCACCTCTGACATGCTTCCTGGTAACAACACCAAAGGCATTTCATATTTGTAATGTAAAAGACAGGATTGCCCTTGACTTATTGACAGCAATCAATGCCAAGTCTGGAGTCAGAATGGCCACAGCTGTTATCAGGTGTGGAGGCAGGAAAAATCTCTTGGTGGATCTTATGCAGGACTCTATTTAATGTGTGCTATATAGAGATTATTCCTCTGAAACACAATTGAATTTCACAGTTAGATGGGAAATGGACTGGATCTATTCATGGTGGCTAAGGAAAGAATTGACAGTCAAACAAAGCTGGCAAAAATCTGGTACTACTGATATACGTTAGAGCTTTGCCACTGACTATTTGTTATGCAAGATTGAAGTTTAGCTGTTTCAAGATGATTATCTTCTTGATCAATTATGTGAGTCCGACATTCAGATCTTGCCTTGCTTGAAAATATTTCTAAAAGGAACCTTGAGATTGCTGTATGTGCTTAATACATAAGACAAAGATCCGGAAGACAGCACTGTTAGGTTATGAAACTGGCATTAGCCTATTCTGATTTTTCTTGTGAAGTAGGAATATTGGTAATTCTGGAAACAAACGTGTTCCCATTTCCACATTGTGCAGATGGGTACAATTTCCTTAATTAAGTTCTCTCATAATCAGCATGTAGTTCTGCCTCTGATCTTTTTTTACTCATTACCAAGTCTTAATTTGTAGAGAGTTTCCTTTTTAAGTGGTTTTAGATGGAGTTCAGCTTTCCTGAGGCAGGCTGCAGTGCCACTTTCTGGGAAATGTTTACTGGGTCTTTATCAACATGAACTATACCCTACCCAACCTGTCTGAACATAGTCCGGTTCTGGGTGTGTTCTGTAACCAGAGAATTGAAAATTGATGGTACTTTACCCTTTCTTACAAATGAGTAAATATCTCTTAGTGGCATCTCTGGGCCCAATCAAAAAAGATCTGTCTTATCCCAGTTCCTTTGAACAGCCCAAAAGCAGCTCTTCTTCCTCCCTTCTTGTTTTAAGTTAAAACATAATTATAATTTAATTATGAACACGTTCTCTTATGCAGACAGAGATCATGATGAGTAACAGATGGTACTCCAGTCTTACCTTTCCAATGCAACTTGCACTCTCTAGTCATTCTTCGAGAAAATAGCAGAGGGTCTTGGGAATCCTGACTTGCTGACTGTATTCTTGGCTTTGGGATAAGGTAGGAGGGAATACAGTTTACCGGTTAGAGTAGCGGACAGGTGACTTGGATTTCTGGTTCATTAAGTATATCCCCTGTGCTTGCCTGTGTGGTATGGAAGAGCAGCCTGTGATTCTGAAGACTGACTCGCTGCCTAACTTTGGTGAATCACCTAACTATTCTGGGTGGGATCCAGACCTCATCAGAGTTGGTGCCAGCACCCTTATTTTGGCTTCTCTGAAAGTCTATTCTTTCTCAGTCAGTGAGATTGATTTCTATGTAATCATCTTTTTGGGGGCTAGATTTTTATCAGTCAGTCATCTTGGCCCTACATGTCACAGATGCGTGTCATGTTTTCCAAAATTTGACAGTCTGTTAACATTTGTTTCTCTGTCTCCTCTTTCTCTCCCTGCAAGAGTGGGTAGGCTTAAACTGGTGGGCTCAATCCATTGAATTAGGGAGAGTCCCTAGGATGAAAGAAACATAATGCAGCAATAGAAATGGTGAATGAGTTTGAAAGCTCCCTTCCTAATTAAAAGGGATGAAATCCATCTCCCAGATTCTTTTTATGTGATGGTAAGATTGTGTGTTTAGGTTAGGAGATTCAAATTGTTCCATGGAAAACTTTTACTCATCCTCACTTTTATCTTGGATGGATACACATGCACATATGCACATATACACACACACACACACAGATACACAAGCTCTCCCTCCTTACAGTTCATGTACAATTACCTAACCTCTTCAAATCATGCTGTACAGGAATGTGTTTCTCCTATCTCTCCCTGCCCACCTTAGCTAGAACTTAAGCAACTGACTTGTCCAAAATGAAACTTTTAGGGTATTTAAAATATGCTCCTTGGATTTTGATATCTTTTACAAAAATCCCAGAAAAGCTTCCATAAATCCCTGTGTCTCAGTGTTACTTTTTCCTCCTTTACTTTTTTATTTTTCATCTGTCAGGTTGATGGAATTGGTGCACGGAGTGTGTGGAATTGACACAGTCAGACCTTTCACTTCTCCATTGGTTTGTATATTCCCATTTCCTTGGACTTAAGTTTCATTTAAAGTGTCCTCACCTTCTCCGTTGCTTGCAAAAATCTTGAATTAGGTTTTTCCCTTGTCGTGTCACAGACATTGTCTTGCCTCTATGGCATTTTTGTCTTGAGCTGCCCTCTGCTGAAGTTTCACAGGTGTCCAGATTCCCTGCCAAGTAGTGGGACTTTGAGAGCTCTACCTCTGAGCAGTACCACAGCCTTCTCAACTGTGCTTGTCTGAATTTTACAGCCTTAAAATTCATATTCATCTCATGCATTTTTTTCCCTGGACTGTTATCCCTTGAATTCTATATTTATCTGGTCCTGACTGACTTCACCCGTCATTACCTTATGGTTTGTCTTTTGTCTTTGGTCTCATTCTCTACTTTCAGCTGTCTGTTCTTTTCCAGGGGTTGTCTTTCATCTGAACTTGAATAGCTACTGATTTTTGCTTTTCTACATTTAACCTTCTGATTGGGCCCTTTTGAAATATTTGTCCTCCCAGAATTTTTGGCTCAGGTTAGTCTTCCTTTGTCACCTTTCTTCCTTTTCTTCCCCATTTGACATTTTTCCCAGCTTACGCTTATCTGTTTGTGCATTCAGGCCTCCTCTCTCAACCTTCCATGTAGAGCAATAGTATAGATTTTCCAGAAGTTCATTCTTCCACAGGAAGAAAATACCCCTTCACATGTCACCTTTCGAGACAGTCTTCTCTTACTGTGAGTTCTTAATTCTAAGGCAGTCTGTGATACAATAGCTGAGAAATATCACTGCTTTGATGTCCCACCGAGAATGAGTTTGAATAACAAAGAGCTTCTGAGAGCATCACTTGAGTGGATGAGTTTACAAAGCTTGATGGTTAAAAGAGGCACTTGCTCTAGTGAGCATTGCTATAAGGTAAACTGTAATCTTACTCTTGGCCATTAACTTTTCATCCTGAAGTACTTTACAACCAACCAATTAATTTGGTGACATCGCACTTCTCTGTGAAATG